>NC_050481.2:31466245-32792673 GCF_012460135.2 Molothrus ater
CTCAAATCTGTTCAATAGTTTTTTCTGCAGATGAGCCCAAGCTGTGATGCTCAGATACGCTCGTTGAACTCTGAAGATCAAGGTTGTTCTGGGTTGGAGCAGTACTTGATACTGGCACATGAGGATGGGTGCTGTTTTAGAGCTCCTCTTAACTCTGACATGCAGAGACTTAATGATCCAAAGATTTGGTTGAAACCTATCTCTACTTTTGTACAGTTGAGTTCATAAGTATGTGTACAGAGAGAGAAGAGTATTGATAAAAGCTGATAAATGGCAAGCAGTAAAAAGTGTTAAGTATTTTTTTTAAAGAATGAAAAAAAAAGAGAGAGTTTTCAAATTGTTTCTTTAAGGAAGCAGTTTTCAAACTGTTAAAAGGTAATTCTAAGCAGTAGCTAGTGAAGCTTTTGTGAAAAGAAAAACCCAAAACCTTGGCAATGTCTTTTTGAATTAAGATTGATAACTCGAATTAGATGCGAGTCTGTACTGATGAAAACTTTCCTGGATCTTAATCATTATGAGTATTCTTTGCTAGCTGAAGTTACCATACTTTTTAATTGTGTGTATTTAAAAAACAATAACTACTTAAAAAGCAAAAAGGAATCCTAGGAGGAGTGCAATAATATTAATTTAAATGCTAATGCAAATCAAAGTAACATCGTGTTTCTCTAGCTTTCCCTGTAGAAACAATTCTGTACATTTGGTTGACAAGCTTACATTTTTCTGCATTGTGGATACATTGCCTCATGCAGTATCGGTAAATCTCTTTTATTTTGGAATTAAATAAAAATTTAAATATGACTTGCAGTTTTAGTTGGAATCAATTTCTTAGACTCAAGTATAATGTTTGCTGAGCATTGGAGAAGGCAGAGCATTTATCAGAAACTTGAAGTCCCTTCTCGTGGTACAAACTCTGAGCCTGTTTCTGCAAGCATGTGAACACAGTGTATACTCTCAGTGTGGCCAGCAAAAGAGGTGTATACAGTGTTTTCAATGTCTGTCTTACCAATACTTCCCCCCAGCTGAACTAAATCATTTCTTGGCACGTCTGTAATTCATAGGTGTTCTGTGCATTACTCCTCATCAGGAATGTTGGGGAATGCATTCAGATTTTTAATGTTCAATGCTAGAATGACCAAACTAAAATGATATTCATATGGTAATTTTTTTTTTTTTATGTAGAAATGCATTACTGTATACAGTGGAAAGCTATTTATTGTACCTCTGGGCTCATTCCTCTAAAAAACATAGCATAAAAAAAATCTTTGTCAAGCCTGATGTATATAACTGAAATAATGTAAAGTTATATTTTCATGTTTTTATACTTAACAACATGATGGGAATACATAATGTATGAGTATTTCAATTCAGATAATATTGATTGGATAATACACATCTCAGTTAAAAAAACAGTAATAGTAGTTTAATATCCATGTTAAGAGTACATCAGTATATTGCTATATAAAGTATGTCTGTGTGCATTTAAGTGAAAAGTAGTCAAGAGTGATGAAAGCTGTCCAAGGGTTTTTTATTCCTTTTTTTATGAAAACTGTTATGGAGCAACCAAAATGTTTATGAACTCAAACTTGTGTAAATTTCCAAATGTCCTTTTACTGTAGCTTTTTGTTTACAGTACAGTATCTTATTTTCTGCTTTGTTAAATGAGTAACGGTACAGAGCTGGACATACACTTTCTAAGACATTAACGTTCTCGTTTTTTCATGTATACTTATATGACAGAAAATGCTTCTGATTTTATTTTTCAATCTAACACATGGCTTTTCTGGAGTGTTGTATAAACTTCAATCATACATAAAAAAATCTTCTTAAAAAAGGTAAAAGACCTTTAATGTCTGCTTAGTATTATTGAAATCTGGTTTCTTATTTATTATCAATGTATTTTTCTAAGATTTTACATAGGTCAAACCTGTTTGTCCCCACAGACATGAAATTTCCTTGAAGAGTTTAGGAAGTTTCTTCTTTTCTTGAATGAAGTGTCAATGAAGAGTATAAATCTTCTCCCAGATCATCTTGTCACTCAAGGATAGATTTACTGCAGTGTTCCTTATTGTTAAATGAAGTAATGAAATTTTTTTCCCAACAATAAAATTGTATCTTTGGACTGTAACCTTCCTGATCATAGTTACAATGGCAGTGTGATAGGCTCATAAAGATAGGGGGTTAAGTATTGATTCAGTAACTCTACCTAAAAAATTTTGAGCTTAAACCAGTACATTTTTAATTGAACTGATTGTTGATGTGTCCAAAGCAGAGAAAGAACCTGAAAAATGGCAAGTACTTCAGGTGTCACTGGAAGAGATGTAGTACAGCACAGAGTTTATTGTAATGGCAAACAGAGTGAAGAGATTGACCATGTGAAAGGTTCAACATTTTCATGTAACCATGTATTTCACCTGTTAACAGAGAGTGTTTCTGCAGAGTCAGCCTCCTCTTTGGCTGATTGATGTAGACAATATCTTTACATGAAACCTTGCACAAATAATTGTCTTTTAAAATTAAAATAGATAGTTTCAGCTATCCTTTGGTGCAGAGTTACAAGAATACAGCAGTCACCAGCAAAATAGAATCAGCAGCATCTGTTGTGCATGATATTCCTGGAGGCTGCTCAGATCTGTTTTCAAAGCTTATTATTTATTATATATTTTCATTTAAGCTGTCCAGGGATCACAAAAATTTGCTGTGAGAGATCCATCAGGTCTAAAGTATCTTAGAAATGTATATTAAGCACTTAGAATGAAATTAAGCAAGTGACTTAGCTGTGGACTTAATTTGGAATATTTTGCCTTACATCAATTTCTGTTGGTGTAGAGAATACTATACACCTGTGTGAGACACACAGAGAATTGAATATAAAATATTTTTTTTTTGTAAACAAGTGACAAAAAATGGAACAAAGTAAGATAAAATATAAAAAATCTGAGACTTATAGCTCTAACAGCCCTGCAGCTTTCATGTGTCATGAGGCCAGGCCCCAATCTTGTTAAGGCATAGTACATGAT
Organism: Molothrus ater; assembly: GCF_012460135.2. Taxonomy (NCBI): domain Eukaryota; kingdom Metazoa; phylum Chordata; class Aves; order Passeriformes; family Icteridae; genus Molothrus; species Molothrus ater. Next base: position 31,469,263 of record NC_050481.2, read on the forward strand.
GTGCTTTCTTACTTTCTTTCTCTTTCCTTCTTTCTTTCTCTTTCTTTCTTTCTTTCTTTCTTTCTTTCTTTCTTTCTTTCTTTCTTTCTTTCTTTCTTTCTTTCTTTCTTTCTTTCTCTCTTTCTCTCTTTCTCTCTTTCTCTCTTTCTCTCTTTCTCTCTCTCTCTCTCTCTCTCTCTCTCTCTCTCTCTTTCTCTCTTTCTTTCTTTCTTTCTTTCTTTCTTTCTTTCTTTCTTTCTTTCTTTCTTTCTTTCTTTCTTTCTTTCTCTCTTTCTCTCTTTCTCTCTTTCTCTCTTTCTCTCTTTCTTTCTCTCTTTCTTTCTCTCTTTCTTCTCTTTCTTCTCTTTCTTCTCTTTCGTCTCCTTCTTCTCTTTCTTCTCTTTCTCTTTTTTTTTCTCTCTCTCTCTCTCTCTCTTTCCTCTTGCCCCACTACATGCAGTCAGTCTAATGCATACTTTTTTAGCTTGGTAGGCTGATAGGAAATCTAATTACTGTATATAATTGATTTGGTAGTCATTAAAATGTTTATTATAGGTCATGTCATAAGTCTGTATTACAGCAGCAGTGATGCTTAAGATAGGAAAGGTTATCTAAGCTAAATCCTTTATCCAAGTGGCATCCACTGAACTTGTTCTTTTGTCAGTCTCCTTTATACATCTCTTACTGCTAATGAAAATTTAGCTACCTCTGTAAACAGTTCAGTGCTTTACTTACCTCACTGATAAGAAAATTCTTTATACATAGAAGAAAAGCACTTAATTTCATGAAGTTGTCCAGTGAATGACTTTGTAGCATTTGCCCAAAGTTCTTCCTCCCTTTACACCTGCAACTCCCACCCAACAAGAAAGGACCATTATTTCATGCTGGGCATAGAGAAAAAGTTTACAAGTAATTTGTCATATTTTTAACAAATGCTAACTTTTTAAGGCTGACTCATCTGTATTAAAAAAGCATTTAATCCTACTAGTCTTCCAACTGCAGAATGAGATTTAAAATATGTGTTTAAATTGTGTTTAATTTATTTGCTTTAAATATCCCAAACCTGATTTTGAAAATGTTTCCTATTATAGAGCAGGAAAGGGCTACTAAACTAGTGCCTAGACCAACCCATTGGAATTTTCTTCAACTAGTTCCTATCTGGAGGTCTGGGAAGCACAAATAAAGGGGTTCCAGGGGATCCCAGGAGCTGTGCAGGACCATTCTGATTCCTTTGCCTCTTTCAATGCACAGAAGGCAAGCAGGTGGAAAAACCTGAAATAGGACTTGGAGAGGTAGTTTTATGCCATTCTTCTGTCCCCCCTCAATCCTTTAAGGTGAAGGTCTCTTCAGGAGAGACACTGGAGAGGATTTATACCTGTTTTGTAAGGATAGAAAATAACAAGTAGAATTTTTTTTCTAAGAACTCATTGTTTGTGCAGTTCTGAAATGATATTGTCATGTTTCAGTTTATGGTAAACATCTTAAAATTGGAGAGTAAAATCTCCTTCAGAGCCTTTGCTGTTAGTAATCATAGAATCATAGAAGACTGTGGGTTGGAAGGACCTGAAAGATCACCTTAAATTCCAACTCCCTTGTTGAGGGCAGGGACACCTTCCTCCAGGCCAGGTTTCAAGATTCTTAGAGGGAGACAGCCCAGAGTACTTCTGGCATGTTGATGCTTTACTGAAGCATCAAGAGCATCTTGTTAAAAATGTACTGGAGTGCAGGCTATTATATAACAACTTTTAACCCAATTTTCAAGTTATGTTGTTACTGCCTACCCTTCAGCACCATATTTTGTGAGTTTAGAGAAAAATATAATTAGAGAGGCTGAGCTGTAGTTCTTTCAATTAATAGTATGCTTTACAAATACCATAGTATTTCTCAGTAGCTGCTTTCCTTATGAGTTTTACTATGAAAGACAAACACATTTTAGGTTACCACATACTCATAAAGAGCAGAATATCCACTGAATTTTTTTTTCCTGATTTTCAGTGAGAAGATTTTTTTATATTGTCACAATGACTAAAGACACAATAATACAAATAACGTGATTTTTACTTAACTGTTTCCCTTTCTTTCTTACTGTTGTTTTTAATGATTTCACAAGATTGTTAGATTAATATTTTCATAAATTTGGAACTAAGTGTCTTGGCAACTTATCCAAGTTACCTGTAGGTGGAATTCTTAATTCAGCTTCAGCTACTTTGTGTGAATAGATGGGCAGAGATGCTAATATATGGAAATTAGGATGGTGGGTGTTCCAGTGTATGTGTATGTATACATATCCCTACACAATGCAATAGTAAAACTAGTGCTGATTTTGATAAGGCCATAGTCAAGAGCAATGATAACTGCAGCAATAATTCCTATTAGGGCCAGTAGCAACAGGAAGGTTCATAAGCAAGTGCCTTACCACCTCTTGTTTGAATAAATATGGAATTTTGCATTTCCATAGAACAACATGAGTCCCCATGGGACTCAATCAACAGCAAATCCTATAACTTCAAAATCTGGGGTAACTCCTCTAATCGATCTCACTGATGGGATTCAGTTCCACTGAACTCCTGTGAGATAAACAGGCTCTTCCTCATTACCTTTGGCCTACACAGAAAGGCTATTGCATGTGTCATTGCCTCTCACTTCAGTAGCAAGCTTGATGGGTTTGTGTACATGCATGTAGATGCGTAGTTTCTCAAATTGCAGTCTTTGCTATTTAAAAATCAAAATGGTTGATCCGAGAGGCTCAGGTTTAGTTAAATCTAACATTACATGCACAAACAAAACAGTGCTCTTTGCAGCTGTTACTTGATTTTCTAAACCAAAACCTCTATAAGACCTAATGCCTCAAAACCAAAATGCTGGGCATTGACAGGGCTGGATACTACACTACCTACTTTGAACATTGTGCAATAAAATATACTGCTATGGTGCTGGGGCAGCATTCTGTCCACCTTTTATATTGTTTTGTTGGGGTTTTTTTCTTTTTACTTACATAGACAAATGAGCAGTATAAGCTGTAGGAAATAACTCTCATGAAGTAGGCTTGACAGACAATTTATAGGCAATTTCTTTTGATTGGTTTTATCTGTGGCATTACTGCATTTTTTAAATCTGCACCTTCTGAATGTATTAGAAAAATGTGATAAACTGTTTTTATAAAGCCATAATTCTCAATGAAAGCAGGATTCTGCTTGACATGTTTTCTTTATCCTGATGGGTATACTTGCCTAAGATACTTGTTTATTCTAGGAGACTTAAAAATATATAAGTTTTTTTAATCATTATGGATCCAAAATTATACTGGCACATGTTCATCACTTCTGCTTAATCTACCTTATAAGCTGCCTTCTATAGGAGATCTTTGTCCTTTTATGCTTGTAAATTACTTTTTGATCTTTTGTCATTGGAGAGATTTTAGCATATTGAGGAAAAAAAAGTAGCATTGCATACCCTGCTTGCTGATGTAAGAGGCTGCCCAAGTCCTTCAAAGTGATTCAGCTGATAAGTACATCCCGTGATTCACACCTCTTAAAGCATCTTTCTCAAACAGCAGGGACAAAGACTGCTCTGAGGAGACCCAAGTCATTAATATGCTTCAGTCAGACCCTGCCTTGCTGGAGTCCAGGGAATCTGGGGTGTCAGGACCAAGCCTGAGCCTCCCACCTGTCTGTGTGCAGCCACACAGTGATGTCCCCAGGCATCACCACACTTGGCAGTCATGCTAGCAAAACAGAATTGTTAGCACGGTCGTGATGCAAAAACTACTTCTGTGCTCTCAACATGATGCCAGAGTGGGGAGAGAACTGTCCCCCTCCTTCCCCTGTCTGAAAAGCTTTTTTCCTTCCCTGAACTACAGTCATCCATCATCCAGTCATCCATATTTAGCAAATTCAGAATGTAACTTTAGAAAAAAAATGCTTTAATATAAAATAATCATGTGCTTTTTAGCATAGAGGAAACTTGGCATTTACCCTCAAGGGAAATAAGCACAGCCACCTTGGCTGGCTAAACAATTTCATGGAGATTTTTCTCATAGGGAAAAAAATTCATTGCTTTATGAATTGTGACATCATATATTGTCATAAAATGTGGGCTTCCCGATAGACAGGATCATGAGATTGTGGAATTTTTTTTTTTTTGTAAGATGCTAGTTAAGATTATATTATGTGGGCAACCTTTCTTATGCATATTGTAATATACTGTGTAAATATGGGTCTTCCAAGTGGTTTTTCTGTGGTGTCATAATGTGTGTGTGTGTATATATATATATATATATATATATATATATATATATATGCACTCATACAAATAGTAAAATTAAAGGGGTATTTTTACTTTTTTAAAGGCTATCCTCTCATCACTTACACAAACCTAAGTTAGGAGCAATACAAATATTGCAGGGTGAAACAAATCTGCTCAATGTGACAATATTACCTGACCTATGCTACATTTTTTTTTCTCTCTTTATAAAATATCTGCAGGAAAAAAAAAAAAAAACAGTGTCTTCCTAGAAGGAATAGGCAATAAAACAGATGGTAAGAGAATGCAAACCAAGCCTCCATGTGACTGTAAGGTGGGATTTTGAAGCCATGATTTAAAACTACAATGCTGAATTAGAACTTAAATTCTAATTTAAGTTAGAAGATTAGAAGTTCAGTAGATTTTTGTGGTGTAATTGAACCAGGAATGTGTCATAATGAGTGTAGACACTGGATATAGCCTTTGGCATTTAAAGCTTAGTCCTACCCAGCTTCCAGGTATTTTCTATTTTAGGCTACTTTGTGAAAATTTAACAGGCAGACCTACTGCTTAGCTAAATCTAGATCCCATTCTGGCTACTGGCATCAATTCAGTTTTTGGGGTATCAAATCTGAGGGTTAACTAATTTCTTCCCAAATGCAGTGTCTGTATTTATTTTCAATTGCCTTGCTTTATGTTTTAGTGGCAATATTTCAACAGCTAATTATTTTTCTTTACTTTTTCTGTTGGCAGTACTATCAGGGTTTGAGGTTTTTTTAAAGCTTTTAACTAAAACTGGTTTAAAAAGTGTTGGGAAGTGTTGCCTTCCCGTACACTAAAGGAAAATGTGATTTATCAGTCAAGCCAGTATTTTTTTTTGAGACACTGGCTATTTTATACTGAAAACACATATAAGACTTCAGGCAATAGCAGAGTAGAAAATTGCGAGGAATTGTTGCTAGAGGACTTAGGTGAGATTTCATTTATTCTAGTTTTTCTGGGAAAAAAAACCTATTTGCTTGTTTTCCTTTCACTACAGATTTTGTAAAAAAGAAAAAAAGAAAATTAGTTTTCTCTATAACTTCCTTCAGCTATTACATGCTCTGATGACATTGGCTGGCAACCTGGGTACCTTGAAAAATATTCCCATGTTCATGTAGATTGGTGGTAGTACTGCCCAATGTAGTAATAGATGTCTTCTGTCTGACTTCATTTCATTGTGGATGTGATTGTTCACTTGTTTTGTACAGTTCTGGTTTTGGTGCAGCTACAGATACAGAGATCGGTAGATTAAAAAAAAAGTAAATACAAAAATACTCTTAAAAGAATAGTGCAGAATGGCAGAGCACTGCTGAAGACTCTGCAGAAAGATATTTTAGAAAAAAAAGTTATTTTTAAAAAACTGACTTGCTTCTAAGCATCCCTTAATGAGGGAGAAAAATAAGTGGCTTATGTGTCCTGCAACTGTATTCCCGTGAGGAGAAAATCCTATTCTAAAGGTCAAGAGTATACAGAGGTATTTTTGCAGAATCACCTTGAAGTGACTGAATTCTATTTAAAAATAGTATTGAGAATGCGATGAAATGCACAAAGAAAAATGGCTTTTTCTTTAAAGTAACTGTCATGAATTTTTTCCTTTCAGTTACATCATCAAACCTAGCACTGTCAGGGGGTTTATTTTGGATCAGTACAAAATGCACATGAGTTAAAGCACCGTGTCCTCCTCCTGCAGAATTCCATCACCATTACATACCATTTGCAATCTCTAGTATGAACAGATCATCTACAGTCAATGTCCTCATAAAAGGCCTCGCCTTAAAGAGCTTAACTCATGTTTTATGTCAGACTCTGAAGAATTAATCATATACATAAGTGCTGTCATTGAAGTGCCTGCAAAAGAATTGGTTTTGATAACAGACTATGAGATAGACTATGAGACTTCTCATCACAAAGTGTCACCAAATCATGTAGACTCCTTTCCCTGCCTGGTCATTGGAAATGGTATGCTGCTACTACTTTATTTTAATGTGACTTTTCATCCATTATTGTCTTTCTGTCTGAAACATCCTCCATGCTGTTTTTCTCCCTCTTAGGAACAAAATGGTGATGAATAGGATACCCCAGATATATTTCTGAAACCCTCTGCAGATACTGTCATTTTTATTTATAGGTGCTTGGCTGTTTCTCATCCTAATTCCTCTGAGATCTTTATGACTGATAATATTTAAATCTTCCATATTTTGTATATATGTCTTTTTGTTGGAAACCTGTTTTATAACCTTTTAGCATTTCCTCAGTTGTCCTTAACTACTGATTTCATTATGTCGTTTAGGTACAACATTTAATTTATATAAAACCTTGAGGCATATACAGTGTTTTACAAATAATTTAATGTTTATGGTACTCTAAAGTGAAGATTTAAGCATGCAAATTAGGATGATGAAGATAAGAGATGATAAATTAAGAAATGTATAGGAGAAATAAAGTGTGAGATATGGCAGGCCAGTTGTGTTGATGTGAACATATATTCTGCTTTATGTTTAATACTAAGGCTTTAATATTTTATTCTAATTTGTCTTATTGAAAAATGGAGTAAGGTATAGAAAAACATACACATATTGTGACTTCCATCTGGAGATCCTTATTCCAACTAAATGAGTTTTAACTCTAATTGTGATAACTGAGGAAAATAAAAGCTTTTCCTCTGAGCATCTTATGCTACTGATTTTATTTAGCGTAGCATTGCTGCTGCTTGGAATATTTCCTTCATTTCTTTTTGGAAGCTCATCCTTCACAGACACATGCAGCTGCAAACATAAAATGCTTATTTTGCAAGTGCCTGGAACTTGCTGAATCATTCTGTCTCTGCCAAATAAGAATTTTTTTATGTTTCTACTCTGGACTTGAGGAGGTAGTACATTCTGATAGCATTTGAGTTCTGAAATCAAGCTATGATACCTAGATGCATGAAAATTAACTCTTAAATTAGTTTCTTGCCATGACAGCTTAGAAGCTTCTATGTTGTCTGCGATATGGATTGCCCTTTGTGTTGTTCTACATGTTAGTGATTGTTATAAATGATAGTAGGAACCACAAAATTTAAACTTTATGTGTTAAAAAAACTTTCCAGTTCCATTTGTCTGTGTGCTCATGTTCAATCAGCCATGTGACGTGTCTTATTTCAGATACATTCAATTGTAGTCAGGCCTGTAATTTCCATGCTTATTTGGAGACTTTATTGAATAAATAATGTAGCATTCACTAAACATGGAGTTAATCTTTCTGTTGTTCCTTCAAGTTGATTCAGACTTGAAATCTGCTTTAATCATGGTATTCTTTAGAGGAGTTGTTGATAGAAGTTATGGATAATGTACTGCCATTCCTCTTGGATGGCAGCCATTTAGCTGTCTATCTAACCTAAATGTCACCTTGGGGAAAAATAAGTTAAGCTGACATAAGCTAAAATGTGTTGTACAAACTCAAAAACTTGTGTATCTACTGCTTCATAATCTGCATCACATTCACCTCAAAACCACTTCTAACCTGATCTCTAATAAAATAATAATCATTGTGTTAGGAAGAATAATTTCTATCTATGGGTTTCAGTATGTAGAGCTGCAGAAAAGGCCTATTGTTCTTTACTTAAAATGCCTGCATTCACAGTTTGGGTGGAAATGTACTTTTGCGCAAGTAAGCCATATGTGATAGTGCAGGGCTGGATGACTGTCACTTTTTATATAAAGGACCTCAATGAACACAAGTCCTTTTTGAAATGGAAAATGTCCTGGCACAGAATTCAAGAGATTTCCTGCTTCCAGACACCAGATTTAAAGACAGAGTAATCCATGTATGAAATAATAGATTATAAAAAGAGTACAAAGACTGGGGCTGGGCCATGACTTTTCCCAAAGTGTAAACACTCATATGTAGGAGTGATAACAGTGAGCCATTAGAAATTGTAGCTTTTCTTGTACCCTCCTATCTATCCATTTCTCCATTTCACTCTTTTCCAGAAAAAAAAAAATAGAAAAGAAAAAAATCCATTTGATGATTGATTTCCATGCTGGAAAAAAAAATAAGAAAAAAACACCATCTCACTCAGACACCAGACATGGCCTATAAAAGCAGATCAAGCTGGTGAAAGCATTCTGCAAGTTTTTGCAATGTATGGTCCTATTTTTTGATTGTTTGATGTCCCTAGTATTAAATGGGGAAAATCTCTTATAGACCATTTATCAGATTTTTACTCCACATGCCTTTGTCAATTAAGATTTCCCTGGTGATTTCCAAGTCTCTTCAAAAGATTTTTACAAAGGAAAAAGTTAAACTGGCATAAAGATGTTTAAGATATCCTACTTACAGGACTATCTATACCACTAATGACTGGCAGCATAGCAGCCTTCTGGGACATCTGCCGAGTTTATTTTTCACAGCCATTGTGAAACGAGACAGGAGGAGACAGAAGAACAAGGCTTCAAATGCACAAAGGCTAAAATATGTCTAGAATACAAAAGTGCTATCCTAGCAAAAAAAAAAAAAAAAAAAAAAAAGGCCAGATTAGCATTAAAACACCTTAAACCCCTGGGGCATTTCCAGGATCACTGGATCACTGGGTCACCATTAGATGATGATTGCTGTGCAAAGATTTCTGTGATGAAAGCTCTGAGGATACCAGCTTGTGAGGATACCAGTAGAAGTGGATACCAGTAGAAGGTGACCTTGTACTCGATGATGATGATGAGTTGATTATAATTTTAGAGTAAGAATAAACAAAAGTAGCCTTATGGTTGAAGGTCTCTCTTTCAAACTGTGGCACAGCAAGGCTGGCTCCGTACTCATCCATAGCCAGCAGTGCCTGGCGTGTTCCCAAGCACCAGACTCATCATCTATCCCATTAAGCTGCTACAGCCATCCCTGGTGTGCTGTTGGCTGATGCTAACCAAGGATGTTCCCAGGCAGTTCCCAGGGACAGTTTAGGGATGTCCCAGTGATGATTCCCAGCATCTGGCATTTTGTGAGTTGTCACAACATTTTGGAGTCTAGGAAAGCTCGCTGTCATAAGCAGAGAATATTGCATGCTCATTAGCTTGAGTACACAGGAATATTTGGGGGCATTTTGTTACAGTGTTTATGTCACCTGTGGGAACTAATTAGGGTTGCAGGAGTGAAGGCTTGGATTTGGAGAAGATCACAAGATGTCTTTGGATAAATCTGGCAGAGATTTTTATTAAAAGTCTTTGCTTCAGTCCCCACTGCTGGAGTACTCACGCTAGGAAAGGCATCTGAAATTAGTGAAGAGATAGCCAGAAACCCATGAAGTAATGAGACTGCTTATCTGAAGAAGTTTCAAGAGAGGTCAGAAAGAGTCAGAACATATGAGCAGTTTAAGAAAAATAAACCTGCAGTAGATTTTCTAAAAGATACTAAAGACCAATTTTTTTCATGTATAAATACATAAATACCAAACATAAAGATGCGGGATTGTTCACTAATGTCAGTTTAGTTTTTGTTTTTAGTTTGACTCATGAAGTCGATGCATATTTTAGTTCTTCTTTGACAAGAAGTTGGGTGAATAAATTACAGATGGTTTCCTCCCTAAAGCAAAGGAGCTGTTTGGTAAGCAGGAATTTGGATAAAGGACAAGGCATTACCTAAAGAAATTTTACACTGCAAGAGTAAGCCCAAAACTGCATTTTTCAGTGATCAGTATTAGGGTGAGTTCTATTTTTATAGACAAATAGTGACCCTGACACAAGGAGTGGAAAATGCCTGGTGAAATTAACTTGATGATTTGAGGTTAAGGTAAAAATGAGACAGTGAAAGAACAGGATGTGCTTGTGGATTGGGAATAAGTCTGAACAGCATAAAAGGAAAGGCAGCTGGAAAAAAGTTTAGGACAGCAGCAGAAAAACAAAAGCCATTGTTTTTCTTCCAACACTGTCCAAGAGTGAATGCCCTGCAAAGCCTGAAGATTGCATCTGCAGTGGGTTTTGCTGGAATGGTGCTGTGGCCTCCAGCAGTTTGTGGATCAGGGACTCCCTCAGACATGGATGATATCTTTGCATTTCATATCCTTTCCAGCAATTTCTCTAATCACTTTGAACTCATCTCAACTTTGGCAGCCATAATATCCTGTGGCAGGAATTGTCATGGCTGAACTCAACACTGTGTTAAGAATCACCTTTTTTTTTGCCTTAAGCCTGTTATCTCTTAATTTCCTTTGCTGTCTCTTCATTCTTATACTATGAAACATAGTTAGAACTTACTCATTAATTCCTTTTTCTGAACTGAAAGGCTCATGATCATTCATGTGGGAGAAAACTTTAAAAAAACTCCATGCTTCTTTCATGCAACAAAATGAAAGTTGATGTTGCATGTGACTGTTCTTACTAAATGCAAGTGGAGGAAGAGCTTCTTCCCAAGGAGAAAAGCTACTTATAAAAAAAAAGCTGGCATCAGAGCAAGTTGATAAAATTGGCAAGGCATAAATTTAGGGTGAATTGTGAACCTTTATACCTTCAGAGCAGCAGATCCTTTTGGCAGTCAAGTCAGAGGGCTGCACCTTGCACAGCCATTGCCTTGGTCAGGGTTGTGGAACAGCCATTTTTACAGGAAACACCCCTCAGAGGACCATTAGCTCCTCATTTACAGATGATCACCTAAAGCAAGTATTCAAGCATTCAGAAAATGCCTTAACATCACTCTCTTAGCAAAGCCAGAAAATGCATTTTCATGTGTGAAAGTCAATGACTGGGAGTCAGCAGTCCAGGAGGCCCCCTTGCACTGAACATTCCTACATGGTCTGGCTGCAGAGATGAACTTTGTTCTCATCCAGATTCATAGTCCTGTGTGATCTGCATTTAGGTGTCCATATAAGCCTTTTTTGCAAAAAGATAAAAACGCATATGGTGCCCTTTTATCCCTTAGCTCAGTGATTGGAAGTGATTTAATCAAACCAAATCAAAACAAACAAACAATAATAACAACAACAACCAAACAAAATCTCTTGTCCAAACTAGTTTTTTTGTGTAAAATCCCTTTTCCACCCTGCAGGTGAAACTTTCATCACTGGTGTGTGGTTTCAGAAATTAATATCTCCTGGAAAATCAGCTCTGTTTTGCAAGAAACAGCTGAACAGCTGCTGGGTAAGTGCAGTTGGTTTGGTGACTAACACGGAAACAAAGACTCACTCCCATTCCTGTAGCTCTAAGGAGAGGACAGAAAGGTCTCATGTAGTCAGCAGAAGAACTGGATTCAAAGTCTGCTTCTCTCCTTTTGTTACCTTGTAGAGTCAGGCTTCAGCTTTTCCCATCAGAGGGTTGAGTCCATGGGAACTGGAGAAGCTGCATTAGGGGCACATATCCTGTTGATTTGGATTTTTCTCTGGTTAGCTCTGGAGCTCTGATTGTCTCATTGCCCAACCCCTACACACATTTCTGATTTTTGTCTACAAGCCAAAGAGCTCCCTCTGAAACAAAACCTTGGCTTTGTTTGGAAGATCTTGGACCCACAGTTCCTTCCTGACAGACAGTAGAGATGCAGCATTGACCAGACATTCCTTTGTGTACATATTTAGGCAGCTCTGAAAGGTGGTGGCTTTGAAGAGTTTAAATGTGGATCAGGCCTTGATTTCTAACACCAGCTGCCAGGAGGGATAGGTGTGCACCAAAGTGCCATAGTCATGCAGAAAGCATAATCTAAGAAAGGGTTGCCCATGGGAGACAGGAACATGATTCAGCTCTCCCACTATCTGCACAAGGGGGCAAAACTACACTGCTGTTGCCAATGTTTCTTAAATGGCTGGATTTGGTGATGGTACTCTGAGAAGGGTACTTGGACTCACACTGAGAGGATGTAAATGATTACAGACAGACTCAAGCTGGCCTTTTGGAAGCTCAGGTTAATTCAGGTTTACATGCTTTGTGTTGTGTCCATGCCAGATGTTGAAGCTGCCAGTGAAAGATGATTCACAAACCTGGACAGCTCCTAGGAGTGGGTGATAGTGAGTGCCTAGTGCTGAAAGGTGCTGAAGCATTTTATCTTTATCTACCTTTCACAGATCTCACTGAGAGATTTTCTTGATAAGTTCTTTCAAATTACCTTGGGTCGACTGGATAAGTTACAAATGAGGTGTAAGTAACCTCTGCCTTAGTACTGATGTCCATGAGGATAACCTTGGTAGGGAGTTACAGTCTGGTTTTCTTACTCTCTCCAAAGCCAATGCACTTGATGTGGTGAAGTACTAAACTTGCAGAATAGGAAGGTCTAAGGGAAATTATCTTAAGTGGCCTGTGCCAAGACATGTGAGCTGGCGCTGCAGAAATTTTTAAGGTCTCTGATCATTAGCTGCTGATTTATTTTTTTAATAGGAAGAGAGGAAACGTGTAAAAGCCCAAGCTGCTCAACCTTGATTACTGGTATTTTATGCTAAATGTGGTCGTTCCTGCCAAAAATATTAAGCTGGCAAAGAGAAGCTTAGATGTCTCATTATACTACTGCCAAGAAAGACATGATTTTGAAAGCTCTGCAGGGCGGACCCAGAGGCCCTTGCTGCCAATCTGTTCTGCTATTCACTGCAGAATGAGCAGAATCAGTGCTTTTTTGAAGAAACAATGCCTCAGGCTACTCTGGATGTGCACTGAATAGATTTTAACAATGATTTTTTTACGTAATGACTCTGGAGTTTCCTTTTGCTTTATGATGCAGGCTGGACTAGATTTTAAACAAACCAATAGAGTTTAGGATATGGGTTGGTCTCTAAAAGTAAGAAAAATTGTTAAGTAGTGCTTCTAGTCCATGAAGTAAAAAGTGGAGACCTGAAATCCTGTAGTACTCTACAAGAGGTTGCACTCATTTTTTCTAGCGGAATAAGCCAATTATTTTAGATTTAATAATCATCTTTGTCCAGAGGGCATGTTTAGTGAGAGACATAAAATGATCTCAAATACTTTGGCAAAAATTGTACCCAGTGCATGTGTTTTATTTTGTGATTCATAATCAAGTCAGAAAAGTATAGAAATAGAGCACTGAATGTCAAATTACTGACATTTAACAAATTAATATTTATTTTAAGTTTCTGCCATAGTGGACTAGGAATCAGTCAAGAGTGAGAGAAAGTAGACAAAGTTCTAATGTGAGAGCATTTACTCACTCAACCAAACAGGAATGGGCTTACCATTCCTGGAATCAGAAAGGGAAAAAAAAAAAAAGAAACAAAACAAAACAATAAAAACACCCAACTAAAATCCACCCACCCACCCCCAAACAAAAATACAAGGAAATTGAAGTGCTTGTTGAGATAAACAATGTTTCATCCACATTTCCCGGTATTCCTCATGAGATATATTTTTAAAGAGAGGTTAGATTTGGCGTTGAATTTGGAGTCCAAAACCAGAAAGAAACTGTCCTCTATACTAATACTAAAAAGATATATCTCTCAGTCCAGAAGGATTGTAGATCACAGGATCACAGATCTCAAGTGAAAAGGAACTTTTGATTACTTACTCTTGACCTGCATGCCTGGAAACCATCTTTGGAGGTTTCCCTGTTGGGCCAACTCAGCCGAAATTGAGCACATTCCTTCAAAATCTATTCTGGCAGTTTGTTAATTTCATTTCAAAAACGTAATCTTAAAAAATGCAACCTAATCCTTTCTCCAGCACTCAAGTGCCTCTCGGATCGCCCAAATTAGCCAATTTGGGCTAAGGTCTGCTGAAGTGAGATATGTGGAACAAATGGATCATGACTCATTTGCGTCTTAAATCTCTTCACTTGAGGTGCCTTAGTCTTTTATTTAGTCTTTCACTGGACAGAACAAGGTCATTTTCAAGGTCAGTCTTGCACTTCTATTGTCTATTACATACAATATACATTATTTTGTCACCATTGTTTTCAAAGCAGTGTCAGATTTTTACAGAGATGATGTCATTTCTCCATTCTTGATTGATAATAATAAAAACAGCCTCATTTCTTAGACCTTCTTAGGTCTTCTTCAGTTGATGAAACTCCAGTGAACAAATTTAATACCTGTGGGACACCTCATATTTCTCCATATTTTTACATGGATGCAAAGAAAAGCAAAGAAAAGCAAAGAAAAGCAAAGAAAAACAAAGAAAAGCAAAGAAAAGCAAAGGAACCTCTGTCTTCCATTTTTCCATCTCTTTCAATATGATTTCACTAAAGGTTTGCTGAAGACAGCGAGGTTGCCTGGGTTCACCAGGAACTTCCATGTTCCCATTCTACCATTTGGAGACAGCACCTTTGGTAGACCTTATACATGTGGGCTCTGTGGAAAAGACAAATGAGTGCACAAATTGCAGATGTAGTTATTTTGTATGAATGTTCATTGCACACTGTCAGAGTAAACTCTAAGAGGAATATTTTGTATCAGGAGAAGGACCCTGCAGGAGCTGTGCATACTGAGCAGATTGCTGATAAACAGTGGGGGAATAGTGCACAATGGAATTTCTAGCTATGATGAAGTCTGATTCCTAGGCCAGAAAATAAACATTTTTTACTCACTCTTAAGGACTTGGGATGGGAAGGTGACACATCTGCTGGCTGTCGTGTTGGAAGCTGTAGGAGAGAATAATTTGGGTGTGGTTCTTAAGGCAATATATTTTTCTGTGAACTTGTAGCCCTTTGATGACAAACTACTGGGAAGTTACACGAGCCCTACCTGGCCTTTCTAATTTGCATTTTCCTCTCTGATAGTTCAGATCTGAGTTCCCAGAGTTGGGACACTACACTGACCACTGAGAGGAACAAATAACTCCAACTTGGGAGCATGTCAAAGCAAGGAGTCCTTAAAACGCCTTAGTTCATTTGTTTGCCACTGACGTCATCTCAGCCCTTAATAAAAGTGCTGCTCTAAATCCTCCTCTGCAATATTGTGGAGAAAACTCTTCCTTTCAGAAGTGTGAATGTCATCTGAAAAAGAGGAGTCTTGTTTTCCCTGAGAACCTCTTTTGGCTTTACAAGACTGGTAGTTCTTTGCAGATGCACTATGCATGTGACAATTGTCAAAGCCAGCAAAATTTGATTCTAACACTGTGTACTCACAGTGGGGCAGCCAAAGCTGAGATACTTTGTCAGTTTAAATATCAGCCAGCTAAAGTCTACTAAGCAGCCAACTACACATCTCTTTAGGAGTATTCTAATTCATGTACTGTAATTAGGCTTGAATACAAAATATTGATTTAGTAGTAATTACATTTGTGCAAGCATTAAGATAATGTTTCGGGAAATCTGCCTAGGTTCAGCATGAGGTTCCAGATAATGAAATATTCAGTCTATTGCTGTGTAAAAGAGCTTTTAAATAAAACTTAGTCTATACTCCAGCTAATATAAATTTATTAGATCCCATCCTCTGACGTTTTTGGCTTGAGACTCTCCAACAAAAATTGAAATATCTTCCAGTGGCTGATTCTAGCTAATTAGAGTATACCAGCTTTTTGAATGTGTTTTGAGATGAGTCAGGGAAAGGATGTATGAGACCTCTTAGAAATAAGGCAGCATTTATAGAGCACTGATTTATACATATGAATTTCATTTGTTGTAATGCTAAATATACTGCAGATTTGTAACTACTCTGTTAGCCTTAAATATTCCACAAGCAACACATTCACTCTGAGAGAGCATGAAATCTTGTGATTCCTGGGTAACAACTTCTTTTCCTCTTTCACTCTTCTTACAGTATTTTTAGAGTTTTTCATCTCAAGATGTACATAAACACATGTTTTATGCATTTACTTTTATACACACTAAGAGGCAGACTTACTTATGGCATCTACAAATATATAAAAGTGTAAGTTCTGGCCATAAACAAACGTTTAGTCCTAACTTGTTTTTTATCTAAATGGCTGCTCAATAAACTTTAGTTCAGATCTCTTACTGTAGAAAAGGGGAACCAGTGAGGAAATGGCAGATATCCAGAGCATGGCTTAGTAAAGGATCACCAGAGCAATGACATCACTCAGGACTGAAGTAACAACTATATAAATTGGACTTTCAGCAGGAATTCTTGTATTACCAGTCCAGGTGGTCTGCATGCAATTTGTACCTTGATATTTGTTTCGTATCAGGGTAGATATTCTGTCTCTTCTAGGGAGAAAAAGGATCTTCTTAGATTTTTAATTTGAAACATGGCATTGAACACTCATTTCAAATCAGGAACAGCTATTCAGCAGATCCCCTATTCTCTGCTTGTTATACTGCAGGAGAAGAGGGGAATTCAGGAGGAGAAACATGAATGGAGATAGATAGATAGATAGATAGATAGATAGATAGATAGATAGATAGATAGATAGATAGGCAGACACACAAAGGTGCATATATATATATGTATGTATATATATATATATATATATATATATATATATATATATGAATCTGTCTATGTTGGTGTAGATAGATATAAGATATAGATACAAATATATAAAATAAGTCTGGTTTATATAAACCCCACTTGCATTCAAGGTAAAAAAGAAGATCTGAACCCTGGACTTTGTCTTATCTGCTTCTTTCTCAGGCTGGAAATATCCCAAGAACAAGGGAATTTGTTTGATCTGAGCTTTGTAAAATAGAGAGATGGTTGATGCTCCTGCTCTCTGTGCCCCTTCACATAAAAGAACAGCTACAGGCAACTGATAATGAAAATCCAGGCCTGGCTCTACTCTGACATAAGTTGGGAAAGATGGAGAAATGGTGCGAATGTACAGATGAAGCCAATAACTCAACTCACCTGGGAAACTCCTCTAGAAGGTTTCTATTTTAATTATGCTTTTCTAGGCAGGATCAAATTGAGGAACTATTAACCTCTGGCTGGTGCCACAACTCTCTTACTCACACAGTAATATAGAATCTGCTGTGCCTAATCACATCTAACATCCACCAATGAGTCTCCAGTGTTGGATGGTGGTCAGTTCTAGAGCTCTCAGAGGAGAAAATGAATTCCTGTAGTTGGCATGCTTAAGCTGACCTGCCCAGTCCCTGTAATGAGTTTCATTTTCATGGCTATCTATTAGCATAATTCTTAATATTTGAAGCATCAGGTGAAATATTTCTTTAAAATAAGAGCTACAGCTGCACACAATATCTGTGAATTGCCTTGAAATATAGAAAATATTATTTACTGAGATAAATATTAAATGTGCTAAGCATATTTCCAGAAATAGCATTGAGCTAGGAAACCACATATTCAAATAAAGATCTCTTTGGAGATTCATTGTGAGTGTATGTTCAAAAACAGTTATGTGAGTAATACACTGAACTAGATGACTTCATCACAATAGGGAATATGTATTTTAAAGGTGCTTCTACATTCAAAAAGGGTCTAATAGGCCTGGCGAGAAACACATTTATCACTCTACATTATGTCTCCATGTGAAACTTTGCTTTATCATGAATACCATCTAGATCCTCCTGAACAGCAATAACAAAGAAGGTAGATTAAACTTCCTAAAGTTCAGTCTGAGAAACCCCAAAGAGTCCACTTGTGTGCATATCTCTGTGTGCCAGATTCTGCTATCACTGCCCTCCTTTGCCTTCATAGTCCTGCTGCATTAAGAGTGGCCATTTTGATTTTTTCACAGTGAGACATCATTAATTCTTCCACAGAAAAAGCCTTAGCTGGAATACATCCTGCAATATGCCAGATTTGTTTTACAAAGGTTGGTGCTTAGAGGATTTCTCACTGTTATCATTAATCCCAAAACACTGATAATCCCTACTTTGGGATAAGGCTCTGGTGAGGTGCATGAGAGCTCTACATGCACTTCCTCTGAACAGGCTATTCAGAAAATGAGAGAGGAAGAGGGGAGAATAAAGATTTTGTAAAGGAAAGATTGCATCATCAATTGAAAGTAGCTGAAGAAAACACTTCTAAAATACAATTAACCCCATAACCCACTTTTCAGACACATCTCAGAACATACTGAGGTACAACACCATGCTATTACAACAACAATACTGCAATGTAACAGCTGGTAAAATGTAGTGGGAGAGGTAAGTGTTAAAATCCCTGGCAGGGGATTGTCAGACACCTTTCTAGCTGGGAAACAAATGAAATATCCTTCCCAGAGTGTCAGTGCCACAAACAGAGACAATCATCAGTTAGAATCAGGTTTGGGACCTTGAGCATCCCATGGGTGCCATCCTCTGGTATGCTGAACAAATCTGGATTTGATCAAGTTCTCCCTCAGCTGCTAGAAAGGAAGGGGGCTTTTCTTGCCCTTGTTTGATATCTGCTGGCCTGTGTGGAGCACAGCAGTTGTCTGGGGGCAGACCCTGATGAGATGCTGTCCCTCATGCATCCCTTGAGCTGCCCCAGGCAGCCCAGCTGTGGCTATGAGAGAGAATGAAGTTCCCTTGGTGTCAGCTTGGTCTGTCCCATGCAGCTCTCTGGGCCTGGAGAGACACAAAACCAGCAGCTGCCATTTGCTTTTATGTTGAACTGTAGTGCAGGAGAGCACCAAAGCTGTCAGTGTACCCCAGCACCCCAAGGAGTTGCTCTGGCCCCCTTGGCAACTGAGCAAGGAAGAACTTGATTTCCACAAGTAATGGGGAACAATGCCCCATTTCCCCCACACCTTCATGGCATTAATTCCACAGAAAATTGTCCTTGCTCATATGCTCTGCATGGGGTGGGGGGTTTCCCTGCTGAGCTTTGAGCTGGGGCCAGGCACAGATGCCACCTGAGTGTGGTTGTGCCTGTGCCAGGGAGCTTCTGTCCTGCAGGGAGAGGGGATGTTGGGATGAGTGCTCCCCTTGGGCCTGGTGACTCTCCCTGAAGGAGCACAGCCCTGCATGGCTGAACCTGAGCCCCTGCAACATCCCTAACTGCAGCCTCCACACAGCAGGATGAAGCATCTAAAATTTTATCTGCTCCAGTGAGTCCCTTAGGCTCACTTCAAGACAGAATTGCTAATATCTGTCTTGTTGCTCCCTACCTTATTAGCCCCCCTCCCCAGCACTGGGGAACAGCAAAGCTCAAAAGCCTCCATATTTTTCTCTTGGCTTAACCTAGGAATCAGCATCCTCAGGTCACTGGGCCTGTATATGCATCCACCAGCACCCTCATGCTTTGCAGGTGGTATCTAGGGGAGCCCAATCCTCGCACCAACAGGCTGCAGTTTGCACCAAGCAGAGAGCCAGCGGCAGCTGTTTGGGAAGAATGAGCCTGGGGCTTCATTTACAGAAGGATTATGCAGCAGCACATTTTGTCAGAGGGTATGATTTTTTCTCTTCTCTATCCAATGACATAAATGCACTCCCACAGGTGTACACAGCCATATCAGTATGTAGGCGCTTACATCCTTATAGTTTGCATCTTGCTGTAATTAAGGTAGCAGAGTTTATGTTCCTTAATTAGGAGTACAATGTTTCCAACTCTCAAGCCAACTATAAGAAAGCACACACATTGCTGGCCTAGCTTCTTGTAGCCAACCCATGAGATTTTCAGCATCTTTTCAGTGCTGATTAGGGAACAGAGACAATGAGGAAGGACTGTTTCTCATCATTTTCATGAACAGCCTAGGCATTCAAAAGCATGCCACAAACAAATAGCAAATCACACAATAAAATATAAATGAGGCCTGGCTGAGAGTACATGGTGCTTGGTAAAACCAGGAGGGAGCTTAGACTGCAGGAGAATGGGGTAAAGAAGGAGCTGCAGGCAGTGCCCAGCCTTCTAGCTGGGAGGTTGCTGGAGGAAGAGCCAGTCAGGCAAAAAGAGCAATGGGGTGAAATGCAGTGGGAAGAAGACTTAGTTAAGCTGACCCACATAGATTACTTTCCTTTGACAGCAGCAGTAGGTTACCTATGGTGACACTCAAGACTCCCTTTTTTTAAAATTATGACCCAAAATCCACTTCTGAGTCATTGAGGAGCAGAAGGGAATTGTGCGTTCACCCTCTGCTGTGCTGACAGCTCTTCACACCCAGGCAATTCTTAACAGCATCTCTTTGATAAACAAGTACCCACTGTTCAGAATCAGCAGAGGTAAAGGTAGGAGCACAGTTAACACAGGATGATTAACATGGCTTCAGTTTCTGAACCAGGAGAACTGAAAAAATTATGTGATTTTTACCTTTCTAAGTTTGACCTTTTTTGAGACTCATTTTCCTTCTACATGATTAACTTGTTAGCTTGAAACTTCAGCTGTAACTGCACAGGGAATAATAATGTTATGCATTTACTGTGATATGGGTACCTATCACAGAGCATTCTATACAATTGAGAAAACCAGAAGAAAATATCATTAAGGGGATGGTATTATAATTTATGCCCCCCATCATGCAACAAGCTTAATTCTTGCAGCAAGCATTATGCATGAGGCAAATTAAAAGTTTTGGGCTCTTTGCCTCATGACTGATCAAATAAAGCACAATGACCTGGCTAGGAGCAGTAGCAGACTGAGGCACTTTGTAGCCTTATTCAGGGCAAAGGGAGCTTTGGGCTGCTCCTGAAAATGCACCCTTGCTGCTGCTGGGATACCCCGATGTGCCTCCCCACTCAGAGCCTCAGTGTGCAAACTGCTCATGAACTTTAACTGGGGCTTGCAGGATGTCCCTTGGCTTGCAAGGGAAGTATTTAAAAATTTCCAGTTGCATATTTTAATTGCACACTCATTTACAGAGAAAGATGTCTCCCCTTAAGGGGTACATTGTTACAGAAACTTCTGCCAAGTGGAATTTACACAGCCTGCTACCAGGACATTTAATCTGTTTTGAAGATAAATAAAGCAACTAAAAAGGCAACAACATGTGTTACTTAGAAAACTGTGTGTGATCTGGTTTTATAAATTTCATGTTTGTCAATAGGTTCTTTGAAATCTTTTCTATCCCATTTAGACGCAAAGTCAGGGAAAATTGTTTCAGGATTTCCAGGTAGATAAAATGAAATTACCTTCTTCCACCTCATCTGAAGAAGGAAACATAAACAGATTCAGATTGCAGATTTTTACACAATAATCCAAATTGCCAAAGCATTGATGGCAAATTAGTAGTATGAAATTAATTGCAAGCACATAAACTAGATTGATAGGGTTTTTTCCTGGAACATTAAAATTTTCCAGGACGATTTTTTTCAGGAGGTAGGACATTTTGTCTCTCATTTTACAAATGTGGTGTGAAACGAAAAGAGGAAAAACACTCCCTCCTCCCTCCTCCCTCCTCCCCCAGCTCTCAGAGGAGGAGACTCATCATGGCACATACAAGAAAAAACAGCCACCCACACACTGGAGCCCTTCAAGCAGAAAGCACCTGACGGGAATTTAAAAGTAGGTTTTCAATGGTGAAGTTGGCAGAAATCTACATAAAAGCAGTTCTTCAAGGGAGGGTATTATGTGATATGAATTAGATGAATATATTGAGTTCCTCCTTTTATATTTTTTTTATTTTAGGCTGTGAAGTCTAAAATTAAGTTCTTCTTATCCTGATCAAATATTTTCTTAGCAAGAGCTCATGCCTGAAGAAAAGGAATAACAATAAAGAAAATATAAGGGAGTATAATATATTTTAACAAAAGAAAGTTCTCCTATCACTCAAAATCCTGAATTTCTATTTTTAGAAATCTGAGTGCTAACTGCTTGAGTCTTCAAAACCCCCACTACACAGAACTCAGCACTTAAAAATGAAATATGTCAAAAGAAACAGCAAGAAAATATGGACATGCCAAGTAATTGATTTGATTTTAAGATCATTTCATAAGACACTGAAGTGTTTGTATTTTTTCTTTTAGTAACAAAGCCTAATAACATGTTTATAAGGATTATTCCTGTCTTTCCAAAAGATTTTCAGAGACTTCATATGGGCCTTTTTAGGGCATTGCACTTCTTGTCCTTAGAGAGTATATGGCTACATTACATTACATTTCACTTCTGAATCAGTTCCTTCCTCTGTAATGAAGGGGGAAGAAAAGAGCTGATGCTGTTTAAGACCTCACTTAAATTTTCATTGCCTATGCATGTTTTACATAAACTGAATTTAAGTAGCTTTCTCAGTTTTATTTTTTCTGCCTATTTATTTTCAAACTGGAGCCAAACAATTGGAGTTTTTATATCTTGCTTATTTTCTCTGCAGTGCAATGAAATTTTTAAATGGCTTACTGATTTGCAGGTTATTGATAACTCAGTCTGACAGGTCATTTCAGAACAGCATCATTGCTGGACATGGTCTGGATCTTCCATACACCAAGGACATAACCATATCTGTCCTTCTTGATGTGAGTTTTCTCTGATTTACACCATTTGAAAGTAACAATGTAGGAAAATTGCTCCACCCGGTGTGAAAGCCTTCATCAGCAGCTCAGCTCATCTTTCCTGTGAAGTACCTAAGGACAATGGAGATTTCTCTGATTTCTACCACCTCGTGTATTACTTGGCCCAACAATCGCTGGTGATAATTCTGAAATTTGAATTTCTATGCACATCTCCTGGGCCTAGACTTTCTGGCATGCTGTAACTGGCTGGTGATAAGTGCAGGTGTACTTAGTGTGATGCGACTTTTTAACTATTAACGAGGAAATCACAGATTGCTCAATTATTTACATCAACAATAACAATCCAATAAAGTCCTCATCCTTGTATCCATGGAAAGCCATTCTTTTTAACTACCATGTCCCTTATATCTCTGTGACTTTCACAGGTGAGGAGCACAGTAACCAATGCATACATTTCCTGCTAAGGAAAACAGCATGACCAGTCCTTAGTGATGCCTTTTGGTGTCACCACTGTGCAGAAACCTCTGCCTCTATCTGCAGCAAGCCCCTGATGGCTTTGCAGATGAGGAACCCTCATCATGTGTGGCTTGACTGTCTGGAAGTCCTCTCAGCAGCATCATCATTAAATTTTCACCTGCAGGTGAGTGGAAAGAATGTATGCACAAATCAAAGCCTTATTCTGGGCCACTCTGTGCCAAACAACAGCTCCTGCCTTTTCATGTGTCTCTGTGCTGCTGGAATGAATCTGGGGGAAGGCCATGAGGATGATCAGAAGGTTTGAGCATCTCTCCAATGAAGACAGGATGAGGGTTGGGCTGTTCAACACTGAGAAGAAAAAGCTCTGGGGAGTCCTTGTAGTTGCCAGGGGCTTACAAGAGCTGGAGAGGGACTTTTTGTCTGGACAGATAGTGACAGGACACAAAGAATAAGTTTAAACTGAAAGAACGGGGTTTTGAGTTAGATATTGGGTAGAAATTCTTTACTGTGAGGGTGGTGAGGCACTGGAACAGGTCACCCAGAGAAGCTGTGGATGCTCCATCCCTAGAAATTATGAAGGGCAGGCTGGATGGGACTTTAAGCAACCTGATCTGGTGGAAAGCATCTGTCCATGATGAGGTAGTTGGAACTAGATGACTTTTAAGTTCCCTTCCAATCCAAATGTGGTTCTGTAATTCCATGGTTCTATTTCTGTAATCATGGATCCGTAATCCAGATAAATGTGGAAAGCTTGGGATTTTCTAGGGTGTTTTTTCCTCTGTGATTGGCTGGTATTTGTAACCATGTGGGAGCATCCAGGGTACTCTGACTCATCTCTTTAGTCCTGATGGAGGCTGGGATTCAGGCTTTTTATTAATAAAAAGAAGAGAAGGTGATTGTGGTGGGGGAAGATCATATGCTATGTCTTAACTGCAAATCCAAGTTCCTGCTGTCCCACAAATAAATTTTAAAAGTTCCCTTCCTGCATCAAGTGCAAAGGTCAACATGCACTCTGTTTCAAAGGAGAATTCAGTGACCCTTCTGTTACCACAGCGCTGTGCAGCAGGATACCAACTGTTCAATTAAATTCTCTTCTTAGTTGCAAACCTCAAGAGTGTGTGTATTACCTTCTCTTCTCTTTCAAATTTTTTGTATGATTCCCAAGCTGTAATTGGACCTCAGTGTCAAATGGAGCCTCACTGTGTTCCAGACCCAGGCACACCAGCCAGGTGCTGTTGTTCTGTATCCAACCCTCCTCCCCTGCTGAACAGGGTTGAAAAGAGATTGAAGACCTCATTCGTAGAATTTGAAATAATGATCTCCCCTGGATTTCATACATGCAACTGCCACTTTTTGAAGATCCTAAAAATTAATTTGTTGCAGCTCTGTCCTCGTGGATTTACTGCAAAAGGGTCAGGGTAACTATAAAGAAAATCTATTCCTGCAACTGGCAGGCCATTTTCTTTGAGAGGTTCCTCTTAAAAGCACAGAAAATCAATTAGCCATCCTTGTATTTCTGGCTTATGTCTTTTTATGTCATTGAGCACCAGATTAATGCCACCCTTGAAATCAGTCCCACTCTAGCACAGTGCTGCCCCACTAGCAGGCATTTATTTTGTCAATAAAATCACAACTCTTGTTTCTTGAAAGTATGGCATTTTTCATTTACAATAAATACTACTTCTGCCTGGTGGAGAAGATTTTTGGAGGAAACATTAAAGAATTATTTGAAACATAATGCAAAATAAGAGAATTACTCTAAATAACTATTTTAAAAGATGGCTTGTGGGCATTCTAAATGTCATCTATGATGAATGACTTGGAAACTTAAATAGCAGTTAGAATATGTGCAATTTAAATTTCTAGTCTCATAAAACTCTAATCTTAAGAAACTTTCTACTAAGCTACTGGAGACTTTTGTTCCTTCTCATTTTGAGCCTGTTCCAGAAGTGAATTGTGGATCACACTGCAGCACATTAGCTGTCACAGTGAAATTTGGCAACCCTGCCAGAGTACCCACAGCCTGCTTTATGGCCTCATAAAATGCCCCATAAACAAACACTACAAATATATAACTGATATCAGAAGTCTTAGCCCATAAAGGAATTCCAATGTAGCCACAGAACAAGTCCCAGAGTATTTGAATTCCTGTGGAAGGATATGAGGCAACTGGTGTTGGTTGGGTACAAGGCAAATTGCCAAAGAAGGGTTTGTCATTTTGGATTTTAAATATCTGCCTGCCATTATTCATTGTGCCAGGATGCAAATTTCCAACACATTATAAACTTCATGCCTGTGTTTGGGCATTTGGTATTTTCATATCATGGCAATTTAAGTAATGTATTGATTTTGAGGTTACTTCACTTTTTCCCTATTTTTAGAATGCCTATCAACCAGAAGAAGATAGGGCCTTAAATTTTCATAATCAGCCTTACTGGAGACCTGAGTATGACATGGACACTACAAAGGTATCTCTGATGGATGTTATGCAACGTGAGATTATTCATTTTCTTTCACTCGCACCATGCTCTGATATAGGTGAGATAAGGTAGCTATGACACTTAGCAAAGGGAATTTGGTACATCACAAGGGCATTCAGCTCATTTGAGAAGATTCCACTTATGATGGGGTCACTCTTCTTTTAAATCCATGTAACTCTGTAATGGGAACTAAAAACAGTGTTTCAGGTCTCGTCTCATCAGGAATGAACTGCAAATCCTGAATGGCCAGGAAATAAGATCTCAGGTGAAAACATCCTTACTTAAACTAAGTTGAAGTTTATTTAGTGTAAATTATGTATCTTAATGCCTAAGAAATGGAGAAAACACAGAAAATAAGAGGAAATATTTTTTTGGGGGAGAGGATAAATTCATAAGTGACACTTCCACCCCTCAGTATCAAAGTCCTTTGGAGAAGATGAGATTGAAAAGCAGCTATAAAACTTGGCTAAGATTTTGTCAAGAAAAAGAAAAGATAAAATTTTATGTAGCTTTCCAAGAGTCTGTTAGCAAACTTTTAAGAGAGAAACTCAAATAAATATTTAATTAATTCAGCAAGACAAATTTTGTGGAGTATTTCCTTGTGTATGTGTACATATGTGGAGATTTTAAATAAATTTATCTTAGGCTTTACAAATAAAAAACCATGACATTAACAAAAGCATAAAACTGAAATAAGCATGACAAAGCATGGTGTCTGATAGAACTAATGTGAAAATAAATTTGAACAGACCCAAGACTGCCAGAGGTCTGCACAGTTGAGAGAGTCAGCATTAGTGTAAGTCTGACTGCCTGACCACAGTAAATCTGAGCACAGGCTGAGGAGGTGATGACTGCTTTTTTTAGCAGCATTTCCCTCCATCATGGCCATTCTCCCTCCAGCAGAAACAGTGGGAAGGGAATTCTCTCATGCATGCATTAGATGCATGGATCTGATCATGGATCCAGTGCATCTACACATCTATGTCTGGAGGAGCAAATTGTAACAGTAGCACTAAATTCAGAGAACACCCCAAGCAAAAGAAATAAAAGAAAGAAAATTACCTTTGTGCACACAGAGAGGAAAATCATAGAAATGCTACTAGTTTTAATATCTAAATCTAACTGCAGTCATTTGTTGTTAAGCTCTCTGCCTATAAGAATGATATTAGATAGATAATATTAGGCCATTTGGCTTGTAATTGCTGCTTCTTACCCTAATCTCATTAATTTGAAAACTGGCAAAAAACCAGGCTTGCTTGTCCCTGTTTAGCCCTGTTATTTTGCTTCCCTCTTGCCTTTCTCTTTTGGGTTTTTGGGGTTTTTTTCTTATTCCACTTGGAAAGCTTCATTTAATACTGTGCATATACAAAATTAAGATAGGATCTCTGCTGATGTTGGAATAGTTGGATTGGGGAAAGGGAGCTGGTACCAATTCAGTCCTCTGCTCCCAGCTGCTGCTTGTTCTGTTTCTGCATCATCTCCAGGGTCCTCCCTGCACCAGACACCCATCATCAGTCCTGATGGCGCCTCAGGAGCCCTCAGCCCTTCCTTGTATATTCATTATGTTTACTTCTCTTTATCTTTCTGCTTCTCATGCCTTCTCCATTGGTATCTCTTGATTTCAGGGTTTCCTAGCTCAGGGAATATCTCTGTTGAAATTCTCATGCTGACTTCTCCTGGTTCACACGTATCAATGCAGGCTTCACATTCACCACATTGCCAGCTGAACTTCTCCATGTTAGTTGTAGTCATGTTTATGATAGAGCTTGCTGTTGAACTGTTCAAAATGCCTGGCATGTGTAAGACTTCTGCATCCTCTTCAGCCAGCAGTGTCTTCATCGTTACTTCCTTGGCCTTCTGCTGCTTTTCTTCCCATAAGCAATCATTCCTTCAGAATGTAATACAGCAGTTGCCCCTCTAGCTGTTTTGTGGGCTGTCACTAGGTTCTGTCCTGGACCTTTTTGTCTTTGTAAAATGTATTTCTCATCCACTGCCTATCTCAACTATTTCCTCTAGTAGCATAAATCACACATCTGCCACTCCCATCTCGTAACTTCATCATCAACTCCAATTCACCCCAGAGGTCTGAATTTTTTTGATCAAATCTCTCCGTATTACCACCTTCCTCACTCATTATTTGCGAGTCAAGACTGCCAGACAATTTGGCACTTTCCTATACATACATTCTCACATGTAAATCACATATGAATTCTACAGTAGTCTCCCTAGAGAAGTATTCATGTTTCCAGTTAAACCTATCCAGGCCATTTTGATTTTTAGCAACCTCCTTTTCTCTTGCCTTCCATAAATAAAGTTTTGTGCTGCTCATACTTATTCAGAATTTGTAGAAAAAAAGACTTGATTACTTTAAATGTAAGAAACTTGTATTCTTATTCAAGACGCCTGAATGATCTGTTCTCTCTAGTCAGGGATCTTTCCTCGAAGAACTAGAACTTTTTAAATTGTTCACTTTTTAAATCTCTGTGATATTTTCATACCTGTCCTAGGCTATACCTCCCATGTGAGGGGAAAAAAAGCACCTTGTTACCATTCATCAGATTACTATTGCTCAAGCATGGTTCAGCTTCTTGATGTAAAGTGAAAAATAACACATTAGTTATTTAACTGACATGTTGAGTTCACTGCCCCTTGCAATTGCCCCAGGTGCATTCTATGCATTGTTGTCACCTTCTACCTACATGAGAAGTTGATTAAGAGGAGTATCAGTGTATTTCTGGTTTTGATGAACTGCTCCTGCAGTTGTATCTTGGTCCACACCTAGAGTCTTTGGAGTATACAAATTAAAGAGATGACAAATAAAAGTGATTGTTCAGAGGTTTTTGTCTGTCATTCCCAGTGGTCTAGCTCTTAGTGAAGGATTAAAATGAGTTTGTCCTTCAAGACAAACTGCAGGAGTGTGCTGATCCATGGCATAAGTATTCCACTGCATTCCTCATCCTCCTGAAGCATCTCAGAGCATTCAACACAGAAAATGCATGTAACACAGAAATCTGTTACCATAAAATTTTAATAAAATTGTTCCTGGTTGGCAAGTAAATTTGGATTTATAGCAAGATGAATATATAATTTACTGAATTAAAAAATACACAGTATCAATTAGTTACTCCTAGCATACAATAATAATCAGTTGATTTCCAGCTGACATGGAACTTTCTCTGCATCATTAAGGTTTACATCAATTTTCACTCTCTTATCTATTAAATCTTCCTCAGATACGTCATGCAATCAACTTACCTATTATTAAACATGACCTCAAATTCTTTCCAGTACTGTTTTATTCATGGGTGACTCTTGAAAATCCTTAGAGATGACTAAGATCAGACATTTTAGGAAAAAAACATTTCTATAAAGATTGCAAGGACTTTTTTCCTTCCCATTTGAAAGAGCTACTTAAGGAATAAGTTTCTTCCTTTTTGAACTAATATGCTCTTTCTGAGCCCACTCACTGATTTGTCTCACTTTAAAAATCTGCACATTAACATACCCACTAAATTTCAATTAGGTCATTTGAAAAGTGCATAGGAAGTAAGTTGTTTTACTTAAAAACCTTGGACAGAAGAAAACATTAAAATGCAATGAAGTAGTTAAAAAAGCTAAAGGTCTTTTAAAAATTTCAGTTCATGGATTCCTATCAGTTGACAGAAAGGGAAAACAGATATTCTAACCAATAGAAAAAGTGCTAGGGAATAATAATTTTTTTAAAAAACTTTACAGTGAAAATGAGATAATCTGAAAATAATTACAAAAATTAACAAATTGCTTTGTAAATTAGTCAGGATTTTCAACCCCATAAAAATATTAATAGTGTTTTTTCTCATTATCTCATTACCTTACTTTAAAATGTAAAATTATACTAAAAGATGATTGAGATAGAGTTCTTCTTACAGAGCAGACAGGAACCATAATAATTTTCATTTACAAAGAAAAAAAGTGAGCCAGAAAACCCCCACAATAACTACTTTTCAAAGTATTGGAAGAAACAAGAGAGAACCTCTTCAGGCTGAATTCTTTATTGGTTTAGTTAGTGTTGGCTACTCCTGATCTCACTCTTGTAACATCCTGAAGCTTTTTGGACACTGTGTATTATTACTTCTCCAATTCACCCTACTACTAGCTATTGAAATGCCAGCTTTGACTTTTATCCTATTAAATTTGTCAGTACTTACTGAAATACCAGATGTAATTATTTTTTTGTTGTATTATTTTCAACACTAAAAAGTCCTCTCAAGTATTTTTAGTCTCCAAAACCTTAATGGATGATGAACACATAGGAACTCATGAAACATTTGCTGTGTTTTTTGGAAATATTTCTGAAGAAATTCTGAGACATTTTATTCTAAGGATTAATATAGGTATGGGGTTTTTTTTCTCCTGAGTTTGTATGAACTTGGAAACAAGTTGTAGCTGGTAAATTCCTTACATGGGGACTGGAAAATACTCTGGTAAATATATTCTGTGATGGTTTGTTTCTTTTAACCTCACTTCTAAGGAGTTTTAATTTTGGAAACTTGATTAGAGCAGGTTAATATTATAACATTCTTCCAAAGAACTTGAAGGAATGTCCTACTACAGGAGGTAGAAATTAGATCAAACTAAATGGGACACTCATTCAGGTAACTTATGGGACCATTACATTTCTGAAGTAACAGTGTCTGGTAATATAAATGGACATAATTCACTGTGAACAATAGGTTTTCTAGATATTTTCCCTCTAAATAGTCAGCATAGGATTTTTTTTTCTCATTAAATATTTGTACCAATACAGTTTTTCATTTCAATGTTTCCTACATGTAGGATGCCCGCCCCATTTAAAAATAAAAAACCAACATTTTATCACTTTCATTTTTCATACTCCATGTGCTCTCATATTTTCTTTTATAAATACATTCTTATTCTTATATTAATGTGCAGATAAAACACTGTAATTCTAGGAATTAGACTTCCAGGAAGGGAAATCAGAAAATGAAGGGTGTGACCTCAGAATAAAGAAATAAATATTGAAATATTTGCTATCCCTTTCTAGATGAAAGACTGTGAAACAACAGAAATTCATATATAAAAGACTTGATATAACTATTCTGAGAAAAATGAAAATAAAAAATAAACAAAAAAGAGGGGAAAAGAGTGTCAAAATGTAGTAAAACCCTTTATAAAACGAGAGAATTTACTGCAATACATAAAATAAAGGACCATCTTGGTAAGTAATGTGTCTTTAACAGTGGCCACTTGTGACAAGCAGCCTGAGGTATATCAGCTGCTTAGGTTAATTAATCACTCATTAATTAAATTGTTTATCTTTAAACAGAAACTCCTTACATCTGTTAATTTTCCTCTCTAGGATGTAATAAGTGGGATGTCTTTTTTGTTTATGAATAAGCTCATCTTAAAAGAAAAAAAAGATCAGTTACAAAATGTTCCAAGGCCTGATTTTGAGTAAAATGGGATTATGCTAAAAAAGTCGGATTAGTCAACTGAAATATTCAGTCTGTCCAAAGATTCAGAAACACAGAATAAATGTGACCTTGAAGGAACCACTTAATCAACATGTGAAACTGGGTGTAAGGAGGGAGAGGATGGAAACACCTGTCAGCAGCAGCATTTCTTGTATGTCAGCTGGGGCTGAAAATGGGTGCTGGGTGCAGATATGCAGGTGCAGTACCTTGCTGTACTAAGAGCAGTGTGTCTTTGGGCTTTCCTGGGTGGTGATGTGTGGTAGCACCACAGACAGCCAGCTGGTGTGCTGAGCCAGGAACCAGGAGCATCCCTTGTGCCAGAGACCTTCAGGCCTCAGCTGGTGTTGCCAGCAGCAGCCTGGTGCCCTGTAGCTCTGCAGATATAAAACTTACTGACTTTGTCCAAAAGGAAGACAAAATAAATTTTAAAAAAAGACTGGGATGACCTTGAAGGTCTCTTCCAACCTAGTGATTCTGTGACCTTGCATATGGACTGATATCAAGCTCATTGATGTAAGTTTACCTTCATAGTACTGTGCCTTGGTTCTGTTTTTGGGAGAACTCAGTATATGAAGTGAGAATCCTGCCCTGTACAATTTTTGTTTCTTTTTGGTGTTGTGCTTTTAATTTTCTAGCTGGAAATTATAGTTCTGGAGTAATGAGTCAGGCACAATGGTGGGCTTAACTGCTTCTCTTGTATCTGAAGACACATTAATTACATTCTCCATTCAGTTGGGCTTAGACTTGAATGGGGGAAGAAAAATAAATCTTATACACAGCTTAGGAGGCTGGGCACATGTCAGTGGAGGAGAAACTACAGGTTACCCCTCCTGTAGTGCACTCTCAAGAGAAATGAAAATCACAATATTCTGAGCCTGCTGATAATTCTCATTTTGCAGCCTCAGATATCCTAAATATAGTAAAGTCTTTGAAATTTTCTGTTCATGATCAGTGGGGACTTACACACTATATTTATTTGATGTGAGTTTAATTATTGGGGTTTTTACTGAGGAAGATAATGAGAAATGGAATTTTATTGAGCGGGTTTTTTGCACACTATTTTTCCAGGATTTATTCTTGATGACTGTGGAACTAAAGAAATTTTTAATCTTGGAAAATGACTTTTACATAGTTTTGGATTTGAAATAATTTTCTGTCCCTTCTATTCTTTGTTGAGATGAAAGGAAGCCACTTATTATTGGAATCTTGGGTTCAGAAGTAAGTGGATATTTTATTTTTGTTGTATACCTACATCTGTGTGTATTGTGTGAGTTTCTACTACGAGATGGCCAGCATCACTGGATGACTTGATGCTTTTTGAACTCCATAAAAAATTAATGTCCTTAATATAGTTGGTTTTTTGTCTAAATACAATCTAAACATTTAGAAGCAAGTATCATATTAAGAAAGAACTTAGAACTTTGCCTTGAATGACTAAATTTTATTTAATGTAGTATTAGGCAGCAGTTTAAAATGGAAGGATGAGTGATAAAAGTTCTTAATATAATTCCTTCTGCTATTCTAAAGCCTATGTTTGGTTCTACCCTCTCATCTGTACAAGGATAATTAATACGTGTTTCTAATCACTCATTCCTTCTGTTCCAAAGGAATAAAAGACGTAGCACTTAAATAGGTGTTGAGCTGCATGAAAGAAGTATTTTTGGTGATTAGAAACGGTAGAGAAAAAAGAATCTAATGACAAAAAATGAACATTAGCAGATTGACATTTTCAAGTATTTGAATGACACAGAGAACAAGAGCTCCATTATACAAACTTGTTTCCTAGAACAGAAAATGGATTGAAGAAGATTGCTTAGAATGAATTGCTATCAAGTTGAGTTACAGGGGAAAATTAAAAGAGGCTTTACAGAGCAGTCGCTGAATGAGGTAGTATATCAAGACTCCAGAGTAACCATTTATCTTAGGGTTAGTATGTTATAATGAGAGTTGGGTCATTTACTAATGAATAATATGTATACATTTACCGAAGGGTGCTAAACATAATTAAACAAACTGTTTCCTTGAATCATCTCCTGAAGGAAATTTGCTATATCCTGCAGAAAAACTGTTGGCAGAAAGATCAGCTCTGTACATCAGAAGCAGCTCTGTTCCCTCGGGATTCTTTCTCCAGCTGTAGTGTCAACTCTGTGGACCTGCTCTGTGTCTACACCTTTTGCCGGAGTAGCTACATGACTGACCAAAATGAGAAATTTTGTCAGCTAAATATTGACAAAAGATAAATGTATTTCCAATAAAGTCTCTGCGGGGTGTGATTTCCTATACTTGGAGGTATGACTAAGCTACAAAGATAATTATTCCTTATTTCTAGTAGGAGAGTCAGTAACAAGAGTGTGGCTGGAACAAGATCAAGCTGAGGTTGCTGTAGCGATGTAATGGTATATCATGAACATTTGACCTCATTAATAGTGAAATTTAACTATTCCTCTATGTCTATTTTAAGTGCAGAAAAAAATTAAAATTTATTTTTATCCTTAGTATTCCAAAAACTATGTCATTAATATATTCTGAAGTGATAGGCAGAACTGCAAGTTTTTTGAAGCAGATTCCAAATGCAGAGGAATTCAGAAAAAGAGGGAAAACCAGCAGCTCTTTCAGTTAAATTAATAATAGAGCTGGCTGCTGGCAGATTCTTTTGTATTTAATCAAGTGCCTTCATTTCATAATAGGAGATGTCTGGAAGTAGAGTCCCAGCGCTGCAGCAAGGTCCCTCCTGTACCTAAGATTAGCAAAACCCAGCAATAAAATAATATAAAAATGGTAGGACACTGCATGTTATACTAAAGAACATTATGACCTGAAGTCTAGGAGCTGGGATATTCACTAGATGGATGTTTTGTAGCAGAAAATAAGGAGTTCCTTATTTGAGCATTCAGTGGTACATGAAGAAATAATTACAGAAACTGTCATTTGTTTTACCAGGACAAATGTTTGTTGTTTTAAAATGTGTGTTCTGTAAAAGGCATCCCACAATTAAATGCTCCCCCACTCATGTTCAGGGATCAAAAGCATGAAAAGGCTCTCCCCATGCAAACAACAACAATAGCTACCACATTGTGTGCATTTATTTTCAGATGAAAAACGCTCTTGTCTCTTCAGTTAATAATCTCTGCCAATTTGGCCTGATGGATTTACTGCACATCATTTACTGCTGCTGTCCAAATAATCTCTATTCATGCCAATAAAAGACAGTGTCAACAACTGTAATAATAGCGCACTTGTTTTTTCACCACTCCAAAAAGAAGAGACATCCTGAGTTCAGAGGGATTCTGAAAGAAATAGTGTTAATGAATAGCCTTCCCAGCTGTATGCACTATGGCAAGGGAAAAACCTCCCCAAGTATTGTATAACCCAGCACCGACATCACGGCCTTCCCCAGCAGGCACCTTGCTTGGTCTTGTTAGCATCAGTGCAATTGCACAGGATACAGGTTAGCACAGAATTGGCCTCAATATCTCCACTGAAGCCAAATGGTTTTATCCCACAGACCAACTGATGCTGGAGAAACAAGATAATTTCCATCCATTTCAGCTCTAGTTCATCTAACCCAATGGGAGTAAGTAGTTACACAAACTTTGAGAAACCAGAGCAAAGAGAAAATTAACTTCTGTAACCTTTCACTTATGCTCCAGACTAGAATAGACACTCTCTTCCTGAAAAAAAAAAAATTCACAAGGGCATTCCACATTTTCAGAGGAGACGGAATTTTCTTTCATGCTTTCCTCAGCCCTGGACCTCTTGCAACAGAATCTGATTTGGCAACATCCTCTGGTAGGCCACCCACACCATCTGGAGAGGAGACTTTCTGCAGAGTGAATGAAGCAGCTGTAAGAGTGTTTTTAGGGGGGCAGATGAATAATGTGGCAATAGAGGATTTGCAGGCATTAGAGATGTTCTCCCAGTACCAGGGCGCTGATTTCACTCCCTATTGAGCTGAGGCAAACTGCTCACTACACAGACTGCTTTTCATACCATAGGGTGCTGGGATCACTGGACTTTTCAACTACTGCCAGAGGCTTTATGCTACTATATTTCCATGGCTTTGTAAGATCTGCAAAGTATTATCATTTAAAGCCTCCTTCACAATGGAGACCCCAATCAAGATATGAGCACTGCTCAGTTGTATCATGGCTTACATCATTTATCTTGAACAACAGATATTGAAGGAAGCAAAGATGAGATTTTTCCTAAAGGATTATAGACAAAGGCATATTTTTCAATTAATTGGAGATTTAATGATTAAAAAAATATCCCCTAACTAACTGCTTCTTAGCTTTTATTATGAAGAAGCAAAAAGTACCATTTTTGGTGCTCACTGAAACAAATTATGAATTTCAAGCTTTTGATTAATCTCCTAATATTTCACCAAGGTAAAAATCCCTGCTCCAATTGCTCTAGAGGTGAAACAAAAACATATTGAGATTGAGAGAAATCTTGATTTGCAGATCTTATGGCTGCAAATAGGAAATAATTTTCATTTGGTAAATATTAGATTATTCCTGAGTTCTGAAGATAACTAACTTCTTTCAATTCCTTTGTTACTTTCATTCAGGAACAGTTTGCCCTTTGAAACAGCCTTTATTTTCAGTTATTTTCTATTTTACTTTCCAGCATGCATTTTTCTTTTTATTCCTTTCCTTTTGATAGGAAAATAAAACAAATAATCAACATGGCTACATACCTCTTTTCTATTGCAATCATATTGTTTTAAAATAAACCCTACATAAATATATTTACAAACACCATTCAGTTTCATTTCACTCTAATCCACTCTGATCCCAGAAATTCCATTAACAAGAACCTGGGTTACCATTCCCTTCAGGGACAGGTCATAACACCTCTTGGTAACACTGTGTGATGGCCCCTGTACAAAAAAATATAAAAATGTCATGCTGAAAGTAAGGCAGCATAACAAAATCTACAATAGAGTTAGTTCTAACTGTTATTTTCCTCATGTCTTGTGTATAAAGTACGTTTTTCTCAGATGCTCATTTTAAATGTATGTCTCATCTGCTGCTTTTTTTTTTAATTTAAAAAGTTCAATTGAAAAAACAAATGTGTTTGGAAGAGAAATTTATTCTTAGCAATATAGGACCATGAGATATTTTTTTCTCAGTCATAATGAGCAAGGACACATGAATTGACAACAATGTATAACAATTATCTGTACCAATTTATTTTTACTATTCTTCTTAGAACCTCTTTTGTAGGAGTGATTCCTTCAGACACAATTTGCACAAAACCATATCTCAGCATCATAGTCTTTTCAGAAAAGGTCAACTGAATGTATGCTTGTAATGCACAAATTTACCAGAGAAATAATGGTTTTGGGATTTATTGGTAAAATTTCATGAAAGCTGGGGGGGAGGTATAAATAAAAACATAAATGTGTAGTGCCAGGTATTATAACTAAAATACATTTTCAGATACACAAGTTTGATCTTTTTTTAATGCACTAAAAATTATCTGAAATTCTTTTCTGGCAATTCTGTCTACCTAACACCAAAAACCTGATTTTCACACTGCCTTTTAATATCCCTTAGATTAAAAAAAAAAAAAAAAAAAAGAAAAAATACTTATAGTGTCCCCAAAATAGTGCTAAGTTATTTCTGTGCCCAGATTGAAAGTCTTGGCTGATAAATAGGGTTTGAGGTTTGATATTTGTTTGGGGTTTTCCTCTTTTTTTCTGATTAAATATGACCTCTGTTCAATATAACCCTTTACTATGAAGAGACTGAACAAGAAAAATTAAAGTCAAAATATAAAACCAATCATATTTGGGGGAAAAATAAATACTGTTAAATTCCTTTACTACTCATGATTGAACAGTATAGATAATAAATCTCTTGCAAATTTCACAGAATCCTCCAGTTTAATTACATGCTGGCTTTAAATGGAAACCTTTGATGACCTCCACCTTCATCATAATACGCTTTTTTTGCAATTGAACTCTTACATATTAAGAAAAAACTTAAATGCTGCACACTTGCAATAACTCAAGCTGGTTTTGTACTCTCCCTTTTTTTATGTTTCATTCCACAGGTACCACTGTAAAGCAACAGAGTCATTCATTCTTTGTGTCCTATAAATCGTGGTCTTTCCTCATTACACTGGCCATAACACCCTGGTCCTGTTGAGTTATGTTGTTTACATGATGCTGACAGCAGGAACTTGCTTGAAATCAAGACACTTGTCTTTTATGGGGTTGAACTGTTTCTTTTGAAAGGAACCTATGGATTTTTCAGGACTGTTTCCCTTTGAAGTAAGTTTTATTTCTAGATGAAAACTCAAAAATATTAGGGAAAGAGTCCTCTGTTACTCCACTCTCTGACTGTATTTAAAAAAAAGATACACCATATGATAATGATATATGATACATTGATCCTTCCTACTACAAATAAGCATAAGATATATATATATATATATATATATATATATATATATATATATATATATATATATATATATATATATATATGGAATTTTGTCTTTCTTTCATATGGCCACAAAAACCCACTGAACATCTGGCAATCAAGCAACCATAAAATCTTTGGGGAATTGAACACAAAATCCATTTAGTAATATGCTGGTATCTAACTGGTATCAAGCTGGCAAATTTCTGCCTGTGACTGTGTCTGCTTCTAGCTATAGCTTTCTGAATATAATTTAGGATGGGATTGTTTTCTCATTTTGTTTTTTTTTTCACCCTAGAGCAATCCTAAATGCATTCAAAGTTTGAGCACACAGTTGTCCCTGATTTAATTAATATTTCCTCCACAGCAGCTCACTTCCCTAATGTAATGTGACAAGTGATTTGGTCCAAATAAAGTAGCTTTTTCATTTTCATGCATTCACCCAAGCCAGTCAAAGACAGTTGACAAACAAGTAAGAACTGATTGAGGACTAAGAATATTTTATAATTTTTTGTAGAAGTAAAAGATAACTTTTTTATTAAATTGATGACTGTAGCACCTACTCATGCATGTCATCTACCCTGCATTTTATTCATGTAAGGGTACCAATCCATAGGTAAATTATTGATTTAAACTGTAAGAAATTCACAAAATCAGATCATATCAAGCTATGATATGCTGAAAGGCTAACAAACCATTGTTATTTTTTCTTCACGTTAGTAAAAGTGCATATCTAATCCATTAACAGAAAGGGAAGGGAAAGAAAAAAAGTAAAAAAATGAGATACTAATTGAAAACTATTCCTGTCTTTCTGCTTCAGCCAAGGCTATTCAATCTTGTCAGAAGGACTATTTGCAGATCAGTATCTTCATACCATTGCTTTTCCTTATTGCAAAGTGTTTTGCACATTATCTGGACAAAATACAGGATGTTGTCAGAACAGAAGGATGTGGAAAACAGCACAATGTATCGGGTTTGGTTCTCCAAAGAGGATATCAAAGGCAAAACTGAACAGAAAATCTTGGCCTTATTTGACAAGTTTTTTGGGAGCAGAGCTCATTGCTGAATGGGAAAATACTGAACACCACCTTTTTTACATTTTTCACAAGAAAAGAGAGCATCTTCACTCAGGAGCAGGATCATTTTAGTCTTTTGTTTCCTAATTGGTCATTCCTCAATCTCACACCTTATCTTGCTCAAGAGTTTCCATATGTATTTGTTAGAAGATTAGAAGGCAGACTCATTTCGCAGTGTAAAAAAGTGGTAAGAGATAAAGTGCTGAAGTGCTGCGTTACCTCTGACTGAGAGTTGTGGGGTGTGAGTCCTTTGAAGGTCTATTATTCATCTCACCCTAGCACAGGTAACAGCAGTTCAAGCTAGAAATGCTCCTGAGTCCATTTTCTCATCAAAGTGAAACTTATTCAGTGGTTTCTCCTATTAATAGTATTGGATTCATACAAGTCTCCAAAAGCCCTCCTGTTCATAATAGTGTGGAGAGACACAGACGATTATCATCTGCTTTTTACCCTCAGTCATTGTGCAAAGCTGATCATGTGGTACTGAAGGTGCATTCAAATGTCTTAAATATAGAAATCTTGAGTGTATGAAAGAGGAAGATTTTCAAACCACATTGCTTTACTCTCAGTAACAGCTTGCCCCACAAAGACCTACTTAAAATGTATATGAGCTTGCATTTTGAGAATCATAAGAGATAATAATTTTAGTTAACTGCAATATTGCTATAAAATTCTTCTCTTGCATAGATTCCAAACAGTTGGGGTTTTGTTTTTGTTTTTTCTATTTATTCCATAGTAGACATTCAGCTTTAGGAGCAGCACTTTTAGTTTGACACTTTCAGTATTTACTATACCTGATTATGCTTACTCTTATTGCTACCATGATGACTACTCTCCATGTCCCCTGATGCATATTTTTCCTAGGTCAGCTTTTACCTAGGACAAGATTCTCATAATGATGTAGCCCTAGAGTGCCAGTTATGATTATATCTCCCTAATAGTTTGTTGCCTCTCATGAGAAGCAGAAAGTGTGGGAATAATCTTCTGTGACCTTGGTGTCTGGTGTAGTATTTCACTTCCTGTCTGTAGTTTAAATTGTACATTAACTTGTGGTTCAGACAGTATATCCAAAGCCCTGACTATTTTAATTTTTATCATATCAATACTATATTATAGTAAGACTGTTTTATTGATTGCAGCATAAAAAGCACTCAACTAGTTCCTGACTGAACTGGGTAGTATGAATTCCAAAGAGTTATCTCATTTTAGAGAAGCTTTAGGTAACCTGAGGATCATTATTGAATCAAATATATACCATCCTGAATATGCAGTTCTTTGTCACAGTGACAAAGACAGCCAGCTAAAAAGCACAGATCAGAATTTCCTGCAAAATACATTTTTCTACTGAAAACCCAAACCCAGTAATGAGTTTGGGTGCTTGTGCTGTCATGGGCACATATATGGAGACAGGCATGAGGAGTCAGGGATCCTTATTTATATCAGCATCCACTTTGAACTTGACTGTATGCATCCTTTGATTTCCAGGGGACTTTTATCAATACAGACAAGGGCAGAGTTAGCTATCTACTACAGTCAAATACTCTGCTTCAAGTAATATAATGTTAATTTTTCCCTTGCCAGCACTAGCGTTTCCAGGAAGCCCCAGTTTGGGCTTTCAAAGAGACAACTGATTCCCACATCATGTGTTAATCACATCCTGTGTGCAAGGGCATCCTTGTAAAACATTCTATCCTCTGCTTTTATTGTGTACTTAAAAAATTAATCATGTCTTAGAAAATGTTATATATAGCTCATGAAGGCCTGTGTGATGGGTGATTAAAATCTTCTTCAATATTCTCAAAAAAAGTCAGGACCATGGTTTGAATTCTATCTGACTTTATTGTTTTCACTTAGTATGCCTGGGATTGCCATCACTGTGATGGTTTTGTTTCTGTTAGTGTGAATATGATGGTGCAGTAAGCAGATGTTGTTTATTACATACTAAATTACATGATATTTCACGGAATCACAGAATTACAGAATATGCTTTGATGGAAGGGACCCACAAGGAGTCCAACTCCTTGCCCTGCACAGGACAGCCTCAAGAATCACACCGTGAGCCTGAGTGTTGTCCAAATATTTCTGGAGCTCTGTCAGGCTGGTGCTGTGACCACTTTCCTGGGGAGAAGTTCCAGTGCCTGATCACCCTCTGGGTGAGGAACCTTTTCCTGATATCCAGCCTAAAACTCCCCTGACATAACTTCAGATCACTCCCTCAGGTCCTGTCCCTGGTTGCCAGAGAGGAGAGATCAGTGTCTGTCTCTTCCCCTCACGAGGAAGTTGTAACTGCAATGAGGTGTCCCCACACTCTCTTCCACGTTGAACAGATTGAGTGACCCCAGTCACTACTCACACGGCTTCTCCTCAAGGCCCTTCACCATCTTCATTGCTCTCCTCTGGACACTCTCTAATAATTCAATGTCTTTATTACATTGGTGCACCCAAAACTGCCCCAGCACTTCAGGTGAGGCTGCCACAGCACAGAGCAGAGAGGGACAATCCCCTCCCTGGCCCAGCTGGTGATGGTGGGCCTGGTGCACCCCAGGACAGGGCTGGCCCTCCTGGCTGCCAGCGCACAATGACTCGAGTTCAACTTGCCATCAACCAAGTCCCTTTCCATGGTCCTGCTCTTCAGCCTCTCATTCCTCAGCCTGTCTGTACACCCAGGGTTGCCCTGTTTCAGGTGCAGAATCCATCACTTTCCTTGTTGGACTTATGGTTGGAGATTTCCCAGCCCTCTAATTTATTCAGGTTTCTCTGCAAGGCCTCCCTTCCTTCAAGCAAATCAACAGCTCGTCCCAGTTTTGTGTAATTGACAAACTTAGTATCCCACCCAGTCCGGTGTCCTAGTCACTTCTGAAGGCATTGAAGTGCACTCCCCCCTACAATGGGGTCCTGTGGAACCCCAGTAGTGACAGGTCACCAGTCTGATGTCATCTCATTCAACATAACCCTTTCTGCCTGATCCATGAGCCAGTTGCTCACCCATCATGTAACTCAGTTATCCAGCTGAGTGCTGGACATTTTTTTCCAGAAGGATACTGTGAGAGACAGCACGAAAACCTTTACTGAAATCCAAAATGAAACAAAAATCCTGTGCCTGGAAATTTAAGCTAGATCAAATCAAGCTAGAAATCAAGTGGGGAGTTCTGACTTTGAAGCTCATTGACTTTGGAACCACTTGTGAAATAGTGCAGCAGGTGTTAATACTCTAAGTCAAGACTGGGCTGTCATTGTTATTAAGTTTTAATTAAACAGGATTTGCTTAAAGAAAAATCCAAGGCCTGATGTTAAGCACAATATCTAGCAATTCTTTCTGGCTCCAGAACTTCTGAAATGCATGCTGAAAAATAAGGTTTATTTTCAAATCTATTCACACAGCAGTATTTGTTTGCTCTTTCTTGCTGTTACTCTTCTGTGCTTTCAGAAAATTCATAGGAGACAGTCTAATACCATTTTAGTCACAAAGCAATTTCCCACCTGGTGGAAGGAAATTTCTTTCTTCTCTGAAACGCAATAGAAACATAAAGGAAAGGAAACCATTCCTTCATACTTATATTTATCTTTTTTTTTCCTTGTATTGTATTATTAATCAGTTCACAAAGCTCAAGCCACTTCATATAGCTTTCATGAAGTATTATAGGGTTGGAAGCTAAAAGAATGAAGATATAGACATATGCCTGAAGGCAGAGGACAAAATTCTGCTCTCACTTTACACCAAGACAAACCCACAGCTACTACTTCAGAATATATAGATTTTCGACATATTTCCTTCCGAGGGCTGAAGGCAGGGAATAGACCATCATTAAAAAAAAATGTTTTAAACATAGTCTTCAGGAATTATTTCACATGTGTTCTTATTCCACAGCATCTTGACCCTCCTAAGTTTCCCAATGTAAACATTTGTAAATGTACAGAATCCTGAAACTCTATTGTGCCATGCAGATGCTTTTGTCTTATATTGCAGTGCCAGGTAACTTGAAATGTCAAAAGAAACCCTTCTCTTTGCAGTGTCACTTACAAATCTCATTGTAATTTCTTTTTTTCTGCTGGCATTTACTTCTTTATCAAGAACTGCCAACAGTTCTAGAGGAAATGTTCTGCAGACTTTAAAAACCTGTTCCAAACAGTAGGTAACTGTGTTTCCTACATTACACACGACTGAAACGATGGTGGATTTCCAGATGGTCAATTTTTAAGGACTTCTGTGCCCGGATTAATCTATTCTGAAAGTTCAAACTGCCAAGTAAGGCTGGGAGGTGCAATAAACATAATGCACTGCAGCTGTGGGTCAATAGTCATTTGCATCACAGGACCTGTGAAGGCTTCACTGTATTCTCTGATTGATTTATGTAACCTCTTTCCTCTATTTAATCAAGTGCTGTAGTAGAGGAAATATGTATTAGTTGCTGCAAACCAATATCAATTTCTGCAAAATTTTATTTTTCACTCTTCCTTTTTTATTCATCCCATTGCTGTAGGCAGAATTCAAATTATTGTTATTAGATTATGATATCTATCTCTCAATAACCATATGCAGATGACAGTCTACAGTATAATATAGCATTTCAAATTCAATCTTTTAATTCAATCTTTCAATTTTTCAAGGCAGCTGCTTCTGAATGTTCTGTTTCCTTAAACCTCATGACTGACTGACACAGAGGGGCTGCAGATCAGGGTGCAAAAGTTAGTTTCTTTTTCAGCATAGCTATTAATCCAGCTTTTTACTGAACATTATGTACTACGTACAACTCATTACAGTAGTGATAACCAAATACTTGGACTTCTAAGAGCAGTGGGTTTTTTTCCATTGATATGTTCTTTGAAAAATTTAAATATTAGCATAAACTTTCCCCTTTATATGGAGTTTGACTTTTCTGGGTTTGATTTTACAATTTTGAAGTTTTTTGCATTTCTTCCTGCACAATCAATCCATAGTCATCATGGAAAAAACTAAGGATGTTCCATCCTCTGCCACCAGACCTCCATTTGTGACTCTTAGGGTATCTTCTGACATCTGAAGTGGGTTTGGCCATGCAAACCTCTCAAACACATCTGTTTAATTGTTCCTATGTGATGAGAGAGATCCACAATAAAAACCCAGAAAGAAGATTCAGTTGAACAACACAATATCAATAATCCACCTTTATTAAGGTCTACCAAAATTCTCTTTGGACTTCTATCTGTCAGAAAAATAGCATCACATCAGAAGCCTTGCATACCAGTTGCCTAAAATTAGATTGGGAGGGTGTGGAGGGGAGAGGGGGAAGCAAATAAAAATCCAGCCATTTGAGAACTGATTTTAATGAACAGCTTGACATATGATGAAGGCACTACTCTGAGGATTAAAGAAGATGGGAATGTTGTGTGGGAATAGAAAACATTTATTTTGGGATTGGCATTGTAGTGAACTATGAAATCTGGGGTG
This sequence comes from Molothrus ater, assembly GCF_012460135.2. NCBI lineage: Eukaryota > Metazoa > Chordata > Aves > Passeriformes > Icteridae > Molothrus > Molothrus ater. The sequence goes on from NC_050481.2 coordinate 31,513,069, forward strand.
TGGTTTGCCTTGTACCCCAAGTTAAAGCATGAATGGACCCAAATGTTGCCTGTTCTGGTGCTACTCTGATTTGAGAATTATTTGGAACCTTCAGACACTGGAAGATGTGGGATGATGAACACAGCACTGGAGTTTTACAGCTTGGATATTAAGTGGGCAATATATCTTCCTTATTGGCTCCCACAGGATGGTCATGGCAGATGCATTATATGGTGTGAGATACCTATCCACCCAGGGTAAGGGAACAAACATTTCTGTCAGGGCCACCCTAGCTCTAACCTTTTTCTTTTTCCATACCATCAAAGATGGAGAGCCAAAGGAAGGTGTTGCCTTCTTCTTCCTGCATAACAAGTGCAGATATCTCAGTCAATGTCCTCTACTCAGCAATAAATATTAGATATGAACATGAGAACACTGGGTTTGAGAAAGGTGCTTGGCAAGACAAAATATCTCAAAATTCTTACTAACACAGACCCTACAAGAGAAAGAGTGGCTGCCTGTTCTCAAGAGTCCTACACTTAGTCTTGCATCCATACAGTAAAAATTTTTTGTCTGTGATTCTGTGACATTCTTTTACCTGCATGCATAAATTGATTTTCACTGCATGCTTTTATACAGGTTTTAATCCACATGTTGTTATAAAGGCCAACAGAATAGAAAAAACGTTCATCTATTCATCTATCCTGCCTATGCTCCATCTTTACAGACATTTTTCATTTATCTCCAGGAAAAACATAGCAACCATTGCAGGTGCTTAGTAAAAAAAAGTGATGGGTCATGAAAATGCTCCTGTTGCTCATTCTGCTCTTGAGAGGGCAAGAGCAAAGCTCTTGGAAATATTTCCTCAATGACTGATTCAACAGATAATACCACTGAAATTAAAATGTGTACCAAAACCAAATTACAAGGCCTAAGAGAAAAAAGATTTGTGTAAAAGTATGAAAGGTTCATTGGTTTTTGTTGATGTGGGATCATTTTATTTTACAACATACTTTACTGAATATATGATACTTATAAATTTTTGGAGCAATGTTAAATTTTGCTTTGTTTATTCCTCTTTCATAAATCTTTTGTGGTTTTGTAACTTTCCTCTGTCACATAGCAGAATTTTAATTTCTAAATATGTTTCCATTGGTGCATATGTAATATCCATATCTTTTATACTTTAGACACTTCATTGAATAGAGAGTATATTACAGAATGGGTTTTATGAAAGTAAATGTAGTGTTTGAATGCCATTGGTATCTGATAGTTGATATTCTTGTATCTCCTGCAACAGTTCATTAAGCAGAAGTATAGGAGGGGGATTATAACTGCAAATCCCAATGTCTGCTAAAACTCAGTTGAGACCAGAGAGATCTACACTTTCTGAGGGCTTTTCTTCTATACCATGTGTTGAAGCATTTGCAAATCCTCTTAATTCTCTTCCTGATAAAACACCAGACAGAATGAAAAATAATCTCAGGCTTCACAGCTGCATTTTAAAATGTGTAAATTATGGGTTATTGCCTTCTCTGTTAATGAATGTCATTAATAAGAGTTTCAGCAAACAACGTAGTACGACTCTTCTTTTTACTCTGCAACATTTTAACAGTTGGTCTACTTGGTAGGGACCTTAGGCTATCAAGAAGCCTTCACTGACATTCAGAAAAATAGTTAAATTTTTGACAAGTTTATAAAAAAAATTGTACTTACCTTGTAACTGTTCTGTGTATGTGATACATATAAACAAGTATTCTGACTAGGACTGAGTATGCTTCCTTCATAAAACTAACTATAAGTATGGTATAATCTGAAGGAAACAGAATGTAGATGCCCTGGCAGGTAAATATCAGCGTGTGTCTTCCTTGTCTTGCCACTTTTTTAGAGGTTGGGCTTCTCATTTACCCATCAGTAGCTTGCCAGTACTCTGGGCAGCAACTTTTCTGTTTGGAAAAAATTCAAAGTGAATACCATTAGCATTGTCTTCTCATTCATTTCAGATGATGTTGCAGAAGTGATTATCAGTTTTCAGAAGAAACAGTTATTAAAGTAATGTTTTAAAAGTCCAATAAAATGCAACATAATCTAAGCTAATTTAGCAAGTATTTTCCCTTGCAGTTGAAAAACAGAAAGTAACTGGGTTAATTAAGAGAAAAGATTTTATTCCTTGCATATGGAGGCTATAAAGGCACAACTGTAGTTAGTTTGTTTTAAAAGTGGCTGTGTTTACAGCCATCTTAATTGCACAACAAATTGTGTGATGCCCCAGAAGTTTGTGAGCAACCTTCTCTCAAACAAGATCAATTTCAGTGCTGCCTGGAGTGGTCCTATCTGCTTTCTAGCAGCATTGAGTTGACTAGCTGTGACAATTTGGGGCTCCTGAAGTCATGTGTAGCCTGTTTGCCTTGCAGATGGGGGAGCAATGTCCTTCTCCATGGCTCAGCACCTGGCAATTTCAGTTCTCAAAGAACTAGTTGCAGATTGTATATCCCAGTAATTGGCTCTCAGGCTTTTGTCAATGAGGAACTACTATGTGCTAGCTCTGTGGTACACTTCTTCTGCTGCATTTCCCACTGTGGTTCTTCCACAGGCTTCTTCTCCCTGGCTCACTGCTGACTGTTCTGACTGAACCTCTTGATGAGGTCTTTCCCCAAACATTCGGTTTACATCTGAATCTTCAGAATACATCCCTTCATCTGACAAGACTTTGCACTCAGTGTTCCTCTTTATTTTGTCCTAGAAGTTCTTCAGAACATTTAATGCCTTCTGTAAATGGTTGGTTTTTTCCTAAATTCAATGCCTGTATAAAGTTTCCTCCCATTTCTATTGTGTTGCAAATGCTGTTCATTCTTTGAGCTACAGGCAGTCTCCTATTGCTTGTTGTTACATATTTTTATTGTGGGTTTTTTGGCCCATTTTACTTTCTTCTCTTTTCTTTTTCAAATCCAAACTGCATCATAAAAGAGCTAACAACTTAATTTCTCTGTGTCAAGCTTGGTAACATATAAAACTGAAATAACAAACAGACATTGACTTCTGTCAATGTGCATAATAAAGCCTCATCCAGAGAGATTGAATGTGGAAGCAAACAAAGCTGGTATTCACTGAAACATGAAGCCATTGTTACAGTCACCATTATAGCCCTCTATTAAGAAAAATTACTGTAAATTAACATTTTTAAGAGAAGGAATTAGAGACTGAGGAAATGCAGTTTGTGTTTTATCAGGAAGCAAATCTTCCAGTTATGTATGAATGAGGCACCCTACAAATACTGTGCTTTTTTCCCCTCTAGTCAACCAAACCACCTGCAACATGCTGACGTTAGTGTTGTCCTGACCTATACCTAGGAAGGTTGCTCGAGGTAAAAGCAGGGTCATATGTGATTTGAAACATGTATTTCCCTCAGACACTGAAGATGAAAGTCTGGGACACAGCTTTTTGTTCTTTTCTGGTACCAATCCTGCACTCCATCCTCTCTGCTCAAACCATTGCACACCCAGCTTACAACAGTTCAAAACAACTTAAAAATTTTTGCCTCTGTTGGATAAATGTTTCCTACCTTGGTGTTTCATAAAATGTTTATTTTTTAAACAGCCACTTTGCCACTTGCAAACTGAAAGTTGCTGCATTTTTATTAGGACAATGATGTGTTGTTGGGCCTGAAGAAAAAAGCAGCTCACATCCGTGATTGTTAATAAGACTGACAGCTCACAAATCCTAAACAAAAAAAATCTTCTGCTCTGGAAGCTTGTGGTCTAGCAGTTATATCTAATATTGTGATGAAGATGACAGGGGTTGCAAGATCATGTCTGCTTATTTACAACTAAGAAGCTTAAACCCAAACATTGTTTACAGTGATGCATAAGCTTAGTAAACTCATTTTCTCTCTCATCAGTTGTGTTTGTTCTGTAGATTGTTTTTGAAGATCCTGTCACAGAATCTGACCTTTACAACTGACCATGTAGTGGTGTAAGGTATTTCTGTCTTTCGCTAATTTAAAGATTTCTTTAGCCCATGGACTAAAATAAAAATTAAAAAAAAAACCCAAAAAATAAATTCAAGCACATATCTTCAGCCACTTCTGGTTAAGTTTGTGATTTCTGTAGCCTTGCACACTCTCTGAAGACACAAATGTTACCAAGTACCCTTTTGGGATTTGAATATGTAAGCACCAATGAAAACATAGGGCATTATGGTGTATAGCTGGATGAATGCACAACAACATTTCTTTCAATAGTTTATGACAGTAATTTATCATTTGTAGTAGTCTTGATTTCATTTCCAAATACAGGGGGGAAAAGCCTCCACAATCAAAATTGCTCCAGCTTCTTGATAGTATAGGAAAATTATGGCTTAAATGGTGCTTTTTATGAGAGCCATATAGCTTCAATTTTAGCTATTTCCTTTATGCTTTAACGTGTTTTCATATGAATTAACAAACTAAAAAATTAAATGCAGAGCTTACTAAAAGCCATAAATTGGGAATTTATTCCAAAATCTGGTCTGAGAGTCTGGTTTTGAACTTTAGGGCATACCTTGAACCTCTATGCAGTGTATTTTTCTCAAATATGAGAAATTAAAGGGATTAACTTTTACCTTCTCCCTGTAAAATCTTATCAGCTAATTAAATTAATATTTTTTGAATTTTTTAAATTCCTTTTCAAATTACTACACAAATTTTACAATAGACATAGGTTTTTATTAATATCAAATAAGTTTTGACTAAAGGCAGACTTAGTCTGAGTAAGAAGAGAAATTTGGGGCTTTATCTCTTAATTATTCATACATAAACAAAAGTCCCTGATCCCTCATCTCACTGAATACATGAATGAGCATACAGAATTAATATATTGCCATTTCTCACTCAAGTTACTGAGTTTTGGCAAAGTAAAAAAAAAAAGCAGACCTGGATATTTCATGCCTGATTGAATACACAGTGTTAAGAACCCAGGCCAAATTTCTAGAGGACTGGAAAACAAAGAATTGCAAACCATCTGCATTCAAAAAACTGGGAAGCCAGGGTCCTGCAATGTGTATTGGAGGTGCACTGTGGGGAGACCCAGCTGAAAACAGAGGTGGACATCAAATCTGCATGTTCAGGTCTCCTATGCATAGCCTTCAGCTATGCTGGCATGTAGCTTGCTATCATAGTGGCACTTTTTTAACAGAAGCTTGGTCAAGATCAGAAAAATATAATCCATTGTTTTTGCTTTAGGTGGTAAGTGAATGTTAAAGGACAAAAAGGATTTTATATGTCCTTATCCTAGGTATTCATGTGTTGAGTATGAAGCTGACTGTGATTTAAACTAAACTCTTTAAAATAGCTTTATTCATAGTATTATTGACCTGGAAGAGAGGTGATAAAAATCATAACTTAAATAAAACTTAAATAAACTTAAATTTGAGGTGAAAATACAGCCTTAGAACTACACAACTTTATAAAAAGCTTTTATTGAAAAAGTTACTCAAAACATCTTAAAGGAGATGAATGTGAAAGAATAGAGTGGCAAAACACAGGTGAAGGGAAAAATAGATTAAACTATGAATGTAGAAAAAGTTTACATTAGGGGAAGCTAATAAGCTGGCAATTGTCCTAATCTGAAAAGTACCAATAATCTTCCCTCCTTTAGCAATCATAAGCAATCAGCTATTTTACTAAATAACATGTTAATGTGTAAGGAGGAGGCAATACATTTAGGATTTATATAATGAGATAACTTTATAAAATGAGACACAATGTCTACCAAGATCAAAAGTGTAAATATTACATTTGTTCCTTATCACAGGGGAATAAATCTGTTGAATACTAAAAACTATTGTGGATTTCCTTCAGAGACAGACTAACACCAAAGAGGTTTGGTTCTATTGATAATGTTCATTTTATTTCAGTAGAGGCTTTTGTTTATATTTTTATTTTATATTTTTATATTTTTATATATATTTTATATTTTTAAATTTCAATTACTAAATTACCTGCTTTCTCTAACACAGGAAATTGTAACCTACAAATTCCATCCAGACTGAAATTCAATAAACATAGTATTGCTTTTTCTTCTAAGAACAAAATAGAAAAAAAATCAAGGAAAAAGCTAGGGAAGCAGAAAATCTGCATAAACAAGAGGCTTCAGTAAAGAAGGCTTATATATAAATAATGTGTGTTTTTATACATGCCTCTTCCAATATACAAAGATATGTTTTCCATGGAGATAAAAATGAACAAAGGTATCCTCAGAGAAATATCAGCAAAATAAACTGTTCAGGGAGTTTTTTCTATCATGCCTATTTGTCTCAGGGTTTTTGAAAGCTGCTCTGTTAGATGAGATTCTTTCCACTCAGTTTGCTCTGCAAGGATGCTTTAGTAGAGGTGAAGTGGTCCTTGCTGAAGGATAGGCCCTTCGAGGGCACTTTGGCATCTACCCTAAAAGCAGCTGTATAATTAAATTCATTACTTCCCCACATTCCTCCTCCCACAGATGGCACCAGCTTGATCCATTTCCCCCGGGCCGACGTGGATATCAGGGATATTTCAGCAAGGTTCTCCCCATGCTCCCTCTGAGGCACCAGCTGAGGTGAGCGTGTACCACATGCAGCCTGTGGCTGCACCACATGGCCCAGGTTCTAGTGACCTGCCTGCCTCACATAATTCCTTCTCAGAGCCCTAGAGCACAAGGATGGGAGATTGTGTGAAGGGTGGAAATCACTGCTCTTATCTCTGGTGGCCTTCAGGTTCTCCAGACTCTTCCTTTGAGGTGTACTGGATAGTAGCTTGCACAGGGGTGTCCTGCAGGCACTAAAAGTGAAGGCTTTACATGGGACAGGAGCTGAGCACAACCACGCGATGAGTAGGAGGAGGAAGGCTCAGCCACAAGGGTGTGTGCCTGTTTGTAGCAAAAGCCCATTTTGTCCAGTTTTTCATGTCTGTAAGAAATAACACTCTGAGCAAGAGCAGCTTCAGGATGTGCCTGAAGGAGGAGTCATGGGCACATCTGCTGGCAGTGGCTGCTGAGGAAAAGGTACAGGTCCTCCTGAATCATCTGCTGGTCATCCAAGCACATTGCAATTGGCTGATGTGACCTCAAGTCTTAACAGCAATCTGCTATGCAGGCTCTAGTCAAGTGGAAACCCCAGAATCAGTATTTGCCTGGAAATGCTGAATCAGAGGTCCAGGCAGTAGAGCTCGCTACATATGATGATTCACATGCTGAGTTACTCAAGGCAGAAGACCATAATCTGTAAGATGTTTCTTTCCTGTTGCTGTGTTTACATGTGAAACCTTTGGTGCACATGTCCTACTGACATTTCTTTCTATTTTTTTTTTTTTTTACTTGTACACCAAACTCACTCAAAGTTTGTTAACCTATATTGATTGCTTCTATTAAATTTTGAGCAGTTTAAAGATTAAAAAATGTCAACTTCCTTAAATTTTATGGTCCCACATGATTTCTGAAAATATGCTACCTGAAGGGGAAGTTTTAACTCAATGAGACTGTTTAGAACATACCCTCTAATTGCTCCTGGGATAGCCATGATGAAATAATTCAAAATTCAAAGGACTGTATCTATGTAATGAGCTTACCATTTAAGAATAAGAAGAGGATTTTGGATTTTTTCATATTAAAGGTTGTATGTTGTTAAAATACAAGTTTGCTGCACCTCATATAGGTCTTGCTAACTAGGCAGTGACAATCACAGCTTTATACTGAATCAAAATTGCTGTTTTACTTTCTCTGAAAATCCCCAGAAATGGACTAGTTGTTAAAAGAAATGTAGCTGTTCAGGTTGCAGTGCAAGCAGTTATGGTTAGAATATGTGAGAACCCTGAGTTTTACCTGCAATATTTCTGTCTGAGTCTTAGTCTCTTGCTCTTCCATTCTGTAAGGTGGAAGTGGTATTCAACCCACATTTACTCTCTGTAAGTGTTATGATAGAAACTAAAAATATGTGAGGTGTTTGCTAATTTTATTACTACTTAAGTACTGTTATGCATTATTACCATATGATTCATTAATCCTCTAATAGATAACTTGCTTCCCACTTGCCCACTCTGTAGCCTACTTTCAGGATGTATCATGACCAGATGGAAATTAATTTTTAAAGCTTTATCTTGGGTGTTAAACCAAATTATTTATTGCCAATGTATTGTGTGAGTCACTAACTCTCCTGGAAACATTTCTAGTTCAGCTGGGGCTCTGAAATAAAACTTCATTCATGTCACTGAATCAGACAAATAAAACTCCAACTCAAAACTAAATGAAATTAACGCTAAATTCTCAAAACACTTCTCATTTAACTTTAAACAACCATAACTTTAAAAGCATTTCAGCTACCCAGTATATAAAGACAATGACTTATTACTCTGATTTTCATTTTGCAAAGACCCTTATCAAGATCAAAGACCTTTACCAAAAATGTGAAGAGATAGATGTAGACACTGTCTCTCAGGGATATAAAGATAAATTTTAAAAACTAAAAACTTGAGAGTTCAAATGTTTTACATTTTTACTGCAGTTTCTTGATGTACTTATTAAGAAGGATGCAATAGTATGAAACTAATATGAATAGTATAAGTGTGAAAAAGCCATTCAGCTGGGTATCAACTTCATATATACATTAAAAGCTGTATTGATCATAATCTAATTCAAGTTATTTTCCCATTTGATTTTTATCCTTTGATGCATTTGTCACATTTTTCTGCTGTCTGTCTAATTTGCAGGTCACCCTGGGTAGTGCTGAAGACACTGAATGGTCAGTGTAGTCAGGGCCTGTGTTTGTCCTGCAGGACCAAGCCTTGCAGTATCAATGCCACAATTATCTGATTATAAAATAGATAAATATTCATACACACCAGCCCTTGAAAAAACTTGCCCTTAGCCTCTACACATTGAGTCACAGTCCTAAATGGTTGCCAGGTGTGCAAAAGTTATCTTGTTCAGGCAACTCTCCAAACTTTAACCTGATTAGCAGAAACATCATGATGTTTATCCTGACCTCATTAATTAGGACAAATATACATCCAAGCTAACATAATATGGGACCCTCCTTACCAAGCATACTCAGTAGATCTATAAACTTTATTCTGTTCTAATCTTTCCTTCCTTTCTGGGTCAAATTATGCATAAAAACCAGAAACATACCCTTTGAAAGTTCTGTTGAGAAGCCAACACATATTTTACTACAGGAAAACCAAACAAACTGATGGCTGATTTCATCAGAATGTCCTTAATATTTGACTCCTGATCTAAAATGCATGCAGGTGAGAAGTAGTTTGGGGAAGAAAAATTATGTGTAAATGTGAAATACATCTGTTCCTCTTACCAGTGAGATGATCAAGGCTCCAGGTTAGTGAAACATCAGTGAAAATAAATCATGTAACACTGTGGCTAACATTTCAGGCCTTCAGTGAAAAATGTAAATCTCAGGGACAAAAAAGAAGAGCTCGTTGTTGGTGCAGGCTGGCATGAAATTGCTCCTTTTCACTGCTAAAAGCATTTGCATCTCAGTGCACACTAACTATTTTCTTTTTCAATGCCCTCTAGTGCTAATTGAAGATTTTATTGCTAACTGAATATGCAGGAAATGCCTACCAAGGCCCTGAGCTCTTGAAAAGACTGAAGTTTCTTGCTAACTTGTTACTTGGGCAAGCACTTGGGCTTCATTAATAAGCACATGTCCTCCTCAAGTAAGCTGAAATTAATACTGCTTAGGTTTAAAGATGACTCAGAAAGAGTGGGTGTATTCCACATGTTCAGATCAAAAACATATTGATGGAGCAAAATTGTGTGCTGTAGATACAAATCCATAGGAAAGATTTTGCAAAGACATGAAAATTAATATCATCAACACCAAACTTTCTTTGCCAGCTTCTTCTTATTATCTTTTCTGGCAATCTTATTTTCTAATTGTCTTATTATGGCTAACCAAAAAAAAGCTATCTATTGCAATCACTTATATTAGTGGAGCAACATAGCTGTCAAAATAGGGGAAAAAAAAGCATCTAACTTATGCAACATTTGTAGATTGGCAGTACAGATTTTACCTCTTTAATAGCTGCTAGTCAAACAAATGACATCTAGAAAACCAAATTAATTCATTCTCATATTAGACTTAAAACCACATGTGTTCTCCTATCAACAAGAACAAACTCATCAATCATATAGCCAAATACACAACACGGGCAACTAGGAAAATATGGAACTCATTTTCTTTTTTAAGTTAAAAAATAAAAATTTAAATTAGAATGCCTCTTTGGGTTTGCAGATTCAAAACATTTCTGCAATGTGGAGACTGAATCAAAAGCAGGAAATGCATCTGTAAAGAAAGGTAGGCAAAACAATCTGGGGAAATTTATGGATTGAGGATAAAAGAATCTCTATAGGGGTGGGCAAAAAACCTAGGTGTGTTATTTCACTAAACACAGGGGTGCATGGAGAGCAGTTTTTTAAAACTGCTGCTGAAAACTGTGGCAGCAGACTGAAGAATGAAGTGGGATTTAGTAGCACTTTGCATTTTATATAATATTTCTAAGTGTTCGAACTACATGCAGTTATTAATGAATAATCCTCACAACCATGTTCTTGTAAGTAGTTTTATCCCCTTTGTATGGGGGAGGGAAGAAAAAGTGGAAAATTAAATTGTTTGAGTCACTGGGTCTACAGCAATATAAGTGGGAAACAATGTAAGTGTCTTAGCCTTGTGGGCAAAGGATAGGAGTGACACGTTTCCACATGTTAACAGCTAGAAATAGACTTTACTACTTAAATTCCTCTCTAAAAGATGTTTAAAAAGACTGAATAGAAATATATTTCTCTTAGCTATTGCTATGATTTTACTACATTGATGTCGATGAGCTAATGCAAATAACCCTGTCAAACTGATAGCAGTTTGTGGTTGTCCCCATTCTGTACCTGGACAAGTAAACCAGGGAGGGTTTTGTTATTTAATTACTGCTGGTTTTCAGAAACTCCCCAGTGAGAGATAGAGGCTGCCAAACTGGGATTTCTGCTAGCACCACACAGCAGTATTTGATTGTTTGGAGTATCTGACTGGGCAAGGTGCTATCACGATTCATCAAGACAGGAGTCCTTTGAAAAGAGCTCAACATGTTCCTGGATTGTTAAATCACTGCATTTTACCATGCTGTTTGGTACAGGTATGAGTTATGCATATGACAATTTATGTCACTTGAATAAGTCATTTGCTTCACTAAGCACAAGACTTTGCTGTGTCCAGATTGCAATGTCACTTTTATTCAAGAAATGCATTCTGGCTTCTGAGTTTCCTCCCTTATTACCAAAAGCAAAAGACTACTGCAACCATGGTCTCTGTTTCACTGCTGAAAGTTATATGCATTGGTGGGAAATTGGGCTGATCAATGTCATAACAGAGATTTTGAAGTTTTCAAAAATATTTCAAAAAATCTTTTGAAGTGTCTGTGCCCAAGTGTTTAAGTAAGTCTTCCCATGCCAAAATACCAAAGCATTACCAAAGTACTAAATAGACTGTACCCATTTTCTTTGAACTTCTTTCACTCTGTTACTTTTATGTGACTTCAGTCTGCTGGCATGGAAGAGTGAATTGATTTTACTCTTCCAGAGAAATAGTCTTAAATAGTGGCAGTCATCAAGCTTTTTACATAAAGGCTTTTCAGACTTTATTAATTTAAATTCATATTAGAGGCCTTCAGGGCATGTTCAGTAGTTGTTTTTTTCAATAGCTTTTGCATTGTGTTTATTTCCCCTGAAAAATTTCCCCAGGCAGGACTGTGTTCCTGACACATTTCAGATTTCAAGTCTCCGGCTTTGGCCTGTCTTCCTCTATATATCCTGTTAGCTTTGCTGTTCTCTGTCACCTTGTGTGTAAGCCAGACTGAACATAGCAAGGGCCCAAATAAATCCTTGGCTCTGGGCTCTCTGATGGGAGGAGGAGACAGGTGGTGATGTGCAGGAATAAGGAAAGAGGATGGTTTCAACTGGCTCACTCTTTTGTGAAGAGTCCAGAGTACCTTTTGGAAGTGCTTCCTTAAGTGGAATATCACTTTTTCAGCATAACCTACTATGTACTTGAACCAAATAGGACCAGATCTCTTGTACACAGAGCTGCAGCTAAATAGGATTTAGCTGGAGGTGAAAATGAAGAAAGTGGAGATGTCATCTTGTGAAAGATAGTAATCAAGCTTACAATGAGAAAAAGTGTAATTTGTATTGTATGGAAATTTCTTCAAACCTCTGAAGAGGAAATGATCAGACTTTTTCTATGTCAGTAAATCATCTTTAGGAAAATAAGAAGCATGGGCATTCTGGTAGAACAGTTGACTATTTTAAACTGCAATTGAAAATGGAGTCACATAGGAAAAATTCCTGTTTGAAGTCCTAAGGGTGAGGGTAACAGAGCATTAACGAGATGTTCGTCTCCAGACATCTTGTGAATAGAAGTGGTGTATCTGGTCTGCAAATCCATTGTATTGATCACTAAAATATTTTAACATGGCAGCCTAGTACCCTGACTAAAAAACACTGATTTCATTCTGAAGCCATAATACAGTGACTTTTAAAAATTTCCTTGCAATTTTTTTCCCATTTGGTATTGATGTTATTGTGAATATCTATTATGACTTCTTCCTCATGTAGTGCTGAAAAGTGAAGCGCAGACTTATTCTCCATGGCTGATATATATTATTTATAAAGTCTAGTTTAGTGTATTCTGAATTTGAGGATGAAGCTATTTCTCTGCCTCTAAATCTGTTGTTTATGGGCTACTGACCTTCAAAATATAATGTCTTAAAAGACAACACAGTGTTTTATGTAACTTGATAGACAGACAAATAGATGGGTTTCTATTAATAGGCTTATTGCTGTGACTGAAGAATTTAGTTATGCAAATGAACAATCTTTTTCTCTCAGCTGAATTAATTATTAAGGAAGTAGAACAGAGACTGAGATATGAATTTTCAGCAGAGCATAACTCAATGTTTTCTGAGCCTTGCTAAGACTCTGCCTGTCCTCCTGAAGCCATGACCATCCCAGCCTGTGGCTGTGAGAGGCTCTGCATGGCCCGTGCCCAGCTCTGGAAGACAGAGGAGTTTCAGTCCCACTCCTTACTTCCAAAAGGGAGGCTTGATATAATGGAAAGTCTTCTGCAGGATTTCTTTGAAATGAAACACCACAAGTTCTAGCCACTGTACATTTTGGTCAACTGAATGGAGGCAAGGACCCACCTGCAAACAGGAGAGAATATTCCAGGCATTTCATCCCTCCAGACTGACTGAGAAAGTATTGGAAGTTGATGATGAAAAATAATTTGTCAGCTCAGGTTATTCAGGGGTTAAATGAATCCAAGTCAAGCCCAGCTTGCTGGGCTGCTGCTAGGCAACAAGTTACTCTGCATTCAGAAATTCCCCACTAATTGATTCTTGACACCATTCCCCCTTGGTTTGTATAAATATAGAGCTGTTGCTGGGGGGTGGAGAGGAAAAGCTGGGCTGTGGTGAGCACCTGGCCCTGGCAAATCCTGGCAGGTGAGATGCACATGCTGAGTCATTTCCCATCAAGGAAGGGGTTCAGTGGCTCTAAGGGATGGCAACCCCTTAGGATTTGTATTTCATAGAGCAATACTGAATTTATGGAGCACAGAAATCTACATGAGCCACAGGAAATATTGCAGTGTGCCACCCTTTAATGCACACCCACAGAACACACAGCCTTTGCATCCATTTGCTCTTTGCTTTCTGTAAGTGACCAACAAAGGAAAGGGAGCCAGCCTCCCTTATGTGGCTAACATTTGGCATATCTGGTGTAGTGTCAATAGGATATCCTCCATGTGGAAGCTTCAAAGCACACAGAAGCAGGGGAGCTGGAGTAGGGATTTATGTGGGTTAGAGATACTGAAGAGTCAGGCTAATGAAGGAAAGGGGAAGTTTGCCTGAAGGAGAAAAGCAAGCCCAGCAAGTGTCTGAGTCTTAAAATCCTCTTTTATTGATGGCTCACTTCTGGAGTCTTTATTATATTGGCTCTATGCCAAAACCTGATAAGGTTTTACCCTCACCACCAGCTGCAAGACTCAGGCATTTTAAAGATTGCTTCATGAATTAAGCGATTGTTCCTTATAAATAAACCCTAATTCCTTTTTTTTCCCTTTCTCATACATTATTTATTTCCTAGCTCTTTCTTTAGCTGCAGAGAAATGAAAGACAGAGAAGGAGGAGTACAGAAGGAAAGAGAATGAAAATGGGATGTTTCAAAGATGACAGAAGGAACATGATTGTTTTTTGACAATGGTAAAAATTCCCTTTCATGATATGTAGGTTATTGGCAGATGTCACATGACTATATCCAGCATTCACATGCTCAAATATGTGGTATTCTCACTCTATTTCTTTTCTGACATGATAGAAAAACATGCACTATCACGTTTTTTTCTATACATTTCCATATTTTGTTGCAGACTTTGGGGGATATTTCCTTTTCTTTGACATGCTGTGTGAAGTGCTATGCTTGTGCTGCTCAGGTGATACATCTCCCTAAGCAGCTGGGGCTGGGGGTGGAAGGATGCAGCTTTTCAGACACATATCAGTTCTCAAGCATATTGGGTGATAACAGAGATCACCTGAGATTTTGTCATTCCTTTCACTTGGCCAATACCTTCAAACAGGGTTTCATTTTTATGTTCAGGGAGTTGTATTTAATTCCTAATGACCACATTCATCCCCCTGCTAGATGGAATATAACTATTGCCAGTGAGAATTAGACCATATTTTTGACAGTTTCATTTATAAATCAGTAGATATTCCACAGATATTTACACTGGAAAGACTGCATTACTATATTTTTGGCATGCTTTCTAAATATGTTGCTGCTGCTTTTTATTCTGTATCTAATTACCTCTCACGACCTTTATTTTTTTCATTAACAGTGACAAAACCCATTTAAAGAGCAAATAAAAATTTGCTTTTTTATCGGAATTGCAGGTTGTCTGTGTAAGGTACAAGACAGAAGAAACAGGAGACCAGTCTAATATACATTAATTTATAAGTAAGACCATCCTGGTACACTTACCCTTTTCGAAAAAGAAAAGCATTTTGAAAGTATTTAGGCAAATTTAAATCCTGACCTCTGTTGTTTGCTATTCCTTGAGGAACAGCAAAAGTGAAATGCACTACCCAAGAGAGCAATATGGAGCCAAGAGAAAAATCAGTGCCATATTTATTCCTCTTTCTTTAAAATTACATCTAGTTCTCTCTTGATGCAAAACAATTGTGCTTCCCTTTCATACAGGCTCCCAAGAACAGCTGAATAAGCTCTATCAAAACCACTTCCTTTTTCCAGATTGAGACCTAGTTTGTCTCCAAATTTACATAGCAATATATATTGCATGTAATCTAATTTACACCACCTAGTTATTCAGAAGTCTACCAGTTGCATCAGGGCTCTTAAACTAACCTATTGCTCATGTCAGCACTGCTAGATTGGCCCTGAGCTTCTCATTATTTCTAAATAGTTAGGATTCAACGTACTGTACATGCTTATCTGGATAGCAATGCAAATTACCTTTTGTAGAGGCAGGCCATGTGACAAAAAGCCAGTGGGCTGCTGCCTCCCTCCTGGGAAGCCTGAGAAGCCCTTCAGGGAGATCCAGAGATTCATCTCCAGCATAATTACAGGGATGCCTTAGAGAGTTCACATGTAAGACCAATTAGTCACAGAGTGTGCATTCCCACTGCAATATTTTTCTGCCTCATCTTTAACACTCTTTGCCACTTTTTGCAGTATCTTAGAAACAAATCTACAAACAGCGTGGAGATGAAATCAACATTAGGTAAAAGTAGTTAAAACCTACACAGAAGAATATAAATACCTCCATCACTCTTGAAGAGCCAGAGCATGTCTGCACATGCTTTAAAAAAAGATTTTAATGTTGAACAATTTTTGGAAAGACTAGCTAAAGACAACAGAGCCACTGTTAACAGTGGTGTCTTGTTTATTTACCTTGTGTTATGTAAGGAAACACAATTGCTCTATCATTTTTCTCTAATCATTTTGTATTGTAAAATATTGTTTCTGTTAAAGTCATAACTATTCATTTTATTGCTGTTATTATTAAAATATTGGTGCACAACAATAAAAAGTTCAGTGATGATTTAAATGCACCAGAGAAGTTATTACTTCTCCTTGTATAACAAATCTTAAATAGAAATTAATTGCAGTGGTGACTTCGAGTAACCTCAGCTTAATAAAGGAATTGTGATTGTCTGCATTTGGAATTCTTACAAGGCAATCATGAAATCGATAACAATATCTGCTAGCTTCTAGCATCACTGCATAAGCTTTATTTATGACTGCTTGCTGGCAAAGCAGTTACTCCATTTTCCAAGCCAAGTTTCAGTGAACAATTCTGGCAGAAATTAAAGACGAGCTTCCAAATAGATGTATGTGAAATAAATAAGATTTCAGTCTTTTAGACATTATCACCAAGAAAAGGTGAATAAAGTCTCATACTGTGACTTCAATTCATCTCTTTATCCTGTCACTTTCTCTTTTGGATTTTGGCACTAAGCTAAAGAAAGTAAGGTGATAATATATAAACAACTCTCCCTGTTTAGATTAGGAGAGTCTAAGATAATCACATTTTCCATTTCTACAACTTCTCATTTCATTGCTGTTGAAGAGGCTTTTAAAAATATATAAGTCTAAAATCTATATATTTTATAGATACTTTTTTGATATAGCTATAGATATATCTAGATATATATATAAATAATGTAGATATAAATCATATATAATATAGATACAGATAATCTATATCTAGATTATCTAGATACAGATTTATTATCTTTTTTTTTTTAAATCTATATCTTTTGTGAGGGTTCTAGATATAGATCCCTCACAAATTTGCTGAAGGAGAGCAGGGACTTTGCTTTCAAATTCAGCCTTAACCCAGTGCTATCCGTTTCTGAAGTATCCTCAGGAGCATCCTCAGGCACTTTCACCTCATGCTTTGTTGTGCTACACATGAAGTTTTACTTATGACCTGGAGCTGCCTACAGAAGTGACCAGGAAACCATCAGAACAGGTATATCTGGCCCAGCTGCTTCCAAAAGAGCCCTCATGGGGATCTGACGACTGGATAGGGAATATGGACTCTTTATTGGTGAGAGGAACAGCCAAGATGTGATGTCAGACCTGTCTTTGTGCTCCTCTTAGTTTGTGTCCAGAAGAATAAGGGGATATGCACTACACTGGGTGTGTTAATGCCTGCAGAATCACTTGTGTCAACCACATGAGCCCTATGGGAAGCCAGGTTTGCCCCCATCTCCTTCCTTCAATTTCCCTCATGCTCTCAAACACTTGGATACAGCATGTGTCAATGAACCCCCTGCCAAAGAGAATATCATCCTGCCCAGAATCCTCACAGCTACACAGAAGAAACTGAGTAATGAAGAACTAGATTAATATTTCATGCTTGCTGCAATGTGATTTTTTAGCTAACACAGTTTCAAAAGCAACAGAAGGATGAATCAGCAACAGATTTTACATTCAATTTTTTTAGATTTTGCAGAACTGTCTGTTATTGACACAAGAGTATGATCATTTCAGTCTCATATCCAGCATAGTAAGGAGATATTTGAGACAGAGTCCCCGGGTGTTTTAGAAATATCAGGATCGGCAGAAGGATTCACACAGCGTCAGATGAATAAAGATTCCTGGAAATTAAGTGCATATGAAGTAAAGAAGAAAAAGACATATTGCCAAACCAGTTGCCTATAAGGGGAGTGACCATTGTGTGCAAGCCCAACCATATTCCTCATGAGCAGCAAGCTCAGATCTCTCAATCTGTCCACCATTTTCTCAACTCTTATAGTTTTCCTTGTCTGCTAAATAAGAAAGAACAATAAATCCTTCAAGGCGTAATGTTGGTGGTTACTATAGAAAGCACATCAAGGCAAACAGAGTCTTAGAATAGATGGAGCTGTGCAACATTAAAGGTGCTCAAGGTAGGATAAACAGGGAAATGGAAGAAAAGTAAGCAGACACTGTTTTGCTTCTTGAAAGTTTAAAAATGGAGCTTCACTGCACATAAAATGTTGATTGGCTAGTTTGGGGTGGGAGAGGTTTTTTTTAAATGACAACTTCCATGTTTGCAAGAGAATTTCTAGGCTATTAAGAAGTACTTATTGGTTGTGTTTACTGACTCAGTGGAATAGTAAAATGTTATCAATCAAAATGCATGGGAGATGAAATATCTTTGGTGACTATATCCCTAGCTGAAAAAAAAATTGCCATTGCCTTTGCCTTGTCCACTAATCATCTGCTAAAAAGTAGTTTGCATTGGAAATTTTCTATTTCTGTGTTAATGCTACTTGACAGTAACTGAGATTTCAGCATTGGGACCTACATAAGGACCTCAGGAGAAACTCAGAATTGTCTGTCTTAGAGCTGGGAGAATGTACAAAATACTATTTTTAAGGAAAAAGGATATGCAATGGCTATTTTTTACAGAGGACTAAAACCACTCACACACTATATAAAATTATCTAAAACTACATGTTATGATGGAGATAAAATCAAACCTTAGGGCCTTAGCTCATTTCTATTATGTCTAATGAAGTCTGTAGAACTACAATAATATATAAACAATCTGAAAGAAAAATTACTATTGTATTAAGAAGTAAATGCAAGTAATAGTTTAGAAACAAACAAATTGCCTCAGTGAAAAATAACTAAATTATTTTTTCTGCATACTATTATGATGTAGGAAATGTAGTTGACAGACAAAATATGCTGCAAGAATCACAAAATAGATCATCTTTTGTACTGTTTGCATTTTAGAGAGAAAAACAAAAAAATGTGTTGGCAAGGCAGGTCAAAAAGCAAAGGAAAAGTTCTTTACATTCCTTTGAAAATTTTCCTCTGCCTTTTCATATTTCAGATGTTCAAAGTTAGGAATGTCAAAATGACAAAAGGACATACATCAGTAGTGAATCAGAACAAATGCACATCTAACACAACATCTTGTCTCTAACACTGGCCATGGTGATGCCTAAGGACAAATACAAAAATGGCAAGATGTACAGTGTGATGCTTCACAAGCATGAAAGGGTTTTGTTTTCACTGCTTAGGGACCAGAATATTCAAAAGCTATATTTTATTCTATTAGTAAAATTGTTTAAGAAAACAGGTACCTTTTATAGCTATATATGAAAATTTACTGTAATTCACAGATTTTCATTGACATTATCTCTTATTTCCATTGAAGTAAAAATCAAGCACCAGTAAATATCTTTGTAGTAATAACAATATCAACATCACAGTTATCTGCTTTCCATAAATCTTGTTTGATTTTAATATAAATCAAAAGGATAACTGTTTTTACTGAACAGCAGCAAGGAGTGCTTTGTGAAATGCACTGCTGCTACTAAGATAATTTTTCTCTTATTTTAGTGTGCTCTGCTCAAGGTACATCAGCTCCACTGGACTTTGTATCCAGATAGTATTCCTGCTGTTGGCCTGGCACAACCCAGAGAGGTTTGTGTGGAGAGCATGTGCACAGGGAAAAAAACCTCCAAACTGTTCAGGCAGTAATGAATCAAAAAGAGCCTCCCTAGCAGATCCCTATTTCATATTCATATCACATCATGTGCTCAGCTGGATCTTTTTTATGATTTGGAGAGATTTTAATATGTCTCTCACCTTGTTTTCTGACAATGTTGATATTATAGCTCAATTTAATATTTATTCATAGCTCTTGTCTCCCTTTGCTCAGTAAGGCTTCATCAATCTGCTAAGCCTTTTCCTTAATTTCAGTGTTTATCAAGGTTAGAAGCAAATCACTGCCCATCTTATAGGACACTATGCCACCAGGTCCACCTGCACCCTACATTAACACCCATTGAGGAAAGTTTGGAGAGGAGGTGTACAAATGGAAGGGATTATATTGAACAACCAGCAAGCACTTTGTGTACTGTGTTCATATTGAATCAAGAGACCTTGGAGCTGGAAACAAAAAGCAGCTGAATAGTGGTGCTAATTTACTGATAGGTATCCCCTACAGCTAATGGAAGCAGAATAAGGGCTACATGTTTTGATAAATGTTACTCTTCTCAATAAGAAAATAGCACTTTTCTTCATTTTCTACAGTTCTTTCTTCTAGACATTCTTATAATCTTTTCTGTTAATTCAGGACAGGAAGAGGCAAAATTAGTATTTATCCAATAGTGGCAAGAATTTGAGTGTGTGGAAAGAAGAATGAACAACAAAAAACTATGCAACAAGTGGGTTAGAGCTGTCAAATCAGTTTTGTCACCACAACAAGCCGTTTACTAATTTCATGAGTTTTTTAAAAATTTGGCTGCCCAAATTATTAATAATGATTGCTACAATGCTATATCTATATATGGAGTTAAATCTTAATGTTAGCATCCATCCTGAATTTATGATAACATGTTTCAAATTGTTCTGAAAAGACAATGAGTTGTACAGTCAGAGTAGCACAATTGCTACTTTGAAAATAAGCAATCTTCTTGGAAAAAATTTCTTCAAGGAGTATTTGGTAATGCTTAAGTAAGAAGAAAATATAATATATGGTTTCCAAACCTAGGCTACATTGTAGAGCTAATAAATTATTGTGAAAATATAGAGTCCTGTTCTATATCCACCACAACAATAATAATTGTAAAACATGAAAAATATGCAAAGAAATATCCCTTTTCTAATTATCTGAAGGCATAGTGTCATTGAAATGCAGACACATCATGACACAAAGTGTGTGTACCTCAACAGATTTCATATAATAATAATAATATTTTGCTTTATATAAGGTGGACAAAAGAATAATCTCACTTTTAGGAATTACTTTCATGCCAGATGCTGTTCTTTAGTAATTTTACAAGCATCTGTACTTCTCTATTTATGTAGCTACAAGATTTCCTAATGTTTTAGTGGTTTAGTAGTATCCTAAAGGATTTCTGAGATTTGTGAGCATACTACAATTGACCTGAATATTAGAACCTGCCAAAGAACTATATACTCTGTGCACAACAAGTTTTTACTGAGATAGGCTTTGAGCAAAAAAAGAAAATTGAGATGTTTTCATAGTAAATCAATCTGGATTAAAAACATGTTTGAGAGACACTTAAATGGTGTAGAGGAGATGGTGGGTAGAAATAATGACTTTGGCAAAGCTGGTGCAAAGGAAGTGCCAAATAGCACAGATTTAATCCCACCTCTAAACAAATATAAAAAACCCTAAATATGATTTTTTTTTTCCCCATGGTCTTACTTTCAGAATTCATTTATTCTGCAGAAGCCCCTTGCTTCTGCTAATTCTCTCCTGTTAAGATGCAGGGTAGTTGCAAATGATCTTGAGCCAGGGTGCATCAGTCCATTATAAGAGCGATCTCATGTTGGTTGGAGAGTTGAATTAAGGGCTATATCTTCTTGGCAGAAAATTTTTCACTCACCGGCCTTCCCAAAATGTAATGATTACTCCATATTCAAAGTGTGTCCTCAGTTATTACCACTGAACTAAGCTCTCCTGAAGCAATTACCAATAATTTCATTTCTCACCTGAGAGACTGGTAGTTTCCCAAGACACTGTGATGCTTGACTGTGTTCCTGTATAAAAAATTCTGCAGGTACTCTAAATGCATACAGCTATAAGCTCATGTTTTAGCTCAGGTCATCCTGACTTACACAGAAAATCTTTTCCCCTATTTCTGAGAGGGGAAAATTTGTTAATAAGGTCCCTTCATTTCTCTTTCCTACCTTCTTTGTCTGTCTTGTCTAGGGATCTTTTTGTCCCACTCTTTCACCCCTCCCCACCTTCCCTGTTACCTGTTATTCATCTTTCTGTCTTTCTCTTTCCTCCCTTCCCTTCCCTTCCCTTCCCTTCCCTTCCCTTCCCTTCCCTTCCCTTCCCTTCCCTTCCCTTCCCTTCCCTTCCCTTTCCCTTTCCCTTTCCCTTTCCCTTTCCCTTTCCCTTTCCCTTTCCCTTTCTCTCTCTTCCTTCCATTCCTCCCTTCCCTCTCATACTTCTCCCTTACCTTTCTACATTTCTGTTCCCTTTTGTCCTTTAATTTCTCTCTATTTTTCTTCTTTTCTTGCCCTTTCTCTTTGCCCTTATTTTTTTCTCATCTGTACTCTTTTTTTGTGTCTTGCTCTTTCTGACTTTGTGTGATTTTCTTCACTGCTTTCCATAGAGGAAAGCAGAACCTATGTCTCAGATAATGCAGCTGAGTAATCCTCATTAGTCTCTGTGTTCTTTTCTTGGCAAAAGAAGGACTGCATCATTGTGGTCAGAGATCCTCAGTTGTTTTAATACTGCTGTAACTAGGAGATCATGTCTGGCATGATACCTCTTCAGATATTTGTAAAGAAAAAAAATGGAGTCTCTGGATTGAAAAGAAAGTTCTCTTCTCCTTCATGCTTGTACCTAGAGACAGAGAACTAAGGTCTGCAGCAGTTCATGCACCTTTTTTAGTGGTTTTGCAGCCCGTCCATAATCCAAAGAGAGTTTTCAGTCATGCCTTATGATGTTCTCCCAGTAGCTCATGCCACATCTGTCCTCCTAGTGCCACTACCTAACGAGCTGTGCAGAGGGATCAAAAACCCCAAAGCTTTAATAGAAGGTGACTGGGCAGAAGGAAACTAGAGTAAAACCATAGCTAACAAAGTGTAAAACAGTTTCTGGATAGATTTTCTAGGTCAGTTTTTGTGCCACAGTATGGTAAAGCCAAAGATAAATGTTCTTGTGCCTATACCAAGGAAAAATATGGAGTTATA
The DNA here is from genome assembly GCF_012460135.2 of Molothrus ater. Lineage (NCBI taxonomy): Eukaryota > Metazoa > Chordata > Aves > Passeriformes > Icteridae > Molothrus > Molothrus ater. Next base: position 31,535,823 of record NC_050481.2, read on the forward strand.
TATATATATATATAATGGATATTCCATATAGATAAACCTCATTATATGACTAGTTATATGGTTATCCAACTAATTAAAGGATGACCTAAATTCATTGCTTTGATTCTTTTCCAGATCTAATGTAATAAAAAGAGTGTGTATTTTTCTTTTTAAAATATTGTAGTTAGTGAATGAAAAAAAATTCCAGATTAAAACTTGCATTCATGCAACCCGTTTTTGTAAATACCCAGCTTGCTGAAAGGGTAGCTGCAACCATTTCACGGTAGTGCTTGGATCAATGCATCCTTTAAAATTCAGGTAGTGATGAAACAGTTTCATCCATATATCCAAGTAAGATTGAAGTAATTCCAAATGAGTCAGTGAACCACCTACATTAACTACCAGGGGAGTGGTCTACAGGTGAAATACTTTTAAAAGCTTTTGAACTATCTAATTTTCCTAGTACTATCTATGAGCATAAAGCAAAGTAAATGTCACATTTTTTCCCCCATGACTGCAAAATTGTTCTAAATATAGGAATTCAGTTAGTATAGCACATGCATTTAACATTATAAAGTTGTATTTTATTCCTTCAGATGTAGGAAAGCTGTATTAAAATCATATTCCTGCAAAAGATATTCTGAATTTGATGTGATGTAACCTGATTGTAGATGACAGGAGACATGGTATTTGCTTATTTATTTTGTTTTATAATTTGTAGGTCATTTACAGTCCAAATTAAAATAACAAATCCAGATTTCACCCAACCTCAATTCAAATACTTTGAAATAGATTTGAAACACATCATATTTCTCCCTCTGTTTAGGCATTGTATCTTGACTGGACTTCCAGGCAGCCCTGTGGTCCTTCCCCCATGCCTCAAAGCAGGAGTAAGCTATACCTTGTGTCATTCCTGACAGATGTTTGTCTCTTGCTCTTAATAACCTCAAGTGACAGTGACTCTACAACACCCCCAGGCACTCTGTTCTCGTGTTATTCTCCATTTGCCTGTGGAATTTTTCCTGAATGTCTAATCCAAGAGTCCCTTGCCACAGTTTAAAACTGTTATTTCTTATCCTACTCTCTCTGGAGATAGAGAATAGTTTGATAACCCTTTTTTTCCTTTCAATTGTCCTTTAGATATCTAAAGTTAGTTATGTCCTCTGCTGTCTTCATTGTATTGCTATTTAGCATCATTGCAAAATGACGAAGCAATATTTTCTGGTAATATTTATGTAATTATTTTCAAGGGAACGGTTTTTCTACTGCATCATTCATCAGTGGTATTTGCAATGGGATTATGTTAGGAGAAATGATAAAAATGTTTATTTTTTTAATTCAGAGGGGACAAAATGAAATAAATAAAATGGTCTGATGGGAACAATTTCAAGAAGGGGTATCCTTCAATTAATTTTTTTTGGGCTGCAGCTCACTGAGAGTTTCTCTTTCAGTCAAACAGTTTTCCTTGTGTTACCCTGACTGCTACTTGTTTGACCGGATGGGAAGGGGTCAAAACAAATTGTAAGGGCAGAGTTTTACAAGTGAGTGTATGGGACCATGTGCATGTGCAGCAGGGGATGTTCTGGAAATGCTTCTGAAGATATTTATTGCCTCACGTGTGCAAGTCCTGTCAGGTCCTTATGTTACTGCGAAAGAACAGTATCCACAAGGACAGTATTGGTTTTTACTGATTCTTTGGTAATGGAAGCAACTTCTTTGCTTTATCATAGTGAAATTTCCACTCATTTTAGCTGTCCTGCACCACCTTTGGTGTTCTTTTGGCTTACATTTTAGCTGCCATTTGGAATCTAAGGCCCTTCCTTTAGGCTAGCACTGTCAGCAGTAGGCTTAGGAACTTGCACATATTTGCCCCCATTCTGTGCTGCCATCAGAAGAGTCTTTTTGTCCCACCTTGTTACAGCTTTGACTACAATGCAGAACTCCAATGTGAAGCCAGAAAAAACTTTGTGTCACAATTTTCTTACTTTTCCTCCCACTGTATTTTTTAGGAGGAGTCCATTATGGTCACATCACATGTGCCTCTCTGATGCTGGGTGTGGGATGTCAAAAGATGTTATGAAGCATCTGGGAATTAATGTTGTCTACAAATATAAAATCTTTCCTTAACTTTTATGTTTATATTTCTAAGACGTTTTGCAAGTTCCTCTCAAGATCTCTCTTGATATTTATGTTTTTGAGCTCATTCTTCACATTTCTTGAAATTTAGAGCCAGTTAAAGAGCCAGCTTCTCTGCAAGTTGAGTCAATGAGCCGTAACAGCCTTACCTTATTTAATTTGTAATTGTTATTACTTAATGATCTTGAAAGCAGTAAAATTAAAATGGTAATAAAGTAAACAGCATCCAGAGATTAAATTCACATTCTCAGTAAAGGGTTTTGGTAACTTTACAGTACAGATTATAATGTTTTGTATAATTCTTTCTGATATACAAGTACCATAGCAGCACTTGGCATTTAAAGCAATTTTTAAAAGAAATTTTGCATACAGCTAATTTTGCAGAGAGAAGCCCAAACCTAATTTAAAAGTGGGACATAGATTGTTGAGATTTTAGGGACATAAAATAGAATTTTAAAATAGAATAGTACTTTAGACACCACTTTCCTCCTCTACTTTAAGAGGAATACATAAACCATTATTAAGTCTACATGAAAATTATGGGCCTCAAAGAAGAATGCTAAAAACCTGCAGAGATCAGCCACCTGCAAGAAATGTTGTGAGAAATGCAGCCCTTCATGGCCTCTGACACTTCAGCCATCAACACCTACAAATATTTCAGCAATAGTTGAACTTTCTCAGAAGAGCACAAGACAAATCTTAGGGGACATAAAAAACTTGAACCCATCCAGAGAGTCCTGGACAGGCTTGAGAGGTAAACGTGTGCAGAGCTCATGAAGTTTAACAAGGCCAAGTGCAAGGGTTGAGGCAGTCCAGAGCACAAGTGCAGGCTGGGAAGAGCATGGACTGAGGGCAGCCCTAAAGAGAAACTTTTGTGTGTGTTGGTGGGCCAGCAGCTCAATGTTCTGGCAAAGTGCATTCACAACCATGTCCTGGGCTGCATCCAAAGCAGGTCAAGGGAGGTGATTCTGCCCCTCTGCTCTGTCTTCATGAACCTCACCTGGAAGTACTGCATCCAGCTCTGGGGACCCCGACACAAGAAAGTCATGGGCCTTTTGGAGCAAGTCCATAAAGAGCAATAAATATGGTAAGAGGGCTGGAACACCTCCTGTGAAGACACTGAGAGCTGAGGCTGCTCTGCTGGAAAAAAGGAAGGGTCTGGGGTGAAATTATAGCATTCTTCTAATACATAAAGGGGTTCTACAAGAAGGATGGAGAGAGAGGTTTTACAAGGGCAAGCAGTGATAAGAAAAGAGGGAATGGCTGTAAGCTAAAAGAGGGCAGCTTTAGATCAGATATTAGGAAGAAATTAATCACTGTGAGAGTGGTGAGGCACTGCAACAGGTTGCCCAGAGAAACTGTGGATATGCCATCCCTGGAAGTGTTTCAGTCCAGGATTGATGGGGCTCTGAGCAACCTGGTCCAGTGGAAGATTCCCTGTCTGTGGCAGGGAAGTTGGAACTATTTGATCTCTATGGTCCCTTCCAACAAAAACCATTCTATAATTCTTGTGTATTAACTTCTAATCCAATCAATCTTTTTGCATTTGCCTATTTTTCCTCGTGGAAAGATGTTGTAGCAGCATTGAAGGCATCATTCAGTGGCCACCAGAGTGAAAAAAAAAGCATTAATCTGCACGACAATGTATTAGTTCTCAGTTTGCTGCATTAGTTGTTTCAAAGCCACCTGCCATGGAGAGCTCTGTATCAGTGCCCATGTCCCAGAGCAATGTGCAACTCAGGAAGCATTGCATTTCCATAACACTGCATGGTTCTTGGAGACCACCCCATTTTCTTAATGTAAATATCAGATGAAAATTATTTTCACCCACTTTCCACCTATTGCTCAGAATGCAAGTGGTTATGGAAACTAGATTTCCATAAAGTCCCTGAAAACTGCTTTTGATTGTGTTGATTTCTGTAAGAGTACAAAATAGTATCCTAACAGGATTTTATGGCTAATCTTGCACGGTAATTATAAAATTTATTTACCTCAATACAGTATGTTTGAAATTGTATTTAGAGATTCATGTGGTGTTTATTCAGTTCCAGTAACAATTTAGTTTTCCACACAGCAGCAAGCCATACTCATAAAAATAAGACTCATTTTAAAGTATTGCCAGTGCACCAAATAAAATTTACAAACTTGGAGCTGTGTTTATAGTCTGAATGTTTCTTTTTTCTCTTAACCTAACCAAATGAAAAACACTTTCAGTAATATATATGTAGTACTCTGTTTAAAAAATATCTTAAAGAAGATAAAGACCTTTCTTGAGCCTTCTTCTGCTTTGATAAGGACCAAAAGAAATAATAGTTTATCACCAGATTTTCATTTGATTGTCTTTGTAAGAGGCAAATATTTGACATAGGAAAGTCAAAGTTTTAGTTCTCTTATTTGGCTATTAGGTTGGCACTCATCTAGACGTAGAGTTTGTGTCCTCATTATCAGCTAGTGTATTTTTCTTCCAGAAGTGTTGTATTTTATGGCAGCAGCCTAGGAAAAGCAAGTAGTTCATTAGTCCACACTAAAATTGAAGGTCACTGCTATCAGACTTTGAGATTCATTTGAGGTCAGCTAAAGTTCAAACATATATCTGAAACACAGTAGTAAAAGCAAACTGTTGCAGTGATCTATAAAACCCATTACTCAGAACTTCCTCTTCTCAGGTCTTTTGCTACAGTATTTTGGATATTGAAGTCAGAAACTAAGCTTATAGAAGACAGCTGCTTTCTGCCCTAAGGAATGAAATGAGGAAATAACTGCACATACATAAAAAGTGTTGGGTTGTTTTTTCTTGAATGTAGAGGTCTAAATTGATCATGCAGAGGTCTAAATTAACAAACTGAAAGGAAAAAAAAATAAACGTTATATTTAGCTCTGCTGCTAGCTGACTTAAGGCATCTCAGTCCCATGTTTCCTTGGAACAAAGCGGAATCTACGGGTCAAATCTCTGAGAGCATGCCCAGAGCTTTTCTCTATTATACATATTTATGCACTTATGTATATACTGTGCATATTTGGTACTTATGTATATTGCCTGTTAACCAGCCAGAATTTTTTTTCTGTGATGAGCCTCATCATTTTTGCACAACAAAAATCACATTTGATTAAAACATCTTTTTTGAAGCATGCAGCATCTGTTACTTCTGCTCTCTGTCTCAAAATTCCCATGGAGTCTGCTGTAATTGCTCATTAGACCTCCCAAAGCTACATTTAATGTAAAACAGCTCCATTAAATATCACTCATCTATTGGAAATTAATCTAATGTACAATCCATGTGCAGTGCATGGCTGAGTCTAAAGTAATAACTCCTTCCATGCACAACAATAAGCCTGACTTTAATTAGTTTCTTTATACAAAACTCTGAATTTAACATCATATTATACTCATGCAACTCAGATTCATGTCAGCAGTAAAAAAATCCAGACCTGAATTCATGAGATAATGGCTCACTGTACAGGGCAGATGTCTGAAAATGAGAAGAGTCAGACTTCAAGTCAGCCTCTGAATTTTTTATAGTCTTAGACTAATCATTAATATCTATGCTTTAATTTTGTAATATGTAAAAGAGGGATAATGATGTCTGATGGCTCTGTGAAAATTACTTTTGTTTTCATTTTACTGGAAATACTACTGCTGCTGTTCTTCAAGGAGTCAACCTATCCCATGGGACTCCCATGTGGAGGAGTTTCAAAGAACATAGAACACGAATGAAAAATTTTAACAGTCCAGGACAGAAGGTAAGTTAAATCTTCAAAGCTTTCAATCTTGGGACATATCAGGCATGGGCATTGAAAACCCAAAATGCCCTTCTCTATGGCCACAAAAGACATAGGTGGATGGGATATAGATAACTCCTCACAAAGATCTGTGAATGAAGAGGATAGTACACCATTTTGAATGTTTGATCATATCTACAGGGTTTTATGGTTACTTGGCTCTTGAGTTTCACTGACTTCAAGCGAGGTACCACTTACTGTAGATAACAGGTACCATCCCTGTGCAAGAATCCTATACAGAAAAACTATAAATATCCAGATCACTCCTCCCACTCCTATTAAAAAAATAAACAGGAAGGAAAACCAAAATAAAATTACATGAAAAATAAAATAATGAAATTTCAAATATCATTATATGAAAGTTTAAATGAAGTTGGGCAACTCAGCAACATGCCTCAGCACTGGACCTCCAGTAACATATCTGGGACATGAAGAATCTGAGCAAAATTAGTTCCTGGTAACACTGCTGGCTTTAAATTTTTCATTCACTTTTCTACTTACTTCTACAAAAAGGGAAAGGAAAGAAAGAACTATGCCTCAAAATTATATTTCTTTTTACTAGGCTTCTATCTAGTACATGTGTACAAATCCTAGAGAAATCAAAGGAGAAGGATGACATAAGTGATGGAGCCTCTTTATTGCACATGGTAAAGACTGAATAGTCAAACCATAAACAGACTATAAAGAGCCAAAAGTCTTTATTTACAAAAAAAAAAAAAAAAATTAAGTTTATATCCGATACTGGACCTGCCAAGGGAATGCTGGTTACCTTTAAGAGTTTCATTTTTTTCCTTTACTTGCAATTTTTAAGATGCTTCATAATGATATGTTTATCCAGAGGAGAAAATATTTTATGCTTATATTTGGTAAAAAATATGGGCAATAAATATTGTGTAAAGTGTACAGATAGTTTAGGAAAGCAAAAGGATAGACTTTCTAAGAACCATACAAGACAATTGATAACAACAAAAACAAAACCAAAAAATTACCAGTTCTGTAGATATACTAAACTTAATTTTTATTTTCTGCTCAGAAATTGTGCATATACATACTCTACCAGCCAGGATCATGGGGCAATCATTTCCAAATATTAGCAATTCAAATAACAGGGGATTTTTATTAATTTTTAAGTTTCCAACTTTCCTGAGAAAATTGCAGAATTTCCTATCCTTTACCAGTTATGTATAACAATACTGTATAGAAAAGCATGATGTCCTTTAGCCTTTCCACTCTGTGTTTCATTTTTCCCACCATTTTGAGAAGCATCTGTATTAGTGGCATTAAAAACATACTTTTATAAAATTGTCTCTGTATTCTGTTTCCACATTCTTAATATTATCAAAATCAAGGGAATTGCATCTTTAGCCTTAAGGCTGGAGCACTGATAAAAGTGATGTGTATGAAAACCTTTGAGACTCTTGTCATTTATTTCAGCAGACTCTGTTCAAAGCACAGTATCCAGAAGGATCTGTGTATCTCTGAGTGACAATCCTTGTCACAACAAGGTTACAGCAGATAACTGCCTGCAATTTCTCATTTGCAATGAGTAAGAGAGGGAAGATTTGTCTTTTCAATTTTTTCTATCCATCTTTACAGAAGGTACTAATAGCAAGAAGGGTTATCATGAACATACAAAACCCCCATACATTGCTGCAGCTGCACAAATTAATGTCTGTATTAAATTCCCTTGCATTTCCACTGCGAGATAATCAGTCTCAATAAAAATAATCTTCATGTAGCGACATTGTAGGAAAGGACATTTTTTCAATAGTTAATTGAAATTTAATTCTTAATTGTGATAAGAATATTTTGTAATTCATTTCATGGAAAACAAGCTGATTTTGAGTGGGGGAACTAATGGAGCTGCATTTCCAACAGATTTGTAACTTTCCTCTCATTTAAAGGAAATAAATATCTCAGGTCACCTTCTGATGCTTGTTGTCACCTTTTCTCAGCTTCATACCAGGATCCTCTGCTTCCTCTCCTGTTCCTTATTTATCTTTCCCTCAGCTGTGCTGAGATTGGGTTAGAATTATTCACAGTGGGTAGGCAGGAGGCTCTTAATCAACTGGCTGATATCTGAATGAAAAGAACTTTTTTTCTTATTTTCTGTCTCTCAGAGATCAGGAACAGAATCCCAATGAGACCTCACCCCTTTTGTCAGATTTGATTGAAATTGGCTAATATATATAGAAAGATATTATGAAAGGACAGGCAGAAGGTGAAACAGAATTCTCACCACCACCCTTTCCACCCCAAACCCCAAGAAGGGACACCAATCACAAAACTCCTCTGTACTGGCTCACAGTAACTGAGGGACAAACACTGTGACTGAGGGACAGTGGGACAAACACTGTGCTAGTCAAACAGGCTGCAGAGCTGCTGCAGAGTTAATGCCCTTCAGCACAGCAATATTTTAGCTGACATGTATGACAGTTGCATACACACTGCTGTATCTCCAAAGCTAAGCTTGGGAAATTTTATTTGGCCTGGAGCATGGGGAGTACTTTTTCTTTGAAGCTGGACTCTATAAAGGACAGTGTAGAGTTATTATGGTGCACAGCACCACCAGCGTTGCTATCAAATACAGGACTCCACCTACCAACCAAGCAACTGAGCGAGGGCTGATTCCCCTCCAGCAGGGTCTTCCTCACAGTTTACTGTATGGGTCTCTTACCAAGAGTTTGCTAGTACAAAGAAAATCCTAGAAAGTTCCCATTTCCTCTTCTTTTCTTTAATAAAGGAAATACCAAAACTATCAGTCTCCTCCTTTTCTGTTCACTGTGCTTTGGTGGTCATGGGAAAGGCACACATGCTGCTACAGGCAAGCTGCATTTTTTTGTGCAGTATAGATTGAACGTTCAGGCAATTAAATGTTAACCATCTTCTCAAAAATGTTTAGAAAGGGATAATTTTGGTTTCTCTTAGTATATATTCCTATATTTTGGCAATCCTCTTTCTTTAATAGGCTAGTCTTGAATTTAGGGCAGTAATCAAGATGACCTTTTGGTAAAGGGTATGGAAAGCATTAGCATCTGAACTTCAGACACATAAATCCATTGCTTTACAGTTTTGAAGCTCACCTATGAGTCTCCCAAGACAGAAAATTAAGAAGCCCATCATAAATACCACAGATAATTTTAAGTCAAACCTAAAGAGCTGTAGCCCCAGTCAAACAGCAAGTAAAGCATTAAGACTCAGACTGGTTTTCTCACAGCAATAAATAATAAAAAAATCCCAATGTAAAAGTCAAAAGATCCATTTTTGAGGATCTTGATCTACTGCTTGGGAAGTGAGATGGTCATGTTCCTTCCCTGCCACATTCATGTCCCCTCCCTGTCACAGACGTTTGGTAGGACCTTATATGGATAATAAACCAGTCTGAACGTATCTTTAGTATTTCTTAGTTTTAAATGAATGCTGCAAGTGTAAGTCTATCAAAAATGACTGGTGTGCCTATAGACCAGGAGCAAGAAGCAGGTGTAGCCCTGTGCTGAGACAGACTAATCAAAAAGATATGAACTTTTTACCTCTCTTGAGTCTTACCTGTCAATGGTGACTGCCCCTTGGATGCCATCAGTTTTGATGGAAGTGTACTGACAGGTGAACAAGGTGACATATTCAGGTAGGCAGCTAGAAAAGGTAATCTACCTGAGAGGTAAAAGCATCTGGCCTAATATGTGTTACTGCAGATTCTAAAAATAATTTTGGTAATTATTTCCTTTTTTTACTGAAGGTGGGAGGAAAGCTCAGGACAAACGAGCAGAGAAAAGGACCAATCTTCCCACTACTGCTGGCAAGCACCAAGATTCCATATTTGCACTGAGCAGTCTCACCTGGAACCCCTGCCCACTGCCATGGGCCCTGGGAATCATTTAAGCTCAGGACTGCAACACCTTCCCTTCTTGAGACATGGTGAAGGTGTGCTTGGCTTTATCTCTGCCTCTTTCCTGGATGTACTTTGGGCCTGCCCTATTTTTCCTTTGGGCCTGCCATGTACCTTTGTCCTCTGTGCTGCTTCTGGCCTGAGGCTGTCCATGGACCTGTCTTTTGGCACCCGGCTTGGATGCCGCATGCCCTGGCAAGTGGAAGTCCAGCCTGTGCCAAGGTTGACCTCAGTGCCCAGGTCTTCTGCTCCCAGCCCCATGGACCAGCCCTGGCCCCTGGAACAGAAGTCCTGGTCCCTGGAACACTCCTCTGCATGCTGAACAGGTGTTTTACAGGATGTAGAGAGTATGAGCTTCATTAAGGAAGATTTTACCATCACTGCTCTTTAGGAGTCCTTGCAGAAAATCTTCTTTGACTTTTTCTGTAAGAATCAAATTCTTTAATTTCAAGGCTCTAATTTCAAGGTAGGTTATTTTGGTGGGTTTTTGTGATTTTTGTTGTTGTTTTGTTTTGTGTATTTTTCTTTCAGAAAGCTTAAATGATGACTGTATACAACGCTAAGGTAGCAACCATAAAAGTATGTGTGGAACTCTTCACTTCCAAATACGTTAAAAAACTTTGCAAGCCCTGAGAATTATAATTTTATGCGAATGACTCTCCTACCACTTTCAAACTGATAGGGTAGTCCTCCAAAATAACTGCTTAAAATAAGTGTAATGGCAACTTTTCCAGTGGCACCTAGGCTTTTTAATGCCTATTTTACAGCTGTCACTAACTTGTGTCAGTTGCATTTTCATCAGTAACGTATCAAATCAAAGTTTTCAGGGAATGACTTGTAGAGTAAACCAAATAAACATTTCCTTTCTTTATGTCTCTCAGATTTAAGAAACTTCCTCGCTGTTCTAGAAAGAATAATACAATCTAAAATTTGAGAAATATTTTCATGCATCTTTATATTGAGAAGTTACATTGTACTCTCTTTCAGCAGTCAAGTCTTCTATAGAACTAATTTATTGACCTGTCTACAAATCAACAAGTTTTTCTGTCTCATGGCCTGTAAAAGCATTAAAGGATACAACTGCAGAGCAGGCAGCAACTTCACAGACCTCGGTTTGACTCAGTCAAACAGATGGTGTTCCCCAAGGCATGGTATTGGGGCCAGTCCTGTTTAATATCTTTACTGACAATTGGAATGAGGGGACTGAGTGCCCCCTCAGTCAGTTTGCAAGTGACAAGTTGAGTAGGAATGTTGATCTGCTGGAGGGCAGGAAGGTTCCACAGAAGGATTTGGACAGGCTGGATTGAGGGGCCAGGCCAATTTTATGAGCTTCTATCAAGTGAAATTCCAGGTCCTGCACTTGGGTCACAGCAACCAATCCAGGCTTGGGCAGAGTGGCTGGAAAGATGCAGAGCAGAAAAGGACCTGTGGGTGCTGGTCAACAGCAGCTGAACATGAGCCAGTGTGTGCCCAGGTGGCCAAGAAGGCAAATGGATCCTGGCCTGGATCAGCAATGGTGTGGCCAGCAGGACCAGGGCAGTGATTGTCCCCCTGTGCTCAGCACTGGTGAGGCTGAACCTCAAATCCTGTGTTCAGTTTTTGGGCCCCTCAATAAAAGGAAGACATTGAGGAGCTGGAGTGTGCCCAGAGAAGGGCAACAGAGCTGGGGAAGGGTCGGGAGCACAAATCTTATGAGAAGGAGATGAGGGAGCTTGGGAATGTTCAGACATTTCCTGAAGTATGGAACAGGAGGAAGCCCAGGAAGACAGAAAGGCAGGTTCCACGCTGGCTCATGTCATCCCCAGTAGTTAGAAGATCCTTGTGTCCCTGGCTAAGTTGATGCAATGCTTTACCCACATCCTCACAAATGAGGCCTTGAAACTGTTCTCCAGAATTGACTTGATTTGTTTTTCCCCTCTGGGGCTTCAAATTACAAAATCTTGAAATTTAATCCTTTAAAAAGATTAATTTGAACAAAACCATAGAGCTTTAGATGGGGATGGATGGATTTTTCTCCCCAGGCAATTACAGTGCAAATAATAAGAGGCAGAACTCTTCCAACTTGCCTGTGAGAAAATCATCTTTGAGTTGAGATCAAGCTGAGAATAACTTTGGAGACAGCAAAGGACAAACTGAAACCACAGGTTATACTGAGAAATTATTTTATTTAGCACATTTTGTTACATGATGCTGTGCTGTTGGAGACACTGATGTATAAAGTGTCAGTGTTTGAGACACTTGGGAGGTGCAAATGGAGAGGAACATTTCACAAAGGCCATAAATCACATTTTCAGCATATTTTCCTTATGTATTTTATTCTCTAGATATACCCATGCATAGCAGGGTGAGGTAAATTTAAAAATTCCAATTTTATGCCAAAATAGCCATCCGTAGCTATTCACTGGTGAATCCATATTAGCAATTGTAGTAGAATTGGGAGAGTAATTGTGTGTGCAGAGTTTTTGATATTTAAAAGGATGGATAGGCACAATTTAACTACCTACATGACACAAGAGACATTCTGCTTCAAATAAATCATGAAAATAGTAACAAGATTTTTATATTGTGCACTGCTTTGCACTGAAAATTATTGAAGAAAATTTTCTAAAGAAATGTTTGATATAGTCAGGTGTATGTGTCCAAGGGACAGAGCTATCCAAATTAGTTCATCAGACTACCATGCAGGTATTAATTCTTAAAAAATATTAAGATAGGTACCTAGATCATGACTTCAAATTAGTCTGAAATTCAGGAAAAAGTCCTGCTTGTTTAAGGGGTACCAAACACCATATTAACCAAAACTAGACAAATTTGCTACTGTGGGTGTAGCAGAAAATATAGGAGATAATGCAAATCCTGTTAGAGAACTGGTTAAACCTCCCCAGCTCTGACTCAACCAAGCAGCAATTAGGATGTGTAGCAAAGAGGATATGTAAATTGTGCACTCTTGTCTGCTGAAGTGGTAATCATGTTCCAGCTGGGTGCAGATGAAGTGCAGAGTCATGTTTCAAGTTCCAAGGGAAAAAAAAATAGTTTAAAACACTTCCTTATTTTCCTTTTAGCATTTGCTTTTGTCATAGCTTTCTGCTAGCCTTGTGTATCTCGTTCTTAGTTGGTCCATACATTATAAATGAAGCCTGGGTGTTTACCAGGAGGCTTTGAATTCCAGAGGGCAATAGTGCCTAAATGCAAAGTGAATGCTTTAGGCTACTCTTTTTAATGGTGCACTCTCTTGAGGACTCTGTCAAGATAAGACTTAACCTCTACTATGCCCTATGAAATTTACTCCATATATTCTCTGAAGAATTCAGCCCAAAACCACAGCAAGAATTATTTAGATTTCAGGCACATCTACTAGAAATGTCTCTCCAGTGTATCTGTAAAAAATTCTCATAGATTTTGGCTTAGGATCAAGTTTAACTTTCAGAATAGGTTGGCATATTTTTTCCATGTAGTAGATCTTTGCTAAATTTTGGATTAGCTTGGATCAATGAAATACATGTTTTGGGCAGCAGCATACTGGAGGTGGAGGCATTTGCCTGGAAGGTGGCCAATCTACAAATGAAGACCTTTATCTCTGCATTTTCACTGGTGGGTGCTGTTGCAGTATTTTGTGTGAACAGCCTACACATTACTTTTCCTCTTGGTTCTGGGAAGTGTCTAATAATGAAGCCCACAAGAGGTCTGTCTCATAATTATAGCTGTCACCACAGTCTTCCCTATTCCCTACATATTTTAGATCATAATCTGCAGAGCCAAAAGTATCTTAAAGGCTCAAAGCTACTGAAGCGAAAGCACTTAATATCTACCAAATATCAAGGCTTTTGAAGTTAAAAAAAGCTAATCTCTGGGTAAAGGCTACAAAATAACTGAATCATGGAGGAGCACAACACCATATTTCTCTGGTTGAGCACTAACAAAAGTGTTACAGACAGCTGATACCTCCAGTTAAAAATAATTTTTAAAAAATCATATATCTCAGCAAATGAAACTATTTTATGTAGGAGGAGTCCTGGCAATTTTGACTCAGAAATTTTTGACTCAGATATTTTATAAATTCTTACTAGGAATAGAGTTATGTTTCAGATGAAAATAGTTTGTCAATCATTACTATTAGCTGTTTTATGTAGGTAGTGAGACAAACATATAGCAAATAAAAATTGAAAATATCTGCCCCAGAGATTAGTCCTGACTGACAACAGAAATGTGGATAGACACAGATGATTGGAAGGAGTTTTCTACAATGCAATTTGGGTATTTTAGTAGATATGATATTCTTGTTTACTACACATTTATATCAAGGTATAAGTAATCTTCGTATTTACATCAAGAAAATGTCTCCTCTGCAGTGGCTTTTACCTGAGTGTCTTTGCTAAATCAGGTCAGTCTGAACATTGCTCCCGTAACTTTTAACCTCTGCTCTTGCCTAATCTGCTCTGAACAAAATCACTTAGAGCTGTATAGATGATTTATGCGCACCTTCATATTATTCTAATATGTAGCATATTTTTATCAGACAAACTCTCCTTCTGTAGCCACGGACTTTGCAGCTAAATGCAAGTCAGTAAGTACCTCCTGGCCTGGGGAGGTGCACGTTTGTCAGAAGCCTTGAGAGCAGTGAGCTGGGGTGATGGGGGATGAAACTGTGCCAGGAGAATGCACTTGCCCTGGGAGCATGGGAAGCTGTGAGCTGGTTGGTGGGAGCTTGGCAGGGCATCACTGGTATTTTGGGGGGCTTCAATGGCTGATGCTCCTCTGTGCTGGGTGGGAGCATGAAATGCAAGCTTTATCTAGGTGCAAACCTTCTATGCCATCTGGGTTTAGACAAGTCTCAGTGAAGCCCTGCTAGCCCTACAATTTCCACATGAATAAAGGCCAGAATATTTAGGTATTGATAGATAAGGAAAGTTATGTTCTTAGAATAGACACTGCAATAAATGTGTTGAAACATCTTCTGGACATTTAATTAACTATCCAGTATCTAGAAATAGCTAGAGTATCCTATGATTGAAAGGGGAAAGGGAGGTGAGGCTGGTAATAAACTACAACAACATTTAACAGCTTCATCTTGTATTCTCTGAAGCTAATGGCAAAGCTTCTAGCTTGTGTACCGGGTAAGGTTTGTTTTAAGTCAAAGAAAACAGAAACTTTCTTCAGATATTTTAGTAATTGTCAGCTCTCTTGTAAGGTAAACATGTAGAAGCCAACAGACATAATTTTGCCATTTTAAAGAGATGCAGGATTCCTTTAATTGTTAATAATAATTTCTATAATTTTTAGGTTATGTCTTTTTCTTTTTAAGCATTGCTAAAAGTATTTTATAATTTTAGTCTTAACTACTTTAGGCTCAACACATCGTTTAATATAATGCTTCTTTCTCATTTCATTCACCATTTTGTGGGTGTTTTTAAGAAAGCATATTGTGATTTGAGTATACATTACCTTTAATAGATGTAAAATGGTAGACCAGGAAGATTTTAATGTTTTAGCTCAATTCAATGTTCATTTAAAAAGTAGATTTCAGGAAGCTAGGAAGCTCCAAACATTTTAATGAAACCTGATCATGTTGGATTAGCATTTTTCTTGGTGAGTATATATTGATATGAGAAATATTACCATCATAAAAAATCAATTGATGTGCACACATTTCATTACCAACAGGAAAATATTGATGTAGTTATTTAAACTTGGGATAATAAAATAGATTTCATGAAGAAACTAAGGCAAGTTGTGGCTTGGTATTTGTGTTAGTTATATTTATGCAATTCATTCCCAGAATCTATTTATTCAAGCAATTACAAAAAGAGGGAAATATGAGCTGAATAGGCATACTTAAGATGATTGTGGAGCAAAAGCATAAATAGAGAAGTCACTTCTGTCTATGGCTTTTTATGAGCAAAATATCACTTTTGTTTCATAGTGTCTTTGAACAAATCATGCTTTCATTCTTTCTTCTTCCTTTTTCTGAATTTAAAATAATTCTTATAAATATAAGCTAAACCAAAAATGTTTTAAGTAATGAAATTAATAAACATCATTCAGGGGTTACCTGAAAAAAAAAAAAACAAAATAAGAATCTGTTGCTTCCAATGTAGGAAGAACCCTAATGAGAGGTGTGGCTAATCATTCTTCATTACTGTGCCAGCAAATCTGCACTACAAACTTTGTAAAAGTACCTTCCTTCAGCTATGATACAGTTACCAATGTGGGAACTGGGATTTGGACTGCACTTTCCTTGTCTAACACTACTAGATGAGGCATTTCATATTTTGTTTCACTTTGCTGCTAGGCTTCCCCCTATCGAAGAGTAGACTCCCCAAAGTTCAACACTTAAAAAGCATATTAAAAAAAAACCTTTCTGGTCTTGTGGAAGTTGTAAAAAAGTCAATTAATTTCTTATTTCTTTGAAGACATAGTCCTATTCTTCAGAAGCAAACAAACTAATTTGTCTAAAATGCTGGACAATATTAATTATTGCTTTAGTATTGACTGAAAAAGGAAAAAGGAGGTAGTGTTGCAGAGTAGCTTTGGCTTCAGGGGTTCTTTTTGGTTTAAGCCAACAGTTTTTGGTAAATATTCTTCCAATAGCTAGGGAAAAGTCAGCATAGATCACATTGAACTGTTATATACAGTAAATGCAAGAAATAATAGCAAGGACTAAGAGGGCATTGACTATGCTCAATTTTTCTACTTCAGATCACAGGCATGAATTTGACAGGATTGGCTTGCAAAGTGTTGTGTTTTCCCAGATTTTAGAGAACAGATGTGTGGAGCATTAAGCATTCATATTTGACAACCTTCAAAGCTAAAGGAGTAAATGTGCATGAAAAAGGAACCACCTTTTTCTATTTCTTCCCTCTTAGACACAGATCTTCCAGTTTGATACAGTAGAGATGAGAAAGGTGATATCTGCAAGGTAGCTACTTGCACAGCTGGATTCTGTGGAGATCTCTTCACAGCTGCCAATCCTGTCTTTCTTAACAACGACTTTTCTCTGAAAATACTTTTCATGTTGTTTTCTTCGGTTGGTTGGTTTTGTGGGGTTTTGTTTGGGTTTTTGTTGTTGTTCTTCTTATTTTGTTTTGTGGGGGTTTTTTTGGGGTTTTTTTTTGTTTGTTTGTTTTGTTTTGTTTTGTTTTTTGTTTTTTATAGGAAAGCAAGTGGAGCCTTGAGGAGAGCTATGAGTAAGAAGAAAATAAAGGCTCAGGAATCTGCTCTTTAAACACCATCCAGCCCAGTTTGAGGCGTTAACAGAAGGATGGGGTGGCCCATCAAATATACCAAAGCATCTGTGTTTTGACATGAACTTGCATGTAAGAAAAGTTACCAGAAGAAAGCAACCAGCAGTTTAAGTTGAGGCATGGCTAAGCCATCCTCAGGAGGACATTTCTGAGGGGTGTGACTAAAAGCAGGCAATCACAGTGGTGATGGCAGCTTGGTTTTGCCATGGACCATTTCAAACCACTGCTGCCTGTCATTTTTAGCAAAACAGTTGTTTAACCTTGTAAGCACTGCAGTTCAAATACATGAATAAGAACAAAAAAATGGTGGGTGTATGTGTGGCTCAGGATGTGGTGGGAAGTTATGGTGCTATTAGCAGTCAAAAGACTCAACTTTTAATCTGTCATAGCCAGGTAAAGAAGCCACATTTGAAAAGATGTGTGATAAAGGGTTTTTTTCTGAAATTGGACAGATTAGGGGGTGCTGTGGTGAGAGATCAAAGGGCTTTTCTCTCCTTTTGCTTTAATGCAGGAGAAATACATCAAAAAAAATAATGTGGCTGGTAGCATATGGAAAACAATCTCAAAATGAACCACCCATGAGGGACAACAGTGTATTAATCTTTGTCAACACCCAGAGAGGTTTCAGATATCATCACTCATAGAAAAGGTGTGCCTACCTTCCCAGATTAGAGATGGAAAAAAAAAAATAAAAGTAGGTGAACCCAGAGTAGCCATTTTTTGTAGCCAGTTAAGTGTGCAAGTTTGCTCAGTTGGTGTGAACCCTGCAGAACACCTCATATGAAATAATGTATTTGTTCAGGTCTTTTGAAATGACAGTTAAATGTAAGTCAAAGTATGTTCTAGCAAAGGAACATGATTTTTATTTGTTATATTATTTTGTATATATTTAAACTCTCTAGATTGCAAAATACATGCTAATAATTTAATTAGTGAAGGGAAGAAAAAAACTCTCAGTAATCAAGCAAATAAAAATTCTGGGCTTTTACTTTCTTAATATTAAGATATTAAAACATAACCAGTACACAATAAATTAGTGTTTAGGGAAGCCCAAACACTAAAGTTCTGAACTGGCTTTAGCCTGTTACATAAAAGAAGGCAATAAAGAGTGCTCTTGCAAAAATATAAAATCAGATATAGGTCCGAAATTTCTGTGATTGACTACAAATTTCCCTCAAACTTGCACTGAGATCTCCTAAAAGTTTCACAAAATTTCTTTTGAACTATGTAATATTTGACATAGTAGTGCTTATTGCTTTATTGAAGATAACTAGTCAGGTTACCTTTAGAACAGTCCAAGATATGTATGCTAAATTAAATTGTTTTTTAAATCAAAATTCAGTGTAACATCTCTTGATTACAACTGAACATGTTTCAGGAGTGTAGGCAAAGTCATATTTGACTGAACAGATTTACGTGCTTGCTTTAGGAAGAAGACAGCAAGTCAAACCTTACCTTAAAACAAGTAAAAAAAAAATCTTCAGTGAAATCATCACCAGTTTTTATAGATGCAGGCCTAATTTTTGTGTCCTTAACAGTCTCAAGTCCATATTATTTTTAAGTGCTTCTGTAGAATTACTGCACATTTGTATCTGCTTCAGCTGAAGAATATATGGCTTATTTTCCATACATAATGAACACAGCACGTGACCCTGATGCATTTGAAGCAATAAGTAAAGCTTACATTGAATTGGTATCATAGCAAATGTAGGGTGGGGTGGACATTTACTGCTGAAGTGCATTGAATGTGCATCTCTGTGAACAACACAAAGCTCCAGCTGCAGCCACTGATTACATTATTGAAGAAAGTCTCCTTCCATTCACTAATTCATTTAAACAAGATTTTTGCTGTGTAGATCAAAGGAATCTTTCCTTCTTAAATTATTTCTGATAAATATTTTTACTGACATATTTAGTCTGTTTTTTTGTTCATAGATTAATTTGCAATAATTTATCTTTAGTGCATATAAATTATTTTAAATAATTCAAACAGTTGTTTATGAAATACATATTTCTCTATATTCTCTGCCATCCCACTTTGATTCAATGGCTTCTTATTTGGCACACTGGCTGAACACAATTTGATTTTAATTGGTAGTTTCATTTCTATGCCATTCTCTACTTCCTCACCTTCCAAGAGCTTTTGAGCTGAACAGGCAGGTTTTTCAGGGTAAATTCTATTCCTCTCTTCCTGCTACAAAACCAAAAACATTTTCATGGAAGCACTTGTTGGAGAAAATATTTGTTTATGCTGCAGTGCCATTGTTGGCTTTCTTTTTGTTTCTCTAAAATTTTTATCTAATTTTGTACTTCTATTGTTCTGTCGCTACGTTTCCCAGACCTGTGCATTTTGTGTTTAGGTGATGGTTTGATGAATTCATGATTTCCATTCAATTACAAGAGACAGTCAGTTTTAGGCTTTCTTGAAAAGAAAAGAAGTGAAAAATAACTCTGCAACTTCAAAAGAACAGGAGTTTACTCAGAATGTGTGAGATTTACTTAATATGTTGTTTAGCAAATCATGCTATCTTTCTTTGTAGAGATTATTTTAAATTAATTTCTGCTAATAAAAAATAAATTGCAGGGCTGGAAAAGATGACATGCACATTTTAATTAAAACATTAGGTGTGGCTGAATAACTTAAGAGATTTTGAGGCTGAAGAACCTTAACTCTCTCTCATACATGTTGAAGGAGAGATATGAGAGAGACCCAAGTAACACTTCACGTGAAATCCCAAGTGCCTACTCAAGCTCTGTATAGTAACATACATATATATATATATGTATATATATATATACACATATAACACGTATGTTTTCCAACTAGTGAGTCCTATTTTTACAGCTTAATCTCTCATTTTTAATCTTCCTTATTTTTTTCGAAGTGCTACAGTTAAATTCCTGATGTAATGAACTTTATCTTCGAAAACAAAGGTGAGACTTCATCCATTTTATCACTGTCCTATAAATTAATTTTTGCATAGTAAATTCAAGAAAAAAATACTTTCCAGTATAATTTCCTCATATACACATAGTGTATCTCCCTACTCTATGAGAACTAGACATGCTCTGCCTAAATCAAAACACCAAAGTGGTCCCCAGAATATAACCTGGGAGATGAAGAAAGTCAAGACTGTCCTTGCAGGAGATCTATTCCTCACTTCTGACAAAATTTTGGGCATTGACCAGTTGTTTGGCATTTTATATTTTTGTTAAAAATATCATAACACCTCTGATGAGGCTTTACAGTGTGTTAGTTTTCGAAGAGTAGTTCTGTAGTTACTGATGAATTCCTAAATGTGTATGAATGTGTATACTGTGGTCCAAGTCAAAGAAGTGCATTCATTATTGAACATCACAGAATTCTTGTCAAAAATTTTAGAGTGAATCAGCATCAGACTGTGAGTTACTGGTCCCTTCAATGGAAGATGTGAAGCCCATTTGGCAATATTCATTATCTGATACTTAAAAAACAGGGGATCATCATAATGAGGGTTCAGGTCAGCCAGCATTCCTTGTAGACATACTCTGAACATTAATTTCTCTGCCCGATTTTAAACACAATTAGTAGTCACTTTGATGTTACTGACACTTGACACTGGAAAGAGCAGGACCGAATTTTGAATAAAAGAAAGAAAGCTTACTATCATTTTTTAGTAGAAAGGAAGCTATAAAGTGTACAGCTGAAAAAAAAATAATTTCATCCTGTAATGAACATCTAGACAAAAACTACTCAGGATGCTGGATATAGAGCAGGAACCCAGAGCTAGGAATGTAGGTTCCCCACAAGGAAAAAAATAAACTGTGATTTTTATCCGTGGGAAATGCAGGGAATAGGGGTGTGTTGGTGCTGAGATGCTGCAGTCAGTATGTTCAGGATTCAGGGCACAGGGGTATTCCTGGCTCCACAGCCACTCCAATGAGAGGATGTTGTCTTCCATGTTAGAAATGACAGCCCTTACTTCTGTGTTTATGATGCAAATTCAAAACAAAATTGTTTACACCTGGAATGCTATGTTTAATTTTATGTGGATGACTTTTTTAACCTCTGTTACCTACCCTTTTCACCAAACTTTATTGGCTTTCTCTCTGCCTCTCTTTCAGGAGAACATGCCAGCCAGTAGCAATTGTTCCAGTGCTGCTCTCTGCTTGCCTTTCATCTGCCTGGTGAAATGTATTCATTCTTCCAGTGCAGTAGTACACCTTTGATGGGAGAGGGCAGTAAACATCTCCATGGCTCAATCTACAGGTAGTTCTGGCTCTTGATGTGAATTGCTAATGCTAATTCTTCTGATAGCTGCAGCATAGAGACCAGGATGATTGCTTGCATTTGGTTTCACTGTACTGTTAAATAAACATTTGATTGCATTGATCATGCCTGTAAAATAATCTACTGACACAAAAACTTTCTGGAAGGGTTTGAATTACTAATTCAAATTAGAATTTGAAATATTCAGATTAGAATTTGAAAAATGTTCTTTTCCCCACCTAGACAGTTGATTTATCTTAAACCTTCTTTCTCACCTCATTCTAAAATGAACAAGCTCTTGTTCTGTCCAACTTATGAAAACTGTACATTTGAGCACTATAGACAGATTTAACATATACATACTCCAAGATAACTGTAACAATGTAATTCTACCTAAATACTTAATCTTGTCCTTGAGGAATACTAAAAGAAAAAGCTTACTGCAATCCCCAATATCTTAGCAGATACTTTTTATTTCATTTTTCATATAACAGGCATTAAAATTTAATTATCTATCAGTGTGCTTAAAATATTTTTCTCTTTTTTCTTCTTTGTAATCAAAGTTTTTATCTTGCTTTAGTGATTAGAAGGGTACCATGCAAATGGAAATTACCTCAATTTGTAATATTCATAGTAAAGTACCTGGATGACTATGCAGGGCAACATAAGGTGACTTAGTATACAATCCCCAGTAAAAAAACATACAGTAGTATTCATTGTTTTAAGATCCAGTGATAGGCCTAACAAAAGCTACATAAAAAAGACAATGACAACACCTGGTCCAACATCCATTGGAATTGAGTTTTATATCAACCTTAGCAATGAACGAGATGTGTTTACCCAATTTTGGAAACTAACTACCTTCCTAGGATGACTGAGCTCCATTCCTTTCCTCTGCATCCCAGTCTGGCATTGACAAAAGAGGACACTAGGGTGTAACTCACCTTGAAGGCAGTAAATGATTGACTGCAGTGTTCCCTACAAAGAAGTTCACAGCTCCATCATGGAGAGACAATTCCATTGAATTACATAGAACTTGGACCAATTAAGACTCAGCTCTAGTTCCACTAAAACCAAATTGTTCCTCTAGCTTAAATGTGAGCTGATCCAGAGCTTAGAAATATGAACTGTAAATGTTGTTCTCTGCATGTGATTGCTTCCAACTGTTCTTTTAACTAGTTCATGTCATAGTCAACAATTAACAGTGAAGTTAGTTTAATAGGCTGATTCTAATGATAGTGCATCTCGTTCAGCATTTTGGTTTTATAGGCAGTTTTAGCAAAGTGATCTCAGGAGTTTGTTTCATTAATCTGGCTAGGGACAGGTATAGAAAAAGTAAAGGAGGATGAAGTTGTGTTGTAATTGGAAGTCATAGTGAATAGTCTTGGAGTCAAGATCCAAACCCATTTCCTCTGTTGCTCGGGTAAAAAACTGTTATGACCATTTTCCACAACTTTTCCATGTTCCATTAACAGTTAAGCTCTGAACTGTCCACTGTGTAAGTCTTATTCATATAAATGAGAGAGTCACTTTTGAGGATGAACCATCATTCAAAATTAGGTATATGCTGGCTGGAGATGCTGATATCTACTATAGAGAATTATCAGATGCATATGTAACTTCAAGGCATCCCTATGTTTAAGTATAAACTTTGAGTGTTCTCAAGTGAATTTGCATTATATTTGGCTGATGCAAAAGTGAAATACTGCTCCTCTGGAAGATTCAATGACAGCAAGTAGTAGGACATATGGATACCAGGGAAATGGAGCATTCACTAGTCAGATGCTTGGTTGACTTGTATAATAAATAGCCTGCTGAACATATGAATTGTATCTGGAAAAATGATTAATCTTAGGGAACTATTAAGAAAAATTCCTAATCTATTCATGTCAATAATAAACCTTACATCAAATTTGTCAGTGTCTCCCAAACTATTACAAAATTCATTTCAATGTAAGTCACTTTGCAGGTCTTGATGCACAATTGGAAATCAATGACTGCTTCAATGAAGCTTCTGTCTGTGTATATAAGAAAAGAAATTCAAGTATTCAAAGGATTAAATCACAAATAATGAATTTAAAAATACAGTTATCTACACTTGTTTGGATTTGGAAGTGCTCAGATATAACATAGACCTAAAAAATCTCATAAGAATTCAACAGCTCCTCTTAGCCTTGTCTTACATGAGCTCTCTTTTTTTCTTTTTCCCAAAAATCTCTAGTTTACAGAAAAGTTAATTAGTTTATATCTGCATATTTTGCCATTAGAAAAAAGGAAGTAGATCTTTCCATTTTCTCTAAGGAATTTCTGATAGTTTTCAAGTTACATACCTGCAAGGTTTTTTTCATTGTAAAAAATCATCTTGTGAAAGATAAAAATATATAAAAAGAATTTATATTATGCTATAATATAAATAAGTTTCCTATGAAATGCATAAAAAAGGGGTGAAACATTCAAGCATACTGATTAGTAGTAAAGCCAGTATGAAAAAATGGGATTTTTTAAAGTCTATTTCCTTCTCATAAGTAATCTTTAATCTTACCTCATAGAAAGGTATTCTTTAATGGCTAAAACAATTGAGACAGGTTATGTGTTTAAAAGAAGCTATTAGGAAATCTAAACTTCTACATAGGCATTTCAATCAAATTAAGAGTTTTTGAAACATCCCACCAAGGTATAGCTGAAACTGCTATGATGATTTATGTTTGCAACTCATGTAAGATTGCCATTAAAGCTTTCATTTAAATAGAGATTGAACTAAGAACACATTCATGCAGAAAACCCCTGTGTACTGAGTAGTTATAAAAAACAAATGAATATCAATTTCCTCTGTAATGTGTTGTTACCTATAGCTATTGCTATCAAAGAATGCCTGGTGAGCAATAAGGGACATAATATTTTATATCTGAATAGGAGCATCCATCCTGAAGAACTATGAACGTTAGTAACCATATCTTTAGAGAGAGAGTTTCCCTCCAATATATGGTAATTCAGTGACTGGAAGTTAGAGGCTGAGATGGAGTAAGTTTGCAGCTCAACAGCAAACAAAGAACCAGGAACTTCTAGAGTTTTGTTCCAAAACAAAATCCTCAATATCAAAATTCACTGGGAATAATTTTGTATTCAAATGCATTACACCTTGGGAAAGATTTTTTTAAAAAATATTTCTTGAGTCTGAGGGGGAGATTGGTTCCACTTGCTGCAGAAATGATATACTATACTAAAAGGCTATGATTCTACAAAAAAAAAAATCAACAAATAAATGAACGAACAAACAAACAAACAAAAAAAGCCACAAAAATCTTTGGTATATGGGCCAGAAAGCATTTTACAGCCAGTCCCTTATCTCAGAGGCCAGCTGTAACAATGGCTGTGTACCCTGCAGCCACTGGTAGCCCCACAGGTGGGGCAGAGGATGGGGCTGAGTACTTGGCAGCTTGACCTTTAGACCTGATTTTTCTCTTTATACCTTCATATGGAAAAAACTAAATTGTATGCCAAAGATCAGTGTTTCCAAGAGAACAGGGCTTCCTTTGCTCCATTCCTGCAAAACGTGCCTCCTTTACATGGCTGAGTTCAGATTAGTCAGTCACATCATCAGGTAGCAGAGACCACCAAAGAGTGGACATATTTTTGGCACTAAATAGCCCTTGGTCTCTGTTGAAGCCAAAAAGCCCAATCTGTATTGATCCCAGAAAGAGCAGTTTAACAAACACAACCTATCAGGCTGAAGAAAGGAGCCAAGCTCATGCCACAGCAATAATCCTTCTCAGGTGCTGCTGGTGAAACTATCAGGCATTCTGATTTTGCTGACATTTTCTCAGCATTTCAGCTGAAATTGCTTTTTCAGTCCATGCCATTCATTACCCCGTTAAAGCTTGAACGTTATTATCAAGAATAAGGAACCTCTCCTTCTCTGTGAGGTGAAGCTTGTTTCTCCTCATGTTGCTAATTATCAGCACAGGTTTCCCAGACTATCTTGTGGGGCCTTCATCATTAAATTCAAAGCCATGCATTAAAAAACATCAAGAATTCTAAGTCATATTTGGATGCTCTGAGTACGTTTTCTGAACCATGCTTAAGTCATCATAAAGGACTAAAAGGATTTTCATGAGCTAAAAAAAAAGTTTTTCTTTTCCTAGTTTTGCCAGGTTTATATTCCCAGGAAAAAAAAAGGTTCTGATGTTGCAGCTAGCATGGTAATGGGGTTTTTCTCCTAGTTACCACAGACAAAAGCTGTAGTATATTAGTTAGTTTAGAGATGTCATTTGGCAGAAAAGCTTCCAAAAGGTGTTGAAAACACAGGAAGAAAAGGAGTGAATGAAAACTTCTGGTTTTCCAGTAATTCCCTGCTAACAAAGACATTCTTCAGAATCTCAGGTGAGTGCTGGCAAGATCTATTTATATCTCTTCACTTCTATGTCTTTAGAAAGTAAAATGTAGATGTTAATCTAAAACCATTAGTGATATATCTTGGGCCATATGTACCAGGCACTATGTATATGTTGCTAATTCCCCTGTTAGTGCTTTTTTTTCCTTACTTTCCAGCCAAAATGGCTGCTTGACACTGAATTTTACAAAAACATTGTCTAAAAGCTTGAAATATTCCTTCACCTAGTCCTACTGCATAAACCGGCTATTTTTTAACAATGCATAGTTTTAAAAGAGAAGATTTTCAAGTGCAGTGAGGTTAGCTGTTACAAATAAATTAGAAAATAAAAATAAAAATATGGAGCATAGAACACACCTGCAAAGATTCTGCCCTGGATCCCC
The DNA here is from genome assembly GCF_012460135.2 of Molothrus ater. Classification (NCBI taxonomy): domain Eukaryota; kingdom Metazoa; phylum Chordata; class Aves; order Passeriformes; family Icteridae; genus Molothrus; species Molothrus ater. The sequence goes on from NC_050481.2 coordinate 31,561,867, forward strand.
CACTAATAAGTAAAAAAAAAAAGGGAAAAAGTTACTTTATTTTCCATCCAGCACAGATCAAAGTCCATTGCTTTCTCTCTTCATTCACTGGTGCTTTGATTTTTTTTATCATTACCATAGTAAATGCCTCCCTCCTATCCCATTACTAATCTCTTCTGTCATTAGTCAATGGCGTGCTGTGGAGCTTCACCACAGCAAGGGGAGAGATGTTGAGTGAGAATATCTCTCTTTTCCTTCACACATCTGCACACTTTACTTAATTGCAAAGCACACTTTGCTTAATTTTTATTTTTAGATAATCAGATTTTAATCCATTTTTTGGCTGCTGAATAAGTGTAAATGAACACTTTTGTTCTTTGATCTTGAATCGGCAAATATACCCATGTCTCATGCAGTACAAAAACACACGAAGTATTTGAGACCTAGATACTTATTTTCCAGCAGTAATTTTTCCTGTCTGAGTGGATCACTTCTCATTACTCTTGTGACAGTGTTTCATTACAATTTGGTATGAGAAAAGACAAGTAAAGTAATTTCCATATGTCTTGTACATTTGTGTGTTTCTGGCATTTGTATGCTACAATACATTATTACGCTACTGTATATAGTCAAAATTATCAGATGATTCATGCTTTGAAACATGAGGTTATCTCACTAAAATATGATGCTGTCTTAAAGCAGATGTAATTAACGGCTAGAATATGGAGATTAGAGGGTTATTCTGATGGGTCAGGTGAGCTAACCCATTTCATATAAGATTAACAGAAGAAGAAACTGAAAATACTGCATGCTGATATGAAAATGCTAAAAATATAAATACTCATATTTCTTTTTTTAAATTATAGATCTTCTGATACTTTAACATGCAGAACCTTGTATTGAGTGACAAGGGTGACACCCTTCTATAGGGTGATTTACCTATTGGTAGCAGGGAGCTACAGGGTTGCCTCTTGTGAGAAGCTGCCAGAAGCTGCCCCCATGGCTGATGGAGATGGAGCCAAATCCAGCTGGTGCCAAGACTGACCTGCCACTGGCCAAGGCTGAACTCAGCAGTGACAGAGGTAGCACTTCAGGGATAACAGGGTTAAGGAGAAAAAGAAATTTTTAAAAAGTGGCTGTAGCTAAAAAGAGTAAGAACACATGACAGGAGCAGCCCTGCAGACACCAAGGTCGGTGCAGAAGGATGGGCAGGAGGTGGCTCCAGGTGCCCCAGCAGAGACTCCCTGCAGCCCGTGATGTAGATCACAGTGAGGCAGCTGTGCCCCTGCAGCCTGTGAGGGTCCACAGGTGTGCAGAGATCCACCTGCAGCCCTTGCAGCAGGTGGGTGCCCAAAGGAGGCTGTGATGCCATGGGAAGCCCTTGCTGGAACAGGCTCTTGGCACTCAAGGACCCATGGAGAGAGGAGGCCTATGCTGAAGCAGGTTTGCTGGTAGGACTTGTGACCATGTGAAAGGGACTTTTGCTGGAGCAGTTCTTGAAGAGCTGCATCTCACATTGGAGATGCTCCTGGAGGGCTGCCTCCTGAGGGAGGGACCTTAGGCAGGAGCAGGGGAAGAGCGTGTGGAGTCCTGATGCTCATGATGTCTCAGAGAGGATGGAGCTCACTGTTTTTTGGGCCAGCTGCCTCTGACTTCAGGGATCTTACCTGCTCACCTCAAAATCAGCATTGATAAATCCACACGGAGAATTTTGACACCACCCTCCTGTTTCTCTGGTGTTTTCCTACAATATAAGCAGCATTCATGTCAGAGGCTAGCCACACTTCCGTGAGGTGGATGTGTTCTCACTATGAAAAAAAATGGCCATGTAATGTCAATTGAATACTTACTATTCTGATAATTACCAGCACCAAGCATTTACAGCAAAATAGTGAAATTACTCTCATCAGTGTTGAAACATGTGCTAGTTTTTGTTTTCCTCCTCATCTCCAGTAGCCCTGCAGAAGCAGATAAAAGGGTTAAAACTAACATCGCATTCCCTTTGTGCAACAGAGAAACAATTTAGCTAAAGAAAACGACAACTAATAATGCTTTGCACTTTCCAAATTACCTGCAAGTGCATTTTGTAGCAGAGCTTGTCAAAAAACTTGAGAATTTCAATAGCCAGAGGCTGGGCAGGCAAGAGGAGGATGGTGTGGTAGGAGGAGGCTGCACGGGTAGCCCAGCAGAGCATGGTGTACTACACTGCACTCTGCTGATCCTGCTCTGAGCAGAGGGTTGGGTATTACTCACCGGAGGTCTCAGACTAGTGGAAGCTATATTTTTTTGGTAGGGCAGATTAACAATCAGAGGACTTTTCTTTTTCTCTGTCAGGTTGATGAAAGCGGTTTTTTTATGTTTATCATGTCTGTTTGAAACTCCTCTGTCAGGCATTTTGGATGTTAAAATAAGGTGTGAGGAGGTGGGCTAGTGGTGAAAGAACAAATAGTAAAAAGATGTGCATGAGAAAGACAAATGGAGATCTTTGTCACGTATCAAAAAAAGTGGAATAAAAAAAAGATGTAAAAATGGGTTTAAAAAAGTCTGCTAATTTTAAATGTTCTCCTACTTTTGGTGGAATTTCCAATAACAAAAATATGTTTTAAAAATTAATTCTTTCTTACATAATTGTACATATTTTAAGTGGATCCAGTATATTTCTTCAAGCTTTCCCCTAAAAATATTTATTCATATGTAATAAATATAAGAATTCTTTAGAAACTGAACAAAAACGATGAGACATTTTTAACAATATTTTAGTACTTTCCAGAAATCACAAGTAGGGAATCAGAAGTAGAAAACTATGATGTCTGTGAGTTTCTTGATATAAATTGGACATTGGACAGCATTATTTATTGTCTCTATCATAGTTTAGTCCCTCACAATACTAGAAGAAATTTAATTTATTACTGACTCACTCAAGCTTTTAGGCTGTTCTTTTGTGTTCTATAGAGAAAAGATGCTACTGAGTACTCTTAAATCAAATTACTGTGCATTCTTTTAGAGATCTTAATTTTTTTCGAACCCAGAAAATAAGTTTATAGAAATACTCTATGCTATTTCCTACCTACGTAATGCAACTGCATCACAGATCTCATCTTTGTTATTGACAAAAGCATTTAACTCTTCAGCATTCAAAATTTAATGTTGAAAAAGCTTGCAAAAAATTCCATTTCTGTAGAAGGGTGAAGGGGCATAAGTGCTTTCCTTTGTCTGTTAGTACTATGATGCATGAGGTGAGTGGTTAGGTTGCTAAGGTTTATGCCTTAGCATATATTTAGCCTAATTAGTAAATGAGGTCAGCAATTAGAGAGCTGAAGGGAATCAGTGCATGATCCTAGCTATGTTGTAAAGGTTATAAGGAAAAAAAGCACAAGCTAAAATCTTTGCATTAGCCTTGAATTGCAGTGATAAATTGCCAGGAAAAAAAAAATAGCTGCTACAAAATTTCCTCAGAGAGGACAGAAAAGCCATTTGATCAATGGCTTTGATCATTGCAGTGGCTGCTCAGCAGGGTAATGACATGGGAAATTGCATATTCATTGAACACATCCCACACATCATCTGCTAAACTGGCCTCCATCTGGCAGGTGGGGTTGGCAGAGAAGTGGGGGTGCTCTGCTCTCTTGGGGGAGTCACCACAGGCTCCTCCTTGGTGCCAGCAGATCTTGTGCAAGCAAACAGAACAGACTTGATCCCCACCACTGCTTGAGGTTTTAATCCTCATTTTGCATGCTAGTGTACAACTTCTCTGGCTCCTCCATCACCTGCAAACTAAGCAGGATAGATGGTCTAAACCCCTTGAGCCACCCATGAGCCATCATCTTCAGTATCCTGGAAATACTTCAGAGTGTTCTATAATCCAGTTTCTGGACACGAATCACAAAGGGAGGAATATAATATAAAGGGATAAAAGAGAAGCTGTCTTTACCGAGCACATGGCTCTCTGTCATAACAAATTACCCTGTGATGCTCATGATTAATTGTGCTGCCACTTGTTGTATGGCAGCACAGTAATGCAAGCCAAATAGGCACAATGCAAGTCTGTCTGCAAAATTAGTAGGCTTTTTAAACTTTATATTTATCACTGTCTGCCAGATGTGACAATCCTTTGACATATATGTGATCTTGCCTGTGGTGTCCTGAATTAAAATGGATCATAAAAAGTACTGGTTCAGTGCAGGGCCAATGAACCTATGCAAGCTGATGAGCCAGAAGGTGCTACAAATTAAAATGAATTTTTGCCAATCTCTCTTGAGCTATTTGTGATATTATTGTGTTCCACTCTGCCCCTTTTTAAGATATTCTGTCACCATGCTTTTCCATGTGCGTCATCTTCTTTTATTCTTTGCATACATTTCCTTGCAATTGAGACATATTTTTCTTTTTTTGTACACAGTGCTTATATTTTGCACCTGTTTCCAGATTACTAATATGGTGCTATTAAAACTGAGTCACAGTAGCACCACAGAAATCCCAGTCCAAATAGCCCAAATTCTTTGTTGAAATCAAAGTATTGGTTATGTGTGAAGATTGCAGATCAGCCCCAGGTACCCTGCTTCTTGGACTGACAGCATGATCACTGCATCAGGTAATAAGCTCTTGAGACATACATTAAGAAAAGCATATAGTCTGAACAAAAAACTTCTAAACTACCACATCATGCTGCCTATAAATAGCTCGTCACCTGCTGTCTTCGATTATGTTGCTTTACATTATTTTTCAAGGGAAATTTCTCAAATTTTTCAGATTTTTTTTCAGAGGTAAATCTAAAAATTAGGTCCATGATGGCAAGTTATGTTTCTGGAATGTTATTAGGAATCCAGATAGCCTTTGAAGATTTGGGCTTTGATATTTACTGAGCTTTGATCTCCCTAGGGTCCTACCACAGAAAGGACAATCCATACAAACTGTGCTTTTGAAATATTCTCTTTCTAATATTAAGGGAGGCTATAACCTCAGGTTCTGGAGTAGACAGAAGTACTTTTGCTCCTACCTAACTACACAACCACTGAACACTTTTTCCACTCCCTGGAAGAGCAGCTCAGTAACAGTGATTGGTTCTGTCTCAGTGCTGTAGGCACTGTGCAGCTATGCTGAAAGTCACACCATCTGCTTTTACCCAGCTGTGTCTGCAGACCTAGGAGGGCAAGGCTTTTAATGGTCTACTCAGCAGAAGAATATGGTGTTCTCAATGAGTAAACTGTGAAAAACCAGGGCAAAGTCGTTTGCAGAGTTGTATAGTCTAGCAAACTAGGACTGGCTTACATGGACCAAGGACACCATGGTCTATCTAAAAGATATTCAACTTGTAATTCTTCTGCCAGTAAAAATGATATTAATGACTATGTTTTTCTGCTCAAATATTAAAAGAAAAATCTATGAGGTTTAGAATAATTATTGCAGCTCAGAAGTTTATCTGAGATGAAAGAGATGGGTTTTCAGAAGAAACACTGAAGCTCTGCTTCTGGAAGGAAATGCATTATTTAGCTTATTAATGGAGGGCAAAAAGCACCAAGCAGCAAAGAGAAAATTTAGGACAAAGAGTTGTAAAAATAGTGACCCAAGTTTTTTCCTAGATCTCTTTAATTTTTTTTTTTTTAGTAGTGCAGTAGGAAAATGTTCAGCACTGACAGATGGAGACATGAAAGGATTCATCAGAATTATCTGTGACATCACTTAACTTTTTTAGTACTTGAAAAAGAAAATGCCTTCATTCTGAAAGTCTTAATTTTACTCCTTTTTCTGATTTTTTTTTTTTTTTGCATAATGAATTCTTGAATTATTTGGTTCATAGATGTCTGATTTACATATGGACTATGATATTTTTATCTGTGGAAATGCACCAAGGCTGACTCCAATTCATATTAATTTTTCTCCAGATATGAGCTGTGAAATAAAAAAATATTAATTCTGGATACATGATATATTGTGTAAGTTAGGAAAAAATCTACCCATGCCAGTGTTCCACTACTAAGGGAAACAATGAAACATGTGTTTAATAAATCCAAGCCCATTTCTGAGCTTTAGCATTTGACCTGTTCCATATTACTCCCAAAGCAAGAAAGTAACAGCTCAGTGTTATGAATATAGCAGCACACCTTTCATTTAATAAAACCCAAAAAGTAATTCTGTCCTTCTAATGCACAATGAAGAAGTAAGCAAAAATTTTATAAAAGGATTCATTAGCCAGGCCACAGCTTTCAACCCAGAACCAGGACATTCAGATTCACTTTCCTTAAGAGAGTTCATGTGCATATCTGCCTTCTTGGAAAGCTGTCTTACCCCTTGGCAAAAGGCTGTTCTGAGATTTGAGGTGTACTGCTTTCCTCACCTGCTGAAAATCTAACACTGCAAAAACCTCTGGTCATTCTGGGCTGAAAAAAAATGCATCAGACTGTTGACTTGATGTTTATTTAAAAGAATAGGAGAGTTGGGCTTCAGGAGCTCTCCCATTTAAAAGAATAGGAGAGTTGGGCTCTATCATTCATTTCATGCAACTTACCCTTCAATATTAAATGCTGAAGTGGTGCTTCAGAACAAAGTGTCTATATAGAAAAAGCTGCAGGCTGCTGTTCTGCTGTGTCCCTCTTTCTCTGTGAACTCTGGCTTCTGTCCTGTACTGTGGGAAAGAGAAAAAGTTTCACAACTGTGTCAAAACTGAAATGCCTTTGGGTGTCCGGGAAGGGGGCTGAAAGTGCGCATTGGGAACAAGAGGTATCTCTGGAGGCTGTGTGTTGCAGGGATAGTTTGTAGTTGACTGGGAAGATTTTGAATGTGTGACCAAATCTTGTATAAGGTTCATAAGCCTTATCTTGGATCTGTATGAGTTACATATGATTTAATTTTAACCTGGTCATGATTTTAAAATGCTTTTTAGACAAAGTAAGAGACCTTGCAAATAGATGTGACATAATTCAGAAAGTATTTTTAATAATTTTTTTTAAACCCTATTGAATAATATCTTACCTGGAGCTCCCTAGTTAAGTATTGAAGCCCTTGCCCAAAACTATTAATATTCATTTACCCTTAAACATCCTTATTCCAAGATTAGCTAGATCCCAAGATGCAAATGACCACACTTCACTGAAATGTTTTATGTTCTCCCACACAACTCCTACACACATTTTCATAAAATTGGTTTGCATCACTCTTGGGCTAACTTCAAGGACCAAATCCTGTCACTTTTGCTCAGGTTCGTGATGCCTCACTTTGCAAAAGCCACATTAATTTTGAGAGCTTCCTCTTCTCACGCCTCTCCTGAGCTACAAAATCACAGAGTCTTCCAGCAACATACTTGACGCTGACAGCAATTAAATCTGGAAGTTCTGCCAATAATCCTTCATTCCTCCAAGTGTGCTGACTTCACTGTGAGGTGGGATGTACTGTCAGGCTGTGCACAGCCCAGAGCAGGAGACAGCCTGTCTGGCAGCCCTCCAGCACCTCGCTACCTCAGGTTGAGTTACTGTTTCCTTATCTTGCATGTAAAAATTAGTTTTTTCCTGTGATTTACCATGTTCAGACACTGCAGTGATGAACACCAAGGAAATTCACTATGGAAAAAAAAATGTGTGTGTGAGTGGAACAGCAGCTGTTGCCAGACCTTCTCTCTGTGTCTGGTTTTGCTGCTGCTGGAGGGAAGCAATGCAGAAGGTCCCGTTATGCAATGCAGAGCCGTAGGTTATGTAAATCAGATGCAGTAAAACTTGACACCAAGCAAAGCATAACTTTGACCCTGTTCCAAATAGATTATTAAACACCACAGTAATTTTCCCTATAGCACTGAAGTCTGAATCAATCTTAATATGGACATCATTTACCCTAGTGTGACTCCATTGATTTAACACAGTTTTGCATCAATGGGGGCAGAAAAGGGTCAGGAAATTAGCTGTAGGTGTCTTGGTAGTGTATAATCCACTCTTAAACGCTAAGTATAAATAGCCAATTTCATGTTGGTTAAGCAACCTTGACTCCTTTTTTAAAATAAAAAAAATTAGTGGTATTTAGTACACTTCAAAAGAAGGTTGTTCTTTACTGAGATGCCCAGAAATGGCTTTAGTTTGCAGTGATATGGCTAATACATCTAATCCTGTTAGAGAAGCAGGGGGCTCACTGGAGTTCATTAGCATGAGAAACTAAATGCTATCTAATGCCACACTATAAATGCATTTGGAACAGCCCCTAAGTTACAGTTTTATTGTGCACTCATCTGATTCATACCTAATCTGAAGCAAGAAAAATATAAGGATGAGCTCTGACATTTTCTGCTTCTTCATAATTATCCTCTTTCAAATTCCTTGTGATTATATTGATTAAAGTTTTCTTTCAGTTTTTCTGTAGCTGAAACACATTTCTCAATTATAGAAGTTGACTTTATTCTGTCATTTCCTTCTGTTGTAAGCATATATTTAATGTTTATTTATAAGGATGAAAGTGAATTTTATTACAATGCAATCACTGACAGAGCTATTAAAAACTGCATTTTCTCTCAGCATTTTCCTGACATTGCTGAATTTGTGTTCTCTGAACACGAGAGACCTTTACATGTGAATAAATTTTTCACATTTCTTTTAACAAACAAGAATGCACAGATGCACATATATATACAATTTCTATAAATTTAAAAAGTCACATCCCAAAATTTAAAATATTTTTAATAGATAACAGGCAGAAGGTATAGACAGTCATGAGCTACCTTATGATAAGACTTGGGTTAAAAATCAAATCTATAAGTAGTGAGATCTTAAAATATAGGCAGGGAGAGCAGAGAAAGAATAGAAATTACTTTCCCAGGTGAAAAGCAGCAATATCTTGGCAACTTTTACAAAGCAAAAAGATGTTAGATGCCTGGCTCTCCTTCTCCACAGGTCTCGAGACTGTGATACCAGCTATGGCTGTAACATTACTAAACCCTCAGTAAGTATGGTCTGAGAGAAAGACAGCAAACCAAATGCAGAAAATGGGGAGAAAACACCACTTTCCCCTCAAATCCCATCTTTGACTCCTTCACTAAACACTTGAGCATGTTCCTTCTGTTTCAGACTGATGGATTCGTGTACCCAGCCAAACCCAAGCTCCAGCCATGCCCCAGAGGGCATGTGTGGAAGCAGCATCCAGCACAGTTTTTCCTGCAGAAGCTCTAGCCCCATGGTTCTGTACTCCCACGCATGCAGGGCTGCTCTGCCTGGGCACAGCCCAGTGCCAGGGCAAACCCTCCATTTACTCTGCCCATTTGGTGCTCTGCCCATTTGGATTGAGCCTCTTGGCTTTGCCTTTCACAGATATTGGATTAATGCATTAAATACCAGCCATGCTAATAAACATCTGGGAATCAGGCAGTTCTGTGAAACCAAAAGGTTGCTGTCCCATTTGACTGAGAAATGAACTGCCTTGTGATCCTTCTGACTCTGAGCAAGGCTCTGCAGCTCCACTCACGATTCCCAAGATGAATTGCTGTAGACACCTCCTTCCCACTGGCGAGGGGAACAGAAGGGATCCCATAAATTCTGCATGCACACCCTCACTGCCAAATCTCTTTTAAGGCTTCCTTGATCAGTCTGTGGATTCTTCAACAGACTGTCTAAAATACCTCCTACTTTACCGCGGGGGTTCTGCTATCTCTTATGATCATTAAGAAAGGTAAAAAATTATTATTTTAAATGATTTCTGCTTTAATTCATAGGTATTCTTTAAAATTGAAAACTAAAAACATAGAGTATATGAATAAAACCATTATAAGTGTTGTTGTTCTGTCCTTCAACATCTTTCCTGCAAATAATGAGGACAGGAAATAAATTTGCTTAATTTCATAAAACCGTACTTGCAAGAAGTTACAGTCTCTGTGGTTTCTTGCCAAATTAAAGTTAGTTTAAATTTAATTTTGAATTCACTATGCCAACACATATTCATTTTGCAGCTTTCTAATATTTTAAAATCCAAAATTGCATTTTTAGGTGCAAGTTTACATTTTAATTCTGAGACCTACAAAAGTAATTTCTTCTGTTTACAAGTCAACAATTCTGATATTACATTTCCACACATCATATTGTCTATTAAAGTTATGGAATTGCCATCAATAAGCCAATATACATATATATTTCACATACAGAATACCTCCACCTCTCATTTAATCTATATTTTTCATTACTGAAAAGGATTTGTAATTGTTTCCTAAATATAGGTAAACCTTTCTGTTTTACCTAACATTGTCTAATTATGCATAGTGAAAAACTGCATATAACAAGCATTTTTCTAACTTGTGACTTAATTGAGTTTACTTTTAATAAATAAATCAATTCCCAAGGCTATTCCAGGTCCTATGTCAGATTTCTGTTTCTCATGGAAAGAAGGAGGTTGAGCAAGGTAGAAAGTTTTTCCCTCACTTCCTAAGTTCCATGTATCTTATCTCTGAAAAAAACTTTGAGGAAGCAGTTACAAGGAAAGGGAATCTTTGAAACTTTGAATCACAGAGCAAAGAGAAGAAAGGTCTAGGGTCTTTCTACAATTGCCTGAGCTCTTCTTATGAGAAGTCAGGGCTAAAGGTCTTCTGGAAGAATGTCAGTGTCCTACCCCTGCCTCCCCTAAGGATGTTGCTGTTGTCAATAATATGTGAGAAGAAAATTATATAAGGACCTTTACTTTCTCCTGTCAGTTCCTTTCATGGGAATTTCCTCAAAAAATAGAAAAAAACATAATTCCTTGAAAATTGAATTCAGAGCTGAAGCCCTGTGTTATTCAGGTTCATGCTTCTTTCCTCATTCTCTGAAAGCAAATTAAAGCAAGAAAAGGAAGGGGCTGAAATTATCAATTGGAAGGGCCATAAGTGGATTTTGGACTGGAAAAAAATGCTCAGACACTGGCAATCCTTAACAATACATCAAGAAATTTGATCATGAGCTGAGCTGCCAAAACATCATCACCACTTAATGCTTTTGCTTCTTCATCATACTTTGCCATTTGACTATTCTTGAGTTTCCAGTCCTTCTCCTGCCTAGATCATTGATGTATATTGCACTTCCTATTTTAGCTTTCCTGATCAAAATAACTTCAGAATTCTCCAAACCCTCCTACACTACTGAGCCCATTTCCATCCCCTGCTTTTTTTCTGCCTCACTTTCCCAATGCAAGTCAGATAAATTAGTTCTTAAACTTTAGAGATACATTTCTGATGGGTAGAATTTTTAAGGTTCTAAATATTCGTTTGATTTCCCAAGACTGACACTTGTGATTTTCTCCATGTGGTGCTACTTTGGCAGTGGGAATGCTGTATGTAATTGTGTTTTTCCTGTACTTTTCCATATGCATTTAGTGCTTAAAGAATTATTAAAGAAAGTAAAGTAATGAACTTGCCAACTTGAGTGGTCAAAACCACTTGTGACTCCAGTCTAAGAAAGGGAGGTTATTCACTCAAAGGCAAAATACTGCACTACCAAGCTCAGAGAGAAAACCATTGCTTTAAATATTGCTTGGTAAGGAAAGAAAGAAGAATGTTCAGGTGTGCTAATACACTTCAGTTGAATAATGTTAACAAATATGCATATTCCACAAGTCCTCCCTAACATAATACAGAAATAGTCCCTAAACCTTCAATTAATCCAGGAGGAATAAGCAATATTAATACCTAATTCTGTTTTTAGTAAAATTCAGCAACTGTTAATAGCTAGTATCAAATTCTATCAATAAAAATCACATTATTGATCAAAATATTTTAACTAGGATGTAAATTAGCTCTAAAACTTGTTCAGTTAATACTGTCAATAAAAGAAGACATCTTTAGCAGTGTCTGGGGTTTGGGGTTTTTCTTGTCTTGTTTCTTTTTAAATCAAGAAGTCATGTTATATGGACAACCAAAATGTTTTTTTTACAGTCTGAATATGGGTTTGGCTTCATAAAACAGCTTGAACTAATTAAGAGATGAAAGGTAACTCCTTGCCACCTCCACTGCACAGGCACTATCAATTGTACAACTGTAGATGGCAAAAAGAAATGTCTTCAATTGAATAAGTTCTCTCACCTTTAAGATTTACACAGGGCTACCCTCCTAATATAGCAGACTAAACTGGGAAATTATAGTTATTGTCAAAAAACTGAAACAATACTTGAAAATTTAATCTGTATTTGTCCTGTTGGGGTCTGGTTTGGGTTTTTATTTTTTTGCTTTATCTTCATCTTAGGTTCCCAGGTGCTTAGTGTACAAAAATTTAATACATGCAGGTCAGTTTTATATTAATGTGTTATCTTGCTCTTAAAATGTTCACTAAGACTTTGTTCCTTAGCTGTTATTTCAGATAGATGTTATGCAGGGTTTTTTCCTAAGCTCCACAGAGGTTCATGCTGAAAGGGTGTTCTGGGTTTTCATACGGTTAAATCACGTTTAGAAGATAACACAAGTATCAATCTTAAAAAGAGGGCAACATTCTGCATTGTTCAGGTCAGCTGCCTCAGTTATTACTTTTCTGGCAAGGCTTGGAAATTTTTATGGTTTTTATTGATCTCCCTTCTGCTCTGAGTTGCAGTTCAATAGCTGAATTACTAACCTACTTATTTCATTGTAACAAGTGATAAATGATACTGCTTTTAGATCTACCATGCCTTATTTCAGATTCTGGGTTTCTAACACAAATTCAGGTACTGGTTCAAGCTAAAGACTGTTCCTTTTTTTGTGAAGGGTATATCAGCCCCTTTGAGTGTAGATTCACAGAATGGACATATATGCTGTTTGTGTTTGCCAGCAAAGGTCAGAAGGCAAGTATTAGCATTCAAGAACATTCAGTTGGCTGAATGGAAGTTGCCTGGAGGATATGTCTAGCAACTTAAGGCTCAAAATCCTGCCTCCATCTGTCTACTGCCAAAGCACAGTAAAATATGCCTGTGCTCCTTATGCTACCACTCAGAAATGTCAAGATAGTCACCTTTCAGCATGAATCAGAAAGAAGCACTTCTGAAAACAAGCAGCATAATCTTCTGGTTTTCTCCTGTGATCAGAGGTCTGTACCATAAGGATAACATGCAAATTTCATAAATCTAGTCACCTAACAGAAACTGCTAGAAACTGCTTAAATGTCAGGTGGAGATGTCCTATTGACAACATCCTTCCCAGTCATGATGCAGCTATGCCACTGCTTGAGCACAGGCCCTAGTGTCTTAGAGCTGAAAACATTATCAGTATACCTAATTCTTCTCATGCAGTGTTGTTTTCTCAGTCAACATATGCAGGACTCGATTCTGGTTTTTACTCTGAACAGGTCTAGATTCCTGTAAGTGTTGCAACAATTTGTGTAATTTGCCTCATCTCTTCCCGGCTATGTAAAATCAGAAGAGGAAAGAATTAACAGAATGAATGAAGGCATCTCTTAAACAAAATAAAAGTGAATCTAAAGGTAGTGAAAGGGCTCTTGGGCACATCCATTCAGTGTTATGGCAAGGATACAACATTGACCAGTAATGACCTCTCTGCTGCCACTACTAACATAATCAGTTTGTAATTATAAGTACTGAAAAGAATCTCAAAAGTCTTCTCAAGCAGTTAGGTAAGTGAGAAAAAAAAATAAAAACAAGCCCTTTATCAGAGTTTTATGCAGTCAGAAAAGCCTCTGTCACTACAGGACACAGATACTTGCAGACCTAGCTACTCATATTTTGCTTTCAAATGAAGAGCTCAGGAGAACTGGCTAGCTCTTCTGTAACTTCTATGCCCAGCAAAATAATTTATTCAGCAGTTAAGTAAACATACGGCTGAAAGGTGTCGTTGACCCTGTTATTACCAGGACCCCCAGCCTGGTAATATCTTACATAGACTCTATGTATTTATAGAAGATTGATGAATTTTGTTATTAAGAAACCCATTGCTTTTATAGACAGTTACAATACAGGTGGAACTAACTGGTCCTCTAATCAAAACACCATCACCATTGGCTAAGTAAGAAACTACTCTTTGGTAAACAAATCTCCGTAACACATTTTACATGTTCACAATATTAAGTGTAGTAAGTTAAGATAAGAATTGTTTCTCATTCTTTTCTCTGATCTTCTCAGAGAGTTTATCCAGAAGGATGCCTGGGAAAGTTGTGTTTCTCTCTGTGGCCAGAGAGCTGCTCCCACAGAAAGGTATCCTACTTTCCTGACCAGGGCATCAACCAGTGACTGAGGTCTACTTTTCATTGTTTTCTTATCTCTCTGCCACTTCTAAACCATACCGTGAACCATGAACTGTTTTTACTTAGTTTTTAACAGTTATCTGTGGCATACTTTTTAAAGAAAGATGGGAACAGAATAATTTTTTCTGACCTAGAAAGATCATTGGAGTCAATAAACATTCAGTTCATGAATGCAATCTTTTCAACAGTACAATTCACCACTTACATCATTTAAAAAATAAATATAGTTGCCACAGACCCACATATGAGAATCAGAGTGAAATATCCAGATGGAACCACACATGCTGACGTTTTCCTGCATCATCATCAAATCATTCTTGGTTAAGCACGCAAAACAAAGAACATTATCTTCAACAAGGATCGTGTTGTACTTATTGTCTACAAACATGAAAAAAATTGATTATCTGTCAAGTACACTGAGCTCCTGCAACCTCTTTTTTAAAGTAAAATCAGAGCAAACAAGACTTCATATCTCAGTCAGAATATGTGTCTGTTATTCTGCAGTTTTGATTGGCTGCTTGTTCCTTTAGGAGGCCTTCAATTAAAGTGCTGTAGGTCCTATATTCTCCCTATATTTGCAACAGAAATTCTCAACCCTTTTGACACCCTTTGTTCTCTATGTGTTTCTGTGGAATAGAAATTTTCTCTCCACTGCAGACCATATTCAAAGAATACTTTTTCTTAACTTTCTTTTAGGGTTGATCCACAGTATAGCTGTAAATGTAGCACAGAGTTACTCAAGTAAACTTTCAAGAATGAGAACTTTGAGCCACATTTTGATTGCCTTTATTTTGCCTGCTGCATGGACCACAGCTACCATGAATTTGTCAACACTGCAGTCTGCTGTGGAGGACAGAAAGAGCCAATACAATGAGCAAATTAAATTAGTTTAGGATTTGACAAAGCTGTTAGACTGCAAATGCCATTATGTCTATCTATTCTGTATTGGAACAGAATTGTTCTGTTCAGAATTGGAACAGAATTATTCTGTATTATTGGCCATTCCAGAATCATCCATCCTTTCAGCACCCACCAAAACCGGTGGCTGAGAATGTCAGCACATGCTGGACAACTGAGGAAAGGGAGGGGCTTCAACTGGAAGAACCCATCCACTTTGTAATATTGCATTTTTCCCAGTGGCCCTGCTGCCTTGTCTTGTTCCACAGCTACAGGTCTGTGAGTCCTTCAAGTGTCCTTGGAGTGTCACCCAGCATTGTGGCAGCACCTGTCAAAGCTTGAGCTGTTTCTGTGCCGTGAAGCTGGTCACCTTCTCATGCAGCCATTCTGGCCCCACATGTGTCCTGAGGGAATATTTACCTGGATTTAAAATCACAATCAGTCCACACCTAAGTAGTTACAGAGGAAACAGGTTATTTCTTCTGGCACAGCTATGGTCAGATTTTCTTCTGCAAGGCCATTTCCCTCTTGGATTGGCATGACAGTGAATAGTGAAAAAGTGAACATCTCATTATTCAATCCTGTGGGCCACCTACACACCGAGGCAAGTATCATATAACGCTGTACATAACATTCAACAGATAAAGTGAAACAATTTAGATTGCAATACCTTTTCCTTTTTCCACAGAAGTAATTTACCTGGATGGGACCAGGTAATCAGTTTGAAAGGTGATACAAATGCAGCTTGATGAATAGCTGGGAATGGAAATGGTGTTTTTTTCTGAAACCATTCTGTTTCTAACACTGCTCAGATTGTTTCAAACTCCTAAGGTTTTGATTGAAATAAATCACACGTGTATTTGAAGTATGTCCTTTACTGCCACAGCAATCATTGGATTTTCAAGCTTTCAGCATAAGAAATTAGGCATGCAGCAAAGGAGTTAGCTTGAATTTGAGAAGAAATGTTGTATTTCCACCAGATAATTTTCCTCTGTGCATTCTCCAAACTGATTTTATCTTTTCAGGAAACAATACCTTAATGCTTAATTAGCATTTGTTACTTTGAATTAGTATTAAGGACTGCAACTGAGTAGTGTATTTCTGAAGTCTTTGGAAGCCCACCTCTTCACTTTTAAGAAATAGCACAAGAAAATACGGCAACATATGGTTGCTTGCACATCAGTATCTCCCTGAATCAGCATGCCCCTGTCCAGAAGAGTTACTGATTAGAAAACATGCATTGGCATGTGTCTTAGCCAGTTCTTTATCTGGCTTCATATCCATAGAATCTGTGAACTGTAAAATCTGAAACACCCAGCTAGCTGTAGGTGAAGATAATTTATCACTCCATTGTAGCGCACCAAAATAAAATCAGTCCCAAAGAAGGAAGATGGAACATGATAGGGAGATCTAACTTTATTCACTGCTCTGAGAAGTACTCAGAGGGCATTTTCCAAGTGTTACATAAAGGAGGAAGAATTAAATTCACACATCAGTAGAGCCTTGAAAAGAAAGTTACATATCTGTGAAGGAATGCTGCAATTTCATATCCTTTCTGAAAAGAACATTCACCAAATTTACATCTGCATTTGACAGTTATCATTTTCTTCTTCCCCTTTCAGTATTTAATGTCTGTTCTTTGTATTGTGAGACTGTTCTCTCTAGACTAATCTAGAGAAAAGGAGGAAAAAAGTCAAGAGAGAGAGACTTATTGCCCAAAAGCTGAATGTGAACATTTTTATGTACAACAGCTTCTGGCAATATACACCTGCTTGTCAGTTCTCCCACACCTGCCTTTGTCTGAGATCCCAGATCTCTAAACATTAAAGAGGCCTTTGATTGACAAAACTATTTACAGAGAGCATTCTACCCTATGCCTACACATCCTCTTCTACCCAGGTTCTACAGAGGTTTTATCATTGCAACAGCAAACTACAAATGGAAATTCCCAGAAGGTATAGGGTCACTATATTTTAACATGAAAATAATTTCATTTTGAAATCTATGCAGAGACAGAAGAAAACAAAAAAAATATTAAATTAATAACATAACTGGTGATAAAGTTAAAAGTTTCAAAAGCATGAGTTGTCTCCAGTTCCTTGGAGGAAAATGGGGCTGCCAGAATTGATACCAACATTCAGATGAATTAACCACTCAAAAATACATCCAAACTAATATAAATCAAATTATCCTATGGTCATGACCTTCCTCCTCTAGAAAAACCTATAAAGTGAATAAAAGAGGTAATGATAAGGCTGCAGACACATCATCAGAAAACATGCCTTGAAATCTATTTGCAAAGTTCAGAATCAATTACAGTGACAGAATGAAAAAGCTAAGTATTAATCATATTAAACTGAATAAACTAAAAGCTCTTCACTTGAACACATACCTGAACCTACTACAGAGACTACAAAATAAGGCAATACTTACAAAAAACCATCTTGTAATGTATTGTGAGGAAAATAAATTTGCACTAGGGAGTTATTTTATTTTCTGTGAAAACATTTAGGGGCCACTGCACAATTCCAAAGAAAGAAAATTATCTTTACAGAATTTAGAGGCAAAGAAAGAAACTATTTGTTCAACTTTACTGCATACAGATCTAAAGAATGTATTGGTCAACCCTAAATGTCCGGTAAATCTAGTTACTATAGCAGCCATATGTGTTGGCTGTTAGCCACATTGAGAAACAAAACCCATCAATAGAAATCCCTGTAGCTTCATAATTTTTTTTTTTCATTTTAGTTGTATATTTCAGTGGTAGAAGGATAAGGGTAATAGTAAATAGACGTATGGTAGAGGAGATTGCTTCTTAGCTTTCTGCCACCAAAATTATTCCCCTTGCATTCATCCAGCTCTGGTTGATGTTCAGAAATCATTGCTTAATTTAGGGTAAGAAAGTTCACAAGTAAATAGTAGCTCTCCATTTGCATTTTGTCTTTCATTGTTAGACTAAAAAAGAATATTCCAATGCTCCAGTGATTCTCTCTTTTACCATTTAACTGGGACCTTAAAGATGAAGTTATGCAATAACATCTGGGCATATTTCTAACACTTGTAGCAACTCATAAGAGTAGTATTTAATCTACTTACCCATCAGTAATTATTATTTAATGGTAAATGCATATCAACAGAAACTCTTGTACCTGTGCTCTTTCCAGCTGAATGAATACCTGCCTAATTTCTGCTTAGAGACATTTCAGTATTTTATGCCCTAAAACCTATCTATCCATTTAATTTAAAAATCTTTATTTAAAGAGATCAAGGAGAGAAAAATAAAATTAAAAAAAAAGGAAATTGCATATGGATGTTCCAAAAGTACATTTTTAAAAAATAAAACTACTGTACTAAAACAGAATTGGAAAAGATCTCTACTTGAAAGAGACTTAAATATACCTACAATTTCTCAGGAGCTCTGTAAAACCTACTGTCTCAGGTTTATACCAGGCTGATGTAGATTATGTTACTAATGTACCTAATGGAATGAGAAATATGAATATTGTGCTAAGATGTGATATTAAAAATTTTAGGTTTTTATTAATTACTTCTCAATTAATGTGATGTGATGGTAGGGTTTTTAACAGATAAATATGGCTCTAAATTAATGGGGGTTTCTTCTCCTACTATTTTATATGCAGTTTTAGTTATTCATAATAATAGGGTATCTCTAAAAATCATTAACTACATCTGAGTGAAAACGTATTAGAATCATGATCAAACTAATGGTAGAAATGTACTCCTAAAATATATATATGACAACATATTAGTTTTAATTGCTTGTTAGCTTTATAGCTAGAGAGTTAATAAGAGCTCAGTAGTAGACACTTTTGGGTGCTGAATAAAAAATGGTACAGCCTAGATAACTGTTCACATAAATTAACAGGAGAAAATGGTGAATATTTAACAGAGCAGTTGAAATTAAAGTTGTTTGGAAAAGACATGACTATGAGACCAAAAAAACCCTACTATTAGGTGCCTGGCCTCCTTAATTTTTGCCCAATTCAGTATGTTTCTGCTACTTCTGCTATATGACAATGTGACTGAAATTCCAGCACAAATATTCTAATGTTTCAGAAGGCAACAGTATCAAATTCTTCAGAGTTTATTAAATCCTACTACTCATTTATACAAATATGCAAGTGTTACCTTTGTGATCCTGCACAAAGTACAGAACAAGCATGACATTGCAATTAAGAACTCAACCACCTACTTCATCCACAGATGCTGAAAGGCAGGCAATTTATTCTCAAACTGATTTTCTCTTGAAAAGGAGGAGTGAAAGAATATCCAAGCCTGATGAATAATGGCAGTTGCACTCTTAAAGTAGGAGATTCTTGGGGGAAATGAACTAAAAGGAAGGAAAGGCAGATCGAGGAGTAAAGACACTGAAAAGGAGCAAATATCAGAAGGACCAGCATAAAATAAACATGAAGTCAGGAGAAACCACAGTGAAGAACTATGTTGTTACTAAAAGGACATCACCATAGGCAAAAGCAATATATTCAAGGGTAAGTTTCCCAAAGTCTACATAAATAATTTATTTGTTTCTCTCTGACTGACTCCACAGTCCTGCGGTCTTCTAGAGAGACTACAGAAAAGATGGATGGATATACCAAATGGATCCCATTTTTCTCACAGCATCTCAATTTGATTTTTAAATTTCACAAGAAATTATCAATTTATGAAGAAATTAATGTGTCTGCTCTCATCTATTTGCTCATTCATGCTTGGTTGGGTGGCACAAATACCTGATTGATGTGCACCATTAATTATTCCTACAACTTGAAGGACTCCATATGTGACTGTTTTGACTTCACTTGAAAAGTAAAGTACTGTATCAAATGGAAGCAATGACTTCCTCATCATATAGAACGAGAGCTAAAATCTATTTTAAATTAAAATATAATATGATGAGACAAACTAACCTAAGGAACCATTTGAAAATGGACAAAGATAGACTGAAAGCTCTGTTCTCAGGTCAGCATTCTTTATAATGCAGGTATTATCAGAGTGCCTCCTGGACATACTGCTGCAAAGGGCAAGACATAGCAAGACCAAAGCTTCACAACAAACAGGTTTCAGAGGGAAGACCCAAGCCCACTTGTCTAAAAATCTGAGTTCCTGGGGCATCCATCAGACTGCACAGCCCCACAGAATGAGTTACATTGCACTCGTTCTTTCCTCGAAAACTTACTTCAAAATTTGACAAACTCTTATAAGAGGAAACACATTAAGAGAAAGTAGCCCTGGATTTGGAGTTTTTGTTGGAGATGTAACTTTTGGCTACAAATTTCCAGTATAAATCACATCTCTTTTCTGTGAATCTGATGCCTTAATTGCTAAGACCACTAATCCCATTTCCCTGACAGCATCTGAGGCCTTACAAGTGATCTGGTACTGCTTTAGCCACCGCCTCCAGTAAGTAATAAATTATCTGTGACAGGGGAGATCTCAGAATCTCTTATTTTTCAGCCTCCAGCACATTCCTAGGCCAAAAATAGCATGTTGTAGACTCCCAGAAGAGCAGGTTGATCTTTCTGTTGGTCTCTTCTAATGGCACCCTTTTAAACAAGCTCAGTTTCATAAATCAACCATGAAGCCTGACTGGAAGACAACCTGAGTGCCTGATAGTTCTGCATCAAGTACAGTACATAACTAACACATGCAGCCAGTGCACAGATCATAGGCAAAACACTAAACTCAGGAGAAATTTGTTGAGCATGCAGGTACCCCATGGCCCACTGGAAAAAGGAGGAATTCAAGCTCTTAATCAAATTTTAAGTTATTTGTACAAGAATGCACTTATCATCGTGCCTCACCAAAGGTTTTACTAATGAAACAAATTGGCATTTCTAAATGATATTTACATTTATGCTTTAAGAGGAGACATCTTTAAATACACTCTTTGTGCCTTTGCAAAGAAATAGAACACTGCAAATGTTACAAAACAAGTATGAACAGCCACATGAAAGGACAAATTTCAGAGTATACTAAAAATGACTAGGTACAACAGAATTGTTTAACAGTGTTCTTCAGTGTTCCAAATACCAAACAGGGACTGTAAACACCTTTTGTTGTCTCTTTGAAAATATGCTGGTGTGCATCAGTCTTGCTATTAACCTTCATGACCTGCCTTGGGACTTAATTCAAAGTTTCATCACAAAGTATCCTATACAAAGTTATGAGTGTTTGAAAAGAAATATGTATCATGGAAATACCTTTTCAGCCTCACAGAATTTCCCACTAGAGTCTTACCATTCCAAACACATGGAGATTAAGGGTGAACACAATCTGCAACTTAGACTATAAAAACAAAAATAATGGCATACAGAATTCTTTCATTCTTGAAGGCAGTACTGATATCAGAGTAACATAGACCCACAAAGTGCACCTAACCCTCTTCATTTTTCTCAGCTTTCAATATAAAAATATTCTCTTTCAGTATTCAACTGAATAGAAAAAGAAAAAAGAATTAATGTCCCTGTCCTGTTCAACACATTATATTCTTGATAGTTACCAGCTATAGAGGATGCACTTCAGTGCTTACTAGGAATTAATCATGCTCACTGCTAAAAACAGCTTGTAAACAACTTCAAAATGCATTGGTTATATATTACTAATTTCAAGTTTGAAGGCACCATTTCAGAATTTACATCAGCCTCTTTCCTTGATCTGTCAGAAACTCTGATTACTGGATACCTGGTTGTCCTTCCTCAGAAAACACTCTAGGGTGAATAAACTACAGCTTCAGGAATAACAACAAATTCAGGTACCATTAATAAAATACCTTTAATCTCTAATTTATTTGTCTCTTTCTTTTCCCAGCATAAGATTGATGATTCAGAGCAGATCTGCTGCAACATGGATTGGAAAAAAGCAGTCTGCCTGTCTAGGTGAAAAATATTTTACTTTCAGAAAAAATAGCTCTCCAGCAATTATGCATCAAAAGTGCCTGTCATATGTCCTTAGTATTACTGTTTCCCACCCATTTCTTACTTCTTCTTTTATTCAATTAATGAATGGATGAAGAGTCCTGTAAAGCACATTTTGTGTCTAGACTTCTGTTGAAAGATTTCTCTCTGCCACCTTTGCAAAGAAGGGTCCGTGACAAACTATCATGGTGACTGCTGAACATGCATTAATTTTTTGAAAAAAACCCCAACATCTTAAATGTTGTCAAAGTGTTAGTTTATCAAATTAGTGCTTTCAATATCAATTTTGTACTTTTAAGACTCATTCATGTAATTATTTTTTCAGTTTTTATATGTGAGAAGGGCAAAGTTTCTAAGCACATGAAAACTTTGAACTGCTTTTGCTTGTTAACTTAAGAAGCATGACTATTTCTGACCCCTTGGATGTAGGAACAGCTCAGTGAGACCACTGCAGAGACTGCAGAAAATGCTAAGGGGCTCATTGTATTCCACCTGACAGTGCTCTTACACTCAGTGCCTCCATTCCTCATGGTGTAGCACATGGGCATCTCACCCTTCTCCCTCTCAGGTAGAGTTGTGGTGTGGCAGAGGTCTACCATCACCAAATGCTTTAAAAAAATAGATTTACTCAGAATATAGGTGAAACCTCTTAACATATTCAATGTACATATTCATATTCAATAAATATGTAACATATTCAATATTCAATGCTATCATGGCTACTTGGTTGCATATTAAATCATGATGAAAAGAATCTTGAAAAGAATTTGTTGAAAAATTGTGAAAAAAACCTGCAAAGTAAGGAGCAAAAGAAACTAGAGAAATTTTCAAGTGTATTTAAAGTTCCAAAACTAAAAATGGTGTGAAATTCAGAAATTAGAAAGCTAAAAACTTACAAGTCCTATAACATAATTTCTGATGAGTGTAGCCATATTATTGCCTCTAAAAAAAAAATTCATGTGGCTCCACCATGAATTTTAAGTGTCTAGCAAAACCTGACCTCCATCTGCTGAGACTAAGTGTCCAGAACACATGAAGATAAAACTCTGCATGATTTCATCTCCATTAAAGTGCATTCATATACATTTAGGAAGTATATGGATATAAACAGTACTTCAGATGTAAATAGGAAGGCAAAAGCAAACACATTTAAAAAATTGCAGAATAAGGATATTTCGGTACATGAAAATGTTTTAACTAAATACAAGATTATGCATGACAAGTATTCATTTTATAGCTGGCTGCTTTTTTAAAATGTCCTTTAACTTGCTCTCCCTATGAATCCAGTAAAATCATTCCATTAACTAAACACATAAAAATGTTGTTGGTACTATTGTTATTACTATTGAGTTCTGAGCACTTTTACTTAATAAATATGATCTAAAAGAAAGAGGGCTTTGTGTCTCACGTGACTGCATTAATAGATATTTTAGGCAACTGAGCACATAAGAAGGCAGAAAAGTAAACATCCAGATCAATAAAGATTTTAGTTAGTATTCAAAAAAACTTCTCGCAGATCCAGTAAACAAAAACTATATTGCAGTTACTAACACCTTCTCTCAGGAATCATTTCAGTGGCATAAATGATACCCAATTATACATGCCCAGTCTACTTAATACATTAGCTCCAATGATAGCCCAGAATGAGAGTCTGCAGCTCTGACAGCTGGTATCCTAGCTTGACCTTATCCCTGTGAACCCTTCTGTTGATCAGCAGGTTCCATCTGGCTCTGGGCTTCCTCACTGGGTATGATCCTGACCAGTGGATTGATCTCCTAGACCTGGGACCCTCTTCAGCACAGACTGGCCGGATGCCCTGGGCTGGGGCTGGTGCCCCCTGTGCTGCTGCCCTTCATGGGCAGCCCCCACTGCACCCTGCTGCAGCAGGACTCTTCCAGGGCCCTCAGACACCTCCTCAAGCCCAGATAAAGAGGCTCAGGCTGCCCAACTTGACTGACAGCCATGATAATCGTGCACTGGCCTGGTAGCCACTACAAAGTGCATGTTCCCAGCCTCCATCCCAGTAGGGTTGCTTTCCTGCCAGCCTGATTGACAGCCAGGGAGATCGGATGGGCCATGTAGCCAAAGATAGAGTCTAGGGCTGACAGCTCTGAAATGGCTCCATTTGACGATGCAACAACTTGGACATGTTTGTCAGTAACTCTGAATGCAAGCAGAAAGGGCAAAAATTCCTCAAAGCAATATTTGAAGAAATTTTAAAGAAACGTCCTGTTCTGCAAGATGCTTTGGTAAAAATTGCATCTCCTTAAAAAAAAAAAAAGAAAAACAAACAAACCTGTCTCTATGCATATTCTGAATATGCTGAGTCTGGAAATAAAAATAGCTGTTTGATGTTTTGTGATCTCATTTGCCCTGCAACAGCATCACAGCTAGAAGACTGAACTAAATTTTTGTGCATCTTCAAGAGGATTTTTTTTCTACACCTAATCACTTACATCTGCTATCAGGGAATGGATGAATAACAGAGAGTTTGTTGCACAGCTGTCACTGATGCTCTAATTTGGCTTCTGGTAATGGTGAGGATGAACAAGATGGAAAGGAGTCAGCTTAGTTCCTAGAGCTCACACTGGGTCACTAAGAAAAAATTGGAGGAAGAAAATTATGTAAACTACCTTTGATCCAACAAAGAGCTTAGCTTCATGGTCAACATTAAACACAGGTAGAACTTCTCTGCCTTGTAACTTTGCATGTTTTATACATCAAATTGAGAAGGAAGAAAAATATACAGTGGGTATCTATTTTCTATATATAAAAGCATTTAAAAATAAATGTACTCTTAGGAAATGCAAAGAAGTTAAACTGCACAGAAATGCAGTTTCTTGTTTGTTTGGAATTATCTTATTGACTACAGATCAGCTCTGAAAATTTTCCATTTTTTCTATATAGAAGGGACATCAAAGAAGTTCAACCCTCCAGATAGGTCTACTCTGGGTTTAATGTTTTGAATTCAGCTCAGAAACCAGTATATGGTTCCTCAAAGGTTACCTCAAACACTAGATTGTATTTTTTGTTTTCAAACCATTGATCTTATTTTGAGAGTCTAAAAATTATAAGGCCAGGTAAAATGGCATCTTCTCAATTATTGTATAAACTGCTCCCTGCCAGTGATGCTAATTTACTATCAACCAAATACTGGTTGGAATTTAAAACACCTTTTCCTTACACAGCTGGGATTTTTTCAAAGCCATTACATAAGAAATGTCCTCCTCAGGACCAACCAGGAGAGAAAATGGGGACAATAGCCAAGATGCTGACTATGGTTATAGCACCTTTCTGACAACCATCTCCCATACAGCTTCACCTGGATATACCAAAAAACCAGGTGACATCAGCAATAATATTTTATATTGAATGAAATAATTGAGACATATCCCAGGCTTTAAGAGATAATGTGGATACTCTTAGAATGTAGTAGAAATAAATCAGTACTTGCAGCTGCAAAGAAAACCCATTTCTGTAGGTAATTTTTTATTTCTTCTGTAATTAGCTAAGATTACAGCTAATTAGCTAAGATTACAGCTAAGAGTACAGATTAGACTAAGCATCTAGTTGAATATTTTCCTTCTCAAAATTCTTGACATGGAATGGGAAAAATGAGTGGGATGGAAACATAGGATTCAGGGAGATGGTCCAGCATCACATTATCAGAAGCATTGTTAGTTAATAGACTATGTTATGTCCTAGTTCTACGCAGTAATTCTGTGTTAATCACAGAAATCTACTTCCTGTGCTATGTCTAGCAATTCCACTGCCTGAGTCTGGAGCTCCACAGTACTGCAGAAGGGCTGAGAGCTTTATCTTGGAGGTATAGGCTGATAAAATCTCACTTAAATTTGCCTGCCCTCATTTCAAAGGAGCTTTACAGTAGCTGGGAAAAATCTGCAGTAATTTAAGAACATTCTCATGAGCATTCTCTTCAACAGTCTGAAATCTAGGATGTCACTTTTCACACCCTTTAGACAATCCCTTCTGCTTCATAGCATGACCCAGCTGCTCTTTGTAGCACCTTCTTTCAATAAAAATACAATATCTTTAATATGCTGTTTAACTATTGTTTAGAAAAGTAGAAATATTTAGGTAATGAGAAAAAAAATCAGCAAAATCTCCACTGTAACTAGAAAGTACCTAAGAAGCCACTGCAAGGAAATCTAAGTGATTCAACAAATGTTTTAAATGGAAAAATTAACATAAGAGTAAAATTCCTATTGGGAGACCTTCCTAAAGTCTTGCTTTATGAATTATAGTGGGATATTATCAGTAGTTGTAAGGAACACTAACCATTAGGAACCTCATCATTAGGAGAAGAGCATGAGTGCTGGGTTTTTCAGTCATTCAAATCAAAAGCTGATTATTCCCAAAGTTTCTGAGCAATTTACTCTAATACTAAGGACGTTTGCAAAATACCCAAATTTTAAAAAGATTCAATGTGTTTCAAGATGTAACTTCCCCATCTACAAATCCCAACTCTGCTCCTAGTGTGGGCACGTTGTTTCATCTTAGCAGAAATGCCATGATAAATGTACTGAGATAAAACTTTTCTGATAGAGAGGAGAGTAAAAAGAAATTCTTTGGACATACTTATATTTTTGTCAAATAAAAGTGTCACAGAGAAACTGTATGAGGAATGCTGATTAATTCTTTTAAACCCCAGCTGAAATGACAGTTTAAATCATTTTAGTTGTCAAGCTAAACTAAACAAAAGACAATACTAATTCTTAATTTTTTCTATGGACTACAATAAGAAAAGAAGCTGAGGAAATTTATTTTACTAGAGCATTATATTTGGAAGCAATCATGTAGTTATAAATCATCATTTTCCAACCAACACAGGTCAGGAAAAAAATCTCTTATGACAAGGAACATCAGTTAATTTAAGCAAAAGTGTTACTCTCCCATTGCAAGGTTTCTTTCATGTCCAAGTGACATATATAGTCTTTAGAAATGCATTTCCAACAGCCAGAATAAAAAACTTACTACACAGATGTTAAAAGAATCATTACTTTGATAGGACTAAAAACCTATATAAAAAAAGCCTTAAGATTTTTAACAGCTCCACTCACTCTCTTACCTTCAGTTCAGTCTTCTGCCTACATCCAGATCCTAAATAACTGAGGATCGGTAGGAGCTGGTCAGAAGGTATGTACATTTATTAGGGCAGATTTGGAAAACTGCATTAAAAGAAACACTTTTAAAAATTTTCATGTTTCTCCTTGAAGCAAATTCAATAATATATTTCTACTACAGTCCCAACTCCTTTTGTAAACAATGTAGTACTAAGGTTATTACTTGAATCAAGGGGTTATTACTAATACTAGAAATTTACAAGAAATTGCTTAATTTTTAGCAAACCCCTAAGTGTCTTATTGTTCTCAATCAAGAGGATTTAGGAGCACATATTCAGAATCAGTTTCTTTGATTCTTTAAGGTTTTCTCCATCTTCTACTTTGTTTCCAGTACCACATGTGGTTCAAGAACAGAATATTTCATAAAGAATCAGTTTTAAATGGGTACCCTGGTTTTAAAAGGAATTTTTGCTCTAGTTCAGTTAATTATTCTACGTGCTTAATGTTTTGCTAGGAACACTTAACAAAATTCCTTAAGCATAAATGACATCATATGTAAATGAGTATACTTTAATGCAAATTTAGTTTGTGTATGTAAGAAGATTAACATCTATAGCCATTGTTTGTTATAACAGTAAAATTTCTCTGATTTCTGCTTATTTTTACTACAGTAACCTTTGAATGTATAAGCCAATCTCTGTATTTTTGCAGCTTAATTAAATGTAGGGTATGCTCATAAAATGGAATCTAAAGTTCACCTCTTAGCTTTGATTTGAATTTTATAATTAATTTAGACCAAAACAGTGCAAGTTTCCTTCCCATAGAAGTAAATACTGACAGTGTGTGATAAGTCCCTTCCACTGAACTAACTACACACTAAGTCAGCTTTTGGAGTAAGAAATATCTGGTAGGAACATTTTTATAGAGCCATTTGGAGTACCGTCACTGCAAGGAGAGGTGCATTTTTGCTAGGTATAAATAAAATTTTGAATTAAATGAAAAGTGAAATGTAAATCTATATCAATGTGCTGGGATGCAATGGGACATGTAGGCTAATATCTTTCACAGCATCAAACTAAATAAATCAATGCATGCATCTTTCTTAAGAGCTTTGGTTTTCATGTTTGTCATCATCTTTCTCTAGTTACTGTATAATAGCAGCAAGAGGCTGCTGCATATATCAGAAAGGTAAGTGGCCTCAGTATGCTGATTTAAATGCCCTGTTTCTCAAGTTTGTTACGTAAAGCCACTTCCCCCACCTTTTCTGAAGATCAAAAAGAAATTCATGTTGTATCACATCAAAAGGGACTGATGAAGAAACGAAGTGAACTTGGAGTTTTCCTCTAATTACAGAGTATACAAGCTGTAATTTTAATAAATAATTCATGTCTAAGAGTGATAATCACAACGTGAAATGACCTAATATCTATTATTCACAATTCTGGTTTTTCTTTGTAAGCATTGTTTGCTTACTGAAAACTTGCTTATTTATTTATTGAAGAAAATCTTGAATGCAATCTTTGGGCAGGGTTTTTTTTCAGTAAAAATGTATTTTTCCTATCTATCTGTGTCAGCTCCCAGAGACTTTCTAGACCTGAGTCCATGTACTTTTGAATCATATGCACATTCATTATCCCCATACAGGAAATAGTATTGTAAGTGCCCCAGACCATTATGGAATATTTCAATGCTGGAGCAGCAAGTCAAGCCTAATTTTATCCAAAAAAGCCCCAACAAACCCAACAATAGAAATTACAGTAAAAACTGAATTTTTGGGAAAGACAGACAGGACTGGATGCCTTCTGTCCTTCCATTGGTATGCCTTCATTGTAGTGTTTGGAGAGAAGAGTTGTAGGGCAGACCAATTCTGTGTGTTCTTGAAGACAAGATAGCCGCTACCCTTGACAAAGACCTTAAAATCCATGAAAGTCTTGTTTTGAAGGAATTAGCTGAAGAAAATAAGGCTTCTTCAAATGCAGGAATTTTCTCATCCATTCAAAAGTTTTGTTGAATGGAGAAAAAAATTGTGTGTAGGAGATTTTATTAGAAAGATGCCCATGTGATGCATTTGTGCTGGCACTAAGATGCCAGAGAATGTTTTTGCTACTGAAAGTAGTTTTTGGAAATTATATGTATTAATATAGCTTTTAAGTATACTCAATATTTCCTTAGGACTGTGAAACATCCCCCAAACTCTTTCAGTAAGTCGTAGGTTGCAAAATGTTATTCCAAAGGAATAAAAGGGCAGAAACAGGTAAATGTAAAACTAATTAAAATAAGCTCACCTATCCTTAAATTTATGGGGGTATAGGGAGACGGTGTCTTTTTGTATTGCAGTTTAAAATTGAAAAGATTATTGTCATGGTTACATTCAGACAACAACACAATATGGAGGCAAATCTTCCACAGTGTACTTGTCAGCACACTTATTACATGTATAGCAAATTCCAGAAACAATGATCACCCATGGTCTCTTCACTGTGCAAAGCTTTCTCATTCCTTTTGTGAGCACATTTTTGAACAGACTGCAGTGATAGGAGGTGCTCAGCATCCTTCTCCTTTTTCTCTGAATTCATGCTAGGCGCCCACCAACATCCTTTGCATTTAAATAACACAACTGCAGGTCTCACTCACTCCTGACTGAACACTCAACATAATTTCCTTTGCCTTTTCAGCAGTCACTGCACTGGCAGCATGAAAGAAAATCAGAAATTTGAAAGACTATTTTGTTTCTTCATCCAGATCATTGCTGTTTACTCAGCATAGTCAATGTTCTGCAGTTCTTGCGGATGGATAAACAGGAATGGCCCATGGCAACATACGAGAGCTACAAATAGGATCAAGACATATTTTTATGATTGCTGGGCTCATATCATTTTCATGGTGCAGATTTGAGAGGCTGTTTTATCTGCTTAGTACTGTGTGCCCTGGACATTGATTTTTACATTGAGGCATTCAGAAATGCAGTTTAACCAGCCTTTGGGCATTTATCATTGATAACAGCTTGTGTGAGAGGCAACTTATTGATCTGTAAATTGAACAATTATTGCCCCATCTTTATCACATGTGTCCTGATAGAGCCACTGTTACTCTGTGACCCCAATCCTGTTTTGAAGCTCTCAGAATCTGCAAAGAAAACAAGAATCCCACCAAAAAAACCCAAAAAAACCCAAAAACAAAGTAGAAATGAATGAATACTCTTCAACAGAAGCTTTATATATTACATAAACTGACCTAGAAACACATGCTTTAAGTATGAAATCCCTGC
This sequence comes from Molothrus ater, assembly GCF_012460135.2. NCBI lineage: Eukaryota > Metazoa > Chordata > Aves > Passeriformes > Icteridae > Molothrus > Molothrus ater. The sequence goes on from NC_050481.2 coordinate 31,592,186, forward strand.
TGTACAAAGAATCATCAAAAGGATGTAAATGATGGTGAAACTTCCTTCCTGACCTTTTCTATAGGGGTGAGTTTCACTTCAGGGCCAGTGCAGTGACATTCCGTACACCTGTGGAAGAGCACTTCGACAACAAGACTTAAAAATTATCACCAGATCTGGCTTTATGCTGGTATTGCTAACCTACATGTCTTGTTATTTCTCTCAGAGTTCTGAAAGGTTTTTTCTATCTGAATTGTTTGTTTGGATTGTGGAAGAATAGCTGACCTTTTCATTTTGCTCCTCATCTTTTCTCTTTTGCTCTGCCTTCTTCTCTAGTGAACTATTTCCTTTCATTCCTCCCTTAAAATATGAGGACAAGATTGTGTCTGCTTGTGATCTCTTACTAAAAAACTGGGAGGATCATCACCAACCTCTGACACCTCACTTCATCCCTACCTGAGCAATGAGCAACTGATTTTGACTGTTAGCTGAAGCTAATAGAAAACTTTATAATTACTTAATCACTTTCAAAATCTTCTGAACTGAAAATGCCAACGTAATGCATAATTCATGGCAATGAACTTCCAGATTCTCTGATTTCTAAACTGTAATTCAGTTCTGGCAGAGCTAGAGGTTTTAAATACTTTCAGAAATTCTACTTCCCTCCTCTCACTATTTTCTTCTGCTTGAAATATTAAAATGTGAAGAGAGAGCTGATACTAAAAGGAAGAGTCATATTGGGTTCAAAGCAGACAAATCAAAAAGAAATATCTGTATGTGTGCACATTTTAGACAAGTTCTCAGTTTGGATGAAAGTCAGCTTAGTTCCATAAATTAATACTAAGACATAGAGGTAGGTTATACAAGGCAATGGACCACTCTCTCCATCTATAATCTCTGTTATTACAGGTATATTAAAAATTTTCATGAAGTGAAGAATTTTAGAATTTTAAATCAGCAGTTAAAGTCATCAGATGGTACAAAAAAGTACAATCCTTCTGACCATACAGACAGATGTAGTCAGTCAGTTTTGGAGAAGGGAGTATTACTAAAGAAGTAAGGCAGTGTGACCAAGAACTTTCCCTCTGTACTCCATTTCCATTTGGAGCAAATTCAAGAAAAGGGGCAGATCTGTGTGAATTGATCATTGTTGTCCAGCTGAACACCTAGAATGATGAAATTTCTGTGTGCCATTCTGAGTACATGCAGTCTAGGATAGGGAGACATAAAACAAGGGTGCTACTCAGTGAACAAAACTTCCCAGACGCGTCAGAGTTAGGATGAAACAGGTTTCTCTTCAGTTTTCCAGTTTGTGGTATTGTAACCAGGAAGTTCTCCCTAGTCACCAGTGACAACTGTGGAATATATCTGTCTCTGAGTCTGTCTTTGGAGAGGCACCTCTTTTTCTTTGTGTGACACCTGGAGGTCAGGGTCCCCAGTCTGTTCCTCACTGAAGGACTTTAGGTTAAGCAAAGCAATATACATTCCTCTGCATGCATAAGTGAAAATAAGACTGGACTTTAAATGAACTATTCATTCGATATCTAAGAGTCACATTGATTTCAGTGAGATGAGATTAGGCTCTAGATAGGCATGACTTGGGGGAAAAAATTGACATGAGAAAACATGGTTATGTTTCTGTTACAAAACCATAACAGAATACCTATTAAATTGAGAACATTTGCTTATTAAAATTGGGTAGATGGAATCCAGTAAAAGAGAAATGGATTAATTTATCAAACATACTAACAAAAGAAAACAGTGATATGAGTCTTATATAGTATCAGTATAAACGACTTTTTTTCTAAAAATTTAAATGAAGACATTTTATATTCAGAACTAAAGTCTTAGACAACCCTGTTTATCTTCTTAAAACTGGGATGAATATATGGTTTGTGAGATGAGGTTATTTACATTGTAAGTGTTCAAATGCTCCCATGTCAATACAGAGAGAATTGAATCTGCACACTTCCACTAGCACCGAAATACTGACATTGTCATTCACTATGACATTGAAAATGACAACCATGGGTTGTTGTTCAGGAAACTTACATTTCAGTCCATGAACAAATGCTACAAACTACTCAGATAACTGGGATCAAACTGAAAATGAAGTCAGTAAAAGAGCTTCAATTCTTTAACTGAAAATGAAGTCAGTAAAAGAGCTTCAGTTCCTTTTATTGTAGGGGGAAGTGGGAAATTCAAGCTCCACAGAAGACTGCAAAAATGAGTCACTCCAGATGGAGTATATTACATTCCTAATTAAAGAGCACATACAGTACTTTGTGATTTTAGTGCTCTTAAACAATCTCACTGGCCATAAACATTATGCTAATGTCTGTTGTGGGGAAAACCACTTCTGACAGTGACAGTATGTGTTTGGGTGGATAGCAACTGCACCACTTTATGAAATCGTTTTCTTTTCATACAGATAGTTCTCCTAGTTCTTTGGTTTCCAGAGAAATCCAAAGCATCTGCTGAGATGCTGCTAGATATGAATCAAGATGGGAAACGATATCATGCACATTAAAGTCATTCACCTATTATGAGGTGAACTTGAAAGCAACAAAGACTGTGAATTTGATTCACTTTGATTTGATCACTTCCTTTGATTTCATTGCTTAAAAGCAGAACTAGGTGATGCTTAGAGGACCCAAAGAAGAATAGCATAGAACATATAAAAGTATCTCTTTAAAATGCATTTCCATGGTGATATATACTACTTTGAATTTTATCTTCTTAATAGAGACAATATCTCAGCAAAAATTTGCCATTCACCTGATTTCTTTTAAATGCACAATGATATGAATCAGCAGTAACAATAAAATTGATTGGCTTGCTTAACCCAATTCAGGATCCGTACAGTGATGAATATTCTTTCTGGCTTGGTTTCAGTTCTAGTTTACACCTTTTGTCAAATGGTAAAATGTATCAGATTTCAAGGTAAATTTTGTGAGTGAAATTTGTGAGTAAAATTAATTTACACTTACCTGTCATGCTACCACTTCTCCAGTAAAAAAACTCTTGCATGTCCTGTTGTGCAGGAGAATTCACTCTATAATGTGTTCTGCTGTACACAAGGACTTAAAGCGATCATTTAATATCAAGAATTTCAATCGATTTCAATTGAAACACAATCTGCATAGTTCAAAATGTAAGAATACTAAAACATATGATGATTTTTAATTATGGTTAAGAAATATTTTGCTATTTTAATTATGGTAAAATAGACTTTTAAAATCAAATACATTAACTCATTTTCTTAAAAGGGCAAACTGCAGGAAGTATGCACTACTGTTGGAAACATTTTGGCATTACTAAGTGCTAAGAACTCAGGCAACCACCCAAAGGAGCAGGCTGAAAGAGCATTTGCATCCTTTAATAATCTGGAATTGTTTCATTTAAGAAAATTTCTCCCTGAGTGGGGTGTAAGAAGCTAACTTTGCCTTGAGAGCACTAGACTAGGCTTCTAAAGGACAGCATGTGCAGTGTAGTATGTGTGGGGAAAGCATAAGAAGACTGGACCAAAGAGATGTGAACCATCAGAGAACAGCCTAAACCTGATCTGCAAAGAAAAAAGGTTGCAAATGTTTAGAGTTAGGAGGTTGGCCATGATACTGGGCCAGAGAAAAAGGTCCTTGATGGAATCGTGGGCTGATGTAAGAGTCTGAGCCAAGAAACCAGCTTAGAAGGAGAAGTGACAAAAGAGTTGGCAGCTATTACTCCACGTTTGCCTCCAGAATTTAGAAGTAGATCCAAGACTCCTCAGCCTTACCATTCTTTTGGCATTGCTAAACACTTTGTCAAATCCACAGGCAAAACATTTGTTCACCAACAATGATCTCAGCTCAAGCACTGTGCCTCTTGCCTTCTCTTCATGGATCAAGTATCACCAGGGACATTCAGCATTGCAGACAAGCAAGGTTGGGAAGAAGGACACCCCAGCCCCACCCCCAGTTCCTAGAAAATAACATGTTCTGTCCCAGAAGATTATTCTTAAATTTTAAAAGTCAAGGTCTCAGAAGTAGGGTGGTTCGTGCAGCCCTAATTTAGCCATGCAAAAGTCATTAACAGCAAGATCACACACTATTTTTATCCATAAGACATCTTAATTAGGGCAGAAAGTAGACCTGCTCTAAGGATGAATCAAAGATGCGTGCTGAAGGAGCCTGCTTGCAGGACTTTTACTTGTTGCAGAGTTTGGAAAGAAAGAATTACACAGGAATACAAAGATGGTCTCATACTTTAGACAGCAAACTTCTCTGAGGAACTGGATCCTACTTTTGTTTTCTCTGAATCTTCCCAGTCACCCACACAGGTCAGTCCCCAGAAGTTTCCAGCAGGTTAGTGGATCTGAAGTTAGCAGATTTGTCTTCAAGACAATCTTCAGTCAGCTTTTGCACTGCACTTGCAGATAGATCCAGTCTGGATGTCTCAGGACTTGCATCTGTATCACAGAATTAATATAATCCCTGTCTCCATACACAACGTTCCACAGTGAATTAGCTGCACCACTATGGTAATACAGGAGAACATCTGAATAAATTTCCAATTCTCCCTTCAGAGAGTGTTTGAACAACATGTAGTCAACAAGGAATGGCACAACACATTGTACAACATGCACAAAATATTGAATTAAGGTTGTAAGGGCAACGTTTATTCTGACATCTCCTACATTGTGAGTTCTGCTCTCTGTAATCTAAATGTTCTTTTAATATTGTTTCTCAGGATAATGCTTTTATAAAAATGCAACCTAAGAACCCATCCATATAATAACATTTTATTACTTTGTCAATGTCAAAGTGAAAAGAAATACTGGGATTTCTGAAGCAGCTAGCTAGTAGTTTTTAAAGTGAAATATACATAGCTCTCTTGAGTATCTTAAAATAAGGAAGAAACACCATGCTCATATAAAATTTCATTAACATGGAAACATCTATGATTAGAGATTGGAATTAAAAAAGAAGACTATCACTTATATCACCCTCAGATTTTAGAAATATGATTATTTATTCTATTATACAAAGGTGTTATAACTTAATCATTCATCCTATGATGTTCTCTTTATCTGCATTAGGCTCAAATATGAATGCATATATTTTCTGTTACTCTCATAATGCATTTAAACAAAGTTTAAAATATTTACATACATCTCCAGTAGAAAATTTTACTTGTAGTCTTGTCTCAAGACAGCTATGCCAGTGATGATAGTTTAAAAATGAAGGGATGACACAGCTTTTACATTTCTTGCAGTACCATTAAGATACCGGAAAAGTAATAACTTTCAAGGACTCTGGCTGGCTCATCAACAGCTGCACTTAATTTGCCATTCTGCTAATTTGCAGTGCTTAAAAACCTATCAAATGACACTTCTAATTCACAGCGTACTCTGTGATTATAAACTGATTAAACTCTATGATCTCTCACTGCCTTGTAAATACTTCTGTCACCTTTTCCAACAGAAATTAGTCAGAATTATTTCCTATGCATGTGCACTGTGTTGTTTTCTTGACATAAGTTTCAACTCCTAAAGTCAGCTGTAACTGTCACTTTATTGTCATCTAGGCAGTGCAGGAGTTATTTTTGTTAATGTTTCTATACTTATTGAAGCAGATAGTACGAGTGAGGCTGGCCTAAGAAGAGCAACTAGAGATGCCTATTTTGTTAACAAATGCTTCTTGAAGTTCTGAACCAGTGTAATAGTACTCTAGGCTTCCAGTTGACTGTTCTCTGAACCTGAGGGAAGCTATCACAAGTGAAAGCATCTGCAAACATTTCTCTTAAGCCCTGTTGGAACAGAGTGTTTTCAGACAGTCATTAGAATGCCAGACTCATCTGGATAACCTGTGCTTTATCCAGAGGTGATTAACTCTGGCCCCTTGGTGACCTTTGCCAACAAGTATAGGAATTGTTGAGTTTGGAAGAGACCTCTGGAGACCATCGAGTTCAACCCCTGCTCAGATTGGGGTTGGCTGGAGTCCACTCAGACTTTTAATGTCTCCAAGGAGGGAGACTCCTTGTGCCAGTGCTCACAGTAAAAAAGCTTTACTTACGTTTAAGTGGAATTTCAAATGGATCTCAATGGAGTGTAATGGGTCTTAATACTTTTGAGAACAAAAAATGCCTCAGGCCACTTGTCTGTTGCTTAGGCTCAGGAAAGCATGTAGCTACATCCTTTGCTTTAAACATATTAGGGTTTTTATTAATGGAAATTTAGCAGAAGGTGGGCTTCTCAAAAATCTCAATAGATGCTTATCCCCATTTTTAGTTATATAGCATATTGAAAGGAATCCATCTTCTACCAACTTTTAAAACAGAACCATCTGCCTCTATGGTGTGCAATGTAACTTTCACATTCATGTTCATTTGTTGCAGGCTGATTTAGTATGTAGCTGGATTATATAGGTACCCATCACCCTAATTAATGGGATTCAGGCATTCAAATCAAGATTTATTCAAGAAGAAATGCTCATTTCTGAACACAGTTTTTGGAATATCACTTTTGTAATGCAAATATGAGAATGAGCAGATTGAAGGTCAGGTTCTGAATGTAATTATGGTCACTATAAATAAATCATAAAGAATATTAATTTGAAGAAAAGGATGCTAATTTCTGATTTAACTTTAAAATCCCCTATTGGCCATATTATATAAAATTTTTCTTTCATTTCATAATATGCATCAAAAAAATCACTTTGTAAAAATAATTTTGAAAATAGATGTTTTGGGGTTTTTCTTTTGCTGCTGTGCCTCTGTTTCTGCAATTACTTTTCCTTATCCATTTGTGCTTTCCCACAATATGAAAGGTATTCCTGTTTAAATAACATAATCCAACAAGGAAACATAAACAGTACTTGTTTACTCAAAACTAATGTCAGCTTGGAAAACATTTCAAATCACTAAAGTTGTAGTGAACTTTCAGGTACTACATGAGTAAAATTCTTTATAACTACTGTAAAATGCTAAGAAACTGTAATCTGTACTGCAAAAACTACTGCAGAAGGAAAGATAGAATACACAGACAATATATCTTAATTTTACTTATTACTCTTACTCTTACTTATCTCACAATATCTCTTACTTAATCTTGGATTTGTGTGTACCCTTCCTTTCTACACAACTGCTATCAACATGGAGGTCACATATATTTGCATCATAAAGCATTTTAAGAAGTGGCATTGAAACTGGAAACATTTTGAGACTGACAAAATACAGAAAAACTGGAACAAGACTTTCTATATCCCAGCCCTACACCTCTGCCTTCCTCTTTCACTCCCTCAGGGGTCCATCTGGACTGAGATGACTGATTACTGTGTGCTATTTATTTGGTTATTCACAGGGCATACAAATATTCATTCCCTCTGCCCTCCACCATAAGTCTGTTCTGCAGTTATAGAAAGAAATATTTCGCTTTCAGTGTTAATACTTATGAGTTTGAAGTTTTTCTCCCTAGTTAAAACTGTCTTTTAAGGGCTGTTTTTGCAGAAATCCAGCCCAAAATCACACAATAAGACTGTACAGATTATTACAGTTCTTGTGGAAATATTGCTTTTCTTAAGTTATCAGTAGAAATGCTTCTTCCGTTTAACATATCTTTACACTTACAATATCTCTTATAAAACCTCAATTTTTCAGGATTCTCTAGTACCTGAAGCAATATTAAAAAATCCAGAATTTCTGTTCTCATGTTTTAATTCTTTTGGATATCCCAGCTTTATGACACTCTTTATCTTATGCCAGCTTTCTGACAGTCACTTGGCACAGCAGTAGACTCTCATTGGTTTCTGAATAAAACATGTACCTATCCTGTAGTTCTCAAGCACTCCACATTATGTCAAGTACTTCAAATTTAATGGAGAATGTTAACTACACTCTGACTGTTTGCCAAGACTTCAGCTAGTTAAAATTTTAATTAAAAAGTTTAGGATCAATTTATTTATTTATTTACATTCCAGTGGAAGTGACCCTTTAGAAATACCCTTTCCTGAAAACAGCATTGTTTGGAGTCTGTATGGGGCTGGGGCAAATAGGGTGACTGCCTTCTAATAACACAACACAGGAAAAACCAGCACCCAAGGCTGAATGGGAAGAATAATCAGATAGATGGGAAAGAGAAATGGGAACAGGAACAAAAAAAACCTTGATTTTCTTTTTCAGACTGTGCCCATAGATACCAGGTCTGTTGCCAAATACTCAAACAAACAAAAACAAACTTTTTTTTAACTGAAACTCACAATAATTTTATTATAACTGCAAAGCAGAATGTCCCTCAAGGTCTCTTGACCTTTGACAATGCCTCAGAAATCCAATTCTTCATAGCAAGAGTTACTGGACATGGCTAAGTGGAATTATGAAAGCACATGGAGTGATCTGACATGAATGCAAATGTCTGAGTCAAAGCATGGGAGAGACAAGATTTAGGATGTTTAATTTGTTTTCACAGACTCCTTAGGTTTTTTAAACCCTTCTAGAGTAAACTCCTCACAAAGGTGTACGAAACAGAATGTGGTTTGTGTTAGTTTGTTGGATTTCTTTGAAGGATGAAATGCAGGTGGAGAGGGACAGAGTGAATGGCCCTTGCTAGGACAAAGAGAAAGGCACTGATGCTGGCAGGAGTAGGATACAGAGGACAGAAATTGTTAAATTTGCTTGGGGTGAAGACAGTGAAATTGGGGGCCATATAAGTTGACAGCATCTTTCTTCAGATCAGCAAGCAGGTATCTCAGGTAAAGGAAATATCTAAACCCTTAAACTCTCCGTGGCTCACAGCAATGCAATACAACTTCATTAAATAATCAAACGGCAGCAAAAAAGATGAAATGCTAACCAAGGACATGATATTCAAAAGTTTTGTTTGTTTACTTCATAAAAAATTAGACACACACATATATAATCATGTAAACAGAGTGTAGGACTTAGGGAGATGTCTTTAGAGAGGAACTAATTTCTCCATTCTGCAAGCTGGAAGGTTATTGCATAGATTGCTCTCCTTCTCTGGAGTTTCTTTTATCCCTTGACATGCACAATCATGCTCAGACTTTTTCAGACTGTATTCAAATCCTCTTCCATAGGAATCTCTTTGGTAGGACTCTGAAGAGTCAGTTTCTTCTCCAGTTCTGTGTTTACATTGTGCAACATTGCTATCATCCGAGAGTATCAGATAACTTGGACAAGGCCCCTTATTCCCTACATTACTTACTCTCCATCTAGGCTGAAAAAATCCTCTCAGATATGCAGAAGGCGTAGCCAAAGATAATGGAAAATAGTTAATACAAGGAAATGAATGCTCCAGGATTCAGTAAATCATTAAATTAATCAGTTACATTGTACAGAGTGAATTAGATTACTTACACTGCTATGTATTAACAGTAACCTAACTATGAATTAAGCCTATTTTACTACTGATCTTAAATAAAGTAGAAAAACACATTTCCTTAGCTCATATATCACTGCTAGTCCTGGACAGAATAAAAGATTTTCTTGTTCTGGATCATTTTAATGCTGAATGTTTTCTCTCTGTTTCAATAAAAGGTTGTACTTTCATGTGACTTTGATTCTCATCTGTCATTTCCTACAAATGAAAACACGAAAAACAGAATGAAAAACACCCATATAGACAAAAATAATTACGTTAACCAGAGTAGGACAGATCCTGGACTCTGAGCATTAACCCAAAAGGAAAAAGAGTGTGTTTCAGTCTATTGCTCTGAATGAAGCAAGGCCCCAGACCTAAGCCTCAGGCCTCAGTATGATAGAAACCATTAAGAGCTATTTACTTCTCTGTCAAGTCTCCTCCTCCATCTGTTCTTACCTCAATTTACAGAAGTGCCTTCCTTTATCTGGGACATGGTCCTAAGGGGAAGATTTTCAGTTAATGATTTTATCACTGGTTTAGGTTAAATTGAAGCAAAATTAAACCCAAGAAAAAGCTTCATTTTGTTCCTGGTCCTTTTTCATTACTACTATCAACTAAAAAACAAGCCTGCATACTCAAGTCCCCATAGAGATAAAGATACTCTTCTATAGATAGAGATCAAAACAGATTGCTCCCTGCTTGAAGTGTGTGGAGCCAGGCAAAGAGTTGTAACTCAGTCATAATTCCCTTCCTGACCTACTCCCTGGGTATTAGAGCAGTGCATAACCCACTTTCAGGCCATATAAATTCACCACATCATTGTTAATAATTGCTGTGGGCCTTTGTGATTTCTTCTGTCACTTTATAAATACGAGCAAACCCACAGCTCTGATAACTGAATCAGCATTTATGACTTTGATGCTATTTCCAGTATAATGTGTACCATGGCCTCTTGGTACGGCTTCGATCCTACAAAGTGCAGCAGTATTTCTTTTTCCTTATTGTGCATGTATAAAACACTGGAGAGCTGGCTTTCAGCAAGAATTAAGGCTATTCAGACACTGAAAGGCACTTTCTGAAATAAGGTTATTTGCAACATTCTTTATTGTGAAGAGTCATACAAATAAAATGAGCATTTTTAGCAAATTTCAAAAGATGTAAAGCTAAAGTTATGTCCTTGAATAGTTTCAACTTCACAAAAAATTCACCTCCAGGATCTATTATGAAGTAAAACTTCCTAATTTTGCAGATTTCTTCAGTAAGTGTTTGGATTTCAAACTGCTGCAAAATAAATGCTTCCTAATAGAAAGGTGTCACTAAATTACTAGAGGGGCCATTGGCTGCTACTTCTTTTGTAAGTGCTCCTTGTTTTACAGTGATTAGAAAATTATATCAATAATTTCTGTTTAATTTTGTAGATGACTCCGGAAAATAAGAAACTGGTGTTGTTTGAATGCCATGATCCAAATAGATATATCACATTACAATTAAATATGTGAAAATATATGTGAGAAATTAACAATTCAACTATTTTTATAGAATGAATGCCTCAAAAAACAGTCCCTCACAAATGACTTGCAGGTCATTGTAAAGTTATATGCCTCAGTGTCAACTCTTCCTACAGTGTCTTTCTAGCTAAGAGAGTAAATTCTTTACAGTGTTATGAAAAGAAGAGATGACAAATAAAAGCAGGAAAGCATTTGTATCTCTGTACACACCACTAGCAAAGATCAGTGCTAGAATGCATTTTTGGAATGGCCCCAGGAAAATTTGGTGAGAAAACATTGAGAAGAAACAGAATATAAGTCTGTAATTATTAAGAGATTATAAACCAAAACTATTATATCAGACTGATCAGGCTTAACTATTTTGTTTATTTAATAAGCCAAAACGTGGCTCAAAAACAGTACATAGTTATTTGCACATAAAAAAGCCATTAAAGGAAAGACTTACCAAGACTCAATGGCTACAGAAAAAACCAGAGAAATCCAGCCTGGAAATAAAGCTGAAGTGTGTATATAAGCGAATTTTAAAACAAACTATTGCAAAGGGTGTTCAACTCAGTTGTATGACTCCTCTCTGACAAGATTTTGTCTCTTACTAAAGGATGTGCTCAGTAAGCTTTCACAGTGCTCTCCAAATCTGAAATAGTTTACTACATGAGGATCTGTAACCTTACCATTTAAAGAATTTTTATTTTTTACAGACTTTCAATTTTTCAATTCCTTTAAGTAATAAGGATCTATAAAAGTATGAACATCATTTGTCTAACATTGATTTTTCCTCCTTTTGAGGTTTCTTCTTAAAATTTCTGATAAATAAGAACCCTAAGCAGTGCAGTATACTTTCACTACTTAGACAGAAGACGTAAACTATATAAAAAAATATTAATTAAACAGTATAAATAGAATTTTTTTTAATTGCCTAGAGGGTTGGCCATGTTATTATTGTTCATCTGCTCTTCAGTGTACAATCTGCTCTAACTCCCAGCAGCAGCATCTTTCAAAGAAATTTGCTCCTTGAGTAGTAATCCAAACTTCTTGAAAACAGTGATTACTATTTTATCTCCAACCACATATTATTTCAGATCCCTCACATTGTTCTTTAAAGGAAAATTCTGAAGTGCGTTATGAAAAAATTCATTATTCCTTCCACAAGATCTTACTGGATGCTTTCCCCAGCACAGAGGTTTCCCCAGCTGAGGGGCTTCAGGTTTTCCTCTGTCCTGGACCTGGCAACTCCCCTCACTTGTGAAACTTAAGTCCTTTTGGAGTCAACAAACAAAACTTTTTCTTTCCCTCAATTTTTGAAGGCATTTCTCAGAGCATAGCTAACAGACAGAGAAACAATCAGAATGGAGGTGGATAGAGTTAGGAGATGTGAGTTTAGGCTCTGCCACCAGACAGAAGGAGCAGGTTGGGTAAGAGGAACATCTTCTGTCATTGAAGCTGCTTCAGTACTGAGGTGAGTGTTTTAGCTGCAGAGTTATTTTAGTTTGGGCAGGGAATCAGGGAATACCTATTTTGACTACAAAGTTTTTGGCAGACTGGCTTATTACTTGCAGTCTGACACAAGAATTTGATTTTTTTTTTTACAAGAACCAATTGAAAGTGCTAGGGCAAATATGGAGAGAGGTGTCAAATGAACTGTTTTAAAACTGTCAGAGGCTCATAAATTATGTAGCAAAGTATCACTGAGGACCTGAATAGTAACATCTCAAGTTGTATTATTGATTCTGCACTTCCCCAGATTGGGAAAAAAAACCCTAGAAAAGTAGCAGCTGCCATGGCTAAGTTTGTCTGCACACACAGTTTCCCTAGCTAAGTTCCCAATGGCATGTTAAAATTAATGCAGGTTATCTTTATTGATATTCAAGTATTTTTGCCTATAAGAATGTATAATGGTTTTGAAGACAGATTTGACAATAAACAGTCATGACATGCTATGCAAATATTGTCAAGCCTGCTTCCACTGACTGTAGTGGAAAAGCCTGAACTTGAAACTGTTTATACTAAACTTCCCTGCTGAACAAAAGCCAAACATGCAAGAAATAAATGTTCCTGTGAAAGGCGAACAACTGACAGAAAAGAAGTTTTAAGTAACATCTGTCAATAACAAAAGGACACACAAAAAGAAACAAATAGAGCTCTAGATATAAACAGGGTTAAAAAAATAAAGGTAACAAAACAGACCTGTGTTGATGAAATGAGTAATTACTGACAATGACTCAGATGCTAATGATAGAGACTGTCTCTAAGGCACAGGAACACATCTTGGCCAAAATAACTTTCTGCTTCCTCTTATCACACCAGACTAGCAGTAAGAGACATTCCTTAGTGATCTTCAGCAGAAAGTAGAAAATAATGATCTGAGGGAGAAGAGCAATTTTGGATGGAAATAAAATGTTTCACAAGGACTACAGAAATTGTTCTGAAGAATATGTGGATTGGATCAGACTGTAAAATTTTCTTTTGTTGTTAAAGAACGTTCTGAATATTGCACAAATAAATTCATATTATTTGGCCAGGATAATTTTATGTTTTACATATGGGTAGGAAAGAAATCCAAAAAACTAAGATCATGTTATATAGGCCAACATCTTAAAGCCTGATTGAGTACTAAACAAGAATTAAAAATGAACTGAAGAAATTATACAAGTGGGCAGATACTTGTGATTATAAACAGAGCTAGATTTTTTTTGGCCTTATTTATACAATGACCAAGACTGTGAGTCAATAAAAATAACTAACATTCTGTGTGACAGAAGCTTAAAAGCATCTCTGCCCATGAGGCATGGCAAAAGTATTCAAACACATATGATTGTGTTTGAGAACAATGTCTAGTGAGAAACCCTGCAAGTGCTTTTAGACAGTCCATGATAAACACCTGATTCACTGTAAAGTATAAAGATAATTTGAGCTATATATTTTATTTGGTTTATTTTCAAGTACTGTTCCTTTTCCCTCATTTTTTCTTGCCCTCAGGGAAGGATAGAAACTTGGTTATACTTGGGTTTTTCATTGTGATTTTAAAGACTGCTGCTTCCTGAAGCAGTGAGCCACAATAGTTACTGTAAAAGTTATTGTGCTAAAGCACAAGATGTTTCTTCTTTGTGGAATCTGTCATGACATTGTGATGCTCTTCACCCCTTAGAAAAGGAAGGAGGGACTCTCTTACAGTTATATAATCCATTATCAAAATCAATGATACCTGGACCCCCAGAACACACATAACTGGCACTATCCTTGTCAATAAGTTGCCACTCATTACATCTCTCTTCATAATTAGGATGAGCACCAGAACTACCCAATCAGTGCAATCACTCAATTGCCTTTCCCAAATGAGGAATTACCTCGCTGTAAATTTTTAAGAATGGAAGAGCTGTTGCAAAATGGAAGAGCCCTGTGAGTTATTTTAGTATTGGCCATCCTTTTCTATCATAACTGCTGACATAGAAAAGTATTCAAAGGCCAAATTCTGAAACTGGGAAAATATGAATCAGAACTTCAGCAGAGTTTTCTACACAGACCTTATAATTTACTGCCCAACTGACTGTAAAATGGTCGTGGAGTTTTAAAGCCAGAAGGCTTGACTGCTTTTCCTAGATTGTAGCCACCCAAGGCTTCCTTTCAGTGTGTCTGTGTGTGAGGCATTCAAGTTTCAGAGTCTTGCAAGCCTTTCAGAGGTCTCAGCATGGCACAGCTTGGTGCTGAGATGAAGCTGTGTCTTAGCCCTAAAATAAAAGCCTGGCTACAGCAGTGCTGTGCACCAGCAGTGATCTCCACAGGCATCACTGAGCTGTCTTTGGTCCCAGAGTGACACTGTGCTTGTCACCTGTGCACCTGTGGTGGCTCTGTGGTGGTCTAGCCTGGGTAGGGATGTGAAAAGTGCTTGGTGTTATACTACCAGTGCACTGTAGGGAAGAAATCGATAACCACTGAACTTCCAGTTTATCTGCTTCCTGTAAATTTAGTAGATAGCATCACTGTAACATTCCTCATTTTCTATGGCACCCTAAATACGGTTGTATTACTTTCTAGATAATATAGATGGAGATAAAACACACACAGTCACGACAACCAATACAAAAATGGGTAGAAAATTGCTGATCAGAAGCCCTTCATGAAATATAACAGCTTTGAATGTCTCTTCAGGTAGCACATACACAATAAGGGAAAATCATGAGTTTTAGGCTTAGATTTTAATGAGATCTAAATTAATGGGTTCAATATTATAGTACCATTACTGTTGCAAGGATTCCTTATGGCACATTTTTCCTGGAAAATTATAGCTTAATCAGTCATGTTGCAGAAGATAGGCATTTTATGGAATCTCTTCTTTAACAGATTTTAAAAATAATTTTAATTGATGCTAATAGCTGTAAGACCTGATGCTTTTTTTTCCCCTACGGACTCTTCCTATATTAATTTCTAAATGTACTATGTAAAACTAAGATGAAGAGAAGCAAAATACAAACTTATATGGAATAAGGCTAATTTTGACTTAATTAAATTGGGGCAGAAGGGAGAAAATCACATCTTCATGAAATTTTATGTGAGAACAGATTTGTATGAAAGAACTATAATCTGATAATTAAGGGCTAAGTATAGGACATTTTAGCTTTATACTGCCTCTCTAGGACATGTTACCACAAATATTAAATATTTATGACAAAAAATGTTTTTTTCCTGACTGACTGAAAACACAAGGTTTGGTAGAGGCTTTAATAGAAACAGTAGTTTAAGGTCAAAAGCTTCTGTTTCAAGTTCTCAAACAATAAACTGACATTTGACAAAATGCATAGATTAAAGCACTTCACCAGGAAAATCCTCAATGCAGTTTTTTAGCTTTGTCATTAATTTTCTGGATGGATTTTGAATTGTGGTAGCTACAGTTCATGCCAAACTAAATTTGGATTTTTCTATCGAAATATCAATAAAGCTTTAAGAGTTTTTTTTTCCTTATATTAAGTGGTTTTTTATGAGATATCTCCAGCCAAAGAGTATGCTGTGAGTTTTTACAGGTGGGAGCTATTTTCATTCTTTTCATGAGTGAGACTGCCCTGTGATCAAGAACACTGGCTGCATTTCTAGGAAGATGTTTTCAGCTGAGTATCTCAAAATATCTCAAAGTAGAGGCAGAGGCTCTACTTTGGTTGTGTGTTTTGATGCAGTTGAGCAATCCAGAAAAAGATATTCCATTTAAAAACAACAGGAACAATAACATGAAAGGCATCCAAACACATTTGTATGGTTGTGTTGCCAGTGCTCAGTCCATGTCTTTTTTTATTGCCTTCCTGTTAGGCTTTAAGCAACTGGGGAGCCAGGTTATTTTTGAGTGAATAATGAGGGCCTTTATGAACCTCTCATGGCTCAGATTCAGGCCACAGTATCCTGAATGGTTCTTTGGTGACTGAAGCTGTGTGAAGTGCAGTGTGGTGGTACCAGTCCCACCATGCTGGCTGTCATGGATGCCTTTAATTGATCCCTTTATATACTATCAAAATTGTCATCAAATTACTTTCTTGTTATCAGCCTTAAAGCAGACATGAGACCCAAACAATTCCTGTACAGAATCAGAATCTGTAAGTTGAGACGAGGCAAAACAAAGAAAACCTGTAACACATCTTTTGTGTCACTTTACCATAGCTTGGTTCCTACAGCAGCAAACTTAGCTTTTTCACAAGCACTCAGTCCACTCTTGAAATGATGAGAGAGAGCTATTTGCTCCTTTTTTCCTTTTTTTTCTGGTTTGAAAAGGAAGTTGTTCCTGGCCCAAAACATTACAAGCCAAGGTTCAGCTCAAAACATATTTTATGGTTGAGTTATTGCAAACCATTTAAATTAAGGATTTATAATGGAAATGCTGACACAGACTAAACTCTAGCTGTTTGAATGGCATCACTATAATTATATGAGAATTTAATGATTTCAGCTGCAGCTGAACTGACAAGCAGCATAACCAAATAAACACCAGCATTTATACAGGCCATGAGTGAGAAAAAACATAGTAGCAGACCTGGGTAAACACTCATAGGAACCTGATGGAAATTTTCATGGGAAGAAAAATCAGAATATTCCAGGCTATAAATAAACACCACCTTAACTTCCTTTAGAGTGAAAAAGAATAGAGTCACGATGCAATTACAGAATCCTCCTCTCCCTTTATATAAAAAGCATGTGAGACCATCCGGAGAAACACAGGATGTGTTAAACTACAGACTGACGGGTGACTCATCAATAAGATAAAAATAGATTTAAACTGAGGAACGAGCTGCGAGAAATGGGTTTAGCAGCGAGTAGCAGGCAGGGAAAAAAGAAAGATTAAGAAAGCTAAAGAAAGAATTGGGAAGTACTAGTCCAGAACATGCATTTCATTTCTAGCATCCTTTTCTATATCATATCTTAACTAGAATTTAAAAAAAATGTTTAGTGAATATTGTGCACTCTTCTTGCAAAAGCAAAGTTCATGCACAGACTTGTGTCCATTAAAACTCCACTTTTTACGTTATGACCAAATTAGTAATATCAGTATTTCTCAACTCTCAGATAAAGATATTTCTAATAAAAAGCAAGTTTCTGATGTTGGGTATTTACATTTCACTTATATAGTTTTTAATTTGACAGGTACTTCTTTTGTAATATATTCCTCTGCAAATTCACAATCCCACTTCACACCTTCTGGGTAATATTGAGTATGTGTAACAGTTCCTAAAGCAAACTTTCCAGGAGTCTGCTCATATATCAACACATTCTTGAAGAACACAGTATATCTATTCATGTTTCATTAAGCAACCATCTTTTCTCCTTTTCACGTTTTTGAAAATTTAATTCTCTCCAAAGAGCTTCTGACCCCGGCAAGAACTTGTGTGTTGTCATACCAGGTTTTCATCAGATATCCTGATCCTCACAAATCGATGAGAATTTATACATTTATTGATGATATCCCAGAGACTTACAGGATTTTCTTGAACCCTTCATATCAAAGAACTGTATCATTGATTTCAGTGATCCTAGCATTAAATCCATATATTTTTTATTTACACTATATTGAACATGGAGAGAAAAAAGGCATAGAGAATAGAGAATTAGCAGACAACAAACTAAGAGGAAACCCTACTCTTATTTGACCCTCAATAAGAAAAATCATATTATTCACCACCATTTAAAAAGAAACTATAATTTTAATGGTCATGCCCAGAATAATTTAAGAGTCTAAAGCAGAAATGTAAGCAAAACCTAGGTGCAACAGCAGAAAAGTCTGCACGATAAAAATATCTATGCAAGCTGTCACCTAATTCTGGAAATCCCTACATTCTATATTTTTTAATTAAAGCACATCAAATCTATCTTTTTTTAGGTTTTGCTTTTCGGTATATGCTATAGAATCATTGTACTGACTATGTTGACTAGGTCAACATCAGCCTGATGTCTAAATTTAATCTGAATCCTGAAATTAGGTTTCTCTGCTGTCTTCATTGGTTCTATTGTGAGGGCATTTGTTATACTTTGCTAGTAAAATACAGAATCATACATAGAAAAAAAAATTGCAGCACAGGTCTGAGAAGTAGGATTTCATTACCAGTCTGATGGATTTAAACTTTCAGGCCATGGAGGCTACTTTTGATTCAGCTCACTGGTGCTGTATATCTTGAATTCCACCCTACTCAGTGGCTCTGGGCTCAACAAATATGACTGACACAAGAGTAGAAATTTCTGATAATTTATCTCCTGCTTGCTTAAACTAATCTAGATCTGAATATCTGAGTAAACACTAGATCTGATATAGTGAAACTACTCTGGTTTTTAACAGTGAAGACTGTTCAATACTAAATTCGTGGTAGTACAAACATCCCTCAGAAATTGTACTGGGGATAAAGGATTTAAAAGGGTAAAGGGCAACTGTTGTCATTTGGTTAAACATGCAGATAATTAATGGATTAGTATCATCACTTCAAAATTAAAAGATAATGGAATTTTTATCAGCACTTCTCTGGCAGGGATCCAACAGTAGGATAAATAGTAGATAACAGGAGAAAATTAATGACTGATTATGATGAAAAAGTGCAATACTCCTCCTTTTGTTTCATTTTTATTTCAATCTTAGACAGAAAGGAAGCTCCCCAATAACAGAAAGATAAACATCAATTCATATATGCTCTTTTGAGCATGCCAATTTATTTCTCATCCCTGTTTTTTTAATGCTTCTGACAACCATGTTTAACAAACTAAAAATAGAAATACACCAAACTATTTTAGTCAATCAAATAACAACTAACATTAGTATCTGATTTTAGTCAGTGTGCTTGCTATTGTTGTGCACTTAGACTTCATAGCCTTCCTAACGGGATTTTAACCACACCAGCACTGCAGGAGAGTCAACATGAAAATCAGATGGGTAATTATCTAAGTCAAAATTTGCCTTGAATACTAATCTTAATACAGTTTCCTAAGAAAATTTAATATCCTAATTGTCTTTATCAATTTTTCAAAATATAAAAATTCATATACAAACAGATCAGGGAAGAAATATTGGAGACATAAGTACTTCAAATTCTGTCTTTCTTTAAATTGAATATAAATGGGGAAAACAAACATTTTTGAATGCACTTTCCATTTGTTTCCAAATATAGGATTATGTAGCCTTTTACTTATTAAGCATTTTCTATCTCCACTTCCATAATAATTGTGTGAAACAAATCTAGAAGTACCAATACTAATTGATGCATATTTATGGATTTGGACTTGGTGATCCTGATGAGTCCCTTCAAATTCAGCATATTCTGTGATTATTTTATTATGAAAATGAACAAAAGCTCATCTCATTTGATAAAGAGTAGATGAGATATAACATGTTGCAATAATTTTATAGCATAGAGCAGACTCGCTTTCCTTGATATCCTTCTAAATTATCCTTAATTTATACAAAAGAAGTTTTCCTGAGTCTTCCTTAGTCTGTTTTAGTAAAACTATGTATTCTTTGTCATCACAAGATTGCCATGTATTATATCTAATATCTTAGATATTAGATATTATAAATATATCTCAAATACTGTGCTAATCTATTGTAGGAAAAAAATAATAGCAGCAGCACTTCAAATCGTTCAAAACGATTTTCATTAAAAGAAAATAATTGCTTCTCAAATCATAGAATATGTTTCAGAGGAATTTTTAAATTAAAATGTTACTATTTACAATACCTTATGCTAAATATTTCATATACTAAATATTTATAAATATTTAATGTTTAATATTGACCTAGTATTTAATATTTAATTAGATTATCTTTGGATAGAATCTGCTGAATATGCAGAAATTCCTGTAATTTTTTTTTTTTAACTGTGGTAAATATTTAATTTGCTTTGTTTTTTTACTTTCTCGGATTCTAGGACTTAAAATGGAAAATAGGCACCTCTATGGAAATCATAAACCCAGAAATTTACTCATCTCTTTTTTTCATTTAGTTTAATTTTAGGACTGTAAGCAGAAAGTTCTGGCTATATATATTTTCAGCAGAAATGCCTCTTTTGTAGCTAGAATTCTGCTACAAAGAATGCCTAGCATTGGTCAAGTTTAAATAGATAGGCTCTTCACCTCCCTTTAGTTGGATTCAACAACTCAGTTCTGTGTTGGTTTTTGTCCTCTATAGACCAGATACACCAAAGTGTGTCCTCAGCACACCTATCCCATCAGGTATAATGTGATGGAATAACACAATGTGAAGAGGAGTCTCCTTTGCTTTATGGCTAGCACAGTCATTTGGGATGATGCCAGGAGTGTCCTGGATTGGCTGACACCAATCCACAAGACAGACTCATACAGTCTCATGGCTAGAATGCTCATGCTGGAGCACAGATCCCCTCCCAGCCTCTGGCACAGGGAATAACTAACACAAATTATTGCAGTATTGGCTGAAGTGACTACTGGAAACGAGGTCTTTGGTGTTTGTGAGGTCCCCAGGATGAGGTGAGAGATGGGAATTTTACTCCAAGTTCTCAGAAGGCTGATTTATTATTATATTATATTATATTATATTATATTATATTATATTATATTATATTATATTATATTATATTATATTATATTATATTATATTATATTATATTGTATTATATTAATGCTATTCTAAAACTATACAAAAGAAAGAGAAAGGATACATCAGAAGGCTTCACAAGAATAATTAACAAAAACTCGTGACTGACTCAGAGAGTCCAACACAGCTGGCCGTGATTGACCATTAATTAAAAACAATTCACATAGAACCAATCAAATATTCACCTGTTGGTAAACAATGTCCAAGCCACATTCCAAAGCAGCAAACATGGGAGCAGCAATCAGATAATTATTTTTTTCATTCTTCTCTGAGGCTTCTCAGCTTCCCAGGAGAAAATCCTGGGCAAAGGAGATTTTTCAGAAAATATCATGGTAACAAGGTCTGATCTCAGATGAGTGCCTGAAACCCTTCACTATGGATTCTCTCTGGCCCAAGGAATTTAATTATTCTGTTCAAAGCTGAGCATGATGTACAAAGGGTGCCCTGTGCAAAATGTGGCTGAAATTTGCTCTTTGCTGCACCCTGCAATCTGAGTGTTCCCATCCCTTCAAGCACACATGTGATCATATTGCTGTTGTTCTCCATTCTCTAAGTTTCTCCTTATGTGGAAATCCTGGGTCATTAATTCTGTTCTTCAGATGCTAATGGGGATGTTCTTGTTGTGTTTTGAAACCACTGACTTTTTACTTAGATTTATCTCCAGTGTTTTAAACCACCTTTGCTCTTTACACACTTGAGGTTCCTTTATTTTCCATGGTCTGCAGGGAGGCATAGTTTAATATACCAATTCTATATCAAGTATGATTTTAAAGAGAAGAGGAAAAAGAAGAGAGAAGATGAAAGTAATAGTAATAAGATCACAAAGCTGCATAAACCTGCTATACGTGCTGCTAATGCGTTCTGTTCTATTATTTTTATCACTTCAGATTCCCAGGATGCCCATCTGCTTTTGTTGACTGGTTTCTGTTGCATTTCCTGGAAATTGTTTGTTCTGAGAAGCCTGGGTGTGAATGACAGTCTTATATATTAATTCAAGGAAATTAGGATAAGTGAGTACAATACAGGGTCTCAAGTGTGTTGGCTAAGTGATGCCAAAGAACAGATTTTAAATGTAGGGCAGTTTACAATTCTCATGATGCACAGTAGCAAGGCACTCGTTAGAATTCTAGCAATTTTCTGCTTATTTTCAAGAAGTATGTAAGCTGTAAAATAAATGACAGATAAGCTTTGCATCTTGGGAAATGTGTGATTAAATTACAGCAATTTAAGATAAAACACATGAAGAGTTAACATTTTGACATGCTATTTGCTAAAAACATCCTCTCCTAAGTACTCTACAGTGTCCTAGATGTTTAGTCTGAAATATATGCCTATGTCCCTTATCCAAAAACACGTGATTCCTGTTGGAGAACATGGTACTATTATTCCCTACTTCACTTGTTTTTCGCCATCTCCTTTGCAAAGCTACATCAATTGCCTTTTAAAATGACATAAGACTTAATCAGAGGGTTTGTCATTCAGAAGGGTGGAGCTTCTGAAAGCATAAACATAATGACAAAAGCATAATGCAAACATCTTTAAGGTGGTTTATAGAACAGTGGGCCTTTCCAGAGAGGATTATCTACTGTCCAAAACCATCCCTGAGCTCATGCTACTGCCTCCCATTACTGTGGCACAGACCTTCTTAGGTTTGCTGTCTATTTTCTCAAAGCTTGTAGGAATTACAAAAACCCTTAACTGTACCAAGCAACTTTGAAGTTTAAAAAGTGGATAAAAATTAAAAATTTGCTAATGGGGGGATACCATTGCTGAAGCCTTGTTTTCTCAGGCAATTAGATTTAAAAAAAGGAAAAAAATTACAGTGATGTGGAATCACAGCTTACTTACAAAGAACATAATCAATGTGAGACTTTGTGGATCTGTTATTTCAGAAAGAATGTCAGTGAATACGTGCCTTTGCACAAACTCCATGCAATTGAAATTATAGCCATATTGGTTAACCCCAATTTCACAGATAAAAAGTTTGTTGAGCTGGTCTGCAGCAATCATTAATAGACTGTTTTCTTTCCACATTTTTGTGTGTGTCCTTTTATTTCTCCCTCTTAATTTCTTTTTCCCCAGTTATTTAAATATAAAATCCAGAGACTAGTGCTGCATTTATTTCTGGTCTGATTTTCAGCTGCTGGTTCTTTTACACCTCCTGCTTCCTTCCTGTCTCCACGTAGGAGCATGAAGAAGTGATGGACAGAGAAGACACTTATTGCTTATGCTGCAAATAAACTCTTAGTGATCAAGAGGAAAATAATTTTCTAATGCTTTAAGACCTATGATTCTGACAGGAAGGCAAAAAGAATCACCTTGTTCAGAAACTACCCAAATCTAAATGTCAGGCTTGCAGATGACTAAAACACATAAAGCACGATGAATGGTCATCTTCTGGTTTTAGATAAAACACAAACTTCCACTACAGAAGAGAATTTTATATAGCTCTCTGATGGAATCAGATTTAACTTCTGTGAACTTCTATAAGTTGTTCCATTTAGTAATTTCTTGGAATGTCTATCATTTAGTCTAAATCTTCTGCTGGAATTCTCTGACCCTCTGCTGAAACAGTGAACCCTTTCCAAGTAACTTTTCGTACCATAATTGCTTCATAACAGATCCGTCCTAAATGTAGTAGTTCTAGAATAAAAAATAATACCTCATCTCAATAAAAGATCTCATCCCTACTTAAATATTTGCATACATTGTAGAAATAGAAATATCTCCTGCTGGCACTGCAACTGGTATCTTGACTCTTGCATAAAGTCTAAGAAATCAGGCAAAGAGTTTTCTTCTCAAAATTAGTTCAGTGGTGAAGGAAGTACATAGAGAATATGTTTCAATCAGTTGGTCAATACTTTAATTTTACTTTTTACTGATAGAATCAGACCTAAATGATTTAAGAAAGATCAGAATAGGCTCTTGAACAGTACAGGCATTTCTGTAATTGTGCTGAGGATTCCCTTACACCCTATCCCAGAATGACACATCTCATGCCCTCAGGCCTCATTTCAGTTTCCTCTCAGTGATAATTACACTGTGTTGGAATGTGAACATGACATACCTTTGCTTTTTTTGTTTGTTTGTTTTTAAAAATTTAGAAAGCCCAGTTTAACTTTTCATCAATAGCTGCATACATAACCAAACTATGGTGTGCCACTGTCCAGGACAGGTGATCTATATAAGACATTACAGGCTGTGGATTACAGGAATGTCTTTTCAAAGGAGACAGCACAGTTCAAACCTCTCGTCATAAAGGAAATCCTCCTGAAGTAAAGGTGGCATAGGTGAAAATGTAAAATATGTCTCTTTTCTCACCCACACCCATCCCTGTCCTCCCCTGTTTTTCCCTGAAAAGGTGTTTACATATTCCACTAGCAAAACAGGGAAACAAGAAGAGAAAACTGCTAGACATTTAATGCTCATGTTGTAACATCTGTTCAACTAGAGGGTTTTTTTTAATACTTTTTTTGCACTAAATATCCAGTTAAGTAATGTGTTATTTCAGTCCAAAACTAAATTGAGGATACTTTGTAACAAATTATCCTTCCAGTGTGTCTAAAATCTGTTAGTGACATAAAGGTAAAACGTTTTAATTAAGACATTACCTTAACAGTCCAAGTAACGAATGCCTCATAAAACATTTATGGAAAACCAATTTAGAGCTTCTGTGCTATCATAATTACAAATTTTCAAAAGTCCCTAAATGCTTATTTATATAATAGAATATAATGGCTCTCAAGTGGTCATTTATATCTACCACATAAATACCATCCATGTTTAGAAGCTCTTTATAGCATGCTTTTGTCTGGATGTCCCAATATGCATGTGACAACTTTTATGATGTCATTTATGAGGTCATCAATTAATTTGATTATTTTGATGTTTCCTTAATTTTCTCATTTCTGAACAGAATCACAGCGGTTATATTACTTTCTAGGTTTACATTTTGCACAGGTACTCCATACACTTGTTAGGACCTGTAAAACTTAGAAGACGGCATGGATTATATGGGAGTAATATACACCTGACCTGGTGTGGTATGTCAGAAGCAGCTTCAGTTTTTTGTGAGACAATTATGAAAAATATAAAAAAAAAATTGTTGTAACTCTACCAAGTTGATTAAAAAATGCAAAACAACATTAGGAGGAAGTACTTTTTAACCAAATCCTTCTTAGTAAAATATGATTTCAGAGAGATTAAAATAGTGCTGAGCATTTTTGTGCAGAATTCCTTATGAAATAAGATGGCAAGGACACATTTGTTTAGAAGCCTAACAAGGGGATGAAGTAGACTGGAATTTTGACCTATCTGAAGATGGGGGTCAAATTCAGTCTGTACTTGAGTAAGAAGTTCCATAGAGGAGAAGACAGGACCTAAGATACTTAGCCTGCACATATACAACTTAGGCTAAATATTTAATCATATATAAGAGAAAAAAAACCCTTGGAAATACTGAAGACCACAATATTATTTGCTGTCAGTCAGGACAGTTTTGCATAGCAGATAGTATTCATTTTTCATAAATGGTTAATATTCTTACATTATTATAAATCAAATGACTGAGTCATTATTGTATACCTCCAATTAGGATTACCTTTGTTATCTTCTTCAGCTTCCCTATATTGATTATAAGATTGTTTAGTGGTCTAATCACCCAAAGCCATAATAATTTACTAAAATGTAGCTAAAGAATGTAACTACACAGGGAAAATGACTACAGAAGTTTTAAATAGCTGGTACTATCTTGAAAAGAATGTCAGCACTTGCTCAGAACTGTGCTTTGAGTCAGAAGCTCCATTCAGCAGCAGATGACCTGTATTTCTTTGGCTAATAATTGCTTTAATAGCTGGCATCAGTACTCAAGGACCTCATGGGCTACAGCTGGACTGAACATTTGCAAAAATAGCAATGCACTGAAAAGCTTTTTAATCTTGCTGTGATATGAGTGACATTCTAAGAAATATCAGAGAGAGAGATAAAAGCTAGAAGCTGAACACCTAACCTTTCTGCAGGGAAATCATGCCCATGATGTCAGATCAACACTTAAAACACCAATATCTATTTAACAAAATAAAAAAGTGAGGTAATTTCTCATTTATAGTCATGTTATATGACAAATAGAAGGAGCCTCATTAGAATGATTTGTTGTCAGCTTCTGGCTTCAGAACTCAATTCATTCAATCACAGTTTAAAGTGTCATCTACAAGAGTCTACACTGAACAAATTGGTAGAAATAATACAGTAATTACTTTGAAGGACTGAGCAGCAATACCATGATTTATGACATTTTCAAGGAGACTAGTCATTCCTAAGCTCGTGAGTTGCTATCTAAAACAAATGCAATAAGCTTTTTTTGCATCCTGAATCTGTTACTGATTACACCTTCTAAAGCTGTGCTCCTGGCACCTCTGTAATGCAGAGGTTCTGTGTACCAAAGTGAGACAGATCTAATTGCACATGGAATAATATTCTTTTCTGAGCATCAAAGGAAAAAAGGTCCTACCAAGCCTGACTGAACCAGGAAGATTACTAAGTGCTATTTACCATACCCTGACTCAGAGCATTAAAAAGTTAGACTCACTAAGCCATGGATATGGATTCTTCTGTACTTTGACTCAATTGATTTCACAAAAATCACATCAGGAAATGTAGTTTTCTATTAGGTTTTCCTTGTCTGGGTCAGTAAAATATTATTAGCCAGCTGGGCAAAGATTGAAAGTATCGGGAAAATGGAAGATACTGCATAATTTAAATGCAAGAAAGCATGCAGTGCCTTTCAAAATACTATATAACATCTTCAACACAATAAGGAAGTTTAGACAGATTAATAGAGAATACTGAAAGGTAAACAGTGCTGGCAAAAACAGAGATCTGAAATAAGCAGAAAATTATAGTGAAACTTACTCAAGAGCTCACTTGTTTTAACCCACATTGTGTTAAAACTTAATACTAAGGAGACCTGTAGCTAAATACGTGTTTATCTACTGTAAAAGTGTTTATATATTTAAATTTAATCAGTGTATGAGAAAGTTCATATACATGAAAGAAATATCCTGTCATCCCTTTTAGAGACATATAATAATTTTCTCAAAACTAACAAGCACTTTTCCTGTGCTAGAAATAGAACACATGTGAAAATAATTAACTTTTCATTGAAAAATTCAAAGTATTAACAATCAAAAATTTCAAGTTGCTGTAATATTTATCTGTGTTTGCAAATCAAGTTTTTTTTTTAATTCTGTTTCTACCCACTACACCAGAAATATTATATCTATAGTGCCAGCAAAATTATGCAATTCCTATCACAGATCACTTTTTCTGGTTGCAGAAATGGATTTCAAAATGCTGTAAACTAAATGCTGTAACAAATTGCCAGATAAAATAAAGCAGTTGACAGACATTGTATCAATAAATGGTTACTGATTTTGAAGACTTAAAAATTAAGTATAGTTCATAGACATTATTTATTGTAAGCTTTTAATTGCCATATGTTTCCACCAGCAGACTTCACTTTGAAAATAGATTTCTTCATCACATTGATTTCACAGTTACAATAAACAGTGTTGAGCATTTTAATATATTCAACCACTCATATTGTAAATATCTACTATCATTAAAACCTAATTTCATGTTTGTGAGCAATAAAATTCATACTCAGTCTCTTTTTCCAGTTCAGTAACTGATCTTGATTTCAGAGATCATATTCTGCATTTCCTTAGTAGTTTTAAATGCAATTTGATCCCAAATATTATAATCCCTTTAAATTCCCTGATAGCAATCTGTTCCTCTTACTCTGCACAGAAAGAAGAACAAGACAGCTGTTTAAAATACGCTTAACACTAAAGCTATCTGGAAGATAAATATTCAGTTTTGAGGCAAGTTTTGAGGTTTTCCCTTTGCTTTTGATCCACGTTAATGCAAGGAAGTAACTTTTAATACAGTATCAAATGTGCATGAAGAAGTGAACTATCAAATTTGCATTTATTTTTCCCCCTTTTTCTTTTCTTTCCACTTTTTCCTTTTTTTCAAACACATAAAGCTACCAGAAGGTTCAGGATTTTAAAAAATTCCTTTGTGTAAATTTTACCAAAGTCATATTTCTCTGAAATATCACATTCAATAAACCCCCTTTTCAAAACAATTTCACTTAAACAGAAGGATGCCAGTTATCTCCTCTAATTACTATGCATGCCATCACACAGAAAAGCATTATGGCTTATTGCAGAGAGCATTATGGCAAAAATGTGGGGTGCACAAAAACTCCAGAGTAAAGAGCTCTCCATTGGTACGTTTGCTCCAACGCCTTTCACGATGCTGTACACAGCACCACGTGCAGCTCTGCAGGGACAAAAACGTCTGAGTCATCATTCAGCTGCTATCTAGAAACTTTTGCAAAATAGCATCTGTGTTTACACAGGCAGACGTTCCCAATGCATCTGTAGATCCGGCACGTGGCAGAGATCTCTCTGCAGTCGGGTCCTCCTCTGTGCGAGCACTGCATCTGCCAGAACAAGTGCATATAAAAATAAGTCATATTTGGCTGCAGATACTTTCTGAACTTTCAAAACACTGCTAACTCTCCAACACGATCTTCAGATGGCAAATGTTAACAAAACTCTTCTCTCAGACATGAAATTCCCGGCTCCAAACCAAGGATATTCATAGTTTTTCTCTGAGCCAACACAGCTTCCCAAGTCACTTCATGCAACCCAAACAATGCCTGTTAAAAATTTATTAGAAATTAATATGCACATTATGCACAAAATGGAACCCAAATATTCAAAATGCTACATTATCTAACAGCATAATGCAATGTAGATCTTCTTCTTGAACCACACAACACAGATACCTTCATGTTTTACACTGTCACTTGTTCTGTTAAACACGATGTTGAACAAAAATAAACATCTCTGGACTAAAATAATTAATTCAGCTCCTGTTAACTTGTCAGCATTTTGAGAAACAGACTTAAGCTTTTCTGTCTTCTGCCCTTTTAATTTTGAAAGTGACTCTTAGACTCTTAATTTGCAGACCTGACTTTATTCCCTGTTCCAGATGGTTTTTTTCTTCAGTCATCTTTCTTTCTTTAGCCTATAATCTTACCTCTAGTAAGGTAGGTACAGATAACACTAAACTACTTCCTTTTGCTCTAATTATTGGCTGCTATCTGATCTCCCTTTTGATTTTCAAATTTACTTTGGTTACTTTGGTCTCCATTGGTTTTGATGTTTGCTCATTTATACTGCAAGAACAGCTTCTGTTGTGATATGGAACCTCGTGCACACCTCATTTCTGAGCCTGATCATGCACCTCTCTCATTCCTAATTTGGGCATAACACCAGCAAAAGAACAGAAATTATTACTTTGCACTAGCATATTATTCTAAGTAATCTTTCTCCCTAATTATTTAGACTTTATGGTGGTAAACAATTAAATGTTTCCATTTTCCTCTGTAAATAGTATCATCTATTCTTTGAAGATCTCAAAAAAGCTATGACTACAAATTAGCTCAGAGATTTCAGTGCTAGCTATTTTATTTTTCCTAATACTCAGACTGCATTATGTTATTTCAATGCTTACAACAAGGGATGTATATTACATTCATCTTTCTTCTTCTGCGCTGAAAATCATGCCCTGTCTCATGGCTACCAGTTTAAAAGTTAGATTGCAAAATTCTTTTTATTTTCCAGCTAAACATATATTTAAATATTGCATGAACCTGGCCTCTTTCCAGGACACATTTTATTAAAGCCAGCTGTGAAGTAATTACTGAACATGCTAAAAATGGCTTTTGAAAGTAGAACAATGTGAGTTTTGTCCAATTTTGATTCACATGCTGAGCTTTGACTAAATACTGCATTCCAAGAACTCACTGTCTTATGAAATGTAGTCTGAACAACTTCAGAAACATAATTTCTGAGAAATGTGAGAATCTAGGTCAAGGACTGATTGTAGCAGAATCTGCTAACATAAAGGAGTATGTTTTTCCTAAATAAGAAACGTACTTTCAAGCACAAATGAAGACGAAATAAGGACGCAAGCACACACAAAACAATTAGAGAATAAAAACTTTCATTGTAAAATGCAAGCTGTATTGCATATATAGTTTCTTTTTACAGAAATAAAGGTGTTTGTTTCTTTGGGGTTTGTAATCTAGAAACATTCTGACAGAGATATTGCATATTTCTGATGAATTTCCCAACATTTGTATTTTTTGGGCACATTTGGATGTATATTTTTGTACCATATTAACTTCTCACATCATATTCACCTATATGAATATGAGGTGAGTTTTTTAAGCATAAATGATAAATAATTCTCTTCAGGAGGAGCATGGCCTAATTATGAGTTCTTTATGATTACTCATATATATTCTAAAAAATAAAATTCATACCTCTAGCAATAAGATTCTAATTGGTTCTGCGTTTGCATACCAATGAATAAAAGTATTTAAAATCCTACAGATATCTACTGCTGGCTACATGCAACCCAAACACTGCCTGTTAAAACTGATTAGAAATTAATATATCTATCCCATGTATTCACAGCTTGACATCTGTAATATGTAAAGAATAATCATTCTTAAAGGGGCCATGCTCATGAATGCTGTGTTTAATTAATGCCCTAGGGAAAGAGAAAAAAACGAGGAGGAAAAGTACTGTAGCTGAATTTATTCTGAATTTGTAGTGATGTTAAACATTGCATGCCAGGTTTAATGGCATGTATTCATCCAGCTAACACAGTGTCTTACTGAGAACAAATGGTGTGGTCTGCCTTCAGGAGATGAGGATTTTGAAGTGAATTTGGGAGTGCACAGTAAATTTCTATTTTATTTTTGCTATTAATATGTGCTAGGCACAAGCACCCAAGCTGCTCCTTGTATGCAGGACAACTTCTCAAGCAGGATACACAGAATGCTTGTTTATCTGTAGTGATGTCTTTAGGTTTGTGAGGAGAAGGATTCCATGCAGCAGCAATCTGTACAAGCCATACCAATTATTTATATTGAGACTGACACTTCCCTTTTTATTCCTAACTGTTACTGGTATGTGTGAGAGTACAAAATTATTTTTGGTATGAAGACATTACATGCAACAGATACATTTAGAAAGAGCAAATACCTGAGCAAATTAAAGTCAAAGATTGAAATATCCCAAACAAAAAATCTTATATGGTAGAAGGAGATCTGAACATCACTACAGAAGTTAAAAAATAATAAAAAAAAGAAAATACTACTATGCCATGAGACTGTGCATCAGTACAGCAGAAAACACCTTCTTACAGATGCCACAAGAATATTACCCACTGCAACAGTCCTGGGTCAGGCTCTGCTTGGACTGAAAGGTGTAGCTGAAGGAACACAAGATCAGGACAAGAACAGGGTTAGATCCCACCTACCCAGCTGTGGCTGCTGTTCAGTAAACCAACAGAGAAGAAGCTCCAGCTAAAATTGACAGGCTTAGCTGTAAGCCAGTCCTAAAGCAGTAGACAATTTAGGAGAAACAGTCTAGATGAATGTCAATAAAAAAACCCCAAGAGATCAGGAAAAGAGTGTCCCTTACAGCTGTTTCTGTCTTAGCACAAAGGAAATGGCTGGGAAGGCTGGACTTCTTTGCTTATTACTTTTTCAAAGGTGAACTGCCAATTAAGACTTGAAGAGAACGTGAATAACCAAGGCCTTTTTGCCTGAGTGAGAGCTTATTTCATTGAAACAGAAATCTGGGAAGACATAAAATATATATTTATGTTTGCATCAGTGAAAATTTCCATGCTGTCAGTACAGTGACATTATCTCAATCTGCACATACAAAAAGAGTAGTTTACACTAAATGTCAGACTGAAGTGTTACGTTATTTAATCTTTGCCATTAAACTGTGAACAATATAAACACATAAATACCTGCAGATGGGAAAGAATCAGGGGCAAAACTATGCAAGGGGATGAGCACAACCCAAGGAGATCCCATTTGACTTGGATCAGGGCACAAAGGTGCCAAGGCTTGTCGAGCTCTGCCCAGCACCTCAGCCATGGTGCCAGCCACAGGGCAGGGCTCTGCCCTTTCCCCCTAAATTGTTACTACAATTTTCCTGTCTGCAAACCCAGACAACAGCAAGTCCCCAGCCCTACACAGCCCCAGTGTGCCTCATCCCATGGCCATCAGCAGGATGCCACAGTGCTCCAGGCCTGGAGAGGAGGGACACATGGTATGATACAAATGGCAGCACTGTGGACACCGAGGCGTGAGGTGGGAAGCCCTTCAAGCACCTTGAAGGAGATGTCCTTCCTCAGCTGACATCCTCCACATGGATGTCTGGGGCAAAATACCCACTGAGGCAGTCAGCAGGGCAGTGGGCACCTCTGAAGGACACACTTTGTTCTGACGTCTAGATCTTCCCGTCAGGCTGGGGGCAGCTCTAGCAGCTCAGCATGGAGAAAGCCTCAGTACCTTGAATGAGACACGTGGCTGTTCCCCATCTGCAGTGGCGGATCTTACTTTCAGGTTGCCTTCCTGTCAATGTTTTTAGGCAGCACTTCATGGCATCCCATGCCTTTTGATGGCTTTCACTTTTGTGAAGATTTTTTTTTTTCAGGATCCATGCCATGTCTCTCATATCTTCCTCTCAAAGTTGTGTCTTCTTCCTTGATTTTTTCCCGTGCTTTTGCAACATCTCTGAGATTAGTTTTGGCATGTTTTGGTCCTTTGCACTGCACCTCATTTCCTCTCAGACCATTTTCTTGTAGTCACTAAATTTCCCAATTTTATGGGGTGTTCTTGTTATTTCCAATTGCATTTCATTTGATCCTATCTCCTTTCCAGAGTGTTTGTATGTCTTTCTGTTTCGCAAGATTTCATTTCCCTTTGGGAAGTGAAACAAAATCGTGCAATTTCTATGGGGATCCCTGACAAATAGATTTGTCTTTTATCTGTAGTTTAAAAATAGTTGCAACTGAGCACCATTTACTCTTAAGAAATGCTGCAGTGTTGGTCTTGGTCCTTCTCTCTGTTTATGTTCTCACACATTACAACAATTGTAGGTAGGTTTGTTTTCGATCTTGACATTGTATTTACACAACTAAAGGAAGTTCACTGT
The DNA here is from genome assembly GCF_012460135.2 of Molothrus ater. NCBI lineage: Eukaryota > Metazoa > Chordata > Aves > Passeriformes > Icteridae > Molothrus > Molothrus ater. Next base: position 31,625,210 of record NC_050481.2, read on the forward strand.
TCAGATTCTTCTAAACTAGTTTCAGATTTCTGCTGCAGGGGTAACACAAGGATAGCATGTGGTAACACTCAGCTTCAGGCAAATTATCTGAGTCAGAGCAGCAGATAAAATACCTGCGTGCATCTTCAGCAGAGCTCCCTCCCTCCCCCAGGCTGCAGCCTGCGCTGAGCTCCCTGGTACTGCAGATTCGTTCCTTGTCTCCATAAGCTGCACTTGTGTCTCCACTGCTGTACAAAAATATCCTCCAAGTCTGCTTTCAGAAACCATCTGCTTCCTGCAGTGGAGAAGTGGTACTTGGGACCAGGATCCTTGAGAGCAGCTATTTTCACTCTGTGATGACTACTTCAGTTAACAGGCTGCTGTAGCCATCTTGCCCTTATCCAAAAAATGGTACTTTTTTTTGTCCAGTTTCTCATTCACTATGGCCTACCCACAGACCCTGACATGTGTGGTGTGGCATCATTCAAACTCTAGAGCTGATGGTCACTCGAAAGAATCAAAGAATGCTCTTTGTGGCAGGAGGAAAAGGATTCCAGACCAAGTCGCTTCAAGATATTTGAAGCCTGAATAATCTTAGGGTTTATCAACTGACAATTAACTCTGATATAATGAATTTATACTGGCCACCTAGACCTGGCAGTTTCCCTCACATATCAATAACAAAACAAGGTCTCTGTAGCACCCGAAGAAATGGAGACTTATCACTGTAAGCAGGAAAAAATGTTTTGACAGCCACTTAGAAAACAGAGCAGATATTTACATTTAATTTCTGAAAGTCTCAGCTGTGATATTACCTTCAAACTTTTCTAAGTAGCAATAATATATGTAAGTATAAAGTACTTACATATATAATATAATCAAACCTTATCTATAATCATATTAAATATTTTCTGAATTAAATATTGTTCTGTGTTAGAAATTAATAACTTTTCAGCATCTTTTTTTTGAGGAAGGTTTCCTCCTTTACTCACCAGGATACATGCTACCTTGCATAGAGATACTGCATCAGGAAATGGTAAATCCTCACTGGAGTCCTGCTTTTACAGTAAGGCTTAATAGAAAAGAAAAGAAAGAAAAAGAACATAATAGAAACAGTATATATTTAAATATAAATATTTATATATTTATAGCAGAAAGAAAAATAACATAATAGAAACAGTATATATTTTCTCTGTGGGGCCTGCAGAAAGGAATGTAATGCTTGAAATTCCATAGATTTTTTTTAAACTCTTCATGAAAAAGCATTAGGACACCTGTGATATTGTACATAGTCTAAGAAAAGTATGAATACATTTCTTAAGAGGCCATTTTATTTCTAAGAGTTTTTCTACAATTCCTAATGCAGCACTGACTGACCATTCATGAGAAGAAGGAAACCATTCCAAATCTGCAGAATCTGTCTTTTTCCCTATGCAACCACTGTGTTCTCCAGGCTAAAAAAGAAATAGGAAAAGCAACTATACCACTGAGACTCAGAGTCAGGCTTTCTGCCTCAAAATCCTTATTAGGAAGCACAGACCAAGAGCACTTCCTAGAGACCCTGGGAGGTGAGCTAGGGTTTGTACAACAGCTGTGTGTTGGTAATGGACTCTATTCAGCCTCTGTCATACCAACCAGTGTCTCAAAAGAGCAATATAGTGATTGTGGGTTATATGTGTAGCCTTTTAAGTGCTACATTTTTTGCTTTCCTGCATTCTTCTAAGGCATAAACATCACTTTCTTGACACTTCATTGACTTTCAAGTCCAAAAATACAGGAATCTGAGATGGCATAACACAACTAAGTATGGTACAGCAGATATCTATGCTGCAAAACTCTGGTTTTTGAGCTAAAAACAGTTTCATAATTGAAATATTTTTCTTAACAGGTCCAAAGGAAAACAATCTCACTTTCACTGCATAAAAATTTTCTTTACATAAAAAATGATTATAAAAAATCAGAACAATAAGTAATTTTTAAAGGATGAACTAGCGTTTAGCTTTGAACATCTAATAATAAAGTTCATAAAAAGGGCAGATAATGATTTAATGGATTAAGTTCAACTGCCATTTTTAAAATCTTCTTCTGTATAAACAGAGAGGTTATAAATATGTATTATTGCCACTGGGAGGTTTTATGAATGTGCAACTATATTTTTACATGCTAATATCTTACTAACCTGTTAAGGGAAAGCATGTCTTGAAAAGACGAGAGGAATTTCTGAGAATTCTGGGGTAAAAAGACAGGATCCAATGTTTGCAATCTTGTTAGAAAGAAGCAATTTAAGAGACTCTCCTGAAACAAAATCACTCAGATAGGAAACATACAGGGCAGAAATTATTTTTTATTAACTTCTATGTTTTTTCCTTTTTTCACTGTTTCTGCTGGAAGAATGTCGATGTAGTTGATTTCTGGAAAAGGGACAATTTGACTGATTAAACCAGGATGCTGCACTTTAAATATTCAGCTGGTTACCATGGCAACAGTTTTACTTTGACACACAGCTTATCTTGTTTTAAGGAGTGCAGCCTGTTGTTATGGCAATTTGGAGCACCACTATTTTTTCCCCCCCCACAGAAAATAAAACAGTAGTTAAAATGGGTTCGATAATTAAAAATCTAAGCCTGATTCAGTATCTTGTAGAATGCTATAGTTTATCAAATTTAACAAATGGAACTTGACTGAACAGAGAAAGAAAGAAGCAAAGTTCATAAAGATATAAAGATAAAGGATTATAATTTTTACCCCTAAAAGGAAAAGTAGGTTGTAGATGTATTTTTAACGATGAAAATTCACTGTTTTCTGCTTTCATGAAGAAACACATTATTTTGTCTTGCTGATTCCTTCAGAAGCAAAATCTAAATAAACAGATACAGAAGAACCAATACAAATTATTCCCTAAAGCTCTTAGCATTGCAGCAGAATGCATATTTTTTTAACTGATATTTCATAAACAGTAATACTAAACTATCAAAGTTCTGACCTAAACTAAACATCTTTCAAAAAAATAAACTTTTTTTAAGAACCTAAATTTACACACTACTCCCCACTGATACACGTACTTTACATTTCATGCTAAGCAATCATGCACATGCCTGCGTATTTTAAATAAGAATGAAATCTATATGCCTTTTGCTACAGGCATATTGAATGAGTCCCTTCTCTTTAATCTTCAGAAAAACTTGGTTCATGTTTAATCAAGAATTGGGATGGTCCTATGAGTAGAGGAGAGAGCTAAAGGGGCATCCAGCAACCTGAAAAAAAAATCAGGAAGAAACTTTGATACTTTGATCCAGTTGTCCAGTCTCTAAAGAGGTAACAGAAAAGGTCTTTGGATTAAGCAAGTTTAGTTAGGATGTACCTGATGCACTTAAAGCTTGAAAGTGCAGTGAAGTTTTCTTTAGTCTTTTTTTAAGTTATAATACATATCGATATTTCAATATTTACAAGATTTGTACTGGGGTAGTTCCTGGAGGTTCCCAACATCCCTATCACAATTTCATTTTTTTACTATGAAAAAGAACTGACTTAGTATGTAAGATCAATCAAATTAATTTGAGTTTCCTCTTCTATCTTGCCATAAATAAGCAAACAAATTTCCATAGATGTGATGTCTCCAAAGATTTCTACAAACAATATTCTACACAAAAAAAAGTAGAAATTATGTACATTATGAATTCACTTCCTGAATAACTATATTGGAAAAAAAGCGTGAAAAGAGGGATTTTAGATAAAATCTGAATGTTGTGCTTCATGTCTCTCTCTTTGTGCAATGGCATCAAAGTTGCTCTGTTTTCAATTAGTTTCTTTAAAGCATTGTTACTGTCTTGCTGTATTGTCTTCTCTCCTTTCTTCTATGCCTTCTTTTCCACTCTGATAATTACCAACTTTAACAATTATTAGTCCCAGTCTTGTCCTCCTTCCTGGTGTCTATGAATTTAATTTCTTTCAGAGCTTGTATCTTTCAGAGCTTCATTCCCTCCAGCATTTTGCCTCCTTATTCCTGTTTCTCAGTTTTTTCAATCTTACTCATGATACATGAGGACAGATGTAATTTCAGACATTCCTTTCTCTTCCTTTAAGAAAATTCTACTGCTGCTTTTGTTATGGAGACCACAGATTTGAAAAGTCTTTTCCTGTGCTTCATATATCCCTAGAAAGGATGGGGGAAAAAACAATCTGAAGCTGCACAACATTAAGCTGGATGCAGCTTAAAAAAAATACTTATGGCTGGCAATGAGAAAGGTAGCAGAGATAAATGTCTTTTGACTCTTCTTTTCTGGGTGACTGCATGAGGGGCAGATGTTTTCCATTTTGCCTAACACAACACAAATCTGCGAGCTGGCGGTGAATTCGTACATGAAGGAATAAAACAGTGATCAGCTCATACAAGAAAGCAGCTCTAAGAATTTGGTGGTTTTGAGCAATGTCCAGTTTTAGCTCCTAGTCCCTTCTACAGGCCTGTGAAGGAGACGGTTGCTGTTTGCCACTCAGTTGGGGCAGACAGAAGAAGCCCAGACTCGGTGGTGAGGCAGCTCCAGAGATTCCTTTGGGCAGCTGGTCTGTGATTGCCCAGGGCCCTGCAGAGGAGCAGCGGCAAAGGGTGGCACTGGCAGCCAGGAGCTGCCTGGGCTGTACCCACCAGCAGGTGACAAACTCTTCTAGGGGTGGTTTTCCTGTCCTTCCTGTCAGTGGAAATTCTACGTTTAAAAGCTGGTTTGAATTATAGACATGCAGCACTTTCCAATAGTTATGTGAGCAGATGGGAATGCAGTTTATACTGAACATCTGAGAAAATCATCTTACTGTTAAATGTATTAAACAGCAGCTTCTCAGTTTCAGATTATTTCTTTAAGCTACTTGGATGTCAGCCTCGTGCATTCTTAATTGGGAGATTTCAGCAATATGATTATTCTCTCTGAAATTAGATTTGCTTATTGCTTATGTTTCTTGATTGCTATCAGTGCCTTTCCACTTTTGTTTCCCAGCTATTTAATACTGTTCTTTTCTCTTTTCATGCCCTGTCTTTTCTGTATTTCTTTAGTTTTCATTTTTTCTCAAAAAAAAAAAAATGGGAATTTAATAGTCCAGATAAGATTATTAAAATTCCATTTAGTAAAATAGTAACAGGAGATTAACATGTGATAACAGAGAAGAAATTACTCTTTCTCATTGGTTCAATAAACAGTCAATTTCTGCTAAATTTGAGAATAATCTCTACCCAGCCTATATATGATTTCTCTATAAATCCATTAGTTGTATGATGAAATCAGTAGATTTAATTTATATCTTCAAAATTTTCTCATTTATCTTTTACAAGGACATACAGTCAAACAGTATCTGTGTTATTTGCTCAAGCTAAGCAAAAAGAAAAAAAAAAAAAGCAGCAGAAGGTTTCCAATAGAAAAAACAATTCTTTAGCTCTGAATCTTTCTTATGCCCACATCTTTAGATTGCTGCAACTGACTACATCTTTCCATTTATAGATTATTGTTACCATTATCACATCCTCTAACACTGTCACAAATGCTTAACTTGCTATTACATCTGGATGCCCCCAGCAATTTCACTGAATAAAATCCAATTGCAGAAGGAATGCTGGTGAACATGATAGAGAGATACAGCAAACTGAAATGGCATTTCAAATTTTTGCTAGATCCTTTCTACTCAGGCCAGTCCAATTACTCAGCTTGTTCTTATTACCTCCTTTGATACAAGTATTTGATGGTTTTCTGCTGTGCACATTATCACATATGAAGCTAGCAGCAGTTTGCAGTTGGTTTATGAAGAATCATTTCCAGAAGGAGGGAAAAAAGCAACCCTGTGCAGACTTAAGCTGGACACCATAGGAGTTTGGTCCTAAGTCTCACTTTTGTAGTTTACTGTGTGGGCATGGAAAAGTAAATTTGACAAAATCGTAGAACTGTCAAGTTTCTTTTTCAAGGACAGGAGGCCATCATTGCTGTTACTCACTCTGAGTCAGCAATAAGTGCAGTGAGACTTGGGATCAATCTAGAAAAGTATTTCCAATAGTAGTTTCACTTGTTTATTGAGCAGACTAATTTTTTTTTAAATAGCAGGACATTAGAGATTGTTCAGCTTGCAAACAGTATGTGGGCCAGAACTAGTGAAGTAAGCAGGAACAGCTTTTAACTACATTAGAAACCTGCAACATCAGCTGAACTTAGTGCAGAAATCTTTGGAACTGTGCAATGTGCCTGCAGCTTCATCTGTACCTATACTGTACAACAGTGTGATTCTCTGGGGCCACTTGACTTCTGTGTCACTGGTGCTAACATAATGTTTCTTCTTAATGATTTCTACTCCCCTCCTTCCCAGCATTCCTAATATCCTCCAAAGGATGCTAATATCTTAAATCAGGCATTCTCAGTTTCCTTCATGCTTCATAATCATCTGCAGGATGTGGTAGGAAAGGTTGCAGAGCTGCTAGTCTATAGGATTCTGTGTGAATGTAGACTCAAAGGGATGCCAAAGTACCAAAAAAACTCCGTGAAATTAAGAGGCCTCTTTCCTCCGAAGAAATCAAGGTTTGGAAATTTTGCAGCCTCGGAGGAGTTACACAAAACTAGCTTGGTAAAGTTTTTAGATGTGGTTCAGAAAGGAGAAAATAAAAGGTGAAAATAATTTTGAAATTGCTGTTTCCTTTTATTGAATTTGATATGTTAGCATTCAGAGTTTTATCAAAAAATAAGCACTTGTTTATTAACAAATCCATTGTTAGAGGAACTGGCTCCGCAAGAAAGCCCTCCTTGAAAAAACTAGTCAGCTGCCAGTGGGAATCTGGTGGCATTGATAGTAATGAAAATTCATGGGAAAAGCAAAGAGGACAAGCTCAAGAATAAAAGAGATATTCTATCCTGTTACTGGCTGACAGTGACTATGCATGTCCTTCATTCTGCCTCTGTTTATCAGAATATGAACACCAATCTGGAGTTTGAGGGCTGCCTGACACTTTTTCCTCTCCATTAGAGACAAAATGGAGGAGATCTGATGAAAGCAACTGGTCTTCTGCAAAGTGTCATGGAGGTGGTACAGTTAGATGTAATTTATATATTTAAAGGTTTAACAGAGCTAGAAAATGAGAATGCATAACCATCAAATATTTTGCTTACATAACCTCAGGTTTACATTTTTCTTTGTCAGCAAAGTTTGAGGTAGGAAAGAGACTCATAAAATTCAACTCAATCCTATGAGCAAGTGGAGAGAATTTACTCTGTTCAAGGACAAAAGAGTTTGGGAAGCCAAAGACAAGACACCAGTGCCTGGCATGTAAAGTTGTAGCCTTTGGCCCTAAAGTTTCTCTGCCTTTGCCATCTGCATGTGTTTCAATGCACAAAAATGCAATCCATTTTAACTCAGTATTGTCCACCTCTGAAAAGAATACTGGGTTTGCATGGCCTGGTTTTTGTAGCAGGGGGGCCACAGAGGTGGCTTCAGTAAGAAGCTCCCAGAAGTTTCCCCCATGTCCAACAGAGCCAATCCCTGGTGGCTCCTGGACAGTACTGCCACTGTCCAAGGCTGGGCCAGTTAGAAATGGTAGTTATATGTCTGTGATAACATATTTAAGAAGGTAAAAACCAGATGTAACTGCAGCTAGAGAAGAGTGAGAATATGGGAGAGGAGCAACTCTGCAGACACCAAGGTCAGTGAAGAAAGAGGGAGAGGCAGTGCTCCAGATTCTGGAGCTGAGAAGGAGGGAGGGGTGGGGGCAAGGTGTTTTCAAGGCTCTCATTATCATTCTCTGATTTTTTTAGTAATAAATTAAATTAATATCTGCAATTTGATTTTCGTCAATGACAGTATTTGGTAAGTGACCTCTCCCCTGTCCAGCTGAGGAGGGGAGTGATAGAGTGGCTTTGGTGGGTGTCTGGTATCCAGCCAGGGTCAGCCCATTGCAATACCACTGTCCAAGGAGTTTAATACATGTAATAGCTATGAGAATACTGAATTTAACTCATTAAATACAAAGGAAAGCTAGACAAAGCAAGCTTGAAGCACAAGGAAAAATTAGTGGGTGAGATATATAGACTATGCTGAAATTCTTTCCAGTTTGCAGAGAAAACGCCAGAGAGGAACATGGGCTCACAAAAAAATGAAAACAAAAACAAAACCAAAAGAACCAACCAACCAAAACCAACTGTTTCTCTTTCCATGTATTAATTATTTGTCAGTCTTCAAAGTTTATCAGCACACAAAAGTAGAAATAATCTTTATTATAAAATCAGATGGGGAAAGGAAGAAAGAGATATCTCTTGATGTTTCTGAAGTGCAAGCTCCAGATTAAACATTTACAGTCACTGACATTTATTCCCTTAGTATCTTCAGTCTTTTAAAGCTGTTACTACCCTCCTTTCCCATCCTTATTCTACCCTTGTCTCTGCCAGAGCTTACCTCCCCAGGAGTGATGCAGAACACCTTTTACCTCCTCACCAACACCTCTCAAATTCAATGGCTTCGCTTTACATTGCAGAAAGAGCAAACTCCAAGAGAGGTGCAAGACCTCAATCTTCAGGGGCCAGGAAACATCTGGGTACTTAATTTTGCAAACTCTTCTGTGGAAAGAGTAACATTGAATAAAAAGTAGAAATGGGGTGGGTGTGTTTGAGAACTTACATTGTTTTAGATTCATTAGAATATGTCTTCCAGTGCCCTATTTTCTCATTTTCCAGCTATACATGACTAATAACAGACCTTGTTTTAGCCAGTCAAGTCTTTAGCAAAATTTTCACAAAACCTAGCAGAAGAAAAATTATGCCATTACTTCATTTAAGGACAAGTTTGTATAAAAATAATACTTCCTTTCATATTTGAGCTACTCTTTACCACCTACATCTTTTAGTTAATTTATCCTTTAATGAATACAATGCAATTTAGTCGTATATTGTAAGAGAATTCCTTTGAAGGGTTATTGACATTAGGGTTTGTGCACAACTACAAAGGAAACACTGAATGACATGTAACTCTACTGCTGCTCCATCTCTGCCACTCTTATTATGGGAAATTGCACGGCAGTCTGAGCTCTGAAGGCTTTGGTTACCTCTGCTTTCATGTTGGTATTGTCAGATTGTGGTTTGACACCTCAATTAATATTTGCAAAAGTAATTATATATTTTCAGTGCGGACTTTTTTCTTATATATTGCAGGCTGAATTTTCTCATGACACCATTTCGAGAAAGTACATTCAAATTGGAGATTCACAGGTGTTATTTTTATATCATGTTTTCTTTCTCCAGCATTACAAAGTGTCTGAACCTATTTTGTCCAAAACATGAACAAAAGAGCCATTCTGTACCAGAAATTACACTGTGCTAAAGCTTTTTTTCATATTCACTTTTGATAATTCAACATGGAATTTTTAGGTTGATCTGTCTCCTTCACAACTGTGCTTTACACAGTGTGGCTGCTGCCTCAAGGCACATAAATTAATGCAAAATGAGTTAGCACAGACATGAGAACTAATGTATGATAAATTACACTGGGCTTCATTTTGAGGTAACATAGCAATAATGCTTTGGATACTTAAGCCACCAGGGATGCTACCCATGACACAGCATTCTGGTATATGGATACCTGTTTAGTTTCTTCAGATTAGATTTCCAGCCTCAGGGAAGTAAACAAATGTTGTTAAAAGGATTAAAAATACTGCAAATAGTCTTTGTTTTCTCAATGCTGTCTCAATCATGTTTCGAAAGGAATGCAAGAAATTTAATGAAGTGGAGTTGATACAAGTTGAAGTAGGATATACCTGGGAGTTCTTAAATGGTCAGTGGTTCCAAGCAATGTAGATATCTCTTTTAGCAAATATGAAGCTGCACATAATGACTTAGTCAAAACCTGGGCTAAAAGAGCACAAAGGGGATATCTCTAAGTTTTGTCAGATTTGTGTTCTCTTGCAATATTTATAATTGTTCCAATGGGAGTAGAGCAAGGAAAATGCTCTGCTCTTGAGAGTTTCACTTGGACATACCCTAAGTCAGAATGCATGATGGACATTTCATTGTCTTCCACATTTCAGCATTAGGATGTACAAATACAAATGAATTTAAATTGATTCATGTTGCTTTCAGAAAAATGGAAGCACAGCTACAACATATATAGGCTTCTGTCTGTCTGCTACCTAACTGAATGAGATAATTTAAGTATATCAGCCCTCTAAAATTGTCCTGACAGGATTATTTCTTTTGGAAGAAAAAAAATCAGAGTTAGAATGAAAAAAACAGTTCTCTGATAAGCAGAATATTAGCATTAAAAATCAGAAACTCTGGTCACTGGATCAAATATGTAATTTATCCTAGCCATAATATAAATGAAACACATTAGAACAAATATTGTAACTGAAGTTGCTGTGCTATGCTTAGTTCACACACTTTCGTGCCTATAAGTTTGGACTAGTAAAGGGTTTCTGAAAGAATTAAGTGGTAGTGATAATAACTAAAAATTTGTTTTTAACTCCAGATAAGACATTCATTACTTTCTATTAGTCTAAAAAGTGACAGACCTTTTTCTGCTGTGTTTTTCAAGCATTCTTGAGAATTTTTCTCAAATATTTTTTTGGGTATTTTTCCACCAAATTTCAAATACACATGTAGACTAATGACATCTGTTTACCATGAGAATAGATTCATTAAATTTGTATATGTAAAAAAAATGGAAGGAGTAAATATCCTAATCTAAGGTGTTCATCTTTCATTAAAACTGGATTTCTTGAAAATTTTCTTCAGGAAGTCAGCTAACACTGAGGTTTTTCTTCTACATCACTAGCAAAGCATTCCAGCAAAGGAGAATTCAGGTGTTCAAATAAAGTTAAATAAGAAAGAGACATGGCTGTCAAAATCTTTGGGGATAGTCTCAAATGTCTCAAATGGTAGCTCACCTACTGCCGTTTTGGTTAGACTTCTTCCAGCCATGGAAAATAGTATTTAAAGTCTTTTTTTTTTCACTTAAAATCTACTTCCAATGGACTGGATTTTATCTTTTCACTAGTCTCTATGAGTACAATGTATTAGTCATGTATTTTTATGTTTTGTTTTTAAAGCTAGGTTTAATTCATTCTCATGTCCTTGAAAAGAAAAATTGTACAGTGTATACTAAGGTTGCTACTTCAAATATCCTGGAGGGTATAAGCATGCCCTTTTCTTCAGAGTGCCTGTATAGTGTTAATCATAGTTAATTCACTTAACAGTAACATGAACAGTCAAGTGAGTTTCTTCTTCAAAAATTCTACCATAGTCCCATTATTAATTAATGCAGTATTGTCTTGTTATAGCTATCACCTCCTTGACTGTACATCATATCCCCTACCCTGGATTAAAATAATAGAGTAATTTGTAATGATAGTCATATCTGACAGACAGAAAACGTGCTTGGCTTTTTTATTTTTCATATTCAGACTATTTTGAAGAATCCTTTGCCAACATATGATCTTTGAAAGAATTCAGAAATTTTTTTGTTCAGACAGTCAGCAAGTCTTTTGTTCCACAACAAAATTTATCTGCTGGTTCTAATTCCTCTGGATTTTTGTAGTTTTGGCCTCTCTTCTTGTTTGAACCTCAGGCAACTAACATCACTTGCTGCATCCCCTACAATCATGGGCACTTATCACTAGCTGCACTGTCAGAAGTTTAATAACCAAGCTAGAGAAAGTCTTACAATAAAGAGCTTCTAGGTAACTCAGCAGAGAACAATCACAGCTGTAATTACAGCAAGAGAGAGATCACATAAGGGTAAGGAGGCCTCCTGCAGCCATTGACACATGTTAAATTATAAACAGATGCTATGCTATTCCTTCAATTTTTTTTTCATGGTCACACTAATATTCCATCCATCTTGCAAGAAATATTTTCCCCCAGTGGAGAGGGTAATCTCCTAAAGAATTCAGTTTCCTCCAAAGTTAAAGCCCCATTCCACCACTCAAATTCAGACTGGATGGAGCAGTCAAAAATACACAAAGGCAGAATAATTGCTGGCACTATTATAAAAATAGTGTTGAATAAACTAAAGATAAAACAAGATAAAACCCAAACATCCCCACACAATCAGTCTGACTGTGCTTGACCTCTATTTCCCCATCCTAAGCCAACTAGCATCTCTTGTGAGATAAAAGGAACACTGGGAACGGGATAACAGGACCATTGGCAGAAGCCTGGTGTTGATTGCAGACAGCAGCTGAAGGAAGAAACCTGCCTAACATCTTTTTCTCCCTCTCTGAATCCCCAGACAAACCTTCTGGAGCCAGACTGTGGCCTGGGGCTGTGAGGAGCAGGAACAAGCTGTCCTCTTCCTGAGAGTGGAAAAGGTGAACTGCTCAGCTCATTGTGGGGGAAATAGCAAAATCTTGCTCTTGACATTAACTTTGATGAATTCCTTTGTATAACAGCATTTGAATTTTAAAAAGAAGTTTTCTAATTTGTACCTAAGCTCTGCACTGTGAATTACATGCAATGCTTGTTAGAGTGTGATGGGGTTCTTGACACTTTATGCAGCTGAGATGTCCCACTGACCCTTTGAAGGGAGCTACATGAACCAACAGATTTGGCAAAGATAAAGGGCAAAGAGGCTCAGCAGATGTCATAAGGACAGAGATGTACATGCTTTCAAAATTCATTTCCACATAAATATGATCTAACAGATGCAAGAGCAGACTCTAAAACACAGCTCTGCTCTCAAAGTAACCATCTCTGCCAGTGTGTTAAAACTAGTCCTGCTGTGCATTGTGAATTATGTCAGTTCATGTTGGTGAAAAGTTTTATACTCTACAGCCTTGGCAAAACCAACACAATTAAGCCTGAATGAGCTGCTGTACCATTCCCTATCCTATATCAGTGGAGGTGTTTAATCTCCTTAAGCATGTCAATGCCAAATACACTAAGGTAATTGCATTGTGGCCCTAACAAAAGGGCATCATTTCACTTGCAGCATTTTTGTGACAAGTGATAATGTGCAACATGGAAAGAAGCCAAGAAGTTCTAATATCCAGGACTGAGCTTGCTGAGCTGCATTTACTGGGGGGGGAATCTGCAGTTGTAAACATTATTATCTTGTGTGACAAAAGAAATGCATACTTTTAAATGTAGTTTTCTTTACTGAGGTTTTCATTGTGTTGACTACAGGAGTAGGAAGTAAAACTAGCAGAAGTGTAAGAGCCTCTCAATGAGCACAATTTAAAAGTCAAGTACAATCTTCAGTTTGCCTCAAACAGGTTTGAACCAAGCCCCTCAGAGGGCCTGAAGACAAGCCATTGTACTGGTCACCAGGATTTATCAGTGACAGAGGAGAGCTCTACCCTGCTACATAACACAAGGCATTGCCTCCTCTGGTCCTGACTGAGGGTGGCATGCTAAGAAATGGGATGAGGGGCAACCCAAAGCCTTAACCACCCAGTAGACCCCAGAAATCTGCTGCATTGGCAGATCACTGACTCCCTCAGTAAAGCAGGCAATGTGCCAATCTGAAATTGTGCTGTCTCTGCACCAAGTTCTGCTTCTACCTCCACAAAACTGAAGAATAAATATAGAATTGGCTTTTAGCATGGAAATTCAATAGCCAAGCAGCTGATACCATTATTTATTGGGAGCAAAACCCTCAAGACTTGTCTCTTAAGTTTCTGCCAGGGAATTTTATGCCACATGCAAAAAAAGTAATGTTTTAGCTTTGCTGATTCTGGCCAGAGCTACTTGCCAATACAGTGAGATAGATCATTCTATCAGTTGTGTGAAATCTGTCAAAGCTCAAAGTGAGATCCAGAATTAATGATCTGACCACTTCAAGGTCCAGCAGAGGCATTTCTGTATTCCAGAGAGCCTTTTAAATTGTCAGATTCAACACAAGGAAAATGAAATTCATTAAAAGTTGGTTGCTCTCCCCAGCGTATCCCAAGTCTCTCACTGCCATATTAAGGTAATATGAATCAGTGTTTCATATTTGTAACATATCAGGAAGGTTTGATTTGACAGGATGCAAGATAACATCTGCTACAATTACGTACTCCATTCAGCAGTAGTCAAATTGTTAGTTAGAATACACAACTACTAAATTGTTTCTTTAGTGTTCTAATGTCTTCTATTAACTTGCAATGGAAAACTTTTCCAAGGGTCCATTGAAAATTAGGTTCTCTGTTAGTTCCTAGAGACTGAACAATTTTTTTAACATCTGGTAATGCAAACTATTTTTTAAGCCTCTGTTGTGACTTCCCTTTTCCATTTCTGGTGGAAATAAAGGATCAGCTACTCCTCAGAGTACCTACCATATCTGTCTTAGGCAGCTATGGAATTCAGATCCCTGAAGGGAAATGTTTTAGCTGACCTAAATCTCTAGGGTTGATCACTCATTGTACATAAACCACTAGCAGACCCTTTCCATACCGCATCTGTTCCCCTTCACTTACAATACCTACTTACTAACTGTCACTATTACATTTTTATTGTATGCCCTTGCTGCTATGGTAATGTTAATGGGTGGATGCCAGAATCCCATTCTGGTTACTTGTATTTTATTTGTCTAGAGCATCTGATGCTTTGGGAGGTATTTTTTATGAAGTATAAATCACTTTATGTAAATGTATTGCTAGTTACACAACACACATGGTGTCAGGTAAAGAGTACCATCAAGAGAAAGAAACAAGAATAGTTACTGTTATACAATACCTGTCTGTTCCAGTTGACATCTGGACAATTAAAAGGGAATGATTTTCCCTATAGGCAATAGCACTTTTGCCCTTGATAATGTAATCTCCAGAGGCTAGGGATAAGGTTAACCCAACTCTACATGTAACAACCAGGAGACCAGAAGTAACTCTGAAGAAGGCCCTAAGCTTAAATTTTAGGGGCTTTTTTAACTTTACTGAAAATGAGGTTGTACCCCAAAGGACACAAAATATGCTATAGGACACAATTAAACAGAAAATGTGCTGAGAGTCACACACAGATTTCTAATGTGAAATTCTTGAACACAAAACTCAACCTTCTGGAAAGAGGAGAATTAAATTTATGACTTCATGCAAGAAATTTTTCTTTAGTTCTTTTCTGAAAAGATCCTTTAATTAGCTAGCCTGTTTATTATGCCTTTGTACTTTTACTACCTTGGTTAATGGAGCTTTAAGCTCACTTTTCTTCTGATCATTTAGCTTTTACTAAATTGTTTCAGTTTTTATATGCTGATTGGGGAAGGAGGACAGGAGAAATGAAAAACACAAGTACAAATGTAAAGACAGAAATTTGCAAGAAGATGCTCACATGATGCAGCACCACCATGGCTTTCTGCAGTCATGTGTGTTACAGAGATAACTGTGTGGATCAGAAATCCTTTGAAGACCTGTATACCCTTCAGATTTTGAAAGCTGATAATAGCAATGTTGCATGATCTTTAGAAACAATAAAATGCTTTGTAGCACTGACAGAAAACCTTTTATTATTTTCGTGTTATTTTATTGTGTTGTATCTGAACTAAACAAAAACCTATCAACAAAAGCCACACACCCACATACAGAATTTTGATTCCAGGATTGCCATTGAGATTAAATTCCATGAGGCAATAGATGTCTACTCAAAACACAGCTTCTAGTCCTGGAAAATCCTCAAGATGAAAGTGTTTCAAATAAAGTCAATTTACCTGTCTAGCATACTGTACACAAGACTCATGTAAGCAATAGAATTTTTGTGTTCATTGGATGTTTCAAAAAAATTATTGTAGGCAAATAAAATCAAATATTTCTAGATAGGGTGAAAGCTCATCAAGTTTCATTTGATTAAAACATGGTGGGTTTTGACTCTTTCTTTTTGAGTAAAATAAAAAAATCAAAGATATATGGAAATAAAATTTCTGTGAAGAAACAGTTTTAGTGTTGATGACTAAGATTGTCTATTTAGCAGCTTAAATACATCTAAATGGAGATGTACTTAAGATCCATGGAAACCCATCTACTACCACAGAAAAGCACTTATGCAATCAGCCAGAACATGTAAACAAAAAACTGATCTGGCAAACCCAGTTACTTGTTTCTAACATAGTGTGTTTGAACCCCCAAAACTGTTCTTTTCTGTCACTCATAAATTTTATGCAAATATCATAGAATGTTTAAATAAAATATTCAAAAGGACTCTACAGTAGAAACACTCCTCTGAAAACTTAGTCCACCATCCACTGTACAGGGCCAGTAAGAAGGAAAGAAAGCTGAAACTGAAAAACTATTCAGTTTTTACCCATTGGAGGAAAGGGGATAAAACAACACCAAGGTGCAAACAATTACAGTTCCCTGATCCTACCCTGATATGTCAGAGCTCTGGTCAGGAGCAATATTTGGAACAAATATTAGGCAGCCTCACAAATCCTAGCTGGGATGCTAGGGCAGCTGGAAGAAATCTCTGTCAAGAATGATGTTGACTTTTTTTAACTTCTTGCAGTATTTTTATTCTACTATGCAAACATATATTGTAAACACCATTTTATTTTAAATCTAATTTAATTCTTCTAGACTTGAAGCCACTGATCTAATTCAACAAAGCCATTTTTATGTTAGAAGTAGACTGAAAAAATATATTATTTGAACAGGATTCCAAAGAGTTACAGAGTTAAGTCTCTGCTGAAACTGCACAAGATGATGTGAGAGCTGATAGTCAGAAGTTCAGGAAAATGTGGGCTCTCAATAGTCAGGAAAATCTCTGGCATCATGACAAGGCAGAACATCCTTATGGATTTCATAGCTAAGATGATTGGGCAGGCCTACAGCTGATGCAAATATTGCTTTAATAAAATGAGCTAAGACACTCTGCCACTGAAGACTCTGTGCCAAATTCTTCAAAATCTTAAATTCATACACTATTTTTCTTGGCATAAGCACAAAAATGGGCAGAGAAAGAAGAAAAATTGCTAAATAGTTTTTAAAAATCTGCCAGTACCCCTCAAATTCAAAATCATAATTGATCTGAGAAAAAGATATGTTACTCCAGACATCCCCAAAGGACTTCAACTTTCTGAGAGATTCAAGATGAGACCCTGGCTCAAAATCTAAACCAGTTGTAAAATTATTTTTGAATGGACATATTCTGTTATGCAGAGTTTCCTTTCTAATAAATACTCTCAGATTGACATCCAGAGTTACCTACACATAGTTAGGGATATGTACTCACCATTATTACAGGAATTTTATGTAACTGTTTTTTTCCCTCTTGTCCATTCAAAGACCACCTACTTGAACAAACAGATATAAATACTCATGAATTGTTCATAGGTCTCATTTTCTGAGATGGGCCCCTAGCTACCAACAAGGTCACTCAGCTTTCTTGACTATTACTGGTTAATTTGTTATCTTCAGTATGGTCTCTTATTAATCAATCTATTAATCTAACTGTCCTTTTCAGATAATGTAATACCTTCATACCCATTTTCCTTATCAGCTAAATTAATTTTGCTCCATCGAAGCAACCACATAAATCTTACACTGTAATGTGAGACAAGATATAAAAATGCAGCCATGAAAATTTAGGTATGAACTCATTTTTGATAATGTGACACATGATTTTGAGAAATCTGTAAGACATGACTGCATCAGTGTGGTAGGTCTGCAGCACAAAGTAGCTGGTGCTGGCAATCTGACATGAACTCTGCAACTATAACCCTGAACTTAAAGCATGTTGGTGGTCAGAGTACATGCTTTCAGTTTCTATTCAACAGGAATTAATCTTTCTCATATACTCCAAAATCATTCCACAAAGTGGAAAAAAGAAATAGGAGAGATTAGGAGATTCCCTTCTCTCCTCTTTTTGTACACTGGTGTAGATGCATCCTGACTTGCTGGAACATTGCAGAGTTCTCCCAATTGTTTACCTGAAATTACAAAATAGCCATTTCAGTGTCACCAGAAGAACAACAGTTCTGTTTGGCCTCACAGGTGGGAGGGAAATTGCTGCTGGTGTTCTGGAGCAATGGAATAATGGGGTGATTACATCAGTAGTGGAAGCAGAGATTTTGCAGAGGGTGCAAAGACAAGAGACCACACGAGTTCAGTAGATCTCTGAGTACTTGTACTGTGTACAAGTTAGCTGCCAAGAGATGACAAAGAGAGAACTTTATATTCGAAAAACAAAGTATTCAGAAAGTGACATTGACGTTTGTTGGCTGCAGCACTAATGCAGGAGCTACCTGCAAGCTAATCACCACATGGGATAATAGATCACTGTAAAGCTGAGCTGTTAATACTTTTAAATGACCTCACAGACTAGATTCACTTTCTTGCAGTTACAACACACAGCACAAAGACTATTAGACTAAAGCAGTTTTTCTGTCTCCTTGTGGAATCATGATTATTTGATAGACTGGTTTATTTGACATGAGTGGTTTTCAATTAAAAGAAACAATCACATTGACTGACATTAATTGCACTTATGTTCTCCAGCTAATAATCTTCCCATCCCACAGCAGCATTTCTGATTGTTTTGCTTGACCTTGATATCACACTGAGCATCCTACATCTCCTCAGGTCATCCTTTTGCATTCTTAGCCACCATTGCAGCTTTTTCAACTTCTGCTTAATAGCAATTTTGTCATATTACAAAGGATATCAAATGCTGACTTCAGCAGTTCAGAGGGCTCACCATCAAGCTGGTGTCATATTTTTCACCAGTGACTTTCCCATAGGCAAGCAGTGCCGAATATTCAGAATCAACCACATATATGAAGTCTGGAACATGCAGTGGAAAAGGAAAAAGTGACCAGGTTAGTCTCCAGAAAATTTAGGTTGAGGCAGAGAAGGGAATAATATCTGCTTTCACAGATTTTCACTTCTCTTTCTAAGCATGCTGGAAAACTGAACTCAACAAGGCTTTCAAGTACTTTGACAAATACTTTGGCAAATCTGTTTTTGAAAGCTGCAATATTTATCTGCACATTATATAAATATCCATTCTGGTCTGCTATTACTCTCTGAATTAATACAAGAAGGAAAAATCCTAA
Organism: Molothrus ater; assembly: GCF_012460135.2. Taxonomy (NCBI): domain Eukaryota; kingdom Metazoa; phylum Chordata; class Aves; order Passeriformes; family Icteridae; genus Molothrus; species Molothrus ater. The sequence continues at coordinate 31,644,155 of NC_050481.2, forward strand.
ATCTTCTTCATCTGTCTAAGAGGAAAGATTTTCTAATGGACTATGTGCAATACAAATTTCCCTTCTTAAACTTTTAACATACACTCTTTGGCTACTTTAGTGACATTTTTATACAGAAAAATATTTTAAAGAGCTTAAAAAATTTACTTCTAGGAGAAATAAAAAAAAGTCACTACATGTGGCTTTATTTAAGAGAAAGCAAGGGTTTCTTAATGTTTTATGGAGGCATTTCAAAGTTATTTTCCAAATATGCAAAGGAGATACTCATGTGTAAATTGTTAGCAGTGTAAGACACATTGCTACAACAGCGGGGATACTTGATACTATGGAATTCACACATCACAGTTACTCACAAGTGTAGGAAGCAAGTGGAGCTTTGAAATCCTGAGGGCTAAGGCCCTTTATTTATCAATTTTAAAAACCTTGTTTTTGGAAGAGGAACATTCCATAAATGCTGATAAAAACTGAGAAGGCTTCTATAACTGGACAGTATGCACAGTAAAGCTAAATCTCAAGCATTCTTTTAAAATGCATGTACCTTTTTGTCGTGTACTTCTCCTCTTACATTGACAGCCACACACAGTGACTCAAGGCTGATTTACCTCAAAGTACAGATTCTGAAAATTTGTGAGGAAAACTCAATGAGAAGCCCCAATCACTGTTTCTCATGATCCATCCACTGCATACTTTCAGATGTTTTTTTCTTTTGCAGAAGAATGAGCACCCTGAAGTTCCTTTTCCAAGCAGCTGACTAGAGCCAAGCACTCAGCCTGGACCAGCAGGTGAGCAGAAGGTGAAGGATGTTAAACACAGAGCTAGTTTGCCTGTCCTTTTGCTACTGCTCGGGGATCTAAAGAGCCATCGCTGTCACAAAAGCATCTGCACAGGACCTTTATGCAAGTATGAATTTTATTTGATCCTAAATAGACTTTAAAGGCAGTGAAATGCATGTCACTGATCTGCACCCTGGGAATCTGGCCAGTAAAAACAGGCAGCCGATTTATTAGGCACTGATTATGTGTCACACACATAGTCACCCAACCTTCAATTATATTAAATAACCTAAAAACAGAGTCTAGTAGGTTACATCTGACTTAGCCTAGGAAGATAAGGATACAAAAGCTTGAATCAAATACAGCCACTCATTTTAGGAGAATGGAGTACATGCTATAAGAATATTTAAGTATCATGCTCAAGGAGCTACTTGTCTGGCAAATACAGCTTCTGAATGAGAAGGACTACTTTTCTCTATATGCTGGTCAGAGTAATGGTTTTATTTGATGTCTTTTATTAATACAGATTTTCACACATTTTTACTAGAAATTTTTAAAGGCTCCAAACAGAAATCTAGGTGACAATAATTCCTCCCTCTTTAAAGAGTCAAAGAGCAAGTTCTTTCCCCTTTGTCTTCTCACCTTCCTAAGGCAGGCAGGTGTTGTCCAGTGTCACAGGGCAGAGTTCCCAACTCACTTTCATTTGAAAATTTCCTCAATTTTTCCCCCCAAAAAAGTATGTTTCCAGCCCTCACCTAAAGATGAGGTTGATTCAGTTTCATGTCCTGCAACTGTCACTTCATCCAACTACTTTCAGTGCTGCAAAAACCAAATCTGTTTCCAGTGCAGCTTGTGAAAATTCCTACTGGGGCATGGCAATCATACTTTTCAGAAAGGATTAGACATATTTATGGATTATTTTTGTATTTCCAATTAAACCACAGGGTTTTTTATCTCTTACACTGGGATTTCCTTGTGCTATGCTAACTGGTATTAACAGCTAAACTGTGTCCACTTGTCCATATAAAAAGAAATAAAGTCTGAGCACTTGGCTGTTCTGTATCATTTGAACAGCATTTGCTGCCTTGTGATTACAGACAAAAACATTACAAGGACTCTTTCAATGTAGTAACAATAAAACCTTTTCCACTAACAGAATGAGTCAGAAGGCTCTGTTTCCAGCAGACACCAGTTCTTAGAGGTGGCATGAAGTGACAGGATGAGGTCCATGATAGGCATGCATGCACACGTCTTCTGTCAATATTAATTGATGTCATGGGGCAAAATGCCTGAAGAGCATAATTAAAATTTTCCCTTGAGTGTAATTCAAATCATGCTTGAGAAGAGTTGATATTGCAACCACCTGAAACCACTTCAGCTTCAGTACTTTTTCTTTCAAGGTTGTTTTGGGGTGCTCAGCACATTTCAGAGATAATTCATGCCATTCCAGTTTGCACTCTTAAAAGTCCATTTCTTTTTCCTTTGATAATTTTTCTTGCACACATAGGAATCCTGTAGGAACTGTGTTAGAATATTACTCCTACAAAATGTCTGGCATAGAAAGGATAACTTGGAATGATCAGAATTCAGGTCTAGTAAATGTTGCTTTAATTTAATAGTACTTTAAACAACTGCAAACACATTCTAGTGAGGAACTCTCATAAGGCACTGCCCCAAAATGTGATTCAAATACAAAGTTCCAATGTCTCTTGATTTTGGACCTATGCTAGACTAACTGGTGGTAAACATGTGTTGCTGTAAAGCAATTTTTGTTAATTCACTGCTGTTTCTTCAGTAATTTTGCAATCTTGGACTATCATTATTTTATCTTAGGTATGGATTATGTTTGAACAATTGCCAGCTGCTCTTCAACATCTGACCTATTGTTGCTGATACAGAGGTTTCTACTGTTCATGCAGAGGACAGAAAGCACCTCAAAGGCACCTGAGACCTCACCTGTGCGATTCTTGCCAGGTTATTCCTTCATGCCTCACTGTGCCTGAGTGAAAATCACGGTCAATTAGGCCTGTCCCTAAAAGTGGAGCAAAGTAAAACAGCAGTAGAGACTTTGAGGAAGGGTTAAGGTTGCTGAAGGGTTTTTCACAGAAAACAGCAATAGAATACATTGTCTACCTTTGGTTTTTCACCAAACTTGCCATGATTTTTATCAGCTATGCTGTTTTCACAAGGGAAACCACAGGCTAGGGCTGTATTGCTAAAAATCATTATTGGAAATTCATATTTTAACTGGTTTTTTTTTTGCTTCCCACTCAGGAAAATTGATTAAGACTCTGCAGGCATCTGATGGCAAGAATGAAAAACCTGGAGGTTTGATATACAATATTTAGCCAGACATATTAGTTTCTTACTTAGATTGTGTTAATTTTTTTTTTCTGGGAACATCTATGGTTTTGTGAAATGAGCTGAAGAGAATGGGAAATCCATGGAAATGTTTTAATTCAGAGTCACACTGTCCATACAAGGACTCACACAAATGCATCAGGTTATGTTCCTGATACAGACTGACTTTACTCAAATTGAAGCACATTTCCAAGATTGGCTTATAAAATAACTGTCACACAAGAATTAAAAGGCAGATGGATTTATTAATTTAATACTTTCCATAGCTTCCTGTGTTCACCTGATCTTTGACCTAAGTAAATGTGTTTTCAACCAATTGTTACAAAAGTATGCCAGTTCTTTCACTGGGGTTAGGTAAGCCTAGAATGTGCTAGCAGATACTTTAATGATCTTTAGGAAAACAAAACCATTTAATTCAGAACACCCACTTACCATATTTTACATGATTTTCAGCCAAGATGTCACTGGGACTGTCTTTAAGTCAAACGAAGCTAATGAGAGGAGAGGAAGTAACAGAAGGCATTCAGCAATTATCGCCCTCTTAACAGTCACAGGGAATCAAGACCATAAGTTCTGTACACGGCAAAAATATCACACTGTGTTGTGCAGTTCCTTCTTAAAAAATTCCCAAGCTGTATCAGACCTTATTTTTTTAAAGGATAATTATATTTCTTAGAAAACATAGCCATACACTTCTGACATTCTCATCACAGATGGCCAGTGCTTCTCTTGATCAGCAGCTCCAGTGGAAGTGGTGCTGAGGAGGAGTGGGCTCCATGTCAGGAATATTTATGTACAACATTTAAGAATTGCACAGCCCTTCTCCTGCAAGCTTGTCTGGCAGTGTTCCAGCATTAATCAACAGTATTTATACCAGGATGGAAAATGCAAAAGTAAAATGCCCTATTAAATACAAATCATCAAACGCAAAAAAAAAAAAAAATAGGAGACAAAAACACTACAAAGAAAGAAAGATCTTCAGAAAAAAAATGAGAGTGAAGGTTGTCATTTTCATTCCACTGAAATATACTATAAATGATGGCAAAATTAGATTAGATGGACCTCAGTCCATCATTATGAGAAAAATAGTATTCCAAATTAAACACAACATATTTTAACTGTTCAGCACAGTGTTTTTTAAAAAGAACAACAAATACAGAGCTTATTGGTGCTATTGCACATAGATATGTAAAATTATCTTCATATTATGAAAGCAATGCTGGTATTTACTGGTATATAATTACTGGTAGTATATAAAAAATACTATATATTATAATACAGTATATATAGTATATATACTATATATTCTATATATAAGTCTATATAAATACTGGTAGTCCAAAACAATGTACCATATTTAACTGCTGAGATGAGCAAAAATTTTTGATAGAAACATAAAGAAAAAGCAGCCATTTAGCTTAGAAGCTGGTACTATTAATTAATTCTTGAGAGATCAGCAAAAGGATAGAAGTGCTCTGAGCAGAATAGAGATGATTTTATGACACAGTATCTGTACTCCACTGCCCACCTTCATCCTCTGGAATTTGGTCTGGTGCATAAAGAGGATGCAAAAGCTTCTCTGCATCCCAAGGAAAGCTGCTCCCATCATAGCAGACACTATGGGAACACATAATTTCAGTGTCCTGTATCTTGGCTACAATATGGGGAGGGTTTAGGGTACAGATCTGAGTGGACAGAGGCTCCTCCCTTGCATGTTTGGCTTCTGACACCCAAGCTACAGGAAGTGCATGTGATTGTCATGTTTCTGTCCATTTCTCACTTCAGCCACCAGGCCTATGGTGGTGACTATGTGCATTGCAAGCTGGAGCTTGTTTAAAGGCAGCTTAACTTAGTTTAGCACGTGGCTTAATTAAGGCATGTTTTATACACTTCTACCTGATAACACAAAAGGGATTGCATTGATCTGCTTGAAATGCAGCTGCTACATGTTGTCATGGAAATAAGTGTTAAAAGCTCTTTAACGCTTTTTTAAACTTTCAAGACCTACAACTAATAGGATCACCCTGAGACAAGCTTCTCAAACACAATAGTGTTCTGGAAACTATAGTTGCAACTGCTCCCAAGTAGAAGCTTGCAGAAGTTCCCAGTTGCTAAAAGCTTTAAATAGACTGGGACATCAACTGGTTCCGTGTGCTCTTCCCAGACATATCAGCCTTTATGAAGACTTTTTCCCAACTAGAAAAAAATCGTCTTTTGGAAGGGGCTGATAGGTTTTTCAACAAGTTTTGGAAGGGGTTGACTAGATTTTTCAACAACTGCCTGAATTTCAGTTCCAGATTGGCTGAAATCATAAACTATTTGGATTATTTCATTGCTAGTTATTTCAGTGATGATATGTTCTGTTCCAGCTGTAGTTGGCTTCAGCTGAATACACTGAGGTTGGAAAATTGATCTAACCATTAAAAGGCATTCACACTTTATTATGACACATATAATACTCTTCTGCTGGTGGGACTTCCAAACAGTTTAATGATTAAAAGTTAACAAAGTGAATTATTAAAAAAAATTATACAGGCAATGATAATGTGCTGGTTTGAAAGTAATGGGACATTGCCTCCAGGGATATGTTCACATTATTTTTTCTCTTTTCTCTTTCCAACACTGACCTAGAAAACTGAGGTTCTTGTGCAATTACAGTTTCAGGAGGTGAGGCTTTTGAGAAAACTCAAAATTTCGCAACACATGCTGAGGTAAAGACCTACTTGACTCCAGTTAAGTATCATTACTCCTGAGTACAAAGTGAATATGAAACAGAAACTTTTTCCAACCAAACCCTTAGCTTCCATTATTTAAAATGTTGCCTGCAAAATCATCCAGTGGAGTTTGCAGAAAGCTTGAACATATTTAAGGTGTGACTTATCACTTGCATTTCTGATACAGAAATGGTAGTAATCTATGGTATCCTGAAGGGAAGAGAGGACTTCACTTGTATAATTTTCTAGTTGTATGAAAATGCCCAGCTTGTGTTAGTCCTCCAGAACCTCACATTAAAATTTCCTTTTTAGCCAGAATAAACAATACCCTTTTACACAGTCTGGTAAGATTCTTTAGTTTGAAAGCTGCTGTGGAAATTTGCCCCATTCAAGGGTCAAAGAGAGTGGAAAAACCCACGTGAGGGTCACATCCCCTGCTTTTTAGCTCAGGTGGGTGCAGAGGCTGTTACAAAACTGACCTGACTGTGCACTGTCACTCGAGTGCACTTCCTTTGGCAGAGGCACGCGTTGGAGTCACTGCACTGTATTTGCTCACAAGCACATTTTGGCCTCACAACCAACCCCAAGTTAGCTTGCGATCATCTCCACCCATCTCATGAAACACAATTCTTGCTGAGCAGAGCCATCAAGTGAGATGCAAAGAATAAAAACATATTGAAAAATAAAATAAATCTTTGCATGTTGCCAGCTTAGCCTTTGATAAGGTAACTTCTAAACAGTTGTCTAAAGCTTAGATACTATGTCAATATTTTGGCATAAGTATCAAATAATTTTAAATAGAAAAATTATTTTAAAGCTCTTCTCAGTAAGTGTCAGCCTAGAAGATCTGTATAGTGAATTTTTAATAGAAGCTAGATTTGGGTTAACTGGTTTTAGTTAGTAAGTACAAAGGCTGTCACATGGGGAAACAGCTCCAACAATTATCATGATGCACACAGCAATGTCAGACTGCTTATGCTATTTGCCTCATAGTTTCACAACATCATTTAAGGCCAGGGAAAAAAAATTAATTCATCTTATTCAACATGCACTTCATAGGTCATGGTATTTCATTGAAACCATTTTTGCCAATTTTCTTTAAACTACCTCTTTTCAATCCTCCAAAGATTTTAAATCACAGATGAAATGAAGCAAAACTCAGTGTTTCATGAACATAGCTTGACTCAGAAGAAAACCAGGCCAGCTTAAAGCACAACTTATTGACCACTGACAGCCCACTATTACTTTTGATTAAGCCCTACTTTTTGAGAGAAAGGTAAAGAGCATTTAGGTAATTGCACATCATCCTGCACGACCCAGGCAGGCAACCCACTACAGCACAAGACTTCCATGCCATCACAGGCATCAGCAATTTGTGCAAGTGTCTTTTGACAGAGCTTCTAAAGCTTTAGTGAGGTAATGTCAGTTAAAGACAAAAATACAGAAAAGTGAGTTGGGAAAAGGATCCTAGAAGCCGTGTAAATTCCTGATCAAAAATATGACATTAGAGGATAGAAAATAAAATAATAGATATCTCTGGACATAACCTGACATCAAGTCTATTTTTGCACATTTTGCTCAATTGAGAAAGTGTGCAAAAATAGACTTGATGTCAGGAAAAACTCCATATTTTTTCATATTGGTCAAACTTCACAATTGCAGCCAGGTCATGCTGCAGAGAAACAAACCTGATCTTTTTCTGGCAGCTACTGACAATTTCCTTCTGTGCTGTGGACTGGAGAAGTTTAAGTGTTGCTGAGCATCAGATGGTAGCTGCATTCCTTCAGGGATGTTTCTAAGCTAAGAGGACAGCTCTCCCTTGCTTACCATTATGCCACAGATAATGTGGGAGAAGGTTTCTGGTTTTCAGAATTCAAAGTGAAAGGATAGCTGTAGAGAGAGAAGCAGAGATCAGGATCAGCAAGAAGGGCTTCTTGTAGCTGTCACTTTGCTCTGCAGAAATAAACCACATTGTCATTTTCCTGCTGGTTTGTTGCATATTCTAACTTTATTCTATACTGTTTTCATTGTTACACAAAGAATTTTGGTCTGTTTTCAGTGTATTTTTTCTCTATGTTTCTCTGAATATACATAATGTAGTTGAAAATATAGTAGCAGCCTTAAAGTTTTCCTTTTGTCAGAAAAAAACTTACTTATTACCAACTTTTACTTCCTTATAATTTTTTAAAAATTATAAAAAGACCTGATATGGAGGAGAACGCTACTAATACTAATTGGTTTTAAATGACTAGTCTGTTTTAAAGGTTATGCAATTATTAGAATACTGCTTCATTCTCTTGAACTAGATTGGGGAAGATATTTTAATAGATAAAATTCTGGCAAATTCAGCCCAGTAAGTTGCTGCTGTATGATTCAATAATTTACGAAACATAAGGAGTGCAAAGAAGTGTTGCCAGGCTGCCCAAATTTTTTCAGTCTGCATTCTGTGTTATGCTGTACAAATTGCAGTCTATCCAATTTCTGATTAGGATAATTTGCTATTATTCCCTATGCCCATGTATAGAGCCTTTTTAGAATGAATAATTAGTAGTTAACTTACATATATCACTTTCTACATCAGAGTGTGCTTCATCAGTTTAAGGACTTTTTCATTTTATTTTTTTCCCTGGAATAGGCTGAGGCAAAAATCCATGGCCTCAGATAAGCAATTTCCCTGTTCAAAGTTCTAGAGCAGAGTCATCATTGCAACGACTTTGATGTGGCCATTAAAGGGCATTTCAGTAGCAGGGCACAAAACCTTATTTTTGTACAAGTGTCAATGGTGCTGAAAAATATATCAGTCTTTCCTTTTTAGTAAGCATGAGATGCCACAAACCTTTGCAAGATCTTGCCTGAATCATGGATTTTCGTAAGTCATTCTATCATCAGAGGAGTGGTTAAGCAATCCTGGCAACACAATACTTGTTTACTTGCATAAGAAAACAGATAAATAAAATCTAAAAGAAATGTAATCTCTTCTAAAAATGCAGTTTAGCTGCCTTAATAGCTGTCAAAAATTCTACTTGAAAAACATGAGCCATTTGAATAGTCTTTTGAAGCCTATCCTGCCTGCAGCTCTACTGCTGGTGGTGCATGCACAAGATAGATTGTGTGTCACATTAGCAGCAACTTAACATCTCAGATTCAGACACCAATCAGCTGCCCAATCAGCTGCCCAATCGGCTGCAGCTTCCTCTTCCTAAGAATGAGCAGTGTATGCTATATCCCAAGCACTTCTTAGTACTGTTTTCATGGCTAAGCAAACATCAAAAAATATAATGTCTCTTGAAAAATTAAACAGATAAAGCTATGTTTATATATCTTCTGAAGCAGTTATATTTTTTCTGTCCTAATCTTTAATATATTTTGCTATGCATCAAGTACTGTGGCTAGTCCTAGGCCCCCCACTTCAGGAAGGACATTGAGGTGCTGGAGCATGTCCAGAGAGAGGCAGTGGGGCTGGTGAACCATCTAGACAGTAAATCTTTTGAGAAGCAGCTGAAGCCTGGAGAAAAGGAGGCTTAGGGGGGACCTTATCAATCTCCACAACTGCCTGAAATGAGGTCGTAGCCAGGTGTGGCTCAGCCTCTTCTCTCAGGCAACGAGTGATAGGATGAGAGGACAGCCTCAAGGTGCAACACAGGAAGTTTAGGTTGGGCACCAGAGGAAATTTAGATTGGGCAATAGGAATAAATTCTTCACTAAAGGATTGGTTAGGTATTGGAATGGGCTCTACAGGCATATGGTGGAGTCATCATCCCTGGAAGCATTCAGGAAACAATTAGACATGGCACTTAATGCCCTGATTTAGCTGAAATTATGCTGTTGAGTCAAAAGTTGGACTTAGTGACCTTGGAGGTCTTTTCCAACCTTACTGATTCTGCGTTTCTATGAAATAGTTCAATTCATCATTGTGCCTCAAAAGAAAGTATGTCATATTCTAGGGACCCCCACATATTTTGGCAGTCCTCATGTAAAGCTCTTGTAGGAGCATGGTTAAATATGATGTTTCAGCTCACTTCACAGAGTGGAGTCTGTTTTATGCCTAGCACATGAGAGAGTTCATTTTAGCTCTGCTGACAATACACTGTGGAAATACACAAGGTTGCACTACCTTAACCCCTTACCATACCAAACCATACAGGTTGTGGTTAGCCAGAGAAATGTTTAACTTGTTTTGAAAAACATTTCTTGTACAGCAATTTCCATTTGCTGCGTTCCTACAGAGAACAGTTCTGTTTCATGTCCACCAGAGAAAGTTTACAATAACATCTAATGGTACAAAACTTGTCCTTTGGGCAAGGCAGGATATGTGCAGCAGTTCCCAAATTCCCAAAACACAGCTCAGGGCCCAGAAATATCCAAACAGAACACTTTTGCTTGACTTTGAAGCCCTGAGGTAGTACATACCTCTAGTAGATCCATTTTCATTTCGCTGCATCTGAAACCTGACAGGCTTAAATGCTCCTTCCTTCAGCAAAGTACAGGGTTCCTGAGGACAAGATTGCAAAACAGAAAAATAAGACAATCAAATGAAATACTAGACAATACTTACAAGAATTAATTGACCATTTTGATTTTCTATGCTTCCCAGTCATCTGCTACTTCAATGGCTGACAAATCTGCCTCCTCCTTTTTTCCCTTAAGTTTCTCTCCATGTCCCTTCAATGCTTTGTGTAGAAGTTCTCTTTGTCATATTGTGGCATTTACAATATTTTGCAAGTCATACATCAAAAGAAGCACATTTCTAAAGTGTTTATACACTTTAGGAATGTTGCAGCCTATTAGCACACTTTTAGTTCCCATCCAGGAGGCCACATGTGACAGCTGAACTGCACAGATGGAGATATGTCACAGTCCTTTGTTTAAATCACCTCTCCTCCTCTCGACCCGGTTGTGTCTCATGCTTTCCCACTAAAAACTGTGGCTTTTTGACAGCAAAGATGTTGTGAATCACTAGCACAAGGCAGTGGAAAAAAATGGGACAAGCTACAGCCCAGAGCTCTACTCTGTGGTAGCCTAGAGCAACAACATCAGCATACCGAAAATAGGAGGGTTTCTCTCTTACAGAAAAGGTTGATATCTCTAGTGAGACATCAGACTGAGCAGGACAACTGTCTAGGGAGGACAGGCAAGGTACCTAACCTGATGAGGCTGACTGCATCCAGAAACTACGGCCCAAGCATCCTCTGGAGTTAAAAATTCAATTAACTGATTGCTGTCCTCACCCTTGTGTACCTATATAACCATGCTTTTGATCTGTGCACTTGCTCTTATTAAACAGGGGCAGAATGGAATTGACACCATAAAACAGTCTGCTTTTAATAGGAAATTTCTGTTGTTGTAATGCCAAAGTCTATTACAATATTTGTAAGCACATTGCAAAGCTAAGTTCAGAAAAACAGCAGGGAAAAAAAAGCCAAGAAAAGAAAGAATTGAACCTCACAATTGTTTATTTTAAAATCAGGTGAGGTACAAAAGAATCAATGTTGCCTTTTTTGTTTGAAGTTGTGTTTAAATTTAGCCATGTATTTTGTTGTTACATAATACCAATAGCTGTAAAACTTAAAAATAAAAATAAAAAAATTTAGGATCTTTACTTTTGTCCAAGTTTTTGCTAAGAGATTCAGACTTTGTCCTACTTATAAAGCCACTTCAGATAAGGGTAGCCTACTTGCATCTTATTACTTTTCCAAAATAGCACAAAGCAAAAAAAAAAAAAAAATCTTAAAACAAAATGGACTGAGTGGGAAAAGGAATCTCTTTCCTAGAAAATTATTCCAGATGCAGCCAGCAAAAAAATTACACAAACTAGGAATAAAAGCTTTCACTAAAATAACTATGGAATCGTATCTGGATTCTAGGGTCTCTGCAGGTCTTCCATTTCTTCTCTCAGTCCAATTCATCTGTTTATCTGTGCTAGGCCTAGGGAAACAAAACAAAACAATCTGGTAAAACTTTGTTAAAAACTGAAACATCAGAAATTGTAAGTTCACATGGGAACTACCCAAAAGCTGACAGTCTGAACTTATTTCAAACTGCATTGAACATCTGCTACAAATAGGATTTGTTGTTTTCTCTTGCTTCAAGAAGTCCATAGGAATAGCCAAAGTTGTCTTCTTCCACGTCTTCAACACTTTCAGTTACTGCAAGGGACACCTAGGAAATGCATGTTGAGTTTAGTGCACCAAAGCTCATTATCTTTTCACAGTGCTCTGCTGATATTTTCAGTCCAAAAATAGGGTGTGTTGTAGGATGACCAGTGGATGCAACAAGAATGTGGATTGTAGAGAACAGAGGGTCTGAGACTATAAGGGTCTGAGACTATAATGACTAAATATTTCAGGGTGTCAAAAAATTTCCAGCACACATTCACTCACAACTAAAGGAATCTTCCTTCGTTATCCAGGCTAAATGTTTCCCTCCATGTGTATTAGGCCTATTAATTGTTTTGTGTTTGATCAAAACCTGATTAAATTGATTATTTTACTTTTCTTAATCAAGAAAACAGACCCTCTCTTAAAAGTTCAACTACAAACAAAAGAAACTTAAATTTCAGTAGCAGGAGAGGAGTGATTATGTTTTTTTGCTATTTTGCAACTTAAGAAAATGATATTCATCTTAAAGCAAGTGAGAAGTTACTTTTTAAAAGAATTAAATAAAAGAATTTATGAGGAAAAATTTCTATATTTTCTGTAATAAGTGGCTTAGGAAGTAATGAATTTCTAATCATGCAATCATGCTGAGATCAACATAAAATTTATAACTCAATTCTTCTAAATAAACTTTAAAATTCTCCTCTTTTGTAACGTTTCCATCATGGCTAAATATTCATCATGCAAAAAAAGACTAAAAAATTCTCAAGGACTCACTCATCCTGGAAGCTGAGATTCTTTGGGGACATTCAACTGTACTTAACAGCTGATACATTAATTTCCTTCCCAAATATTTCATCACAGACTATATTTTAATACCATAATAAATGCAATGTATATATATATATATATATATATATATATATATATATATATACACATATATATATATATATATATATAACATATAGTAATAAGTTAAAAGCAGATTCCACATAGTTCCCAAAGATTCCATGTAGGTTTCCCCCTGGGGATTTCCCCCCACTATCAGGCATCAGGCCTACATAAGGGGGAATGGGTGAGGAGAATGTGTATCTATGGAAACATCCCTGTTCATTGCCAGGAGGTGCTATTAGTCACTGCAGCAAAAACAACCAGAGGAATCAAGGCCTGTGTTAAGACAGATAAGATGAAAATCATCTCCAAAAATCACTAATCCAACCTCTTCAAGCACCAAAGGTGTTTGAAGGGATTAGTGGAAAAAGAATCTTTAAGAATCTTTAATCTGGGTGAGTCTGGAAGGTCCCAGCACCTTCCAGTGCTCCACTGCTGTGCACAGAAGGGATGAGGCCCCATAGAATAACTCACAGTGTAGAGCAAACTGACCCTCTCTGGAGCCACTTAAGCTGCACTGACAGGGTTTAAGCAGAGCAGGGTGAGGAGCCTGTGGTGGAGGAGCAGTATTGGAAAATTAAGGGAAGAATGATGCATCTGACTCCATGATATCAGAAGGTTAATTAATGACTATATTATTCTATACTATATTACACTACATCTAAACTGAAACTGCACAAGCACTCAACTCAACAAATTCTCATGACTGTCAACAGTCTGGACACACACTTGGCCCTGATGGGCCAAGGAAACAAAACACCATCACTTTGGGTAAACAATCTCCATATTGCATTCTACTTTGGCACAACACAGGAGCAGCAAATGAGATAAGAACTGTTTTGATCATTCTTTTCTCTGCTTCTCTCACTGCTTCTCTCAGGTTCAGAGAATGTGAATCCCACAGAGCAGCCCTTCACTCCCGCCCCAGCTGGCTCAGGTGATGGTGTCTGTGCATCTCCTTGCAGAAGGTGACCTGAGACAGCAGCTGTGCCCACTGTAGCTGGAGGACAGCATGGGGAGGTACACCAGCAGACACACTACTGGACCCCTCCCCTGGCAGAGAAGGTGGATGCCAGTGATTACCTGAGCACCATGGGCTGAGAGAAGCTCCATATCTCCAGAGCCAGAAGCCAAGAAGGGTCAGGCTGCTGAGCTCAGAACTGGGTAATGGGCCATGGCCAGCTACAATTCAGAGGCTGCTGGGTGTTTGTGGGAGCCTCTCAAGGATGCACAGCCTCACTGCTCCTTCCTTGTGAGCTGGAAGGCATTAACAGGTTCCCTGCATTAGATATTACCTACATATTTTGCCTCTTTTCCTCTTACCCACTGTGTCTGAATTAGATGAGTAAATCTCTGTCCTCTGTTATAGCAGGATAAAATAAAGGAACTCCCGAGAAGATGAGAAGTTACTCCAGGTGGTATTTGAGGGTTAATGGAGTAAAATTTGCTTCTGTGCCTGCAGCTACTGCCATTCCTCTGCTTGAGTAATAGAGCCTTAAACATTTAAGTGATGGATGCTAGTGCATGCCAGCTGCAAACCAACAGAGCAGGCTGTAAACACATTTTACCCGTTTCTCTCTTTGTTTTTTAATGTGCTCCTTTTCTCAGCAGTGCTGCTCTCCCTCTCCAGCACTGATTCACAGTGACATGGGCGAGCCCAGCCAGCCAGGGCAGGGCAGGTACAGCCTCATATGACTCACGGTGTTCAGCAAGTTTTGGTCACCAGGCTTCCAGGAGCACTATGGTTAGCACCCCAGCTGCAGCATTTCACCACTGTAAATTTTCTTCCCTCTTCCTCCAACTGGAAGAAGCCATTCTTGTATATCTGCAGGATTTTTTCATTAAGGTGGCCAATGTGCAAACATATGTACCTTTACATACCTCCCAGCAGCAATTTCAAGAGAATCATGTTTCCACATCCATTAGATCTGAGGGAGAAGTTGTCACATTTGTGTAATATCTTTTGGAGATGCAGATACTTGTTTTTCACAGGACAGGACTTGACCTATTTTGTGAAAAATCGATTTTCTGCCCCATATTTGATGGGGCCATATTCCATAAATGAGACTGCTTTCTATTCCCTAACCATGGGGCCTGTGTTCTTGCCTCCAGCTCTGCCTCCAGTCTGGGCTGCTGGCATGTGCTGCTGGGACCTTGTGTCTCTGGTCCATCTTCTGCAGCTCCCAGCTGGAGCCTGGGCAGACCCCACTCCTCTCCCCTGAGGCTGTCAGTGGATTGTGCTGCAAGCCATGGCTCTGCTGCCATATCCAGACCTGTGGGACAGGGCTGTGGGTGAGGGAGCTCACTGGATCCCTGCTCCTACAGAGGCAGAGGCAAAGCTGGTGAAGGACCCTGGGGACATGAGATAAAACGCTGTAAGGTGCTGATAGAGCAGGTTTACTTTGTATTTGTAGCACTGCCATCACTTGTCAAGCCTCCAAAATGAGCTGTGTGAGGCTTGTTGGAGGCAAGGCTTCTTTTTTTGGGTAGCCACATTGCTAAACAAGGGGTGCTCCAGGACAGATCTGTGTCTAGCTGAAACAGTGAAAACCAAGTGCAAATAAGACCAAATTTCATTAGGCTAGATTAACTGGGTGTGTATTAGCAGTGAATTTATAGCCTACTCTGTAAGTGCATTTTCCTGTTCTTATATACATTCTTGGTGGCTTACTTTTCAACTGCCAGCTTCCAAAATCAAAAACCTATCTTAAATTTGACAAGCAACTTAACTACTGTGCAGTGCCAGTGATTTCTTTCCCTCCTGCTCTCCCTGCTTGCAGTGTGATGGGTTAGTTAAGTGCTGAGGTGTTTGCTCCTTGCATGTTCCCTCACTGGGCCCCCACAGTAAAACACACATTAAAATGAATTCTAATGCATCATCAGTGCCATTTATTATTTCCTCTTCTTACATCTGCTCTTGAAGCTTTTCAGCTCTCTCTGCCCTGGAAGGTTCTGACTATCTGTAAATAAGGCTGGTAGCCTAGCAACATTGAGTGAATGCACTTCCCTTGCTGAATAACACTGGGCATAATCAAATCGGCTTCTTACGCTATCTGCGGCTTTAACACCATGAGCTGAAAACAATTACAAATATTTCATGGACATTTGTACATTATTTTGGAAACATTTTTCACATCCTTCAAAAGGAGTCTGTATTGACAAAGTGAAAAAGAAATGTTTGGCTTAGTAGCAAATAAACTATCTCCAGAAACAGGCACAATAATCAGACTGAAAAGATTGATCAACCTGAAGGAGACTAAAGAGAAGGCAAACGCTCTGTCTGAGCATTTGTACTCACCTGCACAGACAACCAGACAATTTGGAGCTACCTTAGGTATCTGAGGGAGAGCTGCCTCGTGGTACAGACATGACATTCTCCCAGGTAGGAAATGAGCCCATGTCATAAAAATTGAGCAGCTACCTACAAAAAGCAATCCATAGCACCATCTATAATCCTTAGGTCTATCTTGCACTAAAGAGGAAACTTGCACTGTCAAATTGCATTTACCACAGCCTATTTCAGGGGTGGATGCAAAGCACAGCCTTCTCCCTCTCCTGTCATGCTTACATGCATGTGAGGAGCAGCCATCCTGAAGGACAGATCTCCTGCTTTTTCCATCCTTTGCAGCATTAGGTTATTCTCCCTACTACAAAGAAGGTGGCATAGGTCCTTTTGAACAGAACAGTTAAACAAGTTTTAGCATGAAAAGCTGCTTAATTTTATATCAAAAGTATGTCAGAATAAATTCTGCAGTTTGTAGTACAATGTACAGACTTGCCGTCTTCTAAGAAGCTGTATTTTGTGTGAGCAGAACTTTCTATCTTCCAGCTGCTACATCTCTTCACTTCAGAATAAGGAAATCTTTATTCTGCACTTTTAATTGACCTTTTTAATCTGAACAAGTTTGACTAGGCAATGAGTGAATGAATGGTTCCAGCATAATGTTATCACAAGGCAGAATTGGTGATGCCAAGCACAAAAACAGCTCTGGCTTTTCCTCCTGTTTCTCTTCTCTCATCCCTGATTAGCACAGACATTAGCAGACAGCAAGAAATCTGTTTTAACTTTGATTTATAAGCTTGGATGCATTTTTTTATTACTATTGGCTGCAAAATTATCTAATTCTATCATAACATTAAGCAACTATAAGAAACAGAGATACTAAACTCTGTTAGGATTAGGTTCAAAGAGAGAATTCCTGCTGATATTTTTGAAAGCTTTGTTTATACTGATAAATAACTTTACGCAGCTTAAAATGCAAATTTTTAATTCACATTGGTATAAATATAACTGAATCAAAATAGCCATTTCACTTTCTTTTCATGTTCATGTGTCCCTAACCAGCTTATATTGCCGAAACTTGGCACAGAAGAGGATTTATAGCCAGAAAAAGAGCATGGTTTGGTCTTTGTCACCAGCTTAAAGCACACCTAACTCTGCTTTCTTAACTTGGTACATAGCCCAGCATGGACAGGAGTAAAGATCACAGGCTTGTAAGACAACTGCATTTCCTGGTATCTAATTCCAGGCTCTGGAATCTAACACTGTCTGCTCTGAGTAATTGTATTTGCCATGCTTTTATCCTCACAAGGTGGCAATACATTCTTCTCAGTAAAATCATTGCTTGCCACCCTGAGACAGAGAGCCAGGAATCTGTGATGTGCATGCCCTGAGGTTGTTGCAGCCTGGGAATTAAAACCTGATCTTGCTACTTGGGATGAAATTGGAGTTTGGGAGCAATTTCACAGAAACCCTGGGAGATCTATCTGCCTGTTTTGCACCACAGCCTAGCTCCCCTCACAATGATTACTTCTCTTGCTGCCAACCTTCCCTTCCTTATGAACTGATGAGAGAGCTCAGCTGAGTTATTAAGGAAGGGACTGCAGCCAGGCATCTCCCAAACCAGCAGGAATAAGGTTCTGACCTTGAGGAAACCTATGGCAAAGAGGAATGCATGTGTAGGAGAGGGGAGGTGATCAAAGATTAAACCAAACACAGTGGCTTGAGATGTCCCTGAAGGATTAGGAAAGGAAGGTGAGACACTGGCAAGCAAAAGGATCAGGAGGTCTTCCAACAAAATGGAGGATAAAAGGACAGAACTGTAATGTGAGATAATTAAGATGCTACCAAGACTTACAGACCCAGTTACAGAATGTCAATATATCAAAATGATGGAATGGAAGATAATTGTCAACTAGAGCTGAGAAGGAGTGTAATGCTGAGAGTGGGAGGAGTAAGGAACTGCATTTTGATACATGCTCTGACTGAATTCATCACACCTGTGCACTGTGCATCTAATTTGAGCTTTTGAGATTCAGGGGAAGAATTTCTCTTTAAAATCTGACATATGCCATTAAGCAACCCTTTTCCTACTACAGAGAATATTTTTTGTTTTCTGTTTCTTTGTTGGCTTTCTTAAATAGGAAAGAACCATCACCTCCTAAAGAGATTCTCTCCTTCCCCTAAATGCACAGAGGTGGAGCTGCTCATAAAGAGCTAAAAGATTGTCTGGAGAAGTAATAAAAATGTAGTGTGGCACCTGATACTGGATTTTAGGAAAACATTTCCAAGCTAATCAAATAATGACCTAATTGAAGTTTATATTGTGGACAGATTGATTAACACACGGAAAGTGCAAAACTGAGAACCCTGTTCTTGTCCACCTGGCTCTATATTTTGGGTGGGCAGAGTTAACTGTGTATTTTGTTCACTAACGTCTCAAATGTTCTGCAATACATTTTAAAAATCAATTCAAGTACTGAGGGCAAATGGGCATACATAAAAAGGGAACATTGGGCACATAGCTGAGTGTCCAGAGGCTGCCGTTGTAGAGGTTTGCCCAGCCCTTTGCAGGGCTATATAAAGTTGTAACACTTTCAGCTGAAAGGAAACTGAGCGTGCCAGATTGGTAATGAATGATTGGTGCTGTGCTGCCTTCAGATCCCCCCAGCCCCTCCTCATTTCTGCAAACAGTCATTATTTTCAGGAATGTCATTTTGAAGCACATTTCTTGCTCAGTGCTGCAGTGCCCTCCAGTGCTCAGAGAAAACATTTTGGCTTCCATTATCAGGAACCCAAAATACGGACACCATTTTATATCTAATTGTAAGGCTGGACGCTTCACTGTATTTCAGATGACTCTTTGGTTTGGTTTCCAAATTGTAAAGGCAGTAGCTACACCTAGCTGCCTCTCGCCAGTGCCCTCTGTCACCCTGATCCAGCCAGAACTACTGACAGAAAGCTGCCTCCTGCCTCGAAACCTGCACCAGAGGATGGGTCTGGGGATCCACCTGCACCAGCCACAGCTGGGACTGTCTCTGAACCTGGGCTTATGGCTGCTGCAGGGCTGTGACCCCCAGCTTGTCATGGATTTTCTTCTCCAGGGTACCTCTTTTGCTGCTTGAAACACTTTTCACAATAAACAAGATGCTTGAGGTGAATGATTTTCACCTCAGTGAGTCCTATTCTTAAATGGATTAGAATGCTCCTCTCAACAAAAGCACTGGCAGGTGCTTACTGGCTGTTGTTTAAGAATTATTTTTGAAGCAGTAAAGTTTTCCCAAACATTGAGTGTTGCAGGTTATTTTAATGATATAACCTGGTTTAAGGCATAAAGTGACTCGAAGTTGTTTTTTTTTTTCCTGTGTGAATTACATTTTTACCATTGTATATCTCTAGTGCAGAGGTTTAAGAAACTACACCAAGAGCTTTCCTAAAAATAGATGAGAAAATCTGCATATCCAAAATAGCCCAAAACAAACACCTGGTTAGAGTAAAAAAATTTAGGGTGGTATTTTCATCAGACTAAAGCAATTTGGTTTCAGGCTTCCAACAAATCACAGTAAGAACTGATAACAAAAAAAAATATATATATATATATATATATTCTGATAACTTGTGTTTAATGGGGAGAATCATACCAGCATTCTCTCATCTATGCATTTTTCAGGCAAGAAGGCATTTTTTTTGGAGAAGTTGCCAGGGGAACTAAGAGTTGTATAAATAGTACAGAGAGAGAAATGTCCCTCCCACATTTTTTTCACTCTATTCCAGATGGTAAGTACCTGACTGACCACTGCAAAGCTGAAAAACCTCTGGTTAATTCAAACACTTGTGGCTCAATATGCAGCAATCTGGTAAATGAGATCAATCAAATAAGGAAAAAGGGCTGGGGGTGGGTTGTGTACAGAGCAAGAGGTATACACAAAAACAGAAGAAGGAGGTCAGACATGGAAATAAGAACTTCTTCTCATGGGAAAGATAGAAAGGATAAAGGAGCCCCTCAAAGACCTTGCACTTGCACATTATGATCTTCATTCTCTCTTTACTTTTGGATTGGCAATTTTGTAGTATCATGACCAACTAATGTAAGAGCATAGCATTTCAGAGAAACATTTGAAAATTACTTTTCTCCCTGCAATGATCTACCACAGAAATTGAAAGCAAAAATACGAAGTTGGGTATCGTTAACAAATAGTGGTAGGTTTTGAAACTGGGAGACCTTTTTTCCCAGCCTTTAAGTGTGAATCTTGTCCTAGGAAGAAGTACTTGTGTTTTCACAGGCCTTTTTCCAGATTTTCTAAACACACTAAGAGAGATCCTAACAAAAAGGGCCCTGTTGGTGTTTATAACTGATTGGGAGCAGATGCTTGAGAATCAGATTGTACAGTATTTAGATAGTAGTTACACTAGAAAGACTCTCAAAACTTGTTCTTCATATTTTTCTTGTTTATACATCAAGAAAAGCTGTAGAATCTGACCTCTAACAGGACCATCTGGATCTGCTTACTTTCCCTAAAATATTACCCTCTCTCTAAAGGTGTGTCCTCACCATGATGACTCTGTGTACAGCGATGCCTAATCTTGACAGACTTGACAGAAGCTGCCAGGATCTGCTCTGGCTACGGTTTTGAAGTTCTGTTATCATTCATATGCCTTTATCTGCACATACTCTGTGAAGCAGCAAGGTTCCTGACCAGCTTAAAGCAAAGCCTTCTCTAATCCAAATCTGCAAGGATAAGTTTAGACATATATAGCACTCCAGGCCCTCCTTCAAAACTGTTGCCGACGCACAAATAGAAGTTGTACAGATCTAAGTAGGAAAGGCTGACCCAAAAATGTAATATTGTTCCAAATGTTTCAAATGAGCTTGAATAGGAGCACAAATAAAGGGTATACTCATTCTGTCAGTGGCACATTGTGTTAAGACAAAATCCATGGGCTACCAGGGCTGGCTCAGTGCAAGGGTATTCTCTCAAAATTTTGAAGTTAAATTGAGAAGCAAAAACATTTCCCAAAGCTATGGGCAATAAAGCTTCAGAAGCATACAGGAAGCACGTGCAAGCTTCAGAAATGCTTCTTGAAGGGAAATTAGCCTACAACTACATTTGTGAATATTGCTCTCAATAGTTAATGACCTTAACCAAACCATAAAATTTGTGCATAAATTATTATCTGATCAGTTAGCTGATTAGTGGAAGTACACAGGTCTACCAGTTAAAAAACCCTTATCACTGGCAAATGAATGCCAATTAACGTGATTTGTATTTCTGCATGTGTCATTTCTCTAGAACAGCTTTGACTTACAAAAATAGAAATCCATAATATGACCAATTAATCTCTAATTGTAAGTCCAGATTAACATGCACTAAGTAATAACAGACACTAATTGCATTAATAATGCAATGTAACAGCGATCATCTGAGTAAGGACAAATGACTCCTATTCAGCAAGATTGCTTTTATTACCCAGTTTACCCCAGCAATATGAGTCTAATACGGTCAACAGAATTGTTTTCATGGCTCTTCTGTATAAAATACTGTGACTGCTCACTTTATTACCCCATCAAAGAAAACTTGTTTCATGACTCATTTCATGACCCCATCACAGAAAAGTGGTTTCATGACTGGTCTCAGTGGAAGAACTATGCTGAAGTAGTAGTACCTATTAACCATAGCCCTCCAGGGTTCATGTACACCCTCCTGTGTCACAAATAGACACCTGGGGATAGTTATTTTCCTCTTGCAAACACTCTTCTTGAATAGCATCCCTTCAAGTACTTTATGTCCCAGACTGAGCTGTGAAGGCTTGATTTCTTATGTTTATTGTAATTACACACATACTTGGACACCACGTTAGACACAGATTCTTGTGCTCACTTCATAAACAGCCAATATAAGCAGAGATTATTTCAGCTATTCTTCAGAAAACCTCCCTGCCTTGTATTATCAATCATTCTATTAGATACTAAAAATACTTACGGAAAGATTCCTATGCCAGGCATTTTACAGCTTTGCACTGTTGATAGTGATAACATGTATTGCTAAATTTACAATGTCTGAAGTGTTTTCAGATTAGATTTGAGAGTTGCCATAGCAAGACTTTTAAATGAAAAACTTCAAGACTTTGAAAGTATTTAGGAATTCTAATTTCCTTTAAAAAAAATTTGAATTATAAATTATTATAGATTCTGATCTTACGGTGTAACTGGACAGCTGTTACTGGATTTTTACTGTTGCAGTAACTGTAAAATAATATTCACTGGACTCATATATGCAAAGACAGCCTAATACTCCTAAAAATAAGGCCAGATATACTTCTTTCACCTAACAAAACCAATGGGTTTGTGTCATTTCACTAAATGTCTCAACTGCATCCTCTGAAGTAGGGACCCAAGACAAATATATATCCTGAGTTTGAAAGTGTTCTCTTCCACACACTTGAGTGTTTTCACTCTCCAGAAATGTGCTACATTTGACACATGTTCAGAAAAGACTTTGTAGCTGCCAAATATTGAACCAGGGGAACACAGGGAAAACTGTTTATGACCAAAATAAGAATAATAGGGAATGACATTGAAACAATATTTTGTGGCAAGACACTCTCATTTCAATTCAGCTGATAGGCAGTGGTTTTAAGTGTTTGTTTATAGGAGTTTTTTTTCCCATAACCATATTAAAAATTGAAATTGAACCATAAGTTCTAATATCCCTTTCCAGTGTACATAAAATTATATTTCTTGTTACTGTACTGAAATAAACCAAGACTCATTAACAGGGCCTTGCTGTTACCACTTCAAACGACCTTCCATCCTGATTCTACACCAAGCAAACCCTGAATTATGGAAATCAACACTTAGTTTGTGTTCTCTGCTGTGGCAGCCAAAGAATAGTGTATCGATACCCACTTTATCCTCTAAAGTTTTATGTAAATGATGACAGCCATTTTTCCAGGGGTTGGAAACAGAAATAAAGGCACTAGATGGCAGCAAACATCTTAAAACCACTTTCTTTCTGAAGTCTGGCTGGAACCGAACAGCTGTAGGTCGCCTTCCAGAAGTGAAATGCCTTTTGGAACTTCTTCCTTGGTTCAGCTGTTAAAAAAGACTGTCCTGCCAAAGAGTCGGCGTTTGTTGCAAGCTTCTGAAATAAAATTTAAAGTCAGAGTTTTGTGGATTTTGCTTTCTGGATGAAAATCAGAAAATGGCCTTTTTCAGCATCCCACCCCTTCTCCCCAATGCTACCTGTACTTAATTATGATTTAATTATATATAATTATGTATGGCTGAGTTTGGACGTTGTCTATGCAAAGGCTTAGCTGTAAACAGAGGAGGTAACTTGGGCTATAAGTTGTGTTGGAGTTTAGCTGTACTGTACTCAGTATCAGGTCACTTATTTAACTCAGTGTCATCACACTTTTGTAACACCCTATTTTCCCATCTGCAGCAGCTTTAGGCCCACTGAGTAAACATGTCCATTTTTCATGAATGTCTTATCTGCCAATGCAATTTCCCTGAGCAGGATGATGTCTACTGCTTTATTAAAATATTGCTATTCAAGCTAACAAATACCTCTTATGCTGCTGTAGAGGGAGTTAACCATAGACTTCCTACAGATTCTGGGAAGCCAGATGTTTCCTAAAGATTTGTTTTTCCTTTATTATGAAAAAATGGATAATAAAAGTTTTGTATGCCCCTTTGTAAGGTGTTCGTTCACTGAACCGATTCATTAGGCAAACTTTTCAAGGGCTATTTTTACATCATGTGGCTGTAAACCTTACTAAGAACATGTAAGGTATAGATAGGACTGAGCATTTGAAGACCTTGAGATGTTTGAGAATTCTGTGAATTCTGTGAATTTGAGACCTTTCTATTTGCTTCACAAGGATGCATTCTGTGTGGTAGCGTACTAGCAGATGTTGAAGCAACACTGCAGATCATGCAAACTGATTTCCACAGAAATCTTTCAAATCTATACAGAGTGACTTTAGATGTAGAACACACACCCTCTGCAGCCTACAGCAGCACTACACTGCCCAAGATGTACCCAGGAGAGGACTCAGGCCAGATTTGACAATGATGACATGTAAATCTAAGGAAGTACCAGCTTTTTACGGGCTTCTGTGTCTGGCTGATTCTTATTTCATCTCAGTCATTTCTCTCATGTCTTCTCTTCATGCAAAAATGGACACAATTTAGCTGACTTACAAAGTGTGACGATATTGCATGCCTGCACAGGAGGAAAGAGTGTACAGCAAGAGTAACACTTGAGGCAGGAGGTGAGGTGTGAGCCCAATGGTTTATTTTCTTGCCTCACAGGAATATCACAGTCCATGTCTCTGACATGGACTGAGACTTTACCTTTAATCAAAGGTCAGAACCCTTTCTCCTAAATTTATTTTCCAGCCTTCCAATCACATTTTTTTAATTTGTTTTCAGTTTGCTTCTTAGCACTGCTACCTTGGGTTAATCTCCCTCTGCCTCTGTTTGTTTGATCTGCTGCTTCTCTTAAAACATGAACCATTTTCCATCATTTTTCTTTCCTCTTCACTGGAATTTTATCCATCTCTAAAATCTTCTCTTTGCCATAAAAAGAGGAGTTATGGAAAGGGGAAGGCTGTTTTAAAAGAAGTCTAGCTAAATTCTTTTTTGCTCAAGTAACATTACTGAAAATCCTAACCTACCAACAAACTAGATGATGCTTCAAGTTATGTTCTGGCTTTCTCCTAGGCCTTGGGCATAGCTCCTGCAAGGAGTATAATGTCATGCATTTAACAAATGCTTCAACAGTTACTTGGGATCTAAATTCAGAGGCAGTATCAATCAACGTAGTATAAAATTTTTCAGCTCTTTCCTACAAGGCCATTTCTGGAATTGCTGGAAGCAATACCAGTCAGCTGCAGTGAATTTAATAAATATTTTGTCAGACGATGCAATTAAGCCTGGTGTTTATTATCCTGTAAACATTTATAGAGCAGCACCCAGCAGCAGACTCTATGCTTTCTCTTATCATTGAAACTCTGCCTTACACCGTACTCATGCAGCTTCAGGAAGCATTTTATTAGGAGGCCTTGAAGTAATTGTTAGCTTTAAATATGTAACTATTTATATAAATTAAGAAATAACTCTTGACATGGCTTGTTTATTAACCATTAGGCATGAACTTTTTCAGATTTGTGAAAGGAAGAATCTCCTTGGTGTTCAGTATTACCAGACACAGAATGATATTTACTTCTCCTTCCCTAATCCTCTGACATCAAAAAAAAAAAAAAAAAAAAAAAAAAAAAAATTAAGACAACCCTGATTTTATCTGAAAATGCAGTGAAAGGTTGGAAACTGTTTGCCAAGCTAGAGCTTTTTCCCTTACAAGGAAATGCAGTTTTGGGAACAAATAGCATTCCAGTCTTTTCCCCAGTGGGCATTATGCCATTGTACTTGCAGACATTGTGTCATGGAAATGTGCAAGAAGGCCTCAAACAGCTAAGAAATGCATTGCCTAGTTATATATTTATTTTCTACTCTTTTAAAGCTACTGTCTACTCTTGTTGGATAATAGAGAATGACACGAGCTGAGGCTTATTGACTACAATGTTTTCTGCTCTACAGATTAATGAAAAGCCAAACTTTACATGAATTTGATATAGTTAATAAAATGTATTCCTTTTGAAATATTTTGATATTGGTAGCAGCATTTTTAAGCAAGCATTTCTGTAGGTGATTCCCATGCTGGCCAGAGCCAAACTTTTCAGTGTGAACAAGGAACATATTCAAAATTCAAAACAAAGCCTTTTTCCTTTTTATTTAAATGGAAATATTATTCTTTAGAAAGAATTTTAAAGAGATTTCTCCTTTAGCACTGTCTGCTTTCACAACAGCTTTTAAAATATATATGAGAAAATTTATATCAGATGGCCATCTTTCTGATTTTCAAAGTAATTGTCTTATTAGAGGGGTATTTTATAATTAGAAGGGGGTTTCAGTTATTAATAGTCTTAAATGAATCTTTCTTGGGAAGTTACATTTATTATCAAAAGTGTGATTTCTGCTTGGAGACCTTTTTATTGTTTGATACTATCCAGTAAAAGCACGGTTTAAATCTACATGAGCATTTTGACAATCTATTGTTTTCTTGGGCAGCACAGTTTTTAGTAAAACACAAGTTCCTTTATAGTTCTCCAACTTTCATCATTCAGCATAAAATATCAGTTCAGCTTTAGATGTTAAAAATTCTTTTTTGTGACCTAATTCAGATTAATTCTCAGCAATGCACTTGTGCTTTCTCCAGCCTATTGGTGTTGGCTTAGTGGGAACCACACACAGAACAAATTTCCATCTAAGTGGGATATTCCTATTCTCAGTATCCTTCTGCTCTCTTGCTGACAACAAAGTATATTTGAGATAAGGCCAAAGGATGAATGAAGACCTGAACTGGCTCACAGATTACTTCCACAACGCTCAATTCCTCATGTCTCTTCAGTATTATCCCTTTTTTCCAAGACCTGAGAGCCTACATCAGAAAGAAAATACTCTTTCAAGTGCCCTTTAAATTTCAGGTTCATTCACTGGCATCAATGGGGTACCAATAATTTTTAGCACAGTAATATTTGGAGAATAAAGAGAATAGTTTGGTGAATTGTAGGCTACAATTTGCTCCCAGGGCAGCTGTAAGAACACACCCAGTGAAGGAGCTCCCAACAATATGTTTGAGAACTCTCTGGGGCTGTTTGCAATTTTGCTGCCCCAAGAAAGGATGATCTGAGAAGTTCTTTTGACCATTAAATTCCTGTGGATCACATCACATATTCCTTTAAAGCTTCCTTATCTCTGGATTCTGTACAGGGAATAGATACTGCAATGCATGATGATAGAAATGTGCACGTACAACCCTTTAGCAGTGTTTAACCCTTTTCAAACAGGACTTCATACTGGCTATTGGAAAATATTAAAGCACCAGCAGGAAGTCCCTGTACCTTTGCCACTCAAAACAGCAAAAAACAAGGGTATTTTACTGATTAGATGCACTTTAATTAATTCCAAATTATGCTATCAACATCACTGCACATTTTTCCTATTTACCCACAGATAAATGCAGATATAAGTTAACCTTTCTTTAAAGCTTTGCCAAGAGCAGAACAAGAATAGATGAAAGCTCACAAAATCCCATGGTTGTAGTTTACATTTTCAGTGCCCTGCTTTATGTGGCATTCAGATCCTTTGTGTGCTCAAGGGAAAAAGTGACACTGGCGTCCACTTCCATTGTTGGTACTATTTTGGGCTTGACTCTACTGTGAACTGCAACTATAGCAGAGCTTCCTTAGGAGGGATATGGATGATGAATATGGTTTCCTTATCCTTAAGCTGAGCATTCTCTTCAGTGTCATGGTATTTTTGTATATGTTAAGCACATGATATTTTTAGTTATTAGAGAAGTTCAGCATTTTTCCGCTTTAGCCCACAGACTGAACTCCACGAAAAAAAATGGCTCTCTAAGTGTCACCACAGGTGACAGGAGTAAAGTCTTTGCTTTCTTAATAATTACTATTTCTTGACTAAGTGGATTTGCCCACAGTTTCTGGTTTTATATGACAAGCTGATTTCTATTCCTGCTTACTACCTTGGCAAGTAAAAATTAAAATTGAATCCATGCTGCTCAAATTCCCTACAACAGTTTCAAAATTAAATCCTCGGTGATGATAAATAAAGCACAAGTTATCCAAGTGACTTAGCACAAGTTATCCAAGTAACAACTGCTAAAGATATCCTGCAACACACATATGAAAAAATATTTTTCATCTTTTTCAGCAACATTCATGTCTGTCCTGAAGCCTGGCTTTTAATAGCCAAATTCATCTGATAAATATGGATAACAAAATAATCAAATATCTTAATCCATTTTTCAGAGAAAAAAATATTTGATGATTTCTTAGTCTCAGTCTCTGTTCACAGTAAAAAATCTAGATAATAGAGTTCATAGAACAGTCCTGCTTACTAAGAGATGGGTCTCTTTTTCTGGTAATTTACACTCACCAGAAACCAAAATTCTCTACATGCAAAATTTTTATCCAAAATGGTTTGTGTTTTAAAAAAGAAACAAAACCAAACCACCTGAAGTTCTTGTATGTGCTAGCAAGAAGAAAATTTTTAAAAACTGAAACTGATTGAAAATTCCCTTGCCCTCAGAGGAAATTAATGGAAATTGATGGATTGCCCCCAGAAATACAAATTAAGCTAATTTACATTGAATGACAACCCTATTACAAATCCAGAACATTTCAGGTGGCTGATCAGCGACTATTAACAATTTCTGTACATACACACACAGTATGAACAGTAAAGGACAGAAGCATTTATCAAGCCACTACACCAATCTAGGAATTACCACAATTTGTTTGTAAATTGCCTTCCATATGTGACAGTTTGTGTCTTGCCATTCTGGCCACCACTGAGTACAATGAAAGACTAAATTGCCACCACCACACCAGAACACCCTCTTTAGAAGCTGATTCTGTGTTTCCACAAGTAAATTTTTATTTCCAAATTTGCCTTCCCAGTCATCACTCACAGTCAATGATTGTGTGACAACAACCATGAATCAGCAACTAAACATAGATAGTCTTGGGATCTTGCAAAACTAAATCTTCTCTCCCTTTTGCATGCCCAAAGGGGTTACATCAGCCCACAGAGCTCAGATACGAACTCTGTGCTCTGTACTGAGGCTGTGCCACACCCTGGGAACTGGCTGACAGAAATATAGCAAACTGTTGGCAGCTGTATAAATGTATGTGTCTCTGGGAGGCAGGGTCATGGATACAGCTCAACAGGGCACATATGCTGGATTAAAAAAAAAAAAATAAAGCAATCTTAATCCATTCATTTTTAGTAAAAAACTATTCTTGGTATAGTTTTTCCCAGAGCAGCACTCTATCAAAATAGTTTTTTCCCTTTTTGCGAAGTCATTGCTTTTGTGAATTCCTTGGTTATCCATCAAAATGCAAACACTGCAAAATCCAGGATCCTCCAGCCTCATGATTTCCCATCACTTCAAGAAAGCAGAGCAGTCAGGAGGACCACAACAGCTAATTTCTCTGGCCAAATGCTCACTTGGCCCCTGTAAATACCTGGAATTGATCCATAGCAGTGATCACACAGCATTACAGTTTCCCCATTCCTCTCCTCAAGGGTGCATTCACAGGCATTGAAGAAGCCTCTAAAGGCATTTGTAATATAATTTGTAAATATCAATACTATTCAACATTTACTAACAACTTGTATGCAGGTTTAACTTATGTAAATGCCTATACGATTTTCCTCATTATTGTTTGTTTGTCAGGCAGTGTTATGACCTGACAAGGCACTATTATGAAAACTTCCTAAGCACACTGATGGAACAAGGCACTGTTTTCAAATGCAGGTAAGCTTTAAATAGAAAATTCATAAGATGGCGTTATTTTCACTTATTAATTTCATTACTTTTATGTCAAAATTGGTTCATGTTATAGATGCTCAATTCAGTATCTAGTAGTTTCTGTTCTTTTGCTTTTTCTTCTCTGGTCAATCCATCAGTAGTGCTTTCTATTAGTCAAAAGATAAATTACATCAAATGAGAAAAATGGTTGCTCAGCAACTCAGACTCCCACTGAGCCTGACAATGGTAAATGGAGGAAATTTCTTGAAGCTCTTATGTGCTAGTTGAAGGGAAAAGAACATTTATATTATTTTGAATACTCCTGTCATGAGTGGCTATAAATAACAATGAGATAAAAATACACCTTTTGTTTGTCTGTGTACTTTTCCTAAAGAAAACTCACCTTTTTAAAAATTCTTCTTCCCAAAACAGGTAAAATCTTAAGCAGTTCTGTTATGTGGATGTTCAATTTCATATTAAATTTCTATATTGTCTTTCACAGGTATCTATTTCTATAGACTGAACTGCTTTCATAGTGTTTTCCCAGTGTCTCTTAAACGACCAGTGATCATGGAACAGTAGTAATGAAATGGAAAAGCCAAATGTGTGTGCATGTGTGGCTCTGATTTTTGTACGGATGTTTGTACTGAACCATGCCTCCTTCCTCTTCCTCACCATGCCAGCCACACACAGCTAGGAAATGCTGCAGTGGTGCTCATAATTAGGGCAGTAGTTACCAACCATAAGTGGTCCAAATTAATTTACTAACTGTTTGGATATGCCTCAAAAAAAAAAAAAAATCCTTGCAGGTTGTGATTAATGATTGGTTTTGTAACATTAGCTTCCTGCTCACTTTCCAAGCAGACCAACTGGTCTAGAACTGACAGAGTTCTGCTCTGCAGTAACAGCACTTTGATCAAAGTCCTGATTAACATCAGACCTGACACTGACCACGTGCCTGATTTCTGCCAGTTCCCAGACACTGCTGAGGAATGTAACCTCACCAAATTCCTATGAAGAGATATGATAAAGTTCCCTTCTTATCTATTTTGCAAACACTGCAGAACATAAATTTAAGATTAATGGCTCTTTCACTCTAATAATGGAAACCACATGGCTTGTATTTTATTAAAGTTAATAGTAATCTCTGTATTCTTATGTTCAAGATCTAGAAACTCTTTTTTCTATCATGATCAAAATGTCAAAAATCAGTTGGCTCTTTCTAAGTACAGTTTTCACAAGAATGATTTTTGATGTAAAAATCTGTAATGGAAAGAAATCTACAAATACTCAGTATCTGAGTTCAAATTTAATACAATCACAGTGCAAGCATTCTGTGTCTCTTTGAGGTGGAAAATTTGGTTCATAATCCTTAATATCTTATTGTTGTATTACTCAACATGGGAAATTCAAAATTCAGCTCATTATTAGGGACAGGCAGTCATTTTAATTTTCCATTCATTTGTAAAATAATTTGTGTCAATCCACTTGAAAATTCAAACAATGAGTTGTAGTTCTCTTCCTAAATTTTTCAAATGCTGCTACCGTACCTTCACTGCTGTCTTCAGAATAATAGATGTTTCCATTCTCTTTTGTGCACTCAGGAAGCTGAAAAACATTTTGATACATCTTTGATTAGAGGCACCTGTGGCTACAGAGCAAAACACCTTTAGCTGCCAATTTTTGTTTCTTCAACTGAGGTAAACTTGCACATTATTGGCATTACATAAATCTCAGTCTGAAACAAGATGTATCAAGTCATTTAAGGAATTTTGGGAAACAAAAACATGTACTTCAAAATTTCCTTTATATTACCTGTAGACAACACTTGTATGCTTTGATTATTTCTTTAGAGGCCACCTTGCAATTTTCTGTATTTTCGCGTTTCTGTAAAAAGAGTGCCCAAAAAAGTTTTCTTTTGAAGCTGTTGTAAAGTATTTTCCAATCTTTACATCTTTTGAATGGTGTTCAGTGTTGACAGTTTACTGTGAGCAGCTAGAGAACTTCCACTGTCACCAAGCTCTGAGACTTTGTTTTTCCAAATCTATTGACAGCACTGATGGGACCAATAAGACTTTTAGGTCTTATGAGACTGGAGTCCTGCACAGCATATGAACAGTTGAGCCTGGAGAAATGCATCCAGGTAATATCTCTACCTTGATGTTTCAATGCCTAAAAAAACATGATTGCTAGCAACTTCTGAAGCCTAATCTGTGGGATGTATGCACAGAATTGTTATAATAAAATGTACCAGTATCTCTTAGGCCAGTATTTGGTGTAATGAACATTTCCAAATGTTTCCCTCTTTGTCCGCTGTTTCTTTAAACGAGCTACATACAAAAAGAAAGTATCAATTCATGTTTAGAGAACAGTTTCAGCAAGGAATCCCATCCAGGATTTTTATTTCAGTAATATTTTAGAACATCCATAATATCTCAGGATAAACAGACTCTTACAAGGTAGAGCTATTGTTTTTTAATTCTACAGCATGTCATAATTTAACGAAAAATGTCATGGCTTTATATTTCTGCCCAATTATGGGACGAGTGAATGAAATGCATTTCTTTTAGAAAGAGATGGATGATTTCTCTAACACTTATTGAATGAATTAATGAAAAAGCAGGAAGACAAAATTCCCATTTTTAGATAAGCTTGTTTTCACTAAATGGACGCATGACTTGTGAAGCCCCAGAAGTGCTGTCAGCAGTCTGAATGGATATACTGCCCAATGCCCTGCAGAAAGTCCAGAGCTTTTTCACAGGCCAGGCCACCTTCTGCAGAATAGCTCAAAGCAAAAGCAAGAAGAGGAAATTTTGTGTATCCTCTGTGGCCCTCACCATTTGTCTGACTTATCCAACTCCTTCTGTTGACAGGCTTTTTGTTGGCAAATTTTTTTTCCACTTCTTAAAAATAAAAGGCATGAGAAAGTGACGGCCAGAAACAGTCCCCTATGTCAATTCTGTAGTATTTTGTCTCATTATTATCGCTCCCTCTTGTTCAAATTTTTCTATCAATTTCAAATGTCAAGAGTTACACAGAGATTTGACAGCCATAAACACCACATAACACTGTACCTGTTTGTATGTATCAGTGAAGCAATAAAGACATAGAATTTTGAAAATTTATATCATTAACTGAATGCAAAGAGACTAAATGTATTTTCTGAGAGAACTGAGAATGCTCAGGGGTTTTCTCCCATCTTCAATAATTTATGAAGCCTCTTATTCATAACAGATGTGTCCAGCCACACAGAGGAGAAGTTTAACTTGTGAAACACATTTGTATTTTGAACTTTACTTAATACTCCATACTTTACACACAGAATGTGACCTGTGCATGAAGAATTGTTCATATTTTTATTTTAAATGCAGCTTTGACTGGAGTTGTCAACACCACAAGCCATTATACATTTTAGTAGAACACAAAACACCAAAAGAATTCCTAGATTTGATGCAGACATTTGAAAGGGGAAAATGTCTATCTGGAGAGGGTACTCAGGGGTTACAAGTTACAAGTCACAAGTTTTGCATTGTTTTCTGTTCTGACTTCTTGGCTCTCTGCCCTGCTGACTGGGTTGCTGCCTTCCCCCTTTGACATTTATGAAATGGTTGCTAAACTAGCTAAATATCTCAGAGGCTCCCAATTTGGCATCTTCATATAGAGATACACTTCAGGAACATCACTCAAAGCTGAACTTATTCACCAACTGGAACTTAAATGTGTTAGATCAGGAAACTAATAAAACTTTTCTGTCTTATGTTTGCTCTGATGACAAGCCTTGCATTTGTATGATTGACTCAACCCTGAGTGGAGGAATTAAGTTTGTACCTGTAGGTTTGAACCTGCAAAAGTCTTACAAATAATCCCTGACAGTGTAGAAAATAGAAAGTTCTGTTAATATACACATCAGAAAAGATCAAGAAGGAACTGGCCTAAGGCAGCCCTCTGGCAAGATTATTCAGCATGGCTGTAATGAATTTTCAGTCCCAAAACTGTATCTGCAATAACAGTGTCAGGGTCAGAGATGTGCAGATATTTTATGATATTTTTGACACCTTTCCAGAATTATTCAATATACTGAGTACTTACCCCAGTCTGACCCTGGTATGATTAGCAGCACACATAGCAGCTATTTTCAAATACTGTAGATTTCTATGTTTTTCCTTAAATCAGCAATTTGAAGGTAGAAATATAGAGGGCAAGAAATGGCTACCAAACCTTAATAAAAGTTGAAAAATAAGCTGAAAGCTGAAGTCACAAAAGCCTTAATCTTGTGGTGAGGATGGTGACACACAGCAGTGACTAGACCAGAGTCCTATGCTGCATGAGACCTGAACTCCAGGGAGTTTAATACAGGAGGAATCCTTCCAGCTCTCATAGGGTGTCTGCAGCTGTACAGAGACCATCTCAAAAGTATCTCCCATGCTCAGCAGCTTTCCTGGATGAGAAGAACAGGAGCATTATGGAGCAGGGACAAGTCACTGGTGTGGAAGGTGAATAGCTAAGAAATGACAGAGGCAACAAGAGCAAAAGGGATTCTACTACAAACTTTTCATGGCTGTGACTGAACTACGCAGTTTTAATAGCAAGATGCACTGTGGCCCATAATGGTACAGTTAAGGTAGTAGATAAGGGATTTTTTTCAGCCCACAATGAAACAGTTTCATACTTCCAATAGTGAATATGAATATTGGCCACCATTTTTTATTTTAAATGGCATTATACCACTCTATATCACTTATTCTTTAGATACAGGGTCCCAGATAATCAAATGGAGGGAGCACAAGTAAAGCAGAAACACGTTTCCATTTCTCCATGTAATCATCTTCTGGCAGGAGTTCTGAAGCTTTCTTGTGAGTCCAATAAAAACAGATCAGAGAACTGAGCACCTATTCAAGCAAATATTAAACTAATAAAAAAATCAAAACCAAGGAGACAATCTGATGGGCTCATTCACAAGAAAAGTGGCAATGAAAGGAGAACAGAGCAGAGTAATAATATTTGTCTCTGATCTGTATTTTCAAGGTGAACCTTTGATAGATGTTTTAAAAATTTCATTTTCATGCAACACAGATCTGAAAATGACATTAATATTAATTTGCTCAAATTATTTTTCTGGTGTTTATTTTTCCCTACACAGGAATTGTCTTTTCTATCCTTCTATTTTGGCACATTCTTATGTGACTATCAGGGAAAAAGACCCACTCCTTATATTTATCCCTGTCAAAGAGGTGAGTTTTAAACCTTCATGAGAAGACATATATGCTGACAAATCCTATTCTAAATTTTCCACTTCTACAGAATCTGAGACATTATGTAAATGACATAACTACAACTAATTCAACAAAATTATTTCTAATTTTTATGTCAGAGATAATAATTCAATGCCTTGAATTTTCTGGGTTTTTCCTGACTTGGTCTATCTTTAATTATAGAAATTTAAGCAAGATTTAGGCAAAAAAAAAAAAAAAAGAAAAAAAATAAAAAAAGAAAAAAAAAGAAAGTAATCCAACCTTAGTATGTGTTCTCGTTGTTAGGGAAGTCTAAATACTCCTTGGTTAGGTGGAAGTGATCTTCAAAATCATTATGGTAAATTTAGCAATGTTGCACATGTAGCAAACGAAATGCACAAACAAGGGAATAAAAACAAAAAACAAAGTGCTTTATTTAGCCAGTTATCTGCAGCTGAGTACTGTACTTGCATGATGGGGAGAGAGAAGGATGAGAAATGGTCGGCTTGTTCACTTCCAGGCTCACTTGAACAGATGTCAAATTGCCTTACCCAATTCAATTTAGATTTAACTTACTAGGCAAATCGCTACTCCTCTCTCAATCTTCACTTTCTCATAGATAAAATTGATACTATAAGTGTGCTTCGTGAACTGATCATTCCTTTCACATGCTGCAACCAGTGCAATGATAAAGCCTGATAAAGGCCAATGAAGGATGACATTCAGTTGCCCTCTGAGAGCATTATTATACATTTTTATCTCACACACTGAACTCTTTGTTATGGTCAAAACCTAGGAAACAAAAGATTTTTTTTTTTCAATTTGAAATTGGTACTCTTAAGTCATTCCTCAAAAATGCCATTATTTTGCTGTTCCTCCTGCAGATTACCTGGAGGTTAAATCAGGAAGATAACAGAAAGTCTAAGTAGGTTTTAGAAAGTAAGAAAAATAGGAAACATACTGCAAGAAGTGGATCTAGATAAGAAACCACTAAAAAATGTTTATAAAGTCACCGAATCCTCACTTGACCTGCTCTAAAAATATTTACTAACATTATATGCTATTTCCACTTTTGTTAGCTCAGGCTAACAAAAATAACTTGCTATTCATAGGAGCAGAGCAGGGGAAGTAGCTACTTTGTTCAGTTATAAGAAGAACTGGATGGGGGAGAAATGTCATCTCATAACAAAGGCAAGGGGTACTAAATGCCCCAATGTTTTGGAAAACCCAGTTAAACTGAGGAAATGGGGGGAAACAGAGCTTTCTCCGCAGGTGGTTATAGATTTTAAGGTTATAGGTGGTTCTCACTTTGTCCTAGTACTTCTCTGCCTAGGGCTGTTCCCACTGTACCCAGAGCAGTCTGGCAGACAGAACCCCATCTCCAGCATCTACCTCCCAGTCCCACAGCAGATCCTTCAATTGATCTCACTTTATAAATTTTCTTAATCAAATGCAAGTTTTTAATGCAGTTCAATAGAGTTAAATTTCAAAACGTCTTCTGTAGCGCGTAACACTTGAAAAGACTACCTTTGTTTACAGCAGCAAAATTAAAAGTAAGTATTTAGAAAGTGGAATTCTTATTTGTAGTTAGCTGAGGAATTCAGCAAGTACTAGCATTTTCCATGGAAGGATCTAGAATTGAAAGGGAAGTTGACATACTGACATAATAGTCTCATTTCTGTGTATGCCAGAAGACTGTAGCGAGCTTTTAGTTAACAGCTTTGAAAAAGACTGCTAAACACAAATGCTTCAATTGTAATACTCCAGCTATTTTAATTACAGCAACTAACAAAGGTTTTATGTTTTCTGTGCAGCCACCCAGTTCATAGTTTGAGCAGAAGACATTTCAATTCTGGAAAAGTTCACTTGATACCATGACTTTTGAAAAAGTTCTAAAGTTATGAAGATTCCTTATGACTTCTGCACATTTCCAACATTTACTAGGAAAACCTGTGTCTTCATAGTTGTAAAGGATTAAGAGCATATGAACACTTGATATAAAAAAATTATAAATTCCTCTCAATATAGTTTCAAATGCTCTGTAATAATTAGTTTATAATGTTTTCTTCTGGGTGTGGATATGAAGTTGAGCCAGCCTTCCTCTTTTGTTAGCATTTAATGTGCAATTATGACTGAACTCATAACTCTATATTTAGTATTCTAATTTAAGAAGTCATATTTTTGAAGCATTGAAAAATAGAGAAACTTTTAAATTCCAGGGAACAAATAAAAGAGGGTCAGTGGGAGCTGTAGAGTCCTTTGGTAAAAGGAGACAGAAGCCATGGAGCTAGGTGTCTGAAAACCATTTAGGATGCCAATTTAGGCCCCTCTATTTTTTGAAGTTTATTTTAGGCTCCTCCTTTTTTAAAAAAAGTTTGTATCCACAGCTATCAAAAACAAAAAAAAAAAAACCAACAAACATGCAAAATATTTCCCAAACATCCAGTCTTACACCAAGAATATAATTCATTAAGTAATTTCTATTTTGAAGTTATCTTTTTAATCTTCATTCAATGTTGATACGTGATAATTATTGCTTTCTTGAGCTTGTCATTGTTGCTTTAAGTGACTTTTTTATTATACATTTCCATCAGTCATTTCACTTCTAAGACAATGGACTAAACTCTGTAAGAACCATTGCAGGAGGTTATGAAAACCTACCTAGTAAAAAAATTGAATTAGACTGAGGTCTTGAGCATGTAGTAAAATAAATCATGAGCAAATACATTCCAGCTCTTTTCTTTGTGACAATTTTTCTCATAATGATTGGGAGTTATTTGAGGTATGTGGTATTCAGAACTTAGGGACTTATAAATCCAAGTATCTTAAAAACTGCAGTGACAGAAAAAGCATTGAGATCTTTTCTCTACAGAGAGTAAACAAACCCCACATTTCTAACTCTGCAGCTTCCTGTTATCCCAAGAGACCTTTTCTTCATTAGCACTGACATTCATTTTCCAGCAGCTGTGGAAGGATAGGTAAAATGGACATTTATCTTCAAAACCTCATTGCTGCTGTTCTCCTGAAGCATTCTCTGCCAGCCACTTGTTTGAACATCCAGTAAATGATTGGTCTTGACAAAGAGGTCTTTAATCAAAGCAACTGATAACAGTGACAACACTTGGCTCTTGTATGTCACTTCTGCCTCTTCCACCTCATCCTGCTGTTACTGGTGTTCCTGTAGTTTTCTTTGGCATGTGCAACAGACACTTCATTATTTTCTGTTCTTTAGTCCTCAGCTCTCATTTGCATTGCATGGGTACAAAATACATGATGAACAGGCAGGTATCACCAGCAACCACCTACATCTATGGGTTGAAATTTATACATCTATAATTATACAATTGTCCTTACAGACAAGAAAAGCTTTTTATTCCAGTTTCTCAGAGCACCTTGCAATGAATCACAAAAAAATGCTTTCATTAGATAAATGTGAAGTTGCTACAATGCTACATATCACATTTACCACAAAGCCCATTTATTCAATATAAGGGAGATAATTCATATCAGAGAAAGTGAAAAAATATCTATCAGCCATAAACAACACATGCAAAATGTGAAATAGATTTCTGAGCTGAGATTATATAAAAATATAGTATATGTCTGCCAAACTCAGTTCTATCATAATAATTCTTTACAAACTTCTTTAGAAGATAGTTATGTTTTTCAACCAAGCATCCTAAGCAATTAGAGGTAGTTGCTACCATTTTCAGAATGGTAAAAAAATTTTTATTAAATTTTAATTAAATTTAAATTATTTTAAATATGTTCCCTTTAAAACTTCCTTAAAATATATCCACCTAATGCAATCCTGTAAGTTTACTTGCCTGTACTTTATACTTAGGGGAAAAGATAGAAACCAGTTGTATCTAAAATGATCTTGTATGCCCTTCTGTTTTCCCAACACCAGTGATTTACAGGCTTCTTGAAGCAGAGGCCACATCCACACCACAGGTTTTCTCAAAAAGCCCACCCTATTCAAGTGCACCAAAGCCTTCAGCCACTTGTCTGGACTAGCTGGGCACAGAAAAGGAGGCAGAGGACACTGGAGGGGAAGGGTAGTGCATAAAAGGGTTGTTTCACAGCAAGACACAGCTGAACCTGGCAGGAGCTGCTGGAGCACTTCTCTGATGAGAGGATTGGGAGCTACACAAAGTCTCATTAGCCTTTAGTCCTTGCCAGCTTGACTTCACAGCTGGTGTGTATCTCCTGCACATGTGTGGTGTGTGGCAGCCAGAGGGGAGCTATCAAAGGCTCTGAATCAAGGGTTATGCTGCTATAAACACAAAACCAGCAGGATTTAGGGCTCCCTGCTGAGCTGCATTCAGGCCAGATGGAAGCAGGCAGGAAAAAAATCGTAAAGGAATAGGATGCGGGCTCTAGTTGATCATCAAATCCTCAGATTACATTTTATCAGCAGATTCTGACCCATTACTTGTCATTTTCAGGGCTGTGGCATCTTCTAAGACAGTCTCATTTTCAGCCTCATAAACCTATAAAAATTCAGACCTTTCCAGTGTCACAAGTAAGCCCAGTCAGTGAATAATAGCACTGTTGTATCTGAGTCAACTGATCTAATTATTTCTCATGGCTTAGAAGGGATTTCAGACATTCACAGCTGCTTACACAAAGCATCACCTTTTTAGTATGAGAAAACATGGTACTAAAATTTCACATGATTATTTCAGCTCAGGCTGAAATGTTGCTGGTTTAAGATGGGTCACATATTTGCAATTCACTTAACTTGTGTGCTCCTGCCCTCCTCATCCTAACCACTGCTTGTGTAATTTATGCTGGTGCTCTCCCTAAAGCTCAAAACACATCCAGCTCCATGCTCAGTACATCTCTTGCATGTCTCTGATAACAACCAGCTTTTCTTTTACTACCAAACTTGAGGTAACCTTTTAACATTAAATAATGACAAATATTGATGTGTAAAATCCAGAATGTTGATATTATACAAGCACAGTAGTTAGAGGTAAATGTATACATAGTTCATCTATCATCTCTGTAACGGATTTAGATCTGTTTTATGAAAATTTAGGGTTTACCTTTTGCTTACATGATCTACAGCCATTGACAGAAACAGTGTCCACAGCTGCAGGAGCATTTAAGCCCCTTCTGACTCTGTGCCTAACCGTGCCATTGTGCAGGAAGGAAAATGGTGTCTATTTTCCCCTCCTCTGCTGTGCAATCTAGAGATAGGATCCAATACTGAAATTCGTAATAAACATTCACTCATTGCTGTCACAGCTCCATGTCCTTCTCTACCAAAATTCTTGCTGTAAACACAAGTTTCCTGCTGGAGGACCCTGTGCTAGAAGAAGGCAGGGGGTTGGCATTGGGCATGTGTGCCATGGGAGCTGCCTGCCTCCAGCTAGACATGCACCAAAAGCCATGTCTGATGGAGCCTGGAAATAATGTGAATTAGCTGCCAGCCATAGCTTTGGTACTTGGAAGAGGCCAGTGCTGGCTCCTGCCTCAGCTTGGGTTAGGTGGTGACAGAAAGTGGGACCAGGGACGAGTTTCTGTCACATACCAAGCTAATGTGGTAAGTGTGCCATGACCCAAGAAGCTCTGACTTTCAGTGTCAGGGTTTTTTATTATTTTCTCCACGGCCACCATTGGTGCCATCCTGTTCGTCCCAGTTACATTCTTAGGTGCATATAGGTTCAGTACCTCCCAGACATCACAGGCTGACACCACTTATTTTGTTCTCATTATAACTAAGGAATGCTGCTCTGGGCTTGTTTTACTTATCTTTTCTTTCTCTTACTCCACACCCTTGCTCTCCACTCAGTTTCTCTGCTTTTTTTCTGAAGCCTTTCCAGCTTATCAATGCCTTTCCTATAACGTAGTGCACTGAACTCAGTGTGATTCTTTAAGTTGGGTGGAATTAAATCAACATGAAGAAACACAGGCCCTATCTTGTTTTATCAGCTGTAATTCTGATATAAACACCTCAGAAAAGATTCGCAACTTTAGTTTGTAGCAGCCAGAGTGTTCTTCAAATTCAGCTGAGTTTTAGTGTTCTCCCTCAGATTTAGGGTTTTTTCTGCCACTTATCATTAACCTAATTTTTTCCTTCCTATTTGTACAGACAAAATCCTTACAGAACTCCCTTTTCCTCCAGAGATTTGATTTTTAAAATTCATCACTTTTAGAAATACATCAGCCTAATTCTTTGCCACATGGTATCATTGTTTTCTGTTGATGCTTTTTAGTCTTAGATTCTCTATGCATCTTCATTGCTGTTTTCGTTGCTTCCAATACTCATTTACATTTTAATTAATTAGTTTTATTTTATATCTTAATTTAGATCCCTCATTAAAAATCCATTACATTTGAGAAGTAACATTAAATTAATAGAATGGAATAGGAACATCTGGGAAGAATATAAAGCACATATAAATTATCTTCTAATTTGCCTGACAGTTTTCAAAAAGGAAAAACTGATGGAGAAATTCTCAGAACAAGGACTTTGAAGAACAGGATTACCCTTCACTCTAAATGTATTATCTCTGATTTTTTTCTTGAGATATTTAGGATCTGTGAAAAAAAAATCCTAAAGTTCAAACAACAGAATTATCACTCTTTTCCTATGCCCTCAGTAGCAACCGATGAGCTGTATTTTAGGATAGAAACAACACTTACTCTAAACCCTTGCAGAAAGGGAAGTGAATGTTCCAGATAAGCAACTAGAAGGAGAATGAGATTCAGAAAGAGAGGTTTTTTTATCTTGGGAGAAGCACTGCTCCATATAAGTATGGGCAGAAGGAAATAAGGGGTTGAGTAGAATGAAAATGGTGGAGATTCGTATATGTATATATATATATATATATATGTGTGTGTGTGTGAAAATATAGATATATATATATATTCCCTGACTTAAAAATCTCACATTCAGAGATTGGGAACTGATTCTGGGATATCAGAACCCCATCATTTGCATAAGAAAAATTAATTTTTCTGTTGAAGCGGAACACATTGTGAACAACTGTAGGTCACTAAAGGTCACTGTTAGCATTTATAACTGCTAACACACTTATTTTATTTAGAGAACAACTAATAGGCTTCTTATTCAAGCAGAATCTATAGATGTGGAAAAGTTACAATAAAAGTTTTAGTCTTGAACTATGTGGGAAAGTCTTTTCAGTACACGACTTTATGTTAAAAAATAAAGGCAGGAAAACCATGTGGCTTGTGGCTTTAACTGCTGTATTTTGCTTTGGCTTACCCTATGTCAGTCCAAGAGGAGTTTTAGTATGCACAGCTGTGCACCTTGGCTCCAGGGGTAGTTATGCTGGTATAACTGACAGAGCCTCTCTTGCAGGCAAGCCCCTGGTTTTCCAAGGTCTGGTGCATGGGGAACAGCCATGGCTTCAGGAACATCCTGAAACATTCACCCCAACAGATCTTGCCTGAGCAGCAGTTTAAAATATCTGCTGGGACACATTAAACTGCCATTTGAATGATACACTGTGATCATCCCAATCAAACCCAACTAAAGCAATTAAGTGAATAGCATTGGTCTGACAGCCTTCCAATTTTGCATTCTTACCCTTCTTACAGGCACCAAAAAGATTGTGCCTGCTTGGATGAGCAGTGACAGAGAAAATGCTTCTCTCCATTTTCTCTGGCAAAAAAAAATGCCTCTTTGTACTCATCTTTTGCTTGTGATATACATCCTTCAGCTTATCCAGGCTTTCCAATGTATCACACATATTTCACTATAACAGCCCCTGCTCTACTGCTGCTAAAATTCCAAAATAAAGAAAACATTAATCATCAGTCTTAACTTTCCTGTATTTTTTTCTTCCCTGTGAGCAAGTCATTACAGTATGTCTGATTACTAGGAACAAGGAATAAACATTTCCCCTCTGTGAAGAACAGGAAACAATGTTTGGAGAACAATCAAGTCTATTCTCCATGGAAAAAAAAATGTAGCAATGGGGGAGAGAGGCTTGACCTTTTTCCAAATTAAAAAGAAAAAGAATTCCACTTTCATCTGAAGAAAAAGAAATTAGCTTATGTATTCACCCAGTCTGACCTCTTTTCTAAACATGTATTTCATTGTAAAGTACACTTAAATATCAAGTATATCTAGGAAAAGAAACCAAAACACTAGGAGTTTTGGACTTTGTATTTTGCTTTCATCTTGAGAAATTCTTGTTTATATCTGTCTGCCATTGTAAATTACGTTTTCAGCTGAACATGAAAAAAATGCACAAGATTCAAAGAGAGGCCATTCCCCTCCATGAAGCACACATGAACATGCACTGCCACCTGCTCACAGCTGTGGTTTACATGGGAAAATCAGCCTGGGAAATAATACCAGCAAAGCACAGAAACTGCTCCCTGACCACACAGTCCAGCTGAGGTCGTGTAAACATCAACAGATCTCTGTGGTTTTCATTTTGTTCTGCACTTTTTCCAATTTTTATTAAATAGAAAAGAAAAAAAGGGAAAAGAAAAAACTTAAAAGACACAAACGAGTCTGGCAGCACTATGTGCAGTGGTACCTCCATTTCTAAATCAAATTCAGTTCAAAGCCATCTCCTGTGTGTCTCCTGTCACCTGTCCCATCCCATTGCATTTGGTGCTACACATTTCTGTTGTATTTCACAGTCCTTCCCTTTGTACTAATAACTAATTCTTCATTGTGGGGCAATATGTAATTTTGTTGCCAGAGCACCTAAGGAGTCACAATATGCTTCCCAGCTTGGCCCAAAGGGAGGAAGTAACAGATGCCAATTTTTAACTGATGAACAATGCTTTCCTGTGTGTCAGCTCAGACATGTGGTTTGTGCATCTGGGAGCTCAACACGAGGTTCAGATGTTCCCACTCTCACCCCACACAGCAGAAATCCGATGGAAATGTTTCTCCTCACCGTGCAGTCCAACAGCTGCTCCCAGTGTTGCAATATCTCCATTAAAGCCCCCGGGCTGGTGCTCCCCCTCTGGCCCCACATCAAGAGCCATGAGAGCACTGCCACCTCTGTACACTGCATTTCAGAAGAAAAAACAAATCTGCCAGTCATATGCAGCCAGTCATACGCAGCAATGATGTTGCCGAAGCTGATGGTTTTAGTATTAATTTTTTCCCTTTGGGTGGTATTTCCCAACCTGCAGCAGCAGAATGTCAGGGAAGGGAGACACCTCTATTTCTCTTTTTAAAGCATATTTCTAGATCTTTCAGTTAGGGGGAAAGAAATGTCTTGGGAAAAAATGAAATATACACAATTGTTGGGGCACAGAAGGCAGGGGGCCACAGCAAAGAAGCTAATAGCTCATTTTCATATTTATTAATTCATCATTTTACCTGTGAACTCATTTTTACAGACGAAATCTTGGGGTTCAGACACCTGAGTTACGGAAACTGTAAAGAGTGCCTGCAGCCCCTCTGCATGCCCAAAGTGTCACGTTTCCATCTCTGAGCTCCCAGCCTTCATTGCTGCTTAGCAGGAACAGTGTAGATGGTCTGATCTTACTTTGACCAAAACCAAGATGACAAGAAAGGGCAGCAAGAAGATCTGAACTGTTTATTCAAAGAGGTGAAAAACATGTTGCAAAGGAAAATACAATGAGTGATGTCTGTCAGGTACAAATTCCTACTTGGAGCATACAGGAGAAATGAAATATTGTTCTTTAAAAGGCTTCATACTTGAAAATTGCCATGAACTGTAACCCTGAA
This sequence comes from Molothrus ater, assembly GCF_012460135.2. NCBI lineage: Eukaryota > Metazoa > Chordata > Aves > Passeriformes > Icteridae > Molothrus > Molothrus ater. The sequence continues at coordinate 31,688,600 of NC_050481.2, forward strand.
ACTCATTGCCATTACACTACAAAGCTTAAAAAACATCAAGAAGATTGATGCATATGGGAAAATTCAAACACTAACATGCATTTGAATTTGAGCTAGTGAGCAGGAAATGTATGACGCAGTACCTGCAGCATGTAAAGCTTACTGGGGTTTTATCCCAGAAAATAATACTCCATTGGTGCTTGCCAAAGCACTCAGCCTCCATCTGACATCAGACTGAGAGCTTGTTGATTAATATGTACAGGATAACCTTTCTGGCACATTTCTTTAAAATTATTGGTTGCACTGTAGCTGTGTTTCAGATTTTACTCCCTCCAGAACCAGACAGTCTGTTAAATGCACTCAGCAAATAATATGTTTACTGAATTTCATGTTGTATTAAAAAGCTATTATTCAAAGGAATGTTCTCAATGGTTCATTCAGCTCTGGGCAAGGCTCTGCCATATGGGCTGCTGTTGACTGAATTTGCAAATCCTCCTACACATGCAGCAAAATACCAAGGCATCCCAAGAACAAGTTAACTTTACAAATCTCAGTCACCTTTTCCCTTTGCTTTAAACAATGCTGCTATTTGATTATTTGTAAAATTCCACTTGGGATATAATGATCTTTAGTCTCAACATATCACTGCACTGCCACATATTAACTTTCACTTAAGCAATTAATCTTGCAAACTCAAAACATTTTCTCTTTTTGTCTAAGAAATCTCATGTCTGGGGGCTACTTTAAAAATATAAGGAGCAAATCTGCCAGTAGTTGTCTCAACACTGAGTACAGAGCAAAAGGCTGATAACCATTTCCTAAAGATTTAGTTGAACATTTATCATAAACCCTGGGAATATTCTAGCAAGTTATACTTAGCATTCATTAATCACAAAAATTGATTAATTTATATTTTGACTTTCCATGCAGGTTTTAATGCATATTATGGGCTGGATTCCACCTTCCTTGTGCACATTTTCTATTTTAACTCAGTTTTTAAACTGGCTTATTTGTTTTGACTGGCCTCTGGTTGATACCACCTCATTTGTAGAGTTAGAGTTAAAAAAGAAACCAAACCAGAAGCTGGGAGTTGTACACTCCTTCATATCTTTTTAATTGTCCTAAAGAAATTACAAAGTATCCAAAAAAGTTTACTTTCCATCTGTATTTTTGAACAATACAAAATTAGGGCTCTCTATGGGCCTGTATAAGAGGCCATCCTCTGGAAAAACAATAGCACAGTGGTAGTGACACCATTTCTACTCTGGCAATGCACAGTCCAGAGCCTGTTGGTTTTGGCACCAGCATATGAAGGGTTTGCCATTGAGACATACCATAAAGTTATTGAAAGGAAAGACAATGTTGGCAGCTGGGGTGTTTGGGAACTGAAAGCTACAAGAAGAAGAGCTCCTGTGGTCTTTGCTAGTTTCATAGAATCATAGAATATCCTGCATTAGAAGGGATCATCGAGTCCAACTCCTGGCCCTGCACAGGACAGCCCCAAGAATCACACTGGGATGTGATGCCTGAAAGCATTGTCCAAACGCTTCCTGAACCCTGTCAGGCTTGGGGCTGTGACCACTTCCCTGAGGAGTCTATTCCAGTGCCCAACCACCCTCTGGGTAAGGAACCTTGTTGCAGCATCTAACCTAAACCCTCCTGACACAGCTTTATGCCATTCCCTCAGGTCCCATGGTTGGTCATGACGGAGAAGATATCAGTGCCTACTCTTGAGGAAGCTGTAGGCTGCACTGAGGTCTCCCCTCAACCTCTTGCAGGCTGAACAGACCAAGTGACCTCAGCCACTCCCCATAAGGGTTCTCCTCTTCCCCCATGTTCACACTTCTCTTTTGGACACTCACTAATAGCTTTATGTCCTTTTTCTATTGTGGTACCCAGAACTGCCCCCAGCACTCGACGTGAGCCCACCCCAGTGCAGATCACAGCAGGACAATCCCCTGCCTTGCCTGTGATGCTGGTGACACTGTGCCTGATGCTCCCCAGGACAAGGTTGGCCCTCCTGGCTGCTGGGGCACCATGACTCACATTCAACTTGCCATCAACCAGGACTCCCAAGCCCCATTCCTCATCACTGCTCTCCATCTCCTTGTTCCCCAGTCTGTCCCCACACCCAGGGTTGCCCCATCCTCACAGTGATAATATGAATGGCCCCATGCATGGCTTTAGATCTTTTTTCTATAATGGCATGACTCCAGGTTTGACATGAGAGCTTGTATGGAACTGCCAGCTGTGGGTGCAAGGGAGAAGGCTGTGTCCTGGAGAAACTGCACAGAACTTCAAAGCTGAATCTGACAGTGAAGTTGCAGGTCTGAGTGAGAAGCTGACTGCTGATGTTGTCCCCAGGGACAGGGGACATGTCTGCAAGGATTTGAGGAAAAAGATTCATATCTTCATTAGACTTTAGCAGCTGACAAGAATCCCGTAAGATGATATCAGGCAGAGGCCAGTCAAAACAAGCTGGAGGTTTGATATTTCAGGTCAGTTTTAAAAATACAGACAATGAAGAACTGTTTGAAACAATGGTGAACTTTCAAGCTGCTTTTCGAGTTTGTCTTGAATTTTTCCCAGAAGAATGCAATCTTATCTTGGTGTGAAAAATGGCATACAAGAAGGAAAAAATTTCCTACATTTCTGCATTTTCAAAGAACAGAAAAGGATACAGAATTAATATATATTTGGTGCAAACTCCTCTCCACTCCTCCTAAGTGATCCTTAGCAGCTGTCCATTTCACTGTCATCTCCCAACAGAAAGTTTTGTATTTTCATGTTCTGCCTTCCACTGGAGAAAATCTGACCTTGTCTGAGCTATACTGTATAAGTACATATTGCACACATACTGTGCCTGGCCACATGGACTTGCCTGGTGGTCACTACACTGTTGGCTTGGTTTCACAGCACCCACTCTGTCCCTCTGGCTAGGGAGAGGTGACAGCACTTGTCCCTGCCAGCCTCATTTGCCAGTCTGCCTCCACTCCCATTGGTCCCTGAGATAAAAGCATGGGGCCATCTTCCACTGTTCTCCTTGCTCCCCCCACTCCTAAAAATGCAATTCTTTCTCTGGGGCTAGCGCTGGGAACCTGCCTTTCAAGGCAAGGCTTTCAGCTGAATAGTGCTGAGATATGCTTACTCTTGCTCTTGTCTTCTCTGCTTGGTTCCATTTTTGAGCTAACTATATGACAAACAGCCCAGCCTAGATAAACAATCCCATACCTCAACCTAAAGAAGACAATTGTTTCCCAATTCCTATGTGGCTGGAAGATGTCAACATCTTTCTGCATGAAGATTTTGGCTCTGGCATTGTCTGTTTCACAACTGAATGCTCCCTTGCCCCACAATGTCTCCTTCATTAACACTAAGTGGTTCAGAGGATTTACCAAGTCTTGCATTCACTTCCCAGAAGAGCAACAGGCTCAGGAGAAACTTCCTTGAGCAGTTCTACCAAAGTGGGCAAAAGTTTTCAAGGAGATGCTTTATGGTGTTCATTTTCCAGTGGCTGACTTGACTTGCCATGCTCCATTAAGACAGCCTTGTGTACTAAGCACGCCTCAGAAATGGAAAATTGTATCTTACGGTAAATTAGACGCCATCCCCCCCACAAAACAAGATTAATTCCTATAGGATATGTTCTGGCACAGTTTCAAGCAGCTGGGTTTGCACAAAGCAGCCTTTTCTTTCTTTAATAGATTCTGGTGAAGTTTTGTCCCTGTCTGTACAAATTGCCTGTATTATCCTGAAAATAGAAGCAATTGAGCTTTCCCTGACCTGATCTGGAGGAAACATGAAAAAAGTTCATTTAGTTATTAAACCTATTTAAATTATGCTCTCAAAGTTTATCACAAAAACTTTGTTGAGAATTATTTGGGAAAGCAAGAAGTGCCTCCAACATGCTGTTAATTACCATCCATTTTGTGGCTGTCACCCATTCTGATTCCAGGGCAGTGCTCTAGAAGCTTTTTGTGTGCAACAACTGCACAACAGTATCCAAGCCAGACACAGAATTTCCTAATATACTCCAATTTCATGCTGGGGAACTACTAAAAACATCTATTTGTGTGGCTTTCTGGGATGCAAGGTCAGGTCCCCAGCATCATCATATTGCTTTTGCAAATGAACACAAGCACAGCTGTGCCCAAAACAGAGATCCTCATCCTGCATGAAGGTTTTATTCCACAACAAGGAATATCTTTCAAACAATCACACCGTGTTGAATAGTCACAAGATATTTAAGGATTTATTCAATTTTTAATTAATGCTTTCATGCTGGTTTTTGTTTTCAGTCAGGTCAGCTTTAAAATGTTTAAAAGCGAGATTGGAAAGCTCAAACAGTGAGTTCTGTATGCCTTAATTATACACAAATAAACAAAACTATAATTCTAACACCAAAATTATCTAGATGTCCTTTTGGATTTTTCATTTTCCATGGGATTTTCTTGTCTGGGATTCCTTTTTCCTTTTTTAAAGCCTGTCTTCAAAGTATTGCTCTGTTTCAGGCCTTATCTCTTGCTTTAAACAATTAATTTCAAATATGTCTATAAAACATACAATTTTTAATGGCATCACTAATTATATTCTCAAAATTACATGTATTTCCATCCCCCACCAGATCTCTCTTTATTTGTTGAAAGTGTGATCAAGCCTGGATTAAGGAATTGAGGCTAAGTAAATGTTCAACTTGAATGTAGAAAGAAGTCTATGTATCCAATGTATGCCTCCCTTTATTGTATTAGGCATCTTCATCTTTGAGCAAAGCAATTTAAAGAAATAGGTGATAGTTTTTGAGGTATTACTTGATACACTTGGAAAATATAGGCAAATTTTCAGGTGCAGAACCCTAATCAATTGTAATTCAATGATAGCTCTGTTTCAATTTCGAATGTAGTTACTATCACAGGTCAATACACCAGGCAAGAATCACCATTTTCCCACGTGAACCAAAGTGCAATCCAAATTATATTCAATTAGAGACTTAACACACTCACAAACCTGTGCTCTAGCTCTTTGCAGACAGGCATGCAGGGCATCTAAAGTGCAAGAGACCTGACAACTTGTACCTGAACTGGACACCCATTCCCACACAATATAATTAGGTCTTTCTGCCAATGCTTTTTATATCAAATTAGCTTTTTAACTCCTTGCATCTTACTTTCAGGCAGAAAGAAAATGACACAGAACAATAACTCTGTAAAACCTGAAGATAGATCTCAGACAAACTCTGCATGCAAACTGAATCTGAATTTGAATCCTTCCAAGTTAACAAGTTCTTCCAAGACTCAAATAAAAACCATCTGAATGCATGTAATTTTTAGAGTGCTCTGCCTTTTTCAACCCATCATGTTTCCTAAATCCTCTTTTATATGTAACTGAAATGTCTTGGATGTGTGAGAAGTTTCATACATTTGAAGTTCTGAACTATATCCAAGCTCCAGGAAACAGGCCCATTTAACAGGAGGTAGATCTGTGTAGGTGCAGATAAACTACTTGACAGACAAAATGCCTACAGCTCTGATGTTAGGCTCTAACACTGATATTGCTAACTATTGAAACACACTTTTGTCTGCTCTCAGGGCTGCAACAAAAAATTATCACTACAAGAAAGCAGCTGCCTGTAGAGATACAGAAGAAACCCACAGAAAAGTAGGAGATGAAAAGGAAATATGTGTTAACAAGAGCCGGTGGAAGCACACAGGGCTTCATTAAGAGCCTTCTGGTCCCTTGGGGGCTTTGCTTCACAGCCCAACATCCCCCATCTGAGCCAAGCAGCTGGCAAGTGTCACCCCTTCCAGGACTTGGCTCCAAATCAGAATGGCCTAATTAAAGATTAATGCTCTCTGACAAAAATTAGTAACTCCTTCCCATGCTTCAGAGAATTCATAAAAATATTTTCATAAACTTTCAAGAAAATTAAAGCTACCTAATTAGATTGTAGCTTCGGGAACTGCAGGTATTTACCTGGACATACTCTTGTGATAGTTTCAAAGCTGATTTGAAGCTGTATTGTCACGCAGTGTACATCACTCAATTGACTGGCTTCCAAGGCTGCTATCAGATCCTAAGTCAGCTGTAACTCACAGCATTTTAGGAAATATTTTTCAATAGTAACATCACGTTCATGTGAAATTTTCTAATTAGAGTTTAAAATCACCCATCACATCATCAAAGTGACAACTGAAAGGGAAGCCAACTGTCTCAGTGTATCATACTTTTACTAGAGTATATCTAAAATTATATGTAATGAATGTCCATTTTAAGAACTGTTTGATTGCATAATTCTGTAACTAATTAATTAATTTTATGTGGCATCTAATATTACATCTTTAATAAAAAAGAAAACAACCAATTATATGAATGAGCCCAGAAAAAGGTATTATGAGCAGGCAGTATCAGAATCAATGCACAGTCCTATCCTTTGATAGCTTTTCCTCCATGGTGTCAGGCAGAAATGACTCCCACGCAGTGATTAAAAGAAGTTGTCCTCTCAGAATGCATTGTGATGTGCACACACTTTGTCAGCAGAGATTCTGTAACAAGCAGGTGGGTAGTTTTTCATATGGCTACACTGGAAAATGTCAAATGTTTAAAGTTTTCCAGCATCTGTGTATTATAAGAGAACTCACCCACACAAAATGGAGCTTTCTCCAAGAAAACTTCCTTGGTTTTAAGCCTGTTTCATTTATTCATCTTTTCCATCATATTTAGACTTATTTTGCTGCTTTATTTTTCTTTTTTGTGTTTTGATTTTGATTGTCTCCTTGGAGCAAAGTGCTTGATGATCTTCTATTTTGGAAATCATAGATCTAACACACCATGCTGGGAAGACAGATTAACCTGACTCTCAACTGACTGTGTACCATCATTATGAGAAGCCTGAGCCAATGGTTATCATATTCCCTGGGACTGCTGCCATTAGGTCTTCAGGGAATGTTCCACCAGATTTTAAATGAGGAATGACCTCCAGATAAAATGGCTGCATCCAAACAGTTTAGACATGCTGTTTTAGCTGGAAATCCATGTTGATCTGAAATTACCTTAAGATTTCTTTTCTGATGTAAATATTCTGCTATAATTGATCCATACTAATTTGCAATTTGAAACTGCAGCATTGTGTAAAATGTAGCACCCAAGCTAGTAGCTTTTGAACTGATCATGAAACCTGAACAAGAACAGAACTTTAAATGGACAAAAATTCATGATACTACACATTTGTATTAATTCAAAGGTGAAAGATGTTTTAGAAAGCACTAATGTCCTTCCTTGTGAACCACATTTGCAATATCTAATTTACCGTATCCTTCTATATTGGAGGCTGCAAAATTGGTTTAAATGAAAAACTACTCTGAACTATATTTGCAAAATGTGTAGAAGAACACTTGGATTCACAGACCCATAGAATGACTTGGTTGAAAGATCATCTAGTTCCAGCACTCCTGCTATTGGCAGGGACACTTTGCTCCAGACCAACTTGATCAAAGCCCCATCCAACCTGGCCTTGAATGCTTCTACGGGTGGGGCATCTACAATTCCTCTGGGCAACCTGTTCCAGTATCTCACCACTCTCACAGTGAAGAATTTCTTCCTATTATCTAATCTAAATCTACTCTTTTTCAGTTTGAAGGCTTTTTCCATTGTTTCATCGCTACATGCTTTTTGTAAGAAATCCCTCACTGGTGAAAACTTCCTATGTGGATAAAAATATATTCATTTTTCATGTGTTCTTTCGAGACCCTTGGAGAGCTTTCACAGGATATCTCTGTGACACATCCTTCCATTAACTCCAGATACAAGATTTTGTACCTGCAGCTAATGGAAAGATGTGTCACACCACACCTAATCCAGCAGTGCAATGTTATCTACTGTGCTTCTGAAAAGTTGATACTTATTTTAGCAAATATAGAATATATTTGGGGCTCATTTAACATGCTGAAGCACCTTACACTAAATTTACTGTACAGAATTCTCTATTATATAACTGCCAGCATAAATAAGAACCAGAACCCCGTTAGGAACACATTAAGAACTAATGTGGATAATTTGAAGTCTCCATTTTTTGTGAAATCATGCCCAGGGGTGTATTTAAACATTGCTAATGTTTAGGGAGGAGCTGGGTAAATTAAGAGAGAACCTAGATACAACCCACCATTACCTAATCTTCCATTAGCCATCTTCTTTCCAAACTATCTTGCTAGCCCCTTTTTTGCCTGTGACTCACTATGTGAGAGACACACCACAAAACACAACTCCGACTGGGCAATGTCCTAATTTAGCCAGAAGAATATGGTGAAAGCTGGATGTCTACATGGAGGAAATCACCTATTTTCATTGGGAATTAACAGCTGCAAACTTGGCCAAAAGGGTCTTTTTCTGGAGAATTCTAGTGTTTTTTCTCCACTGAAAAATATGAAAATTGCATAATCCATATTGAGTTCACTCCAGAATGCTTGAATGGATCTTGGTGACACCTGTTTGCCAAGTAAGAAACAGGAAACAATTGCAGAAGTTTCCCTAGAACTGGAGGCTCAGATGTGAGCCTTAAAGAATGCAGCCTTTGCTTTCACTAATGCAAGTAAGGACTTAATTACGAGTAAGGACTTGAAACATATGCATGACAAGGAAGGAATCCAGCAAAGCTGACCATACAGTGTGTTGTAACACAAGCCTATTGTGGCTCCAAGAAGTTGTAAGAGTGGCCCCCAGGGATGGGGGCTGGAGGAAAGCAGATTACAGACAGCTACGTGAGAAATTATGGCCTCCCTTTATCTGGATCCCACAGCGAAAGTCATCCAAAGTGCGGGACTTTTCCAGGCTTTACTCAACATATAGTGACAGGGAGGGTGGCAGTTTATAAAAAAAAAAACTGGTCAAGGAGATTCTCATAATTTTCTTAAACATTCATCCAGTCCTTAAAAAGTGGAATAGCCACAATATTGAGCTCCACAAGTGATTTTTGCAAAACTGAATGAGTATCAAACCACATTTTCAGACCTACACTTCTGAAGTATGCTTTTTTCTGATGATCTGCAGTCCCTTCTTATAATGCATATTTACGCAGTTTTTGGCAGGACTTATCCCCAAACCAAGAGAAAAAATTACTTTTTTTTGTTTGCTAATTATACCATTACCTATGCTTAAAATCAGGGAAATCAAATAGGTAGAAAATTCGACCCTAAACTATATGTGGGAGGCAGGTTGCCAAGAAGTACTGAAACACATGTAAGTTTTGTTTTCTTAGCAGGAAAGAGAGCAATTGTGAAAGCCCAGGGATATCTACACTGGGTAGTAAAGCTAACAGCAGAAAATGAAAGAAATCTTAGCACTAAGCCAACAGTGTAACAAAAAATAGGAGTCAGCTCTTCGTGGCCATGCAGATTATCGCTCTGATAAGACTGTGATAGAGGGTAAGAATTCTTTCCCGGTATGGTGTTGACACTGCATAAGCTTTAATCTGTTGCTCTTTGGCTTTCAGATCTCTTGCTTCGCAACACAAACACTAACAAATTGACAAAAGCTGTGTTTGCACATTAGAGCTACTTGCAAACTAGCATTTCAAGTTCAAGTTTGGACACAAAAGCACACAAGGCAAAATGAAGTGGAAAGCTGTGATTTTAATGGGGATTTAATCTCTTTTGTTCTTTGACCTTTGGCGGCTCTCAGAATACATCAACGCTTCTGTCGCATGAGTTGCCTTACTGGCTTAGCTCATGCTGATACAGCCAAGCAAGCATTCAAGTGTGACTGCAGTGTAGAGTTTGATGGTGTATTGCACTCTTCCTAGCAGCAAGTACAAGAGTCTTATCAGCACTACCCAATGGGGTACAAATCCCATCAATCAGCCCAGGTCCAGCTGTGATCCCAAGTGCAGTGACTCCCGCAGCTGGACAGAACGAGCCACAGAGCTCAGACAGAAAGTAACTTTTGAAGGAATGGCTCAAGCAGCTGGCAGTGCATTGAGTCTGGGAGAAACACCAAGCCAGCTGAGTATCTGTCCTGCAGAAGGTCAGAGAAAGGCAGAACAGCACTGAAACAGGACTGCAACACAGTTCCATCAAGTCTGATTATTAAGAAAACAGAATACTGAATTTAGTGTATGTAATAGGGCAGGTTTATTTCCCCTTCCCTTTTAAGCCACAAAGTCTTCTCATCTAAAAACCCTGTAATGGAACTCTCCCAATCACAAGTGCAGCAGGAACTGAATGACTACAAAAGGAACTCACAGGAGAAAAAGAACCCACAGCAGGAGAAATGAGGGCCACAATAGTGACCAGTCAAGATGGACCCAGCAATTCTTTGTGGATTACCTGTATTATAACAGTTCTAACATTCTTCCACTAAACTATTAAAGAGAAGAAAAAAACCCAATGACTAGGCTTCTGACATTTCTCATAAGAATCCTTCTCTTACCTAAGCCCGCTTTTCAAAAATTCAACTGGGTACAGTCTAATAATGATACGAAAGAAATAAATTGGGAGGTTCTTCCAAGCATTTTTCTATCCAAGCTGCAACTGAAATTCTGGATAGTAGCAGTGATATCTGCAATAACAGGAACATTATATGGAAGAAAAAGATCTGGTAAGGGAAAAAGATGTCACATTTGTAGTTGAAATCTGAGAAATTATTGGTATCAATGCTTAGCATTGTTAGAGATCACCAAGAGAAAAATTCCTGGTTAATGATCAGCTGCAAAAGAGATCTGTATTTTGTAGGGATCAGATGTAACATAAAAAGTGCAGGTGTAGTGTTCAGAGTTTTTCATGTAAGTGATTCAGTTCCAGAGGAAGAAAAAGTTAAGCCTATTACATTGAAAGAACCAACAAAATTTAGGCATATACTCGGTATTCTAACATATTCTAATTCAATTTCTATCTAATTTCAAAAACCTTCATGTTATAAGCCAGTGAATTGTGATGGAAGAATTGTTCATGTGATCAAGAAAAGCAGTAGTAGAATGAGTGAATGGGAGTTTGGGGAGTGAGCTGCTAGAGTCTTTTGGGCCTGATCATATCTCAGATCAAAAGCCCCAGATATCCCTCGGGGGATATCCCTCACATAATAAGGGTTTCTAAAGCTAAGTCTTGTCATATATAACAGGAGGAATCCTTTCATCTTCCTTCAGGACGATGTTTTTATCAGGCAGGTCTAGCTTTCGTTTGGGTTTCACCGCTGTACCGCAACTATGCCACAGCTGTATTCAGAGTATGCTTCAGCCAGTTCTCACTTTTACTTTTTGACTGCATATTTCTATTTTGGGAGACCTGAGGTAGGGAAAAAAATGCCAGATGACCAGAAAGACCCTGTCTTAAGCATGAGATATGTCCACTTACATCTGAAAATTAAGTTGTGTGACCTGCAGCTGTTTCAGAATTCCCAGAGCATAGAAGCACATTGGACTGCTAGCTTGTACCATCCATCAGGCATAATCCTCACACTTCAGAAGGCTGGACTTCACACAGTTAATAAATTCCATCCAAATCTCAAAGTGTTTCGCATAGCCAGCTGAAGAATACCTCTGATAAGGCGTGCTTGGACAGCTTAACAGACCTCCATGGAATGCCATGCCAGCTTTTCCATGGAAGGAAACAGAGATAATGTTCCTGAACAGTGAATGCTGAAACAAAATGATTAAATAAGAATTAAATGTACTGCAGAAGACTAAAAAGGAAATAACTACTGAAACTGAACTAATTTTTAGAGAAAGCCACTTATTTCAGTCACATAATGGTACTGGTATACCCAGTGCCAAATATAGAAAGGACAATGCATCACAGTAAGGAAAAAAAAAGTTTCTGCATTTTTGTTCATTTTGTTTTTTCCAAAAGAACAAAATCCATGGAAATGCTTTTGGAAAATTATCTTTAGGCATTAGAAGTTTGCCCTCTGTTTTCCTTCTCTTCTTTCATCAAAGACAAAGCAGATTCACAATACCCCAAGCATCCCCATACTTGCACACAAAGATAATTCTATATATTCTTATTTATAAGGGAAAGCCTGAAGAACTTACAATATTGCATCTGGATGAATAGCCTTCAAATATAAAGATATGTGGAATTTCCTGCTTGGTGCCACTCAGCCCAACAGTACAGCTCAGACTGTGAGCTGAGAACATGAGCTTGGGGCATTGGCTGTGGCCCCTTTCCCTTATATTCTCCAGCACCCAGAATTGTTGTATCAGGAATGTTAGAGGATAAAACCTTACCTAATTCTTACAAAGTCCATATATAAACTTGTTGTCCTTGAATTTATCTAATCCTCTTTGAATGTCCTGACACACAGAAATACAAGTGGAACAGGCTGAAAGTCTTCAAAGTACACTTGTAGATCCTTCTTGGATACCACAGATATTGTTTAGAGAACTTACATTCTAAGTTCTATATTCATGCTATATTTCAGGAAACTGTCCATATTTAATATGTCACTCTCCCAAGGCCTCACTTTGACCTGACGGTTCAGTTCTCCAACCTCTGAGAATACAGATTAATCTAACTGATTTAAATTGTTTTATCTGGAAATGGGATAATTCAGTGAAATGGAAATTAATTTACACAAATGTATCTGACAGAATTTTACCTGAAGCATGCAGTAATGTGCAAAAATAAATAATACTTTCAATAAAATGAACTACTTTTTGTGGGAAAGAGAATGTTTTAAATGTTTCCGCATCTTTGTGTTTCCCATTAGTCTCTCTTGGATCGTGACAAAAACTAAAAACTTCAGACGCCAAAAGTTTTTAGGCTACTTTAACTCTGTGTGAGTCTCTATACCACATGGAGTCCACTGTCTTTCTGCTATTCCTGCGTTTGCTCATGGCATGTTGGAAAGTTTACAAGTCATTGACCAATGCTTCTGTCCTGGCATTATAAATGAGCATGGCCTTTTCTGCTCAATGTTTGTGTAAGTGGCTATTGTCAGAATGGCTAAAGAAGGTAGCAAATACCCACGCTGTAGTAACCAGAAGATTCACAGCTACACTGAACCAGCTTAGTGAGAAAGAGTTGCAAGTCTCATGAGTAAATAGCTAGAAAATATTTCTACAGAAAGATTCCTATGATCTGTTTTGGATTGTTTCTATGAAGAAGCAGTTTCAAGGCCATAGTTCTTTCTAAACAGTAACTAATGATCCACGTATTACAATAATATGTATTAGGGTTCTTTTATTGGAACTTAGAGATCTGAACTGAAAATCTGATACAGATATTTCTTTATTTTGGATATGTCTACATATTACATGACAATAGCAGCAGAGATTCAAATGAGTCATTACCTGTGAAAATACTGTTACTGTTACTGATTAAAGTACAAATAGACTTTAAAAATTCACAAATTCCAAAATAAAATGTAAATTCAATATCTAGTATAAACATTTTTAAAAATCTGAGTTGATATCACTCTGGAAGTTTAGCACAGATACATACCGCTGTTTTACTCTACAACTGTCAGTAAAAAACTTTTAAGATAATATAAATGTGTTAGCAAAGGAAGAGTTAATCCTTTGAGGACAAAAGTTTCATCTATTATTTTGTTTAAACTTCAACTTGTGTATACCAAAAATTGGACTTAGGCTCACAAATACAATTCTTCATGTAAACAGTAAATTATATAAACAGCTCACTCTTTATTAGCCAAATTGACCACTCTATAGAAAAAGCCAAAGTATAAATACATGTACAAGTATTTTTGTGTCTGCATACACATATATGCATGAAAGTGTTCCCAGGTTTGCTGTGGAGCCTTGTCCCTTAATGTACCCTGAATCTGCATTTGTAAGTTTGAAACCACAGAATTAATCTGTTTATTTATTTATTTATTTTAATATGGTGTTATATAGAATACCCACACAAGAAAAGAAAGAAACTGCTCTCACAGTGCTCCCCAGTTTTCATGTCCTCAGCTTCTGGAACATTTAAGACTATTAACTTGCTGGCAGGCTCCCAAGGAATTTTAAGGCATCTGTGCCTGCGCTACTTATTTTAAGCTCTGTCTTCCAGTGTTATGAAATCTCAAACTCTTTTGAGAGCAAACTCTTCTGACTTTCTTAGTAATTCCACTTCATGTGGTTCTGGCTTTCAGGCAGATTCAAGAATGACATAATCGCCTTTTCCCACCCACAGGTTTTCACTGTTGCTGTTGGTTACACCCTTCCATGTAATGTGCAACACGAATCCTTGTCTGATCCCAAATGCCCAGAAATGGAAGACGGCCCAGCAAAGAGGACTGAAGCACAGTTTCTTGGCTTTCTATCAATCATTATAGGTTGAATAAGGCTTCTTCTGGATTTTTCCTGTGAGTTGATATTACTTTAGCTACAGTGCAGTTCCTGTCAGTCCAAAGTCATGGTACTTCCAAAGGATGTGAACCAATTTTCCAATAAACTTTACCCCTGTTACTGAGGCAGGTATCTTAAATGTAGTAGCAGAGAATAAACAAACTTAAAGTGCTTCTTTTGTATTTTTTACTATATCATTTATGCAAATGCACTCAAAAAATACAGAATTCTTCATTTTTATTTTTAAAAATGCTAGAACTTGGCTAGTATGCATTCATAAGAGCTATTGCAATCATATTTTGCATTATTAGCATTACTGAATTACATAGCAAGCTCCACAGAAGCAAGATAAAAAGCACTTTCTGGAGTTTGTTACCAACATGAGAGAACTAGAAGCAACCTGCAATCCTGTCTCACGGTCCAATTTCACAAAGAGTCTCCTGGCTTACCTGAAGACTACAAGAGTATTTGTACATGAAATATGGCATGCTAACACAGCATAGGTAGTATTTCTTTGCCCTTGGAAAGTCTCCAGAAATTTTTCTTTTTACAGTTACGCTTTTCATACTTGGTCAGATTTTTAAGTAATGCACAGCATTGTGACTACTCAGTTCTCTTGAGTCCAGGACTACTGAAAGGCATTGGTTCAAGTCAGCTTCAGGGCAATTTCAAAGGCAATTATATTGCTGCTTTAAGAGCTGGCACTGAACTGCCAGGCAAAGAAAAAAGCATGTATGATGCTCAAGGAAACACTAGTCCACGTCCAGAAGAAATGGAGAAGAATGCATCAAGTTATGAGCATAAAAAATAAATTATCCAGCCTGGAAAGATAATGGATTTCCTTGTCTTCTTCAGCAATGAGCCAATTCTGGAAAAAAATTACAACTGGGCAATGACTCAGCATCAGGATGTGCATTCTAAAGATAGAAGAAAAAGTTCTCATGGGACCTTGTCATAATCAGCTACATTCACAACTCTGCTGGGCCCTCTCCTAAGTTCAGTGCAGCTGAGAGTCATGCCTTTCTCTCACTCCCAGCAGTGAGGGATTATAAATTTGATTGCTAGAACAGGTATCTAGCAGGGAGAAACCTGTGAGACAGGCTAGAAAATGAGACAAACTGATTGTGATGGCTACCACAGAGTGAAATCCACTGCAACAGGAATTCCATGTGAAATGTATCCTGATGATTATTTATTTCTCTAGACTCTGCTCACAGTACAAGCCAAAGCAATATTTTTGTTTCTGTGATGAAAGTTATCTGGCTAATAAGTAACAACACTTTAAAGAAAGGGATGAATTCAAAATCCTGTAAAATTCTACCTTGGTGTTAAAAAGTCCAAGGCACTCTAAAACACATTCTCTTGAGGCAATAGTTAAGTTCTAGGAAGTTTTAATAAATTGAACTGTCCTTTGCTGACAAAATAAAATAAAAGATTATTTGGCTGACTAAGGTCTTAAAATTTTACTAACACTGCCTATAATGAGATCTATTTCTTCTAGTAATGCAATTATTGTTAATTGGTTTTCTGATACTATGAAAGAAAACTGATTTTAGCTTCAATGGAACTGTAGTTATTTAAAACATTAAATTCACCCATCCACATTAACAGCGACATGAGACATTTTAATTTGTCATTAATAACATTACACAAGCACTTTCAATATTCTTTCACACCCTATATATTTTTACAACACATAAAGACAAGGGTAGCTGTGAAAGCATCCAACTTCTACCATTACCTCATGGCAAAAAGATGATATTTCTCTAGAAAGATGGTAAGAGTGTTTCTAGACAGTCAGGTAGAAGATGGATGTGATGATAGGCTGTGTCAATTGATATTTACTTTCTGGAGCTTTTCAAGGGTAAAAATCTCAAGCACTTATCCAACCTTCCCTAACAACCACACTTGTGAGAACACTTGGGGCAAGTTCTCAGTTACAATCATCACCCCATAGTGGTCAATCTTAATGGAAACCCAAGCTTGAATTGCTGGCTGGAGCTGAGCACACGGAATAAACATTTCCTCTGCTGGGTTTAACAACAGTCTAGTTAGGAGTTCTGCTTTTTGATAATATTCTCAAAAACTACTGTCAAGGATTTTTCAAAAATAAAACATGTACTTAGTTAGCAGCATATTCACACAAAGATAAAGCTCTTTTGTTTTAAATACTCAGTTAATCATTAAACAGAAAATATCAGATCATCCACCCCCACATCAGAAGAAATTGCATTGAAAAAAATACATTGCAATGAGTGACTCATGATGAATTGTACTCCATACTGGACAAGTAAAAACTGTATTTGTCAGAATAAGCATTACTGCTAAAGCCATGTTCTCCTCACTCTGTTTTAAAATTCCCTCATGTCCAGTGCAAACACTCCTGCATCTAAAAGAGTTGAATTTAGTTCTCGTATTCCAAAAGATCAAAATGAAATAAAGTAAAAGAAGCCCTTGGAAATGTTGGCATTTTAGAATACTTAATAAAAGAACAAATTCCTGTACTATATATGTTTCAGCTAGTGTCATCAATGTATCAGGTGCTTACACATCTCTTTTCCCATTTAAACTCGCAATAAAATCTACTGACTTCAGTGAGGGAAATAAGAGCAATCCAGCCTAATGTACTGAAAATCCTGCTGCTAATTTCCAAATACTTCAATAGAAAGAGTGTTCATGGTACCTCCATATTACTGCATATTATCATTTGGTTATTTTCATTTCACTGGTGACATAGAAGAGACTACACTGTGTTAAGGTGCAGCTGACACTTAAATGTTGCTTTTAACCATGTAAAATTTCTTATTTAAAAGTAAACTTGAAAGTTTGGGAAAAAAATAATGCTATGAATTAAATCAATTTTACTGTCAGTTTCTGAGTTTCTGCCCCATAAAACATTTTTAAAGACTTTCTTTCAGATGGAAACAAGACTGTTTCATTCATTCATTCATGGGCAATACTTTGGCTCCATGTGCATTTATATAAGTAAGAAGAATTTTGGACCTCCTTTCTATTACATCAATAAGCTTTTCAATTCCTTTTCTGCCTCCTTGGCTCTCCCAGTATATTTTGTCAAGGAACAAAGACTGGAGCAACTTCTCACGTAAACGCTGGCTCCTCAGCACTGAAACTGCAGATGCAGGGAATCTGGAAAAGCACAAAGAAATTCATCAGGTTTTGCCATTACTCTGAATTGCAGTATTTATGTTGTGGTTTAGCAATCAATTCTAAGAATATAGGCTGCAACTCAGCAAAGGAAGTCCATGCATGCCTAATCATATGTATGTTAATTGTATCTTTTACAGCTGTGGGATTACTCATACATTTTTAGATACATCCTGTCAATGTCTTGGGCCAATAATATCAATTCCAGTAGCTTAGTTTCTCAAACTCAAACTGGGAAGAAATTATTAATCCTTTTACAAAATTGATAATTTAAAACTTACTCATTGATTCCTTGTAGTATTTTGAAGTCAAGATTGTCCTCATTTCTGTCAAAGAAACCCTTATTGTCTATAAAGACCAAGTGCCTTTGGTCATGCCTTCTCTGAACGATGTGTGTCAGGTCAACGGCATCCTGATCATTGCATTTCAGCTTCAGTCCTTGCTGCATACAGGAATCCTCCTTGAGAGGTTTGAATCCACAACAATTTCTGTCTAGTCGATTATAGATCTAAAACAAAGTAGAGCAGAGTGCCAAGTGAAAACAATACCAAAGTACTTGGGGCAAAGTGTCACTGTAAGACATTGCTCTCTAACCCAGCTGACAGGAAAGCAAGCTCAGGACAAGCAAGTGTAATTAAAAACAGTGAAACAGCATTGAAGACCTGGTCCTCACACCTCAGGTACTGCTAAAAGCAATTTCTCATACTGTGTATTTTATCCATTTTATAGCCATGATCTATTATGTCAGTAGAAATTCTTTGAAAATAATGGAACAATACCACTGTGTAACTGGAATAACAAGATGGTGAATACAATTCTATTTTCTTTGTCAGAAGCTTTCTTTTTTTTTTAAATTTTCTGTGCTGGAGAACAATAAAAATAGCAGAGTCTGACACACATAGAGGATGATCTTTATTTTGTGAGATCTATTAGGCTAACAGTATGCAAAATAACTGAAAAGATCAGTGAGGGGCACAAAAAACCATCAAAAGCTATAAAATTGTTCTTACACTGTAAGAACAGTGTATTTATAACCACAGAGCAGCCTCCCTGTGGTATACACTTTTATGACATGATGGTCTAAACTATTTTTTCCCATGCAAAACCTCAATTATTCATCACACAGCACTTAGATGGAAAGAATACATAAATCTGGACTAATTTTGGTGGTGTAAATGTTAGGCCTCTCTTTTGACTTGGTTGTTTCTGTTCCCTTTCATGAACAGTGACAAGAACAAGGCACATTCAGAGCAATGAATGCCCATTTTAGGATAACCATCTAATATAGGAAGGATAAATCACTCCTTGAAAGTGCTGCTACCCCTTGAGAGTAGATGAGAGTAAATATTCAACATTGCTACAGCCCTGATCACACAAATTTGCCTGGATTGCCCTTAAAAGCCTTCACCTTGAACTTTGCCCCTGGGCACAGGAGCCCCCTTTAAGCTCAGGCCCCCTTTAACTCCCCCTCTGAGTCCTGTAGAGGAGGGGATGTGGGGGGTGTTTTGTGCTGCTTGTTCCTGGGTTGTTGGTTGAGATTCCTGCCTGTCAGTCCTGGAGCTTTCTTGTCTATGCCTGATGCTCACAGGGCTACAAATGGGGCCTGTGGCTTTCAGCATCCTTCCTGCTGGCCTGCCTCTCCTGCTGCTGACCCTGCCTGTCCTGGAGCTGCCTTTGGCTCCAGCTCATCTTCCCAGACAGGAGACCTGCTCCTGCTAACAGGAGTTTGGAGAGTGCACTGGTCTGTGCACAGTGCACTTCTATGCACTGGTCTGGTGCATATAAGACTTGATGAGTGGCTCATCAAAGTTCAATCATTTGTTCTGTCCTTTGTTGTTTACTGTTAATTCTTCAAAATGCTCTAAGCATAAAAGCATTACTGTTCACATAAGCCTTCTAAAATTACAATTTTATTGTTGTAACTTCCCAGCAAAATTAGGACCCCATCCTATGCAGAATTTTGTTGCATGTTGAAATAAAAAGGTCACCTCTTTAATCAAATGAAAGTCTGAGAATTGGGTTTGTTTTGATTTTGTTTGGGGTTTTTTATACGTAGTTCTATTTCTAGTTGTATTGTTGACAGTGTTTCTTTCCAAACATCAAAATCCTGAGGAAAGGAACAGACTTCTCTTCCTCTTTCTCTTTTCATGAGCAGCATTCATTATCTGAAGGCTGTAGAACCCCTCTTGCTTCCAGTGTTCTCTCTCCTGGGATCTCTTATTCAATCCATCCAAAGGTAAAAAAGTAAAGCAGAGTCCTTCTAGAAAGACTGCTTTGATGTATAGACCCCATTCCTTTGCACTTCTCTGCATGCATTAAATAGACAAGGAAATCTTGTTCTTACAGCCAGCCTCTTCACAATATCTTGCACATTTCAGTGCTAAGATATAATGATGGAACACTCTGGAACTGATGCATATAGTTTGGCAGAATCTTCTGTCATATATTTATGCACATAAGAGGTCCAAACCCCCAAAATTAAAGAATCCATTTTGCTTGAGTTCTTGCAGGAGGCAAGTAAAGGTCAACTATAAGCATTTTATATCCTGCTCCTATGTTGTACAACATTTGAAACCAGAGATTAGGAAGATCTATTAGAAGTGCCAAACCTATTCTTCTGAAGGAATTATGCTTAACAGAGAATACTCTTCACCATTATTCTTTATTTCTGAATGACTCATGAAGCACAGCTATTATTTTTCTTAATACTAAAACATTTCTTGGCTTTTTTTTTTTTGTTTTCAAATTTTCATATTCTGCTGCTGATAAACTTTGAGAGCACACAGATAAAACTGTAATCTTTAAGAACTATGAGAGTCACTTTCACTCACTTTCTGGAATGCATGTTCTTGTCTGGTAGGCAACAGGAGATATAAATCCCTCTGATACCAGCTATTAGTACAAGAGTAATTTGTCTCCTGTCATGTGAAGTGCAATCCTGTTGTATCTTATTTTAACCAACCCCTCCTTCTGAATAATAGAACAGCAGATTTATCATTCATCAGTCACTGTTCTACTCCTTCTTTACTAAGTCACTGTCTAGGGTTTTGTTTTTTTTTAAAAAAGGAAAAATTATCCACTACAACTGTTACCTTGCTCCAGATTGCAGCTCACCAAAACCACTTCAGTCACCTCTTGGGGCTGGGGAGGTGCAGGAAGGACCACAGAGTAAACAGAGATTTACAGTTGTGAACACAGTCAAGATCTCTGTTTGGAGAAACAAGGAGTGAAGGAGAAACAGTATACCTGACTCAATATGAAATAAATCAAGGCAAAAGCCTTTGCTTCCTCTTTAAAAAGAAATGAGTCAGTTAGGTTTCCTGCCTAATTATAGGCTGCATTTTGGATATTTTAATCCTAAGAAATTACCAGAAATAATTTCAAACTATGCAAATACCTCTCTTTCCTATTTAAAAAAAAATTAAACACACTAAAATTACTATTTCTCAAAGTCCTATGTTTGATCACATGACTTATGAGGCGAATAGTTGTGTTCAGTAAATATTTTACCTGCAACAGAAAATCAAAGAGTGCCATCTTGGACCATTCATGATGATGAATTTCAGTACAGCCCCACTCAGCTTTGGGAACTTTACCATTCTGCCAGCATTTCTTCTTCAATAGCTGCTGATATTGTCCCCAGGTTAACCTCACTGAAGAATGGGTACTATTATCTGTTGGACTCAGCGAGGAATCCCAGAGAATAACAGGACAGGCCTGACCACCTGAAAAAAGGGAAACAAAATACCATTATTATAAGTGCAATACTATCAGTTTTATTTGATTCTTCTTTAGACATTGCCTAAGCATTAGTAATTGTACCATTTTACAGATCTGGAAGGAGAACCAGCCAAGGACGAATATCTTGACATTCTTTGGTTAATGTAGTCTTATCCTACATCCATAACCAGCCACTGCAGGACTGGAAACATAGGCATAAATGTCTTCAGTGTATGGAAGACTTTCTTTGTTTGAAGCAAGAGACTAATGTACAAAATCATATACTAAACCAAAGTATTAAAAAGTGTCTAGGTAGGTTAAAAGCCTCCAATGCCACTGTGAATCAACAATGTAATTTCCTTCTGATTGCAGTGAACTGCTGATTTTCAAGAGCTGGAAACTTATGTCAAAGGGGGTTTTCTTTGCATAATGGACATAGAGACACCACAAATCCCATACTCAAAGTGGATTTCTTTTGTTATTTTTAGTATTTTAAACCTATAATGTATTACTCCACAGCTCTGAAAGGATATATGAGAATACTAGTGAATGTAAGCATAGCATGAATAAACAACTTCACAAATTTGGGCTTTTTACCTAGATAGGAGATCTGTTTTGTATAGTAGATATTTTAGCCAAATTCTTTAGTTCTTCTGTGTATAAGAATATTCTTCTGTGTATAAGAATATTCTTCTCTTCCCTGAAACAAATACAGAGGACTTCTCTTTGGTGACTTCTAGTGTTCAGCTTCACTGTGAGAATAAACCTCATCAAAGAATTTAAAATTAGCTTCTCCAGTATAAAACTGATAAATTTATTTCACACAGCATCAAGGAACAGATAGATCTATTTTATTACAAAATTCTCCTTTTATTCCTGATGCAATGCTACTGCTGCTGAACTGCTAAGGACCCAGGACTGACCGCGGCTTGTACATATTAAAACAAAGAAATCCTTTATATTTTAGGGTGTGTAGACAGAAGATCAAAATATGTCTTAGTACAGAGAGGAAGAACCATTTAACTGCAAAGCTTAACTGCTGTTTACTAAAAAGTGTTGAAACACATATAAAGCTTTAAAATTATTCATATTTATCTTGAAGTTCATTGAACTTAGTCTACACTATTGCACAATTTATTGCATATTTAAGTGCAGCCTAAATTGTCTCTTTGTCTTCCACATGCCCAGGAAGACAGAGACAGATTTGCAAAAAAGCTTTTAGAAACACATGAAGGCAAGAGGTCCAGGCCACCTTCTTCAGAAGCAAACCAGACAGAAAATAGCCCATGGAAAACAGGTGTCAGTGCCAACAGCAGGGTAAAAGCTGCCAATGTCAATGCTCCATTTGTAAGCAGCCAGGACTGTGAAAAACTATCTCCACACAGCTGAATAAAAAAGCAACTTGTTCAGAGGATGCTGACTATTGTAAAACAACAGATAAGAAATTATCTTTGCCTGTACCTGGCTCTGAAACATGTGCAAAGTTCCATCTCCCATTCACCAAACAAGCATGACAGACCGGCCCCGCATGCAATACAGCCCAATAGAAAATCCAGCTCCTTTCCAAACCAGAATGTACCTGATCTTCTCTCTGCCATGGCTTGCACATACAAGGTTGTCCTTCCAAAGCCAAGCCAACCCAACCACCAGCTCTTTGACTTCCCTTCCAGTTGCCCAGTGTTTCCTTAGAAACACAGAATGTGCCTTTCCATTAGGAACATCAATCACTCTTTATTTATGATCAGTATTACCTTTATCAGCACCATGTTCCACACTCTCCTCCACTGAAAAAATGAGCTGAGCATTCCTGAAAATCAGGCTTCTCCTCTACTGAGGTGTCTGAATAAGTATTTAGGTAACCTGTTTGGGAAATCCTACCCATTTCTCCATCTCTCTCTCTCTCTGGCTCTATCACCTACACTGTAGATGAATTTACCCAGGTTAGATCAGCTATGAGATAGTTTCTTTTCCAAGAAAGTTTGGAGACAGTCTATCTAAGCACTGGGAAGTCTCACAAAAAAAAAAATAAAAGACAGAAGGACAGCTTTCATCAGGACCAAATCTGATCATCCGATCTATTATTTTTGTATCTCCAGTAACAACTTATGTAACTATTCATGAATTCTTCCACAAATCAAATACATAAACAGTTTTCATAAACATCTCCTGTCTACCCAAAAAGGACATGATAAACAATAGTAATATAAATACTTGAAAACTATGAATAATATCATGCCAGTTTCCATTAAGATACAAAAATATTTTTAAAAGACTAAGGTTAAATACAGGAAATGTTTGCATTTAAAAGGAAATGGGAGCAGAAAAGATGATCAAAAAAAAAAATCTTTCAACTCTGTAATATAAATTGGATTACAGGAATATGAAACAGCAGCTTCAGTAAAGAGCAGTGACTCAAATTTTTGACACTTACAGGAAAAACATGAAGATGCTGAATTAAAGCAGATAAGGGGTCTGATTCACAGCTGCATGAATTGACACGACCCCAATCAAATCAGTGGAGTTTTTCTGATTCAAACCTCATTAGGATTGGGCTGAAGTTGCCTTAACAGTGAAGAGACCTACAGCCACAACTGGAAAGGTGAAGCACATTTCAGAAAAAGTCCAGTGTATTCTGTATGTGCTTCTTTCCTAGTCGGCTTTACATATTAACACAGAGGGGTACTGCTTTTCTGTTGCTGCAGCTGCACTGCACTGAATCTCATCCAGAGCTGATTGGGTTAATTTTATTTTTATCTGCCATTTTAGATCTATATACCTACTTAACTGTCCAAAGGCAATCTTCAAAATTGTATGGGAAAGATTTTTCAAAACTCGTGCTGAAACCTCCTAGTTATTCATACACATTTTTAAACATTTCTGAACATTTTGAACATTTCTAAAAATGTCTTGGCTAAGTTGAAAAAGCTAACACAGATGAAACCTCAGGCTGTTGAGATTAGACCACCTCAAGGTACTCCAACTGCTTCATGTGCCGCTCGCTGACATACCACTGCATGGCTTCTTCAACACAGGCATCACCTTAGATTTCCACACCCCACATCACTTTGAAAATAAACTGCATGCTTCTGAACTTCACGTGGTTAGGAACCACATTTTGCTCTTGCAAACATTTCTCTCCTCATGTGCTCTGACTTATAGCTACAGCACTTTTTCTAACTTCCTCAAAAGAAAATATTTTCAAACATGCCCAGAAGATCAAAGGTAAAACCATAAAATCTTTCATGAGCTAGTTCAAGCCCTTTCTCAAACTCACCATTGTTCACTCTAAGGCAGTACATCTCACCACTGCCACATTTACAAGAAGAGTTCAGTTTTCCATGTATTAGCAAGAAAGGATAATTTAGTGTGGAAAATGAGAGGGACCAGCATACAGAGAATAATTTTGAGGGTTTAAGTTTTTAGGGAAAATATAGGGAACAGAAGCAGAAAGCAGAGAGAAGTTGGGACATTTATTTTTCTTTCTTCCCTATGCACCTTATTGCAATGTTCTGTCCTGTGCTCATATGGATGTCAGCATTAAGGAATGCATGAAATGTGCATTAGTTGCTCTCTAGACTATGGACTGCATTATTGCTTGTACATTAACTTCTCTACCCAACAGAATACTGGAAATATGCTTCTCATACCCCTTTGAGAGGTACAGCACTATGTGAAAGTATTTTAGAGCACTCTGAATGCATAAAGCAGTGTTAGGTTTTTATTCTTTGCCCTGACATTGATGATTAATATTGCATAATTTAAGATGGGATGGCAAGAGCAGGCTGATAGGAGAGGATATAACACCGAAAAAAATGGGACATGTTTTAGAGTCATGCAGAGGCCAGTAAAGCAAAACAAGTGCAACCAGTGGAGCTATCATCTCATTCATCTATTTGAATTAAACCAACCATGAAAGGTGTTACTCAAAGGAAGAGTTTCCTGCAAGTTTGAGGGAAAAAGGGGTTCTGGACAAATAGTGGATTGAGTACATCAATGCTTATTATTCTCAGTTTAGTCAGACTCAGAATATCAGAAAACCAGAGGGGAGGAGAAGCAGCCCTCAGCACACAGTAGTTCAGTCCCTCAGCAAGAGATGCAACAAAATTGCATAGCAACAGCTATTGTACCAAAAGCCATCGAAGCCTCACTGCTACTATCCAAGGAGCCAGAGCACTATCCTTACAGCTGTCAGCTCAGACAGAGAAGCCAGCCTGCCCCAGCCCACAAACTCCAGCTGTAGCTCAAGCCTAAAAAATACTGCCACTCTCCCAGCCTGCAAATGCAGTCACTGAGCTGGAGGCCACACATGCATTTGACTTAGCTCCTGTGCAAAGGTCATTAAGGTAGGGCTGCAACACCAAGCAAGGTCACTTATGTCTCATATTCCTCAGGTTAAGGTTATGAAATAATGAAGTACCTTCGTGCTGTAGTATTAATGTGACCATCCTATAACTCAGACACATAAGGGTCAGCCTTCATTTATTCCACAATAGACAAAATTTTATTATTATTTCCTGGTGTTTTACAGGATTGTCCTTCCTTTTTAGTAGGAGATATTTTTAACATCTTGTAGGTAGCAATGGAAGTAGTGAATGACTGCTTGTGTATGCACAAAATCATGCTCTTTTAGATTTCTACGCCCAGCTCAGATACCTATACTACTCAGGCTTTTTATATTCAGTCAATTCATTGTAAAAGTATGAGAGAAAGAGTTACCATACCTGATTTTTCCATCCAGGGTGGATGATGGAAAAATTAGACAAGCCGCAAAAAAATTCAGTTAACACTTAAAAGGGTTTACAGTTAACAAGGGAAGGTGAGGGCAGCAGACGGGGAACTTAAATACAGTATTTTGCTAGACTTTAAAAAAAGTCAGTGTCAGATCTGTGGGAATAAGGGAAATAGAAACTGTACAGGGATTTACTAAGCAGTTCTTTGAAACTGCTTTTGACAAAATGAATGACAGTTTTGAAAAGCCCATTTTTTAAGATTTTAATGCTACATCAAACATGTCTTGTTGGATCACATCACAACTGAGGCAAGCTAAAGGGATGTGTCAGGGAGAGAGAAATGTGCATAGAAATAATGTATATTCATACACACATGCAGTCTCTAATCCTGCATTGCTTGCTTTCCCATGTGAATAATTGATTCACACAAGCCACTCTGTAAAAAACTTTACAGTGCTCACCTATCTTAACATATCTAGGTCATTTCAGTGAGCTAATTACTAATATTATTTTTAGGAATTATATTTTTGCTCATTTTCCTACCACAAATATTTTCACATTATGCCAGACACAAGCACATAAATAGTAAAGAGCTTAAGTAGTTATAAGGCATCTGAGTTCCAGCATATTTCCAGGCTAAAGAAATCATGAGAGACAAGGTACAGTCACTGTTCCAAATGCTCTGTTCAGCCTTTAGCTGGAAAAAATGAAGTGAGACCAAAATAGTGTTATTTCTCTTCTCATCACCTAGCAACACTCCTCTTGCAATAGGAACTTAGCCAGTTATGAGGAAAAGAAAATTAGAGAGCAGAATGACACACTCTGTCCCAGACAGTCCAAAACATACTGTAAGGTGACAGACACTGAGCAGCACAATGCACAATTAGCCTAATAGCAGTTTTCTGAGGTTTGCAGTCTGTCATCTCTGCAGCCACACTGTGCAGAGTTCCCCCATCCGAACTGCCTTAATGCCTTATGACAGCTCTATAGCAATAGATCTTGTTCCTAAAAATAAAATGGGCATAATGTATCTTCCATGCTCTGCAAGTATGAATAATATTCAGAAGCCTCCAAACTGTTGTTCCTAGAGCTTCATTCCCATTGTTGTACAGGCTGCCAAAGGGAAGGTTTACAAAGAAGGAAGACACTGGAAATCACGAGGTTGTCTTCCTGCTGACAGATTTTAAAAAATCTTTCTAGCATTACTTTTCTTTTTAAGAAATGCAGACTGATCTAAAACTATTTGGTATAAGCTGATTTCAAAGCAAGAAATGAACAGCAAAAACATAGCTAGCTACTTTTGCAATGATTCACTAAAATGCAATATAGTCCCTTTGGATTTGTGATCGTACAAAAATAGGGCTTATGCTGAAGACATATTTAAGAAGGTAGCAATTTTAAAGCAGACTTCTAGCTCACATTACATGTCTGAATTCTACCTTTAATTTCACTAAAGGCTAAAAATCAACTTTTTAATTGGAAACTCTATACTAATCACGCAATAGGCATATTGAGGTATTTACTATGTGTGTTTCTTTAGATAATAGATATCTGTATATATGTAGGTACTGAACCTCAAAAGGTACAGCCAAATTCACTGAAATGTAGTTTGTTTGGGTTTTAACTGAAGAAAGGGAAGCACTTTTTAAAAATTTTCAGTTCCCAAGAGGATTAGTGCCATGAAAGAAGATTCAAGCTTCTGCAAGCAGGTTCCCTACCTCTCTGAGTAGATTATCTGACCCCATTCCTACCACCTGAGAGATGAACTTTTGTGAAAAGTTCCAATAGTATTTTATTAAAGTCTATTCTAAAAGATGAGAAGTATATTTTTAAATATAAGAAATACCCATTGAATCACAGAGATTCTGGACTCTCACCAGTTTCACTTCAGGCAGTCTGTACAATGTCATGCAATCTACTGATTGCTCCTTCTCTTTTTTCTTGTTCCAGACTCGTGTTAGGAAACTCTTACTGCCCTCAGCAACTCTATCGTATTTGAAGCAAACTTTGGGGAACTCATCCTCTGGACAGAATAACTGCACTGCAGAAGTTACACACATACACTGGCTTTATTTCCCTGTAACAATGGGGTTAGTGCTCAGGCTCACAGGAGTTAAAGGGGGTGGCTGCTGCTGCCCCATGGCTAACACCAAGCGGGAAGGAAACCTCTGCACCCCACCCGCAGATGCTGAAAACCACACAAATGTGTTACCTTGGAAGAACTCTGATCTCCTGCTTACAGAAGGTAAGCTCCTGTTTAGCCCCAAGATCCTGTCCAAATGAAAGGCAAACACCTCACTCATGTCCAGAGGTCTTTTGACAATTCCACAGTGTCCCTGATTACAAGCAGTTCCTGTAGTGCTGGGACCTCTTGCAAATACTGCCAGCACTGCTTTTTGTGAAGGAACTTCTTGAATGCTCTCTATGGGAGAGTCTGCCAGCATGCGCATGTTTAGGATGTCATCTTTGCTCATCCATGAGGGAGGGCTCTCACTATAAATCCTGATATTGCTTTCCTCAGGCTGGAGTTGTGACTTTATAGCTCCAGAAATCCTCCCAGGTCTCTGGTGACCTCTCTCCCTGATAGCCATTCCTTTATGCCCGTGTTCATCCAGTTGGTACTTTCTTGCCTCCAGAGGGATCGCTGCTCCCTTGGTGCCGGTGGCAGGTGTGGCCCGCCCTGGCTGTTGGGCAAAGGCCTCTTCCCAGCCCATAAAAGTGGCTTTTGGAAAGTGCTGCCCATAGGACAAAGGGATTGCATTTTTCTTCCTGCGTTTTGGCTTCACTGTGCCTCTGATGTTGGCGGGCTTGCTGCGCTTGGACCGCAGGGTGATATAAACTACATTGGGTGGCAGCAAGGTCCCATTGCTACCAAGCTGGGGTTCCTGGAAATTGGGTGGTGACAGGGTGCCATCCAGTGGGATGCCCAGAAAAGGAGTTTGAGCTGCATCTTGGAGACTCCTGGAACTGATCTTTTGATGTCCTCCTTTGTGCTGCGGTAAAACATGACCCACTTGGCTGACAAGAAATCCCAGGTAGATCACACAGGCAGTGCCCACGAGCAGATTCCTCCTTGTCCTCGGGCGCCTGCAAGTCCAGAGCCTCAGCAGCCGTGAGTGCCACAGGCAGCAAATAAACAAGTTTTTGATTTTACTTGGCTGATCAAAAGGGGTCATTTCTCTAGTGAATCCACATGATGAAAACAGCATAAAGTCTTCTGTACATCCCAGCCAGGATGATGATGCATTATTTCTCTTCCCCAATTTCTATTTCTCCTTTTCCAAGTAGCTTCCAGCATGGGTGATGGACAGAGGCTACTGATATGCCTGGGAAAGTGGTCAGCACTAAGGATGCTGACACTCCACCTTCTCAAACTGTAAATTCTTATCAGCCACCACAGAGGAAGTGATTGGCTTCAGAGAATGAATGGAGCCAGCTGCGTAAGCAAAGTTTACTGACTTGTAGTCTAAAAGATCTATGTATCTTCTCTGCAAACTGCAAAAAGAAAATAGTAGCATTTCCTTTCATTGCTTACACATAGCATCTGTGGCTCTATATTTTTCAGAGAAAAGAAGTTCTAGATGAGACAGTATGCATGTAGGAATTTGTCAGGATAAATCTTTTACTTTCTCATTACAGTATAAATCAAACACCAAAACCATTAAATACAGGCTCAATTTTCAATCTCAGCTAGATGTAGTCCAGCATTAGAAGAAATGCTTGTCAAATCCAGATCATTATCTTTTTCTTACAAGACAAAGTCTTCACTAAACCTCATGTTATGGAAATGCTGTAAATGATTCAAATATGAACCAGTGACTAGTAGTTAAATATGCACATATTCACTAATATAAAAATATATTAGCAGTGCCAAATTTCCCTAGTTGACTATGAATATAGTTTCCATAATACATAAATACACATTAAAATTGAAAGATGGTTAATTCTCTTCACTCTTGTGAAGCCATAAAAAGAATCTAGCTAAAGTTTTAAAAATAAAATGACAGTGGCTTATATATCCTTTCCAAGAAACAAAGAATAGGTGCACATTACATACAGATTGCTATAAAAGTAAAATTTCTTACCTATTCAGCTTCACACATCCTTTGTTCTGGTAAACTCCTTAGGTTAATAAAAGTAACTGAGTAAAAGCTGGCATCTAGAACATATTTCACTTTTAAGTATGGTTCACATTTAGGTATTTCATTGCAAGCTAGGAACTGTTGAGAAGCTAACTTTACTGAGAAATGGTTGCATATAAACTGCTGTAAACTTACATGAACCTCATGTTATAAAAAAAAAAAAAAAACCAAACCAAACCAAACAACCCCACACACAAAACCACAGCAACTTCTATTTTAAATTCTGTAATGAAAAGTCCTGTGAAGTATGTGCCTTTCAAAAGTGCATTCCATCTATTTCTAACTCCTGAGAGCCCTCTAGTGCACTACATGCAAATGTACTAAAGAAACTCCCTTAACTGCATTTATCTTTTGGGGGTTTTTTTGAGTGTGAAATACCACCCACTCCCTGGATTTTAGAACTTTTGAGGATCATATATTGATGTGGTGAGAAGTGAAAAAACAGCCACTTTTAAAATGCTCTTAATCTGCTACTAAACAGCTCAGGAGTGTCTCCTATTTGCGCTTTCTGGAGCAAGGCATAGCAGAGTCCCTGTACAGCTGGAAAAGTTGGGGCAGACAGAAGTTAAGGGCAAACTTCTGACATCTGACCCCTTTCCTAGTCTAAGTATAAAATAACAAAATGTATATGTTCACTGTAATTCAAAGAATTGAGATATTCTCTTCTCCATAGCTACTACTAAAGAATAGGTAAGAAATTAGTTTATGTTTCATGTTGGTCCAATATTAATTTATAAAAATTTTTGACTGTATTTTTTTTTCACAAGCCATCATTTATCATTTATCCTTACTTTTTGTCTAAATATGTACTGTCAAGTTAAAACTGCAGTACCCATGCCCATGAACAGTAAAAGAGCCTCCCTGTGACCTATTTTTTCCAAATCTGAGTTTTTGGAGGAATTGAGATTGTAACAAATCTCTTCATCCACTTCAGTTCTTCTTTCTTGTTTTGGTTCAAATTTGACTGATGGGACATACCCCAAATAAAGAGAATTTATTCCAAAATCTTCAGACAAGTTGCTTGAGTTGGAAATGCATTACACTGCAACAGTTCTTTTCAAATACCCAGTTCCTGCAAGTACACAGCACCTGTCTATTAGAACCAAGCAGCACCAAAGCACTCTACATTCCAGTCACTAACAGCACTCCTCTGCTGTAACAATTCTCTGAAATTCTCTGTAATCTAAGTATTCTTTCTACTGCTAGTCTTTAAATATTATCTGAAGGAAATTATAAAAGGATATGGAGGGTCATTCTTCACTTCTCATTTCATTTGTAGCCTTGAAATCATAATGTGGTGTACATACTGATGTACAATGTTGACTGCTGGGGTTTTTTTGAGGCTTTCTATGTGATAATAGCAATGGTAGTTCCTTTATTTATCATGTTCAGAAGAGAGAACTCAGGTACTGGTATGTTCTTTGGAATGGATGGTGGTAGAAAATCAACTAGATAGAACACAGTACCTTGTTAGTTTAACAGATGTTTGCCTCTAATTTTGGATCCTTAAAAGGCAAAATATCAAGTGATTTTTTTTCAGCCCCTGTGGTGTACAGCTCCAGTGCCCTAACAGATACCATAAAATAAGGAAGGCTGAAATTACTATGGAGTTGTCTGGAAAAAAAACATTCCATCGTGTTTCACAAGAAACAAAGAAAATGGTTTTTGTTCAAGTGGGTACTATTCTTCTCTCTGGAATCATTCTAACCCAAAGCTACAGCAAAGCACTAAAGAGCACTACCAAGCTGAAACAGTACTTCCCCT
Organism: Molothrus ater; assembly: GCF_012460135.2. Taxonomy (NCBI): domain Eukaryota; kingdom Metazoa; phylum Chordata; class Aves; order Passeriformes; family Icteridae; genus Molothrus; species Molothrus ater. Next base: position 31,720,375 of record NC_050481.2, read on the forward strand.
GTGGTGATAAAATATTTAAGACAAACTTTCAGAACAGCAGTTGCTGTCTGACCAAATTCTGGCCTGCATTATTTCACTTTGCTACCTACAGCTAGCCTGTAGTATCTGTCAGATTTTGTATTTGCTCCTTGCTCTAAACTATAACTGTGATATTGCCATCTGCATCCACTAAATTCAGCTTTTCATGTAATTTCTTCATATACTCATATTTCATGGTCAGTGTTGTATCTTCCTAAGGTAAGGAATAAAAGCATATAAAAACTAATATAGGAAAATAGCAAAGAATGGAAGAGGGGAATTAAAGAAGTATTTTCTAGTCCTTCACAGACCTAGGTATACTTTTTTCATGTGAATGAATAGCTGGATTAACTGTTTGCAATTATTTTCTTCATTTTTTCCCCTCTTTGTTTTGTTTTTTGTTTAACTTTGAAATTCACCTCCACCTCCACCTGCATTTGAAGAGGTTTTCTGCTGGTGGTGGACAAGCTGCAGAATCTGAAGCAGCTGGTGGCCTGCACTGCTCCAAGCAGGCGGCCTCTGGCCAATTTGCAGAGACAGGTGGAGTGTGCCAATGCCCAGCAGTCACAAGGTCCTTCATGTTGACTTTATCCCTGGGCACCTGAAAGGACATGGCTACAGACTAGGCTCCTTGATGTGTGTGCTCTTGCTTTCCATGTGCAGGCACTTCAATGGAATAGGTTAACATTTTTTCCCATCACTTCAGAATAAAATAACACAACACATATACTCGCACTGCCCTTAGAATTCTTTTTTCTGCATGTTACCGTTGTGGTTATGATATTATTTCTCTTAGATGCACTATAGCCATATTGTTTCCATAGAGATGTTCTGCTATTCATCTCTAAATGACACATGGACAGACATTTATGTTAAAATGATTGATAAATGGTGCATTCCTAGCTTTACTGAATCCATACGACTGACAACTTATTCTCCAGAGAAACAAAGTAAGCCCTTATTATGGATAATGCAGATTTGATTTGCAGAATATGAATCATTACTTTAGAAGGCTCGTGCTGTGTTTGTAAGGAGATCAATTTGGGCTGCCATCTGGAAACTGTACTTCAAGAGTGCAGAGAGAAATGTTTGCTTTGTGACTAAACATGCTGACTAATAGTCTGTGCTTTAACTGGTCCGGATCAAATCCTTACAGGGAAATCTGCAAAGACCTCTTCTTGACATCATGTAAAAGATTTTTTTCCTACTTGATTTTGCTTGCCAAACAACACAGGGGCTTCCAGACCAACAGCTGGTAATTTTCGTGCTTAAGAAAAATAAAAACCTGGATGCCCTGACTAGGCTTGGTGGTTTCCTTGCGTTGCGGCACACCACAGTGTAGGGAGATACAATGTAAGAAAATAAAGGTAGTATAGAAAGTAATCTTACCCCCTAAAGAGTTGCTGCTGGGTTAATTATTAAAGATTAGGAGCAGGCCCGATTTTAACAGGCACAGCTGTAGCCAGTAAGAAGAGGGTTATAAAAGAGTGGATTGGTTGGTTAAGGGGAATTGGAGTTAGTTGGCTGCTGTGAGGATGAGGAAGAGTCAGTGCCTAGAGGAGCTGCCTACAAGAAACATCAAGGAGGTATGAAACTCTAGCAATATGGAACCCTTGCAATGTAATGGCAATAGACCTCTTGCACTATAATGACAACACCGCAGGGCCAGCAGCTGTTGTATGGCCTCAAAATGTCCCTGCCTCTCCCAGGATGCCTGTCCCCTCTGCAGGTGCCTGCAGCCTCCAGCAGCCAGGGAGACCTCGGGAGCGGGAGGAGCTGCAGGGAGGCCGCGCTGTCCCCTCGGGAGCGGGAGGAGCTGCGGGGAGGCCGCGCTGTCCCCTCGGGAGCGGGAGGAGCTGCGGGGAGGCCGTGCTGTCCCCTCTGCGAGCAGTCCCATCCTGGAACCACGTCTGTGTTCCTGGGCGAATGCTGCCAAAACTCGGCTGCCTTTTCTGGAACACAAGTCCTGTGAGGAGTAGCTGAGGGAACAGGGCGGGTTTAGCCTGAGGAAGAGAAGGCTCAGGAGAGCCCTTACTGCTCTCTACAACCACCTGAATGGATACTATAGCCTGGTGGGGGTTGGCCTCTTCTCCCATGCAACCAGCAACAGGATGAGTTGGGCATAGCCTCAAGCTCAGCTTGGGGAGGTTTAGGCTGGACATTAGGAAGAAATTCTTCACAGAAAACATTGCAATATAGGGATTTGCGCCTAGGGAGGTGGTGGAGTCACTATCCCTGGATGTGAACACTGGAATGAATGCAGGGAGGTACTGGAGGGGCTTAAGACAGGATGTGGCACTTAGTGCACTCCAGGGTCTAGCTGGCAGGTTGGACTCGATGATCTCCAGAGGCCTTTCCCAACCTGATTGATTCTGTGACTCTTCAGTTACGGTCACAGCACCACCGGCCTGTGGAGTCCACAAGCTGCACTTCCCACTCGGGAGGGACTGTCTCATCCGCGCGCTTACGGCCGGGAGGACCAAAGGCGCTTTTATCACGACATGAGTGCATTAATTTAAATTTTCTCTTAGCGATTCTTCCCCGCCAGATGGGAAGCCGCCATGGCGGCGAGACAAAGGCAGTCGAAAACCACCCCCGGCTCGCCTCCGCCCCGCTCCCGGACGGGGAAGGAGAGCCCAGTGGGCAGAAGCGGATGGAGGCGGGCGGGGCCGAGGCGCGGGGCGGTACCGGCGCGGGCGGGCGGCCGCGGTGAGCGGCGCTGCGCGGGTCCCGGCGGGCGTGGGCGCGGAGGGGCGGCGGAGCCGAGGCCGCACGGAGGGACGGGACCGGGGATCTGTCGGTATGGGCCCGTTCCGGCCGCCTTCCGCCCCGGAGCGGAGCGCCCTAAAACCCGCCGCGGCGCTGAGCACAGGGCGCTGGGGGAAGGAAGGAAGGAAGGCGTCCGCTTGGAGCGGGGTCTCGGGTATCCTCTTGGGGTGCGGGGCCGAGGGCTGGGCCGGGCCCCGCCTGCAGCCCGGGCCTGCCTCGCCGCAAACCCGGCGCGGTGGCGTCAGTCAAGCCCCAGCGGCCCGGGTGGAGCTCTCAGCTGAGCGTTTTCCTTGTTCCGTGATAGCACTTAGAGAAAACAGTGCCCGAAGAACGTCTTTTCAAAGAGTTCACCCCAGGGAAGTAAAGATACATTGCTAGAGTAAGGGTTATGGTGTCGCTTTGGCACGTTGATCTGAGCCACCTTGGAACCCATAGGAGTGCCCTAAGTTGAGGGTAAAAGTATCCACCCTTAATGGTAAATGGATAGTAGGAGAAATATGCAAATGAACAGTCAGTACGACACGCAGCATTTAAAAAAAACCCGCTTAATTAGCAAAGAGGTTCTTTAGAATCTTAGCAACAATTTGGTTTGCCATTGAGGGTGAAGGCTCTCAAAGACAGGGCCTCTTGATTTTTGTCCCTCTGCAGAGATCACAGTGATGCATTGCTGTTCCAGTGAGTGAGCGTTGTGGTTTGTTGTGTCATATTTCTGAGGGAATTGTGGAAATGCAGAGCACAGCACTCCAGTGGGGTGAATGAGTGAACTTAGGAAGAGAGCAGTGTGCCAACAATATTTCAGCATCCAACAGCAAAATTGTATTTTTTTTCTGCTGCTGGGAATCCTGAAGTGCCTTTCAGGAAGGGCAACTTAGAGGAAAAAAAGCCTTCAATAACAGTATCAATTGCAGTTACCTTTGCTTGAGTTTCAGATACAATCATTATGCGTTAAGAGCATAGCAGCTTCAGCATTTGGCATTTGTTCTGGTTTTGGCATTTGTTACCTCTTAAGTCTTTGGAGGGACATATGCAAGTCCATCTGGCAATAACATAGGATTGAAGAGAAGAGGCTTCTAGTGAACTCTCAGAAGCTCGCTGATGTGGAAAGCATGTAGAAAAAAATGCAGTTGGCTTAATGTTGTGTAACAATTTATTAGTTGCTCTTGACATTTGATCATACAATATTAGAATTATTTAGCATGGAAGGGGTCTCTGTAGGTCATTGGTTCAATTCCTTGCTTAAAGCAGTGCTGTTATCAAAGTTAGAGCAGGTTGCTTTAGGCCTTGTTTAAGCTTTCTCTTGAGGATTTGAAATGGAGTTGAAAGTTGGGTGTGAAATTTAGCCAGATTTGGAACAAAGTGTCCCAAGTTTTGGAAAGTTAGGTACACAAAGTTCTCATTCTTATGGTTGTCCTCAGAGACACCTTTTCTGTCAAAGTGATACTCCATATCAAAAGTGCATGTGTGGGCTCATCTGTGGAGTGTAACCTCTAGATGACTCACTTTAAAAAAAGTCAGAGATATTCTGGGATTAAAACAATCTTTGCCTTTCTTACTAAACTTATGTGGAATGAATGAGGAAATTTTAGAGGCAGCTTCTCCCTTTGCTCCCCACAGAAAAATGAACCTTTATTCATATTTAGTATTAGCTAGAGCAATCCCTGTGGTTCCCTTATGATTCCCTACTGATCTCACTGTGGCACCTATAGAATCTCTGCACCTGTTCCTGGCTTCTTGACAATGGGTCTGCTGTAAATGCTTCTGCCAGTTGAGATTTTGTCTAACCCCATTTTTGATGCACCCCATTGTGACCTCCCCCTTTGACTACGTGAATAAGGAATATTCTGATAGCATCTCACTAAAGCATCAGTGCTTCCCATTGCCCTCACAGATTCATAACCTTTGAGTGCACCTCTGCATTCTTGTCTTCAGATAAAGCATACAATATTGGGGGTTTCTTTGTTTAACTGTTCTTAAGTCATTTTATTAATCTTTTTTGTCTGGTTTTTGTGGGGTTCTACATGAACCTTTTCTGCATTAACCTCTTTGCAGTTCATAGCAGCTTTGAGAGATTGATAAGTAGAGTCTTTTAAGTTTCAGATTTCTAAACCAGGTTGGTATTAATTAATAGTCCACGTACTTAATTCCACTCTTTGATTCCAGATTCTACCTGGACCTGCAGCAAAACGACTCCACCAAAAGAAACACCTTCAGAACAAAGATGAATATCGGGAAAGCTTACAGTGCTGCTAACATCAGCAATGGAACAGATCTAGCTATTGGCTTTACCTCTTCCACAGTAGCTGTCCTTCTGTTTGGGACAAACTTTGTGCCTGTCAAGAAATTTGATACTGGTGATGGTAAACTTAATTATATTATTTTCTTGGCTATTTTTGCTTAAAAGAATAATATTTTACCAGCAAATTACTAGAGGCCATCATTGCAACCTTAATCCAGAGAGTATGTTCAATTTTGTCTGCTGTTGCTAGGGTATAAAGCAAAAATACTGCTTCAGGATGTGGCACATCTTGAGAAGGGCCTTTTCATAAGTTGTACACTTTGACAGTGATGATGTACATTTCATGACAATTCACAATGGAAGGTGCGATGTTCTTTGTTCTACCCTTGTGGATATCAGATACATCAAGTGTTATTTATACATGAGGTAAAAGTTATTGGACTTTGGAGCATTACCTTTCAATTGTGCACCTTACATAAAAACCTGAGATTTTAGTAATTTTATTTGCTGACTTGTTCAGAGGAAATTTTCATGTTTATATGAAGCATAACCAATTATCAGATCTGTAAATGAGTAAATTTGCCATTTTGTTATTGTAATATGGTACCTGCATTGCAGGCTGGATATAGCCTCTGCTCTTTATGCCAAATATGACCCTAACAAGACAAGCTTGGGCATAAAGTTAACTGGTTTGCCTAATTGAATACTACCCTTCAAGAATATACAGAGGTAGAAGGGATCTGTTGCTGACCATCCTCAGTGTCTGGGATTACCAGAAAAGCTTGAGCTTTGAAAAAGTCTCATCCTGTGCAGTCCTCTGTGTTAGCAGCTACTGGAGTGGTGGGAGAAGTTTACAGCAACTGAATATCACCTTTGTCAAAAGTCCATCAAAATTTTCATGTGTTTAAGAATTAGGGCTTGCGTGAACTTTGGCCAGCAAAGTGTCTTTTGCAATTCTGTAGGAAGAATTTGTGATAAGGAAGGTTAACCAAATTATAAGCCACCCTAAAAATACATCCCTTAAAAAAATTATGAGGTTCCCAGCATTCACAAAGGCTGTGGCCACCTTTTTGATTTTTTTATCTACTAGTGTATCAAAGATAAACATAAACTGTTAAGATATTCACACATGCAGTATTCTACAAATTCCCTATTGTGTGCATTTGATTTTTCCATAGGCATGTTCTTCCAGTGGATTCTCTGTGCCTCCATATGGATAGTTTCTTTGGTGGTCAATTTGATCCAGAATTGCCCCCGGTTTTGGCCCCTGGCTATGGTTGGAGGTTTTGTGTGGGCTACAGGTGAGGATAAAGAGATTCCAATTCTTGAAACTTTTCCATATATAAGATATTAGTTATTTAATAGTTATTCAGTTCTTTAAAGCCTCACTGTTAATGGAACTGTACCCCTATGGTAAATACTGTTTTACTATGCTTATTTTATAAGAGGCAAATTCACACCAAAAATAACATTTAAAACTATATGGAGGAAAAGTCTATGTTCAGTGTATTTATTTTTGAAAACATTGTTTCATACTGCCTTGTAGCTTCCTAAATTTCTTTGCCTTCCAACCAAGCACAGAACCGAAAGCAAACATATACAAGATCACGTTCTATTTTTTACTGATTTCAGTTTTGGTTTTTGTATTTCAGGCAATGTTACAGTTGTCCCTATTGTTAAAACTATTGGCTTAGCTCTTGGTCTCTTGATATGGGCTTCTTTTAATTTGCTGACAGGCTGGGCAAGTTCAAGGTAAGTATGTTTTAAATCTTAAGTCATTAATTAATTAATAACATCATTAATGTTGCCAAGTGTTCATTTATAAGTGAAAACTTACCTGTAGAATCATAGCCATTCAGGTTGGAAAAGATCTTTAAGATCAACTCCGCCATTAATGTAGTGCTGCTAAGTCTACCACTATCCTATATATTAAAACTTTTTCCTTCTTAGTGGAAAGTACTCAAGTTAACTGTTTTAGCTTTTTGTATTTCCTCTGTTTTAATAGAAAGAAAAATGCCCAGTGATGTGATTGAGTCAATAAATAATGAATTTCTTAATGTAAAACTAGTATATATTTGCATTTTTTTTCTTCTGCAATCTGGTCTGATAAAATAACTTCAGTTCTTAAATATATATCTTTTAAAAATGCATGTTAAATTAAAGGTTGTTTTTGTAAAGTAGATGTTTTTTGCAAGCCGACTGAAGCACTGATTTAATACTAAAAATACTTAGGCAGATTTATTTACATGAGTCAAGACTTCAAGGACTAGGTTATAATTTAGCTATTTGTATAGAGCCCATGCATCTAAGTGAAACTGGTTAAATGTTCCAGGTTTGGTTGGTTTGGAATTGATCCAGAAGAGGTATCAAGACCAATCTTAAACTATATTGGAGCTGGACTTTCACTTATAAGGTAGAAATTGATTCTTATAATTAATATCTGTTATGTAGAATACATATTTAATAACCAACCACCAGGATGATTTAACAAGAGAACAAATATATTGAATAATCTTTGGCAAATCCATATACTTCCAAATTCGTGAGCTATCCATACCTAGTTGGTCAGTGTTCATGTAGAAACAGACATGTTATCCAGAACAGGGGTGAAATGGTTATCCATAAACACAAAAATATATTTTTTTGCTGGTAGGCATGTTCAAGGCAAAGCAGAGTTGCATGGATTGCCTCTCTTCCTAGCTTATTCTAATGGTTGACTTCCCCAAATCCTGTTGGAGGACAGACTGACTAAAACAATCTTGTTGAGAAAACATCAGATCTCACTTCACTCAGTCAGGGGTACAAATCTTAGTCTCATAACAATAGAATATGCCACAGACTTCCTTCAGGATTTTTGGAAGGACTTTATTCTCTCTTTTTGCTTGTTTGCTCTTTGTATGAATCTGTATGTTTTGGTCCAAACACAGAGGAAAGAGGATCTTTGTTATGTAGCAGTGTTCTTGCTTTCCAGCTGGGTGGCTGGGAAGATGGCCCTAAATCCAAAGGCTTACTGTAAGCATGCTGGCAGAAGATTAACAGAATGCCTTTCAAAAACGGAGGGTGTTAAGAACATGAAAATAAGCCATTTCTGACTGGTAGGACAGAGCTTCTGCCTTAGATTCATGATTTTGGCTTCCACTTTCCTTCTTTTCTAAGAGTCTGCAGCTTTGTATCCATTCCTCTTACATGTGGCACGTGATTTTGGGAGGTACTGAGAAAATAGCAGCAGTACTGCTATTCCTGCCTGATGGATTCATGCAGATCACCACCTGCTTCCTGTTCCCGAGATATCATGGAGGAGTGACCAGCAGGGAGAGGGATTGTGAGCAGACATGTTTCCCTGGCAAAGTGCACAAAGCCTGTGCATGTTGCTCTGTGGAGCCCAGAAACAGGCTTTTCATTTTAGCTTCCTGTGTGAAATCTTTGTTTCCTCTGGAGGAAACTGACATCCTTGTATAACTATGCTTATTCCATCAGTAAGAAATGAATCCTTCTTCAAATGGAAATATTCCGTTTACAGCTAGGAGAAGAAATTCCTAGGGCATTAAAATGTTTTTTCATAAAAGTAAAGAACAGATCCTTGCAGTTCTGATTGCAGGTATTTACCTGGTCTCCTGGAGGCAAGGTTAAGAGTAGTAATATTACCATTTTTTCTCCATTTTATTCACTTAATGCACTGAGCAATATCCCTTTTCCTTCTGTATGCTCACAAGGCCCTGTAGCAGCAGTATCCCATTCCTCACATATGATGGAAGACTAAACACTAGTATTTTTTCATGAATATAGAGGCAATTCTATGCGGGTTTAAGCTGTTTGATATAGAATTTTCAAGTGTGTATTCCATTTGTGTGGGGTATGGTACAAAAGGCAGTGTTAGCTAAAGCATCTGTTGTTAATATGGTTGTAACTACATACTGTTAAAAGATGATGTTTCAATAATACATAAGAAGAAAGATCTATGAAGTGAACAAAAACTGATTTATTTACTTTCACTTAGATTATCTTTTAGCTAAGTAAAATTAATAACTTTAAATTATTACATTTACATATTTTATGTATATATAATCATAGTAAGTTATGACTTTAAAGCAATTGCATTTTTAAATATACTGCAGTGACTCTAGGGTAATAATGAAAACAAAGGAATATGCCTCAAAATAAAACTTTTGTCTCTGGACACTAAATGTTCTTATAACTGACATGGTATTTATTGGTGTATTTTTCTCTTCTGAGTGCTGTCATATTTCTTTTTATAAAAACTGAAGTCCAGAGTTCTTCAACTTCATTAGAAAGCACACCTTTACTGAGAGAAAGTGTAAGTACTCTACAGTTGTTATTTTACAGCAGTGAAAATACATATCCATTTTAAAACAAAAAATGTGTTTGTTAGTCAAGTTTGCTAGGATATGATAGACTACATAAAACAACACAAATATGTACTGATTGTATCTTAATCTGGGGGTCTTGGACATCATTTTTGATATTAGCAAAAGATATTCCCAATTGTTCTTTCTTGTTTGTCAGCTTTAGATGGCTTATAAAGTCCTTCTTCATTATGATGGAGATCATATAGAAGAGTGTATTACTTTCTTACATGAAAAGAGGAAGCAATTTCATTTAAACATTAGCTGTAAAGCTGTGAGGGTGCTTAGGTGAAAGGCCAGGTTTTTGCCCTATTGCAGAGCCAGGAGGCTGCCAAGAGTTGCTGACTGTCATCAGCTGTGGCACAGGCTGGAGGCCAGTGAGGGGTACCAGATTGGCTGTCTGCTCCCTAGGGAGCCCAGAGTATGCAAGGAGAGCTGGAGAACTACAGGCTCCTCCTATTAATGTACCTTCCTGCTGGAGGTCAGTGCTCAGTGGCTGCCTGAACAGAGAGCCCTGAGAGTTTTCTAGCTGTGCAGGCTCACTAGATGTTCCAGTCCACCAGACTGAATCACAGAAGACTTTTAAAAAATTGCATGTTTTAAGAAATCAAAATAAACCAAATTTGCATTGGTTTTTTGCAGTCTATAAATGTTTCTGAAGAGACCACTGAGGACTCATGGGTGAACAAGCTTTCTCCAGCAAAAAGGAGACTCATGTAAGTTGCTCACAGTTCTTTTGCTGATGCATAGAAGTAGCCAGAGAGTAGTAAAACACAGTGTAAGAGCAGAATATGTGATTTCCTAGCAAAGTCACACAATAAATGACAGGTTTTTACATACAAGTGTAGTGTGCAAATCTATATATGAATAGTTGCACAACTATTTAGATTATTCCATTGGCACTGTTGAGTGTGTCTAACCTTACCAATCAGGTATTAGGTACTACTGTGAAAAATATCATTTGGCAAAGGAAATAATATCAACTCAGTAATTATAGAGCTGGGTTTTAGCACCTAGTTGATTAGCACTCTAGCATAGAAGAAGCCTGTGCTAATGACATGCTTCCAGGTGTGGTTTCCAAGTGAACACAGCTGGAGAAGGCATGGCAGCATGGTAAGGACACAGTAAAAGTGCTTCAAAGTGGAAGCAAGCCAACAAGAAGCCTTGTGTGGGGAGTGGAGACTGCCAAGAGTACAGCAATCTGGAGATGGAGAAACAGACTGAAGAGTCAATGAACCTGGGAAATTACAAAGAGTATATAGATGGCAACAACAAAGGTGAGGGTGGGAGCATTTTCAACTGAATTTTTGTTTGTTGTCCCCTAGCTCTGCTTTAGGAAATCCTAGTTATTTAATTTCCTGTGTCGTTAATCTAGATTGCTGGCTTTTGCAGCAGGCATTGTTTGTGTTGTTTGGCTACCAAGTAGGAAGAAACTACGTGAACCATTTCTCTACCAGAAAAAAAAATGTGCTAAAATGTTTTACTTTTATGGCTAGCAATTTTTATATGATGCACAGTTTTTACATGCACTACTAGGCTTACATGTGTTGTCTACTTCTTAACTCATGCAAGGCTATTTTCTCCTATTTTTGTTCTTTTAAAGAGGATGTAGCTTGGCTGTAGTGGCTGGAATACTCTATGGTTCCAGTTTTGTACCAGTACTTTACATCAAGGACCATGGAAGAAGAAATGAAACTGTATACACAGGAGCAAGTCAGTTTGGTAAAGGCTTATAGATCACTTCTACTTCATTTCATCATTGTGTTCTCCTCCTTTTTTGAAGGCATAGGGTGAAGTTTTTGATATGCCTGAAAATATACTGTGACAATTTATCCGTTCTGCACTACTTTAGGTGTCATAATCATAGCCCTAGCACTCCCTTTTACTCAGAGGTTAATTACACCATAAAAAACACTGAGAAGCAGCCCAAAGACTACCATACTTAACTCACAGGTATGTTTCTGAAGGCATTAAATACTAGCATTCTCAAAATACAGAGTTTGTATGAGTGGAGAATGAGGACAGGAGCTTGCCAGTTGCCAGCAGCAATAAAGGAAGAGAAGATTGATCATAACAGATGAGGAGAGCAGACATGTAACAACATAAGTAATTAAAACCATGTTGGTTTTTTAAATTGAAACCATTTAACATAAGCCTAATTGCCATTTTCAAACAACATTCCCCCAGGAACATTTTCCTTAAGGTTATACTCTTATCAGGTAATGCCTGAAGCACCTTAAGAGCAAAGTACTGCTGAGAACACATAATGTCACCATTGTCATATACATTTTCTCTTGAATACTGCAATGTATGTATTCCCCAGCCAGGCAAAACAGATGTTGTCATTACCACAACTGCCTTTCCTGTTGAGAATTTATAGCTCCAAGGAGACAAGGATCACCTTGCCACATGCTTCTGCTTCACCAAGTTGGAAATATGCTCTTAGCATGTACAAAATCCATAAAGGGTTTGTTATTGTTCATAATTATAGTGATCAAAATTATGATACATCCTTCAAGATTAAGAAAGGACAAAACTGAGCTATATATAGCTTACATAGTCTGTGCAGTTGTCTTGCCTTTAAATGTACAGAACAAAACAAGGATACAGGAACATAATTACAACTTCTCTTGACCATCTACAATTATGTAGAATACCCTACCCAGTTTTGTAGCCTCACTTGTGGATTTTCTCAAGGTTGTATTAAGTTTATTCAGGAATGTGTAATAGAGTTCTGAAAATAACAGCTCATAGAAATGTTTAGAAGCCTGTAATAAGTCAACTCAGCATTTAGTTCATATTTAATAGGTGTCACTGATTGTATGCATCCACAGACTGGCAGCTGTGTTCAGCACAATGAGATTTGAATTTGAATTCTTAGGAGTAGCACCTTTATGCATTTTTGTCTATATAAATGTTATCAGTGAATATAATTTTGTTAAAATTAATAACTGGTGTTTTTACTAACATTTTGTAATTTCTCTTCCAGATTTAGATTATGTTTTTGCACACTTCAGTGGAATATTTCTTACAAGTACTGTCTACTTTTTGATCTATTGTGCAGTCAGGAAGAATAAACCTTATGTTTATCCCCAAGCCATATTGCCAGGTATGACTGTTTTTTAAATCAGCATTTCACTTCAGCTACTTTTTTGGACCATTTTGCAGTGATTAGTTCAAGTTATGTTCACCTTTCAAGTATCTTCTTGTCTCTTTTGAAAGAGCACTATTAGGTTACTTAATTAAGGGTAGGAGACAGCGGTAACTTTTGTTCTAATCTGAGAAGAGAACAAAGTGACATTGCAGATTTTCAAAAAGTGATTGCCAGAATGGAGAGCACATTGCCCAGAAAATAATAAATTGATTTGCTACTTCAGTTTGAGTAGCTGATTTTTATTCTTCGAGCTTTGGTTTAGTTTGCCAGAGCCAGCTTGTTAAAGTAGTTAATGTACTAAACTACTTCTATACAATTGCTTTATTATGCTACAAGTATGAAACTTCCACAAACTGCAGCCCATACCTTGCTATGCATGTTTTTGATTGGGATTTATTTTTCTAGGGTTTGTTTCTGGTGTGCTTTGGGCAATAGCCAATTGCTGCTGGTTCCTGGCCAATCACTATCTCAGTGCTGTCGTCAGCTTTCCAATAATTACTGCAGTAAGTATATAAAAAATAAAATCTCTAACTAGAATTAAAAGTGAATGGCTTTTTTTGCCCTTCTGTCTTTGGATTTCAGTTGAAATTATGATGGGTCTAGAGCATTGTTAGTCAAAATTATGCAGTGCCTACTTTGCTTGTCTGCACTAGTCTTTGGATTTTTAGGAACATGAATGACTGTGACAAGCACCACTTTGGTCAATGTCAAGCATAAGAAAAACTAGATGAATTGAGAGTGTGAGTCTTCAGGTTATGTAAAAGCCAAAGCTTTGTAAACAGAATTATATCAATATTAACTAATTGAAGTGATTTTAAGAAGAATTTTTTATGCTTTCATCCCAGGAAGTACATTTTGGTCTGGATGTTTTTGAATTTGTGAATTTTATCCCCTAGTAGTCATTTTGCTTGCTTAAGTAATTTTTTCTTTTTACAGTTCGTGAACAAACAGAACAGATTATGTACTATTGAAAATAATGTTCTTATGCAAATGTGTGGAAAATAGTTTGGCCTGGTCTGTCTCTGTTTTATTCCTGTTCATGATGTACCTTTAAAGCATAAATTCCAATTACTAGGTAAAAGTAAACTTTGCATTTACTCTTTTGACACTGCCCTAGTTGGTAATACAAAGGTGGCAAATGGGAGTTAATAAATATTAAGGCCAAATTGTTGCCTAACAGCTGTATTTTGGGAGCAAACTAATGAAACAGCTTTAATAGGGATTAAGCTTTGCCTTAAGATGCAGTAAGTCAAAATACACTCTGTAGTGTGCAAAGAAAAAAAAAAAAAACCTTGGGATTATTCTAATTAGAAATTGAAGGATTAATGGGAAGCAGTTTTAGTAATTTAGTTATCAGTATGCCTGAAGGACAAGGATGTAAAATCACAAAATGAAAAATAAAAGGAAGCACTGATGAGAAACTGCCTATCTGGACCACATGTTCAGAACTGCTGCATTACTTCACTCTGGAGAAAATTTTTAGAGAGGTATTCATCACATCCCTTTAACACTTTGTTCCATTTTTTCAAAGTGCATTCCTCTCACAGCGCTTATTATCTATAAAGTGAAATAACCCCTCAAATAATAGTTGGCAAAGTCACTAGGAAACAGCACCCACACATATATTCAGCATGAGACACTGCTTGCTGCTTCTGTGTCCCATCAGCTGCATTGAGGATGAAGAGAGGAAGGTCACTGGCCAAACATCTGTCAAGTTTCTCAGAACAGCTCTAATGCAAAGCATTAACAGAGCCAGTTTTTGCTTCGTGTTCAGATATCTTCTCATGAGAGATGAAAATTCTGATCCTTTGTCCCTCAGGGGAAAAACTCTATTACCAAGAGTGCCTGGAAGTTGCTGTTGTGTATTAGTGTTTGCTGTTAGCCAGGAAACCTGGCTACAACAACATCACAGAAAACCAGGAGTTTCCCTGACCTGTCTCCCTGGCTGGCTTTGTGCTTTGTCCAGATGCCAGCTATACAGGAAATACATCTGTGTTTGTCTCTTGATAACCTACTGAGTGATAAAATCAAACTTTGTCCAGTAGTTAGTCATGCTAATAAAGGAAATGTTAGGAAACATTGTGGACTCTTAATTTGGACTAAAGTGAGGCATGTTATTTGGAGTCCACTGAAAGAGCATGTAACAGCTGGAACAGACTCTGCAGTGTAATGTAGAAAGAAGTTGTGCCTACTGAAAAAAAAAACCAAAAAAACCCAGTTTCTTGACTCTTTAGCCCTTCCTGAAGATTTTATTGTATCTTACTTAGTAAATATTTCAGTGATGTTTATGCTTTTGACATGAGTGCTTTACTTATACAGAATGGAAAGACTTAAATGTGTTATGCAGACAAAATTCAACCACCCTGAGAATAGTAATGAGACAGAGTAAATTTTAATGAAGTGCTGCAATGTACATATTAATCTTATTCTTTAGGGTCCTGGCCTTGTTGCTGCAATGTGGGGAGTCCTTGTATTTAAGGAAATCAAGGTAATGTAATTAGGTCTCTCACCTAATAACTCTTGCTTGCCTCTATGTGTAGAGACAGCATGACTTGGTATACAGCTGTATCTCAGATTCCTCTTCCTTACGAGTATTGCATTATTAAACTGAAAGTGATATCATGCCATATTAAGTTTTCCAAGAAACCTGAAGAACTGTGAACAATTTTTAATAGGAATGAGGATTTTAGTTCCATGGCTGTATGAGGGGCAGTGGATGTAAATGAAGACTGTAGCCAGGAGGCAGGATGCTAGGCACTGCCTGAAGACAGTTTGCATTTGAGCTAGTTCTTTCAGTGGAGCAGGGGAGTGAGCAGTTGTCCCAATAATGCATCAGCAAGTAGATAAGTTTTTAGGGTCAGGTTCAACAAAGGATGTAAAAATGCAACAGCTATTGTAATTACAGTTATATTGTAATTACAGTTAGTATTACATTGTTATTATTATTAGAAGTGTTATTGTTGTAATGACCTTTGTAATTACAGTGTAATGTAAAGATTCTAAATTGATACAGCAGTGGTTGTCTACAGCAAGCTAATTTACTGGATTTTAACATATAGAGCAGAACTTAGTTTTCTAGTGGAATCTGAAGCACTGATGATAGCAGTGTAACACCAGATTCTTTTTGCCAATCTATCCAGGATCCATAGGTGCCTAACTTGGATCTAGAACTAAAAGTTCTGTCTCCCACTGCAGATTAGTGTTCTGCCAAAGTAGAAGATCATAATGTTCATTACCCAAATCTTTTATAACTCTCTAAGCCTTTCATTCTTTTCATATAATTTCCACCTAAATGAAACTTAGTACTTTGTTCTACTTTTTTTTTTTTCAAGTGGTATCAATAATGACAAGATGATATTTTCCTTTTTCTCTTCTTTTGCCTGTGCAGGGACTGAAAAACTACATGCTACTGTCAGTATCGTTTTGCATCATTTTGGCTGGATCACTTTCCACAGCTTTTTCTAAAGTTTGAAAAGACCTTCTGGACCAGTAGATGGTGCTAGCATTTAACACAAATAGAAAGATCATGTTGGTAGATCACAATACATAATAATTTTCAAAATGTATGTCCAATGTTTACAGTAACTTACTTCAGCCAAGTGGAAAATGAAAACATTTGGCATGAAAGAAAATCTGGAAATATTTGTTCCTGTTTTTCTTGGAATAGTAAGAAAATCAAAGGACTTTGATTAATCAAAGCTAAATGATTTTATTGTTACTAATTTTTTGATTTTTTTTCATTCAGGTGCTAAACTTTATGTCATCATAAATTTTGGATAAATTGTTGTGATAGTGGATAGTGATTTTAATGTTAGTTTATAATACTGTATGTGTTTGCAAGCTGATTTGTTTTATTAAAGCATTTTTCTTACTGACTTAAATATGAGATACATCTTGAAATATTCCTTATGAAACTGATACACATGAAGATAATAAAGCTTTTCTTTTATTTAGAATCATTATTCTTTACATTCATTAGTTTACATGAAAATATTATCTTCCAGTCACTTCAGATCTGTGAAGGAAATTGAGTAAAAAGGGTGCTGCAAAATAAACTACTTTTGTTTCATGTTTTCCATAACCACCACTAAGAGGGACAACTGTTTATTTTCTTACTTGTGGCAGCTAACCTTCATGTATACAGAGCATGTTATTTGAATCTCCCCTTAGCCTTTTCTTCAATACATTGGACAACCCCAGCTCCTTCAGTCTTCTCTTGCTTGTAACTTGCTTGCAATTTCTCTGTATCTTTCCTGATAATAGAATGGTTTGGCTGGAAGGGACTTCAAAATCATCTAGGTCCAACCCCTCTGCTAAGGACAGGGATGCAGTTCACTAGACCAGGTTGCTGAGAGCCCCATCCAACCAGACCTTGAACACTTCCAGAGATAAGACATGAGCAGCTTCTCTGGACAGCCTGTTCAAGTCTTTCACCACCATCTGAGTAAAGAATTTCATGCTAACATCTAATATAAACCTAACCTCTTTCAGTGTAAAACCATTGCCTCTTGTCTTATCACTGTCTGCTTGTATAAAAAGTCCCTCTCTCTCCTTTTATACAGCACCTTAAACTTCTGGAAGGCTGCTGTGAGGTTTCCCTGAAGCTTTCTCCATGCTGATCTCTCACTAAATGGACTGGGTCTGTATAGAATACCAAAACATGGCAGTCAGGCTAGAGTCTTGTAGTCAAAAACTAGGAAGAGCAGCAGTAAGACTGTGGGTATTTTTTGCTATCATGGCTTGATATTGTTAACATGTTTAGATTGCAATCATAATTTCTCCTTTCTCCCACCATTCTTTGTATGCTCTGCACCAGATTTGATTTTAGAACTGTTACTCAACCTGCTTTTTCCCATCTTCTGTTGTTTATTCCTACCTAGGTCTCAGAACTTGGTGTCTGACAGTTTTTCCCCCTTTAAGGCATTTCTCTAATTTTGGTCTGTATGTTAAACTTGTCCTCCAACAAGGTGGCAGCATTTTTCAGCCAGATGTCATCTGCAAATATAATAAATGTACTCTCTTAATTACTATAAATAATTAATGAAAATGCTGCATGTTACTGGCCTTTACTTATATTTTGGTATCTAATACTTCTTTTTACTCTTCAGGGAACAATTGATTAACCTTTGAGTACAATTTTCCTATGTCTTGCAGTGCTTTTGTTTGGACTGCATTCTCAGAGCTTTTACATAATATCAGGTGGGAAAGTCAAGGTACATTATGTTTTCTACCCTAATACCTGATATTAAACTGAAAACTGGTATTTTTTTTCTGTCCAGTGCCCAGGTCAGGCACAATTTCTCCTTGACAGGCATTGACTGTTACTTACCTAGCCATTATTCTATTGACTCAGACAAGGAAAAGTAATATATTCACTGTGGTTTTGAAATAACTTGAATTAAACAGGACATTTCTTAATTTCCTTGGTTCTGTTTAATTTCTTAAAATTCACAGTCTTAAGGATTCCCTTCTTAAATATTCCAGGAAGTTATTCCATGCCAGAAAGTTGCTGATCGACAAAGAATTGGAAAAACCAAAACACAATTTCCTCAGGCTCCTCAGATTTACAGATAGGCTTTAATATGGCAGTGAGGTGCATACACTTCACTAGTTTATGTACAGTAAATTACTAATGCCTTAGTCCTGCTCCCTGGGCGGTGCAAAGGCAGCAGCAGGACAACGTGCCTTGGGCAAGCAGGTGATGGCGGAGGGGGCAGGTGCCTGCCCTGCACAGACCCTCTCCTGGCCAAGGGGAGCCACGCTCTCAGCAGTGAACTCTGCAGGAAATGTCCTTCCTGCTTCAGGCAGCTGCTCTGGGCTGTTCCAGTGCCCCTGCATGGAGGATGGCCAGAGGGTGCTGGTTTTCCAGCCATGCTTCCAACAAGACTATGCCTGCTCCACCTCAGGAGCAACGCAGATGCAGGCATGCTATCAGAGTTTTGGAACTCAAGGGCTTTGTGGTGTCTAGAATTATGATCACTTTAGGTAAAGATGTCACTTTTAGATGAAGAAAAGAAACTTGGTTGCAGTATTCCATGCTGAGCTGTACAGGAAATGTTACAAACTGTATGTTCTGTTCATCATCTCTGTAACAGCTATGACTTTAAAGGCTTGGGCTATTACATTTACTACAGGAAAAAATCCCAACCAAACTAGTAACCAGGGGTGTTTTCTTCACAAATAGACATAGACCTATTTCAGCTATGGAGAAGATACATGCTCCTGTGGCTGCCAATATGTCCATGATGATGAGAGACAGAACTTCCACCCTTTCTGCTTTCCCCATCCTGTATACATTCTCTGGGATAGATGATCTTACAGCCTCTGCTGTCTCTCTTGGGGGATGCTGTTAAATTAACTTTGAATACAGGCATAGCTTTCATCTACTGGATATGATTACAGGAAACAGTTAAATCTTCCAGGGCAGGAGCACCTTTGCATTTCCTAAATTTTGTACAAGATCATTGATTTTTCTGGGGGGGAGGGAAACAAACACAGAAAAAAAACAACAACAAACAAAAACCACCTGAGCTCCTGTCCATAGCAATTGCCATGTAAATAAATGTTTGTAGTCTGATGCAGTTCTCCAGTCTATGTTGTAAAGCTATCAGATGTGCAGGCTTAATTGCTGACTGCTAGGATGTTAATTAAAAATCTTCCTTATGACAGCTCAAGTATGACCTTTATTAAAAAATTTTTTTAGAAGCTATCCTATTAGATTTGACTTGTTGACTGCAAGATAAAAAATCCCACCTCTTCCAGCACTTTTCTGTGAAAAGTCCCCTGTGGCATTCCAAAATAATTTTTGTGATGTTCACTTGGAATATGTTGTATAAATATTCCACTCATTTCTGAGATTTTTCTTGGTCTTGACATTTCCATTTAGAAATAACACTGTTACTTCTTTCATGTGAGGATGCTGGATTAACAGCATGTTTACAGAGTTATTTGTACAAAATGGTCTGGAAGTAACTGAGTTTAGTAAGAGAAAAATCTACAGCTAATATAAATTGTCCTGGTTCTGTTTATATCAACTTGTTTTTGTATAATTGGAAGAATCACATCTCTTGGAGAAAACTAAGCTTTCAAATATTTGTTTATGCCTGTTCAGCAACTTTTAAGAATATATTTGAGCTTGCTTTAAGAATTTTTCTCTGGTAATACTTAGAGGCAAAGTAGCCTTTAAAATATAGGTAAACTGGGAGTTTTTGAAGATTTTTGTGCAGTCTTGTGAACTGGGGAACTCGGTGTCATCTTTTTTTAGATTTCTTTTACCTCTTTATTCCTTTGCCTATGTTAATTATCAGTGGATGTTTTGAGGCTCACTGCCCTTCCAGAGTTTAATACCTTCATATTCTTAGTAAAAATTATTGTAAGTGGAAAAATAATTTAAATACAATTGCTCCTGTCTTCAAGTGTAAACAATGAAAACTGGTGCTTTTTTAATCCTAGATACATTTTATATTTCCTTTGCATCATAATTTTCAACTGATATTCAAGGTTGATTAAATACTATTTCAACTGCCTGACCTGATCCTTGAGCTTTCTTGCAGCTGGCCTAAAAATAAAATTAAGATGATGCATGCTAACAATTACTGTTTTTTTTCTTTTCATTTTGGCATGTTTTCAAATATAAAACTGATGTTTAATGCCCTATTCCATAATTACTGAATTACTAATGGATTATACTTTCCTTTAGCTATATGTAATGCTGATAGATAGTGACATTGGAGTATATTATTTTAATTGCTGAAGTGGTGATTCTTACATTCTTCATGCTTACCATAATATATTTTTAAAAATCTAAAATATATTTAATTTTTAATAAATACCAAACAGTTCTTGTGTCTCTTGCTGCTCTGAAGGGCCTGTTTGAAAGTCTAACCTGAGAGAGGAAATAAAGGAAACAGGACCTGCATTAGTCCTGCTGCTATCAGTGATTCAGGCAGTCCTTGGGCAAGTAATTTGGCATAACCTCAGGTTTTGGTATTCATATAGGGACCAATTCACTGGTACTGACATAAACCATACCTAGAGATAATAAAGTTATTACTCATGTCTTAGCATTTTTCATGTTGTAGATCTTCTAAAAACATTACCTGCAGAACTGGGAAACAAACCACACATCTTCCAGGACCAAAGCAGAGAAGAGGTACAGAGGATGAGATTTTTCATCTTACTACTTAATAAAATGAGAGAGCTTGTGGCAGCAATTTTTCTGTGCCCCTTGATTGGTTTACTGCAGTGAGGGAATCTGTCACAGCTCTCTGAGCTAGTCTCACTGAGCCTGTAGGCAAGCCTCAAAGGATATTGTTCATTGACACCATTCAGGGATCAGAATAAAAATGTTGCTGTTTGTGGATAGAGGCTGGGGAAGAGGAGCATTTGTTCAGGAGTTGCAGAATGATAACTGTTCCCCACCTATATTTGTACACCTGAGCTTTGATCCCAGCCAAGAAAGAGCCCTGATAATACAAAAGCCACAGGCTCTTTGCAGATCCATCTCAAGAGAAGGGCTGATCTATTCCTTAACTGGATGGCAATATTTCACATCAGGTGGTGCTCTGACTCTGCAGGTTATTTTCCAGTTGATTTTATGTGCAATTGAAAGGTTGGAACTTGTATAAAAGCATCTCATGGCTTGTGTTCCTTGAAGCATTCTCTGCTTGTCAAGTTCAAAGGAAATGGTTTAGACTGTTGGCTTGTCTTACTTCCAGATGTACTTGCAGTGAGCATGCATGACCTCATCATCAATTTCTGCTTCAGATGTTTGTGTCTAGCATTTTCAAGTAGTTGAAATTTAGTGCATAAATCCAAAAACTAGCATTTCTATCTAACCAAAGCTTTATGTGATTAAAAAATAGCCTTGTTTGGATGTTTCTAGAATTTGGCAGCATAACACATTACGTTATGCGAACAACGAGATATTTATTACAAATAGGTTAAGCACTTGCAGCTTGTGAGTTGTAACATACATTGTGTTTCCTTGACTTTCAAGAGGCTAGTCACCACATTCTACTTATGCTCTTCTAACTTTGCAGACATTGAAGTGAAATGCAAATGCTTGTCCTTTTTTCTTCCTCGGTTACATTGATTATAGTTCAGAGGCAGATAGATTCTTTTTCTTAACTTAGTGGGCAACAGTTGATTCAATAAAGCAGTAGTGAATTTCACAGAAAGGAGGAAAAGCTGAACTATGTAGACATATTTCTGTAAGGGGTTGGTGATATCATGCCATGCTATTCTTTAGCAGATCACACCTTTTCATACTTTTATTTGGTAATTGTCATGTCCCCAGCATTTCCCTTTTTTTTACAGGAAATAGCGATAATCCAGTTAGGCTGATCCAATTAATAAACTTCTGCTATTGAATCTGGATTTCACTCATTGTTCTCTTTATGTGGGTCAAGTTGATTAAAGATTATGCCACTACCCAGCTGTTTGCTACTAACAGACACCTTGCAGGGAAACCAATGGATAGGATTGTGAGGGAGGTTGTGAACTTCTTGGCAAAAAAAACAGCTACATTAACTTTCTTCACTATGACGAGGTCACCTGAGGAAATTCTGGGGGTGGGGAGCAGCACTTTAACCTAGCACATTAAGAACATGTCCCTGCCACTTTTTATCTGTTTGTTGTGACAGAACTGCTCTTTCCATAACCCTTTTGCTTTCCTCTTTGTTTTACTTCAGTGAGAAGATTCAGCTTAATTTTTTTTACCTGAAGCTAAGAAATTTGCAAACGTCTGTAAATTTACCATGCCCTGCAAGGCTTGCAAATTTATTTGCTGCTTGTCCTATTTGGTATCATTTCCATGCCTTTACAGGTAACATCTTGATTTTACTAGAAATTCAGAATCCTGGCTGTTCCAAGCACAGTTTTTAATATGATCTTTTTAATATTATATGTTATTTATTAGCTATGCCTTGCACATTGCATCTTAAATATTGTCTGCTGTTGATTGCTGGGGCTGTTTAAGGATGAGATATGCAAAGTTTCATAGTCTCTTTCAGTTTTAAGTCTTCATAAAGTGTCATTGTGATAACTGCAACTTAAAACACAAGGAATTATCTTGTTTGCTGGGCCTCCATGAAATATGCCCTGACCAAGATTTGGAGATCTCTTACATTTCTTTCATGAGGAAGATCCAAAAGAGCATGGTTAGACTCCAGCAAATGGATTTCAAAGAGCTGCCATGCCATGAAATGACTTCTGAAAATTTAAAAGAATTAAGCACCCCAGTAACACTGTTCCACTCTGTCTTACATTAGTTGTGTCTATGTATCTGTTGCTAGAAACCTTAGCTTTCACATCAATGGCAACTTGCTGATGGAAAATTAGTCAGAATATCAAATTTTAGGGCTACCATCAAAACATTTCAAGGAATATCACAGATCAAGTGACCAAGTTATGTATATCTACAAATACCTAAAAGTGTAAATATCAATATATGTGTGTAGACATGTAGAGATACACTCTAAATTAGGTCCTTTTAGTTCAAAAAAGATCTGGGAGTTTTTGCAACTAGGTACCTGAAAATGTCAATTCAGTGATTAACAGCAGCTGAAAAATGCTAGCATGTTTGAAATTATTAAACAGTAAGGGGGGAAATATCACTATGTCAGTGTATAATTTCAATTCACTGATCACTGAAATACATGTTTAATGGATTTTTAAAAGTCATGCAGAAACAATAGATCTTCCCTTTTACAGAGTAATTCCTCCTTTAAGTAGCACAAGACCCAGCCTGAATGTGATAACATTGTCAAAATGTGATAACAACGTGTCCATACATTAACAACAAGAAACATGTTAATAGGGATTGATTAGTCACTGTGGCTTATGCAAGAAAAACTGAACACACAATAAAGTTATTAGAAATGAGGTCTGGAAGACAAGAGTGACTTTTTCAAAGAAATCATAATCAGTGTTTTGAAACTTACTCTCAGAGGATTTAGTACCCATTAGTATTAAAAATGGGTTCTGAGGCAATTAGTGAAAGATAAGGCCATTTCTGACTATCAGTCACTACAGCTGATCTGAATGGAACCTCTGACTCCAGCCTTTAAGCCACCTGATTTCCAGAAAGAGCTGTTTCATGAGAGAAAACATTTGGTTCCAGACATAATCATTCAAAGTCCAATATTTGCAGACTTCAGCTATTCTACTACATATAGAGAACATACAATATAATTTCATTAAGGTGGTGATATAAATTCCATGGCAAGGTTAAGCACATAAGCACCTTTTCAGTGTAATTTTTCAACAACTCTCATTATTGGGATGTTCCCAAACAGTGCAAATGTTTTGGGTAATACTGACATCCAATGCTTAAATTAGAACCTAAATTTTATCATTTAAGTCTGTTTACATTGACCAAGACCATTAGATTAAAATTCAGAACTTCGGTAAAAACTTTGAAATATTCCTTCTAATGCAGAGCTTTGCACAGAGCAGAGGCTGTTTCTGGCAGGTATCATTCACACTAGCAGCTCTGTGAAAGATTACACTGTTAGTTTGGTTTCTATCTGCTGTGGCTTCTGTCCTGTTGCTCACTGCCCAGCAAAGAAATTTCTCCATGGACTCAACGTGTGATCATTGGTACAGGTGGGGACTACTTTTGATTAGGGGTGATTGTATTTTTTCTTCAACTTCTGTCCAAATTTGTCACCGTGGTTTGTGCTAATTGTGATGACAAGCACAAGGAAGTCAAAAGGCAAAACTCCAGAAGATAGTAAAACAGAAAATATTAAAGAGAGATAATTGAGAAAAGCAGAAGGAACAAGCTAGTAGAAATGAATGTGATGAGAAATATAAGCAGAACATTGATGTAGGACTTCCACTAGAAGGACAATGAGCTTTTAATTAAGATGTGGCAGAAATTCAAGAAGTACAGATGACAGATCAAACCAAGATGAAGCTGATTGTCTTTCCACTGCAGTAATAAAATTAAGAAGCACTGAAGTTACAATAACATTTTCTGATTATCTGAATTAAAGGGACTTTCAGCAACTCTCTGACATACTGAACTGATTATGCTTCTAATTTAGGGACTGTGGAATGTTTTAGCATAACTTTGCTCAGATAAAAACTTGGAATCTGTCTCTTCCAGCCTTATGCAGTGAAGTAAAGGAGGCTAAAAAGAGCAGTCTTTGTACAATTTTATCAGGGAATGCTTTCAGTATTTCTCCCCAACCATTGCAATGTGTCAGCAGCATAACTTATTTTCCTAGTTACTTGAGTAATAATCCCATTATTTCTCTGTGTGTGTGTTCTCAAAATAAACATGACTTGGCAAAAGTTTCCATTGTGTCTTCATTTTGAAGCCTGTAGACAGTAAAGCTGGCTAATAATATTTGAGCCTATTAGAGAAAGGACATAATAGAAAAGAAAAAAATATGGTTTAGTCCTCTTGTGGCTTCTTAAATGACTATTAGAAGCAAATTCATTTAGAAAAAGTGTCCTTGTATGTAACTAAAAATATGAATGCATAATTAGGTCTTATTTCTGTCAGTTTCATAAGGGAAATAAATGTTCTAGTACCAGGAAAATAATCTTTCAATTTAAAGTATAGTTCTTAACAAATAGTCTTGAACTGAGCAGCATGCTGTCATTTTCTTGATAAGACAGTGTCTCAGTTCTCCTAACCTGATCATTCTAAATAAAATAGCTTCAGGGAGGACAATATTTCTGCTGTTTTTGTGATGTAAACTCAGCTGGTTTTCATATTTTTTAAAAATTTAAGCCTAGGCCCAGAGCCACTGCCTGGAAACAGGAAGTATGCATCTGTATACCATATTGATGCCAGTTTAAAGGGATTATTTTATTTTCCATTATCTTGTCTTCCACTTTAAAATGAGATTTGAGACCATGTCCTTCAGCTGGACAAGTTTCACAAGAGGCTCTGGATGAGCTGTGTAACGAGCTCAGCAGTGGGTGGAATTTAGTAAAGGTAGCTAAGATGTGCCAGTCTTGACAGGAATGAGTCAGGTGGACAAAATGTGTGTGCCCAACCTGTTCCTTGTGAAATGAAGTGCAAGGGGAAAAAAATAATTTCTTAAGAAAGGATATTCTCAAACACATCTTCACTGGCAAGAAGCTAGGGCAAGGTAATTTTAAGGAGTAACAATGTGCTTTGGTCATGAAGTGATAAAAAATATCTCTTAGTAGCCAGGATGCTTTGAACATTTCAGTAAAATGTTCTTATTTTGACCACACTGGTGTCTGTAAACATGAGCAGCTGCAGGGCAGAAAGGGTGGGTGATCTGTCTCTCTCTGTAACCACACCCTTATGCAGCAATGACTTGTACAGAAGAAAAAAAATCAGCTACTCCTAGAATCACTGCCTGTTTCTGGGGTAAATATTAAAGAGGTTTTTTTTTTATCATATTGCAGCAGGTATCAGAATAAACCAGTTTTTTCCCTTCTAAACATAGATAGGAAAAAAACCTATTGATTACATAGCAATATCATCATCATTGCTTTTTTATACTCCTCTTTAATTCTGCTATACTTCTACATTTTGCAAGATCAAGTAAATGTGATTATCTCCTGCAACACTTACTCTATATTTTTAGTATAAAAATTTTCCTATCAATTTCAAATACTGAAGATTCAGAGAGATTGTCAGCACCTGAGGTGAGCTGTCAAATTGTTTAATAAGAATGATTCAAAACATCAGCATGGGTTTTTCTGGTTTGGTATTTTTTGCATTTTTTTACATTTCCCATTTTTATTTATCTATGGAAAATCTTTTTATGGAATAAAATCTAAGAAAAAAATATAGATATTTATGTAGACTTGAAGCATAAATATGTATATATAAAGAAGACAAACTTATTTTGCTACATTAAGATTCACAGCAGTGAAAATATGCATAGCAGCATTACAAATCCAAGACTGTCAGTTCTCTTAAGCAGAGATTTCTAATGCAATTTTCTCAAAAACAAAAGCAAAATCAAAGATGTTTTATGGCAAACAAACATTGCAGATTGACATCCTGGGTGTCCTTATCACACTAAGGAAGAAAAATTATTCTGGCTTTGCTAGTAAGATGGAAAACCAGCCTTGGGAAGTTATGCTTGGTCTGTTCAGTGCTAGGAAGAGGAAAACTTTGAGCACTGTCCAAAGCAATGTATGTAGGAATGCATTTTTAAAATGTTTCTGCAGAAGAGTTTTGTGTACCCCACCAGAAGACCTGTTTAATCTTAACTTTCTCCTCTTCAGCAGTGTGATCAATAAGCAAGCCAAACAAATAGAGAAAGGAGTGTTGTTCATGGATGGTTTTGCTTTTCAGTCAGATTGAATCAAGGCATCCCTGAGCTGTAATGGGTTCGTGACATCTGAAAAATATTGGGAAAGAAATACAAACATGCTATGAAACTTCAATTTGAAAACAGTAATAAGGGTTCGGGTTGGAGGTTTTTGCATTTGATGTCGTGCGGAGGTGGCGGTGTGTGTATGAATAAAACCTCTTCTAACCCATAAAGGAATCTCCAATTTAAGTAACTTATGCGGTTTTCGGGGGGTTTTTTAGGTTTTTTTTGGGGGGAGGGTTTGGTTTGGTTTTGTTTGTTTGTTTTCTGTTTTGGTTTGGGGTTTTTTTGCATATCTCCTTACAGCAAAGAATCAAAATGAAGGAAGAAGTAGGGAGGAAACTCATGTGCTACAAAGATTTCGCGAAACACCTAAAATGCCTAAACTTCAGTGCAAATATAGAGAGTTATTTTCATTATATCTCCAAAAGAAAAAACAGTTTATTGAGATAAAAAAAATTTTGTGCCTAACTTATTCCAAAATACTGCTGCAACTAGGAAAGTGTCATGGTGATAGGGGAAAAAATGTTACTGTTGCACAGAGGATTCAAATATTATTCTTACAGCAAAGCATAACAAAGGCTGTAGATGAGTACAATATTTCCATATTATTGCAGATTTATAAATAATATGTATTTGTTATTTTAGGTATGTAGGACTCCCACCACTGGCTGGTAATTCTGCTTCTTGGAGGTTTTTCCTGAAGGAGAACTGGTTCACAGCAGTGCAAAAGGGTCAAGTGTCAGAACACACAGGAATAGGTCTGACATTATGAAAGCTGAGCAATGTACCATGAGGTACTTCAGGTAAATCTTGACAAGACTTAGTGGGGAAAAAAGAAGAACTCTGAAGAACTGTTAATGGCCATTCACCTTGGAGTCTAGGAGATCCACAGTGTTGGCTTGGTAAGGTGTTTATCCCTTCTGCCTGGGCAGAACTGAGAGTGTATCTTAAGATTTTGATTGATTTTCCTTCTAGGAAACACAAGGGGAAGAAGAAGGAAAGAAAAGGGGAAAACCCACCTTCCTAAATTTTTTAGACAGAATATATTCAAAATCAATAGAAAAAATTATTGTTGTTGCTGCTATTGGCTAACTAAGAAACTGAAACAAATGAAAGCTAACACATGTAAGAGAAGACTGTTTACATTTTTTTTCTTTAGAAAAGAGAGGCACCTACAAAAGAAAAGGCATTCCCAGGTAAAATATGAGCCAAAATTCAAAATGCCATCAGAAGAAAGATGTCTAACTATTAAGTTTTAATGTGCCCTTTCTCACCCCAAAACATCTCAAGAAATGTATACGTTAAGCTGCTGGCTCTTGCTTCTAAACTTTTTCGAGTCATAGACTCCCAGGTGTGTTCCTCTGCAGGATTTTCCAGTTCAATAGCTTTCAAATTGTTTAGTTCCATATAAAACATGAATTTTAAATATGTGTAAATTAAAAGTGCTCTTACAGTGAAAAACATTGACTTCAGCAGATTCTCATGAATGGAACATGAGCAATTATCAGAACAACAGCATTCTTGCTGACAGTCTGCCTTAAACATCCCTATTTCTGATTTTCTCCTGCATTCGTCTTTGCCCAAAATTGACTTATCTCATGAGCTATTCTTTTTGTTTGCTTGGTTTTGTTTCTAGGCATGGAGTTTGAATTAAGATAATTTAAGAAGATGTAGGCATTTAGGAGGACAAAAAAATGCACTGGAGAAGTGTGTGGGGTTTATTTGACTTAGGTGCAAATAGGGTTTTTAAAACACAGTGTTGTTTGTTGAGCTTCTAACTAATTGTTTGATAGGAAAGCATTAAAGAACCATCTGTTGAAGAAACAGCATTTTAAAGATGAAAGCTCATAATGCAAGTCTTAACAAAGAGGGAAATGTGTGAAATAAGCCTTCTTATATGATTCAAGAGAAAGGAGACATTTCCTAGGGAAATTTAAAATGTTGCAGGCTCAGAGGCCAAAGCAATTTGGGGTGCAATCTTTGAGAAGAAGTGACTTTCCTCTCCTCTCATGGTTTAAATCAATTAAATGAAGGGATATAAAATGAATAGTCATAGTCTCTTTCAAAGACTTCAAATAAATCATCCTGTTAGGTGGCACTCCTTCAGATTTCATTTTACCTCTGGCCCTACCTCATTTTCTCAATTACACAGTACATCAAGTTCCATTTTTAGACTATCATAGAAGACATATATAAGCACTCAAAATTCAAAAGTTTCTTATTGCCTTATACTTTTCAGATGTCTCTTACATGAAAAGTTCCTTTATTGCAAAATATATAAATACTTGTGTCTTTATGGTAACAGAATAAAGATCAGTATCCATAATATTATTTACTTAGAATAATTTATCTAATGATTATTACAAAGAAAAGGACATTATATGTCTCACTCTTTTCTTTTTAAAGGAATGATTGAATTTTTGAC
The DNA here is from genome assembly GCF_012460135.2 of Molothrus ater. Classification (NCBI taxonomy): domain Eukaryota; kingdom Metazoa; phylum Chordata; class Aves; order Passeriformes; family Icteridae; genus Molothrus; species Molothrus ater. The sequence goes on from NC_050481.2 coordinate 31,749,659, forward strand.
TGTGGTATAGAATAGCTGTGCTATAACGCTTGAAAAAACTATAGAATTACATATAGATATTAAAAATTCTAAATTTCTGCAAATCAGGGACAAGTCCTCTAATAATGAGACTTCTTATCTAATCCCTCTCTTATTTAATTAATAAAATCAAATCAGTAAATCTAAACAACAACTTCAAAATTCAGCTCTGGGTGTATAACACTATGTATTAGCAAACAATGGTAAAAGTGGTAACATTCAAGTAAAAGAAAAGGAGGACAACTTAGTGATGTTGAATACACCTTTAAAAGGATCTTCTCTCTGTTGATGGCTGAGCATCATGATAATGAGGCATGATAAACATGATAATGAGGGCACACTGAAGACATTCAGTGATTTTGCTGTCACTAAAACTACCAATACAAAGTAAATAAGACATCATCTGCAATACAAAATGACAACGATTAATTAAAGATATGCTCTTTGTGCACATTTTAGTCTTATTCAAGATCTAATATAATATTTTTAATTTTACCACCCACCACCCCTCTAAACTAAACAGTCACAACTCCTCTGAGATAAATAGAATTCACAATAGAGCTCTAATATTTTTATATTAATGCAAATCTACCTTACCTGTCGGCCATAAAGATAAAGTGACACAGAAATCCAGGCAGCCAGGTATTTTATTGCTTTTATGCAATTTCATAATTTCAAAGTGTTTATTTTGAAGTGCTGAATAATTGCAAAATCTTTTGTACAGGTTATTTATTAAGGTGAAATGATGGGGGGAGGATTACTTATACCCAAAACAAAGAAGAAATTCCTGGCACATCCCATTCTTTTCTGATGTGACATTTAACAATGTTTGATTGCTGGGCTTAAATGGCCAAAGTTATTTATGTAGCTAGATATTATTATTATTATTATTGCCTTTGGCTTCAAATTAAAAATTAATTCACAGGCATCATTACTGTATAGTCCTTTGAATATACTCTAAGGTCTTCCAGCTGCATAAGCTTTAGCTTTCTACCCTAGCACCTGTCACAATGCATCAGTCTCACAACTGCACTTTATTTAGACATTTATTTCAGAAATTGTATCCATGAATTTTTGTTTGTGGCTGTTTGAATTCAGCTCACAAACTGGGATTCTGCTACACCTTGTGCTCAAGGAAATTAACATCTGAACAATATTTGTTTGTTGATCTACAGAGTGATTCATTACAAGCTCTGAATCAGTTACTTCTGGGAAGGCTCCACATTGTTAAAGTGTGCCTTGCAGTGAGTAGAACTGCTGAGATAATTACAATTTGAAACTTGAAACTTTAAGGTTACTTCAGTACAAACAGGGAGCTGAGGTTTGGAGGCATTTATGTGAATCCATGAATAATTAGAAATGCTCATATGCATATGCAATTGAATTTATTAAGAAAAAAAATGCTTAATATCATCAGGAAGGTAACTGGGAAATAATTTTGTCTCCATTATGCTAGGTAAGTAATGAACCAATAATCTTGTTCTCCCAGACCATTATATGTGTCTGTCTCCCAACATGTTTGCACCTGTTTTGCAATAATTGTTCTGGATGTACCTTGGATCACCAGAAAACTGAAAAAGATAAAAAATAGAGTTTTCCTAAGATGGAAGATGGTATAACTATTACTAGATTAGATTTTTTTACTTCAGTAAAAAACAAAAAATTCTTTTTCCTGCCTCATAACTACAGTAGAATTTTCTTAATTGGTTTTGAGAGTTTTCTAAAACTCCCTTTCTCATAGATGGAATTTCTTAGATTTTAGTCTTCTATAGAAAGATATTCTGATAAAACTGTTAGATGCTAAGTTGAAGTTATATTAAGAAATTCATAAACTGGTGTTACACAAATGTATTTCTATTTATTTTCCCCGGGTCTCTAAAATAATTTCTAATGAAAAAAATAGGGCAGCTATAATAAAGAAAAAAAATCTTTACAAAACGAATAGTTCAAAAAATAGTTCAAGCCTAAGTTTTTAATTGTAAATTTCAAGTCTGATTCCCATCTGTTTAAATTCCATATTGTGTCACACAAACTGATTTGCAGACAAGGTTATTTGTGATGCTGCATTAGGATGTACAAAGAGCAGTGTGATGGGCTCTGAGCTCTTCCATCTCTGGGGCAGGGTTTGTAAGGAGGCCCTGAGGTTCATCTGGCAGGAGCCGGCAATGGGGGAAACCCTCTCAGTAGTTATTTCACCCTTTCTGGAAAACTTCTTTCTTCAGCATGTTACTGACTTGCTTATTTCTACTGGCAAAACCTAGGCCTGTAAATGTTATTTCACTGGGTGAATATTCTAGCTACTAAAAGTTGTTCTCTCTAAATAACTACAAATTTTATGTACAGGAAGTGAAAGTGAGTCTTCTCAAAATAATTCTTCTTTCACCCTCTTCAGTGAATCCATCCACAAAGAACCTCATACTGAAATGATGGGGAATGGAGCCCAAATTGCCATAGTAGGTAATTCCTAAATTGCTGCCTTTGGGGATCTCTTTTTCCACTACGTAGCCACGTGGTGCATTTTTAGGAGACCGAGTAGACCGATCCTACCCTTTCAAACATAAAAAAAGAGGAGATTTTCCACTATTTTTATAAATATGTTGCAGTTAGGAAGCATGTATGATTTAGTTTCAAATGCTGCTGGTAGAATTGGCGGTTTAAATGAAATGTTTGTTTAACTTACTAGACTAAAGGACACAGTATTTCATTTCACTCTGTGAGACAGAAAAATACTTTATTTAATCATTGTACCAAAAAGTGTAGCCTGCTGGGAAGGTAAACTTGCAAGAGATAATAAAGATTTTACTGCAGTTCTGTGAAAATATAATGCTTGAGTCTAAAGATAGAGATTGTAGCTTTTTCAGAGAAACTTTGTATAAATTCTGTATGTTGATTTTGAGTCTCTTCATTACTAATTTATTTCTATAAGTTAATGCACTATGAATGAACAAAACAGGACCAGAAGCTCTGGTTCTATCTAGCAGACATCTTGGGACCATAGAGGAGAAGAGGAACAAAACCAGAGATACTGAACAGAGACCTTTAATGTGGGCATAAAGTGCTAAACAAGCTGAATAAATCTAAATATAAGAGAGGGCTGACAAGAAGATCCTAAACAAACAGGTGAGTTAAATTGAATTTATGCTCCAATGTTCTTCAATTATCAGTTCATTGATCTTGAAAACTAAGGCCTTCTCAGAGAGAAGGAGGATTACCACATATCTTTGTAACAGCAGATTATTTTATTCATGATAATCTCTTCAGTTGTTAGAAATGGGAATTAACAAAAACGTGTTAGCATTAAATTCAGAAATAGTTAATAACATTAGCAGACTACTTCTGCATTTTGGCAGGTGTAGGAAAATCTGCATGTTCATGGATTTTTTTTTCTTCTCAAATTAAAATGAAATGTTTTGGCAACTTGACCAACCCTATTTCTAGTTTCTTTCTTGTCATAAATCCTCCATTCTTCTCAAACCATTCTCCTGACTTTCCTCTTGTAAACTAAATTCCTTATGCAATTTCCTTATGTTACCACATATTTTTAACCCTCTAGATCCAACCTAGATTACCCTAAATGCTCCTCAGTGAGCTTTCTGCTGCAGTCACCAGGAAAATGAGAGCATGGAACTGTCATGAATGCAGAATTTGGATTTGCTCAGTTTGGCCAAAACGTAATAGAACAGTGCACATGTGCAGGAGTGTTTGACAACAAGGATAAAATGAAGCCATTGACACACTTTGCTTGTAGGGCTGATCTGCTGAAATATCTTAGAGGTTTTCAAAATGAGAGAAATAAGTTCGAGTACATGGGAAACCATTTGCAGAGTTCTGGATGCAGGTGTTGAAATACCAAGGTAAGCCCTGGCCAGCCCTTGTACCACCCGGTGCTACCAGACATTCCTGTGTGAGGGATCTGGGGCCTCCAAAACCTTTTATGTTCACTCTCTGCAGTAATCTATGCAAGGGAATTAAAAAAAAAAAAAAAAAACAAAAACAGAAAAATGCAAAAGAAACATATCAGAAGCCTGACTTTGCAGGTCTCACATTATTTAATTAGGATAAGGATATTTCTGTGGAAGGGGACAGAGAGACTGGTCTGGAATGGGCAGCTCTGAACATTTCTCAGAGAATCCCATTGAGAAAGGGTCAAGCCTCAGTGGGCCCTGTGTTTCCTGATGGTTGGTTTCAATGTTTCTCTGTGGTTACCACAGTGACATCGTTTTGTTGTGGTTTACTAGGGAAAGTGACTTGTTCTTGATCCCAATTATTCACGTTGCATTAGTTTCTGTTTCCTCTTTCCTTTATTTGTTTAAAATTAAATTGAAGAAATAAATATTTCATGAACGTTTTAATTTAATTGTGCAAAGGAATACAGAAAGCAAGAACCAAAAACAAAATGCAAACTATCCTCTTTTCTTTATTTGTTTAAAATTAAATTGAAGAAATAAATATTTCATGAACGTTTTAATTTAATTGTGCAAAGGAATACAGAAAGCAAGAACCAAAAACAAAATGCATACCAAACAACAATTTTGGATTACTTTTCCAGAATATGAGGGAAATTCAAAACTCAGAATTATAATGGGTCCATTCAAAGATATTTTTTTAATGCAAAATAGAGGAAAAAAGCAAATGTTGGCAGAGGTGCTTGTCCAAGCCACTGCAACCTGCATCAGTTTAATAGTTTCTCCTTTACTGACAGCTAAGTCAATACAGCAGCATTAGACTACTGTGGGGTTCAAAATGTTATGGTGCTTGCTAAATTGAATTATATCAGCGGAAATCCCTAAAATTGAGAAGCTGTACCAGTAAAACTGCATTTTTCTCAGTAGAGCTCACATAACTAATTTACCACATTGGTACAGTGTGATCTTTTTAATACACCCTCATTTATACCAAGAATGTTTTGCTTCTTCCATACCTGACTCTGCTGGCATGGTAAAGCACAACTGAATTGAAAACATTTAAGAATACAAATGACCACTATTTCTCAACCTTAAAAACCTGTGTGCAGAACAATACATTCCATCATGAGCAATTTAAGAAGAGGCATGTTTCCCCATAGATTTTTTCTATTTCTATTTGCTATCCTCAGCTTAGCTTACAATTCTTTTTTTTTGTGATAGTTCCCTTCCAACATTATTATCATTGGTTTTGTTGATATTTATATTTTTGAAGACAAATTTGTTTCTCTAAAGGAGATGTCTGTGAAAGAGATTTTATCAACAGAAGGATAAGGACAGAAGGAATGCTTCTTTTTCTTGGTCCTTTGAAAGAAAGTTGGCTTTGAAAATTCTTATCACTGTACTAAAGATAATGTTGCAGACTGTTAAATCACAATTTGATTCCTCAGAGAAAGTTAATTAACCTTCAAATGCATTTAGTCACACATCCTATGCATTTCAGCATAGCTCAAGCATTAAGTACTGAGACGTTACTTTTCAAGAAAAGGTGAAATGAACATATAACATTTGAAAAGTAGGAATTTTAATCAAAACTACATTAAAAGGATATAATTTGGGATCCACAATGCTGAACCTCCAGATGACTGGGTTTGTTTCAGATCAGTGTTGCTGAGCATTATTTTTACTTGACAGCTGCTCTGCATCAGCTGCACTGAGCTACTGGTTACAGCTCATACCCAGCTGGCAAGGCCCTGGGTAGTAATTACCACTACCTGGTGGTAGTAATTAGCACTAATTGGTGGTAGTAATTACCACCAAGTTCCACAAGTACCCAGTTTACCTGGGTAGTGGGGCTACAGGCCAAAGATCTAACTACTAGCAGAGGGGTAGGATACAGAGGTAGGATAATGTGTGCTGCTTTTCCTTGGGATGCATTTTCTCTTTCAGAGCTACAAACTCTGAATTTTTTTGAAAATTTGCACAGCAACCTTTTCAAGGAACTTTGAAAATTTCAAGGTAGATATCTCTATTCAATTCCCCTTAGCAAAGTACATTCAATTTGGTGTCCATTACAGATGGACCCATTAACTAAATTAATTGGCTTTAAACAGGGACATTTCTACTAATGCTTGCTCTTTTCTTGCTTCTTATGATCTTTCAACTATTTTAAAGAGATGCTGTCAGTATATTATTTTTAAAAGAAGCAATTTCTGAACTCTGAATTTGGTTAAGACCATGTCACTCTTTTAAAATGTCACTTACAAAGTACTTTTCTTCCCTCTACCATTTTTTTTCCAGTAATGATTTTCTCTGACGCTTTAAACTCAATAACATGAATTTTCAGCTTTGAGGTTGGTGACCTCCTCCTTTATAAAAAGTCAGCTTTCAACTGCTCTGCATTTTAGTGAAATAACCTCATAACATTTTCCATAGCAAGAGGGTATGATGTAATTGCTGTTGAATTATGATCACTGCAAGATACTATGAATAAGAAAACCTAACAAGCAAAGTAAAGTAATAGCTAAGCATTTTTTTCTTATAAATAGTCTATTGCAAAATTTTTCTGTGTGGAAGTTTTCCTTTAATAGGCATTGTATTACAAATGTATGATGGTAGAAGATATGTTCATTCTGAGGAGACGTGGGCTTATTTAAACGGATTATTTCTCAACACAGCTGTTTCTTTAACATATGGAAAGAAAAACTTTGTCTCCATTGTCAGCTGGAAAACAGTCAATTAGATTCTCATCATTGTCATATGTAGTGACAATTAGGGTAAGAGCTATAAATAAGCACCTGACAGATATGAGGCTTCTTCTCCTCACCTGTGCCCTGCCAAGACATTTTTTGTAGACTGGTGCTGTACTTAGGTTGTTCTTCACAAATGCCCCTTCAAACAGGTTGTTCAGCTTCAGCTCTTGGAGGTTTCATGAGCCATCTGATGAGTGGTATTATTTAGAGTATCATATCAATGATTTGGGTTATAGTGTACTGTTGCTTTTGCTTAATTGGAAGATTGAGGTATTTCAGTTGTAAAATCATGCCTAAAATCTTGCTAGAAATCTCCTATATTTTACATACATAGTGCCAAGAATTTGAAAACTGTTTCATGTTCACCTACAATAAACAAAAAAATTTTTAATGCCGTTATTGGCTTTCTACTGTTCCTTCAAGAAAAAATCAGATATTTCAGGATACAAGCTGAGAGTGCCTTTAGTATGAAAGCTAAAGTTGGGAAATGAAGTGCTATTAGACAGGTATAATGTTTCCTTAAGACCAGAAACAAAACAAATGAAAAACCACCTATATTCTAGTTAAAGAGAATCCAGCTAATAATCATTAAATGTAAAGCTACTCTAAATCTTGATTTTTATGATTCTGCTGAATTTAAATCCTGAGAAAGATGTAATGGGAAAAAAATTCATCTCAAAGAGGACAGCCTTTGAGAAGAATGAATTAAGCAGAAGTCATCAGAGATGCTTTCCATTTCCATTTGTGCTGCTTGTCATGCAACATCTTTTTTTCCAGATTGCTCTTTCATAGTTTTAAAGAAGTGGGGAATGCTAATCCTGTTTGATTGCTAACAGGGCTAACATCAAGCTGGTGAGTGGTCACCAGTGAGGTTCCTCAGGGCTCCATAGTGAAGGGCCTTGGGGAGAAGCCATATGAGGAGTGGCTGAGGTCACTGGGGCTGTTCAGCCTGGAGGAGACTGAGGGGAGACCTCACTGCAGTTACAACTTCCTTGTGAGGGGCAGGCACTGATCTCTCTCTGTGGTCACCAGTGACAGGACCCAAGGGAATGACCTGAAGCTGTGTCAGGGGAGGTTTAGGTTGGATATCAGGAAAAGGTTCCTCACCCAGGGGTTGGTTGAACATTGGAACAGCTCCCTAGGGAAGCGGTCACAGCACCAGCCTGGCAGAGTTCCAGATGTGTTTAGACAATACTCTCAGTACATTGTCTGGCTTTGGGGCTGTCCTGTTCAGGACCAAGAGTTGGACTTAGTGATCCTTGTGTGAGTCCCTCAAAACTCAGGATATTCTATCATGTCTTCATAATTTGTAACAGTGCTGGACTAGTCCAGCTCACCCCATAGTATGAAATCTAAAATTCATGGGTGGGTTGAGAGTAAGCTTTGGCTCCTGTTGGCCCAGAGTTTTCCAGAATGTGCTTTCTAAGACTTCTTTAAACAACTTTTGATATGTACCATTTAATGAAAGGAAAACACAGTTATTGTCTTAGACTGAGATTCTTAGGACATGTTATGCCTAAATGAGTAAAGGAGGAGAAGGCATCAAAATTAGAGGAAATCCTTCTGCAAAGTTTTTTTATTGCTTTTTAATTTGATCAGAATTGTAAAATAAATTGTGCTGGGCTTTGATTCCCAAATTCTGTTGATGTCAACAAAAAGTCATGCAGCATTATTGATTTCAAGGGCTTGGTTGCAGAGGACAAATTATTTTTTGCAAACACAACAGTAAAATCCATATCTCCTGAAGGAAGCCTTGCAGTACCTAGAAAATAGCATGATGTTTGGGGTTTTCTATGGGACTACTTAGTTTTATTCTTTGCAAGTGAATTTTCATTTTTGGTAGATAAATAGCCTCCAGTCAGGTTCACACAGGAGAGAAATTACAGATTTTATTTTCATTTCTTTGGTACGAAGGCTGGCTTAAGGCTGCCTCTGATCCCATTCCAGTTACTTCATTCAGTGACAAGCTTCAGAAAGGCTGCTCTGAAAGTGAGGACAGCTACAATTCTGTGATACAGTCACATCAGAGGGTCTCCACAAGGCAACACTGAAAGACCAAGGCATAGCACTGACCGCGCTGAATACCACCTTCTTTAGTAGTCTTCTAAACCACGGAAAAACTCAGCAAACAGAATAAAAATCTTCTGGTTTCCACCTGCCAGTCTATAAAGAATTAATTTTAGGAGGAAAAAAAAATACTGTTTTGTGATCTGAAATCACAATATGATGTGGAGAAAAGCTTTCAGTCTACAGACTTCTTCAAAGACAAATTTGAAAGGTAACTGCTTGACAGTAGGCTTAAATTTGCTGTCCTTTACTTAAAACTTCATTAGTTAGCATTCCACAAATCAAGAACTGTTGAATGCTTCCACAGAAAGATTTTGTGATGCAGGGAAGGGGAAATCTATAGAAAATGTTTCGGTCCTCAATTAAAACAGTATTGCTTTGCAGCATGTGGTTTGGGCATAGATCTGCAAACAAATATGCTTTTCAGCAGCTATGGCAAAACAGTCTGAAAAAAAAATAGTCTAAAAGTTTGACAATATTGCAAATATTCATCTCTCGAGAAATAAGGCAAGAAAAAAGGAATAAAGCAATGAGAAATAGATTTTCTTAGGTTATTTTTTATTTATTCTCTTCCTTCTAAGCAGAAGCAAACAATTTATTCTCTAGAGCTCTGAAAGGTTAATCACTTGCAGGAAAATAAGGATGTGAAGGATATCTAAGTAATAAGAGCTAAAAATGTCAGATGCCTGGGGATAAAGCAAATGTTTCTGTGTTTTTCAAATCACTAGCTATTGTGATTTTTTTTTAACACAAGGAAGGATATTATTTTAAGTAAAACATTACCTCCTGCTTAAGGGGAATTGTCAGTGGATGCAAAGAAAAAAATCAGTTCGGAAGTGGTGAAGGACTGTGACCAGTATTCAGCTTTTTAGTGAATAAGTGCAGCAGGCAAGGAACTGCTCTGCTGTTGGAAAGCACATTCCCATGCACGCCCAGCAACAGGCAGGCACCAGCTGAATTCTCTTCAGAGCTATGAGCCAAGCTGTGAGCCTGGGTTCTGTAGGAAAAGACACTCAGAAAGCTCATGGTAGAGTGTATTCAAAGGGTGTTATACCATCCCTTTCCTAATCATCTCAACAAGCAAGGAAAAATAACTGGATCATTGCGCACAGAAATTGGTTTTCAAAAAATCTTGGTTTTCTCCATAGCAGGTTTTTCTGGGTTTTTCTCAAGACATTAAAAGATGTGGTTTTCAAAACTTGCTCAGAAATCCCTATTTCTGAGGGGAGTTTGCATCTGAAGACTACAAGTGTATCAGCTAGAAACATTTAAAATAGAATATTTCACCTTTAACTTAGTGGCAAGGGGCAAATGAAGAGTTTTTCAAGGTTATAAAATTCCTGATATATAGTCTCTCATTTCCCTTTCAGTAGATCACTGTAGTTGCTTAAGCTTGTCTTAGTACTGGAGTCAGAGGATCAGTATTTAGGTTAGAGTCAAGCCTCCTGATTTGCAATTAGTGCTTTTAGTATTGAAAGTCTGGAGATTATTATTATTTTTTCATCTTGCTTTCTAACTATTTACTTTCTGCTAATTTGTTTTGTGCTGCTCTCTGTCTTCATGACTCCCATGCCCAAAAATGCATACAAATTTGTAGAAGCTGGTTTGCAGAAGTGTAAATTTGTCCTAACTTATATCACTTTATAATCTACAATTAAGTGATTGGAAGAGATTGCCTTGGTGGTAAATACAATTTCAATGAAACACCTTCTAAATCATGTTCTGATTGTACACTCCAATCTTTTGGAGTTTTGTAAGGCATGTTCCTGCTCCGGGTTGTAGCCTGCTTTCATTCCCTTGCTCCCTACAGACAAGCTGAGGGTGTTCCTGCCATCCAAGGCAGTCCCAAAGCAGAAAGGGAATGGGGCTTTGGCTGCTCACTTCTCTTTGGTTGGCAATGAAGGCATTCAAACAGAACATTTTTCACATAGTGCACTTTGTGATTGAAACACATCTATTGCTTAAATGACCTTTTTCACGGTTGGGCACAATTTGGTTAATTTTGTGAAGGATTTTATCTCCCAGGGCATCGTGTTCTGTGGATACATTAAATGATCTGTCCTACATTTTAGATGTATCAGAGCCAGAGTTAATTAAAATACATACATGCTGTGTAATGTAACAACAGCACTGAGGCCATTCCTGGCTCCCAAGGAAATTATCTACGCTAACCAAAAGTTATTTTCTCTCTATACTGTGTAGCTGTTTCTTTTATTTAACATATTAAAACCATTTTAAGCTTTGAAGTTCTGTGGCTTACTTTGGCTGGTGTTTTCATCAGATGTTATTCATCCTCCTAAGGCATATGTTCTGCTTTCAGAGCAGATATGGGCACTTCTCAGTAATTTATTCCTGTTAAAAATTAAAATGCATTTAAAATGTTTCATATTGGCAGAGCTGGAGATGATAGTCTTCTTTACTTATCCACACGGCAGAAAATGCATAAACTGTAATAGTGTCAATTTTTCTTTGTTAACTTAATCTAGCACCTGTGAAATGATGGTTTGTTCATGATATTCTTAAATATGTATATGTGTGTGTGCGTATGTATATATATATGTGTGTGTCCTTCTTGTACCTTTCTTATGTAGAATAGCATCTTCTCCTCTTGCCATCAGTTTTAAGGACATCTTGCTATGAATATGCTTATACCTATTCTGGCTGTGAAAGTTTATCAGACAACTTTGTTTCTGTACAGATAAAAAACTGGTGGTGGAGATGATTCCCTTCATTGTCCTATGGGCAAGTAAAATCAGTTTTAGGGAACTGACTTCAAATAAGTTGGTCAAGAATTTTGAGGCAAGGGTTCTATAATGAGGACCATGAGATTTTTGAAGCAGTACAAATACAGTCTCTAGGATTTTTTCAATGAAAAGTTTCTGTTTAAATCACACTGAAAGAGCCATGTCCTTGAATTTTAAGAGACCTTATGAAGGTCTTAAATGAAGAACAATCTCCATTTAAGATGCATAGTAATCTTATGAAGACTATCCAAATAGCTTTCATTTTAAACCAGCAAATGCTACTTCTTGCTTTGGAGACATGCATAATATTTCTAAATTTTATTGTGAGGATAATGTTACAAATATCCACATACACATAAATTACTAATTTCTTTAGATCAAAGGGCACAATCTTTTTGGTGCAAAAATTCAAATGTGCTGCTGAGGTTTATGATGGATAAAATAACTTTGATCCAGTTTGTCAGAGATGCAGAGGGTGTCCCCATTTTTAGAGCATACTTTTTGGGTATGGTTTGTGGGATGCACTTCACAACAGACTCCATTTCTCTTTTGAGCACTGTTAGTAATAAAGCAGCTTTGTAGGTTTGGACAGGCATTTTCCACTGCCTTCTTGTCACATGCAATAATGCCATATTAGTACATCCAGAGAAGTAACAAGTACATTTTACATCTTGACCATAATTAGTTTTCTCACCGCTGCCATTTCTAAAAGATAGAGGGTTCCACTCCTGTGGCATTCACATTCTCTGAAAAATCCCTTCGCCCAGGATTTTTCTCCTGGGAAGCTGAGAAGACTCAGAGAAAAGGAAAGCAATTCTTATCTTATTTGCTTCTCCTCTATTTTGCTCACGTGGAATGTGTTTGGAGATTGTCAAAACAACTCACACAGGAATCCAATGAAACAATCACCTGTTGGTAAACAATCTGGCCAATCAGAGCTAAGCTGTGTCAAGACTCTGGAAAGGGTCACAAGTTTTCATTATTATCTTATCAGCATTTAGCATTAGTATCATTTAGCATTTACAGTAAGTATCCTTTCTGTATTTTTTAGTTAGTATAGTATTCTTTAATATAATATTATAAAGTAATAAATTAGCCTTCTGAAAACATGGAGTCAGATCTGGCATTCTTGCCTTCATTGGGGCATTCCCTGCAAATGCAATACACTCCTTTTTCCCATCATGGTAGAAAATTTGTTCATTTATTCTCAAGGCAATCCTGTTTTATAGCCCTTTCCCTTCATTAGTGTTTACTCTGGCAGCTATACCTAGAGGAATTAAGTTTAGTCCCTTGGCCTTCATTTTTTCTATGCTGAATTATACCACTTTCTTTTCTGTCCTATCATAAAAACAAACTGTGGCTCCCTCCTGACACGTGTCATAGCAGCAGCCCTTCCCACTTACAACTGGCATTGCTTTAAAAACTATTTCATTGAAAGACAGATGGAGTTTCTGGTTAATATTTTTGTTTTGTGTTCATGATGTAAGTGAATTTTTGGTCGGGTGTGTGAACTGAGAAGTGGATGGCAAAGAAGGAGCCATCCTAAACCAGACTTGCTACTCTGAGCAAGGGGTCGGACCTGAGAGGGGTTGGGGAGGGGACAGAGCAGCTCTCTAGAAGCTGAGTAAGGAAAAAAACAGATGTTGTTTCAAGGCACTTTGCTTTTGTAAGGCTGTAACTGAACAAGGGCAATCAAGCTTTCTCCTAAATTGTGATCCTGGAAAAAAACGACATATCTCAGAGGATGCCTGGTGGAAAAGAGAACTTAAACTGAATGTAAATAATTGCTTGGTCATCTCTTTTAAGAAGCCAAAGTTTGTTGCAAATACATTTCTTAAGAATAATTCTGAAAAGAATGCCACAAAGCATTTGTAGTAGAAACAACTAGCTCTCATAATTGTCAGAGCTGCTGCTTGTAAACTGAATCTAGACTGCTTCAAATGAGATCTGGAGTTCTAGCAGAAACAAAATCCAGCTTTGTGTACTTGTGTTTTTATTCAGCCTAATAGGAGACAGAATTCTTATAAGTCTTGATATAAAAAGAAGAAAAACTGGCTGTACTGACCTGAATCCATAATTAACAGCTCTCCATTCATGGAAATGATACTGAACTTTCTTGGCCTTTTAAAAGGCAACTGACATAGTTGGGCCTTCATCTTAATTTAGCTCTTCTTAGTGACTCTAGGGAAGTTTTGTTACCTGGAGCAAAAAAGAATTGTAATCTGAAAGGAATTCATGGAGACAAATTTTCAATCCTCACAAGAGATAATAAATGAACAGAAATTGGGTCAAGTATCAGGAAATGAGCTTATCGGTGGCTAAATCTTTTGCCTCTTTCTCTCCTCCAGCCACTTCTCCCACCTCTGAGAGGAGATCTTGAGATTCAGAATTTCCTGGCACCACAATTGAAGGTACAGCTTGGAGTTCTGCAGAGGCATTCTGTATGGACATGGTGTGACATTAGTTACATGCAGTTTGAGATCTTAAGAGCAAATTACAGCAGTATAATGTCTCTGTAAGCCTGGAAAGAAACAGGATGAAAGTGTAGCTCAGGCCTTGTGTTGGCTGAATTCTAGCAGCTGCTGGACCTGCCCCTGAGCCATGCAGGCATCTGTGGAATGCTGGCTCCTCCTCTCTGACAGCATTGGATGCAGTGTCTGCCTGACAGTCTCAGCTCCAGTTGCTATAAAAGTAGAAAAAACCAAACCACCAACTAAAAATCTGCTCCAGTCTGTTCATACTGAGTGTTGCTGTGGAGTAGGCATCAGGCATTATTTTCTGATGCTTACCTTTGGGATCGTGCTGGCTGCTGATTCTTCTCTACCCACACTGCTGTTTGGGATCTGAGAACACTAACAGCTCTAATATTTTGACCTTTTCTGCTTTTCATTTCTGAAGAGCTAACAACAAATGCTTCTTCTCTCATCTAAATACTTCTTTTCCAAGAATCTGTCATCTTTTTTCCAAAGAAAATAAGCTGACTTCTTACATTATAAACCTGTCATCATTCTCACTCTTTTTCTTCTGGACTCTCTATTGGCCATTTCCTTTGAGAACATGTTTCAAACACACCCAGTCTTTTGGCCCAGTGAGATCCCACCAGTATCAACTGGAATAAAAGAATAACCCCTTCCTCATACGCTTATTAATATGCATCAGTGTCATATCGAGATTTGGGGAACTTTTGCAACAATCTATAATAACAATCTATAATCTGTTTTGAAGTCTTTTGTTCACTATAACACCAGAATTTGTCCTAGATGTCAACACCATGTTGAACATCTTTGAAGCTACTTCACAAACCTTGCCAGCTTGTTCTCGATATGTTCATCTCTTTCATTATATAAAATATTAAATATCGGTACACATGTGAACCAGTCTTGCTCCCATGGAACATCTTAGGGATTTTTGTTTGTTTTCCTTTAGGATGAGACACATCCAGTGACTTTGTGCAAATCTTTCTACTTGTTTATACAATTCTCCATGATGTTGTTATAAACTCTCTCCACACACAGAGTATAGTGATGTTGCACTGATCATTCTGAGTTTGAGGTAGATCCTTTTAAGGAGGAGGTATGAGATTTCATTAACACATAAAAATTACAGAAATAAAAATAAACTCTGGTAACAGTTAACCAGAGGCACAATGCAGGGTGTATCAATATTCAATCAAACTTTGTCTTGGCTTTTTTTTTTTGTGGCTTTTGGTTGGTTGATTTTTTTAAGAGTTAGGATATGTGATGCTTCAAGTAATGAAGAAATCATGAAAGAAAATCAGATTATTGTGGATAACTTACTCTTTATAACTCTCTATGCAAACCTGTTAGTACTTCAATATTAAATATCTCCTGGTTTTTCTAGATATGCCAGTAAAGTCTGTGAATAATGATAGTACATGAGGACATGTTTGCAGCAGAGAGGTTTCAAAAAGCAATGCTTCTCGTTCTCTGTACAGGAATCACTTTTCAAGGAATTTCTGGACATTACACTTATTTTCTGGTTAGAGATATAAAAAGCAATTCTACAGTGCTTTACTGAGAATTCTTATCTGAACAGATTCCTGCTACTTTGGGATATTAGTAATTGAGGGGACCTTACTGAGTTTATAATGGAGTCCTCAGCTGTGTATCTAAGGCTGTTTTGTTGTGGTCTCTCAATAATTGGCATTAACAATATTCACTGCAGTGATGAATGGGGTTAAGATAACCTTCTGTAAGGCTCCTATTTATGCAATTTTTTATTACTTTTCTATAGGAGTTTGTACTAGATCAGATACAATTTCTGAGATTTTAGTTGAGGGGGAAATGTAGTTTTGATTCTATATTTCTGGAGTGATTGTGACTGAAATCAAAAACTAAAACTTGCATTTCACCAAAGTGTGGATTGTCGTGTTGAATTTTTCTGGCGCAGAAAACTACAGTTACTCAAGTAATTCCAAATACTCACTCTCAACTGCTCAAAGTCCTTCAAATAAAAACTGGTGTAATTTTTACATAGTCTAGTTTTTATTGAAAAAGGAAGAAAACTAGCTCACATATTTTAAACTTCACCTCCATTTCTACTATAGGGTTAATGATATTTACATCTTTCTGGAAATTGTATTCCTCCCTCAGCTGAGCTAATAAGCAGGAGTTTTTAGTTTAACTTGTTTGCTAATCATCAGTCATGTAGAAGTAATCTTTTTCTCAAGATCCTTAATTGTAAGTTTCACACTCAATATGCTGAATCTGATAATGAATTATATTCAGGCAATTTAATGTTCTTTATCAATTCTGTGTTGTTGAGGATTTAAAAACTAAAATAGCCCCATCAGAATTCTTGTACTTAATGTCCTAGCTTGAAAACTTTCCATTTTTATGGACTAATAGGGCCGTGTGTTTTCTTGTACTTTGTCAAATATCTCAGAGCAACACCACTACAATTTCAAGAATCTTAAACCATGAAAGTGCTGTCATCTGCTTTGTATCAACATCATTTTATGGGGTTTTAGAACAGAGGACAGTTTCCTGGGAAAATGAATATGCAGTTTTAGCCTGTGAATGTCAAAGTCTAGTTTGACCTACATTATGGCTAATGGTGATGGTTTTCTATTACCTCTGACAGAAACTTGATCCCACTTCTGTGAATGATGTTCAGAATTTTACTGCACTTCTACATATTGCATAGCTCACTTGTTCAAGATGGAGAATGTAGTTCTTGAATCCCTTGCCTATCCTGTTTCATGAAATAAAGCAATGAATTTCATTCCACTGGGATTAATTGGCAGCAACAGAGTTTCTACAGAATGTTATGCGCTCTTAAACAGTTCTCGCTTTATCAGTCTCTGCAAAACCAACATGCTGCACAATTCCATTCTTATAGCTCTTTTATGCTTGAAATGGAGGAAATATTATGCAATTTTTGTTTATTTCAGTAATTATTCAAGGATCTTAGAGAGTTTGCTGGAAAAAAAATCTTCTGAAGGATTTACTCTTCCCAGCAAATCACACTCTGCCCAGTTTGTTTTGTCATGCCTTTGGGTAAACAACTGAATGAGGATGTTTTTAGAAGATGTTAGAAGATTCTCAAGCAATTCCTCACCACATGGTATGGTTCAAGGAGACAGCTTGATCCCAAGCTGTACAGGAGGGCAGTGACTTTGCAGTAAAACTAATAAAATAATTTTTTTAAACATAGATCTCAGATTGATTTGAAGATCATAACTCTGAATAAAATTGTGCTAATTTTTTTTTTTTACCTGCTAGCCAATTTTTTTCCATATTGTGAGGTAGGAGTTCCCAAGGAATTTTTTTGGGGGGAGGGGAGAATCTCCTCTAAAATATTGTGTGTTGTGCAGAGAATTACCTCAAGAAAAATACCCTCTAACTTCCTTGCAATTATGAGGTTCCACAAGTTGTTCTGTTCTTTGGAAGACACCAGCCTATTTCTCTCAGTGCTGTTTGCTTTCTCTGTAGGTTGCCATGAAGGTAGTACAGCCATCATCCTGCTTCATTCTTATTTGTGACTGAAATTCATTTTTCTTTTACATGTCTATCACAAGAATAAGCTGTTTGCCCCTCTTTTCAGCTC
This sequence comes from Molothrus ater, assembly GCF_012460135.2. NCBI lineage: Eukaryota > Metazoa > Chordata > Aves > Passeriformes > Icteridae > Molothrus > Molothrus ater. The sequence continues at coordinate 31,767,212 of NC_050481.2, forward strand.
CAATCTGTCTTAAAACATATACTACCAAAGCTCAAATCTTTTATGGTCCATAAAAGGTTTTCTGTCTCAGCCATGCTGTCACTGCAATTATTTTCAACTAAGGGACATCAACTCTTTTGTTGATAGCTTTTGTTGGCTGTCTTGCTTTTTACTGTGAACCTTGCAAGCCTTGAGTGAGAAGTATGAAATATAAAGTGAGGATGATTTTAGATAACAGAAACTAAAAATTAAACAAAAAGAAAAATCAGGCTATGCTTCAAGGTCAGTTTGCCACTGGCTTTAAAAATAAGTAATAACATTGCTGCAAATCTAAGTTGAGCTCCCTCACCATGACTTTTTTTTTATTTAGACACATATTCACAACATAAATTTCATTCTATTTCTGGACATTACTGCTTCCCAAAACTGTGGTTTAGTTACCCTGCTCCTGTACATCCTAAGGGTCACTGCTGACAGTATCATGAGTGCAGCATTTTTCACTGCTACCACCTTATGGTCACTTGGGGTTCATAAATCAGTTCTACAGGACAAATCAGGTGAAGCAAATAATTCAAGGCTTTAAGGATAACTCTTTTTTTATTATTTCTGAGAATTATATTATTAAATCTCTAAATAATCATGCCTCACGCAAAAGGAAAAATCCTGAAAGAGATGCAAAATATCTGTATATGGTCCCCATGTAATTTCCCTTATCTGTTCTGATCATTTCAGACAGGTCAGTCATCTTCCCTCCTCTCGCCTCTGTGAGCCCACAGAAACTCCTGTCTCTTTCTGCAGTTGTGTCACAGTCTGGTTTTACAGACTTCTGTTATGAAACGTGCACCTCACTCTTTCGTTCTCTCCCCAAGCACTAGAGACACCTTCCCAACTCTCTCAAAACTTGAGAGCCTTGAAATAAGAATTCTTGAAGTCCTGATTTGGCAGGTGTCCCCTTTGTTCTCCTTCCAAGGAAATACCACCATTTTCTAGAACTGGAGTAGGCTGGACAGTTTTCCCTAATCCCTACCATTCCATTGCTCATATAAATCCTTTTGACAAGTGCCAAAGTTTTGGTGAGCTTTCTCTTTGCCTGGTTTCCAATGGTGAAAGAGATGTGACAACCATGGCTTTGCTTGATTGCATTAATAAATAATGTACTCAAAAATTTAGCAGTTTAATATCCTCCCCCAGAACTAATAAAGTGCACACAGGTGATTCTTTTTTAGCTGACAACCCCAGTAGGTTACCTTTTCAGTATTTTTTTTTTAATAGTATTTTGTTATTGTGAGGAAAAGAAAAAATGTATAATTTGATTTTTTCCATGTTTAACCTGATTTTACAGTGAGTTATCTTAGAAGAGACAATCAGCAATTCTAAGTCCCTGCAGAAAAAAAAAGAAAAAAAATATTAAAATCATGTCTGCAGTCTTTAATGGGTAGATATAAATGTGCTAATCAGTCTAGCTCCAAATCCATCAAAGCAAAAGCACATCAAGTAGCAGAGGTTCATAAGGTCTAGATAAAAATCCCTTTCAAATATTCTGTTAGTCTATGTATATGAATTTACATTCATTAATAGACTTAAATATGCACAAGGAAAATGGATTCAGCTCTGGGCTATTATCATGAAATATTGTGGCACATCTATTAGTAGAGAGTAATTTCAATATCTCACTATCTAAATTCAGTACCTGAATAACTCAGCTTCAGCACAAGACTCTTAACAGTGTTAGCAGCATGATTTAGTGGGTGTGGAGGGACTCTCTTTGTTTCGCTTTACATCTAGGGGCACTTTTGCAACATATGGATGACTATTGGACTTGAGAAGAAAAAGCACCCTTTATTTCCACATTCCCATCCAGGAAAGCGTGTATGGAATATCTTTTGTTAGAGCTTGATGCAATAAAGGATTTATGATCTTGATTATATCTGAGTATTCAGGTTACACATTAAAAATATATAAAAGAGACCCCTCTGTGACACTCACCTCAACTTTTCAAATTCAGGTTGTTCTGGGGTGTCACAAAGATGCTAACTGACCTGAATCGTTCAGAATTCCTTCTAAGACTAGACCTGCAGCATCCTGGCAATCCTACAAATACATCTGCATTGCAGTAATGTGAAAAATCATTCTTTGCACCTAAGTGCTACTTCAAAAAAATGAGGTCATCTATACCTGAGACACATGCTATAGAAAACCTGAGAATAAAAAAATCATCCATTTATCACAAGCCCCTGTAAAGAACTTTGAGGTAATAATTGACTAAAAGCTTATTTTTTCTGTCACCAAGACTCTGCCTTCTGTTTTGTCATATTCAATGCCTTTTCATTTTGCCATCAGAGGCCAAATGGTGTGTCTCTTCTTCCAGTCAGAATAGTATTTTCCTGCTCTGAATGGACCAGCTCCCAGGGAGTTCACAGCTACAGGATTATTAGCTAATGCCTATTTCAACAGTGTCTGGAAAGATACAGCTACTTTAGACATTGAGTTATGAGGGCAGCATCCCTTTCACTTTCAGGTTTTGGTGAAATTTCAGGAAAAGATTCTTGGTCAAATCCTTTAATTCATAGACAGGGAATCTGAAAAACAAATTTAATTTTTCAGCCTATGTACATGACCTCAAAATCTCATGACACTCAGAAGGAGTATCATAGAATTATAGAATGGTTCAACTTGGAAAGGACATTAAGAATCAACCCCTTCCACTGGGACACTGAAGGAGAGAAAGAATCTTGTTTGCAGTTAAAGACCAACTTTCAAAAAATCATTTGTTTTTTTATAATATTTAAAGTATTATTCTATTGTATTTCTTCTGACAATAGTAAGAAGCAGCCTGTACTACTTAATGTGGCTATTGCAAAGTGGGTACTGCTCCTGCATTCCTTTTTATAATGTTGTTTGCATATGCATACTGTTTCTCTCTATTAACTACTCCATTATATATTTTCATTCTGTATAAGCAATCAAAAGAGGGCACTGTTAAGTGGTAACAACCAAAAAAATTAACTGCACAAAATTCCATGTCCCCTCAAGCTTTATGTCTTGTATAAGGTAGTGGTTTTTCACTAATTTTCCTTTGAAAAACTGCTATAATACTACAGATCAGAAGAAAACCTAGGAGGAAGGGCCTGAAAAAAAAATGGCATTAGAGATCTGAAGCTGATGGGAGCCACTTTCTGCTGTAATTTTTTTTCTACAAAGCCTTGGTACAAAATAAGTTAGCAGTGCTACTCAAAAAAAAAAATCTACTGATGCTATGTAATGTTGTTTTCTGACAGAAGAGCCTTTTATAAGTGACATAAAACCTGGGAGTTTCATAGTGGAAATGGGAACTGCTAGTTTGTTCAGTATTAAATTTGTAGTTGATTTTCTTTTAAGACTCAAAATTAAAGTTGCTTTCAAGGCCTTTCAGATATTTTATTTACTTATTTACTTTTTTTACTCTCATCTTCATCTTAAAATCACATTATAATTTAACATACAGCTTCATCCACTTATAAATTGGCTATCCATGTCCTATAACTCTGGGGATATGTCTCAGAGAAGGGGAGAGCACAGGTCCTGAAGCTTTCTGGGATGGAAAGCTCAAAGGCCAAGAGCTTGCAGACCTGAGAGGGCTCTGGCAGCTTTGTTTTCTGTGTGGCAATACAAACCCCTCCACAGAGAGTAAAAGGAAACAAGGGGGGGGAAAATATAAGAGAGGCAGGGGCATAAAAAGGCAAGATAGTATGGGAAAAGGGGCAACAGAGGAGGATGTTTAGGCACTGGTAAAAATCTGGGGGAAAGAGAAAAAAGGTTTAAAATGTAAGGAAGTAGAATAAGAAAAAGAGCAAATGGAAAGGAAAAAGGTTTCAATGGTAAAGTGTACCACTGCTATAAATTTTCTGGGAACTATAAGAGAGGTAAGAAGAACAGTCTGTGATCTGGTGTTCAGGAGTCAGAGCTGAATAAAGGGAAAATTAATCATTCATGAAAAACAAATACTTTATTCAAAGCATAGAATTGTAATAAATAATCACATTGGTCACTAGATATCTTGTGCATTTAGGGCTGGCACAAGTCTTTGTGTAGAAACCATTTTGTTAAGCTGTTATTAACTTTTGACTGTTGGGCTCTGAGAGGTAATATTAAGAGGGGAATAGGAGACCAGTCTTATGTTCTATGTCAGTGCCAATGGGCTGTGCAAAGCTCAGCTGCTGACATTATAAATTGCAAGCTGGCCAAATGGCAACTATGCCTGCTCTTTTTGCTTTCTCCCTCCCTTCTCCCCATGCTTTTTAAGGTTAGAAATTGCACAGCAGAAGATTTTATTTACGGAGACCACAGTTTCATACATCCTCATTCGTTTCCATTCCTTCTGAGAATATTCAGTAGGTGCTGCAGAAGGTCAATGTCTTCTGAGAATAGTTCAATGTCTTCTGGCCCCTCTACTAAGTGTCCTGTACCCCTAGACATCCAACAAACAGCAAGACAGTTTGTTAGAAAGGGCTTTTTGGTTCACCTTGAGAACTAGGATGTGTTTTGGAGTGAATATTTGAACATGCATAAATTCCACATTTAACATTCCATATGTGGTGGGCAGGGGTGTCAAAAAGCATAGACTCTTAATTCATTTATTCTTACTGTACTAATGTTACACCATATTTCAAAACATTGTATTAACATGCAGCTGCTGAGCTACACAGTTTTTAATGCTAAGCTTTTTTTGTATTTCAGTGGGGTCAAGAGAAAAGGAAGAGAAAATTAAATAGTTATCTTCAAAGCCCACCTTGCATAGAGCCAATATGTGACCTGAAGCCTGCTTTGGGGAAGTTGATGAGTAAAAAGGATGAAAGTTGCTTATATTATTTCTTATGGTAAAGTTAAATGAATTACAGAACTAAATATATGCAAATAAAGAATATTATACTAGCATTGGTATGTAGGCAGATGGTGCAATAAGTGCATTTTCATAACATTGTTGTATGATCTCAAAGCACAGAATTATCCACAGCTTTGTATACTGGGGTATATGTCTGGCTTGAAACATGTAGACAGCTCTATATTGTTTGAAGAACTCAGAACATAAGGAACCAAGTAAACATTAGAATATGAATTATGTAAAAATATTTTCAGATAAATATTTGTTGAAACTCTTCATCTTTGTTAGCAAAGACATGCTGTTAAGTGCAGTCAGACTAGATTCAGACTCTGAAAGAAATTGAATACTAGGAGAAAAAAATGTTCTATCTTTTATGTCCTAACCATAGGATAGCAATCAGTGAGGTTATAATTTAATTCTACAAAATATGATTATACATTTTCCCTAGAGTCAGATGAGTTCATTCAGATGAATCTTTCATTCTAAGAATGCCTTGAATGTGCCTGAGTATTTCTACCTGAGGTTCTTGCTATTCTGTTCACTCTTGCACCAAAATAAAGCATAAATCAAAACTATCTGCATATACCAGAAGTCTTCATCACCTACATCCACTACCTCCATTTTCTTTTAAAATTAAAGAGCTGTAATTGCTAAATGACATTCAAATTATTATCCACACACCTTGCAGAGACAATAGGATGAATGTCACACTAAAATATCTTTATTCACTTCACAGACTTATACAGATACCTGACCATCATTATAGTAAATTACCAAAGCTAAAAGTCTTTGTCATTTTAATGCACAAGCCTTTTCTTAATGCATTTTTTTGCCTTTTTCAGTCCCAGGACTATGAACTGCATCATACCACCTTCAGAGCACTTTTTTTCCCTCTGTTTCTATGAACAAAGGAGAAGGGGAAACAAGGTTTGAAAATGTCAAGGTTTTGAGGCTTAGTGTAGATAGAAAACATTCTTGTCTGAAAGGTGGTCTCTTGCATGGCTGGTGTGGTAGACACTGAAATCAGGGATGAATCCTGCTCAGCTAAGGACTGGCAATGTGTTACTCCACTTGTGCAGGTGACAAGGAAACAGAAAACAAGTCTGTTATAAGATGAAGTACTATGGAAAGGTGGAAAGAGCTGCAGAAAATTTTAAAAAGTGTCAGTGTAAGCTAATCTTATTAGGTATGCTTATAGTAATTGACTAATTGGGAGAGAGGATTCATCGTCTAAGGGGAAGCTTGAGGTAATTAAAAGATGTTAATATGCAGTGAATATGATAGTGTGTCCCAGAAGGAAAAAAGAGAAGACTTTAAGAGCATTTTCAGTACATATTAACATCTTTTAATTACCTCAAACTTCCCCTTAGACAATGAAACCCCTTTCTCAACTAAATGAGACTTCTGCGTGCAATAAACTTTTAGCAGGTAGCTAGAAATTCAGAGGAAAATGAAAAGAACAAGGTTTTTATCTTGTCTGATTTCAGTCCCTTGACTTAGTTGGAAAAATTTCAGAGACTTTAAACAGAATTTCTTGGATGAGCAAGGAAAAGGAGTGTTATTACTCCTGGCAAAATGTCACATTAATTGTAAGATAAACCTTGGGGACTGCAAATCTGTGAATGGTTTAGTGGAAAGGTTATGATGGGAAGGAAAAAAAAAACTGTTCAAGAAGAGCTTTTCAAGTCTGACTTATCAAATCGTTGAACTGTATTTTTTTCCCTTTTAATGATGTATTGACACATTCTATAACACTGTGTATCAGTATATTTCCCATACACTACTTCAATGAAGGGATTTAAGGGAGAAGCTGAAATTAAAATTCCTGTGTAAATCACAACCTTCACCTCCTATTCCTTTATATAAGTGAAATTGCAAGTGAAATCTGGCAAGCCAAGCATGGCTAACACAGAGATGGATAGTTCACATAGCCAAACCAGAATTCTTTCTGTTCATCAGTTATGATAACAAGCTTTGGTCATATACTCTCTATATGCATACTTGTCCATGCCTGAGTCAGAATATAGGAATTCAATCTCCTTTTCTTCTTTCCCTTTGAAGCCATATTCAGGTAATGAATTATGAGCCCTTTCCAGCTACCAATGTTTCATATGCTACTAAGTAGGTTACAAACAAAATTGATCAGTCTACATACATAAAACATACATATTCTTGCCATACAAATAACTAATTTGGGATAATTCTGACCATTCTTTCAATAGGCAAAGATGTCATTTTTCTGGAAGAGATAGTCATCATTGCTATTCACCAGTAAACTGAAGGAAACTGCAGCACCTCAGCTAAATAAAATAATAAATGTGGATTTAATAGCTACTTCTGGGACTATCACAAACATCTGTTTGCACTGTTGTGTAGGTGTGTGTAAAACTTTGTTCCTCTGGAAAATGTCTGCTACTTTTATTTTTTTTATTTTAAGTATTGGCAAAGTAACTGTACTACATTATTAGGTGCTTCTTATACCCAGAGGCACTTAAGTTCTACCTTATCTAAGTTTGTGCAGCAAAATGTGAATTTATGAGTAACTTTGAGCAGGATTCTGACACAGAGCTAGAATTTCGCTTTCCCTAAGCAGATGGCAGAAAAATAGTTGCTGTGGCCATCAACCACAAGCACAAGGCTTTAGGCTGATATTTTTTTTCTCTGATCCCAGTGGCTGTTCTGCAAAATGCATGTTAGCTCCTGTTCTCCCTCTGTGCAGGTCATGCAAGGTTTTAGGGAGTAGGGTGGGAGATTGATCATCTTAACTTCATCAGAAATAGCTGCTGCTTTCCACCATGAGAGCAACAAACACAGTTTTATTAAGGACTCATGTCAGTATTCCCCATTTTTCAGCCTAATGTGGATGAGGAATGTTACAGGAACAGACTGCTTGGGGAAGTGCTTGCATTGCTCTCTAAAATGTTGGGTGATATCAAAAGCTGTCTGTTACAGGGGAAATAAAACACTCTTCAATGCAACAGCCTTTATTTGCATATCAGTCAAAGGAAAGTTAATCAAAATAACATAACTACTTTAGGTTTAACAATATTCAGACAAAGTGTGCAATTATCAGATGCTCGATATTCCTGGTTCATGATCTTTCATTTTAATTATCTCCATTACTGGAAGTTACTCTGTTTAAAGTATATTCTGATGTCAGACACTGTGCATTAAACAGTTATTAGAGATCTATAACTGCAGGATAGCCACTAAATGATATGAACTGTCAGTGACTTGAAGCAGCAATTGTCCAGAAAATACAAGGGAAATCTTATTGAAGGAAATACTGATCAGAAAATGGTTTCCTTCAGACCTTTTCCTGTAAGAGTTGCAAATATAATCATTCTTCTCCAATAGCTTTACATGTTAATGTACTCAAAAGTTGTGCAAGAAGTGGTTTTAAAAAGCTTTGCTTATTAATGGCCCTTTGACTTTTAACTGAAGACCCACATGGATTTGGGATTTTGCACCTTTTGTTTCATGTTTCCTCTGTGGTCTGAGATAATTTAATCACTTGCATGTCAAGTTGATGCTATTTAGCTTTCAGTTTTAACTAAGCACAAGAAAACTGTTTTTATTTTAGGTTTGAGTAATAGTAAAAATATGTAAACAATTATTAATGTCAGTGTCTTCTTTCCAGGTATTACCTCATTGCTCAGACTAAAGAAATGTTAAGTTTGGCTAATGACATGCACTATTACTCAAAATTATTTTAACAAAAAAGAGATTTTTTAATAACCATTCTACCTTACCATTCTACCTTACCACAAGTATTGAAAATTTTAGAATGTAAAAGGAATAGGATTATCTGTTTGTATTCATTTGGAAGATAAATTGCAGTAAATTATATTTTCCTCAGAATATTTGTTAATTAGTGTGAGAGAGATTTTTATATCAGGTGTCCTGTGAAAATTAAATTGCTTACATTTTACAAGTGATTAGTATTCAGCATGGATGCTGAATCTTTTTGCTGTTAGCAAATCAGTACAGTTTTTCATAAACCATATTGTCAGCAGTTTTGTTGTAGTAACAGGTTGAGACACATTATATTCTGCATTTATGAAACAACTAAATATTTTGTGATTCCCTATTAAAAACAGCATGAGTACAGAAAGATTTTATGCAGACAAATGCTAAAATGCTGAAGCAATCTTAACGTGTTTTCTTTTTTTCCCCTCTCACTTCTGTTAAGGTGAACAGAGTAGTCATGGAGTCCAGTTGAAATTGCAACCAATAAACCCAGCAGCTGGATCACAGTAAAGGATTTGAACCAGGGAGATCAAGACTGGGTCATGGTGAGTTGATTTTTGATCACTAAGAAAACCTATAGAATTTGTGAAGACAAGAAAAGAAGGTTCTGTGGAAAAGACATGTAAGTAACAATAAAAGAGATAAAAAGAATAACAGCACTGCCTCTTCCTTGAGATGGTAATGAAATTACAGAAGTGTGGGCACCATTTTCAGTTAGTCTTGTACATCAGGACAACATACTTGCTATCTTTCTATTGAAATAATGCAATAAAAATCAATGTTCCCCGAGTCCATAAAGCTGATCTCTGAAATTCCTGTACCAAGGAGGCTTCTTTGCTTCCTTAGGGTAATTTATATTATGTCATATTTTAAAAGAATACTAAAAAAAAAGGAAATTCCATTAACTCCTTGTAATATTGGAAGGGATTATTCTAAGAAGGAAGCAAAAAAACCCGAAGTATTTCACACCTCTGCCAGAAGCAAAATATATTTAGCCATTTGAATCTTGATCATTAAATCTGGAAGAATGGTTCAGTAAACCCTGATGGTCCATCTCTAGCAGTGCTGACTGTCCAGCATTCTGAAAGACAGACAACATAGGGATTTTTCTTCATGGCTTTTCTTTAGTCTTAGAAAAAATTGGCTGATGAAAATGTCTGTGCAGGAGAGTGCTGTGCTCTTTAAAGAAGAGTCCAAAACAAATCTATTTTCCTCTTCTACAGTTTTGTATTGTTGCCCATCTGTTTGCTAGCTAGAATTTCATGCTGTCAAATCTGATTGTAGCATCAAAGTCATAATTGTATAACCTTCCCCAGAGGAAAAGGACTGCACAAGATGTAATCTTCTTCATTCATCGATCCCTTGCACTGAAGTGGTGTGTTCTACAAAAGTAAGGAATTTTTTTTTAAAAAAAATCAAATCTCCAGGGAACTCACTGAAACTCAAAAATTTCCTCAGCTAAGTCAGAGCAGCTCATGGCATTTTTCACTTGCAGACCCCAATATAATTTCAAGAAAACCCTAATACTGTTGCTGTGTTTTTAGGGAAGCAATTGGTACCTGTGAATCATTCCTTTTTTTCCCTACTATTTCCTATTCTTAATTTGCACAGAGAGACCCAACAAGGAACTGAACAACAAACTAGCATAAGACACCTGCTCCTGGTCTGAATGCCCCCAGAAACTAATTATTCTTAAAAAGAAAATATAAACTACACTGCACTGTATTCTTACATTCTTTTTTACTTGCCATTAAAATAATTATGTGCACCCAAATATTTTAAAACCTAAATTTCAATAAGTTATATTACTCAATATGTATTTTAAAAAGAACTTCAAAGTTAACTCAATTGATCTTTTTTAAGCAATATACTTGATTTAAATGTAATTCTGGGGAAGAGCTTGTATGGTTTCCAACACAAGGAGACTGCAAGGCTTGCTAAACAGCAATTCTATCTCTAGGAAAATAGATGTGGCATGTAATAAAGGAGGCCATAAGTGGAGAGAAGGAAAAAAGAAGAACCATCACAGGAATGCTGAGATGGTTGTTTTCATCAAACAGATTATCTCAAGCCAAATTGAAAGCAATCTGGCAGACTTAAAACAGGATGCTAGCAAGAATACTTGGTGACTATGAGTAAAAATGTAAGCATCAGTCTTCAGCAGTCTCCAACATTTTATAATGGCTGTTTAGAACTTCTGGGAGTGCATATATAGAGGCTAACTCCAAGTACCCTATAACAGCTCCCTATTGTCAGTAGAGCTTTTCAATAGAATGGTGAAATTTAGAATAATCCTTGTAAGTTTCACTGGAAACACAGGAACATGGGCTTCCTATCACAGACATCTAGATTAGGTGCCTAAATGTAGAATATATGAATTAGGTTTTTCTGTTTCATTAATTTGCCTTTTTTTTTTTTTTTAAATAAGGCACTACAAAGAAGCAATCTTCTCATTGTTTCTTTACATAAGTAATCAGGGACACTAGGAAGCCTCCTACCCACATTTTTTGGCTGAGCTGTGTTTGTTTTCTAATCAAATTGCCTGGATGAAACATCTAAATTGATCCAGTACCTTTACTCTCTAAAAAAGAAAAAGGGTTTATGGCCCAGTGAGGATCATGTGACACAGTTTCACCTCTAGTCTTGCACAAGTGATCGGAACCCCTCTGAGTGTTGCGCTTTCAATCATTACAGAACAAATGAGTAAATGAGCATCCCTTGATGGCCTTAGTGAAGAAGCTATGGGAGGGTCACATGTGACCTTCAGAGGCATTGCTGGTGTGCAGAGTCTTTATGACAAAGCCTGAGATCTCTTCAGAAGTGTCACATGAGAGCAGCCCAGCTTTTTGTGCTGGTTGTTTGGGGAATTTACCAACCAAATAGATGGCAAGGATGCTGACATTAAACATACAAAGGAATGCTGAATGTAGGGATTTCTACTTTAACTCCACATATGAAGTGGCAGTTCTTTATTAAGGCAGGCCTAATGGCTGTCCTATCATCTCATAGATCAGGAACACTCGCCCTCTGTGACCCACAAGATAAACCCAATTAGGAAACCACACAAGGCTTAGCAGTCTCAGAGCTGTGCTCAGGCCAGTTTTGCTGCAGCAAGCAAATACAAAACTTGTATTTATTCTCCTGCTGGGGGGGAAGGCCTGGCTCTGTTTGAGGTGGCACACATCAGCTGACTAAACAACCCTTCTAACACGACCAACAAACACATTTGGGAGCAGCTTCGTGCACATGCCATGGAAAGTCCATGAGCTTTCATGGAAATCACTGGACAGCACACAACAGCAGGAGCATGAGGAAACAGAGCACACGAGAAATGGCAAAAGTTTTCTCAGTGCCTGTGGTATGCTACATCTCCCAGTGTCCTTGTTCTAGCCATAAGGGAGTCTCAGGGTGGCAGAGGAAATGGGATATGCAGCACATAATCACTGGCCACACCACATGGGGAGATTTTGAATGATCAGCTCCTATGTCACGTGCAATTTTTCCCAATCTGGAAATATGGCAAAGTACATTGTTCTAACACACTTTGGAGCATTCAAAGTGCCTGCTGATTGTATTTTATTGTGCCCCTACAGAGAGGGAACTGCCAATCTGCATGGGGCATATTGTACCCAGCTAATTTTATAGGACACGTGGAAGAGGGGCACGTGTCCCTGCTGAATAAAATTTCAACTTAAATGTAACTCTCTGCTTGTTGTCTAGAGATGTGGAGTCACATTTAATTGGCTTGCATTGATCGTTTGAAACTGCTTATTAGTGTTAATGCAGTGTTTTGACAAAACTGTAGCCTTCACATAAATGGAAAGAGGTTGCTATTGTATTCAAATTTTCCATTTACCAATATATCAATTTATGAAAAGCACATCTATAATCTCCAAGATTTGCTGGGGTTTTTTTGACTATATACAAAAGTGGAATCTCAACAAAATTAAAAGGTGGAGACTGACAGAAAAGCATTACTCTTTCTTCTATATGTAGCTCTTAATCTGTGTCCCAAGGGAATACAAATGGCTTTAAACAGGGGTAAGAGTAGTGCAGCACTACTGGAATGGAAGTCTGCACTATCCTTTACAGGTAGTTAAGCATTTACAAAGGTACTTTACAGGACCAAAGACAAACAAATTAGTTGCTCTATTTGCATAAAGGTTTTTTAAACCTGCTGACCGTTGTTAGTGCGGTGCTCAAGTAAAAATTGCCTTGCCAGTTTATGAAGGAATTAAATATTTTGCAAATAGCACCTGTCAAAGTAGGGTGAAAAAAATCCCGAGCATAAAAAAAATGAAATAACTACTGCTTGACTTGGACTTCCTTTGGTTTCAATCTCAAAACTTTGGATGAAGAAGAGAAACAAAACCTGACTGATCTGACGATTGCTGCTGGTTTATCTTAGGAAAAGCTGCAATAAACAGCTGAAACAAGCAGGGTTTGTTGACTGTTTCCAAGGGAAGGAACCACTCCCATGAAGGCACAAGCTTTGCTAGTGTTCAGTAACTCCTTCATCATGCTGCATAGCAAAACCTTTATATTTAAGTCTTTGAAGTATATACAAGGGAAAAAAGACTTCTTTCCGCCTCGGTGGTCTGGTTAATAGCCATTATCAGAGCTCTTATAATGGTAAACTCTGCTTCAAAGTAAACTTTCAATAGCTCTATTTTGACTTGATTAAATCTATTCTATTTTTACAGCAGCCTTGCCTGCTGGGTCCAAATATATTGCACATTCACACCTGAAGATGCCCTTATCTTTTCTTGATCTCTTGTTCACACTTTTAATTTACAACTTTTGAACTATTGAGTAGCAATACCCACGAAGTTGCTAGGTGGGCTGTGCTAAACTTTAGCTTGCAGTTTCATGTACGGAGTTAGACTTTTGCTGAAAAGGGCTTTTAAATTCCACACTGGAAAAGCCCATGATTTTTTGGGGGAGTATTATGATGTTTTCAGTCTTTAAAATAAAGGAGCAGAGTTTTCCCAAATTCTCTGTGGCATCTATGCAACACCTGTGAATGGATGCAGTTCTGCATTTCAGTGTTTGCTGTGCCACAAACTATGTATGTTTACATAAAAAATTACATTTCTGGCTTTTATAAACTCATTCTTATCCAAAAAAAGTATGCATGTCTTAACTGTAAAGCATTCAAATTCTGATCAGGCAATAGGTAATAAATATATATTCTCTGTTCTGAGATGTAGCCTAGGGTTTCTGTGTGCCATCATGCTTCCAAATGGAAAGTGTATTATGTCATTTTTGGCCATGTGGATAAATGAAAAGAATTTTCTGAGTTTAAGTCTTCAAACAATAGCTGAAGGGAAAAGGGAAGGAATATAGCACACAAAATTCTACCGAAATTTCCCCCAAATGAGCCCAAACTGTTAATGGGTAAAGCACAGTGTATATAGTGTTTCCTCTGGTCATTTATTCCCCTGACTAACTATACCCATTATTAGAAAGTCATGAATTATTTCTTGTTTGTGCTTATCTGGCTTTCAGCTCCTCATTGCTGCTTCATATTACATCTTTCTATGTTATATTAAATATCCCATTAGTACCCAGCAGAAGTAACTCTGCAGGAAAGTGCTTATAACCTATAATCAAATTACCTTTTGAACTCTATTTTGAGAAAGTAGAGCAAGCAACTCACTAAAGATATTGTATTATTTTTTAGCATGTTCTCAGCATTTTTTCCTAGTTTTTAACTTCCCTTTTCACTAATTTAAATTTATAGAAAACTGTCAGGAAAGTAGGTCAACTATTCATGAACCTGACTGTGTGTAAAGATAATCATTAAACTCTGTAATTGACTTAGCCAGAGGTTTGAGGCACTCTAGAGTGAAGCTCATTGGTCCAAAGCAGTAGAAAGATGTTGGACTTGTTTACATGTATCCCAAAATGTTATTTACCTGCTTGCCTCTGTTTGTTGCTCTTATGTTGGCCAGCTGATCATCCTAAAGTTTTGAGAGAAAACATCCATATAAAGAGCATTAAAAACTCTTAAATGCTATTACACTACAGAGCCTTCACAGGACATTTAAAGCCCAATTTTGTCCTTTCTTTTAAATTATGTGTCCTGCAATTTCTTGTTCCTCTTGATGTCCCTTGCTAAGGGACACCTTGGTTTGCACCTTGGTTTTGTCCTTTGGTGATTTGATTTTGGCCAACATGCCTGATCTATACCTTTGTAAGTATAGATCATTTCCAAGAATCTGATTTCATTTGAATGTCCAGTATGGCTCTTTCCTGCACTAGAGAATTAAAAATTACTGGTTGAACCCATCTGATTTTTTCACTACTCTGTCTTTCTTCCCCCCAGAATAGTAGTGTTTACACTTTAGTTCTAAATACTGCATTGCTAGGGAACTGCCAGATTTCCTCAGGAGCTTTTTTTAGATCAGCATCCCAGAAGACTTCACCTATGAAACCTCTGATTTATGAGGTCTGCTTTTTGAAGCCTGCTATTTTTATTTTTTGTACTGCACCAACTTTTCAAGCCAAAACTTTCCCACAGCTGTATTTTGTCCAAACATGTCACAAGTTTCAGACCATTTGAGGGTTTGTTAAACCACATGCAGATGCTATAAAAAAGAAATAAAAATCACGTACGTGCAATAAGCATGCAGGGAATAATGACTGCCTAAAGGTGGCAGCTTGTCAAAGGATTTTGTGGTATTTTATTTCCTCTCATGAGAACATTAACAGGAGAGGAAAGCTTTCCCCAAAGGAAAAATTTGTGCATCATTGCAGCCAAGATGCAACTTTTTTAAAATGCATGCAGTAGCACACAGCTAAAACCATATGACCAAAATGGAAATCTTACGCCAAAAGAAACACCAAACTGATTTAAAGCAAAACAAAAGAAGTATTTCAAAAATTGTTGGAAAATTGCCTGCCTCACCTTGATTTTCCATAGCTTCTATCATCCAGCCATGAAGAAAACACCTGAAGAAAATCTTGTGGCTGGCTTACTTTTAGTAAAAATTACCCAGACTTTTATCTTGCTTGATGGTGAAGGATTTGACCTGTAACACTTGTCACTGAAAGGGATTCCACAGAACGAGAACCAGCAGATAGCTCAGAGCGTGACTGCTGTTGATTGCAGCAGTATTAAAATCTGGCTCTCTGATTTTAATACCAGGTAGATGTTGCATGGATTCCCACCATGGGTTCAGATCGCAGGTTGCAAATGTTTGTTTAAAAAAGTACAAATTTCCCACCTTGTTCTGTAAGGACACCAGCATACCTCCTGCTGCACTCAGTGTGGATGGGCTCTGTGCAGAAAGAACTCCTCCTGCTCTGGGCTTTTGGATTATATGCTCTATCATTGGAATGCAACTATTTAAACTAAAACTAATTCAGCACACAGTTATTGATTCATCTTTTATAGTAGAAAATTCAAAGGCTTTATAAATTTATATAGAAATAGAGACCTAGAGGAAGACAACACTACTAGGCATTTGAATGATGCCTGCATAAAGCATGAGAAATGTAATAATTGTTGCTTCTCAGAATTCTACCCATCAGTTCCTATTTATTTGTTTTAACATTTTGGGCAATTACAAAATCAGAAAACTCATACTTATTAATTATTAATTTATTATAAATAATAAATATTATTTATTATATCTGGTTTTCCTCAGAGACCTGATGATTAAAGCTGATGGCTAGAAATGTAGATAATCAAAACACATACATTAAGTTGTCTGAGATCAAGACCTTTAGATATAGACCACATCTTTTAAGCAAGCAATAAAGGCTAAAAACTGTATCAGCTTTTTGAAATCCCAGAGCATTTATACAAGTAAAATTCATTGCTAAATTGCTGCTTTCAGGCCACTGGAGATACAGTTCATTATCTGCAAGTTTTATTTCACTTTACTTCAACAGAATGCAGAAACTAGGTATTCATCTGCCTGAGCCCTCTGAAGACAATTTCAGAGCACACCTGTAGGACAAAAAAACTCCATACAGAACATAATGATGGCCCCTGCTGTTTCCTCTAATATGAGCATGTGTCAGCACCAAGCAGTACTGATTGTGTTGCCTCCTTTCATGGCAGAGCCCAGCATTTAAGGCTTTTGAGCCAGGTGAGAAAAATTTCATTCAATGCTCTCATGTCTGACAGGAGTACACAAGGGAGCAAGGGTAGCAGAATGAGCTGTTTCTTTTAACGAATCTGCTTTTCTGAACAAAAAATAATCCCAGACTCAGCCAGAAAGGGAGCACAAAACACAGTGTGCCACTAAAATTCTAGATGCTCAAGCACTTGTCTAGAATTTTTATTATCCCTATCACAAAAATATTTCCTATAATTAACATAGAAATCATCCTGGGATAAAATACAAAGCTAGGCTACATGCATTCTTTGATGTTATCTTACTCTTCATTAGATTCTACTTTATATTCTCAAAGATATTCGAAAATTCAAGAATATTGGAAATAAATACCATCAACGGGAAAAATATTATTTTTATAGCGTTAGTCAGCCAGACACTTGGCAAAAGCATCAAATATTTTTACTTGAATTGTAAAACTGTTACTTAGTCTTGCAAACCTGTAAACTTCTGCTATGTTTCAAAACAAAATAAGGAAACAAAATCAGAAAAAAAAAAACAAACCTGGACCATAGGTCGTAGCTTCCTATGGTTTAACCATACATTCTGCATGGTTATGTTGAAAAGGTTTTCTCTACTTGTAATATCCCAGGGCTTTAGAACTGTATGCTTAATATTGAAATCAATTCTCATTCTAGTTCAAGCTGGTCACAGAAATATTGATTTTTTTTTTCATGCACAATTTATTTGAAGGGAACGTAACAAAGCTCACCTAAATAAAAAATCTTCTGCTAATTTAAGCTCCTTCATGGCAGGGTATCAGCCAAACCAGACATCTTTGCTAGCTCTTTCAAGGAATTTTCCTTTCATACTTCTCAAAAGGTGCAATATTAGATACAGATAAATGTTATACTTATTTTCTGATTGCATCCAATGTGTATCTGTGTAAAAGAACAATCTAAATAGTACCCCAAACAATGAACTCAAAGCCCCAGTGAATTTAGGTCCTAAATGTTTACCAGCATTAGGAGAATGTTATGATACTGATCACTTGCAATTACCTAGCAATGACCGTGGGATTTCTGAATTTCACAGCTCCTTCTGCTGTCTCTGTTGGTTGGTTTGTTTGTTTGTTTGTTTGGGGGGTTTTGGTTTTTGTTTTTTTTTCAGGCTGTTTTGGAAATACAAAACTAGAATTGTAAATTAAGGCATTATATAAAGGCACTGGATTGGAAACCATACCTACTTCCCAAAATACGGGTTCATGTTAGAGAATTTATTTTCTTCACAACAGTGCAGTGGGTATGGATAGTCTTACATTTAATGTCCCAAATTCATTCTTCATTTCAGTGACTCCAACTTTTGTTAGTGTCTTCTTATATTACATATTTGCCCTCGAATAAGCCCTGCTTCCTCATACTGTAACTTTCATCCTCTTTCTCCTCACTTCTTTTGCATTTTGGGAGATGTTATTGGGCTCTTTTTGGGTTTGGGTTTTTTTTTTTTGGAGTGGGGGGAGCAGGGTGTTCACCTTTTTTTTGGTGGGGAGGGGAGTGTTCACTTCAACATATGTTTGTCCCACATGTCTAGTTGTTCCTTTTCTTGATTTTAGGTTAAATATTTCCTAAATTCAGCAATTTCCTTAAAGGGGCATTGTGGATTCACATGTAAAGGCATTGATGAGTAAGCAAAGTGTAAACAGTTCAGAAGGGTCCTGGTGTCCTCTGAGGATAATTTCTTAATCTGGGAGATAGCCCAAATGTACTGCCATTCTGCTACCACACATCAATTTCTCTCTGACTTCAAAGTTGACTTTGATAATTCTTTAACACAAAGGTTTCATAGCTGAGTTACTGAAAGACCTTCAGTTCTCAAAACTTTATATACTATATCTCTTTAGAGTACATTTTATCAAAGTGGGACTTAATTGTCAATGTTTATGTCTGGTACCATCTCATGTTCAAATGTATAAATAAATTCCTAGTGAACATTTTATGAACTTTTCACTTTGGATATTCAGCTATTCATACTTGGGAGGTCTGCCTTTTCTTCTAGAATCTTAAGTGCTATAAAACAAAAATTGCACTGCCCCAAATATGAAGGACAGAGGCAACATGGAAAGAGCCATATTGAAAAATCAAAATACAGTTAATCTTGCATCTTTCAGTCATAGGCAGTTACTATAATGTTCCCAAATGGTATAATGATTTACCAAAGCCATTAACATCATAGCTGTAATCATACAGTCATAAAAATACTGTTACAATCTTTAATCAGTCAAAAGACTGGTTGGTTAGGAAGAGATATCATTAGCAAAGTTTATATGTTTGGTTGTTTTTAGAAGTGTACTTTCAATATTTCAGTGGCAGCTTTGAGTCAGGCACGCTGGTGAGGTTTTATTTAATTTAGTCAAAACACCCAGTTGAAAGAAACAGCTGGAGAAAACTGGGGAATGAGGGAGGAAATAAGCAAGTTTGCTCTGACTGTGGCCTTCTTCCACAGCAGCTGTAGAAGGACAGCTGGGCAGGGTCACCAAAGCACCCAGTGGCTGAGGGTACTTTTGTAGGAGAGAGGAAAGTGTTTCAGTGAGCTCAGAGCTAAATTACTGCTGCTTGTACACCATTGTCTTCAGGCAATATACTGTCCTATCCACAAAGAAAAGACAAGTAAGGGAAAAATGGTCATCCAGTAAGGTCTCCTCTTCTGTCTGCCTGTTTCTTGTGGAAAACTGAAACCCATTGTCTGTGTTGCCCTTGTAGCTGCAGCCTGAGACCTAGCAAGGGAGTTATGATCACCCTGCAGCTGGGAGCTGCCACTAGAGGCAAATTTTGTACAATATCTTTAGCTTAGAATAACTTGGCAGAACTGATTTCTGTTTTAAGGCTTTTGGTGGATATACATTTCCACTGAAGAAAAAGCCTTCCAGGTGAGAATATCTAGCTCAGTTTTTCCAAGAGAGGAATATCTCTCCCCTTTCTCCAATGCAAGTGTCAGTAATCCCAGCTTAGCTGCAGCTGTGCTGATAAAAAGGGTCTGGAGAAGGAAGTGAGAAGTCAGAAGGTCCTGCAGCAGAGGTGCCTGCACAGTTAGCCTGGCCCATTAGGTCAGGTGTCCCAGGCTCTTCAGGTTTCGAGAGATAGACCCTATTAAATCTCTGTAATTGTGAAATGGGAAGAGTATCTTTTCCAAAAAAGTAGTCCATTTTTACAGCACTGCTTGAGGCACAAGGGTATGAGATAGAGAGGTAGATAAAGGTACTGTAGTGCAGCTTAATGTTTGGAAAGAGCTGCTGTAAATGAGGTCTTTTCTATCTTTCTGAGCTTAGACATTCTTGTGCTTCTCTTAAGAGGTCCTTTAGTTTGCTTTGCTCTGAACTCAGGGAACCTGAATGTGGGTGTTAAATGAGGAATAAATCCTCTGAAGGTAAGAGTTGCCCTGTAAAATACGAATGTCTTATTCTCAGTTGTACTGTCTGCAAAGTACACTGACAGAGCTTTGAATGCAGTGTAAATTAAATATAATTAAGCCAATTATGTTCATTTTCACAGCTAAGTCTTTTGGACTGTGGGATTGATGGACATAATGAAGGATTTAGATTTTAAATGCTGTGTTCTGGAGCCTTATCTGTCCATTAGTTATTCACATAACTATAATACAAACCTTAGATTTTGGTCATCAAATGGCTGAGAAAACAAGAGGGTCATTTCTGGGGCTGTCATTTTTAAGTATGAACTGCTGTAATACATAATCTTCATGATGCAGGTGGCAACATGGGCCCAGTTTTACTTTCAGTGCTTCATCCTGCACTGTTCTGTTTTTCACTAGAAACACAGCAAAACAGCTGACAAGTTAATGAGCATTTTCAGCTGAAAATTTGCTTTGCCTTATGAGCAACTCTTAGTAATAAATGCACCATTGGCATAGCAATTGTCTTGTGGGGCTTCAATTTGATGCATGACATAAAACATCTTTGAAAGCACTCCTAACTAAACCAAGGAAAATACCAGCATTAGGAAAGAGCAGAAGTATATCCATACAGTGAGATCCATACTACTCGCTACTTGGAGAAGCATGGCATCAGGCAGACTTTGGCTGAATCCATTTGCCTCATTTAGGCTAAAACTTAGAGATACAACTTTTCTCCTACCTCTACTGCATCTGCCTGAAGCTTATCAGTTGTAGCATTGAGCCAGTTTGGTGTACAGTGTTTGTTAACCTTCAAAGGAGAAGCTGCAGCCTGCGGATAAGTAAACCTTTTTTCTTCAAGCTGAAAAGGAATTCTAATTTATTTCCTTTGTAGCAGATTTACAGCTTAATATATTTTTATTTTAAATAATGAAAATTACAATGATGATGCATGCCGCTATGATTTCTTTACTTTTGTGAAGTTCCTTCTACCTAGCACCTAAGCGGAACTATAGAAAAAAGACTACAAGGTGCTGGAACTTCACTAGCAACTTATTTGAAAGTGTCTAATAATTGCAGTTAATTAATTCTTAGTTCAAAATTTGATTATGAGCACTTTGTCATAGACACATGAGGTGCTCTTCTGGGTGGCAAATGGCAATTATTTGGATTTAGTGAAACATTAATGTATTCTGATAATTTGTGGTTTGGTGTCACAATGTTTTTTGAATGTTTGGGGGGGGGGGGTTTGCCCCCACAGATATGACAATTAAGTTCCTTCAGTTTAGATACTCTTTAGACTGAATTTCAATTTTAGAACTCCTGTAAGTAGAAATAAAAGCAAATACTGACTATCCCAATGAAGTCCAATGTCTTCTCAAAGCTGTTTGAAAATATGCAATTCTGATGATTTATTTCTTTGCTGTGTAAGGAATTAGTCTATCAAACCTATTGTTTTCTTGAAAAGAGCTCTTAAATGCCAACATGCCATAACGTTTTACATTTTAGTCAGGAGGGAAACACTTACTGACTTTCTAATACACAGCCACGTTTCTTCTAATAAGAAGCAAAAATGCATTCAACTAAGGTAGGCCAAAACTACTTTTCAAAATCTAGTCTCTCCTCCTTTTCCTGCTTTGCATTCCACAGTTCAGCAATGCATGTGTTTGTAACTCTAGCTTCTTGATTTAAATACAATTATACTGACAATGGGCCGGAAACTGCTGCTGCTTCTGTTTGTGATCTTATGAATGTGTAAGAAGTTTAGAAGAGGGAAGATCTCAGTGGATTTTCAATAGAGCAAGTGTTTATTTGCAGCAAAATTAACTTTAATGAGTATCCTCGCTAAAGGTCCTTAAAAAAGAGGAAGGCTGAAAAGTGACAACTCCCACTGGGGCTGAGCTTCAGAAAATATGTGAGTGGTATGTACCACATTTGGGGGTTTTTTCTGTTTACTCTGAGGTAGAATACCTTCAACTTTTGTAGTGGGTCAGACTGCTTTTTAAAGAAGCAGTTTGCTTGATTTATTACGTTATCGGGTGAAAGGATCTGTTCCAAACACGTGTATGGTTCTTACACTTCTCAAGTAATTATGACTAGATCAGGAGCAGAAAGCTACAGAGGAATCTATACAAGAAAGAAAATTCTTTCTTTATAATGTAAGTTCTCTCTCACCCTGCACTGAAGAGGTAAAGCTTTTATTTTGCTTTCCATTGAAAGAGTATTTCACTTTTTATTACTTTCTTGGTTCAGTTTCTTCTTCTGTTGCATCACCTTAGAAGAGTTTTCAGCTGAGACATTAGCCCTAGAGTATGTAGGAGTTAGATTAACTCTTAAGCAGTTGTTTGAAGCATGTGTGATCTTAACTGATACGCTTAAAAGCTAGTCCCCACCTTATAAAAGAAATATTTTATGTCTAATCCTTTTGATCCATATTTGCCTGTACATTGCCTATTACTGGTGCTGTTTGTTACAGTAGATGTCAAAGTATTTCTTGAGGTTTCCATAGACAACCACCTTTTTGTAAACCCCTCTCTGTTCTGTATTCTTTTATACCAGAAATCAGGAGGCTGGCAGTTCATAATGCCTATTTTGTAGACAACTTTGCCATAGCAACAATGTGGACTTAGATTTTGACTGTGATAAAGGTCTTTCTATTTTTCTAAATTCACCATTTTGTGGATGTGTTCTTGTATGCACCTGTTTCCCTAGTCAGAGAAGCTCTTTTCCTTCAGTACCTGACATAACTGCTCACAGGTTACCAGTGCTTTCTGACTCATTGGTATCCTGACCAGCTGGTTTTTTTGAAAAAAAAAGAAAAAAAACTTAAAAGTCTGAAATTCTTTGAGTCCACATAAAATTTAGCTTCTCTCTTAAGTTCATTTCAACTGCCCAACTTGTTTTGAAGCATGTGTTGCTGTGCTGCTAAATGTTTAGCCTTCACATCATAAAACAGATTTTAACTTGTGATTGTTTATGTAATGGGGAATACCAGGATCTACTGGTGACAGTAAAATCAAGGGCCAGATAGGAATGTCTCAAAGTGTTCAAGTAAGACAAAAATCTGTGAAAAAACTTTTCCTCATAAAGAATACATTTTTGAACACTCCTCTTTGTTCTTTCAGATTGCTTTCCTTAGCATTAGTCTTGAAGAGTGGTTAGTGTGTAAAAGTACTGACACGCTGATACTGGAAATAAATTACATTGTGCATTTTTCTATATTTCAGTGAGTGTCTGAATTGCTACAAAGGGACTGTATTTATAAATTTCACTTCCCCTTAGTTGAAAAACCTCCAGTTTTTATCTAAACTACAGAAAACATTTGGTTTCAAACAGATTAGACTAAATAAAACTGTGTTTCTCAGACCTCTTGCAGGATTGAAATTTTAGGAAGAGAAAAAAAAAAGAGAAGGAAGAATGATTGGGCTATTGATGACAGCTCTTGGGACCTGGCTGTGTTTTGTGCAGCAGCAGCAGCAGCAGCTTTGCTTGGGGCAGAGCCGTGTCCATGCACACAGCCCAGCCTTTGCCACAGAGCACATCCCAGCCTGCAAGGCAGCGCTGAGTGTGATCCTGGAAACTCTCATGTGCCTGTGTGCCAGAGAGGGGGAGAGAGGGAGAGCAAAGACGAGTAGGGAGGAAGGCAGGGAGAGAAAGGAACTCTCCTGACACACTGCTGAGGGCTCTCAGAGGCAGGCTGTGCGTGCAGCTCTCTGCCTGGTGTGCACTTCGAAGGACAGCATTCACTGACTTTATCCATTGAATCCCTGAAGGACAGATATGACACCCAACTGCTGCTTCTACATGCTCTTGCTTATTGGCACCAAGGGTAAGTGCCCCTGGCTTCCTTTCTTGTTTTGAACATTGCAAAGCAGAGAGCTGATAAACTTCAGGAGCGGATTTCTTTTAAAAACCGTGGTATCTCATGTTATTTTACATTTCTTCATGTCAATTATTTTTCAATAGAATCTAAGTGTAATGCAGTCTCTCAAGGTTACTAGCTACATGTCAGGATCAGATGTTTTTTGCACTTAATGCCTTGAGTGTTACTATTAATAGTTGTGAGCTGAAATTTTAGAATGAGAGAGAGCTTAAAGATTGCATAAATACTTGCTGTAAATATTTATTGAAGGTACCTGCAGAACGGACTTTACTCAGATGCCACGAAATCCGCATTTTAGACTCAGTTCAGTAGTTTGAAGTGATACTGTGCAAGTGCTACTAGAATAGGTAATTCTCAGAGAGCAGAATGTGTTCAGGTAATGGGAATTTTTAGCATGATAGGCAGTATAACATGCAAGAGGGAGACTGAATTCAATTTTAGTTTTCCTTCAGATGCAAATCACTTCAGTGTGATGAGAGTTACACAAGACACACTGCTTACTTTAACTGTGTTTTCTTCATTTCATTTGAGTACTCTGTTTGGAAGTGCTTCTTATGACTTGGTAAAGCTGTCCCTTTGAAGCTGCTGGTGCTGATCTATATGCTGAAAGTTCCTAATGATTATCATTTTCTTTAGTTGTAATTTTTATTGCGCAACGCCAATACTACAATAGTGTTTCATTAATTGCATAGATGAAAATAGCTACTCTTTATAATATGAACAGTTTTGTTAAAATAATAGGAGCAAAAGGTCCAATTCTGTAATCTTCTTTTGTATTGTGCAACAGCTTGTTCTCCTTCCTGTTTTTAAATGAAATAACTTTGAGTTCATGTGTTCATAGGATGGTGCTTAAGATAAGATTTGTAAGGGGTATTGCCCCCACTAGGAGTTTGGGAAATAGAGCTCCATACACAGCTATTTTTCTAGTTGCAAAACTCCGTTAAATCAGTGGAAAAACTCTAAGCAATTCCTCTATGGTTTACAGGAATACATAATTGCAAGCTGCATTCATGAAAAAACCAGTGATATTTGGAATTTGGAATTAAGAAAGCAACAATAGTGACATAGTATCAAACCTGTGAGCAAGGTCTGGTTTCATATGCACCTGCATTTTCTGTGAGCTATAATTCAATATTTAAAGTAGTACTTCCAGTTATGCAGAATAAAGGCTAAGTGTTTTCAACAAATTTAGCCTTTCACATTACTGTTTTCTATGCCAAAACATTAAAACATAAAATATGTGCCAATTGTTGCTATAATTTCTGCTGTTAAATTCATCTCTGCTATGGAGTTTATTAAACATATTGGAATATATTAAAGCATACTGCAAGATAGGATAGCAAGGGAGGACTGTAAATTACTACAAACCTACTAATTATGATGACCATTACCTTTTTAGGTTTATACATCATATATAGTGTATTACAATAAAACCACATGGCTCATCTAGGTTTGTTAAAGTGAGGATTGAATTCATAGATTTAAGCACATCTATGCCCAGAATCTCTGGCACCTGTTAGTGCTCTGTTTTGCACCAAAATTAGCTCCTGTTACTGTCACATCTCCTCACTGGGCACAGTTACAGCTTCACTGCCTTTCAGAGTTTTAGCCAACAATACAAATTATAACCACACCTACAAGCTGACTGATTTCATCTGCTCAATAGACATCAGCTCTGCTCAAGCCTTTAGGCCAGCTGGTATTAAACATTCCTGGAGTAAGGATAGCTGTCCTTAGAAATTGGATTTTTTTTTTCTTTTTCTGTGGATGGCTGCAAGTTCAGCTGCATTTTGTCATGGAGATTTTTATGTTTGGTGCTGGTATATTTTTTTTTAATTTCTACAAAGTCACGTATCCTTCTAATTCTCTTAAAAGTAAAATAAGGAGTATGTATTGTACAAAAGCTATTAGTTTGATTTACCTGGATCCATTCAAGCTGTGTCCCTTTAGTTTTCCATTCAACAGCTGAAGTTCAATCACTGTTTTTACTCTCTTCCTTGAGATTCTTCATTAAATTTTTCATTTTATGTGTGAAAAACCTTTCCCTCCAAAATCTAAATAATCAAATTAATTCAAGCTATCAAGCTTTGTACGTACTGGCAACCACCTGAGTATCTTCCCAAGTGGAATACACTGTCCCAGGCAGAGCTTTCTATGAAAACAAAGCAGCATCTCTATCATGTTTTTCGTCCACACAACAGCAGTGGTTATAACATGGAGATAAGTAAATTCAGACTCCAGCTATGGAACTGGTGGCTCTGGATGTGTAGCCAGGATGAACTTCTGCCTGGGTGGGTCACCCCCCTTGCAAAGCTAGCAGGTCACTTCAGGTGTGTGGCTGGCATTGCTCTGGCTGCTGCTACATCTTAGCAAAATACTCAGCTGTAACTGCTGCAACCTCTGGAGTGCACGTTTGTGCCCCTAGAGTGCCTTTGGTTTTCTTTCTGGGGACAAAGGCTATTTTATCCTCCTGGACCTTGGCTAAGTGACAGGATCTCAAACAATTCATTTATCAATCATTAAGCAAAACAGAGGAGCATTCGTATTGAAAGTGAGTTCCAAAAGGGATTTGGCAGGCTCCTTGTGAAAAACAATTACAACTCTTTCAATTTTAACCCTTTATGCTCTGTGCCTCTACCTGATGCTTCCAATCCTATTTCTGTTTGTACCTCCAGCTCCTTTAGCCTCCTCCTTCTGTTCTTTCCTCATATTTTTTCCATCCTTTACCCTCACTTTAAAATGCCAAGGAAAACTTTCTTTAAACTATCTGAATCTCATTACTTGTTCTGGTACTTCATGCAGGTGACAGCTGTTTTCAAGGCCAAGATCTTTTATACCAAATGCTTTCTGTCAAATGTGGGAAAGAGACATTCCTGAATCCTTCAGAAAATTGCAAGTTTATGATTGTGCTCCTGTTTACATAGTTTGTAACATATTTTAAGAATCCTTCCAGATTTGTAAATAGGAAAGTGAAATTACTTCAGCCTTTGCACAAGCTGAAATAATCATTTTGTAATAATAATATTTGGTTATTTCTTTCATTTAACTTGGGCATTAATCTGTCTGGCTTTCCTGTAGTTAGAAGAACAGTGTGCATCTTGTGAATCTACATGTGCATAATAGTACATTTACAGAAAACTGGGGATTCAAGCTACATTTCCTGAGGAAAATTTATTCTAGTATCAGTTAGAGGGTAGTGAAAAATCTACACAATGGTAAAATGAAGCTTTGAAAGTGAGATCCTGCAGCTGCCGCTTGGGCAAGAATGTTTTCACCTCTTTGTTAGCAGCCCCAGGAGCTACCCAAGTTGAAAACTTGAGCTTTTAAAACTTGAGTTGCTCTCTTGAGTGAGAGCAACTCTACCAGACTTGAACCATTTGCTCTGAAATTTTATGTGCAGTCTGTGGACCTTGAGCAAGAAGACAAGCAAAACTTTACTGCATTTTTTTCTGAGGAATATGAGGAATCATTATTTTGCCTACAGAGATGAATTTGGATAATCTTGTATTGAGCAAAGCATTTTCTTAAACTGTACTTTTGTAGTATCCCTGTACAATATCACTGTGCTGAGAGACAATCCTCTGATGAGCCATCCCACTAGAGCTGATGAGGCTGCTCAAGCCTGGTTGCAGAAAAGTAAAAATAACCCTTTCTAATAGATGTTACTTGCTGCTAGAGACCAGTGTGACACTCAGAGGATCTGTCACCAGCCATCTCAGCATGAGTTTTCTCTTGAGTGCCATGACTTTGAAGCCATCAAATCAGACTTTGAAATGGCTGGTGCAAGGCTGAGAGGCACAGGAAGCTGAGAGGATCAGGAACTCATAATTGTGTGTCTGTAAGACAGAGGAGGTGACAATGTATTGGTAAGGACTGGAAAAGGACAACGAAAGCAGGGACAAAAGGGACAGGTAGATGGGACAATGGAACAGAGAATTGAGGGGAAAGGCTGGTGCTGCTTAGAAAGGGAAAATGGAAATCAGGAGGACTATTAATCCAGGAGAATAGAGACTGAGGAAAGGGATGTGAGAGAGGGAGCCATCAGGGAACAGAAAGTTAATTAAAGAAGAAGGACAGGGAGTTCTGAGAGAAGGGAGTGAGCATCTGAAGAATGAAGTCAGAGGATGGTGAGATCAGAACTAGGATTCTGTATGGAAAGAAGGGGATGAGATAATGGGAAGCAGACAAAAAAGGATGGGAGTGAAGCAGCTGGGTTGAGCCTGAGCAGAAAAAGAAGCTGTGCTTGGTAGGGTGAGCTCTGTATTACAAAGTCAGAATGAAGCCCAAGATTGTCCTGTGACTTACTGACTTCTTTCAAAATGTCTCCTCCTGAGTAGCACTTCTGCTCAGAGGCTGGTAATCACTCTACCCTCTCAAAAAACAAAGGTCTGGAGAGCTAAAGGATCTGAACTAGTGATGCAGCGTGCTGTCCTATTATAAAATGCTGGAGGGAAACTGATTTCCTCTTCTAATAGTAAATGTTACATATTTCAGAGAAAGTTATTAATTTTGTAAACTCAGTGCTTAGGAATTTAGGCAAGAGACACAATCTTAATTTGTGCTGTGTTCCCATACTGAATTTTCTTCATGTTATAACTGCACAAAAACACATGCTTTGTGTCGTGCATTAAAAGGATGAATCAAAAATTATGGTAAATTATGCTGCCTGTGTGATCCCTCCTTCATTTACTGGAGAAGATTAAGATAAAATGTGGATGAGGCTGGGGATTACAAAATGAAGGCCATTTCATGAAAGCAACTGAACTCCGCTGTGGAAAACTTTTCCTGTTTTTTGCTCTAAAAGCCTTACAATTGGATAATAATTATATAGCAGATTTTCTGGGGTTTTTGGTTTGATTATTCTGATGTGGCAGCATTCATTGCATGGCTGCCACTGACATCTGTAAAAGCTGTGCTCTAAGTACTCTGTGAAACTGACTGATTCAGAAAGTAAAAACCTCAAATTAGCAGAAACCTTTGCCATGCATATGTTAATGTCTCAGCTCCCCATCTGAGCAGTAATATCATATTCTAAACTGTAATCTAAGTAATCTCTGAAGACTTAAAAATGGGAAGTCTATTGTAGCAGTACAAGGAACTAATCAGGAATTTAATATGATAGCTTCGAAGTGGTTAAACTGTAGATTAAAGAGCATGATGCCAGTAATACACTAGAAAACTAATCAAAGCATAGATAAAATGCCTTTAGTAATATATGGAGGTGTTATCAGAAATGTATGAAATATAAGGATGTGGCACATAAAGTAGCTGTGGATAAGCAAAGTATTGCAGAGTCTTGTGCTCACTGCCTCCTTTGTCTCCCCCAATGCTCATGAGGGATCCAGCATGCAGCTGATGGTGTGACAGGGCAAGACAAATACACCAGGAAGAGAGACTGATGGGAAAACAAGGGTTTGGACGAGTCTAAGGAGCCACCAGCTGTGGCCTGATGGGGAGATCCAGGCTGAATTCATGTCCTGGTGTGAGGGTGAGCTGGCAGTGGGAGGAAGAGCCCAGCAGCAGTGACTCTGATCCTGGGGGATCTGTGCATGGGAGATGACTTAGCTGAGCTTATCCAGAGAGGATGTTAAATCACCCAGTCCCCTGTAGCACAGCTCATTGTGCTCCACCCAGCTGTTCTGTAGCAGTCCTAAGGCTTTATTTGGTCACAATGGTTTATCTCAGTCAAGTCAGTGCTTCCTCCAGAGAAGGGCAAGTGTCAATATGGCACTGGGAGTGGGAGAGGCTGTGCAGTCACTGGGGCTCAAAGGCATGCACAAGTCTGTCAAAGCAGGTGAACATTACCTCTTTCTCCTCTGGTCTGCAGGAGAAATAACTGGCTTGACCTGGGAGAAGAGACTTTCCCATCACAGACCTGATTGTCAATGTTATGCTCAACATAGGGAAAAAGGGATAGTGCTTGGGAGGGTAGAAGTGGTATTTTTAAACTTAGAAATATATTTTTGCCCTGTTTTTTTAGTTTTGTTTTGTTTTTAATAGATAGGAATAGATCAGCACTTCTTTGGAGTAGGCTAAGAGCAGAATCCATTAATGAAACTGCCCACATCATAGTTAAGCCAAAATTTGTGTGTATGGGGAAGAAAATCATTAAATTATTGAATTTAAAAGCCACATGATTGAATACCTTGATTAGTCTGGAGTACTTAATAGCAATACAGTTGACAAAGATAATCTACATTTTTAGAAGTTTTATTCAAGAAGGCCCATCTACTGTAAAAATATGCTTCTTGACCTCATTTTTTTTGACTCAAATTCCATGTAAAACATGTGAATCAACTGTTATGTAGTCTTACCTAGAAATTATAGACACTGGTTTTCAGACAGGAATTCTTTTCTAGTAATCAAGTAACACTGCAAACATGCATTTATAAATCCTGCTTTTTCTTCAGTATGGATTCTCAGCACCATGCACAAAGAGTACAGCCACTTTCTACTTTTTCCAAAAACATATCAGAAACAGGTATTAAATAGTTGTTTTTTCTACACCCCTAAGACTTAGATGTCATATGAGGTCTTAAAATGGTTTAGCAAAAATAAAACACCTTGTATATCTTTCTGTTCTATCACTATTTGGTTAAATTTTCATTTTTTCTTTTAAAATCTTTCATTTTTATATGCATTGCTTTCACACTATCATTTAACTAGGTTGGTTTCTTGGTTTCTAGATTGGCTCCACAGAGCGCAGAGCACTCCACTGCTGGCAATGAGAAAACAGTGTCAGGAGCAGACACCATTCTCTTTTAGGTTAGATGAAGTGGCATAAAATGAAGAGAAGCAGGAACTATAGACTGTGTGAAGGTTAAATCCACAGCAATCCACACAAAAATATTGCTTAGCCAAAGTGCATCCAAAACAGAGCCACACTTCTGAATGCTGTTTCTTGTTATATTTTCTAATTTGGATATACAAACTTCCAAATATGTGCTGCTAATGTGACATTTCTTTATGTACATTAATAAATGCATAAAATCTACAAGTTATAATTTAAAGATCTATTGTT
Organism: Molothrus ater; assembly: GCF_012460135.2. Taxonomy (NCBI): domain Eukaryota; kingdom Metazoa; phylum Chordata; class Aves; order Passeriformes; family Icteridae; genus Molothrus; species Molothrus ater. The sequence goes on from NC_050481.2 coordinate 31,798,177, forward strand.
CTCAATCTGCATGCACATGTTGATACAACCTGCAGAAGAAGAAACAAGTCAGATGTCTCTGGTCATGGGGTCCAGCAGCTGGATGACATGATCTCAGAGGCTTTTTCCAACCTAAACAAGTCCCCAGTTCTGTGGTTTAACCAGCTAACATTATTCACTTCATGGAGGTCAGAAATCCTATTAACTTGAGATAATTTCTGTTTTATGCACATAACTGGAGTGTCACAACTTTTAGTGGTGAGTTATGTGTACTCATAGTGGAATACAGTTGAGATTGGAAAACTTGTCATATTTAAATCGAAGCAAAGATTAATGAGTCAGAATCCAACAATAATGCATTTATTTAAGCACATTCTGCAAATTGATTTTTACAAAATAGGTCTGAGAGGTCTTAGAAAACATATTTTCTAAAATATTTAACTTCAAAACAGAACAACAAAGGGTTCCATATTTTATAATATCTAAGGAGGGTAGAATCTCATAGGGCAGAGGGCAGAGCCACCTCCCAAATCTGAACTTGTAGGTCTATATGCTATTTAAATTCTTAATAGTTATAAATGGTTCTTAGTAACAAAGGTATATGAATTAATAAAATATATCAGACAGCCCTGTCTCCAGCTGACCAAGAAATAATGTATTTTCATTGTTGCAAGATTAATCTTGAGTGTGCTTCAGAGCTTCACTTCAAATTATGCTGGCTTAGTTCCATTGTAAGAACTATTATTGCAATCCTTTTGGTCTTTACTAAAGCCACAATAAAGGGAGAAAAAAAAAGAAAAAGAGGGAAAAAAAACCCAGATTATGTTTTATATTTCAAATACAGCATTAGGGCTCCCAGACTTTTTCTCTGTCTGGAGTCTTAGAAAAAGCATAACTGAGATTATTTTTTAAAGACTTACTTGGGATTGTGCTACTTGGGAGAAGAGGAAAAATAGTGGAATCTGAAATTGTGGCTGATGTCCAGCTTGCTTAGCTCTAGTGCCTCTGTAGCAAAATAAGAGGCTAGAGAGCAAAAGAAGACAAAGATAATAGAATCTCCTGCTGCCACCCTTCAGGTTCTTTCCCTCAGACTGTTTGGGCTGGCTGTTCTCAAAGCTATTTTTCTATCATCAGCACTGCAAGATGCTCATTCTACCATGTTATTGGGGTTTTGTGGGGTTTTTTCCCCCATCACAAGAACATACCAAAGTTGGAATAAATTGCATAACTTAGCTATAACTGCTGTTTTGGGGTGGGGGTGAGAGTGTAAATACTTCACAGGAAAAAAATGGAAGACAGGTTTGCCCTTTTTGACAGAAGAAAAGTTAGGCAATTGGTTATGATCTTTTAGATTGTTTCTGCCTTGAGGACAATTAATGATACCCAGGTAATTCTTTTCTGTTCTGTTTTTTTGCAAAATAGTGTGTTCCTACAATCTGAATATCAGCAAGTAATTTCCATGTTCATTGCCTCTCTAGTTTCATTCCCCTTTCTCATTGCAGCTTTCTCTTAAGGCTTTGCTGCAAGTACTTTCTGTCTGATCTGCTGGATTTCTTTTTGCTTCCATGCATGAATGCGCATGTACACAAACTTCCTCCTGTATATGACATTGTGTCATGAAATCACTTAAATCTGCCTTTTGTTTATGGAAACTTAAGAGAAATATTACAAATGTCTGTTGTTTGTAATTTAAATAATTTAGTTTTCACTAGTCAGTGTTTCACTTTTGCTTACTTTATGCATGGCTGACTGGATTAACTCGCTGAAAGCAGCAAGTCAGAAATTAATTTCCTTATAGTAATCTCTACCTACTGTCCTTATGTATTGAAATTCAGAATTATCTAGATGAGGTGAATGACTGTTGCTTGAGGGACACTAGTTTATTGATAAACATATGTCCTTAATTTTTTTGGCTAAAGCATATTTTCAATTATTGGATTGCTCAGATTTTAAAAAATAAAGAACAGTCACTAGCATACTACTATGTTATAAGATACAAAAATAATTGTAAGGTACCTGGCAAATACTGCAGTAGAAGAAACCTCTTACCCTAGGATTACAAAACTTCAGCAATGCCATTCCAGGTATGAAACTTCAGAGGTCTTTTTAGATTTTTTTTTTATTACATGTGTTTAAATTGTTACCTTATAAATGCTGCTTTTCAAATGAGAGGGGAAAAAATTACTTACAACAAACTTCTTTTCTCTTTGGAGCTCAAAGAACCAGGCCAAACACACTCAATAGTGGTTGTGAGAAAGAATTAACTCCTGGGAGAGCAGTTTCCTTTTTTTTGATGGCTAACCCTTCCCTTTCCAGGCCTTCCAGGTGGGATGGTACTGACTGGTACAGTGTATTTAACACATTTGGATTGGTGCCTTCATTTCTACTCAATACCAAACACCATTTGAACAAAACCCCAGTGTTTCGCATAGCCAGCTTTCAACTTGATATTGCCCTGCTGTGAAAAAGAAATTAGTGAAATTGAGGAGTAACACTGAGGCCAAAAACACAGGGGCAAAGGAAAGCTTACCTTGATGTATTTTCTATTGGAAAATCATGTCAGAATATGGAGCTAGAACTTTTTTCTAAACAGAAATAAGAGTCAGATATCATTTAAATTCTGTTTATTTGGGGAGAGAAAGAAGAGGGGAAATGAAGCAATAGAAAGGTTTGGCCCTGTTCATTAATTTGTGTCTTTGTTAGGTATTATGCTGAACTCTCATCCTCTGGGAAAGCCCTACAAAATTTGAGGGTTTGGATTGAACTTATTTTACTTCATATTGAGGCTTTTAGAGGTATTATCTCTTTCAGTTCTTTATGCACTTATTCTAAATTCTGTACAATCAGAACAAAACAACAAATTAATAAAAGGTATAAAAGTCAAATGCTGTGGCAATGTGCCATGTCACCAGTCTGAGTTGTTCTACTGGCAGTTTCCTGCCCTGGAGTGGATTTATCTGGCAGCTAGACAGAAAGGATCTTCCAACCTTATAACTGCATTAATTAGACTGAATTATCTGTGACATAACTGATAACTTGTGATGTTGTTGTGAGATTGGAGGTGATATTTTCAAAAAAGATAGCACAAATTTTCTGGTTTAGAAAATGCCTCTGAATTTAAAACATTGTGTGATCCACAGCAAGGTATGAAGGTACTTTATGAAATTAAAATCCAGGATAATTACCAGATTGGTGTGCAAGAGTCATTATATATGCATCACTTTTGCTGAAATCCATTTCACTATATTGTGTTTCATAGAAGCAAATACAAACTTAGTTGTGCAGTTCAAGTACTACATATTCCTAGAGTGACATCTAATGTAGTTTGCTAAAGATAAATGTAATGCAGTAAAACTGAAAATGCATTTCTCGTTGCAAAGGTAATAGCTAAATATTCAAAACAATTTCTAGTGTTTTATAGATTAATCTGTCATACTGAATAAATGACACTGTGTCACTTGCACCCAATCAAACCTAGAATTAAAAACACAATGCATATGCAATAAATACATAAATTTAGAAAATGTTATGGACTTCAGTGCTGGACAAGTACCAAAGCAGAGGCACAAATTACAGAAAAGGCAGTTCAGTGTTAACAGTTTGATTACGCTTCTCTCAGTGCCCTGTACATATATTCAAATCCTTTAAGCCACAGACACTTTGTCTCAAGGATTAATGCCAAAGAATCTATTGCCACTGGACCAAGGTCTATTTTGGTATAGAAATTTTGCCCAGGGTGTTACCCCAAGTGTGTGTACATTAACAGCACTAAAGTACAAGTGTATGAACTCTGTTTTGTTCTTGTATGAATCTGGAATCTATTTTCAATATGCTATTTATGGAAACTTTAAATTTTAGTTTTATTGACATTTAATAATATGAGAATCCTGTTACATTTTGCCAGATATCACTAGAAAGCTTTTCCTAAAAGAAAATTTTAGGAGAACTTTTATAAAATTACATGATGGAAAAAAAGCACTCTCACTGATAAATTCATAGTATGTTAAATGAAATTATGCAGAAGTTAATTTTTATTTCTATCCTTAAACATGATGGACTAACTTCATCCTTGTCTTGGTCATATATTACTCAAAAATCCCATGTTTAGTGGGAAAAAGCTGAAAATTCTGAACAAAACCAGGAAAATTAATCTAAGAATTAACTCCATCTCTTCATTCACTTCTACATATTGTTGTAATGGTCAAATTCAGACAACAAATTATTTTTTAAAAATATCTTTTTAAGTTGTCTCTTCTTTCTGTCATTTGGTAATTCAAATACATCTGATCAAGGCTGGTCAGTCACTAGTCACTTCTATTCTTTGTTAATAATTAATTAAACATCTTGTAAGGTTAAATAATTCATAGTTGTAAACTTTTATAACCTTGTTCTGATGATTCATCTTTACAAATGAAGATAATAGGCCTATGAGACCTGTTCTATGTTATGTTAAAGGTTTTTCAAAACCATCTCACATGCCCTTAATATACCATTCAGCAGAACAGGATATTTTTTAGTCAACTGTCAGCTTGAAGTATTCAAGCTAGCACAAAAATTACAGGTGAAATTGATTTTAACTTCAATATTTTCTGAGTAGATTCTGTTTTATTAGAACAAAACATTCTGTCTCAAAGAAAGAATGTTTTCACTCTTCTGTTTCTCCAGCCCATCTCCCACTGTGTCTAGAAGTACAACAACTAGAAAAAGTTATGTAAGAGTGTAAAAGTGCCACTGGTTTTGCATGAGTGTATTTGAAGAACTTGGGCCCTTATAGGTAAAATAATTTTCCATCAGAAAAATACAGGGTGGATTCTTCAGGACCATAATCACTCCTCAGTTCTTGGCATCTAAGGAGACTTTTTAAAAAGCAATTGGATTTCCTCAACCCTTTTGAAGTGCTAACTCACTTAAAGTGAGGAAAAACAAGTTAGCTTAATTGGCTGATGGAACTCATGAGTCATTTTGGATTCATGACATTGGAGTTCATGTTATTCAAATTCTTGAAAACATAAAAATATTTTCCTGGTATTATGATATGCCTTTATTTGAAACTATGTGTGGCACAGTTGAGACTGGTGTGACTAGTGGGTACCAAGCAATGAGTAATGCCTTTGGATGGTTTCAGTGCTCATGGCTCAGTCCCATCAGCCCAGAACTGTTCCCTTTACGGAGTCATCCTCGCTTCTTTTACGGAACCTCCTAGTGTTAAGTCTGTGTTCTTATAAGTGCACGTGTGCCTTATTTGGTTTCTCAAACAGCACTTGTGACCCAATCACTGTATTTCAAAGAATGCACAAAACTAGCAAGCCTAATTAATCAATTCAGTTGGAAGCCAAGCCATGTTGTCCTGGGAACATCTTGTTCTTGGCTTTCCCAAATGCGTTCCTTCTTTCGATTTCATTTTATGACTGTTTAAAGAGGGACTGTCATGTTCTTTCCCCAGCGATTCTGCATCCATGCTACAGAATTAAAAGGCTTATCTTATTTACTAGATGACAACCCAACTCATGCTTATTCCTTTAGCAAAGGAAAGCAGAGTTAACTCAGTTAGGTATTTAAAGACAAGCAGGGAAAATTATCCACCTTCTTCCTTACCGCTCGCGTCTTATAGCAATAAGCATCTCAAAGCAGCCAGTCCGGACAAGCTTAAAAAGTGCACAACAGAAATTCTTCTTTTCTTTCTGAAAATTTGAGATTAATTTCGGGGCTTTCAGGGGACCCTAAATACACAACAGTCAGAAATATTTAATTTGCAGTATCACGAACATGCTGCTAAGTAGAACATTTTTCTGTATTGAGACAAGAGTCAGAAAGAATTGTTTTTGCCATTTTGCCATTTGTACTGATACCAGTTCACTTATTTTTTTTCTCTTTTTCTTGAAACATCGCAACTATTTTAATATTTATGCTTAACATTATGAAAAGAAATTTTCTGGTACAGAATAGCTGCAATGTCTGCAATTATCTCTATGTCACAGGAAGCAGAAGATGATTTTCTCTACGAGGTATATAAAGAAGAGGCCTCTTTACTTGGTATCTGTAAAAACTGATAAAAATCTGATAAGAAAGTCTGTCATGGGTTTATCACTTTTCATCTTCTTTCAGCTGCTAAAAAAAAAACAAACAAGATACAAGAAGAGTGGTTCAATTTTTTCACAGTGGAAAATCAATCAAATGTAGAAAAGCCAACAACCACATCACAAAGATGGAGTGATAGATCATTATCTTGTCATGGTGAACTCCAATGTCAGTAAAGTCTGTATTTGCAAAACAATAACCATAATTTTTAATTGCTGTTGTTGCATTGCTATCTTTATCCATTTTCCTCACATAAAAGACCGAAATTTAATTTCCTCAATCTGAAAGATAATTGTTTGAATATTATCTAGCATTTTACAACAGTTTTTACTGTCTTATCTTCTGTCTACCTTCGTCAGCTTTACCAAATATTTCCCCAGAGAACTGGGGGCTTTTCCAGACATAAATCTCCTGCAATCAGCAGAGTCCAAACTTCTGTCTTTTTTTGCATAAACAAAGTGATGTTAACAAGTCAGTGGACAAAGACCAGTGCTTTCACTGATTTTATAACTGGGATGAAGTTGTTGAGTTTTGAAGCTGTGTTGTCTCCTTTCCCAGGCAGATATTTACATGCCAGGGTAATCCAACATAGCATAAATGAATAATGCAGAGATTCAGAATAGATATCATTAAGGCTGTAAATGTACTGAGAATTCAAAACATTGAACATCATGAGGGACTTATTCTTTGTGGCAAAGTAAAGATTTCTAAAATGCAACAGCATTATTAGTTCAGGGATTAATATTATTTGAATAATTTATAATAATTTTTGGAACATGCTGTGAAATTCCATTGAATGCTAGTGTGAGAAGATAAATGCTTTCATTTGAAATTTAAATTGCATGGAGATCAGCCCCTTTAAGCACAAGGTTCAGGTCAGTCTAAATATGTCTCTAGCATGTAGGATAAAAAGCTTGACAAAATGTGTGAGGTTTTTTGATGATCTGTTTGGGATGTTTTCATTTATGGTGGTTTTTTCCATGCAGGTGTCTCTTACCAATGGTTTGGTAGACTGTAACAGGTAATTGCTCTTAAGGGAGCCTCAGTTGCCTGCTCAGCTTTTTGCTAAGACAGAGACTTAAGACACTAAGTAGTACACATACACTCTTTGCTTAACAGTATGCCTACATAAGCTTTTCTTGCTGCTTCTTTTTGGGTGGAACAAGTTAATCATAATGTTCTGAATACAAGCACAGAGCAGCAGAGAAATTTATGAACAATATGCAAGTGTGAATTCACCGTGTGACTAGGATTTAGCTTTAATTTTGGTACCCATACACAAAAGCCTTAAGGAGCTGATGATCTTTGAGTAATTGCATGGGTTATATACTTGTGGATAAAAGCAAATCAACTTTTCTAAATAATTCAGTGGTGGTTAGCTGGAATATAAGAATTTCTATGCAGGATGCTTCTGACAGCAAGGATAATTCTGTACATATAGAGGATACTTATCTCCATTTTCTGCAGCTACAGCTCTTACATTCCAATTTTCAGAGTTTTAAACATTGTCAAGGGCTTAACTTCAGAAGTAAGTTCTTCTGGAAGGGATTTTTTATGAATCTGAAGTAATTGATTGAATTTCAGGTGATTTCTCTTAGTTCAAGAGAAAAATGAGTGCAAAAAATCAGATATTTTCCAAGAAGATTCCTTGTTAATTTGGGAAAGTTGTGTGAAAGATTTATACTTTGTCTTTGAAAATAGCCTGGAAAAATAGTTGTGTGTTTCAGAATTAGCAGTTTACTATCTGAACAAGCATCACATCACAGTTAATAAGGTTTTTAGAGAGTATCTGAAGTGCTCTAAGATCGCAATGAAATTTAAAATAAAATCTGTATTTGATTTTTGGGTTTTTTGGTAACAGTATGCATTAAGTCAAATGGTAGCTCTAATAAGAAAGTGATACTCCTTTTTGAAAGTGTTTCAAAAATTAAATTAGCAGAGCCTTGCAGAAAGGTACTAGGTAGGTTTAGGGAAGCTTTGGAAGTGAAGAACACTGGGTAATGTTCTGTCCTAATGATGCTTTTCTCCATTTCCAATGTATTGTGGGCTGAACAAATTTAATTCTAGTGTAATTTTAAACTCTCTCCATAATATGTTCTTGGGAAGAAGTTGGTCTTGTACAACAAGAAATCTGACTTGGCATCCTGCAATCCGTTACAGAAGCAGTAGTTAAGTCACCCTTTTTTGGGGAAGAAAATGGTGATGGCAGAATTTGTCCCTCAGGTGCACTGGTGGGACTGGTACCCTGGTGCACTGGTGAGGCATCATGCATCTGCAGATGTGGGAGATTGCAGCTGCTGCAGCACAGAGAACTGAAGAAGAGATGACAAGCAGAGTGCTCCAGCTGCCCTGGCTGTCCCTCATCAGCATCTCTCAACCTTTCCCCTCAGCACTGTTTTAATGAAGTCCTGTGTTCTCTGAAATTCCTTCCTACAGAGCACGAGTTCAGCAGAACAGCACCTGTGTATCTAAACTTCACACTGATATATTCTGACCAATATCTCCACAGTTTTTTGGATCAGACTGACGTCAGCTCTTCTGAAGGATTCATAACTGGCACCTTCATGATGTCTTACTAAGTTTTCAGCAAAACTGTGTCACGGATTTTATCTTAGTTTCCTTGTTTTTTGATCCTTGATCCATTTACACCAAGTAGTTTCTTTAAAATTGGAATATACACAAACATATATAGATCTGACTTTGTATAAAGGGGCCTATCTATCTGGATCTAAAATTTCAGCACAAATGAATGTCGTAGAATGGTTTGGATTGGAAGGGACCATAAAGATAATCTAGCTCCAACCACCCTTCCATAGGCAGGAATTCCTATAGCTTATCTTGTATATCGTTATAATAAATACTGAAAAAATCCTTTAAAATGGTAGCCTTAGGTCATTTGTCTTGTATAATTAACATTTTGATCTTATTCTGAGGAAGAATAGGGAGGAATTACCTGTTTGAGAATTACCTGTTTGCTTTATATCAAATGAAATTTTAATTAGCTAACAATATAAAATATTTTTGCCAAGTTTAACAAGTACTTCATATACTGTTTTTAATTTCACGTCCAATGAATTAAAACATTTTTGTTTCTTGATATTCACATTCAAATGTAAATGAGTACTTACAAAGGCATAATATCAAATACCCTTAAACACATCATAAAATAACATATTTTTTCTGTTCCTATTTAGTCATCTGTGACTCTTTGGAAGATCATGTTTCTGCAGCTGGCACCAGGTGCCCCCTGGGCTACTTTCCATGTGGCAATATCACAAGGTGTTTGCCCCAACAGCTGCACTGTAATGGTGAGGATGACTGCGGGAATCGGGCTGACGAAGAGAACTGTGGTAAGTGGCTGCGGCTTTGCTTTGTGTCTAGCACCTGTAGTCACTGAAACCCAGGCAGTGCTCACACCAAACAGGAGGCTGTGGAGTGCCAGCAGTAGGAAAGTTGTATGCTTTGCACAGGATGCAGCAGGTCTGCTTCAGCTGATAAAGCCACCCTCTTTCCCTAGCAAACCATTTGCTAGGGAAAGAGTGGGCCACATTTTTCTTTGTATATGGTAATAGTTATCAGCATCCAATTTTTTCCCTACTTTGAGCTTCTTTGTACATGTCATTTTGATGTCTACAAAGGGATGTATGTGATCTATCAAAGACTGTTGCTGAGGAGTGTTAGATGTGCGTCCAACAGAATTTATGAAAAGCTTAATGTGACTTAATGTGGGAAATATAATTTAGAAGAATTTTCAGGGTTTTCCAGGAATTATTTATGCCCTAATTTGGGAGAAACATGTGCATCTGTAAGTGTACTGTGCAAGCTGCACTATCAGCAGGCTTTGGTGGTTGGAAATGTAAAAATCCCACGTACACATAGTTGTACACATGGTCAGGCCACCTGTGCATGCTGTTTTGATCCTTGTCACTCCTAGCCCCTCTGGATGGTAGCTGTGATCTTGACTTGGCTTGTGGGCTCTGGCTTTACCTCTACTGCAAACCAGGAAGGGCTTTGCATGGGCACTTACCTATCCATGCCACTTCTTTGTGAGCATGGCCCTGGCATAGCTCTTGTCCATGCTGAGCAGCATCTCCCATGCAGTGTTTGGACACAGCTCAGAGGTGGCACAGACCTGGCATAGTCTGGAAAGGGGCCTCTATGTTCTGTGAAGAGAGAGCTTCACCATTTGTTTGTGAGCTAAGACCACAGGGAGAGAAAATGGACCCTAGCACATTTTATTTACTGTTACTGCCACCTTACTTACAGCCTGGATATTTCAGAGATGCTCTCCAGAGCTGCTGATCTGTGGCAGATGTGGGAAGTAGGCTTTGTACTCCTTGGTAGTTTTCCTGTAGCCATGGAGGACAGCCAGGTGCACCATGCCCTGCCCCACACTCTGCCTCCAGAGCCAAGCAGCTGAACTGTTTGTCTGTCCCAGACAGGCACATCTGGGATCCAGGCCAACAGATCTGGGTGGGAAGACTGTGAAGAATTAAAATATTAAGTGAAAATTCCATGCTATGTATACTGAAAGAAATTTTGTGAAAGAAATTTCAAAAAAATATGGTAAAGGTATTTTTCACCAGCACTCTCAGTAAAGTCAATGAGGTTTTGAATGTAGTTGTTCTAATTGCGTGTGAAGCTGATTTGTGTACCTATGAGAAGTATCTTATTATTATACCTGTGCAATTTCAGGGTCTTACTCCATATGAAAGCAACTTTAAATTCTAATCCCATATAAAGAACCTGCACCATTTTGTAGTTTTATACCATTTGTTGGTGCTATAAATGTACTTTCTGTTGTAAATAATCAAAATCCTGAACAAAAATGGCTTGCTCTGTTTTTTCTGTGGTCATCTTGACCTACAGTAGCAGGAATTGCCAATGATGATGCCCTCTCATGTTTAAGTCCAAGGACAATAAACAGTTGCTTTATCCATATTTCATTTCTGTATAATACCACAAAGACTATCATACAAGGACTTGCTGGAAGATACAGCTTAGTATGATAATAATTAGGATATACATGGATTTGTAATGGAAGTTACAAGACAGTATAGGATCTCAGAATTTTTTAGGTAGGAAAAGAAATTTAAGATCATTGAGACCATTAATCAAAGAGCTCTTTGCATCTCATCTTATTACTAACACAGAACTGAGATATTCTTGGATTATGAATAACCAATTTCAAAAATTCAATTAGAAGTAACATGGGTTGTCAGTGAGCAGGGAGAGTGCTGCAAGTGATTTAATACTGAACCCTGTAGCAATGAATAAAAAAGTCCTTAGTAATGCCTTAGTGTTCTTCTATAGAAATGAACATACAAAACAATTCAGCTGTGATATTGAATCCTCTTCTGGGTATTGTAATTCAAGAATGAGCTAGCCTTGATTTTTGAAAACCTAAATTACAAAAGATGAAAAGTCATTGTATGGATCTACAGGGAAAAACTATGCTGCTCATGTTTTTCTCATATATTGACCCCCTCTTCTCATTTAGAAATGCATTAGTGTAATATTCAGCAGGAATGTTTTCTCAAAAATTGATATTGCAGTCATACTTTGTTGTACAGTTAAAGAGTCACCTCCTTGTCTGAGTATAGGGAATGTTCTGAGATTTTCTGCAATGACTCCACACATAGGAAGTGGGGAGATCTTTGTGGGGTAACTCTGGTTTTGATTATTCATCTTGCTTAAAATACAAGAAAAGAGGCCTCAATGTTCCTGAGACAGAGAAACCAGATGTCTTTTCTTTTTTCCCCTGCCATTCCTAGGATCACTTCAGGATGCCTCCCTCATGCCAGTAGTTATATCTGCCTCCTTCTCCCCATTTTTTTTTTAATTTTCAACTAGTTTTCAGTTAAAGTCATTGCTCTTGGTTACAGAAAAGAAATTAAAAATGAAATTATGCCAGTGTAGTAATTGTTTCATTCAGTGCCATAGAAATTTTAATCTTATATATGAGGTATTCTAATTAAATAACTCAGCTTCTCAATTCCTGACCACTTTTGCATCAGTGTGGGGAGCTTGGAGGTGACTAGTCAACAGGATTCAACCCAACAAGTGTGGGAGGCAGAAAAATCTATGAAGACCCTCAAAGCAGTTCAAAAGCACCCCCTGTGTTTTGCTTTTTTTTAGTGCATATATTTCAAACAAAGCTAGGTAAACCAACTGTTTCACTAACAGTAATGGTAAAGCACTATCTTAAGTCTATAGTAAAACCAGCTATATAGCATGGAAACACAAAGCAAAATATGTCATTAGATGTTTCACTCCAACTATCTTGTAATGGTTCCTTTCTTCTTTTAGTGAACAAATTTGTCTCATTCCCCATTTTATTTCTATAAGGAAATTATAGTTGTAATCTTTGTAAGATTATATTTGTAAGAAATTATTGTTGTAAGAAATTGTTGCTGTAGTCTCTGAGATTATTTGCACTATTAGTCTTGTTTCAGGGACTGTGTGCCTGGTAACAGCAAAACATGATTATGAATATTTCAAACCAAACCAAATCCACACTGAGACGTGTTATCAAATGTGCTGTGATAACGGCTCATTATCCAGTTTAGGCACACAAAGATTGGCTTTGTCGTGCCCTCTTCAATTCTGCTTCCTCTTTCACTTCCACCCTCCTTTCAACTTCCAAATAATAAACATCAAAATAAGGTCCAGAGTAGTGAAGATCTCAAATTAGGATCAAAGGTAGAGTTGGGATCAGACTCAGAATGCTGTGTTAGTGGTTAACCTCAGGGTGTGGATATCCTAGCTCTTCTTCAGCATTTCTTCCACTTCTGGAAAGGAATGAATTATAGCTGATATTTCACACTAGAGTGAAGCCACTCATCTTTGAAAATTCATGCCTTTGCCACTTAGCCTGCTTTCCAAAATCAATAAAATACTGTGTGCTATACCCTAATGGGGAAGAGCTTGAGGCAATGTAGTAAACTGCAATAAGAGGAGGCAGCTGGCAATTTATCCCTGCAGTGATGGGAGGCTCTGCTTTAACTATGGCTGGATAACCTTAAATGTGCATGGAAAATGTAATCTCACCTTTTGAACTCAAAAACATAGTCCACCAAGAGGAAGCAAGCATCTCAGAAAATCTGTCATGAAAATAATATTTTTAAATAAAAATAGTTTAAAGTTTTGTAATTTGTCATAAAGCTTAGGGTTTTGAGGAATTTCCTTTTTTAGGCTCGAGAGAGCAGTAAATTTTACTCTGTTGTCCTGCTCCATGCTCATCCTTGCTGAAGTACCAAGTTCTTAATTAGGCTGAGGGCATTGTGAGGCAATTTAGCCTCTATCAAGTTTCATTTGGAGTTATTTTTGTATCTATTTGCAAAATTCAGAATGTGTAGGGAATTAAGAGATAACAATTTCAGCATCCTTCTGCGCCCAAGCTTGTTTAAAGATGAAGTTGGCAAAGCAGAGCAGATATTGTTTACACCTAGTATCTTTGATTTCAAACATAATGGCTTCAGCCTGATTTTACAGGGAAGAGCTTTTCCCATTTATTTACAGCTGGAAGGTTTGAATCTGTAGCTACTTGGCATTTATAGATGGGGGTTATAACTTCTGTTTACTGCATAGCCTTTTAAACCTGAGCAAGGGTAAATAGGCATAATCACAAATTCTGCTCACATAATGCCATGGCAGTGTTGACATGGAAATTGTTCCTAAAATAAGTAACAAATATTTCTCTCATTGAAGACACTACTGCTGTCATATGAATGTTAATGCAGTCTAAACAAAATCTCTAGGCAAACTCTTTGATGTCCAGTGGCATACTAAACATGCCAGGTATGTGTTCCCAAGTACAAATTCATGGAAAGAAGAGTTTTGAGATGTCTGCCTTCACAGTGATGTTTAATGATAAAACAAAAACAAAACTAACAATAGATAACAACAGTGATTAATGCAAAACAAAAATAACAGAACAACAATATTTATATAATATTTGCAGTGAGCCTACGTGTGTTTTCTCATTACAAGGTGTGAGTTTCTTTAGATGAACAATCTTGACACACAAAATATTGAAAAAAATATTAAAAGTTATTCATAACATAAATGTACTCCATGCATTTGGAAGAAGACAGCTAACACTGTCAATAATGATCCATGGTTATTTCTGTTTTCAAAATATCTAGAATAGCTTTAGACACAGGCAAAGAAGTTCTTTCATATGCTTCTAATTAAATATTTACATTTTAAATCTTACACTTTTTTTCTTTTTTTATTTCTCTGATATGCCTTCTACTTAGAGGGCTAAATGAACAAGTTTTTTTCCTAGATAAGAGTCAGCTTTCCCTGACTAAAATTGTCCTACTATTGGTTGCAGTGATAAAAGAGCAAAGTTCTCAATCGAACAACTTTTGTGTAATTATCTCTGCTGGATACAGCACTGAGTCAGTTGCCATTTTGTAGTCATAACATACTAGTTAAAAATTAGTATGCAAAAATTCTAAATGCAGGTAAATTTTGAACCAGTGAAAGACTGAATAGATGTTTTTCCTGCCTGATTTTCTAAGAAATTTGTTGCAATATTTTTTCTCATATTCCATATATTCTGCTTGGTGATTAGCACAGTTTGATCATCAGAATTGTAAATTAGCTCTGCTGTTAATATGATGCCAGTTTTTGGGAAGAAGCCTCCCAGTAAATTGCAGTGAAGGTTACCAGGTTACCTCCAGTTTCTTGTTTCAAAACCACCCATCAACTGTCAAATTTAGTTTGGGGAAAATATAGAAACAAAATCAGACTTCAAAAGGTACTGGGCTTTCCTCTGGACTTTACATCCTACCTGGGCAATTTGAAAACATATTTTATATGTCTGGAAGATTGAGATTAATCCCTATTGCTCTGTCACTAATATAACTAATACTATGTGTCAGCATCCTGTAGCTACAGGTTCTGAAAATCCCTTGTATGTAAAGTAAAGCTGGACTCATTGCTTTATAAATAATCCTGCTGTCAGATTTAAAAGTTTTTTTCCTAACTTCCATTAGGGTTTGGTAGCACACAAACACGCACTTTAAATCTATACAGTTATTGGATTTGTTATGTTTTGTTCAATTTAAAATGCAAACAGTATGACTGATGTGATATCTGCAGTCACAACACCTGGCCTATGAAGCAAAGCCGAGCCCAGTGAGAGCTGGCCTGGACTGACTCCACTAAAATCAACAGAAAGATTCCCACTGTCTTCAGTGAGCAAAGAATCATACCTTCCCTAAATTAGGAAACTAATAAAATGCTCATATGCTTCAAAAACCCAGTTTGTTACTCATGTACCAGCCTTCCTCAATAGATCTGGAAAAGATTGGAAGCACTCTGCTAGCAGTGGGTTTTTTTTCCTTTAGATGAAGAAATCTAGGCTGTGCAACCTGTCAGAGAAATAATATAGGTATATTATGGTATGCCTTTATATATTATTATACCTATATTTATATTATTATAATACAGGTATATTATTATATTATACAGGTATAATATACAGTCTCTTCCCATGCAGTCTGTGATATATAGATTCCATAAATAAATGCCGCAATCCTTTTTATCTCAGACTTAATTGGTTGAGGAAGTACAGTTTATTCTTCGTTTAAAATTAGTGTTACTGTCATATCACACTACTGAATAGGTCTTATGCTCCATCTCAGAACTTGTTGTTAATATAGGCTCTTCATTTATTACTAATAAATCTCTAGAGGAAGTCTTTATGTGCAAGTAACACAGGTATAAGTCCTACTCAGAATAAAAAGTATTTTGACGTAAGAATTGTAAAAAATGCAAGCACCAGAATTCTTATTAATTTCAAAACAAATATCTCACATGTTGGCCCTAATCCCTTGGCCCTCTGCAAACCAGACTGTTTTGCCATGAATGGGGCATTATAAAACAGCAATTATTATTACACATTTGGCTACTCTTTACATAAAAGCAATAGTAAAAGGGAGAATGGAAGAAAAAATGTGCTAGTGTTTAATTCTATCTTTTTTTGTAAGCAGTATCTTTAATTATGTAGAGTAGTTAATGGAACAAAGTAGCCTGAGCTATTTTGAGAGCACAAGTTTCCTCAGTGGTTAAAAATTTGGCTTCTGGACAATTTTGCTGATAGTTCTGTAAAACTGTTTTTTTGGCAGCTAGGCAATGGTTGCAGTGTGTCTGCATTTGTTTTTTAATCACAGTGTCATAGGCACATTTTTCCAGTCTAGTGAAGCAAGAACAGGCATGCAGATTTAATTTGTTTCTGACTCCAGAGGAGTTTTTTGCTGGCTGAATGTATTTACTATTGTGTTGCTCTCAGCCCCAAGAGTTCCCTGAACAAAGGACAGCGTTCCGCTCCCCAGCTGTAAATTCACTTTTAGACGTTCATCACACACAGAGGTTTCCTGAAGAACTGGGGCAGGGAGTGGCTGTTTGAAGTCTTGCACCTATCTGCCTCTAAAAACACAGACCTCATCTGTTACTGTGTGCCACACAGTCACCAGGGGACTGGCTTGCCTGAAGAAATAAGTTACTAGAGAGCAGATCTTTTTGTAAAAGAGACCAATAAAAACTCAAAAGGATAAACATACTAACAACCTGTATAGTGTAATGCTGATTTGTATATGCTTCTTCGAAGGTCTATAATTGTTCACAGAATTATTGCAGTTCTGTAGGCTCATTAAATCATCTTCTAGATTTCCATAGCAGAAATCTAAATTTCTATGGGGTGCTTCAAAACATCTATACAAAAGATTTATATTTTAATATTACAGGATTGCTCATAAAGGATGAGAAATTTTATTTTTGTCTCAGCACACTCCAGAAGACCTTGATGGTTTTATATTTCTAATTAATACTAGTAATGAATAATTTAATAGTTGGTCCTGTGTTTTCCTGGCATGGCATTTTCCCAGCATGGCATTTTCCCCATCATACTTAAAATACAGGATTTGAATGTATGAGGTGCTACTCAGTTTTGAGCCTAGATAGCAAATTCTGCTTGTGAAGCATAAAGTAAATATTTGACAGTCAATAGTATACTCAAAATGTATCAAATACTTGGGAAAACAGAATTTTCAAGCTTCACATGGAAATTTTTTTGTAATGGCCAAATTTTATTATCATTCCCATCCATCCACAGTATATGGCACCAAAACAGGTGCCATAGGTTCACAATAAGGTTTACTCTAATGTGCAAGTATCAGCACATGGAATAGCTTTGCTGAAATTTTAAGGGTTTTTAATCAGTTTTGCTACTGTGATTTTCAAATATTGTTGGTAATTAAGAGGAACTTGCATTTCATAAGACTTATGTCTCTCCTGGTCTCTACTGTACTGGCTTACTGTCAAAGGAACTTTTAAGCAACTAAAGGTTCTATAGATGTATTCATGCTGTTAGATTATTTTAATTTTAAAAATATAACATATTTCAAGAAAATCAGAACATAAAATCTAGAAAACTCTATGCACATGTTTCACAGGAATAAAGATTAAACATTGAGAAGATGTTCATCTTCTGGAAATTTTAACCTGCCTGTTTTCTTAAAAGTTGCACTAGCTTAATTAAGTTGTCCTAAAATCATAAAAAAACTTTTTATTATTCAGTATGTAATCTAGTTCATCCAGAGAACTGTAAACCTTATGCAAATTTATTTGTTTCCTGTCTGGTTTACTATGGTTGCATTGTCACATATAAGATATATGTGATTTCAATTAATCATCAGGTAGAGGAGACAGTATATGTGCAGTGACATGCAGATTGCTCTGGGGTAATTTACCTTTGAATTGACTGATAAGGTGTCCAGCTTTAAGTTCTTAATTTTTTCTGCTTGGATGCTTAAACTGAGCCAGTGAAATTCCATCCCAACTTTGCCCTTCCTCCAGGCACCAGAGCCCTTGGTTTTGTGAAATCTCTGTGTGGTTTTGGTCTCGCTGTAAGTTATGAGGCTGTATCAGGATGCCTCAACACTGTGGGAAAGGGCAATTATGTTCCTTAATTCGTAAATATTTTTAAAGGAAATGCTTCTTGTCTGAAGGACATGGGTCTTCCTTGTACCAAAAGATACTTTTGTGAAAAGCCTGAAATAATTCTTTGCAGCGAGAAAAAGTTTATTTGAACAACTGACAAAAAGAAGGTTCCGAAGGTTCATAACCACCAACAGCAAACTCAAAGGGTGACACAGTGTCTCTTTAGAGTGTTTATGCATTTAGCTGATAACATTTCTCTGTATAATACCCATGAAGACATGGCTGAGAGAAGGGGGAAGTCATACAGATAGCATCCTCATCATGAATGCCATACTAAGTAAGAGATATGTCTTTAATTTAGAAAAGATGATACTTTCTTGGATCTGACACTGAAACGATTACTCAAATCTGTAGTTTGTCAGGATTGAGATGCTCTTTCTCATTCCCATCAGAAGTGGTAATTGGAAACTTTCAGTAAGAAAGAGCATATTAATCTCCAGTCAGATAAATCCAGTTTGCCACCACTTATTTCACTTATCCCATGTAGAGGAAGATTTGATGATGCTTTATTTTCTCAGATCTCTTTTTTTTTAACAGAACCGCAGCCAAAATAATCTATTTTAGAGCTGGCTCAGGGTAAAAGTAATTTCTCATCTGAGCTGTACAGCCTCAAATGATAGATTTGGGGTTTCAAGATCAGTATTATTACCAGTCATTTCTTAAAGTGTTTGGAGAACCTCACCTTGAAAGAGGTAAAAACAGGCCACAAACCTTCATCTAAACCCTAAATGACCAAAAAGTGATTTACAGTTCTGCCACTGAGTGTTTCACCAAATGGTCATACTAAACATAGTTATTGGCACCATACATTCTTCTTCAGGATTTACAAAACAACTTGAATAAAATAGAGACTGTCCCATGTTTGGGCACAAAGTTTGGCCCAAAGCATATATTTCTGGAGGTCAAGGGATGTTTAGTAACTTGTTTTATTATATTCAGATATGTCTTTTTATTTCTAGTAGAAAGCATGCCATAAGAAAAGCCCATTATTTAAAATGAACTCACTAGAAACACCAAACAGCTGGAATGATTCCAGTACAAAATAATCCATCTTCTCTGTGAGTCTTTCCCCTTTTTTTTTTATGGCCACCCAAAAATACACAGCTGCCTCTAGACTTCCTCAAAAATGCTGAGGAACTTCCCTTTTGTAGCAAACTGCTCCATCATTCCTGTTAGTGTGGGAGGCACTTCTCATCCTTTTTCTCTGCAGATGTGAAATGCATTGATGGTCACCTCTTGTACATGCTTTGTCACATGACAGGCATTTTAAAAGTACAAAAATGTGGAATAAAATCTCATATATCCACTTTCTATGAACATAATAATGAATTAGAAAATCCAAGAGTACTTTCATACTATATTCCTGATTGCAAAGCATTCATTTGGTATAATTTATACTTCAAGAATAATCTCATTTTTAAGCCTTTTTCCCAAGTTTCTATTTAAAAATCCTACTTTCTCTGTATATGTTGAATTCCCACATATTGCTGAGTCCAGTCATACAAATGAAAGTCAATGGATGTGCTCCAGTTAAATATTTAGGAACAGTGGTAGAGAAAACCTCATTGTGGTCCCATCTACAGGGCAGTAGGTTTTAATGCACATGCCACTTGACAAAGGGTCTATTCTCATCACTTCATCAATTACAGATTACCTGCTGCAGGCAGTCCTAAAACTGATCTTCTTTTGAGCATTTAAAGCAGGCAGGACAAGGTTGGCCAATACCTTTCATTTTGTTCAAAATGCATTAGGCTGCTTCTGAATATGAGCTTAATGATCTAGAATAGCAAAACTACTCATGGATCAGAGCATGCAAGGTGCTCTTGAGGAAGTTAGTAAAATGTTCTTAAATGTCTTATCAGGTCTGTCTTTTCTCTCATTGGAGCAATTCTTGAAGACAAGCACTTATGTTTGCTTTGAATCTTTCATCTTTTTAATTTATGCATAAGAAACAAATAACTAGATGAAGGATAGTTTGCCTGAAGTTACTTAATATCTCATATTATCATTAATCAGTACCTATAACACACCTTTTCAGCTTAGACAGCAAAGAGGTAATCATCTCTCAAAACCAGCTTCATCTGTAGGCAGGTGTCAGAAGATGCTTTCAAGGTCGTTTCCCTGCCTGTCTGAGAAAACAACTGAGTTGTAATGTGGCATGAAAAATGAGAAGCCATTTCAGAGCAAAGTAAATATTTTTTATTTCTCCCTGCCTATTTTGAAGCCTATATATATTATAATAATGCTTAGTTAAATATAAAGATTTATAGAGAAATGTCCATGAGGAATTGTATTTAAGTATAACTAAACTATTAACCTGTGAAATAGCAGGGGTAAAGACTATTGCCAGTACATAAAGGTGAATCTAAGACTCTAATTACTAGCAAAGCAGAGCCATCCTGAGAGTTCTCATAGAAATGTTTTGCAGTAGATATCCTTGAAGTGTGCTGCCTTCAATTGTCATGGATGCTTTGGTTCACCAGCTAGTGAGTGCCATCCCAAGGAGCATTTCTGCTACTGCTGCATGTTCATTAAAGGAGATGCTTGAAAAGCTGAAGAGAAGACAGGCTCAAATTAAGAAAACTAAAGTCAGATCCAAATTAAGAAAACTAAAATCCAATCACAGCTTTTGAAGGCAAGTTCCCTTTCCCTTTCCAGCCTATTTGGAAAGTTGCTACCTGATCAATCAATTTACAGGTCTCGGATATACAGTAGATTTTCAAGAAACAAGTTACTAATAGATCTGTAGCTATTTCTAGCACCACTATATCTTGAAATGTCCATTCTTTGGAAGGAACTAAAAGGTTTGCTCTTACATTTTGCTCTTACGGCCATTAACTACTCAGTTCCAGTACATCTGTGCACAGTGACCAAAGGGGTAATATGGAATCATGCTTTGTTTAAGATGCATATTAAGCTTAACATGAACATTCTGACTTGAATATGTTACACCAAGTCCCTTCTTCTCCTGAAAAGCAGTGTTCCTTTGGCCTTCATCGAGATTTTCAGGAAAGAAATTATAGGCTGTGATAGTGCAGAAACCCTTCTGTACAAACTAGTCAGAGTCATAGTAATCATTTCAACATTCCTGGACAAAGTGGCAAACCTGCATGTTTAAGGAAGTATGAAAATATTGTTCCCTCTCATTTTTAGGCTCCTACACAAATAAACATTTCTGAAAACACAACTATGTTTTTTCAGTGTGACTGTCACAGCAAATGTTATTGAAGGTATAATAAGCTGTTACTTCTATGCAGCTCATATCATTTGTAGACATGTAAGATTAAGCAGCTGTATAAAGTTATCTAATGGTGTGTGAAACACTCTGGAATAAAGACCTGTATTAATTAGACAAAAATTGATGCAATTACATTAAGTGAAGACATTTCTACCTTCCATTTATATATTGATATCTTCTATTTGTGGTCTGTTTATGTTGTGTGGTTTTTGTTTGTTTTTTTTTTTTTTTATTAGAGGACAACAATGGATGGTCTCTGCAATTTGATAAACATTATACAAAGGACAAATACAATAAATTGAAATCTCTGTATGCATTTCAGACAAAGACACCTGAGTGCTGTAAGTAAATTACAGATATTATTTTATTACTGATGATTCCTAGGAAGAAATACAGAGCAAATATATTCTTAGCAGGAAATTTAGTGCTGTTTCATTTTTAGTTAAACAGCATAATATCTCAAATGAACAAATGCTAATTTGAAGCTAATTTCAGTTCCATTAAGGATGATTCATTTTCTGCAAGAAAAGTGTCAAACATATTTTAATTAGCATATGCCAATTAGGAGGACAATATAAATGTTTATCTAAATATGCTCATACTGCTAGAGAGACCATAGAAGTGCCATATATTTCAGAGTGAAATGAAAGCAACATTGCTCCCAGTTCATTTCTTTGTACATCAAATGAAAATTGCAAATCCCCTCCATTTACACAGGTCTTTGCACAGACTTTTTGGTTCTGCTGTCTACTATATGAGCAAAGACTTCCTGACCCTTTCTTGACCTATTTTCACCCATGGAAATTGTGTTCCTTCTAGTAATAAGATTGCTGAATAATCTAAAGAAGTGTTGAAAAAATCGTATTCCAGATTCTTGTATATCGTGCCTAAGGTTCAAGAGTTTTTACAAGGTCTTTCACAGCAGTAATATAATTTTTGTGTCCCTTTATATTTATTGTTAGATTCTTCCAAGGTCTAAATCAATTTTGTAAAAAACATGTGCCTTAATTGTGTTTAAAAGAGCCTGCTATGTCTGTTTTTGTGCTTGTTGTTCTTTAATACCATATTTCTTTTCTCCACCTCCCATCACATCTCACATGCCACCCCTTGCCCTGACCATGTTCTTGCTCTCTGCAGTGGCTGGTGATGTGCCAGCAGAGTGCACCTGCCAAGGCCTGGAGGTTTTCTGTGATGCTGCCAAGCTACGTGCTGTCCCATCAGTCTCTTCAAACATAACCATATTGTAAGTAGAGAAGTAACCTGGTCTCTTGCTCTGTTCAGGTTTGACTGTCAATCCTACAACTTTTTCACAACTACAGCCTTATAATTATCATCAGCTGATGCTTGGGAAACACTGTGTCTCTCTGTTGACAAGTACCTTAATATTTTAAGTACAGATTTTCCTTGCACAAAAGGGGAGAGAAGAAACTAAGGAACCAAAAAACTCTGTGAACTGATCATTTCATGTTTGCAACAGTGACTTGAGCTACAAACAATTTCAGGATAAAGGAAAATCTACAAAAGAAATGCTTCCTTTTAAGAAAAAATGCTTAGAGCCTGTTTCTTTTTCTATGATCATGCCAATATTCCTAGTCTGTGTTCCTGTCAATAAAGTCAATAACCTTGAACGTGGTGGTACTCCCTGCTGGAGCAAATCTATTTAGTTCTCATTTGATGTTTCTGAATATGCTGTTGTTTAAAAGATTTAATTGGTCTGACTCATCATGCAGATATGTATTTGTAAGCCAAACTCTTTTTTAAGAGACCAGAATATGGTTGATGTGCTCTTGATTTGCACATTGCTGTTTGAGAAGCAGTTTTAGATGTGGTGAGCAGGGAGCAGCATCCCATGTCCTTACCTGAGGTGCTCCCCTGCAGATCCAGGTCATGGATCTTTCCTTTTGGTACCAGCCTGTGTTCACATGTGGCTGAAGTTCTCCTTGTTGGGTCCATGTTCAAACACTGCAACCATTCATAACAAAAACTGATGGGGAATGTCAAACATCTATTTCAACTGGCTTCTGGCTCAGGGTCAGAAAAGAGTTCAAAAATACTGACCCAGTTCTAGCTGTAGAAAAAGCAGTGAATTCACCTGGCTTTCAGGCTAAATTCTCTTCTAATCAAACCACATCCTAAAGGAATTTTATTCTTGACAGGACACTTGAGTGTCCCCAGTGGAGATGGGACATAGGGACGCATGAACTGGGAAACACACTCTGTATGCATTTGAGGTTTGAAATAAACCTGTAGTTTATATTCAAATCTTTTTCATTCTTAGATGTAACTATTATTTTGCCAGTTTTTCCTGGGGACATGGATTTTTTTATTATAATATATTTTTCTTACTGTTTAAGTAGATACAAACATACAGAAAAATGGAAGTAGCATGTTCAGATGGTTTCATGTTGTTTTCTTTATTTAGCAGAGTGAGAGCTGCCCTTATTAAATAACAGAAGTGCTGTAGGAACCTGGGACAGTAGTTTTACTGTATGCATTCATTCCTACAGGTCTCTTCAGAGGAATCTCCTGAGGAAACTTTCTGCTGATGTTTTCAAGAAGTACCAAGATCTTAAAAATCTGTAAGGGAGCGCTATAACATAAAATACCTATTTAGTGTCTTAAATTCATCCTTTCCTTCCCCCATACGTACACACATGGAGCTTAACATTTAAGTACCAAAAGTCTTGTTTGTCTCACCCTTTGGTACGTCATGTGTACCCTGTTTTGCTCAAGCACCTTGATTTGACATCTGTCTTTTTGCAAGGCCATAATTTCTGCATATTCAATGGTTTATGTTTATAGACTGGTTTATACCAAAAAAATACTAAATTTTAATTTTGTCTGAAGGATGCTACATTTATAATAAATATGCCAAATCGAATTAAAGTAATTTAATTGATTTATTCTGGCCAAAAATTTGAAAACTCAAACTTCCCATTATCATGGGAAGTTCATTCCCATGGCACATGGTTTTACTCCTAATTATGTCTGGTATTGATTTGATAATGCCCAAAAAGTCAAATTATCATGGCAATATAATACTGTGTTATGTTTTCCAGGGTGTAACATACATACCGTTCAAAAATCATAGACTGAAACAAGTTTTCTTTATATAGAAGTAGTGAAATAAAAAATAAATGCAGAAGTATGGAGTAGGGCTTCTATGTAACCTATTCAAAGTGTTCTTTCATGGGAACTGTGCTACACTGCAGCACCATCTTGTGTTCTGAAAGTTAAGTCCCATTATGTCCCTTAAATTCCTGAAAGGTAAGTTTTCACTAAAATAAATAAATCCATACCTATCTATATAGGCATAAAAAATTTGATTCTAATATCAGCTTCACACCCTTCTGATAGATAATTTTACATTTTCCAAAACGTCCTGAGCAGTGTTTGGCAGAAACCCATTTTGTAAATGCCAATGTCCTATTTCTTACTGCTTTCCAGCAGGAATGTATCTACATGCTTCATTAGGTGGAATTTGATTTAAAGGACCTATGTTTAAATACTATTTAAAGAGAATAGTGTTATAATGCCTTAAAATTATTTGAAAAAGATTTGGCATTTGCAGTTGATACTTTTCAATTCATTACTTCATCAAAGTATATAAAGAAATCCAGAATTTTAAAAAATAGTATCTATAGTTTACAGGAGATCAATAAGTTTTGCTGTATATTTTTAAATATCTTACAAATGCAATATTTTGAGAATTTTCAAGTACCCCCAAAAAATTCCAAAATTAAAATAATTTTACGTTTACTGTGCAAAATTTTGGTTGCAGCAGAGATCTTGGTAAACACAGTGATCACACAGGTGAGCACTGCAAGGTTAGGACCTAATCAAGGAGATTGCAAACCACCACTCCACTGTTCTTCTTTGGCAAAGCAAGCATCCATTGGAATGGTTTTTGTAATTTTGCTCTTTGTGGGAATTTCTTTGAAAACAACCTTGCAATCTTTCCAGCTATAGCTGTGAAATGGTTTTTGGAATTTGGAAATGGAAAAATTGGAAAAAATGGAAATTGTCAAATTCAAGGTGTAACAAATATAGCAGCTTCTTTTAAATTATCAAATGTGCATTCAGTTTAGCTGATAGATTTTAATTGGTTACTTATGTTTGCTTTAACTTCACTTGTTTAGAGAATAAATTGTTTTGGGTTTGTATCCTCTTAGGTATCTTCAGAATAATAAAATCAGAGCCATATCTGAACGTGCTTTCAAAGGTTTATACAACTTGACAAAACTGTAAGTATTGCTTTTAGAATACTGAAGGAAAAAACAGCAGGCAGAATTCTGAGAATCTCTCTCTTCCTGATTCCGTATTAGGATCTTGCAAAGTGGTCCAAAACTTTAATCCAATGACTGAATGGAGAAAGCAAAGACAGAATAAGAAGTATCTGTGCAAGTTTATCTCGTAGGACACTATTTTGAAAAGATAAGCTGGCTCCATACTTCGATCCTATTCCCCAAATCCTCAGGATGGAAGAAGGAGACAGTATGGTAGTTACACTGCAGGAAGTCAAAGAGAATGAAAAAAGAGTAAAATGAAAGCAAGAGCTTGTGATGGGTGAAAATTCTTTAACACAGTGTTTGGTTTGCAAATACAATTCAAACTAACCAGTATAGGTGATGAAAGGAGCATTTTTTTATTTATTTTGAAGCAACTTGTTGAAAGGTGTTTCTAACTTTTAAGGGAAATGCTCAGTGAAAGATACAACAATACATAAATTGCACTGTTTGGTTCAGAACTTTTACTGCAATGTTTTCAGAAGGAAAGTTTTACAAAGCCGTACCTCTTATTGTTTCCATCACACAAGTGTGGCTGAATATCTGTTATTACAGCTGCTGTTATTATCTTCCCAGACCATTTATACTACCCCTCCCCATTCATTTTCAGCTTTTCTTTTTCCATTATTCTGGTATCTACATTTATGACTAATATCCTTAGCAAAGACTGAATGGGATCCTGGAAACTTTCATGGAACAAATCACTCCACAGAAGGAAACTGGAAAGGGTCTAAAATAAGACGCAGTGAAAATATTTAGCTGGCTGTGCTTTCTTATAGATAAGACAAAGTGCTGTACATAATTGCTCTTAAAATCCTCACTAGAGAGAGTCCTGCCTTGATCTCAAACAGTGGCATGAAAATTACCAAAGTAAAATAAAAGATGTTTAAAAAATACGAGTATTCTGGTATATTATCAAGGAAAAATAATCTTAAAACTCATCTTCATGTGTTTATGGCTAAATAATCGTTCCATTCATTCATCTTTGATTGGTTTTGCTTTAGATACCTGAGCAACAACAAGATAACGAATTTGGAGCCTTTTGTCTTTGCAGACCTTCACAGACTTGAATGGCTGTATGTTGTTTTTCTATTTGTATATTTATTTACTCAATAAATAATTCATTTTTATCTATAATTAAATATTTTGATTGCTTTCATTTTTGTGCATAGCATTATTTTGGACTAGCTAATAACTAAGGAACTCCTGTTAGACTGTGCAAGGTAAAAGTGCAATTGGCTTTGGTGAGAGCAGAAAATAGCTCTTGAGCCTTAATGGCTTCAATGATTGATAACTTTTAACAATGGTAAAAAATGTTTATTAATAATTGCTTGTTACAAAAGAATATGTTAAGTAACCTAGGTACTATAAAACAGTAGACAAATATTTTTTGGGCAGGTCTTTTCCTGTAAATAGTGCTTAGAATGTCCAGACAAAATTACTGTCATAACCTGAAATATTGGCTTATTACTGCTTTTCAGAGAGATTTTGAATAAGTTATTAAAAATAAGCAAATACTGTCTTACATTCTCCGGCCTGCTTGGGACTGTTGGATTGCCACAGAATACTGTTAGGTTGGGCTACTTTGTTTTTACAGAGAATCCTTTCAAAGTGTCTTATCAAAGGATTTAAAAGCCTCAAAGGAAAACACTTTTTTCTAAGTTGAAATTTTTTTTTTCTCTGAATTACTTTTTTTATTAAATTTTTCTGAAAGGAAATTAATATCTTAAACCATCAAGGAATAGTGTGTTAATTTTTATAAGTAGTTTGACTGGACTTTTGAAGAAATTCACTACACAGTTTGTTAGCTTTTATTATCTCTTCAATTTAAGACTGAAGTCAATAATCAATCTGATACATATTCTGCTGTAATTTATAGGATAATTGAAAACAACAGGATAAATCGGATCTATCCATTAACATTCTATGGACTCAAATCTCTTATTCTTCTGTAAGTATGAAACAAGGTGCTATTTAAAAGAACAGGATAGGAAGGGCATACACATATGAAAACATTTTTACACCGACTGTGCTTGCTCACCCCAGAGTGCTGGCAGTACCCCTGCAGTTTTCCCTTAACCCAGGCAAAATGTGCTATAGTGGGAGGATTTTGGCAGCAGTGGACACACAGTGTCTGGAGAAGTATAGAGAAAAGGGTGAGGAAAATGATAAAAGGTGTCACTGAGAGGGCAGGGTGGAGGCAGCTGCAGCTCTGGGTTCCAGGTGTCCTCCAGAGCCATGGTGGGACAGGAGGAATCCCATAGTCCCTGCCCCCGGTGACACCCCAACCCCGCTCCCCAAGACCCTGTCTATGATCTGCCACTGCCCTCTCCAGCCTAAAAGATGAGGGACCCTCTTCCCCTGCATGCCAGAGGGAAACCTCCCTCCACATCCCACTTCCTCCATCACCCATAGAAATTACATGTTCTGACTGAACAGTAGATTTGTACTGGATTTCTATATTTCATTTCAATAGCAGTGAAGTGGAGTGAACATCTTTCCTTTATCTGGACATTAGCAAGCTAAGGATCAAATATTGCTGCACAGAATGCCACAGAGAAAATATGTGAATGTTGAAGAAAATAATACTACTTTCAAAACTATTCAAGATTGGAATGATTTTTTTTCAGAAGTGCATAAGAGAATTTTTTCTATGATATAACTGTGTAAATATAACCAGCTGTACTATTCCTTTTTTTTTTTTTTTTAGAGAAATGATGAATAATTCTCTTGCTCGTTTGCCTGACAAACCTCTGTGCCAATATATGCCAAGATTAAACTGGCTGTAAGTCTACCTTATTTCACTGGAAAAATATTATTTTGTTGTCTTTGTATGGCAGTTCCACACCACTTTTTCTTATGGGGTGCTGGATCTTGCAAAGTGCCTGCTGGGTCACTGCAGGGCTGATGGCCTGAAGTCATCAGTTGAATGTGCAGAAGTATTCCATGTCTGCCTCCCACTCTCTTCTGTGTAGTCAAATTCTGGTAGTAGTTTTCTTCAATTACCTTAGAATAAGTGCCTGAGTTTATTTTCAATGACTTAATGGGGTTCTTTTATATCCCAGAGACCTTGAAGGCAACCATATCCATCACGTGGAAAATGCCACTTTCATGTCCTGCAGCACTCTAACTGTACTGTAAGTAATTGGATATGCTGGCTAGCCAGAGTGAGATGTGCTTATGCTGAACAGTCAAGTGATTCATTACAGCTAATATTAAAGTTTCCTGAGTATGGTGGTTATTCATCTCTTGAGGATATTAAATTAAAATGTTTGGTTTGGAGTGAGCACCACACAGAATATCCACTGTTTATATTTTACAGCAAAGTTCAGTATTGAAATATATAACTAGACTTCACTGAAGAGACTTTGGCTGATACTAAGATTTAGAAATTTTCATTATAACCTTTGTATTGGAGTCAAAGATCTCATAATGAGAACCAGAAAACATAAAAATACATAGCTTGTTGCTTGTTTTGATTGGCGGGTGGTTTGACTGGTTCGTCGGTTTTAGAGTTTTCTCCAAAGTTCCTCAGTGACGATGCACCCATCTTCAGAAAATCCCTTTTTGGTAGATCAGTAGGCTCCATGGTAAGTGTCACTTTCATTTTTTAACACTTCTGCAGTACCCATGTTCTTGGCTTTCTAAGCTCAGTGGCAGATGAAATAAGGGTGAATGAAAAATTGCACAACCGTGTACCTGTGTCTGAGACATGATTAGGTCACAAGTCTTTCAGCCCTCAGTCCTTCCATGGATGTACATGTGTGTATGTATACATATGGATATATGTAGAAGTACATGCATGTATAGGCAAAAAAAAAGTTATTTATCAAATGATAAAATGGCAAACTTCTAGATGCAATTAGCTTGTTAACTGAATTGAGCAAATATTTGAAGATACAGAGAACTTTTAAAGTTTATAAAATCTTATATTCAAAATTAAATAGACACCAAGAAGAAGAAACATAAGTTTGTTTTATTCTTTCAGAGTGATGAGACGAAATAAAATCAGTTCCCTAAATGAAAACAGTTTTTCTTCTCTCCAGATGTTAGATGAATTGTGAGTAGATTTCTTCTCTTATTTATAAAAACACACAGTTTTGTGATTTATATTAGAAATAGCATTCATCACAAATTCTATTTCCGATAACATACTCTGGAGATGGCATCCTTCCTTAGGGTATTTTTTAAAGATATGTTGAACAGGAAAGAAATAATCAATAAAATACATCATCTGTATCAATCATATTGGGGTTTTTCTCACATTATGTTCCCTGAATATAATAATATTAATTATTCTTGTATCACTACAATCTAGGTGCATGTGTGCCTTCAGTGTCTTTTAGGCCAGTTTGACAGTTTTGGTTGGACTGAGACTATATTCCTCTGTTTCTAGGATTTCTGCACAGTTAAAGTAAGATGAAAGGTAGAAATAAAAACAAAAGTAAAGATATGCAGTTTAGTCCATGTGGAAACATTCCCATCATGAAAAAATATGTTTAATTAATTTGTAAGTTTCTACAAGACAAATTAATGGTATTTTACTTTCTTTTTGATGGAAATAAAATAACGATAAATTATGTATCTAACAGCATATCTGAACTAATGAGACAAAGCAAGATCTGATAGATCTAGCTTCCCACCTTGTTTTAACATCATTCTTTCAAAATCCAGATTTCTGATAACCTCTAGAATAAATAATATTCTATTTGGCAAATAAAATTGTATATATTGAAACTGCAAAACTATTCAGTAAAATTACTGCGTGTAGTAAGAACTTACTGTAACCTGTGTGTTTCTGCAGAGATTTGGCTAGCAACAAGATTGAATCACTTCCTCCATATATATTTAAGGAACTAAAGGAGCTTTCACAACTGTAAGGATTCTTGTTTATTGTTATACATAACTGTATATTCATCATTTGATATGATGCTTTCAGTCATATGTGTCAGAAAAGAGAAGAGCACATTTATTTGTATGTATCATTTAAGCTCTGCCTAAAAAGCACACCAAAAGCAGTTTTATATAGCATTTTGTCCAGAATAATTTTGTCAAAGATGTGCATTTTCATGTCCTAAAAGACAGCATGTCCAAATTCTACCGTTTTCTAGATCTTGTTAGTCCATACAAGATGAGCTATGCTAGCTACATCATGAGAAATTAATAATTTCATGAAAACACTTAACATGATATCAGGATTTAACTTTAAAAGTAGATTGACTTTATTTTTAGAACAAGTTGTAAGGAATGTGGCCAAAGTTATTTTTGTTGCATTTACAGGAACCTTTCTTACAACCCCATCAAGAAAATACAAATAGACCAGTTTGATTTTCTAATTAAACTCAAATCCCTGTAAGTATCAAGTTTTTATATTTTAGCTATATTTTCTTTGTGATTTTGCACATCTTACTCAGTAGGACATGATCCAGAATATGTTTTGTAAGAAATTGCCCCTGCAAAGTTTAGGGGGAGTTTTGCAGGTGCATTAATACAGTAGCTCTAACTTGAATTCTGCCAGCAGAGCTCCTCCTAAAAATGTGAGATAGTGCAGCAACAATCTTGCAAATCTGAAATTATCCTGCAGTAGATTTAAGTACCTCTTCACTGGTCACTTCAGCTCTGAAGTATTGGTTCTTGTCAGACATCACTTCAAAATCATAGAATAGTTTGTTTTGGAAGTGACCATTAAATGTCATCTAGTTCAACTCCCCTGCAATGAGCAGGGACATCTTCAATTAGGCCAGGTTGCTCAGAGCTCTGTCCAGCCTGACCAGGAATGTTCCCAGGCATGGGGCATCTACCACCTTTCTAGACCACCTACTCCAGGTTTCACCACCTATTCATAAAGAATTTTTTCCTAATATCTAGTCTAAATCTACCTTTTTTCATTTAAAACCGCTACCCCGTGTCCTATTGCAACAGGCCCTACTAGCAATGGTTGTGGAGATTAAAAACCAGATGTTTCTTGGACATCTTGGACATCTGCACAGCAGTGCAGTAGGAGTTTATGGTTTGACCTGATGTGATTATGTGTGAGCTGTAGCCAGCAGTACACATACCTTTGTTGATCAAACCAGCTTCCTCACAGTGACTGCAATCCCCTGGCCAAATTCAACTAAATTTGGTACAAGGCTAATGAACTGAAAATACTAAATCTATATAAGTGTTATGAAAATAAGCATCTGAGCACAGAAAATAATAACCAATTACCTCCTTAACAGTCAAGCTACAGCATGATTTTATCATTTTATCTATTATTTAACACTAAAGAAATCGTACAACTCAGTGGTGATGGCCTTCCACCTGTTGTAGTCAAAAAAACTGTTAAATCTTGAGATAGAAACAGGCAACTGTATTTTGGCTGCTCGTAGAACACCAGTTCCCTCTTCATCTGTTTGAAATAGTAGAAATAGTTGGGGAAAGCACTCTCTAGGATTCATTGTAGCACTTAAATAAAAGTAGCACAATTCCATGTTGGGGCTTTCTCACATCTGCCAGCAAAACTGCCCACCAATCCACATCAACTAACCAGTTCTCCATTTTTGCCTAAATGAATTCAGAACTCACAGGAATATTACATTCAAATCTTTAACAATAAATCCAAATAAGGGCTCCCCACAAGGAGAACCAAAGACCCCTGAACAGGTGCACATCTAACCAGAGAATAGGAGGGACTGGAAGGATACAGAACCTGAGTTCTAAAAGAACATCTTACAGAGTTAAATTTTATTGATCTAGCACTGCAGGGGAGAAAATATTACCGCTTTCATATATATAGGTGTAAAATTTAAAATAAGGAATCCCATCTATGTGTCACAAAAAAGCCAGCATTTTTCCTTACATGCTGTGTTCTGTGTCCCAGCTTCCTGCTGGTTTTGACATAAAGAAGAGACTGAGTTCTTGGGTTGGTTTGTTTGTCCAATAAAGCACTCCCTGGGATAAAAGAGGGAAGAGATGTGTAAAAATATTACTACTAGACCAAGTTATTATTTCCCCAGATATGATGAAAGAACATCATTAGAGTAGTATTTTGAAAGGGCAACATATTAATAAGACATTCATCAATTCTCATGACTGAGTGCAGCACTAAGAGTTTTCTTCATGAATCTGGAAGAACAGTGAGTTTATTAAAATTATTTGCAATTCCTTTTTGTTCCACTCCAGATTGTACAAAGACTTTTTGGTCAGGTTTTGAAGGGTTGACAGATTAGATGCAATAAAGTTATTCTCTAGTTTCCTATAATCATAAAATCTCAACTAAATGCTCATAAAATCTGGGGGTTTGCCACTGATTTTCTATGGCCTTTTACTGAGAATGTATTTTTACAGCAGCTTGGAGGGCATTGAAATTGCAAACATCCAGAGGAGAATGTTCAGTCCCTTGAGAAACCTTTCCCACATGTAAGTAGATTATTTTAGAAAGTTTGCTTTCTTTGGCCTGAATTTTACAATTACAGAATACTGGATAATTGAAAACAAAGGTGTATGAAAAGCAGTACATGAGCAGTTGTCAAATTTTGATCATTTTTGATTCACTTTCCTTCTTTCAAAATATGTTTTCTGAGCAGTTACTAGATAGTTTTGATTATTCTGACAACCAATCTAGAATTATCTCTCATCTGTTTCTCACAACCAGATATTTTAAGAAATTCCAGTACTGTGGGTATGCTCCTCACGTGCGCAGCTGCAAACCCAACACTGATGGGATTTCCTCCCTCGAGAACCTTTTAGCCAGCATCATACAGAGAGTGTTTGTCTGGGTTGTATCTGCCATTACCTGCTTTGGGAACATTTTTGTTATCTGCATGAGGCCTTACATCAGATCAGAGAACAAGCTGCATGCCATCTCCATCATGTCTCTCTGCTGTGAGTACTCCATATCTACAATATCATTTTAGTCTGCTTGTAGCATGTATGATATTTGTTATTATAGTATACTGATGTATTTCCAGTATAGGATTAACTCTGCTTTCGTGACCCTGCAAATGAAAACACAAAATGCTGTGGTTTATATACCAAGAGGTCTCATTAAATGCTGCCTTTGGCAGCTGGGACATTCCAAAGGTTTCATGTTTGATTTTCATGTCGTGGGAATTCTGCCAAATTCCCACTTTTTTCAGCAAGAAGAAATAAAATTCCAATATTTCAAATGCCCAAAAACCTGTATTTTACTCTGCATTTCTCAGTAAGCAGTGATTTCTGCATGTAATTATTGTGTTCAAATATTCTATTCTTTGCACAAACAAAAGTTGTTTATGCAAATATATAAAATTAATTTGTCCTAGCTCCCCAATATTAGGAATTGGGGTGATTTTTTTTTTTATTTCAGTCCTGCAAGCACGACAAGTTTATGGATGAACTACTTGGCAATACAATCACTACAATCCTGAGTCTCTCAACACAGGAGAGTCTATAAGGATTGCACAAATGCAATTAGATGCATTTTGAGAGGTAGTTGTCAACATTGTCTAGAATTATCACAACATTTCTAAATACAGCCTGTCAATGATTTTGAAACTTTGTTTTTCCCATAGAAAATCTGAATAGTATGCAAAATTTTTAGCAAAATACCCATGAAGCCTTCAGTTCTGTGTTGACAGGTCATCTTCCCTTACTAGTCTTAGAAGACTATGCACATGAACTTTGAAGTAGCAAAAGGTGGAAAAAATAAACTTTGAATTCAGCAGAGACGGCCTACTCATAGAAAATTATCTTAAGCCAAATGTTAATATAGAAATAAATAAAGAAATAAGACCTAATTAAAAAGGGTTGCAAGAAAATTTCTGTAAATAAAGCTGTATATTTTTCTATCTGCAAAACAATTTTACAACTTAAAAAATGGAAACAAGTATGAAACATGAACTGTCAGATGAAATGAAAAGGAAAACAAAAAAAGGAAAAAGTAATATAATTACTTAATTACTAAGTAATTACTATAATTAAGTAATTATAATTACTTAATTGTAATTCATAGTATGTAATTGTAATTCATAGTACTATTCCAGATGTAATATTGATTTGATAGCTATGTAATATTGATTTTATATCTAATATCTATTTTATATCTATATCTATGTAGTAGCTTACTTGTAAGTAGATACTTATATATTTATTTATGTGTGTATGTGTGTGTCTGTTTTCCAAGATACATGTACAGAGAGAATGGGAAATTCAGATGTGTAAATAATGATGTTAAGCACTGTGCCCACAGGTGCTGACTGTCTGATGGGGATATATTTATTTGTGATTGGAGCTTTTGATCTTAAATATCGTGGAGAATACAACAAGCACGCTCAGTTGTGGATGGACAGTATCCACTGTCAATTGGTTGGATCGCTGGCTATTCTGTCTACAGAGGTGTCAGTCTTACTGTTGACTTATCTGACTTTGGAAAAATACATCTGCATAGTTTATCCTTTTAGGTGTTTGAAGCCCAGAAAATGCAGGACAATTTCCATTTTGGTTCTTATCTGGATAATCGGGTTTGCTGTTGCTTTTATCCCACTGAGCAATAAGGAATTTTTCAGGAACTACTATGGCACCAATGGCGTCTGTTTTCCTCTTCACTCAGAACAATCAGAAAGTTCAGGAAGTCAGATTTATTCTGTTGTGATTTTCTTAGGTAAGTTGCTTTTCTTCTTTATGTATTACTAGAGATGCAAAGGAGCCAAGTTTTCCAACAATTAAGATAGCTGTGATGTTCACACCTCCTCGGATTTAGATGCTTCAGCAAGCATTTAAAGACTATTTCCAATATAAATACTTCACTGTGTTAGATGTGTGCCTACTTATCTTAAAATGCATGAAGGGATGAGAAAGTAGAAAGAAATTATTGATCATTATGTTCTTGAATTAATAGACTATGTTAGGGAAGTAAAGCAATGGTAAGGCTAGAGAAGAGCTATTTAGTTTTAATCAGATGGCAATCTTTTGCCAATTATCAGTGAATAAAATTAATACCTGAGTAGAGACAAAAATTCAGTCTTCAGGATGAGGACAGACTCAGATTTTCTGGCCACTTAATTCCATGGGACTAGCAGTTTAGATGAAATATTCTTCTTTATTATCCAGAATGCAAATAGGTGATGTAGAATTGCAATTATTCTTTTAAGGTATAATTAATTTTAACTTTTAAACAGGTGTAAACTTGGCAGCTTTTATCATCATTGTGTTTTCCTATGGGAGTATGTTCTACAGTGTTCACCAGACAGCTATTATGGCTACTGAAATTCGGAATCATATTAAAAAAGAGATGATCCTTGCTAAACGTTTTTTCTTCATTGTATTTACTGATGCACTATGTTGGATACCTATTTTTATTTTGAAACTCCTTTCTTTACTTCGAGTAGAAATACCAGGTATGTCCTTTCTTTTATGAGGCTGTTTCAACAGTGCCTGCATGAAATGTTCCTTCTACTTCAGAAGAAAAATAATTTAATGAAATGAACTATGTTGCTGAAATCAACTTAATGTTCTATGTCTATATATATGTACACACAATATCATGAACTATATAGTTTTGCTATTTGATTAAACTCTATTACTATAATAATGAAAGATTAGTCACCTTTGAGTTACAGAAAAACCTCCAAAATTCAAATCATTAAAGTGTGTCTGCATATAATATCTATAAATGTATAAAATATATTTTAAAATCAAGGCTGAGTTGCATTGGCTTTTCTCATCTTAGGACTTTTGCTGGTTCTGTTGCCTAAATGTCTCAGGACAATATAGTATTTTCTATCTTGATTTAATAACCTAACTTATTCTGAAATGACTTTATTTTACAAGCTGGTATTTATAGTTCAAATCATTAAGTCACATAAAGATGTTTATCTTCTTCATGCTGTGAATATACTCCCATGTCAAAATAGTGTAACTTAAAAGACTAAAATTGCACCTTAATTTTTTCCTTCTCTTTGCAATACCAGTAGATGCCAGAAAAAAGCCTCTTCGTGTGGGGCTTGTTAACCCTGTTAGAAAGGACATGTGAGCATGAACAGAACAATCAGCAACAGCGGATTCAGACTCAGTATACAGATGTATGTCACAATATTACATTGGCAAGAAAATGCTTCAGCTCAGATGATTTTGCCTTATGTGCTGACCAGGAGGGTTGGGATTTGAAATTTTCAAAGTTTGGACTTGCATCTCAACTGTCCGGAAGTAACGCTGATTATGTTAAATATTTAGTTATTTAAAATATTTTTAAATTGTTCTTCAAGAAGCTATCAAACCACCTATGATATTTGAAAGAAAATATCTTGAAAAGTAGAAACAGGTGTATTATAAGTCAAGAAACCTTGAAGAAATCTTGCTGAATCACAGGGTGATCTTGGGTTCAGCAAATTAATGTCCTGCGATAGATGAACCAGATTAAAGAGTAATTACTCAATTCATGAAACTAAAGACATGACAGCTAGCTGTCCAAATTGACACAAATTGTAAACCTCCTTTGACAGCATTTGCTTTGTGTTGGTGATACATTGTGATAGTTTTAGAACAAAGCACCTGCTTGTTTCCAAAACTGTAGCCTATGTGATGGGTGCCAACAGGGATGTCTTTATATTGCAACAAAGTTGTAAAAGTGGAGAGGGGCGTGGAGGGGTGTCCTGTAAGGAGAAAGTCAATTAAGGTTTTTATGCCTCCTGGAACAGTTCTGTAACAATTTTATAAGTCAAACAACACAAGGGAGGGCATCCACTGGCATCTTTCAGCACTTTAATTCTGTCCCTTCTCCACCTGCCCCACAGGTAACTTATCTCCCAAACAGTAAAGGACGAGAAAGGGATGTTGTAAAGATGCACAGACTGACATGGGCATACAGTGAACACAGAAACTCTTACCCCAGGAAAAGGCAATTAGGAGGATGTATACAATGCTCTTTTTCAAGGGGAGGAATAAAGAAGTCCTGGTGCAGAAGAGAAAACTAGGCTCTGAAGGGATACAGGGAATGGAAGATAGTTTTGCAGGACAGAACATCAGGGGCATGATTAGCGCTGCATGTCATCAGTCCTGGGAAGAGGATGGGGAACAGAGATCACAAGAAGAGATAAGGAGGAAAGCAGAGACAGAAGGTTTTGGGCAAGAAAAAGGTGCTTAGCCAGAACAAGAAGTCTGTCAGGGCAAATAGGGAGCTGTGGCATAGAAAAGAGGGATAACTGGAACTACTGGGAGAATAATAAATGTCAGCTTTTGCAGGGAGTACTGAAAACAGAGGGAGATAAGAAGCAGTGCAAGTGTAACAGAAAGAAGAAAAAGAAAAGCACCTGTTGTGCCAGGAGCTAAGCCTAACATATAAATATATATAAATATATTTATATATTTATATAAATATAACTAAATATACACTGGGGTGCATATTACAGCTGCCTCTCTTTTTCCCTCCCTAAGGTACCATAACTTCTTGGGTGGTGATTTTTATACTGCCAATAAATAGTGCTTTGAATCCTCTTCTCTACACTTTGACTACACGACCTTTCAAAGAAATGATTCACCAGGTTTGGTACAACTACAGACAGAGAAGATCCAAAAGAGGTAAAGGCAGCCAGAAACCGTATGGTCCATCATTCATTTGGGTAGAGATGTGGCCAATGCATGAAAGCACGCCAAAGGTTATGAAGCCTGTGCTTTGTACCGACTCTTCTGATGCTTCAGTGACTACACAGTCAACAAGACTGAATTCCTACACGTAATGACGGCTTGAGTCCTCACGGTGACATCAGCACTGTTAGCGTCACATCCGTGGGCTTGCTGCTTTACAGCCACAGGAAAATGAGGCAGGTGTGACATCAGGGCTCACCTGAACCACTGCGGGAAGAAGAGGGAGCCATGTGTCTGTTTGCAGGTAGAACTGGCATTTTACCATCTCACAGCAGCACCTGACATTTTGACAATTCATCCTAGATCAGAATGAGAAATCAGATGTTTGGGGATTTTTTCTTCCAGAAGCCAAGAGTGTGGAAAAAACATGAATTGTCATTTGAAACATCTCACCCTGAAAGCAGATTGTTTGAAAATCATCTATTTATGGGGAAGTGTGTGTGTGTGTGTGTGTGTCTGTGTTTTCTTTTTTCTTTTTTTCTTCTTGTAAGTTCCCATTTCAACAGGTGATTTTTTTAAGAGTTAAAGGTTTTCTCATTAAGAAATGTATTTTCTTCTCAAAGTTTCTGACTGGCTCTATTTAGGCTGCATCATCTCTTAAAAGCTTTAAGGAGCAATAGCTGTAAGAAAAACATTCAAATTTCATAATTAGGTCAGTTAGCTATAATTGTCAAAGCCAAATAAGTGAAAATTATATTTGTTTTATAAATTTACAGACTTTTTCACTCATGTAAAGGCAATAGTGAAGTGGTAATGATAGTTCTAATGCAGTTGCCAGGTTGGACAAGGCCTTGGTCAGCCTGGTCTACTGGAAGGTGTCCCTGCCCATGGTAGGGAGAGGCTGGGACTAGATGATCTTTAAGATTCTAATTCAGGCAGAATTAGAACTGTGGTGAAGAAAAAAATAAAAATAAGGGGTTTGGTTTGTTTGGTTGTTGTTTTTTTTTTTTTTCCCAAGTGAGTGTCCCCCAGCTTTAACTGGTGGCAGTTTCTCCCTTCTTACTCTGGAAAGACTGGACTGAGTATCCCAGCACCTTGCTGCTGCTCTTTCCCTCACTTTTCTTAACAGGCTACCAAAAGTAGCTCACCACAGCTTGCAGACTTCAACAAATACCAGTCTTTAGATGTCTCTCTATGTACAAGGGAGATGGTCAAATAGAAAATTATCAGTCTTAATAGGTGTCATGACATCTACACTTTAATCACTTTGTACATGATTGGATGCATTATAGTTAAAGTAATTTAAAGACCACAGCCATTCAGCTCTTTTTGAAGCATTATTTTACTTCCCAGAATTACAAGGGTAAAATAAAAAATATCCCATCTGAATCAATCCCCTAGAGGCAGTTCCTTCACACATTCTTAATGAAGAGAATGTTTTCTATTATGAATTATTACAACTTCCCTTCTTCTTTCAGTACCGTATTCAGTCTGATGGCCTAGAAGCCCAAAAAGGTAAAAACAGCTTCTTTTTTGTATTGATTTGAAACTATTTAAAATTAAGTTAAAAGATACTTCCAATGTTTGCACTTAACTTCTTAGCAGTATAAGAAGTAAAATTTTGAAAAAGTGTGGCTCACACTTCAACTGTTTACAGAACTTTGGATTATCTTTT
Source organism: Molothrus ater (assembly GCF_012460135.2). Classification (NCBI taxonomy): domain Eukaryota; kingdom Metazoa; phylum Chordata; class Aves; order Passeriformes; family Icteridae; genus Molothrus; species Molothrus ater. The sequence goes on from NC_050481.2 coordinate 31,837,988, forward strand.
GATTTGAAACTGAAGATTGTTAAGCACCTTGTTCCCACTACTGTATGTTCTACTGAAATAAAATATTATCTGCTAAACAAAACTTCTTTTCCAAGCTGTTCAGCAACATTTCGGCTTGTTGGGGTTAAAAACACCTGAGCAAAATCCTGCCACATGGATTGTCTTTAACTAGGACAATTAGAACTCAATTCAATAGAAGTTCCTTACTCATGGGCCAAGCCCCTCTCAAGGGCTGCAACCGCCTTTGGTGAAATGTGCAAGGATCCCTGACCTTGCCACTATCCGTTTTCCACTACACATGATTATGGTTATATTCACTGTCACCTTTGTTTCTATCAGTATCACAATAACAGTCAATACTTGATAGTTTTTGCGACTTCTTTATTGTTTGGATAAGCAAGCTACAATGGGTCTTTCTCAAAGTCCTATAAGTAAAAATAAGGCCTGCTAATAAGTCATGGCAGTCACATTCTCCTACAGCCTGCCCTTGCACCTCAGCATTACTTTTTTCCACAGTGCCTGGTTAAGGTACAGGAGTGTGAGGACAGCTATTTATTACAGATCAGCCATCCTTCAGACCAAAAGATTCTATTAACAGTAAGCTCTAGACTATCAAACTAGTCACTGCTTAAGGCAAAGATAAAAAACCAAATACTGAAAAAGCTCTGAGGTGCTTCCCCAGGAATGGGAGAATACATGTCACAGATTCTATTCCAACTAATAGAAGCTTTTATTTACAGTTCAAAATAATCCATCCTATCAGTAAACAATGCTGCTAAATGTCTACCCTACAGAGATATAGAGTTCATCATAAGGCACTTTATTACAACAAAAGGTTGGGTAAAATTGTTTGCAGTAATAAAACATCTTGCAAAAAATAATCAGCAGCTTTATAGACATACATTGCAATACTGCTAAAAATAGTAAGGTTTGGGGTATAGGGTTTTTCTACAGCTTATAAATAAGCCACAACTTGTCTCATTATCCCATACTTCACATGAAAAAAAAGAGGGTGTAACAAAAAACTGAAGTTAGTTGAAGTTTCTCTGGGGTTGGCAGGGTTTCTGCTGGTGACAGCTCTTAAAAAGGAGGGCTGACAATTTTTTATCATAGGACACCGCTTCCCCACCAATAAGGAGTTCTGAACGTAGCACACATACTAACTTTGTATCTACCACATTAGCACGAAAGAGAGAGAAAAAAAAAAAAGAGAGTATGAGATCGCTTGAGCTTCAACGAAGAATCTAAAAGTCAAAACTGATTCCCTAAACAAAGTTTTTTTATTCGGTAGGCTAACATAAAACATCCATACGAGAGCCCCCAAGTATTTGTGTAAGAACTCTGGGGGAAAACAAAGCTCCACGTGAGGTCCCTGAAGGCGGCGGTCGAAGAGAGCCCCGCCGCAGCGCGGGCCGGGCGGGCGGCTCGGCGGGCAGGGCCGGCCTCAGCCGCTGGGCTTCAGCGACTCGTAGCCCTCCCTCAGCAGGTCCCGCCACGTCCTGAGGAACCGGGCGTTCTCCGAGCACTTGGTGGCCAGCTCCTCCACCTGGGCCGACACGGCCGACGTCGCCTCCAGGATCTTCGCCAGCGAGAAGGCGGCCTGGAGGGACGGCAGAGAGGTTGGGGGTCACCGGCGCCCGGCAGCGTCCCCGAGGGGGCCCCGGAGCCCGCCCGAGGGCAGCGCGCCGCACTCACGTCGCCGATCTGCATCTCCACCTCCTCCAGCAGCTCCCGCGTGTCGCCACCGGGCAGCTCCGGCGACCCCGACCCCTCGCTCCCGCCGCGGACCCTCCGGGGCTGGGCGCCGGGCGATCCCTCGGGCACCGCGGCGGGCGGCAGCGGCCCTGCCTCGGCCATGTCCCGCTCGGCTCTCCCGCGCCGGGAGCTCCTCCCACCGAGCACCGCCCACGGCCCGCCCAGGTCCGCTCCCGCCGAGCGCCGCCCGGGCCGCGGATGGGCGGGCGGCCCTGGGAGCTGTAGTCCTGCCGCCCGCACGGGGCGGGGCCGTGGCCGGGCGCGCAGGCGCGGCGGGGCGAGGCTGGCGCGGTGAGCGCGGGGCGGTCGCGGGAAGCGGACGGTGCCGGGCCCGCTGCGATGCTGTTCCACCGCTGCCCGGCCGCCGGCCGAGGTAACGCGCCGGGCCCGGCGGGAGGGCCCGGGGCCTCGGCCCCGGCTGGGGCGGGCTGGGCTGGGGCGGCCGCTCGGCGCTGCGGGTGGGGCCGGCGGCTGGCGCGGCGCCGAGGAGGAGCAAAGGTCGCGGCTGGATCGCGCCGGTGTCCGGCCGGGCGCGGGGCCGGAGCAGGGCCGGCGGGCGGGACCCCGGGGCTCCCCTTGCTCGGGGCTCCCCTTGCTCGGGGCTCCCCTTGCCCGGGGCTCCCCCTGCCCGAGGCCTCTGTGTGCCCGAGGGCCGGAGGACAGCGCTGTGCGTGAGCGCTGCCCGCGGCCCGGCTCCGTGATATTGACGTGGGTTATTCACCTGCAGCGGGGTGCCTAAAAACATGGGCGGGACGCTAGGTGTCACCTGCTTTAAAGGGTGAAATAAAGCAGCGGAACGAGTGTCCTTGCTTGGGAAGTAGTTGTGGAGACAGCATCCCGACAGCTGTGACTGAAGAGCTGCCGCAAAGTTTCTCCTTGGGGATTGCCTGGGTCGTGCAGGCGTTTCCCATCGCTTTCCGAGTCCCTGAGCTCTCAATAGCCGTGGCCCAGGCACTGTGCGCTCGCTGGGCAAGAATCTGCCTTCTATTATCAGAGGTGTTCGGAGCAGAGTTTCACTTCTTTTGCATATGTGCAAACGAATTGGTTTTGTTTTGTTTTTTTTTTTTTTAATATGCTGTGTGATTCTTAGTACCATCACTTATGGTCAAATAAAAAAAGATCCTGAAAGTTAAGTTAAAGTTTCATTATATATATATATACATATATATGAGTGTAGTTATTATCAGCCTTATAGAGTACTTGTTCTCAGATCCTGCCTGGTTGCAGGTAAAGGATAACTAAGAATCATGAGGTGATATGATAATACCACCTTTTATGTTATATTGCTTAGGAACGGAATTCCTGTTAAGGAACCAACATGGATAATGCTTGCTACCTTGCATGTAGAGATCTCTGTCCTAATTGTCACCGGGCGAGGTTGTGACACAGGATGCTTGTGCTGGCCTTGCGAATTGCCGTTCTCAACTAAACATTTCAGTCAAAGCACACTGGTGATTTTACTTATATAATTTTGCAGAAATACTCCACTTTAAGGATGGTATTCTTCATCCCTGAATAAAGCAAATTCTTTAAGGAAGTAATATTATTAAGGAAGGCACATTAGTTCACAGACCTTTTAACTAATTCATTTTCAGACTAATGATACTAGGTTTTTTTAATACAAATCACACACATTGATTACTTGTTTCTAAAAGAGGGAAAATATGACATGTAATAGCCCTCTGAAAAGAGTCCTGATAGGTTTGATAATTTGAAACTTTATTTTCCATCCATTTGCTTACACAGAAATTCTAATTTGTTTTCACAACAATTACTGTATCTGCAGCAAAGGTAATGGTTACCTGTATCTACTGTTCCTAGCTTTGGCTAAGCACACTTGGGTTCAGGTCTGTGCTTTTACTGCAGACCATGGCATGTACTTTAGGTGCCCTGCCTTGTGTTAGTAGCCTCAAGCTGTGTGTCTCAACAGGTGTTGAGATGTCAGAGCTAAACTTGCATGTCCCGTTTCTACCATTGTTTGGTCACTTTTAATGCAGTTTGAAATAAACCTTTTGAAGTTCAAAATTAAATCAGAACTTAAAGTGTGTTTGGCACCTGTGTATATTATCCTATGTCAGCTATGCATGGCTGGCCTGTGTACTGAGTAAAGAATGCTTAAAGGGGAAGCTGCTAATAAAAAATTACACAGCATCCTCCTTACTTGAAAATTTTAAAATCTGTGTTTATGGTTCCTCATCTTCACATCACCTGGTAGCCTTTGGGAGGGGGAAGCTGTCATATTTGTTGTGCTTCTTGCATCTCTGAAACTTTGAAAAATTTGAAAAGCTACTGATTTGCTAAAGTTGTTTCTGGTTTTTGCAGCGCGTCAGTGCTTTCATGCTCTGAAGTTGGTAAAGAAGGATTGCCTTCAATCGCTGCGTGTCTCACGATGTGCCTCCACTGCCGCTGTGCCTCGCATAACCACACACTACACAATTCATCCTCGGGACAAAGACAAACGATGGGAAGGTAAAAACACTGCCTTCTTTAAAAGCTGCTTTATTATTATGTCATTATTATTACAATTGTCATTGCCGAGTCTTAAAGACATTAAAATGTGTTGCTGGTTTTTTCTCATTATGGAAATTCTCTGTGCTTAAATACAGTACTAATATTTCAAATGGTATTCTTCATCAAAAATGGAATTTTTGCTTGCTATCTCACAATGAGTGTCTTTAGTGCTATAATATAATATCAGAAGAAACTTTATGCTTTAAATAAAGAAAATATACAAGCAGCTTTTGGTTTAGCGATTATCACAACAAGATTTAGTTCTGTTCAGTATGTATCTGCTTGATTTTTTAAGTTGTTCTTACCATGAGGGTTTGGTTTTAGTGAGAGAGAGGTTGGAAGAAATTGGAGACTGGCTTATGTTATTATCATTTTTTCTATTGAAGGGGTAAACATGGAAAGATTTGCAGAGGAAGCTGATGTTGTGGTTGTTGGAGCAGGCCCTGCAGGCCTTTCTGCAGCCATTCGACTCAAGCAGTTGGCTGCTGAGCACAGCAAAGAAGTGCGTGTGTGTCTGGTGGAAAAGGCTTCTCAGATTGGTGCACACACATTGTCTGGTGCTTGTGTCGAGCCAAGGGCCTTAGAAGAACTCTTTCCAGACTGGAAAGAGCGAGGGGTATGTATGAGCATGTAAACACCAAAGTTCAGTGCTAGATTGTAATGAACTTCATATCTGACTCATTCAGGTATGAGTTAGTACCTGGTACCATTGGTAATGAGTACCATTTTAAAATACATTAATGGAACAAAACAAAAATGGGCACCTTCTTTTTAGTCTGTTTCCTGTAGTTCAACAAGGCTAAAAGTTTTCTGTCTACACAGTTATGCTGTGGCCCTTGCTCTTTTCTGCAGTAGTCCTACTGCACATACACAATATCTGGTGCAGCCTGGGGTGCCCTGCACTTGCTGCCTTTGTGCAAAGTCCAGCTTCTGTGTAAAAGGAGGAAGATGTTTGGCCCTTACCAATGACAGACGTGCTGGATCTGTACAATAGCTCTTCCTGGAGATGACTGATACTGACTTCTTTGCAGACACCCTGGTGTAGCAAAGGCCTAAGATGATTTTAGGAGAGAGGTCCCAGAACAGCTGTCTGACTTGCAGTCAGCTGCCTGCTATCACCTGAGAGCTGCAAGTCAGCTGTCAGCTCTTTAGTTTGCCTTATGGTGATGAATCTGCAGGTTGAGCTGCCTTCTTTAAAAAGGTCTAGAATATTAATGTAGTACAGGCCTGTGTACAATAGATGTTATTTGCAAAGCCTTTTTTTTTTTTAACCTCAGTAGTTGTGTTGATTCTTGCCTGATGACTGCTCATAAAGTACTTTATCTTCTCTCTTGTGATGCCTTCCTAAAGAAGTGCTATACTAAACCTGTACTTGACTGCCAGATTGATTGTTTGATTTTGTTGTTTCTGTTGGATTGGCTGAGAAAACATAACTCTCTACTTCTTCTATTTTATTTTTTATAGGCTCCACTTAATACTCCTGTAACTGAAGACAAGTTTGGAATTTTAACAGAGACATCTAGAATTCCAGTGCCAATCCTTCCAGGTAAAATTTAGTTAGGGAAAAGAGAGTCAGCTTCCTCTGTGTCTTTTTGAACTTCTTCATGAATCAAAAGAAGTTTGATTTGGTGTAGTGCAGCAAGTGTATGTAGACTATAATAGGTTACAGTGATACACTCTGTGTAGGTGATAGCTCTGATAACACATGAGACTAGCTTGAAGGTAGTAGCTGTAGAGGTGACAGCTTTGGTTATTTTGCTTAGTGTCCCATGTGTTATATATGTGTGTGTCTTTTTTTGCCTAGGGCTCCCGATGGTTAATCATGGAAATTACATAGTACGTCTGGGCCACCTTGTGAGTTGGCTAGGTGAACAAGCAGAAGCTTTGGGTGTTGAGATATATCCAGGCTATGCAGCAGCTGAGGTACTAATGACATTGTGTGTGTTTGTGAAGAGTGGCTTTAGAACCCCCTTCAGTGCAGTCATGATCATTTGTACATGTGCAACATTCCTTTTAACTGATATGTATTGTGAAAACTGTGTTTCTCTGTCTCAATTCCCTGGCTCAGATCCAGCAAAGTGCACACAATACATCAATAAATACATAATCTTCATGTTTGACCATTTAAGTCATAGTGTTTAGAAGTTCTGCTGTAGAACTTTTAATTAATAGATTCAAAGTACAGTTTCATTACAATGTTTTTTGTTTGTTTGTTTAAATATTTCCAAAGGTACTTTTTCATGAAGATGGTAGCGTGAAGGGATAGCAACTAATGATGTAGGCATTCAGAAGGATGGAGCACCTAAAGTGAGTATCTATCTTCCCCATAACTAGGGGTCTAATTATGAAAATCGTGGTACATCTGCTTCTACTGCCATCAGTAGTCTTGCTGCAGCATAAGAAAAGGTGTAAAATTCAGTACCTGTCTTCCCTCTCTATTAAATTTGATTGATTGCCCGTGTTCTCGTCTCAGAACATTGTAAAATTCTTCTGAGATTAGTAGAAAAAGCCTTTTCATAAAAGTTGTCTTGAAGAAGATTATGTAAGGGTGTTTTGGCATATGTGAAATCTGGAAACAACAGAAAGAACTCCAGGAACTCCTGGAAAAAGGTCCAAAGGTGAAATAGAAAGTTTTAGTCCATCTGGTAACCAGCATCATGTAAGAGAGTGTACTTCTGGCTGGTTTGGTTTCCTTGATATTTACAGCCACAGTTGCACTTGCTAACAGTCTGTCTACCTTGTTGGGACAAGAGACACACTGAGTCTTTATGCCTCTATGCTGGTTGTCATGTTTCTGCATCCAAAAGGATGCAGTAATCTGCCCTAGGTGTCAGACTTGGATTTTTGTTTTGTTCAGTGGAATCCAGAATGTGCCCTAAGTCTGCTGTTTCCCTGTAAAATATGTTGGGAAAATGTGGCACCTCAGATTTACTTGGAGTGACTTTCACACAGAATTATTTGACTACATAAATTAGGAGTACAAGTTTTTCCTTAACATTTACTTTCCTTTTTTATAAAGTTTTATATTCTAGTTTCCTAGAGTTTCAAAGAGGTATTGACTTGCACATAAAGTGTGGGCTATTTTTCCCCATTTAAGGCAGGGAGTGAGAAGAAAAGACTCTTTCTTGTTTTGAGAGAATAAAGCCAGTGGAGGAGTAATTTATTTTTTCAGTGTAATTTTTTTTTATCTGCTGTAGGGGACAGCCACACAGACAGCTCTCATTTTCCAGTGCATGCTTTGTCCAGAAGGTGGCACAAGTAACGTGTGCAGCTTCATTGGGAGTTTGGGTTTGTTTTAAGATGGGAAGAAACATTTTAGATGTATTTCTTAACATCCTCAAAACAAAGATAGATTCATTTTTTTTCTCTGTTTGTTCTGGGAGAACGCATCTCTTAACTTCTTTCATGTACATAATGAGTATGCCTCTACTGCAGCTTTTTTTACTGCACTGTCACTCAATTCAAGTTTTTTAGCTGTCAGTTTTGTCAGTTGGTACTACCTCCAGTGCATAAAGGCTCAGGTAAATAGGTGTAGTTTGTATAACCTCCAAGACAAGAGTATCTTCAACATGTTTATACAGAGCCTAATCAAATAGACTGTGGTTAATGAATAGATATTCACCTTGCAGTCAGCACCAACCAAATAAAAATGACAGTGGTAAAAAAACGTTGTAGCAAGTTGCATATTAATTCTTGTGTAGATACTGGAGAAGATTGTTAAATGTGAAATACAGCTGTGTCACATTACTGAAATGTTTCAAATTAATGAATTTCTAATATTTACAATGTGGAGTTGTAGTTTGTTTGTTTTATATAAAGCTACTTCAAAGTGGACACTATATATTCAAGAGGTGACTCTTGTTTAGAATTTTGTAAAATTAATTCAAGTTCACATTGACAATCAGAAATTCAAGAGTCCAAGAATTGCACAAAATCCTGTGACTCCTCTTTAAATGTAATTCTCAACTAGAGGGAACATTTTCATTTGTAAGTTACAAGCAGATTGCACCTGAGAGACAATTAAAAACCAAAGCAGTAAACTTCTTTTAAACTTATGCTGGCTTACCTTGAGATGGTTTAATTGAGTACTCTTGATGAGGTCAATCCAAAACTGTTTTCCTTGTCTTTTTCAACTATAAACTTTCTGACTGAAAGCAAGGTTTTTTCATTATGAAAAATTTGTAGACATAATCTATATTCTTGTCCAGTGTGCTCACAGATGCAGGTCATGTACTCATACAGCAGTATGCCAATTCCCCTTACCTGGTTCTCAATCCTTGTTGGAATTTTTAATTAGAATTTTTTTTATAGCTGTATTTTATTTAGTTTAATTTTATTGTATGTTTTAACATGCCAGATTGGGGTAATGTCATGTGGTGGGTCCTTTTGGGAGCAGGGGTGATTCAGGTTTTTCAGATATGGTAGTTCTGTCTAGTCTATGACATTTGTGTTGGGGCACAAAACATTACAATGTAATGTGACTTCATGAGCAAAAATTAAAGTGTGATGTTACAGGTAAAGATTCTTTGTCAGAGTTCCTTTGTACCTTGTGAAGGAGCAGATCTGATTTAAGTATTCTCTGACCTGGAAAGATTCTCTTTTTCAGTGATAAATAGCAGTTCACTGTGGGGCTGCTCTACTGGAATCCCCTTCCAAGACTTGCCAGGGGTGTGTCATGGTTGGGTGGAAAAGACAACTGAACTAGAGCCATAATTTGCAATGGTCTGTGGTGTCTGAGCTGTGTCACCAAGTAGTGTAAAATCACTTTATTACTCTCCATTTTCTTGCTGTGAGTTTGGTGTGGCACAGACCTAATTGCTGATGAAATGCTGTACTTTTGCAGGCTACCTTTGAAAGAGGCTTGGAACTCCATGCTAAAGTCACAGTCTTTGCTGAAGGTTGTCATGGACATCTAGCCAAACAGCTGTACAAAAGATACAATCTAAGGGAGAATTGTCAACCTCAGAGCTATGGCATTGGATTGAAAGAGGTACCACTTGCATCATTTTAACAATTAGAGAAAATAGCATAAGACTTAAAGGTAGATTCTGTTTGCTTCCTAGCTAATTTTTGTAAGATGTAAGAATTAATTTGAGTTACACTTTGAAAATTCAGAATCTTTGCTGTTCTGAGGCTGATCAGAGCAGATGTTCTCTGAATGTTGTGACTGTTCCACTTCAGCTGCTGCTTCTCTTGTATCTGTTATAACTAGAGGTACCTGTGAATCTGCTCTGTTAACACTTTCAAATTACAGTCACTTGTGATATCTGTTTTCTGTGTATCTGCTAAACAAGGAAGGAATTTGTGCTGCCTACTTTTGGGGGGGCTTTAGTACATGAGGAAGGAAGAAAATACTTGCTGTGGGCTTTTCTGTATGTTAGTAAAAAGGGAGAGAGGAGAGCTGTTTCAGATGATGAGTTGTGGTCTCTGAAGCACCTTCTGGATGAGCCTTTCTTTAAAAAAAAACTCCCTTCGTTGGGCATATAAAATTGGGATAGGAATGAGGTTTCCTTTTTAAAATACTCTTTACTCAGCAAATATCACTCATGAAAAAGAGCTGTATTATTTTAGAATATGTTCAGAGTTTTGACTGTAACAGAATTACTTAAATATTTTGTAGCTGTAAGCACGTACTAGTTAAATGATTAGTTTACACTCTGTAGAGAATAACCATTCTGTAAATATGACATAATCTTAGTTATAGTCTCTAATACTGAAATTGTCATTAAAGAAGGGTTTTCCTGTAGAGGTCCCTTACTTCCAGTTGAGACTGTCTGCTTTAGCAAATAGTGCAGTCCGGTAGCAGTGGGTCTGAAGTAGTTGGTGCTGAGGAGCTGTTGTCCATACTATGCACGCCTCAGGTTTATTTTTACTTTGGACTAGCTGTCATCTGGTCCCATGGACTGAGTGCCCTTTCATGACTGGAATGTTTTAGATGGACTTTTAGGACCCTGTCTTTGAGTTTCACATTGAATGAATCCAGTTCATGCCTTGGCTGCTGTATGATGTGAGTCAAAACACAGTAAGTGGGAGGAATCAGAAGTCCCACTCAAAAACGTGCTCTTTAATCTAAACTGGAACATTATTGTAGGTGTGCTCTCAATGCTTGAGCTGATCTATGGTGCTCAACTGCCCTCCTGTCATTAGACTGTGCCTGGCATGTACCTCCATGGTGCAAAGATGTTTTGTGAAATGAGCAGAAAATTGACTCACTCTTGAAAACATGAAAATGCTTCTCTCAGTTCACCATGGGTCAGTGAAGCACTGAAAACGTGTAGAAGACAGCAGAGACAGGATAATTTGTTTGACAGAAAATATTTAGATCAACTCTTTGTCCTGACCTTGAAAAACTGAGAAGATAATTCATAGAATCATATGAAAAAGTAATACTTTCAAAGAAAAAAGGCAACATAAGCATTGCATTCTGTGGCAGAAGTATCTGTCAAAGTCACTAGTATTAGGAATCTTGGAATGAAAATTTTGGGTGTAGTACTGGAGTCTCAGTCACATTTTCTGATGCACAGCATTTTAAGAGAGGTATTGGGAAAACCTTAAATAGTAATCCAAAAAACTATACTGAACAGTTGGTATTTTGCTGTATGAATTTTTGCATTGCTCATAGGAGTAAATTAAGTTTCTCCTATATGTAATTGTGTGTTTGTCTCTTAATATATTATTGCAAGGCCATTACTTTGCAATCTGAAGTAATTTTTTGGTCATCCTCATTTCAGTTATGGACTATTGATAAAACAAAATGGAAACCAGGAAGAGTGGAACATACTGTAGGCTGGCCATTAGACAGACATACGTATGGAGGATCCTTTCTTTATCACTTAAATGAGCCTGAGCCTTTAGTTGCTCTTGGATTTGTGGTAAGTGAAGTTAGTTTTTTCATTCTTACATGTTGTTTGATCTTCATTTTATGCAGTTTCTTTTCTCTGTTTTATTGAGAAAATGTAAATACAAGAAAAGGAGCAGACCAAATTTAGTCCTGTCTCAATCTGAAGTGTGGTTATGCCCATACTAGGGAAGGCTAATTTGTCATATTAATCTGTCTTTAATCCAATGTCTTTTATTGAGACCAGCTAGAAAACTTATTCATAATTTCTTTGCAAACAAAGCAAATTTTGGTAATGGCAAAACCAAATGACTAATCAAAACTGTGCTCAAAAAATTCTTGTAAGTTAGGAAATCTAAATCACATGCACTTTTTACAGTTCCATTTCCTAATCCATGTGTCAAACCTGTATGTAACTCCACTTTTTGAGAGAAGTCTCTAAAATGGAAGCACTGCAATGCTACTAGCAATGTCCCTTTCATTTCTGAGCTCTTCACTTTGGTTTTGGTATTCTCGACCCCTGTTGGCATTGCCCTCTTTAGCAACTGCCTTTCTGAATTGAGCAGGCAGCTTCTTCCTGCTTATTGCCACTTATCAGAAGTGTGAGATCTCTAGAGGTAGTCTGGTGTCATTCTGGCAGCCAGGTGATGCAAGGAGCAGGGATTGGAAATTCTATCACCTACAGTTCAAAATGAAAAATTCACTATTTACCCTGTGCACGTGCTTCAACACGGATGTTGTAAGACCCAAGCATACAAATTGGACTTTCAGCAGCATGGGACTGAGCTGACACTTCTGTCTCCTAGATTTCAAAACGATTACAGACTGTGTGGAAAAATTCTATTTTTGTCTAACTGTTTTGTAAGAAGCATTGAAAAAAATTCATTAGTTTTCTCAGACACGCATACTTGTCCTGTACAGATTTTCAATATTGGAATTAATAAGTACATACAGTAGATACTCAATTTCTGTTTGATTTTAGAAGGGCTGAGAGCTCTGATTCTTGCAGAGAATGGTAGGTAATCAGTAACATTCATATTCTCTCCAGAGAGGAAAAAATCAACTTCTGTGTGAACACACAATCACTTTTTTGTCTTTGAACTTTATACGTATTTCAGTCTGAGATGATTCTTGTAGTAGGGTTATTTTACCCTTATTTTGGAACTTGTTCATTAATTTTGTCTTGTCAGCAACGCAGATGCAAGCACTGCTCTAAAAGAAGTGAGCTGCCACAGATACCAAAGTCTTGATTGCTGCTGACTCATGATGTATTTTGTTACTTATCCCCAATAAAGCTCACAGGAACCAGAAATAATCCCTTTCTCAAAAGATAAAAATTCAGCAAGAGAATTCTTTTTAAGAATATCTTAAAGATGGGAAATGCAGAGTATATATTTGGTCAAATTCTCAAATGTATAAGTATCCTGAGCATCCAGCCCACTGGCAATCAATTTTACCCCATTTTCTGCTTTCATCATTGCTCCCCTGTGCTTTATTACAATGGTTCACCTAATTGGAAATTATAATTGAGTACTAAACAATTTGAAGAACTGTTTAAAGTATGAGAGCTCAAGGACATAACAATCAAAAAATAATTGTTTACTCTTTTTTCAGCTTTTTTTGGGCAGAGGTATGAAATGCAAATTTAAAACAAGTTTTGCTGCTTATCCCACCCATTAAATCATGCTTAATTTAATTCTTTTTGTACCAAAGACAGCTGAAGGGAGGTTACAATGCAATTAAATATTTTCTATATTTCAGGTGGGGACAAGGCCAGACTTGTAGCAGCAAATTTTCAGATTTGCTCCTGCTGTACCATTAATAAAATATATTTTTGGCAGTAGATTAAGTAGAATGATCCTGAGGTTGCTTTAGAATAAAATAGATTTAAAGACTTGATGTGGTAATATGCAATTGCTTTGATTTCAAATTTTTGTTGAAATTTCATACCTTGTTTTTATTGATGTGCACTTTTTTCTTTTTTTAAGGTTGGTTTAGATTATCAAAATCCCTATTTGAATCCATTTAGAGAATTTCAGAGGTGGAAGCATCATCCTAGTGTACAGCCTACTTTGGAAGGTGGAACAAGGATTGCCTATGGTGCCAGAGCGTTAAATGAAGGTGGTATCCAGGTAATTTTTTTTCACAAAGCTTTAATCTTTGAATTTTCTATAGCCATAAATTTAGTTCTGTAGATTTGGTTTGCATGCTATACCAAATGTTTTGCTGGACAGAAAAAGCTTTTTGTCTTGCTGGGTACTGGCTGCTGAGATTAGCTAGTCTTAGGCTCTGTCATACTGAAAATCTTCTGACATACTCACTTTACTTTCTAAATGAAATACAGAATCATAGAAGCATTTAGATTGGAAAAGACCATTTACAACGTTTAGTCCAATAACTAGTCCACCACTGCCAAGTCCACCACTAAACCATATCCCCAAGTGCCACATCTATATATCTTATCCAGGCATGGCAACTCAACCACTTCACTGGGCAGCTTGTGCAAGTGCTTGACAACCCTTCCTGTGAAGATATTTTTCCTAACATCCAATCTAAACCTCCTCTGGCACAACTTGAGCCCCTTTCCTCTCTTCCTGCCACTTTTGAGAAGAGACTGACCCTCGCCTCAGTGCACCCTCCTTTCAGGTGGTTGTAGAGAGCAGTAAGGTCCCCCCTGAGCCTCCTTTTCTCCAGGTTAAACACCCCCAGCTCCCTCAGCTACTTCTCATACGACCTGAGCTCCAGGCTCTTCATAAACTCCATTGCCCTTCCCTAGACACACTCCAGCATTTCTATGTCTTGTGAGGGGCCCTAAACTGGGCAAAGGATTCAAGATACAGCATCACCAGTGCTGACTACAGGGAAATAACCACTGCCCTGGTCCTGCTGGCCACACTATTTGTGATCCAAGCTAGGATGCCATTGGCCTTCTTGGCCACCTGGGCACATGCTGGCTCATGCTCAGCTGGCAGGACTCCCCATGTCCTTTTTGCTGGGCAGTTTCCCAGTCACTCTGCCCTTGGCCTAAGGCACTGCATGGAGCTGTTGTAACCCAAGGACAGGACACAGCACTTTGCCTTACTGGATGTCAGTATAATCAGCCTTGGTCCATAGAACCATCCTGTCCAGATCCCTCTGCAGCAGATCAGCATTCCCACCCATCTTTGTGCTGCCTGCAGACTGACTGAGGGTTCACTCAATCCCCTTGTCCAGGTCATTGGTAAAGATATTAGCCAGGTCTGGCCCCAGTACTGAGCCCTGCAGAATCCTGCTAGTGACTGGCTGCCAACTGGATGTAACTCCACTCACTAACATTCTCTGAGCCCAGACATCCAGAGATTTTACCCAGCAGGGTGTTTGTCCAAGCTATGAGCAGCCAGTGAAGTGGAATTTATATTGCAGTCAAGAATGTTCATCACAAAGATGCCATTTATCTTTTGTTTTGCCTGGAATCTTGGGGAAGACAGGGTAGTAGCACTGATCTGTTCTTTTGGGGTCTTCCAAATTACTTATTTATCCCAGCAAAAAGAACTCCTTTTCAGTGCTTGAACCTTAAGTCACTATTGATGCTGAAACTGTAATGTAGTTTGACAGGTAAATCTTTAGCTCTTCAAGTACGAATACCTTGAGTTTCTTTCATGCTCAACTTTGAATTTCTGCTTTCTTGGGAGGTGGAATACTTTGTTCATTTTGTTAACTTAAGTAGTGCAAAAGGTAAAATTTTGAATATGTATTATTCAGAACTTTCTGATTGATACATTTCCCTTTAAATACTGACCTTTCTGACTAAGGTCAGTTGAAAGGGCTGGAAAAGCTTGCAAAAAAATGGTCTGGAGTTTATATTTAACAGTTTTAAAGTACATTCAACCTGTTAGCTTCTCATCTTGAAACACATGGTGTGGCAGTATGTTCTGTACTCCCAGATCCATCTTCCAGATGCTCCTTTCAGTTTGGACCTTAAAACTAGCCTGAGTGTCCATGATCTGCATCCTGTATGTGGGGCCATGCCACTCTGCCCTCTGACTACTTTGCCTTTCCTTTTTGAACCTCTTCTCAGTATAAACGTGGCTTCACGAGGTTCTTGCAATACAAGCAGAATTTCATCACAGCTTCACTCTTGTCACAGTCATGTGGAGTTAGGCTTTGACCCCAGTGTGCATTCCTGGCAGTGAGTCATGTGAGTTCAGGAAGCAGCTTCTTGATTACACCCATGCTGCACATTTAATCAATCTGAGCGTTGATTTTGTCCACTCTGCAGTGGAAATATGTCATATCATATTGTAACACAGCTGTGTTACTGGCTTATTTCAAAAACCATTGCCACTCCACTATTAGCACAGACACCATGGAAAATACCAAGATGTTCTAATCTAGACTTTTATGCAAGAGGGGCTTCTTTTTCCACCTTGTGCCCTGGTTTCTCTGTCACACATAGTCATTGAATTTCTGGCTTTGGTGAAGTAGCCAGAGTGTGACTTTAGTTGCACCCTCCTTATACTCAAAACCTATAGCTGAAAAAATACAGTATTTTTAAGTCACTTACAGACATTGTGCTAAGTTACATAGTAGAACTACATATCTTGCACATCTCTGCCTCATCTTTGAACATCTTTGTTGGATTTAAACCAATATGTCCCTTACTTTCCATTGTTCCTAATATAAAAGCATGTTTTGCTTCATTGGCTTTTTGGTGGGTTTTTTTAATTTCCTGTAGATAGATTTGATTAGGTGATCATGAAGTCACTCTTCTAAAAGACTTTTTTAATACATGGCTTCAGTAAAAAAAAGCTTTATTGATGATTCACTTAGGAAGAGTTTTAAGATTAGCTCTTCTTTTGCATGTGTTGCTTTGATTAATAACTGTAGCAGTGTGACTCATTTGTATCACTGTAGTCCAGGAATATTTTCTTATGTAAGTCATTCCATAGCTCCAGTTTTTGATTTTGGTAACAGAATTGCATCAAATAGGTGTATAGAGTTACCACCAACTTCAGCTTTTTTGTTATAGATAACCTAATGACCATGATCTTCAATCTTTAGCACAGAGTGAAGGAGGAGAGAGAGTGCATGTGTTTTTTAATGTCTGTGGAAGAAGGATGAGAGTTTAGTAACTTAATCTCTGTAGCTACTATTTATAATATTTATTAAAACTGCAAAACAAAGCACCTAAATTCCCATGTACTCTCTATTTTGTCTCTATTTTATCAAAAGCTTTTGAAAGGTTTAAGAGTTTTGTGGAGAAAAAGGTGTTGCAGTTATTGAGCAGTGTATGCTATGAATATCGGGGGGGGAAAACCTGACAACTCATTTCAGTGTCAAACATTAGACTCACTTAACAGATTTTAAGCCCTGGTCTGGAGCTAAGGGGAGGAAGAACATGAGGTTTCCTGTCTGCCAGCAGGAAAGACTCTGCAGGGAGCAGGTGTCTCCCCTTCTCTAAAGCAGTCATGTTTTGCTTCTGTATCTCAGAGGCATGATGTGTTTCTTCCACTGACTATGAAAGCAGGCACCAAGTGCCATAGTACTAATAATGAGAATTACTACCAAAGCTGCAGTATGTGCTACCTTTTGTGTTACATGACTCATCGTTAATCTGATTTATTCTTTAGCAGTATGGTGGGTCACTGTGCATATTACATGAAACAGTGTTTGCAGGAGAAAAGTACTTGATCACCATCTTCCTATGCAATTCAGAGTCAGTCAAGAAGTCTTTCTATGCTTTTGTCAGTGCTGCACCATTGAATCCTAATAGATAACATAGGATGGCTGTTTTCTGAGAGAAGAGAGAGAACATCCCACATACTTAATCTCTTTGAAATAGTGTTATGTAGCTGAACTTGAACTTCTTTTCCCAGAAAACTAAGTTGTAGTTGTGTTTTCAGCCTGAATTACCTTTTCTGTGAACCAAATCACTAGGTCTCTGATTAAACAAATTGCACAAAACACAGAGGAAATGCTGTGTAATATAACTTTTAAGTGATTGCTATATGACTATACAAAAGTAAGCAGTCCTGGATGACTAGTAAAGAGGTAACAATTGACCAAGCAGAAGAAACAAAACTTTTGATTTGGGTTACCCTAAATTCCAAGGGATACATTTTTTTGACATTTTTCATGAAATTCAACTACTTGTTTAGTATTTAGGTTACTGCAAAATTAATTCTTTCAGACAGTTTTGATAAAAGCAGGATGCTAGATTAAGATGTGCTGCTCAGCACTAAAGACTTTAGGAAGAAGGGTATGTTCAAAACTTCAGCAATTTGTGACTTAGGCTTTGATCAGAGCTTTCTGCTCAAAGTTCTGCAGTCAGTCTGCACTTCGAAGCTGTTTCCAGTGTAAAATCTTAATCACCTTGATAGCTGAGGTATTCCTTAGTCAATATAGGTGTATAACGTAGTATATTAATACTATTGACCTGACCAAATCATCTTGGCTGTGTTAGGTTTGTGAGTTGACCATACTCTATGACATTATGCTTACAGAATGGGAGTAAGATGGTGATTTTGCACCAAAATATATTTGCTGGCTGTGAGCAACTTCTAAAATAAGGAGATGGGGGGCAGGCATGATAGCATTGTGCAGTTTCACAGAAAAAGATTTGTGGAATACAGCCCTGTGAGGTGAGATGAGTACAACTTACTGTGTGGAAATCAGGGAAGCAGATGGGAGTTTGGGTTTTTAATTTTAAAAAATTTACTTGAGCTTGAAGGAGGAACACCTATCGGTGGGTGACACTACTGGAGTTTTGCTGCAGATAAGGCAGCTGTGGAGAGGATATAAGGAAAATACCACTTTCATATTCAGCACAAGTAAAGTGTCTGTATTCCAATGTGCATACTATGCTCAAATTCCACGAGTAAGTGGAATAACTGGTGTATGTTTAGAGAGTACGTATGCCAAGTCTGAAAATGGAGAGGACACTCAAGCCTTATGCCATTTTAATTTCAGAATGTTATTTTCACTTCAACAAACAAAACCGAACAAGAACAAAACCTTTCTTTCTGTTTTCCTTTCAGTCAATACCCAAACTCACCTTCCCAGGTGGATTATTAATTGGTTGCAGTCCTGGACTCTTGAATGTTCCCAAGATCAAAGGAACACATACTGCAATGAAAAGTGGCATGTTGGCTTCAGAAGCCATTTTTAGTCGATTAACCAATGAAAATCTCCAATCAAAGACAATAGGTAAGATCATTTTACTTTGATTTGTAATCACCTTGTGTTCAATTAGAACCACCACCAACTAACAGCAGTAATTAATCAGGCTGAATGAATTAGTTGGAAATGTGAATAAGTCATGAAATGGGTGTGTTTAAAATATATTTTATTGTTTATTTACTATTGATAATGTCAAATTATTTATTAAAGAAATTAATATTTGCTGTTATTCATAAGTATTGATCCTACTGCTAGAAGCTCTAATGACCATCTGAAAAGTAAGCTTATGCTTCCTGTGTAAGTAAACAAGAATAGTTTTGTTCCTACAAACACAATAAAAAGTAGTGCTTTATGATTCAGAAAGTGTTACTGAAAGCCTGCTGAAACAAGAAAAAAAAAGGGAATAGATTAGATGAAGCAAAACAGCATGAGATTTTTCAAATTTGCTCTTACTGTTGTTAGGATCCTGTTTTCATCCAGTTCTTTTTTCTGTCTTTTAATCTTTTAGTTGTCTCAGTTTGAGAATACGTGTATTTTATTTTATACATAATACAAGCACATTGTAGTAATCACCTGGTCCTGACCACCTTGTAGTGATTTGTTTAAGCCTTAGTTGTCCCCTTAAATCTGTTAATAAAATCTGTAGGGAGAGTGAGAGAACTAGAATTTTGGTCACTCTGGAGCTAAGACTATATCTAGGTGCCACATGATGATTATTTTAGAAATCTTCTCTCTGTACTGGAGGATTGAGGCCTAATGAGCTCTCATTCAGCTGAAACACACCATACACAGAAGGTGTGCTGAACAATTAAAACTTCAGCTAGACATGCTAAAATGCTTAGAATCCATCTGAAGCTATAAACACTGTTGGTGGGTAGTGTGCCACTCCTGTTTGATTATGGACAGGTTTTATATGCTGTTTTCCAGTCTTGTCAAGACTGGACTGCTACAGCCCACTTCCTTCTCTTTGCAGAGATAATGGACTTTATGGGAAATATGGACTGAAGCATGCTTTTCGTATGTAGACAGGGCTTAAAATTCATTATTTAGAGCATTTATTCCTATACAGTAGTAATGGAGAGTGGTGAAGAGAAAGCTCTCAAATAATCTTCATTTGAAGAAAGATTATTTTTAAATATAATTACTTGACTTTACACTGTGGTAGATGTATCAAGTGTGAAATGTCTAGTATTTGTAAAGAATACAAAGAGTTTAAATCAAAAGTTTGCAGTCAAATACATCTCATGAATGTGCTAATTACAAAGGGAGAAATTATCTAGTATTGGCATTATCTGTTGGGCCATAGCTGTAGTTACTGAAATGGGACTTTGGTTGCAAAACTTCTTTGGAAAAAGCTTTAGAACTGGACATTAGAATTGCAAACCTGGCTTTGGATCACAGGTGGACTGTCCTGGTCAGCACTCAGGTTCTGTGAGTGAGTAGCTGCTTTCCCACAGAGGTGCCAATGGAGCCACCTGTCTGATTATATTTTGCTGAGTTTTGAGACAATTTAATGCTGCTTGTGGCTAATTTAATAGAGGCTACAAAGGAGCAGTACATGTCTGCCAACAGAACACATCTCTTGATTCAAGAGGCTGAAATATGTTGTCTAGTATATTCCTAGCTTACAGTTCTGAAATTCTCATTTTGCTGATTTCATTGCTAGCAGTTGCTTTTATTCAGCATTTATTCTTTTATTTCAAGGATAGTCTTGATGTACTGTAGGTACCTAACAAGTAATGTACTGCCTTAGGACTTGATGTGCAAGAATATGAAGAGAACCTGAAGAAGTCCTGGGTGTGGAAAGAGCTGTATGCAGTGAGAAACATCCGACCATCCTGCCATACCGTACTTGGTGTGTATGGAGGAATGATATATACAGGCATATTTTATTGGATACTGAGAGGAATGGAACCATGGACATTAAAACATCCAGGTAATTCTCCTGAAGAAGATTCTAAATTTGTATGTCAATCTTTTCTGGTCTGTTTCGGCTAGTGCACATCCAGTCCAGTCATGAGGCCTTAAAGTGTACAAAAGAAATAGATGATAAAATTGAAGCAGACCCTCATATCAGCTACCACACAATGTAAATTAAGACATTAAAACATTGCTTAGTATAACTTGGTATAGATATTTGTCTCGTGAAAAAGGCTGTCTTTTATGAAGTACTTCATTCTGATGACAAGGGAAGTTAAAACAGCTTAGTTAAATTGTTCTTGAGTAACTGCAAATTACAATAATTCTATACTGAAATTTATTAAAAATGTATTTAGGACCAGATTATGCTCAGCTCAAGCCAGCCAAAGACTGCACCCCTATTGAATACCCAAAGCCCGATGGAAAAATCAGTTTTGATCTCCTGTCATCTGTGGCTTTAAGTGGTACAAACCATGAAGATGACCAGCCCCCTCATTTAACTCTCAAAGATGACAGCGTCCCTGTGAACAGGAATCTGGCTGTATTCGATGGACCGGAGCAAAGGTTTTGTCCTGCAGGTAGGTAACCAAAATGTGTGTGTCAGCTGTTTCTGCAAGATGAAAGACTAAGTACTTCAGGAAGGGTCCACCTGACCTCCTGCTTACTTCAAGCATTCCATCCCAATTTTCCTCCAAGAAGGGGGTTCAGTTGAAGGTCTTAAACATGTTAGCAGTACTTTTGTGATGAAATAACTGTTAAATGTGTTAGAAGGGAATTAAGTCACATTAATAATATTCTTCCCTTGTTACACTTGCTGGTAAGTAGAATATACATGCAGGGGGAAGCTGTTCAGCAAAGTGATAGCTCCCTTCTTGTCTTTGCAGGAGTCTATGAGTATGTTCCTCTGGAATCAGGAGAAGGATCAAGGCTGCAAATAAATGCTCAGAACTGTGTCCACTGCAAAACATGTGATATTAAAGACCCAAGTCAGAACATTAACTGGGTAGTACCTGAAGGTGGAGGAGGACCAGCTTATAATGGAATGTAAACTAACAGATCAATTCAGTGACTTCTGATCACCAACAAATATGTTGGAGTATTTTATGCTGCAGCATAATTAATGTACAGCACTGACTTGAATGTTAAAAGAGTTTGAGACTAATGTGCCATTCTGAATTTTACATTTGACTGTTGCATTAAATACAAAGTTAGTGCCTTCTGGTTAAACCCTAGCCTTATTTAATAGCACTTCTTTACAGGAGCTGTATGGCAGGCAAAAGTTCTTATCAGGACTGACAAAGGAGCTTTGGATCTTGGATTTACTGCTGAAGTTCAGTGATAGCAGGAGCCATATCCAGAAAGAACTGTGCGTATTACGGTGGAATAATTTAGTACCCACCTTTAAAAAAGTATTTTCTCTCTCTAGATGGAGTGATTTACATGTAATCATACCTGGCAGTCAGGGAAATAAATCAGTCTAGAAAATTGTCACTGCTTTAAAGTGTTACATTTTACATCAAATTTTCAGTTTGGGGTGGGGTTTTGTTTTGTTTTGTTTTTTTTTTTCTGATGATGATAACAGGGAATACCTCTTGTAAAGTGGTTCTAAAAAAAAAATCTGCATCTTCATTCTATGTAAGGAATAAAAATGCTGTTAAACATCAGGCCTGCTCTAATAGGAACTGTGAAAATGCCTACATTCTCTTCATGTGAAACCAAGCTGCTCAGGAAGCACTACTAAGCTGTGAAAACCACCATTGCTTTATACATTAGAAAAATACCTGAGTTGCAAAACACAAGTTACTACAGCTTAAAAGAGAGAAAACCACATCAACTTTGAACAGTTTGTCTTTATTATTAGACTTTTGTGTTGTAAACGCTGAAAACTGCAGCAGAGGGCAAGTGAAAGAAGCAACTCCATTTATCCTTTTGCATGAATTGATGCATAGATTGAAATGTTTAGGGAAAAAAGAATTCAAGCAAACATTTTAGCATAAGCTGCTTTCTCTTTCTCCTTTTGGGCTTTTATCTTCTGCTTGATTTTGAGTGTTTCCGTCTGGATAGCTGCTCAAAAAGAAAATGACAGAGTTACAGTAATCGCTTTACATTAGGTCTCCTCATAGGTTAACACCAGGTCACTGCTGGAACTTACCTATGTCATATTTCATAAAACTGCATTTAATCTTTGATTAGGTCAGATACTAGCAGCAAAAGCCTTGTCCCTTGCTTTGTGTCAACTAGTATGTCAACCACATAGAGGAGCATGCAGCAAGAATGGTGTGGGTGCCAATACAGAACTTAGGAGGTAAAAATGTCACGCAATTAGAGGAGGAAATTAAGCTAGTAAGAGCCCTGTGAGATACAGACATAGTTCAAGAGGAATGCTGCTGACCTACATAAGCAGGTTTTCCAGTGCAACAGAAGCATCACTGCTGTATAAAATCAGGTTTTCCACCTCAGTGGGTTCTGTGCTTAGAGAACATCAGTGTTTAAGAAGCTAGCATTTTAGGCATCACACTGGTATTAATTCCAACCGAATACGACCCTGGATATTTTGCTAAATTCTTAAGGGAATTTTTAAAGAAACAACTTTATTTTACCTTTATCTTCAGGGGCTATTTCATGAGCCTTTTTAAGATCAGCCTTAAAAAAAAAAATATAAATTAATGATCTGACAGAACTTTAAATTTAAAAAGACAAAAAGAAGTGATCATTACCAGTGCTTGATCAAGATCTTTTATTCCCTGCCATCCTTGAGCCCGTCTGTAGAGAGCTTTAGTATTTGCTGGATCTATTTTAAGAGCCTGTAAATTTAATAAAATTGTCACATTAACATTTCTTATACTTCACAGCCTCCCATCTCCACAAATGGCACAATTCACACCAGCAGACAATCTTCACAGTTGGTTTGAGGGTAAGCTGTCAAAACATTAACTGTGTAAAAAGGAATGCTATAATGCAGCACACTGAATAGCAAGTAATCAGCTTCAGTATGGCTGCAGCAAAAGTGGTCTTTTGTGAAGGATGAGCACACACAAGGCCCAAATGGAACAGCTGCTGTGTGTGTATATATAGATAGCTGTCAGGGCTGAGGAGTTGCTGCAGTTCAAATTATCCTAACCTCAAGTCTCACAGGGCATCTCTCTATTGCAGCTCCTTCCTTCGCACCAAAACCTCCTCAAATGGCATCATAAATAAAGAGATTTCCTGTAAAATTTTTTTCACTGTGGGCTAGAAAAATACATGCAAGCAATCCATCTCATCATGCTTCAGGAACTTTGCCAAGTTCCAGTCATTATGCCTTTTTTGAGCTGAATGTTTTCAATAATGTGTATATGCCAGCTCTAATATGACAATATCAAAATAGGAAATACAGTGGCTGGGCAAAAAGATTGTTCCACTATTTGATTACTTTGATCATTTTTTCAAAATACCTCGGATAATTTGGTCAGCTAGCTGTTACCTTATCTTGCCTGTGAAGATCACATTTTTACTGCAGTTAGTTCTATAGTGTGTCTTTAATTTAAAGAATATAGCTTCTCAGTGTTTAGAGGAAATGTCTTCACAGCAATGTGTTGCTTTATTAATTTAATTTACTAACCTTAAGTCATTAATAGACAACACACCCATATTTTCTCAATCACTTGGGTATTGTCTGTTAATACAAAGGAAGTGTTACTGTGGGTGCTCCTATTGCTCTGCCTGCTATAAAGCCTTCAGCCTCTTCTGTGCTAAGAATTAGTCTGGATTGTATACACAGAAGTAGCATTCTTTGGTTTTACCTTGACCATTGTGCTTACAGCTATTTCAATGCAAGGTTTGTTTGAACAGGTTCAGTTGTTCATAATTCATTATTTACACCAAACAATGCATGTATTCCAGACTGTTAATTTGAACTGCTTTTGGCCTTGTGAAATCATAGAAGTGTACAGTTTCTCATTAACAATTACCTAGAACTTTACTAGCTAATTTTAGGAAACTGGTGTTCTGATTAAAGCACTGACACAGTTATGGAACATAAGCTAAATGACTTACAGAAGTCTATTATAGCTATGGAGATGCCTTCATCTAACAATTGTTTACTCTTGAAAAAAGGAAGTGCGATTTTCTTCCCACAATGGCAAGTATTATTAGTTATAGTAATTTCTACCTATAACACTTTTGTTTCAGTTTTTACCATTTTCTAGGTGACAGCACATTACACAATATTTTTCCTATTTTCTTCTTTCCTCATTCCCCATTTGTCCATTCTAAATATAGGTTTATGAAAGTTTTCCACCATCAGCAAGCTAGAAAGCAAGGCAGCATTCTAACGACCTCACAGATAAGGTGAGACTCCTGCTTTCAGCACAAGGCCCTAGGAGATGCTGCTCAGGATCCTTTGCTAACAGATAAGAGCGTTCTTTCCTCTGTTTCCTTCATATTATTGGAGTTTTACTGAATTATTTAAAGTTTCCTCAAATTTACTAAATTTTCACTATGCCCATGTCATGGTTCCTTTTTTTTTTTTCCTTTAATTCTACTGGTTTTTTCCAGTTTTATCATTACCTTGTTTCTTTCTTGCTATTCAGTCATTTTATTTCACTATTAAGCCTACCTGGAAGGTTAGTTATTTAGTTAAAGTCTCTGCCATGAATAAAATACAAGGCCATTAAATCTAGAGGCAAGTAAAACATTTTGCTCATATTTGTCTTCCAGAGAAAATTATTCCTCTTTCACTGAAAACAGTTTAACTCTTTGTAATGTAAGAAGTAGCTCTACAATCCAAACTGACAATGATGTGCATTTTTCCTGGCAGTAAGCAACAGCCCTCTTTTGTTTGTTTCTAATGATTCATTTCAATTTCAGAATCTCTTTTAAAAGCCACGTATTGGAAAGTTAGTACTAACTTCACCATGAGCTTCTACTTGTTTACTTTCAAATCTTAAGCTTGTCTGAAGACTTTAAAAAAGCTTTGTGGTCTTGTGTCTATACAGGCCAATTCTTGACCAATATATTAAACATTACATTTACCTCTGAACAGCTGTCAATGGCTCCCTGCCAATCTGACAGTTTTAGTTTGCAAGCACCAATGTTTAGAACACAGGTCAAAGCAACAGTCTTTAACTTGGGTTTGTCTGCCTCCTCTGCCACTTCTTCAGAAGCTTCTACATACCTGCAGAAAAACAGATTCATACACAACATGGATGAGTGTTGCAACTTCCATTTTGTCCTGCCCTTAGCTATCTCTCCACAGATATGTGTGAACCAACCTATCCACACTACTTCTAAAGCAGCTTCAATTCAACTGTTACAAATCCTTATTAAACTAAATACATAAACCCCACCCTAAAAAACCAATCAACTCGCACTAAGGAATGTTTTCCTGTAACTCTTAGTCTTCCACTGTATTGGCACATTCTTTTTCTTAGACAAATTCACTATTCCACTGCAGGAAAACATCAGAATTTATCTCAAGTTTATTCTCAAAAAACACGTTGCTCATCAGTGCTAGAAAATCAACACCACCACTGCACCTTCCACATTCACGAGAAGCTTCATCTCTTCTTGAGTTCCCTCAATAATATTTTAATTAGCTCAGGCATTTGTGGCTAAAATCTGAAGCTAACTTTACTTTGTAAAGGAGTGTGGTTTATGAGCATTAGTAACACCACCTTCTTCCCACTGTCCTCCTTCATGACTTTTCCTGAACTTCAAAACTGACATTGGTTCAGGACAGAGCCACAGCAGTTACTACATCTCTGTTTTGAAAGCACATTTCTTAATTTACAATGTGCTAATGCTGTCCAGTTTTTATTTCCAGTGGCAAAGGTCTGCTGTGGTTACAAAAGTTTTAACTCCTTAATGGTCTATTTGATAGAACTTCTCTGAGTTTTATTTAAAAAACAAAAATAGTAGTTGCATACATTCACATTTTAAGCATGCTATGAATTAATGTAGTCTTTGCAGATCAGGGCCTATGGAAGTTCACTTTTTGCATGCCCTGTCTTTTTTGTTGTTCATATACAACCTTTGGATGACAAAAATTAGCAATACTTAAAAAGTAAATTAGAAGCTTTGTGCTTCTAAATTAGATGCAGTCCCAGTGCTTGTTCTACTTGCTGAAGATGAGAACAAGAAGAAGAGCAAACATCTAAAAGGTAAGGAGAGTTATAACACAAATCTGTATTATGTTCAAAACAAATGGAACACATGTATAATATTTATAAATCACACCAAAACATTAAAGACTGCAACCATTCTGGACAGAAGGTTAGAGCTTCCAAGTTAAAGAAATGAGTGAAGTAAGTATCAAGGGAGATAATAGGAAGTAATACTTTGTTTTAAAAAAAAAGGTGTCAATTCTAACATGTAGAATGTATTTTTTAAAAAATGCTAAGAAGTAATAAAACAAGAAAAAGAACAGAAGATTATAATGGTTACTGTAGGTGAAAAGAAAAAAAACATTTTCAGATGGTGTGCCAGGTGGATTGTACCTAAGCCATGGGATACCCTGGCAAGAGCTATTCTTTTCCTATCAGTTCTAGTGAAGTGCCAGCTAAAGGCCACCATCCTGCATGAAGTATTAGATTCTAAGCTGCAGTTACAGGGCATGTCCATAAAAGCATGGCCTATAAGGAAAAGCTGGAAAGATCAGATTCATTTAGTCTAGAAAAATTACTATGATTTCCACCTACAAGGACAAATAAGCACCAAAGCAGCTCAGACAGGAAGAGCTTTCACTGGGTGTGCTTAAAAGTCAGCAAGACACCTAACTGGAAGGGACACCTAACTTTTACTGTACTTTTTAGCTGCCATTGCCCAATTTTGCAATTTGAAGACAGTATTTCCTATATTCTTTGTGTCTTCTGCTATGGCCACAATCTTGTATACCTGGCATTTACTTAAGAATGGGGAGAGAAAATGGACAGATACAACAAAGGTCCTTCAAGATCCATTACAGCCTTTTATATGTACAGTTTCCAAAAGGTTTGCATAGAAATCCCTTTTATTTTGGGGTTTCTGTTTCTATAATGGGCTTTTTGAGGGCAGGTTGAGACACTGCATCTTGGGTTAATATCTGCAATTAAAGGATTCATTTTATGGTTCAGAAAGGTGACATTTATTTGAAACCCAGTCTGCTAAAATCTCAGCTGAAGCATTAAATATGCCTGATTTTTTTTCTTACATTTTTGTCATTGTTGCTTAACCAGTGATCATTAAGAAGGCTGGGATAAAGGTCAGTAAGTATAACTTTATTTTTAAGAGATGTTCATATACTTAAAGCAAAAAGCATGAAAATATGAAAGGAGCAGTATGGAAGCAAAAGCAGAAAGACTAAGATTTTGAAGGCAAGTCTGAATTATTCATGAAGTGAGGATGATGGTATGGACCCACAGAAAAAAAAAAACAATAATGAATGAGTAAGGGCCACATTTGTCTTTTGAACTTACCAATTTCCTAAAGCTACTGCTTTTAATAAATCATAGAAAATCATTTCCCTTCCTTGCTGTCCATTAACTACCCTGGATACTACTATGCTTTTCTTCCCAGGTATGTACCAGCACAGTGGCAGTATTATAAAGAGTATTTAGGCAGTTCTCAACAATACTTCTTACCTAGCAAAGAGTAGAAGACTTACTTGATTATGTAGCTAAAAATCAACCAGATGTTTTCAAGATTCAGAAGGATCTTTGTTTAAAAAAGAAAAGAGCACTGCACCAGGCACCTTTTAAAGGCACAAAACATTGCTTAATAGTGGTGTTCGTTTGGATTACAGGAACTACCTGATTGAGGGATGAGAGCCTTACCGTAAACTTTTACTGTACTTTTTAGCTGCCATTGCCCAATTTTGCGATTTGAAGAAAGTATTTCCTATATTCTTTGTGTCTTCTGCTATGGCCACAATCTTGTCAACCTAATAAAATAGATGGGAAATATAAAGAATGAATATATTTATGAAGGAAGTCATGAATTAACTAATGTTTAACAGTACGATCCCAGGCCCATCCTCTTTCAAGGTTTCTAAGATCTCAGAACAGAAATACTCCAATTTTAAACAAAATACTAACTTCAAACCACTTCTGTAATATTCTCTACTTTATGTAACACAAAGATCTGAAAGATGAAATTCCTAGTGGCTTTCCTACAGTATAAAGGGTGAGAAAATACTAGAGAAGACAGAGTAGTGCAATTCTTTTCCCTAAATGCTGCTACCCACATAGAGCTATATATAAAGGTGTTGACCATTATTCAAAGAAAAGAAGATAAATTTACAAGCAAAGTATTCAACCAAGACTGCCTTATTCCTGATGAAATGTTGTCTTCTGCTTCTCAAAACAGTATCACTCACATGACTCTGCACACGCTCAAAGTGGAAGTCATGTCAACACAATTCTCCTCTCTGGACACTTAACGTATCAATGGAAGGAGAAAAGAACTGCCTGTCTTTATCAAGTCCATAATTTCACTTCCACAACTGTATACACTTCAAGTTACTTCTCTAGTGGTAATTATAAATAGTTTATCATTACAGCTGTTTATTCTACCCTACTAGAATCAGTAACCTTGGCAAAAACTGATCAGTGTGAGACCAATGTCACCATGGTTTCTGTAGTTGGTTTACATGAACAAGTTTTAAGTTAAAGGGGACAGACACCTGCCAACTTCAATTCTGCACCACATCAAAGGCTATCCAAAAACATTTTCATAAGTTGAAGTGCTTCTCAACAGCCAAGGAGTTTGTTTTCTAGCACAAGTGGATTTTTACTATTTCAATTCTCTATTTGGAATCTACTCATGCAGCCCCCTTTTCTTCCCTCTCTCACAAATCACTGTTTGACTTACACAGTTTGTCTAGTTCACCTACATGAGAAATTAAAACCCTGCAGAAGAGCTGCTTTCACCAGTCTGCCCCTGCCCCTAACTCCCAACAACAGATCTTCTGCAGGTTTGAACAACCTAAAAAGTAAACAACTACTGGGAATAATGAACAACTACCTCTGATGTAGTAAAAACCTTTTTAAAAGGCCAATCCTTTATTTCTAATAAGTGGGGCAGAGTCTGTTAAAGGGTGACTATTTTAAAAAGTGTGTAGATAACAATATTAAGTTAATTGTCTGCAGGATGGAGTTCTAGTAATTGCAACCTGACATTACAGCACAAACAGAAATAAAAAGAAATCAAGAATAGAAAATAAGTATGACAATTTTAAGTGAGGTTTTTGTTATTGGGGGAAAAAAATGGGCTGAAATTAGCACTGAAAAAAAGAGATCACAATCCCTTCCCACACAGCCTTCTCTTTCTTAAAATGGAATGTCACCATTTAACCAGGACCTCGATCCATTCTTAAGAAAAAAAGCTTAATGAACATCATTACAGACACCACGTAACTCAGATCACCTACAAGTCTTGAAATCTGTAAAATACCCAAGAGGAAAAATACTTACATCTTTCAAGTCTACATCTGAATCTTCGGGAAAATCTGGATGAGCATCTCCAGATCCATCCTGAGGAGTAATTCCCCAGTCATCTCCTTCCTTTAGCTCTCCACATTCGGCGATGACACACAACTGAAAAAATGAAGTGTAAATAGTAGTATTGCTTATTAAGACAATTTTTAAAAAGGCAGTAACTTCCAAGTGCTCTTTGAAATTTTTGAAAGTCCATAAAAAGGCTTTTTCATCTGTTGTTTGGGTGCATTTATTTCAGAAACCCATCACATCATTAGCCTATCCTCATCAAAAGGCTTTTATCACACCAAGTGTTGTGTTCAGAGGATCAGCATTCCTAAAACACCATACCCACGCTTCACGGGGAGGCTGGAAGAGGAACTGGCAGCAAGCTGAAGTGCAGCAAAAAAACAAGACATGGAAATTCTACTACATTAGAGAAGATGGTTTTTTCTTCAACTGCCAAGACTTTTAAAGTTAGAGGTATTAATTCATCCAACACCCACAAGCTGCTATGACCTACACACCAATTGCTTTTTCAGAAACATGACTTCTGACATAAAAATTATAAGAATTACATATCATTTAGGTGGGATTGTGAATTCCACCTTTTCATTTCATCGCCCATCCTACACTTCTGGCAAAGGCTTCCACCCTCACAGCTGTGTTGAACAATAAATGGTTTGTGCAAGGAAAATGTACAATGCAAGAACAAAAGCCTCTTAACAAGGACAGTAAAATGGAAATTACCAGTTAGTAAAAATAACTAACATTTAATAGTTCTAAATATTACACCAGGAATTTAGAAGAAATTATTATACATCATATAATGAAATAATAAGCATCATCCCTCAGTGCTTTGCATTTTGCTTACCTTAGCAGGATTTTCTCCTTTTACTTCAACATTTTCTAGTAATTTAACTACACCCATTCCTTTGATCACTTGGCCAAACACCACATGTTTCCCATCCAGGTGAGGAGTAGGCACCGTTGTAATAAAGAACTGAGAGCCATTAGTACCAGGTCCTGCATTTGCCATGCTCAGCAGACCTGGTTTGTCATGCTGCATTGGGGGGGAAAAAATCACCATCAGCATTTAAAACATGTTATAAAACCATATGGAAGGTTCTGTAAGGCTGATCATAAGCATAGCCAGGACAGCCATAGCAACTTGGTAAACCAATTACATACAGGTGCCAACTAATTTTACCCACCATGACTGAAGAGGGCAAATGCTCAGCTCAGGGTCTTTACCTGCCCCCTACCGATCCAGCAAGCACAGCCACATGTTAATGCTGTAACACCTGTCTGCTTCTACACTCCACCCCCTACACAGCTGATGAGTTTACACAGATCACCTGAGAAAGGAGTGAAGTTCCTCACTGAATTATTTAAGACCACTGGCCTTAAGAAATGAGGTTAAACACTACTGAAACCAACTTTAATGTTGAGCTGCTAAGATGGGTATGTAATGTGAATTTTATAAGGGCTACTCACACAAAGTCTGGTGTAGAACTGTGGAGTTTAGAGGACTGTGGTCTTTGAAATTCACGATTTGGTGATTTTTGTTTGGGGATTTTGTATCTCCTTCACTTTCCTAGAGACACAGCTTTTAGTCTGTTGGGATTTTTAACAATATAATTGTTTTGCCACTTAAGCCACGAGGCCTCAAACTAAAAGAACTTAAACAGCCTAATGTAAGAAGATACTGTTTATCCTGTTTCTTGCAAGAACTTTTTCCTTTTTTGAACTACAACTTTTCTTGTCCTAGCACATAGATTATTCTGCACTGCAAAAATCTATTTTTTCTTATGTGTTGTGAATGTCTTGTTTAAATGGCACAACCCAGCCATGAAGATGTTACTCTCCCCAAGTTGGTCTGGTTATTAAGTGCAAGCAACTCCATTTAATATAAGTGAGGATGTTATACCTAGACACTGGTACACATCTAAAGCATTCATGCTGTGGTACTGTTAAGAAGCTTGATACTCTGGGAAGGATGATAGCACAGAGGACATAGAAACAGATTTCAGAGCTCAATGAGAGGTTGATTAGTTTGAGATAACAGTCTGAGCCTGGTGTATTTAAGCATCTGCTTTTTCCCTACATTCTCTACCAGTTTCAAGAACCTGCTGTTTTGAAAATTGTTTTCCCACACAGTGTTTGGATTTCCATAGTGGCAGGGAGACCTCCCTGTCTGAACTGTTCATCTGCTCATAAGGCACAGTAAGCCTGAATCTCTTCAGTCAGGATTTGGCTTAGGAACTCTGGGAAAAGGTTCTACAGCTAAGAGCCAGAATCACACCCAGCCAACAGAAAGCTACTGGATTCTTGGCTTTATCTGTTCTAACCTTGAAACTTGCCCTGGGAGTCAGAGATGGCAAATGACAGAGGAACCTGTGTCCCAGAGCAAGAGAAGGCAGCTGGTAGGATTGCAGCCTCCAAAACAAATATCTAACACTTTGCATTGTAGTTGCTGGCAAACAAGTTAAACAGAAAGGTTGCCCCACAGCAGTTTTGCAAATACCATTTGAGGCTGGTCACTGCTTCACTGCCTAAGACCTGTAAACCTTAGCTTCCCACCCCCCGCCTAGTTACAGCTAGTGCTAGACAGCAATGGTTTGTAAACAAAAAAACAAGTCACAGTAAGTTCTGGTGTAGCCTTATACCTGCAGGTTTACCTTCTGTCTGTAAAGATGTGGGGGGACAAGTTGGAAATTACAGAGAGCAGTCTGGTGCCTTCAGTCTCCCCACTTATACCCAACTCCATTTTGTCTGGGACCAACTATCAATTTTAGTCCCAAATTATGAGAGTCTCTATAAAGAAAACTGTTGTCACTCATGAATTTTCTTGCTGTGTCTTGAAAAACACTGCAGACAGATGGAGTGTCTTTTTCATTATGGTTTCTGTGGTCATTTTGTAAGCTTATAAAGCAAGCAAAAAAATCTGGACAAAATCAGATTCCCTGACAGATCCAAGGCTTGCAAAACTATGCCATAGTAACAGTGCTTGGGGTTGTGTAAGCTGGGTGTTCCCCAACAGCAGGGCCATTAGCTGGAGAAGTGGCATCAAGAAAAGCCTAGTGGGATTGATCTGAGATGATAAGCTGACTGCTGACAGAAGTTTTGCAGTTTACTGCAATTTGCAACAGTCCATGCACCCAGCACAAGAAGAAACAGTTCCAGTGTCCTCAAACATCAACAAAAACAACTCTTTGTTTTCTGAGATAGTGGGTGAGAACACTGCAGGGCTGCTGGATTAAGTGCAAGAGCCAGTGAATTTCTACGTAACAGAGACATTTAAACTCCCAGTAAAATCCTAACATACTCGGCAAATAGGTAACAGGAATCAAGCTCTTAGACTCTGTACAGGATCCAAATGGGTTCTTCAACACATCTCTGGAACTTTGACAACATTTGTTAGAGCTGAGAAGTACAGAAATGGGAATCATTTGTATCATGTTCATAATTACCTCCAGATCTCAAAGAACAACCAAAAATGTAAGGACACAAAGTCATCTTCAGGGATGTGACCCTGTGACAGTACCAATGAACAGACACTGTTAGCAGCAGTGCTGTGGGCACAACCAGAGTGCCAGACTTCAGAGAACACAACTGGAATTATCTTTATGATGAACACTGGAGTCACATTTCCAGTTTGTGCTCCAAACTTAAGTCCTTTCAGTCCTGTGAGGAGTGGCTGAGGGAGCTGAGGATTTTTGAGAAAAAAAATGTTCAAGGGTGACCTCATCACTCCCTACAACTACCTGAACACAAGGTGGGAGGGGGGGGGGTCAGTCTGTTCTCCCAGGCAATCAGCAACAGGATAAGAGGAAATGGCCTCAAGTTGCACAAGGAGAGGTTAAGGTTGGACATTGTGAGGAATTTCTTGACAGAAGGGGATGGGCTGCCCAGGGAAGTGGTAGAGTCATCATCCCTGGAGGCATTCAAGACCTGACTGTATATAGCACTTAGTGCTATACTCTAGCTGGCAAGGTGGTGTTTGGTCAAGGCTTGGACTTGTTGATGCTACAAGTGTTTCCTAACCTAACAGACTCTGTGATTTTGTAAGTCTGATACAGGATTTTGTTATCTGATTAGTGGAGGATTGCTGTATTTTCTTCTCCTAAAATACTGTTTAGGGGCAAGTACAGCTGCAGTCAGGGCTTTGCTTTAACCATGGGACAGTGATATCTGTAAGTTTTCCAGTCAGTTTTGCTCATATGCTACCACACATAACATGATATGTAAATGGTTAGTGCTCATGCTGATAATTATTATTACTGCAGCAGGAGTAACATCACTGAAACATCACAACTGAATAGAATCAGTGTTTTCAACGGAGTACCTGATAATGAAAGTTTTCATCTTCAAATTTTTCACCATATATACTTTCTCCACCTGTGCCATTTTGGTTTGAGAAATCTCCACCTTGAACCATAAATTCCTTAATAACTGTAAAAGAAAACAGTTATAAAATCTATCAGCAAGGCACAAAAGCACAAGGGAAAAAAAAAAAAACTAAACAATTCAAAGATGAAAAGCAATCCTTGTCACCAGCACCTAAATGGAACCAAAATACATCTTTTATTTACCAAGTCACCTAAGTACTCCTTTTCAGTTATGTGGATATCACTTGATATTTAAACCTTTACCTGAAATTCATTTCAACCTATTTACAACTCAAAGTAAACTAGTTTTGCAAAATTCCTACTAAATTTAAAATTTACTATTGTCAGTGCATGTTAAGAACACATAATCATTCAGAGGATCAAAAAGTGAAAAACTTTCCTTCAGTAAAGTTGTTTCTTTAACAAGTACTTGAAATATTTTTTAATATTATTTCAATGGTAGACAACTTTTGTTACCAATAGGAAAACAGAGGATTTCCCAGAACTTACTCCTGTGGAAAGGACATCCTTTATAATGGAGAGGTTTTCCAGTGGTAGGCCCTGTTCCTTTTTCTCCTGTACACAACGCACGGAAATTCTCAGCAGTTTTAGGTACAACGTCAGCAAATAATTCAAAGACAATGCGTCCCACTGAAATGACAAAGAGAGAATAAGACATTTTTAAGTCTTGTCCTTGGCATGGCGATGCATTGAGCATTACATGTCAAAAGAAATTAATGTTTCAAACTTTATTATTATTTTTATTTAGATTACTATTTGATTTCCATCTTGGGGTTACTCCATGGCAATTGCTTGCGGAGTTACACTGGGTTTTTAGCAGCGTTATTACTAACAGTGAATTCCCCTGTCAAGCATAA
Organism: Molothrus ater; assembly: GCF_012460135.2. Lineage (NCBI taxonomy): Eukaryota > Metazoa > Chordata > Aves > Passeriformes > Icteridae > Molothrus > Molothrus ater. Next base: position 31,872,870 of record NC_050481.2, read on the forward strand.
TGTAGCAGAATAAAGGCAGATTCTGCCAAAAACTAATGAAAATGCCAAACACATTTTCTGCCAAAAAAAAGGTGTGTGGGAAATCACACACACATATATTAATGCCAAATTATGAATTTTAATATGCACATTTCTTTTATGTCAATTTTAGTATATATGTAGTTTGTTCAATCAAAAGTAGATACAATACAAACAGACTGTTTTGTGGAGACTTTTAATCCATAAAAAATCTCCTGCTAAACACATCCCTTACCCCTCACTCTCTTAAACCTGAATTTTACTAAGACACAGTGATACACTTTATATGCATATGAATAATGGCTGTTTACAATTGGAGACACCACAAGCAATTGTTTAACAATTGCTGTACATGTTTTAACTGAAGGGAATTAGACTTGAGTAGCAAACAGATGCTGTAATTGCTGATAAATGGATTCTGTGCTGAATTGTCTTTCCTTCACTAACTGGCTTCTCACAGAGCTATTTCTCACTCCTAGCAGCCTCCATCAGTTGACGCTCCTGTTTTCTCATCAGCCTCACAGTCAATTAATTAACATAACTTCACTCTACCGGTAGCTAAATGTAAATATATTGATTCTAATTAATACAGGAATGAAAACAAATTAGACAACTGAAAGTCAATAAAAGGCAAATCATCTCATAGACTTTCTTCTTTTATTCTTCTGATTAACAGAATGAATAAGTGAAAAGCAGTATCCTGACATGATTTAGGTAGTCCCTTTTTTTTTCCATGTAAAATTTTTAAACGTTTCAAGTAGCATCCCAGCTAACTTGCTGTTGTTTCCTTATTTCGATTTTGACCGTTCGCCCAGATTTTTGAGTGACCTCTGGCAGCACTGGCGCTGCCAAGAGAACCAGGGCTGCGGTTTCCCCGAGCTTTCCCCGCGCAGCCCCCGCTGCCGGCCAGGCTCGCCGTGCTGCGGCAGCTGCGGGGCCCAGGGATGGGAGCCGGGGGGCAGCTCCAGGCGAGGCCGCGCTCGGCACGGCGCAGCACGTGGAGAGCGGCGCGGGAGCGGCCGCACACGTGGGCAGCGCCGGGAGCCGAGGCCGGGCAGCGCCGACTGCCATGGGAACGCCGTGCCCGACCCCCGGCATCGCCCCCGGGGCCCCCGGCCGGGTGCCTGTGCTGCCATGTTGCCTTTCTCGCCATGTTCCTCGGGCCTGTTCGCTCTGCCGGGGGAGGCCCGTTCGCGGCGGGGCACCCTCCTCCTCCCGCTGCCGGGGCTGAGCGCTCGCAGCCCGCAGGGCAGCGCCCGGCCCGGCCCAAGGTCCCCCCACGTCCTGAGCGCTGCGGCCCGGCCCGGCCCGGAGCCGCTCCTGCAGCCGGGCCCGGGCCCCGCGCGGCCCGCACTGCGCCCCGGCCCGGGGCGCTCGCCCGGGCTCCGTCGCGCCCCCTCCCCACCTCGCTCGCCCCCGATGTCCACATCGAAGAAGGCGCGGGGGTTGCTGGCCTTGCCGGGCCGGGCGACAGGGGACGGGTGCGACATGCCGCAGCTGCCCGCTGGCGCGGTGGCTCCGCCCGCTCGGCCGCCCGCGATCCCGGCCGCCCGCGGGTCGGGGCCGCTCGGCGCTCCTCCCACCGGCGGGGGCGGGCGGCCGGGCGGCCGGTCCCCTGGAGCCGGGAGCCCGCGGGTGGCTGCAGCACTGGCCCGCCCCTGGTCCTGCCTCTCGGCGGCCTTAAGTGACTCGGAGATAATCCGCTGAGAAGGAGCATTGCTTTCTCGAGGTTACACACACGCACGAGGCCTGGAAATAGGGGGAAGGAGAGAGATTTTAGGTTTTGCCTGGGTTTGTATTTTATGAGAGAAATGGCAGGCTGTGTGAAAAGTGGTGATCCGTGGTAAAATGGGCAAATTGTCCGAAGTGACTATTATCCCATAAAGATTTAGAAATCCAGAATAACTCCAGCCTTCCTAAGGTCTGAAAACTAAATATTTTTCATCTCAAAGGATGAATGTCACAATAATTGCTCCAAGGCAAACAATCTCTTTCGGACATTTGTGTTGACTAATGGACGTACTATCAATACACTTGGTTTGGGCTCCTCAGGGTGTTCCTTGATTCCCAAGCAGATGAATGGTGCAACATGGCCATGTCCTGTACTCAAAGGCATCATGGAGACAAGGTACCTGTGGCAAAAACAGAAGAGGCAGAAGAGTTCTGGGGTCTGACTTCTGCAAAGTTATAATCCTTCTGGGAATCCTGCTGATCAAAATAAGCCTCTTTATTTCTTGGACTTCTCTAATCCATCCCAGAAACCTCTCATTCTTTGATTCCTTATGTTCTCCAAAGGCTTTCTCCTGTAATTCATGTCTATATGTCTGGACTTGAGCGCCATCAAGCTGGTTTTCATCTCTCTCTCAGCATGTTCTCAATATTGGATGTGTCAGAGGGCAGTTGTAATTCCCAGATTGAAAGAAAATATAAAGTAGCATTTATATTAATCACTGCAGTCCATATACTGCATTGTAATCATTCCCACACATCTGTACAGATGTTGGGTGGGAGAGGTGATCGGCACGGAGTGCTGTTACACATTGCATCTGGGAACCCTTAACAGAAGGAAAAGCCATCTGCTACCATCTGGGAACACTTAGTGAGAAATCAGTGGAACCACACTGAGGCATTTCTCTCTCTGAGCCAGGTCATGCAGCTGTGTCAGGGATTTCACATGCTCCACGATGTCAGAGGCCACCAAAGCTTTGAGTCATCTGTAATTCACGAGGCATTTGGCCACAGTCACTGGCTGAGATATTTTTATCATTATGCTTAGCCTAGATGAGGTGCAGTGGTGTGGTCTCGCACCAGCAATGTGCACTTGCCACCCTGTAAGCCAACCATATCCTGGACTACATTAAAAGCAGTGTGGCCAGCAGGGCCAGGGAGACTATTCTGCCCTTCTGCTCTGCCCTCGTGACCCCACCTGCAGTGCTGCACCCATCTCTGGGGTCCCCAGTACAGGAAGGATGACAGCCTGTTAGAGAGAGTCCAGAGGAAGGACACCAAGATCATGTAAAGAATGAAGGGATGATTACAGGACCTCTTCTATGAGGAAGGGATGAGGGAGCTGAGATTGTTCAGTCTGGAGAAGAGAAGGCTCTGGGGGAGAACTTAATGGAGCAGCACTTCAGGGAGCCTATAAGAAAGACAGGGACAAACTTTTTAGTAGGGCCTGTTGTGATATGGCAGGGACTAATGGTTTTAAACAGAGGAAGGGTCAGTTTAGATTAGATAAAAGAAAGAAAGGTGTTACGATGAGGATGGTAAAAGACTGGAACAGGTTGCCCCAAGAAGTGGCAGATACATCATCCCTGGAAACATTCAAGGCCAGGATGGGCCTTGAATAGGTCTGCACTACCTAGCCTAATTGAAGATGTCCTTGCTCATTGCAGGGGAGTTGGGCTAGAAGACCTTTAAAAGTCCCTCCCAACTAAAATATTCTATGATCTCAGTGAGTCAGTTGCTAGCCAAGTGAGTAGAGTCTGTAAGAGATTTCTGTAGCAGACAGCAGAGTAAAGTGTGTGTTGTTGGTGTGTGTCCCCCGCAAGAGCTGTTGGCAGCTTCCTCTCAGGAAGAAGCAATGATTCATTCTTCCAGGAGTAGACTTATTCAGTCCCTACAGGCTTTTTTGCTGGTGAAGTTGGAATAGTCTAGATTCTAGATGAGTAATTCTTTTTACACTAGTTGCTTGGAAGTCCCTATGTGCAACGTCCTTCAGCAGTACAAAGAAAGATGCATCTCATGGTAATTTGGAGATGTGAGCTGAACAAGAGAGAAATCAAGTGATTTTCTCAGTGTCAGTAGGAGATTCTGGAAAATATGTGATCTGAATTAATATCTCCCAAGCACTGCAGTAGCACAATTAGTTTCACATTAATTTATTGTCATTCACAGATTGTAAAAAACAAGCATAATGTGACTTCTGTCAAGAATTTACTGAGTGATTTCATGTTCAAATTCATATATTAAATTATACACTGAATTTATATACAAATAACTTCTTACAAAGTCAGACTTCCATTATGAAGTCCTCTAAAATCTGTTTTCAAGAAGTAAAATCTCCCATGATCCTCTAATCCTTTGTGATCTTGTAATTTAAAAGTATTTCTTATCACCAAAATACCTCTTTTCTTTTGACACTTCCAATAGTTTATGTAGGAAATGCATGTAAAACAGTACATTGAAAATACTCACTATAACTGAACTGTCTGTTAATATTTTAATTCACATATTTATTTTTCCACACATACAGGTTTGGCTTCCCAGTAAAGTAGATCAAGTATTATCAATGGATAAATGAGCTGTGAGCCCTAAAATCCTGAAGCAAATGGCTTCAAGTACAGGTCCCCCTTCTACCAAGTACATCATACTTGCTGGAGTATGACCCTCCAGCCTAATTAAACTCAAAGATCAGCCTGTTATAAAATCCTTGGTTTTACCTCTTCTTCCTTCACTGACTAAATAAGCAAGCAATCATTGATAAATACAGAGAAATACATATGTAATTCTAAAACTGGGACTCTGATGGAATACACAACAAGTGGATTTATTTCATAATTATTCTAGCCCATCAATTTGCATTCATGAAAGAATAAACTGCAAAATAAAGATTATTTATAGTTGCTGCAGATTGTGTTAAGATGGGGAAATGTGCACACATACAGACTAGGATTTTTTTTCTTTTTGTTTTTCTTGCTTTTTTTTCACCTTTAAATCTTATTTGACACTGTAAAGAAAATAGAGGCTTAAATATGCTAATTCCACTGGAAAGTGAGTGCTTTGGCTCAGTGCAGGACTGCCTTGTCTAAGGATATTAAAAGCCATTTTGCTTTGTACAGAAGTAATCATATGTGAGGTTCTCATTGGACTGAACTGCAGCTTCAGAATATGGTGCAGTACTGATGGGATCCATCTGACAAGCAATTCAAACACATACCTCATCAGCTTTTCAGAACAGCTATCAAGAAGCTCCCAACATGCAAACATTCTTGAAAAGGATGCTTTCACTGCTGGCTGTGAAAGAGAGCAGCCACTCAGCCTTCCCTGTGCCCTGTGACACACAGGGTGCAGCATCATGTGCTATTCCCATGTGACCTGGCACATCAAGCATGTCACCTTCATGAGAGACACACGAGACAGGAAAAGTAAATCTGGTTTTTCACCGTCAGGTTTATTGTTATTCACCTGCACCAAGCCTTTTTCTGCATAAAATTGAATAAAGAGGGCCCAGATTAAACTGATACTGAGCAGTTACTAACTAGTGCAGATTCCTCTAAGCTGAGTTAAAATGCAATGTTAAACAATGAAAGAACTACATGTTCTTGTCTGAGGATGTTTTAAAAAGAAAATTTTCCACACAGAGATGACATGACAGAAACTGAAAATAAAGTCATGTGTTCACTTGTCACTAACTTTCAGAGATGCTGATCCCCGAAGAAATGGTTAAGATCCAAGCAAGAATAAGCAGACTTTTTTTGCTATATATTTTAGGTCTGCTTAAAACATGTTTTAGATGCAAATATTCAGATTAGTGCTTAGGAACTTAGGATGGGAGGAGGCATGGAAGAGGGTGCCTGTGACTTCTTGGTAACAGTAGAAGCCATGGCTTTCAAGGAAAGGCCCAAGGTGTCAGCTAGCTGCTGGTCACTGCTGCAGCATTGCAGGCTATCCGTTTTGCTGCTAAATTTCTGTCCTCACCTTTGATACAAATGTATGTCCTGATATTATTGCAATTTCATGTAAATGCCTGTTAATCACAGTTACCACCAAAAGGTACTGAATTATCAATTATAATGACTGCAGTCCTTCTTATGTAAAAAATGGTTTTGGTCTGCACCTAATGTGGGTAGGATGGAGTTCCAGGTCAACTACATCTGCATGGAGTTAAAGACAAGAGTGCAGCCAACAAATAGGAAGGCCCATGGCAGATTTCACCATTGAAAATCAAGGACACAAGGATTTCCAGATAGACTCTGGATGGAGTCCTGGGCAGGAGACTTACAAATACAATTTACCAATGCTAAGAGCTTTATTGAAAAGAGGAACCAAACCAGGTTCTAAACAAGTGTTTGAACATGCACAGGTATGTACATTTTTAGGCTCTTCTGGGGGAAAAAATAGTGAGTGTACCCTTGCTTTAGGAAATTTGACAAGATACTTATGTACAGGAGTGATTCCAGAGGACTGTACTTATCACCTTCACATAATCCAGTTCTCTCCATATTACTTGATATTTATATATTGGTGATTAAAAAAAGACATTCCTCATCTGGCCATTCTCTTTGCTTTTAACACCAAAGACTATTGAAAATTAAATGTTTCATAACACACATCAATATTTCCCAGTAATTTTGAAACAATTAAATTAATATTTCCCTTCAAACTTTCTTTTGTTTCTAACTGAATATGTGTTCCATGTAAAAAGGCAGTGAAACTGCTTATCTGTATTATGGCAGCACCTTTGTGGCTCTGTTCAGGGGCTGGGGAAAGTTGCTGCAGCAACAGCTCAAGTTATGTAATGCTTCAATGAAGGATGAGTAAGCTGGTTTGCAGGGGGCTGCAAGCCCAAGCTTTCCTTTTCTGTCAGTTTCTGTCTGTGCATTGGAAGTGAAATACATTTTACAATAGGTTTTTAAATCCTCTGTGGAGAGTAATTTAGATTGAATGTGCTAAATAGTAATAAGAACAATATGGAGAGAGAATAATTCGGGGTATTTCTTAATATCACATTTTACTTGGCATGTTTGAATAGGCATAAAAAACTGGATTTTATTTATTTTACAGAATCAAAAATGTTGCTGATGCATTGCAAAGTGTAGCAAGACTTACCTGTGTTCATGTAACCTAAACAGCATGAATTACTGCACTAAGCAGTAAATCATAAACAAACATCTCAGATTACCAAACTTTTTGTTAAATCTTCAGAGTTTTCCTGTTCTGGCCTCTCACTTCTCTTTGCAGTAATTCCAAAGGTTGGTTCTGACAACAGAGGTTTAGGAGCATTTTGGAATTGTACATTCAGGACTGAGCAGAGTGGAATGAAAGCATCCATAAAGAAACTCAACATTTCATCCAGGTGTAAGTGATGGGGAAGCAAAGTGTGACTCAGGAGACTTGGCTTTTAATCCTGCCTGTCCTGGCTATTAAACCTGGCTACATTTTCAGGAAAGAATTTTAAAAGAGATTTATGCAGTATGAAATATTGATATGCTTTTCCAAGCATTCAGTGATGCTGGATTTGAATGATCCTTTTTATGTATTGTCAGTTTCCTAACAAGGTCTCATCTATTTCTGCATCGAGAATCTGGCTCCTTTTCTGACTGAAATTTAAACAACTAAATTGTCTTTCTCTGCACATAAAGAGTCTGACCCTCAGGCAGAATATCAGTTTTTGATTTTTAAATGCCATTTTTATTTCCTGTATTTCCTAGAAGAGTGAGGGCTGTAGACACACTATCTTGCTGTAAATGATCTTTGCTTGACAGTGATATGGCTATTTTCTTTACATCTGCTCCTGTTTTGCACTCTGAGGTTAGTGAAAAATCAGAGTGCAAAATCAATCACTGGCATTGGCTTTGCCAGGGGTTCTTTATAGCCCACCTCTCTTTGGGGTGTGACAGTGCATTCTGATTGTGAAAATTATGTTGCAGTGCTTTGCTGATTGTGCTGTTTTCCCTTTCTGTTTTATTTTTTCAGAAATAGCCTTCAGAACACTAGTGTCTTAATGTGTTGTTATCAATTTCAGTAGTGATGGTCACACACATTAACAGAACACACTGAGAACTAATTTTGCACTGAGCATCAGCCAACATGTAGGGTGCATTTACACTGCTATTTGTGAAGAGAGTATCCCAATTGTCTTCACTGACTTTGTTTTGCTTCACATTTTGGAGTGGCATCCAGTCATATAAAATGGATCATTTTCAGATGAAACTAAACACATATTTTTCAAAAATGCATTCAGTGCTCTTCAACCACTGACATGCATTCTGCTGCCAGGACCAGACTGCAATCAGTCGAAAATAAATGGACTGGTGAAATGTTTGTGTAAAATGTAAAATGTTTGTGGTGTGGACACTAGGAGATGACTGGTTGTTAGCCTCTGATTCTGTCCCCATTGGTCAGCACTCCTTGCTACACTGAGGCACCTTAGAGGGGCAGCCACAGTATTTGCAACTTTAAGTTTCTCAGGACTGTTCCTTGAGAAATGCAGTCCAGTGATTACTTCTGGAGCTGGATGCCTAGATTCTCATTTATGTTGATTACTGTGTTAACTATGATGTCTTTCATCTTGTCCAGCCCCACCCTGCTATTCACCTTTCTGTGTGCTATCATCATCACACCCTCTCTCTTCTGTCCTTCAGCTTTGTTTGAGTAGATTGACTCTAATAACTGGGGGCAGTAACAACATCCAGGCTGAAAGATTCACATTGGGTATTCAGTCTCACAGAGGAAGTGGTGAAAGCCCTCCTGAGAATGGACCTTCATACAGGATCAGTTGAGCCTTACAAGATTCAGTCGGGTGTTATCAAGGGTGCAGCTGATTAGATTATCAGGCCAGTAGACAGTCACCTCTTATTTTAAAGAGAAATCAGCTTCTCCAGACAGTGAAAGGCTGACTCTGAAATACATTCACCACCTCTTCTACCACTGCTGGATGCTGAGTTTGCAGACAGCTATTGTAATGATTCTTTACAACCATTATAATAACCACCGTTCCCCATGTCTCATCTTCCAGTTTCCTAAAAAGAGCAGGAAGTAAATGTGATTCTGCTTTTCTTGGGGTTTTGGGGGGATTTGTTTGGTTGGTTTTTGTTCCACCACGGTATGCAGTGACTTAGGTGGTTGAAAAAGAGCATTTGAAGTCATGTTCTCTTGCTAGGTACATCGAGATGTCATCCTGCTGCTGGGCAAAGCCACACAAACAATCCTTTCCCTCAAATTAAACAAACATAAAGCTCCAAATGATACTTAAATACTGTAGCCTCATCTAATTATTTGTGAATAGGATAGATCTGTGTGAAAATAGGCACCATTCCAGCAGACCTATCTTCCTGCAAAAATATTGCTGCTTGCCTGTTCAAAGATTAAAGTAAAGGTTCACACTCTCCAAGGGAATCACAGTGCTTCTACAACTGTATGCTAGGGATTTCTCTATTACAGATATTCTAGTCCTGACTAGGGAGAAAATCCCATGAAAATCTTCCTGGACCAGTGACAGATTTGCTCCAGTATGAAGCGAAACGAGGGATGTGAGCTTCCTGAAAGCCAGTGGATTTGTGTCAGTCTGTGGGTTTGGCTGGTGTGAGAAGGATGGGAGGACACTTGGACACCACATTCTGCTATCAGCCCAAGTAGGGAGCCCTTTCTGACACAGGCAGTGCTTTGTTCTTGCTTCACTGCAGAAATACAGTGTTGTAAATCACAAATACATCATTTACATGTGTGCACTCATATGTATGCAAACAGCTGTAGAGAAATGTATTGTAAAAGACACATTATCCGTGTGGATGTGGATGAAAAACTCAACATACGCTGGCAGTGTGTGCTTGCAGGTGAGAAAGCCAATCAAATCCTGGGCTACATCAAAAGCAGAGTGGCCTGCAGGTCGAGGGAGGTGGTTTCCCCCCTCTGCTCTGCTCTTGTGAGACCACACCTGGAGAACTCCATGCAGTTCTGGTGTCCCCAACATAAGGAGTTGTAACCATTGGAGCAAGCCCAGAGGAGAACCACAAGTTTAAGAGGACTGGAGCACCTCCCATAGGGAGACAGGTGAGAGAGTTGGGGCTCTTCAGCCTGGAGAAAAGAAGGTTGTGTGGAGAGCTCTTTGCATCCTTCCAGGATCTGAAGGGGACTGCATGGAAGCCAGAGAGGGACTGTCAGGAACTGTAGTGATAGGACAAGAAATTATGGGTTCAAACTGAAACAGGGGAAGTTTAGCTTAGCTATTACAAAGAAATCTTTTATTGTGAGGGTGGTGAGGAGCTGGAACAGGTTCACGGAGGTTCATGGAGGTTGTGGATGCCCCAACCCTGGAGGTATTCAAAGCCAGACTGGATAAGCCCTTAGGAAATTTGGCCTAGTGGGAGGTGTCCGTGTCCATGGGAGTGCAGTCTGTGACTAGATGAACTTTAAGGCCCCTTCAGCCCGGTTCTCCGGTCGGATGTATCGGCGCACGCCACTCCCCGCGGGCCGTACCCCAGCACAGGCGGCGCGGCCCGGCCGGGCCCTGTCCCTTTAAGGCCGCCTCCGCGCCCTACCACGTGCTGGGGCTGGGCGGGGGCGCCGCGCAGCCAATGGGGACGGCCCGAGGGGCGCGGCGCCACCGCAGCCCCGGCCCCATCTCTGTCTGCCGGCGGCGTGGGGAGCGCTGCCTCGCTCTGCCTGCCCTGCCCTGCCCGGTGCACGGCCGGTGTCAGCGCCGCCGCCGGGAGCACCCGGCCCCTCGGTCAGGTGACGGCTGGCGGCCGGCAGCGGCGCGGCTGAGCGGCCCGGCGCTCCTTTCGCCTCCTCTCGCCTCCGCGGAATGCTGGGCGGCTCCGCAGCGGCTCCGGGGATGCTGCCGCGGCCGCCGCCGCTCGCCGCCCGCTGAGCCGCTGCGAGGGGCGCGGCGGGGCCGCCGCCGGGCGGGAGGGCGGCATGGCCCCCACCCTGCTCCAGAAGCTCTTCAACAAAAGGGGCGGCGGCGCGGCGGCCCCGCACGGCCGGGCTCCGGGGGAGGGGCCCGCCTTCAGGTGAGCCGGGCGGGCGGCGGCGGGCGGGCCCGGGGGCTGCCCCGGCGAGGCGGCAGAGAGGCCGGCGTGGGGCGCAGGTGTGCCGCAGCCCCGCGGGGTCCCCCGCCGCAGAGTTTCCGGGGGAACGGCCGGGGAAAGGGGGTGCGGCGGGAGGCACGGCCGCGCCGGGGTGGCTCTTCTCCCGCCTTTCCCTCCCGTTGGATCTCTCAGCCATTTTCTGCTCGAGTTGGCGGTGGCACGCCCGGGAGCCTGGGGCGTTCGCCCCTCGGCAGCGCTGGGGGAGAGGCACCGGGCCCCCTGTCTGGCGTTTGTGCGCGGTTGATGGGATAACTCGTGCCCGGGTCTCATCAGCACTGGACAATTAAGAAACGGCTTAATTGTTATGACCTAAATACACGTGCGCAGTCTGGTGACCCGCTAAGCATTAGGCACCTTTCACTGCCCCCTGCTTTTGATACCGTGCGTGCTGAAACGTGAGGCTCCGTAGCTATGGATGCTTCGGGGTTTAAATGTATAACCTCTAAATAATATCGATTCTCTGTGTAATATTGAACTTTTAATGTTTTCTGAACCTTCGGGGGCAGCGTTTTGCTCAGGCTGGTGCTTTGGAGCTTTGTTCGTGTGACATCTGTGCTGCTCACAAGACCGAGCGGCCCGGTGAGCACAGTGACAATCACATGCGTGCCCCGTAACCCCTGTGCCTGTTTTGCTGTGCGGCATGAGTTGGCTGGTCTTGTGATCAGATGGTACACGGGGCTGAGTTGGAATCCGGGCTTTAAACGCTGAAACTACTAAGGATGGTCAGGGAGAGCAGTGGGCAATATTTTGATCCACAAAATGCCATCGTGCCAAGTATGAAAGATCACAGTTGTGGAACCATTATAATTCCAGAGATGATCTGTGCAGCATATTGCCATTTGTGGGCTAAAGTTACAAGATAATGGAGAAACAGTAGTGTAAGATGAAAATGACAATATATTTGGGTTACAAGGTGATTCCTTTGAAAGTGATTGGACACAGTCTTGGAGCTGCAGTCAGAGAACAAATCTGGTGAATTTTGTGAAGCTGCAGAGTCGATATGTTGCACTTGTAACTGCAGATTATTTTTCTGTAACTGCCACTTCTTTTAGCACTTATTCACCTTATGAGTTAAATATCTCCTTTAATGTGGAAGAAAACAGTTCCAGGCTAACTCTATTATTTTGCATTGAATTTATAAATATTCTGTGTCAGAGACCAGTGTTGTGAGTTCTGGATTATTGGATTGTAATTGGATTATCAAGTGTCTCCATGAAGGCAGATTCCTTGCACAGTGTGTTTCCCCCTAAAATCAGTAAGATTATTCTGTCTGGAGTATTTAGTGAAGTTAGGGATTGTACTTTCTCCTCCTTTCTGTTTTTTGGATAAGATATTCCACACTTGGTTTTCAGCTTAAGTAACATTTAAGTTATGTGATGCTTTGCATAAAAGCTATTATAATGAAAATACTTCTGTAGGTACCCTTCACTCTTTTTATCCCCTATTTTTCCTCATTCCCTTTCTATCTGCCTTTTTTTGATGCACCTAAGGTTAATAAAATTTTTGAAGTATTTTACATGTGAATGGAGGGGGTTTTTGCTTGTTAATATTAAGCTTCTTCCTTACAACTTTTAAGTATGCTGTAATGCTTTTTCTTTCTTTCCAGTGATCTGTTCATGATCTGCAAGAGCATGCTTATAGGGTCTGAGAAGCTTTGCTGCAATGCTTTTAATAGACTTTCTGTTCAACAGTAATCTCTGTTTGAGTGGAGAGATGTGATTTGATCTAAGTAAAGTAGGAAACATAATCCTTTGGTAGCTTCTGTATTAAGCACATACTGCTGTTCAGTGTTGGATGCAAAGTGGCAGAATCATTTTCTAATGACAAGGCTGTCTTTTTAAGGATCTTTAGTTAGTTTTATTCCTTCCAGGTTTTGGTTAGTGAGGTCCCTCCATGCTCAATATGTCTGACAGTGTTTAGCTCAGCTCAGGGGTCCTGTGAGACCAATAACAATCTGTATCCTTGGACTTTCAATTGTTATGAATGCCTTGAAAGCTTAAGTGTATTCACACACCCTCCTTACCCTGAAAAAGAGAGGAATCACCAAAAATCTCTTTAGTAGATAATGCTCCTCAAATTAATGTGATTTGACAACTTTTTCCAACTATGTTGTTGGAAAAACTTTGTGTTTTCTAGTCTTCCCAGGAACACCAGAAAAAGTTCTGTTGCAGGGGGCTATCAACCAGGCTTGCATTTTGCCTGTAACAGGCACTGCATGTGCTCATTCTGTTGCACTCTCTCATTTAATGGGAACTACATCTTGGCCAGAGGTCCACGCTCCTTCTGCTCTGAAGGAAGCATCAAACTTCAAGGTCTGTGCTGCTTACCAGGATGAGCTGGCAGTGCCTCAAAGAGCAGGAGACATGGAGCCTATAGGTGAATGTGGAGCCACAGGAAATGATTTCTTGGGTGCATGAATATGAGCAGATTAATTTGGCTCAGGAGTGCTCTTTTAAAGAAAACCTCTAAATTGTCCCACTAACTGCACTTTGGCTCACAAAGCCAAGGGGCTTCAGTACATAAACTGGATTCCTGTTGGAATGAATGGAATTAGAAAGTGTGTTCCAACCACTAATGGGTATTCAATCCCTGGGACCATTCTACAGCTGGTCAAAAGTAAAACTCCAGAGCACATGCAGTGTGGGTGTCAGGTCCTTAGCAGCAATTAATGCACTCTGTGAAGCTAGTCTGAGCTGCATTACATGTTCACATAAGCACAACCTTCACCTGCAGGGTGAGGAGAGTGTAAACATGAGATGCAGATGCTAATATAGAGCTATTGGGATAGTAGGACTTTCTACTGGCCCAGGCCTCCCTTCAAGATAATGGAAGTATGAAGTGCTAGAAGGGTAGTAGTTAGAATTATAGAATAGCTTAATTCCTTTTTTACAAAAATTATAAACCAGCTGGAGAATAGATGTGTATTAGTGAGATATTACATTTGTTCTAAGCAGTTTTGTATACAGACTTGAGCTTCTCTTTTTTTACTGCTGCTTCTTGCTTCCCTTAACTAAAAATATATATATCTATGTGTGTAATACATATGTAAAGATGGATGTGTGTGTATACACACATCCCCTTCAACAGAGGCACTTGAGTGACTGTAATTGAATATATTTCTTCTTAGCCTCTGAGACTCTGGGAAAACCCTAATTACTTTGTGTGCAAGCAGTGTGTATTTATGTGGCTGAATTCCCCTAAAACTTCTTATTTCCTTATCAAATGTTGCTTTCCATGTAAAATTGGTTTAGCATAGTTTGTACAATATTTTGGAGTGCTACCAGGGTCATGTATTCAGCAGAATCATAGATCAGCTTGTGTTGGAAGAGACCTTAGAGATCCTCTAGTTCCAACCACTGCTGCCTTAGACAGGGATACCTTCCACTAGACCACACTGATCAGAGCCCCATCCAACCTGGCCTTCAACATTTACAGGGATGGGGCATCTGCTGCTTTTCTGGGCAGACTCTTCCAGTGTTTCACCACCCTCACAGTAAAGATTTTTTCCTAATATGTCATCTAAACCTGTTCTCCTCGTTTGAAGCCATTCCCCCTTGTCCTGTCGCTGCATGTGTTTTAAAATTTCTCTCTCCATAATTTTGTAGGCTCCCTTCAGGTACTGGAAAGCAGCAATGAGGTTGTCCTAAAGCCTTCTCTTTTCCAGTTTGAACAGCCTCAGTTCTCTTAGTCTTTCATCACAGGAGAGATGCTCCATCCCTCTAATCATGTGTCTCTCCTCTGGACTTGCTCCAACAGGTCAATGTCCTTCCTCTGGTGGGGACCCCCAGAGCTGGATGCAGCACGGCAGGTGGGGTCTCACAAGGGTGGAGTAGAAGGGCAGAATAGTCTCCCTGGTCCTGCTGGCCACGCTGCTTTTAATGTAGTTTGGGACATGTTTGGCTTCCTGGGTTGCAATGCACATGGCTGGGTCATGTCCAGCCTCTCACCCACCAGCGCCCCCAAGTCCTTCTGGGCAGGGCTGCTCTGAATCTGTCCATCCCCAGCCTGTGTTGATACCAGGGTTTGCTCTGACCCTGGTGCAGCACCTCGCATTTGGTCTTGTTAAACCTCATGAGATTGCCATGGGCCCACTTCTTGAGCTTACCTAGGTCCCTTGGGCTGGCATCCCATCCTTCAGGTGTGCAGACAAGCACAGCTTGGTGTCATCTGCAGATTTGCTGAGGGTGCACACAATTCCATCACTGATATTCCCCAAGGGACACCATTTGTCACTGATGTCCATCAGGACTCTGAGCCATTGACTGGTGCCCTCTGGATGTGGCCATCCAATCAGTTCCTTGCCCACTGAACAGCCCATGAAGTTTTAGGGATTGCATAGAGTATAAGCACATAGTATCTCAAGAGTAGAATGTCTCAAGTGCTAAGCATGTATTTGAGTAAGGTATTGGGGGATGGCCTTAAGGAAATTGATCTGGGTTGCAGATAGTTTGATTTTACTTAAACTGATAGCAGTTTTTCTGTAATTGTGTTTACCCGATTCTAGAAGAAATTTCACATCTCTGCTTTTCTGCATTTTTCAACATAAAGTCTGAGGTTGTCCTTAAGCTGTGGATTCAGACTTCACCTTAATTTCAGTCTTTTGTAGTTTGATTTGGTTTTGGGTTTTTTAAATGAAAATAAATGTCTTGGAGTTTTTGGAAGACTGCTTTCACTGCTGAATATATAATTTATGCATTGCAACCTGTGATTAAATTTCTTTGATATTAGTATGTGTAGTGAAGGTCTGTTGTAAAGTAGGGAATAACTTCATTTCAAGTATTTGTTTTGTTTTTTTTTTTTTAAAGGTTGTGTTATTTCAGCTGTGTCTGAAACTTGCATGCAGTCTATTTCCTCAGCTTTAAGTATCAGCTGCTCCTTCTGATGTCTATAATGGAACGAATGTCATGTTGTAGCTGCAGGATATCTATCTGGTAACAGTTTGTTAGCTTTGGTATATGAGATCATTTGTTTGGCAGCTGGTACTAGTGATTCCTTTGGTCATAGTACTGAAATGCTTGGTGAGCTCCTACTTGCTAAGCATTATTTCACAGCATTTATTACCAGCCTGGCAATGTTCCACCTTCTGAAAAAGGAAAGAAAGCAGTAGTGAGCTTGGAGTCTGCTTGTATGTCAGTTTGTTCAAATGAAACACTCCTCAGAATGTTCTTGTGACCTAATATGGGTTTTTTCTTGAGCTTCTTGCAGTTTTGTAGAGATCCACACAGCACTTACCCTACTGAGCACACATGTACATCTTCATACATGGAAATACCCATAAACATCTGGCTGTAAACCTTTTGAAAAGTATTTGAAAAAAATTCACTGTTTTACGTGCTGTAAAAGGGCAATCCAGCCCAAGGCCAGACCTGAGCATGGGGGCAGGACAGGTCAAAGAGCAGATCTAAACTGTACACCATTTCACAGACAGCTGAAGATGAGCCTCAGGCTGCAGTATTACACCTTTGCACTGGTGTTAGTCTTTCATCCATAAAGTGAGCTAAAGAATAAGTTCTGCAGAAAGAGATTTATTAGAGTCTCACTCAAAAAACCAGCTTAGACAGGAAGTCATTGAAAGTATGGTCCTTTGACATGGAAACCACACTTCCAGCCTGGGGCTTTTTTGGAGGAAAACAAGCCCCAAGTCCTCTGGTTTTGAGCTTAGCAGGAGCTAAGGCCATTTCTGCACTAGTTGTTTGAATTTCCCCTCCCCTAAACACTGCTGTCACTGAACAAACCCTTGGTTTGCTCTAGCTTTGCTCTGAGTCTAGCTCCATCTCTCTTAACATTGCAAGAAGACACCCTGTTTTTTGTTTTGGTTTTTGTCTTTGTCACAAATGACAAAAAATGTGTGGGAATGCACAAGCTACTGACATTCTGAGAGGGATGGCTGTACCTTGATTATTTAGTTCCAGGAAAAGATGCATTATTGCCTTGCAGTCAAATGAGTTTTGCCTGTGGGTTATCTTGTTTCTGATTTACAAGTAACTTATCCATGGAGTTCCATGTGTTTATTCTAAAATTGGTGTGCAGTTGGATAGTAGATGCTTGATTCCTTATTCTTAGGGCACTTCTGCTGTTGACATGTCCAAAACTGGGTGAGTACTGTGCCACATACCGTGCTCAGTGGAAAGTGATTTGGGGAATGGTAGCAGCAGAAAGCCTTGGAGGTATCTTTCCTTGGTGGCACAACTTAAAGCAGGAAACACTGCAATTTAACACAGTGATGCTAATGCTGTAGGGGAATAGCTGTAAATGGCTTGATGTGAATGGGAAAATAAAGCTGCTTGGGGCTGAAAAATGTGGACAAGCATTCATAAAAGCTGAATTTGTGGAGAAACGTTTTAAAAACTGATGGAAGTCTTTGTTGCCAGCAGCGGGTGGCTTCATGTAAACTTACATAAACTTTGTAACTTTTCTTATGTAAACTAAGTTCAAGTTGCAAAATAGCTTTATTAAATTTTGGGGGAAGGAAGATGGAAGAGTTTTCACAAAAATGTTTTAGTCATTAGTCATCATATCATCCCACTTTGAGGTTGTGGGATGTAGGTGTTTCCAGTGCATGGTAGGGGCCTTCAGCTGTTGCTTTGGTCTGAACAGTGAGTAACAGCAGACCAAATGCCCTGAGATAGTAGATGAGACAAAGGAGTTGGGGTCAGAGGGGACAGAAAATGGAGTAATTTTTCTCATACAGATAATCCCTTGTTCTGACATTTTGGTATCATTGAAGATGCTGAGGACTTCCTTTGCAAAGAAAATTCTTTAGATTAATACTCACTCTATGTGCTACAATCCGTGGTGATGTACCTGTTCCTTTAAGAATTCCTTCTGACTCTAACAATCATGTACTTTCATCATGTACTTTGCACCTTAGTGATGTTCGTGGATAGCTTCTGAAGAGTAAATTCAGATTTGGAGTCATGTGTTGTGTTTTATATTTGTCTAGAGTTACTGCTAAGTGCACCCTTGATTAAGAGCACACTGTTGTCTTGTATGCAGCTTAGATGAAGCATTGTAAGAAGAATGTTCTTAGGCTGTCCTAATTACCAGTACTTGCTGTGTGAAGGTTTCCATGGGTACATTTCTTAGGCAAAAGATGAGGAATGCAGTTCTGTAGGGTGGTGGTGAACAGGCTTGCAAGAGAGAATAAGCAGGAAAAGGAGGACTTTGAATGGGGTACTCCTGTGAACACAGCAAATATCTGTCTGCACTTTTTCAGTGTGCTTCCTGTGATAGTGTCAGATTACTGCTGATCTGACTAACAGGCATGGACAGGGCAGTTCACCTTTGCCTGTCATGAATCAGCTCCTCTGTGTGTGCTCCACCTATGCTGCTTCTTAATCTTCATGCTCAGGTTCTTCTCTGTTCTGCTCTCTCCCCACTGTAAGTGCCCTTCTCAAGTCACCCTATTTGCCTGGGTTTGTCACTTGAATACCTCAGTAATGTCTTGTGTTAATGTGCAAGGCTGAGATCTCAAGACAAGCTCCTGTGCAGGCTACAAGACAAAGTGTTCTGAGACACTCACTGAGCAAACGAGCGTAGGAGCTCTGGCAACAGTGCTCGTGTCTTCCCCACATCCATTAGGGCAAGTGCAGGTGCATCTACCTGACCAGCAGCTGAAATGTCTGTGGTCAGTCAGCACACTTCTCATAGGGGTGAGATTCTTACAATTGTACTGATAAAGGGGCACGAGGGCTTTACATCACACTTGCTACTGTTAGAACTGAGTCATGATTCTGCTTCCATGGACTTTGCTGAAGTGAAACTTGAGCTGCGTGTGATGTAATTATTGAATCAGTGTGGAGCTTTCTCTGCAGGATGCTCTCACTTCAGTGCAATACAGCTCAACTTTTCTCCTCCAAGGTGCTCAGTGAAATTTTAGATGTACTAATGAAATCAGCTGTATTAAGTAAACAATTGACAATATTTATTCATTTTGCTAATAGAGGTGCCAGCAGTCTGAATTTGGTATTAGCACTTTCAAATTAGAAATCTGAACACAGTAGTACTTAATTTTTTATAATGGAATCGAGAAGTTTCTTACAATAACTCAGCTTTTGTTTTCACTGAGTTTACTGACTTTTATGAAAGAAAACAGGCTTGAATGAACTCAGTGCTCTGAATTTCTGTGCAGAGTATTTGTACTGAATTCTGAATCTGGATGTTATCCAACACCTGGAATTGCTCAACTCTTGGGTTGGGTTTGTACAGGAGTACAGAAAAGCTGAGCAGAGTACATTAGATAAAGTTTTTGAAGGAAACCCCAGAGAGAAGGCTGTACAAACTGTTGAATACATAGTCCTGAGCAAGTTATTATTTAGTTATTATTATTACTATTTCACTGAATGTGGACAATTTTACAGAATGTAATGTTATTATGTTAAAACTCTCTGTGGTCTGGAAAAGATAGTTACTGGAACTTTTTGAAATCTGCAATTCACAGAAATTAGTTTATGTTCAGACAAATTTTTGTTGTATCTTCTGTTTTTTTATGTGGGCACATGAGCTTGTCCAGCTATTGCTTAACAGTTGAGTGCTTGTGTCTGTCACATTTGCTTGCCTTTCCTTCACATTCCCCCAAAATGACCTTTTAAAATCTTCACATTTAACGCCCTGCTCTCTAACTTGCGCTCTAAAATGGATTGTACTTTTTAGGACAAATCATTCTATAGGAAATGTCATGAGCCTTTTGTTTCTGAAGTGTCCTGTCTTGTTTAACAGCTTGGGTTGAACAAGGTGGGTGGAGACCTGTGAGGTGCTGGGAAGGAAGGTGCAGGAGCAAGGAAGAAGAAATTTGATGCAGAAACCACTTTGCTCAGCTGTGGAGCAGCAGGGTTAGTCCATGCATATGAAGGCTTGGTCTTGGTGAATGGCTCCAATGTTACAGGATGCTACTGCATTCTCCTGTTCAGTGCTGGAATTGGGTATTGCCTGGACATTTGTCATTTCCACAGTAGCACTGATAGAACAGTGTTGAGACGCTCTCAGTGGTGTCTGTGTAAAGGTCAGGGATAGAACCAGCTCTTCTTACAGTAGTCTGTGTAAAGCTGTCACACCACATAGGAATGGTTATGGAGGGCTAATCCTCGGCTGTGTTGAGAAGGCTGGAATAGAGAACAGGGATTTAGGGGCCACTTCAGTTCACTTAGCAGACAACCATAGTGACATGCATCTTAGCTCCTACTTGTCTTGGCTTTTAGCCTGGAGGAACGTTGCTCTCCCTTGTTAGCCACTTCAGGAGTGCAACCTCTGCACTCCCAACTGTTAAAAGCATTTCTAGATCACATCAAGTTAAAGAGTTGGAAAAATTAACCCTTTCTCCTTATAAAGGTAGTTATGAGATTTGCCTGTGCATATAATCATGCTTACAAAGCACTAAAATGATTTCAGACACAATTCTAACTTAGGGAGTGGGTGAGTAATACCTAATGACTTTGGTACTTGGGAGACTTGGGGATAGATGTCAGTCACCTGCTCTGGACTAGATCACAGTACAGTTGAGTTCAAAAAAGTTCAGGTACTAAATTTCTTGTGCTCAGAAGTTCCTGGAAGCAGTCTTAAAACAGGGATATATTTGGGAATGCTTTTGAATGGAACTAGGGAAATAACATCTATTTGAAAATAGCTATTTCTGTTTGTCACTTTATCATAGCACTTGGTGTTTATGTACAGCTAGACTGGATAATAGGTGTGCAAAGAAGATGAAAATGCAAACAGAACAATGTATTTTGTAGTGAATGTGGGTTTTTTGAAACAGTCAACTCAATGAACCCATGTGCACATTGATAATGTATCTGTCCAATTTCTTCATTTTTAAGCAAAACACATCTGTGTAGAGTGCCAAAGATGACTTGAACCTCTGATTAAAGAAATAATTCTGTATTTGGATTGAAATGTGTTAGCATGTGAACTAGAAATTTGATTGAAATTTGATTTGATGTTGGCTTTTTGTTCACATTACTGAAGCACTAAAAGTTGACTGTAGTCTTCATCAGAGTTGTATCCTTGGTCCCTGTTTTGACAGAAAGTGAAAAGAAAGTGAGTTTTCTTTGTATTTAAATGAAGTTATCCTGAATCTGTAGTTGTTAGGATGGCTTCTAGAGAGTCTGTTCTGATAGACTTCATCTCAGGAGTAAATCAGGTCTCTTATAAAGGATTTTCTTGTACACTGTTTTTTTGGGGAACACTAAAGGAGCTTGACCAGTTTTTACCTTCTTGTGAGGAGGAAGGTTTCTAATTTGTCTAATAATTGCTACATAAGCTTGCTGACTGAAATTTGTTTGCATCTATCAATGTGCAAATCATTCTTATTGCAGGACAAGGATGCAACTGAATTTTCTAAGTGATTTTTATTTTTTTTCCTCAAACATTTCAGGATTGATGGACTGATACTTGGCAGCCAAATGCTAGCTGGGTGTGGTCAGCTGTAATTACAAACAAACCTGACTGGATAAACTTCTAAGTCTACTATAATACCAGTGTTTTTGAGAAAATGTTTGAGATCCTATGTGAGTAGTTTAGAGTGGTTGGCCTGCTTTAAGGAGGGGAGATTGTTTCATAACTTAATGACTATTTATACATTCAAAGTCCTACGCAATTGGTGGTAAACAGAACGTAAGTCTTTAGCATAGTGGCTTGCAGCAAGGGTAGGTTTGCCCATGCCAGTCAGCTGCAGGACTGTGGTTTGTTTGGTTGGTTTTGTGTGTATTTTTTTCATTGAGAAGGTATATGGTATGAGTGATTTAATTGCCATGATCTTCTGCACATGGTCCCAAGGTGTTCCTCCTTCCCTTTCCAGTGAAACTTGAAAATAAATCTATGTAAGCCTTCAAGATTCAGGTCTAGTTACTAGAAAGCTACTCCGTGTGCTGTCTACAACAGAGAGTTAAGGAAAGTGTTTTGGATGGAATAGACAAATTGTGATAACAAAAACAAGAGGAGCAAAATGTATTTTTGGCCATAACTAGTGAAAAATGCCGGAGCTGACGTTATATCCGTCCATGTTATCACTTCATTCAATCTAAGTCAGGATTTCCTGGCATTCATCTAGACCGAAGCAATGGACTTTGCTGTTCGTGCTGCAGCAACTTTGGGTGATCAAGCATGGCTACTTGTGTATGTGTTCTTTCCCATATTCTTGCCAGTTGGGTAAATCAGTACTTTCTCGTAAATATTCAACTTAGTTTTTCTTCCTTCCCTTCCTGGTTATTGCAGACTAACTTTTCAGCTGCATTCTCTGTTTTAGAAGGATCAAAACACATCTTGTTCTTACAACAGTTTAACATAACCATTTACAGAGGTCTTACCAATATTGTGTTAGCTGGTCAAAAAAACTGGGCTGCTTCAGCTCTCAGCACTGTTGGAGAGCCACATGTGATATCTTTTCATAGAATAGGAATTTAGGAGGTAAATATTAATTTCTTTTTAAGTGAAGTGATACTGCTGAGTTTGTGCTTTTGGGTTAGATGAAACTGACCCCTTCTGAAGCAATTTCCCTTGGAAGAGGGCCATGGGGTCCTTGGATAGCACTTGCCTCTAGCCCTCCTTGAGTGTGTTCTTTTGTACAGTGGGAGTGCGTGTTCTGAACAATGATGAGAAATGGGGATTTGCAATCTTTCTGTGCCCCTGGAGAGAGTACCCTAAACTTCTGTCTGTAAAGCTTGAGAAAGTGCCACATCCTCTGCAGTTCACAAAGGCCTCTTGTGAATGTAGCCTTTTCATAGTAGAAGTGGAAGAAATTTCTAAAGAAATGGTTGCTGTTAACATGCGGGTGTTTTTAGCTACTTGGAGTGAAGGTGTTCGTGTGTGTTACAGCAGAAAAAATTCATTTAGCTAGAAAAAATTGGGGGGAAATGTTCAACACCAGGCATTGTTTATCTCTCTGTATCTATATATTTACATATGTCCAATAAATAACATTTTTTCTTAGTAATTTTTTTTCATATTCTGAAAATAATCCTTTGAACAAAGGTTTAAAAGCTGTATACAGAATCTTCCTTAAATAAAAAGAATAAAATATAGCATACAGGGCTTTATAGAGGAGGGAGAAGGAACAGGAAAGAACAGGCAACCAAACCCATGCCTCAGGATACCAACCCTAAGGTGTGGTGATGTCTGACTTGGCCTGCTCACTTATGTAGGAGATACTAAGGTCTGAGATCTGTCAGAACTTTTATACAGCACTGCAATGGAGTAAGAGCCAGTACAGTGCTATAAATACCAGATTCTGCCTTGCACTGTTGCTCAGAATTCTCCTTCAGACAGATGTACAATGTGTAGTTCTTCCTTGTGTTCAGGAGAAGGTGGGGAAAGGCAGAGGCAGGATAAAGGATTTCTCTTAATCTCATTTTCTGGCAGAGGCAGTTCCCAGACGTGCCTTGGCAGTGTCTGTATTTAGTAGCTGTGTTCCTGGCTGCTGGCCCAGTCACATGGCGCCGCTGGAACAAGTGCCACGGGAATGATGCATTAGCTGGGACCCAGCGCTGCGTGCCGGAGGAGCTGGGGTGGCCTGGCCAGCCCGGCCACGCAGCACAGGCGCCGGACCCAGCGCTGCCTGCTCCCGGATGGCTGCTGCTGTTTGGCTCCAGTCAAAGCTGGAAGCTGGTTATTGCAGGTGCCTTGAAAAAATAAACAGGGAAAGGAGCACAGTCAAATCCTAGAGAGTGTTAAGTTACAAGCAAATTTTCAGTTCTTTGAAATGATAAAGATCATCGCTCTGGAACAGCTTCTGCAAAATGCTTGACTTACTTTGGGTCAGCTGAGCTCTCCTGACTGTTGGAAGCTATGGAGATGACGGCAGAAAGTGGGATGCAAAGGGGAAAGTTGATAAAACTTAGCACAGCTTTCCGTGTGGATGAAAGAGCTAGGTGGTGGACCAAGGGTGCTAACCTTACTGCAGACTTTATCTTTCTTTGTTTAAAGACCTAGTTTAACAGAAACCACACTTTTCTTCATTAAGAAAGAAGAAAACCATTGTAAAACACAATTAAATGCATGCCTTTTTTCATGCAATTACAAGTCTTTAGCTCTTCTCTTTGCTAATGAGGAATTCCACTTCTGGAGTTAGCAACTGAGAGTGCTGTATCTGTGCTATTTGTGGTCCTACTTCAAACAATGTACTTGCTGGGTGTTTTCTTTGATTAGGGTTTTGTTGTATTGTGGGTTTTATTTTTTTATTTCTACATTATTACTGAGATACTCTATTAAAGCTAACTCCCAAACTTCAGACTTGTAGATAAGCCAGTGAGCAGTGATTCCTGATAACTTAGCTCTAAGCTGAGTTCTGACGCACTGGTTTAATGGGCTGCTCTTTATGTTTGCGGAAAGCTGATGTCTGCACTTCATGGCGACTCCAACTTGCGTAGATCTGTTTGTTAACTTCTATCAGCAGTGTGTGTGTCTTGTCATTTTTTGTGCATGTCTGTGATGATACTGCTTTGTAGCAACAAAGATGATGAAAAAATGCTTCCAGCCTTACAAAAATCCAGCATATTGTCCTTGCCTAAGCAGGGAATCTGTGGAATTCTAGCTTTTCAATGAACAAATATATCCAATATTGTTTTGGATTTCATAGAGGAACATATAGAATTATCCTAAAAAAAGTGACCCTTCTGTACAGTGATTTGATACCTAGAACTTTATTTTTCTTCACCTGAACTTTTTCTTCAGGAAAATGTGTGTTGAGAGAGAGAGCAGTGCTCCAAATAATACCTTCCTTCACTTGTTGCGTGACTAATCTGCAATGTATCCCGCCTAACTTGTGTGAAACTAGTAACTATGTATCATCCTTGAACAAGGTAGTTCATCTGAGGTTAATAGAGCTTTGCCATATTAGGACTACTTTAAGTCATTGTGGAAAAGGAATGTGGTGTGGCATCAGCACAACTCTTCTATATCTGAGGTTTCAGAACGAGAAGAAACAATGCAGGGTAAATGAGGCAAATTAGGAGGGAGGATAGAAACCTGTGTTCCCCATAAGCTATTCAATGGACTAAAAGAGGGAAAATCATTATTAAGCAATCCAAAAGATATTCCACTTCTTTAAATACGTGTTTTGGCACTAATCCTGAATGTCTGGGTCTAGGCATTTTATGTGTATCAATCTTGCTAAGTGTATGTTTTGCAAAAAGAAATGCTCATTGAAACAGCAGGTATGATTCAAACTTTGTTTCCTTAAGCTTCTCTAGCCGGTTCTAAAAGCTGTTTGGAAAATAAAGCCTTGCAGGGGTCTCAGAAAATATTCTCTTATATTAAAAACAGTGTTTAAGTTTTAGTGGACAGCTGTAACTTATACAGAAAATTATTCTGAACTACATCGCATACATTTATTTCTCCTCCCCCACCCCAAATTTTCTTGCTAAAGTCTTACCTTGAGTCGAAATCGTTTAGGCAGTTGTCTTGCAGTGAAGATGGACAGGAAATGACCTTCAAACAGAGCAGGTGACATGCTGTCACATAGCCTAGAAAAAGAGCAATTAAATTCTGCTTCACAGAGGATTATATCTGCAGAGCAGGACACTTTCTTCGATTTTCTGTGTTATCTACTTTATGGACTGTGTGTGTTTTCCATGTGTGGATTTATGTAGTATTTTGTTGTTGTTTAGAAACTATTCTGTGGATTTGCCATGTTAATTCCCCAGGTACTTTAGGATTTGTATTATTCTACAGATGATTGCATTTACAGAAGAAGTACTGTTGTGAAGCACGTCTATTTAGTGAGCTTACAGGAGTTCCTTGTTCTAATGCCTGATGGGAATTTGGTAGTTTGATGAATATTCCAGAATTTTGGTTTGTTTGGGGAAAGGGTAGTACAGAAGTGAAAGCTATGATTTCCTGATCTTAGTCAAAGTGTATTATTTCACTTATTTCATTCACACTTCAAAGATTACTGGTAGCACTGGTGTTTAAAGTAGTCTTCCTCAATGAGGTGAGGTCTAGAGTTGTCTTCTAGATCATTTAAGTCACTTGAGAACAGGCCAAAGATTTCACTTGTTTGCCATACTCGGGAGGAGGAGTAATTGTGATCAGTACTTGTCATTTCTCTGGGGATTGAAGTGGAGTTGGTTTTTTTTATTGCTGTAGGTTTCCCTCAGCAACAGAGCAAGTTGTTCAACCTAACCTTGCTCTAGTTTTTTGCTTTGCTTCTATCCAGATTTTGGAGGTTGGGGTTAACTGTGATTACAAAATCATTTTAAGGGTGCTGTGCTATTTAGCAGGTAGCACGTAGCACTGGATTTTGAAATCTTGCTTCTAACTCTACTGCTTGTCTGGTTGACCATTAACGAAGTTATTTTCCCTTTTTAACCTGGAAGGGAAATTGCAGTACAGCTGTTATCTTATAAAATGTTTAAAATTTTACTGATGGGGAGAAAGCCCATCATAATTCATGAGAGATGTGAATTATGAGCAGATATGTCTGGATAACTTTTTTTAGTGCAAAGATGGGGAAGAGGACTTTGTTCTGCAGTAGAATTACCAGAGTCAAGGAGAACATCCTGTGTGCAGCTTTGGTCACTGCAATACAAAAAAAGATATTTAAGCTATCAGAGAGTGCCCAGAGGAGGAGGGCAACAAAAATGATGGGGAGAAGGCCTTGGGGAGAAGCCATGTGAGGAATGGCTGAGGCCACTCAGTTTGTTGAGCCTGGAGAAGAGATCAGGGCAGGCACTGATCTCTTGTCTGTGGTGACCAGTGGCAGGACCCAAGATGGCCTGAAGTTGTGCCGGGGAGGTTTAAGTTGCATATTAGAAAAAAGTTACTCACCTAGAGGGTGTTTGGGCACTCAAACAGGTTCTGCAGGAAAGTGGTCACAGGACCAATCCTGACAGAGTTCAAGAAGCGTTTGACAACACTTTGGGGCACAAGTGTGACTCTTGGGGATGCTCCTGTGTGGACCCAAGAGTTGGACTCTATGATATTCTGTCTTCTGTGGTCCGATTCCTTTGTTCTGTTCAAAAACTTAAATTTACTTGGTCAGGAGTATTTTATTAGATATTTTTGTCATCAGTACTGTTATTGAATTATTTTAAGAGGCACATGACTATAAATTCTCATCAAGCAACTTGAAGTCTACAACCTTTTCTCATTGTTTTCTTTCATACTTTTTCAAAAAACTTTTCAAAGTACTAGTGCCAAGTTCTTGTCCAAGTATAAGGAGTTCTTGTCCTTAGAAGTAAAAGCATTACAGTGCAGAATATCTAGCATGTTTCTTGGTGTTGGTAGTTGGGTTTTTTAAACTGGTAACCATATGGCAATGATGACAGATTCTTACTTGCTCCTAAGCTATACGAGGTTGCTAGGGGTTGTCAGATGACACTTGCTCACATGAGAGCCATTAACAGGGTGTTGTAGCCAGTGTTAGAACAACCTTGCAACTAAGGGCGAGTCACTGCAGAAGCAACTATGCTTTTTTTTTTTTTTTTTTAAAGAGGCCATATGGTTCAGTCTTGTGACTACATAATTGCCAGCTACCTAAATCACATACCAGGAAACAAACATAGCTAAAGTCAATATTAGCTGTTGTATCTGCTACAGCTTTGCACCAGGCTTAGTAGGAAAACCTCTGACAGCAGCAAGAGCAAGTCCGCCATGGCTTCTGAAACCTGAAAGTCATGTCTGTTCTGTCTGGAATAACTGCAGAAGTACATTAGCAACAGCTGTCCTTTTGTATTAATGGCTAATAGAATATATGAAGATCGTTTTGCCTTTTTTTCCCCCAGCTGGAAATTCGGCAGACTGTGTTCCTTTATAGGGAAGAAAGCTGATGGTAAATTACCATTGTTAATGGTTGATCGATAGTGAAGAAACTTGCTTGAGGCTGTTTCTCTTCAGCAGGTATTTAGTTTCTTTGAGAGCTTTACAAGAGGATTTGTAGCTTAGAAAATGTGTGGAGGTACACCAAAAACTGCAAATGGCACTGGGGGACGAATAGAAAGAACAAGAAACAACAGTGATGTACCACTTGGAAATAATCTCTCTTGTACCAAATTGGATGAAAGAATTAGAAAGTCTTTGAGAGACGAAAGTGTCAGCTGTGCCAACAAAGTGACTAGACTGCTGCAAAACAGGTATGCATGTAACTTTTTTGACATATGATTTTTGATGAAGAAAGGACATTTTTATGTAACATTAGATTTATAATCATGTGCTGAAAGGCTCTTTTGTAAATAATTGAAAAAGTTCTGTTAGAAACTTATTCTTGATGATGATGATGACTGAAACTCCAGAAAGTCTTTCCTTTTTGAAACTGAACTGACATACTTGACCGACATACTTGACTCTGATGTGTAAGATTTATGTATATGCAAACTGAGGCATAAAGGGTAATGGCCTTTCTTTTCAATTAAGGTTAAATAATCTTACCTTCTCTTTCTAGTTTCCTAATTAGTTTCCCCTCTTTTACTTTTTTTTGCCACCTCCTGTGTTAGTGGGTCAAGTACTAACTGTGTGGAGCTGACAGGAGAGAATGCTGTGATGTGGGGGAAGAACAGAGAGGAGAACCCTCTGCTTTACTTGTAAATTACCTCTAATTCGAGCATTACATCAGAGTAATATGAAGGGGGAATAGTATTTATTTAACTTTTGTGTTGTCCTTTTTAGACATGTGCCAGCATGTCTCCAGTGTCTGACTCTTTAGAGCTATGTAGCTGTGTAAAAATATGGTTCAGAGTGGCTTTTTCCAAATTCTAGCACCCAAGGGTCTTAGAATTAGTATTCTACATTCAGGATTGCTGGCCTAAGAACCAGAAAAATGTAGATAAATATACATAGATGTTTCAGTCTGTGTGGTTCTCTAGCCTGTAGATGTTGCACTGGAGGAGTGAGGAGTTAGTCACTTTCAAAAACAGTTTAAGGTCAGCTGAAGTAGTTTTTGAATATAAATGAATAGGTCACTCTTCAGTTATTGCATGCATGCTGATAATTATAAAGGTGAAGCAAAAGCTTTCTTTGTAAACATTAGAGTTTGGAGATCTATATTAACTGAAAGTATTTATTCAGGGCAGAATGTGGCAATTTTATTTTTTTTTTTTCCCCCAGAACAAACAAGTTTGCTCTCCCCTAAGTAATAGAGATCTTACCTCCATGTTTCATAACTGTAATTGAAGAAATGTTGAAAAGAACAAGGGAAAGTAGCATGTGTAGGAGAAAATAAAGCAAGCTTAAGCTTCTCTGGGGAGGGACAAAACTTTTTAGGATATCAGTAAGCTGTTCCAAACTTTTGGCTTCCTTTCAAAAATTAAAAAAAAATCAGTAGCATTTTAGTATCTGTGCTAGACCTGGTTCTACTGTCATATGAGCACAGCTTGATTTGGTTTATTTATTTTGACTTGAAGATAGTGTTTTTAGTTCTGGTGTCTTCCACCTACGGTAAAGGTACAATCTGAAGGTGAGGCTGGGTAATCTGTGCTGCTCAAACAGACTGATGGTGTTGAAGGAGCCACTTCTTCCTTTGATTTTTGGCATCATGCTCTTGTCCTTTTTCCCCTTGTTCTGGCCTTGGCCTTTTAAGTCCTTTTGGAACTGGCTCCCCTTAGGGAGTCAGCTCACTAAGCAGACAGGGAACTGACTTGGGAGCAAGAAAACTCAATTAAAATCCCAGCTAGCCTCAATACTTACTTGGAATGGATTGGGAGCATTTTCTGTGTGCCCTTTCCTAAAGGTATATAGGAACTAACTCACTTCCATGGACAAAATGAGTTAGTGTAAGTCATGCTGCCACCAAGAGGTGCAGGTTCTTCTTCCTTTCTACTTTCCTTCTTTCAGGTGCCTTCTACTTCTTCCTTTCTCCACCCATATTTCTGGTCCACTTTCATGTGCTTGGACAGGCTTCTGTTGCTGCAGAGAATTCAGTTTATGGGAGGGTCCAACAATTACCAGCGCAGACATAAGTAACAGAAAGGGTCACATAGTTACGAAAAGGGGTGAAAAGACTTGTGGGGCTCTTACTTCTGTGGTTAAATTAGAAATCATATTTAGTCAGAACAGCCACATTTCACCTGAAATGTGAACATGTACACAAGATCATGTTAATTCAGCTGATTTTTAAGAATATGCAGGACCTGGAATTGCTAAATAAGGAATAAGCTGATACAGAGGTAAGGAAGTAACATTTTGGGGTTTTGGTTTTTATGCGTGTGAAAACAGAGCTGACCAATAAGTCTGCATCCTGTCTGTATTCTTCAACACTCTGCTTTTAGGAGATGACTGAATACTCCTGCTGTCCCTGTTTTGGGGGAACTGTTACATAACCTTGCTTAAACAATAAAGGGTGGAAGTACTGTAAGCAGTGCTCATCAGCTTTTGTGATGGGCATAAACATCCCGGTCATCTGACTGGTCTTGGGCCTACTGCTGGATTCCATGTGGAAGTAATGAGGCTACATGGACTAGTATGCCTGTATAAATTGCCTATAGATGTGCTTGATGTTGTCAAATGAGGATCTCTTCTGTAATGGGTAGGTTTGCTGCAGGAAATGCATCTGTAAGCAATGGCATCATTAAAACATAAGTTTGATATTTGGTTAGAACTATAAGAAGCATTATCTGAAATTACTTCCTTAGATTTGGTTTGCTGGTCACATAAAGCTCTGTATGATAGATTTAGTTTAATTTCTTAGCTTGTTGCTGTCTGGTATTAAAGAATCTGTTTGTAGTTTTGGCAGATTGCAGCAATCTTTAGTTCTAGCATGTTGTGTGGAAAAGACTTAAGTTGGCTTCTACTTGAACATAAAATCCAGTTCATGTCTTATACAGAAGTCAGCACTGCATGAACAACATGAGGTTTGCTTTAGTGCGTAATGAGGGAGAGTTTATTTGTTCATAAGGAAAACTGAATTCATGCAACCCAGCCTGCATGCAACCCTGCATCAGTGGGCAGATGCAGGTCCAAATTGATTCAATCTGTGTCTGAAATGAATCTTTCTCAGTTTAGACTTGTAAGTCTGTGGTCTGAAGTATGGACGCTGCTGTGCCATGGAGATAAAGTCATGGAGATAAATAAGGCTTTACTCTTGCATAGAATTTAAGCTAAAGCCATAGAGATGTAACTTTTCTTTGTTGTTAAAGAAAGGAATGGCCTGCAGACTTTTTAAGAAAACAGCATAGTTACTTCAGGTTGTCTGTTGCAGCAAGTAAGTAAATAGATAGCTGTGTAACTGAAGAGATATTGGGGTATCTGCTACTGAAGAGTATCAGATTCATGTGGCAGACTAGGATGAAGTATATTGATGGCTCTGACTTCTCTTGCATTCAGTATAACTGGATTTTGTAATACCATTGCATAGGCAGTGGGCTGAGAAACCAGTAACAGACTTCTTACACAGATGGTGTAGTTGCAGCTCTCTGTGTAAGCAAGGTGTGTAGGAAATTTGTTGGGCAACTATCAACAATGGTATCAGGTCTGGTCTCATGTAGGTTAGCATGATGCTCTGACTGTCTTTGTAAGGGAAGGCTTGAAAAGAAATCTGCCTGGCACTCTCAGCAGTTCTAGAGGGAACATGTTACATACAGGTCAAGAAGTTTCCTCACTGTGGATGGCAAAACAGCCTTTAGCATCATTCCACGATGAGAAACCTTGTATGTTATGTACATAGAGCATACTTGTATTAGAGTAACTTATAGTGGAGATAGGTATCTGGCTTATTCTGCCTCAAGATGTTTAAAAATAGACCTCCAGATAGAGTTCTTTCAGGTTTGAAAAAGATGCCTATTTAGGCTTTTTTTTCTTAGTTACATAGAAATAGCACAAAGAAGAAATTAAGCTGGCTTTACTTAAAATTATTTTAAAATCCCAAGTCTGCAAGTGTACTTCTAAAGCAGTTGTTCTGACTCTAGCAGGATTTGATAGTGTTTACCTCACTGTTGATTTATGGATGTTGACAGAGCATGGAATAAAAGAAATAGCTTCATAAATTCTAGTCTTTCATCTGTATAGGGGTTTTATGCTCTTCTTTCCATTATCCACCTTCCGTTTCTGTAAAGCACAGTTTGGGGAAATTCCAAAATGTAAACCCCCTTTTGGGTGGAAGATCAGTGTGGCCTTGACTGAAGTCTGTTGTGCAGTTTGTTAAACCAACAACTATTAATAACAGTTGTACTCTCACCCCCCAGGTGCAGTCCATCCAGGTCATGGCTGGGGCAGTGTGACTGAGCATCAGTCCTCTGTGGCACTGCTTCATGCAGTAGTAGGTTTTTTCCATTGATTTCAGCTTGTCAGCTGCATAACCTGGAAGTGTTTTCTGTAGCTAAAGCTGAGGCCAAGCAAATCTCCATGCTCTGATGTGTAGACTGACTCCTTTTGGAATTAGAAAATGAGATTTCTTGTCATTGCCACGATAATCTCTTTGGCTTCTCAGCCTCTGTGGTAGTGCAGCGAGGCAGGTCATGTGCCATGTTGCATCTTTGCAGAATGGACAGATTCTGGCTTGAGAGAATTATTTGGCTTCAGATTGAAGTTCAAGTATCTTGGTTTCATGTACTAAATTATTTTCATTGTAGCTGGACATCGTCTTAGTAATCAATGGCTGCTCTGTAACCCCTGAAATGTCTCCGAAAAGGGAGAAGAAAAATGGAACAACAAAAACCTTGTCTAGCCATTGCAAGGCTTAAACTTTGGGAAAATCTTAACTTGCATTGTCAGGAATACATCAAAAGGAATTAGGTTTGTGTTGTTTAGAGAAGGAAGAGAGAGGATGTAAGCCTTGTGCTTTTGAAAGACTGCAGTAGAGAGGATAGTAATCCACTGTGTTTTATTGCCACTGGGAGTATTGCATAAAATAGTACGCTTACCTTATAATAAGGATGATCCAGGCTGTGTACAGAGAAGAGAATAATAGTAGTTAAGCCTGGAGCAGATTGCTGAGACTAAGTTTTGTGTTCTCTTTCTGGAAAATTTTGGAAGAAGATTGGCTGAAAATTGGTCTGGCTGTGCCTGCCTCTGTCAGTGACACTGAGCTTAGACACTCCTTTGGAGTTCCTTTTTTCTTGGAGCTATGTGATTCGCAACCTGGATTCTGTAAATGTTGAATAAAGCAGATATTTGCCTAATACCTGTTTCTTCACTTAAAAGAACCTGCAGAGTAAACACACTATTTTAATATCTCGTGTTTCTAATCCGTAGCTGGTCCTCGTCGGAGCTGGACTTGAATGAAATTCGCCTGATAGTTTACCAAGACTGTGAGAGGAGAGGCAGACAGGTCTTGTTTGATTCCAAAGCAGTCCGCAAAATTGATGAAGCTGTGGTTCAGGTATGAAATTTTCATTTTGCTGTTGTCTTACTGCTCTTTTGTTTTCCTTTCCAAAAGTAGTTCTTTTAATAGGACAGTATTAACTTCTTAATCTTGTGGTCTTTCAGTGTGATAGCTGCAACAAGCATCATTCTAACAAGCCTATGATCCTGTCTGGTATTTGGTATTTATAATATAAATATGGTATTCAAATGTAACAATACAGATTTGCTTTCAGGCAGAGAAATCTATTTACCCTTAAATTGAGATTGCTTTAGCCTTTCTAATGTTGACTGTTTGCTTTTTGTTGCTAGCCCTGGCTGTGCAATCTGTTTCAGTGATGTACACCATGTGTCTAAAGGTGCTTTTTTCCTTTGGTGTTTGGAGTAGTAAAGCTGTTGTCTCTATGTGAATTAAAACAACTTCACTGGCTAACCACATAAGCATGACACATGGTGGTTTATATGGCCATGTAAGTTTTGGTGACACATAGAAGCAAGAGCAGATGCTCTCAAGGTGCAAGTTCTTTTTTTTCTCTCCAAGCACACTAATTGTGGAGTAAAGCTTACAGCAAACTTAGGTCATTTTAAGATCAGGAAGCCAACAGTGTTTTCTGTTTTGTGGTGGTTTTGCTTGTTTTTTTCCCACTGCCTCCGTTTCTCTTCTACATTAAATTATTTCTAATTTTTGTTTGTTTTGAAGTTTTTTTTTAGAACCAACACCTTCAGCTTGTTAGACTAACATGGTTTGTTGCAGAGCTATATATATACACCTGTATAAGCCATAGAAGAACAGTCACAACTTGTAGGATTTAGTTATGAAAATGCTTTAAAAGCACCAGTCTGTATTTCGGTCACACTGTAAATATGCCATTGTGCTGAATCAGTAAGACTGATGAGCATCATCAGCTGATGTCTGATCATCTACTTAAGAGCGTAAATGGGTCAGACTGCTTGTTAATCTTGCTTCCCCTCTTCCCCCACCCCCTGCCCAAAATCAAGGTCATTACTAAGTATCTTAAAGTTGTTTTAAAACCAATAGCATCTTAGCAAAAAATGCATTTCTGGCTTCATTTAAATACTCAAATTATTCCACTTGCTTGAATACCTTAGCTAAAAGTTAACTACAAAATGTCCTACCAGAAACACTCTATGCAACACTGACATAAAACAGATTATAACCTCCCTCATAACACATAATACAGGCTATAATCTCTTTTCTAGCCAGACACTCACTAATCTAAGTACCCTTTTAAAACAGCCATAGTACTTTGAATGCCATGCAAACACATGGATGTTAAAAATAATTTTGAGTATTTGGTTGTTGTCAAGCACCAAAACTAAAACTTGATTCATTTAAAATTAAGACAGAACTACTTTCAAATTCAGTCCTGTTTAAATTGAAGTCAAAGGAGTGTATGTGTGTCTACTGTGTGTTTTTCTGAAATACACTAAGGCTTATTCACATTGAGTATTCAAATACATTGTTTGTCTTTAACCTGCTAATTCTACCAAATAATGGATTATCTATCCCTTATTTTTGCTGGCTGTTCTTCTTTTTTAGAAATGTGTTAATCATTTGGGGAGCAAAAGTTACATGCAATTTGAGTGATTAATTGTGCAAATGATCACAGGAATTGGTTTGTAAGAAACCCATAAACTGAGATTTTGTTTACATAAATTTTGGCAAAGATTACAAAGAGTAATTCATAACAATTGGGAATGATCTTCCTGTGAAACTGATTACTCTGATTATATGTGATACTATGAAAACCTATCTGAAGTGTGAATGTGAGAGCAGTTCTCCACTTGCTCTGATGCTGGCATTTGAAAAAATACTTTAAAACTGATACATTTTTTTGAACCAAATAAGAGTATTCTTTATTTCTGTTGCTTTCCTGTAGTTTTAAGGAGATTCTTGCCATGATATGTTTAGAATGGGAGTTCTCAGATTTACTTTTTATCACATTGTTCTGTTTTAACATAGAAAATGGCAGATGAGGCTTCTGTAAAGACTTCTGCCAAGAGCTGCCAAGCAAGCAATGGGAACAACAGTGTTTCTTCCCATAGTCCCTCTGTAAGCTGTATGCAAAATATCAAAGAACAGATACCGAAGTATCAGGTAATATTTGTTACTTTGTTACTTTTGTTTTTCCATTTTACTGAAGGAGTTAGTTTATTAAAGCCTGTGCTTAGATGCATTGAATGACTTTGGCTTCTATTACATTACAGCTTAATCTGAACCTTGAGGTCTACTCTATCCTCAAAGTGTTGTAGAATAAAAATATGTGTTGGGTGCATCTTAACCTTTTAGTCTATCTTGGTCATACCTTTCAAGGAGTTGTGAAATATATCTAATAGCATTTTGTCATAAGAAGGTTGTAAGAAGCACTATACTGTTCTCTGTTCATGTGTGCTTGTGGTTCAGGTCAGTTCTGAAGAGGCTGTTGAACATAGTTTATTAAGAATCCCTTTAGTCTGTCTTACTATAACATTAAATTTTAAGTACTTTGTCACTTTCTTAGTAAAAGCATTAGCATTTCACCTAGAAAAATGAAGTTTGAAGGATGTATAGGTTAAGGTGGGAAAAGAAAATGATGATATTTAACTGAAAGGTTATTTTCTTCAGCATTAACAAACTTCTCTTTGTATTTGCTATTGATGATCAGTCTTTGAAACAAAATAAGCAACTGATCTGAAGACTGCATTTCTAAGTATAATCACAAATAATTTTCCAATAAAAAACGTTTCGAAGAAGTTTTCTACAAAGACAGGGAAGGTGAATTTACTCATTTGGATAAGGAAGGCAGTTTATTTTTTGGGGATCCAGACCACAGAATCCAAGTCTTGTGAACATTTACAGCTTTTATCAAACATTCTGTTATATAGGAATGTTGCTGGATGCAATTATTTCTTTAGAAATGCAGAAGATCTTTTTTTCTCTCTTGCTTTTGGGGGTCTGCCCAGAACAAGGATAGCACTGCTCATCTAGTGAGCAAAATGCAGGTTTTCTTCCTGCTGAACTTGCTAAATCCACAGTGTTAAACCCACACTGAGTGCACACTGATCTTGCTTTGTATGAAAAAGATGAACTTCTTTGTTCTCCATTCCCCATGCATCGCTGTGGCACTATGGTAAGTTGAAATAGTATGCCAAGTTATTTTTGACTTTGCTGTTCCCGTCTTCTTGTCTGTGTAGTACACCAGACCAGCCTCCGATGTCAATATGCTGGGAGAAATGATGTTTGGCTCAGTGGCAATGAGTTACAAAGGCTCCACCTTGAAAATTCACTACATACGGTGAGTGTCCTTTTCTGTGATGCACTGTCTTTTCAGGCACTGGGAATTGATGACTCAGTGAAATAAATGACTGTTTATCCTTTCAGCTCTCCCCCACAGCTGATGATAAGTAAAGTCTTCTCAGCCAGGGTAGGAAGCTTCAGTGGAAGCAACAATAAGTAAGAACATCTTTTTTTATATATAATTTCTTTCCTTTCCCAGCCAGTGCAGTGTCTTTCTTTCTCCTTTTGTAGTTCTGGTAGAAAATCGAGAAGGCAGCTGTGGAGAAGAATTCTCTTAATAGATCCTAGGCCAGCCAAGATTTTAATTAAAAAAAAAACAACTCCAAGTTTCCGCTTCCTAATTTGTTCAGGTCATGCAATAAAGTTCAGAGGTTGGGTGCTTTGGACAATCAAAATGTCCATCTCTTACTGCTGTCAGAAGGGTGAGGAAGGGATAGGCTGAGAATGCTTTGACCCCGTATCCCACTTCTGTTTCCTTCAACAGATACGCTGTTCTGTTGTACCTCCTCCCCAAAACGGGCAAATATGAATAAATTGAATCCCAAGTGTCCTAGAAAGAAGCTTCCAATAATTTAAATATAAAAAATAAATGCCTGCTTCCTTCCAGTTTCAGAAATCAACTCGTCCTTCAGTTTGGTTTTAAAGTTAATATTCAGCCTTCTTTTTTTATAAAATGAACCTAATTCTTAAGCTAATATTAATATTAAATATTGATCATATTCTGAAGGAATACTGGCTTCTCCCCCTATTTTAGCTTGCAAGATAGCTTTGAATGCATCAACCAGGATCCCAGTCTGGGAAAGCTGAGCTCCAATCAGAATGGTTTGGGAACCTGTCGCAGTGGAAGTAATCTAGGTAAATATTTCCAGGTTCTGTGTCTTTCTGACAACACGAGGCCATCTGTTCATTCAATTTTGGCTTTTTTTTTTCCCAGTACATCACCTCCTTGGGTTTTTTACCTTTTATTTGGCTTGGTTGTTTCTGGTTTTTTTTTGTTTGTTTGTTTGTTTTGTTTTGTTTTTGGGTTTTTTTCCCCCATTTTTTTCCATTTTCTCTACGTTGCTTTTGTTTCCTAGGTGTGTTACAGCTGTGTAGCAGCAAACTGCTGCAGGGTGTGTCTGAAGGAGGTCCCCTCCGGCTCATCCGCAGTGCTTCTTTCTTTGCAGGTTTGTGTGGAATGCCAGCCACAGTGTGACCCATCCATATGCACACACAAATCCAGCTCCTTCTGAATCTTTGCAGGACATGCATAATTAGTCTCTAGAAACAGAGGGCTGAAATAGTGACAACAGGTGTATCTGGTATATACTTAAAAAATATGTGTTCTGAAAAGATAGCTAAGCTAAATTACTGTGTTTTGTTTTAAAGATATTTTATGCAGTCTTTTAAAGATGAATTAGCCCTTATGTTTCTTAGAGAACTTATGTTTCCTGGCTTGGTGCTGGTTTCTTGCTAACATGCAGGTGTCTTGCTAGTGTACAGCTTTTTCTTCTCTGATCTCTTGCTACTTTTTAATTTGGTGGCAGACATTCAAAATTTTTGAGCTAAATCTGGGAGGCTTTAAAGGTTTTTTTTTCCTTAAGCAATATTAATTTCTTTAATTCTCAAAACTTTAGGCTGCATAAAGTCTCTTTTTACAGGCAGAATGATGATCCATACAGGTGGGTAGACCTCAGGCCTAATTACTTCTGTTAATTGCAAAAATGTGAACTGAAATACCAATGCAGTTTCTTCACAGCCTTTGCAAATCTTGCATGCTCTACAATTTGAGTTACTCTGCACTACTAACACTTCGATGTAATCTGACATAGACTGAGTATTTCTTATGGTGAGGCTTTGTGGACAGTAAATCTCAGTTCAGCAAGTGAAACAGAAGCTTTTAATGGACCTTGTGCTAGACTATATCATTCTGATCTTAACCTGTGTCAAAGGGCAATCTTGCATACTCAGTTTATCAAGAGTGATGAGGATACCACCAGCCCTCACTTTCAAAGTATATCTGATTTCTGATAATGCAGACTGTATTCATATTCTTAAGCTCCTTAGAGATGTTTTTACATTTGGGCAAATAACCTTCCTGTGGTAACATGATACTCAGCACAGGCTACTGTTTGCTGCCACCTCTCTTCACACCATACTGGTTTTGAGCAACAGTACGGGATGTAATTTTTTTGGTGTATGACCTTTAAACTTGAACATTTTTTTAAAATGCTGACAGATAGTATGATGAATTATGTAATATTTTCTATTGATCTGCTCTGTTTGTTTTAGCACACAGCACACCTGTTGATATGCCTAGCAGAGGACAAAATGAGGACAGAGACAGCGGCATTGCTCGGTCAGGTATCTGCTGTCTATCTTGTTTGCCTGCTTTTGTAATTGTTACAATTCCTGGCTGCAGTGATTCACCTGAAATATAGACACCTCGTGACCTGTAAATCCATAATTGTTTTTATCTGCTAGGTAGTTTGCCTTCTGCATTTGCCCCAAGCCTTTATGCA
The DNA here is from genome assembly GCF_012460135.2 of Molothrus ater. Classification (NCBI taxonomy): domain Eukaryota; kingdom Metazoa; phylum Chordata; class Aves; order Passeriformes; family Icteridae; genus Molothrus; species Molothrus ater. Next base: position 31,911,722 of record NC_050481.2, read on the forward strand.
AAAATATTTGCAATTATATTCTTTGTTTACAGCCACCATGTTCTGGGCTCTTAACCAGTTTATAATTTGGAGGAAGAACTGGTTGGAGCCTTTATTAGAGCAAATGAAGAGAAATGGCTTTTTACACTGAATAGGAAAATGAAAAGCAGAAGTCATCCTGTCTATTGTAATGGGAGTGCAACAACTCGTGGGAGAGAACACTTTTAATGAGAATAAGATACATTTTAGTATGTTTAAGTAGGGATGATCTCCTACTTTATAACAAATTAATGTCCTCAAGCAGCAAGATTTATTTTAAATAATAGTCTCTCCTGTTGCAAGTGAGTTGTGTGAAAAAGACCAGAAAGCAAGAGCAATATTTGTGAGAAATTATTGTTAGAGTATGAAGAAAAGTATTTAACCAGCACTCTTTGTGATTCATTGTATGTGGGGTTTCTTACTTTCTTCATAGCATCTCTGAGCAGTCTTCTGGTTACTCCTTTTCCATCTCCAAGCTCTTCATCATCATCTTCTAGCAGCTATCAACGTCGCTGGCTCCGAAGTCAGACAACCAGTTTAGAGAATGGAATTATTCCAAGATGGTGAGTGAGCCCCTTTCTTCTTACAACAAGTGTTTGAGAGCTTAAGCCTCCTTTCTTTAAAAGCACAAACCCTGTTATTAAATGCTCTCAACTCAGTCTATCTTCTGTGCGTGTTACATAAGATTGCCAATATAAAAAAAGGTGAAATTTTGGCTGAACATGAACTTCAAAGCCCAATTTGGAATATAATTCTTTTTATTGATTACATAGGCTGTATATTAATATGGTGTGAATGTATAGGCTGTGTATGAAGCCATATTCTGAAAAATAAATTAAATTGTTTCTGAAGGAGCAGAGCATCCTCTTGAGATGAAAGGGACTGTAACAGCACTGCTGCCATAATGACTTTATGCTATGATCAAGTCTGACCAGTGAGCAGTTAGTGAAATTTTGGAGTAATAGCCCATGACGACTCTCTTAGCTGGTACAGGATGTTCCTGATGTGACTTCTGCCAAAACAGGAAGAAAAGAAAAGCTGTGATCAAAAAGCTTGGCTTCTGTTTTGGAATTTTATTAGCTTTTGTAGCTCAGTGGCATAACAAAGCATGGAATGCAGCAGACTTTTCATAGCTAATAAGCAAATTCTTCCCTTGTCATTTGCAAAATAGCAAATGGTTCTTGATTATCCTCTCTCTGTACTCATCCACCTGTACCCAGAGACAGAATGGAATTAGTGGAGACCTACAAGAAATTCATGCTGTTTGGCCTCTCTCCCTTGTCAGTTAAGAGAAGCATAAAAACTGCCAGTTAAAATATGTAGTCAGTAAAAAATAAAAATTAAGCCTCATTTGCAAAGCTTTCCCTAGTGTAAATCAACACTTGCAGCATTTTTCTAGCTATTCTTAGTGAATAATTTTTAAGATGAAGAATTGTGCCATGGTACTAAAGTAGCAGTTGTGCTGTCTCAATCACACTTGCAGTTGAGAATAAACTGGTTGCTTTAAGTAAACTGAAGTATTTTTTCCTAAAGAAAAAAGGCTGAGAGCAGCCCATGTAAAAAAGGTTAAAACATCTAGGGTAAATAAGATCATTTCAGCCCAGTTTAAGAAGCAGCCAAATTTTCACAAATATAAATTTGTGCAAAACGTTCTGAAAGTTACAAATTGTCTAGAGGAAGGCCTTTTTGGGCTGCTTATTTGCTGTCTGGAGCAGGGTTGTTGGTTTTTTTTCCCACTGGAGAACCTGTGCTGGGGAAAGATACGGGAAACAGCACATCATTATTTTTACTGTCTAGAATTATTCTTGAACTGGGATTCTTTCTAAGCCAAAAGGCCTCTTCAGATACTTGTTTTCTGGTTACTTGCTAGAGAAACAGTAGGCTTCTGGTTGAATATTTCAGTGCCACAGAGTTTGCACCCCAGGTTGTTACAGCCAAGATTCTACAGTCTCTGTGACTGATGTTTTAGGCCAATAGCTCAAAGAAATTGAGATGTCTAGTTGGAACTCCACATAGTCAATTGGCAAGCAAGCTAGATTAGCAGTTTTGTTGAAAAGGCTTCTCTCTCAGACCTAAATTCCCCAATTTCTGTTCCTGGGAAGCAGTACAAAAGCTTGTGATGTTTCTTAGATGCTGACTGACCATCCTTTCCTGACTTCCTTGGGAATTTCTGTCTCTGTATGCAAGTTCCTGAAGTTCAGATGAGGTTATGTTTTTGTCTTGAACTCTGTTTTCCCACAAGCTGTTTTTTTTCTGGGGTTTAATTGTCTGTTTTGTCCTGTGTTCATGGACTCATATTTCTGTGATGAGAATTTTTTGTATATTTAACTTTGTCAAACCAATTAAACTGTAAACTAAGTATTTTTAGAATGGACTAAGAATGAATGCTTAGCCCTGAGTCTTTCCTTTTGTTAATTGCTTCATAGTGTTCTATAAATACTACAGACTCCATTTCAAGATACTTTTGATATGAAAAGACTTCAAACTTTTAATTACCACTGACTGGTATTGCAGTCTTAACTTAAAAGAAACTCTAAAACCAAGCTATTTCCAGATGAGTGCTGCTCAGAATGCGTCCATGGCTTTTTTGTATTTTACCTTTTTCTCCTATAATTTCTCACTAGATTAAAACCCATTATTCAGTTGAAATTCCTTACAACAGACATTTTTCCATACTATTTTACTTATTTATTTATACATATTATATATATATATATATATATATATATACGTATGTATGTAGTGGTTTTCAGTTAAATTGATCAAGACTCTTTAAGCAAGAAAAAATAATAATTTTGTTAATTCAGCAGTATCAATATCTAGTGCTGCAAGGCTAGTATTTATAGAAGAACAGGGTGAGGGATTTGTCACCCTTTTGTATAATCACAGTAAAAATTATGCTGGGCTGAGACTTGTGGGTATCATCCAAGTCAGTTGCCTGTGCCAAGCAGTAGCTTGGAATTTACATCAGGTGTCTGTGGAACTTGACTCTTGAGTAAGTCTTGAAAATCTCCAAGGATAGAGATTCCACAACCTTTCTGAACACTGCCATCCCCTTGATTGACCAATTTCCCCCCATTTGAGATTATCTGCAAACTCACTGAAGGTGTGTTTTGGTCCACAGGCCAGGCTCATAATCAAAACATTGAGCAGTATTGGTCCTAGTAGCAACCCATGTGTAATATTGAGAAAAGACAATTGTTGAAAGAAATGTGGCAGCACTCTCAAGGAAATAAGCAGAACTTTGGGAAATAATAATGGTTATGAAACAGCCACTGGATGGGTGGTTTTTTTTTTCTTTCTGGTATTTTTTTATAGTTTTAAGCAGAAAATAAATCTTTCTAAACTAAAGTCTACACAACTTTGAGCTAGGCAAACATGTATTTGTATGCATTAAGTTTGTGTTTTTACAGTAATTACTGGATGGTGACATTTTGTCTTCAGTTAAAATAGAAAGTTTTATTTTGTATGCAAACATCCATCTTAAGATGCCAGAACAATATAGATAGTATAGGTTATATGTTTCCCAACTTCCCTCATGAGCAACAGTCCAGATTCAAGAGCATCACAGATATGCAGCTGAGCACCTAGAGAGGAGCTCGAGTGCTGGATGCAGTTCACAGCTCCCAAGTTACCTTTAAGCTTTTTTTGGTTATGATTTTGTGTGATGTATCTCTGTTCCCTTTTCTTCATCTCCCTCAAAGGTAAATTGAGGTGGGAATTAGTTCTGTCTCAGAGCAAAGTGTTCACACCAGGCCTCTCTGGGGATTGTCTTCTTCCTATTTGAACAAGCACAGGACTTATCCATCAAAATGTCAGGCATCCTCTGTTCAGAAACATGTGACAGCAAAGCCTTATGTAGTCAGTCAAAGGAGTCCTACAAATGAGTTACCTTCCACTATACAGAGAGCTATGGATAGAAGCTGAATTCTCTCTCAGTACACAGGTAACTGTCCTAACAAATCTGTCTTACAGGTCCACTGAAGAAATGTTTAGTATGGCTGATGAAAGCTGCAGCTCCAATCCTGCGATGGTTCGGAGGAAAAAAATTGCAATCAGCATCATCTTTTCTCTGCCTGAAAAAGAAGAAGCTCAGAGAAACTTCCAGGATTTCTTTTTCTCTCACTTTCCTCTTTTTGAGTCTCACATGAACAAGCTGAAATATGCAATAGAAAAGGTACAGAATACTAATTTGGCATAATGTGGAAAAATGTCAATCAGAATGAAGTATTCTAGAATCTGATAGATGAAGAGTGGGAGAAGGTGCGTGGTTTCAAGCTTGCCTCCCTCCTTACACATGCAGTCTTGAGCTTGAGCCCAGTGTAGGAACTCAGCATTTGCTGAAAGAGGTGCAGTTTCTTTTCTAGACAGAATTAGAATGGAGAGTTTTATGCTATGGGTGGTTTTTCCTTCATTCTTGCCATATTTCACTCTGAGGTTTTCTTGACTCCCTAGAGACTGTGGAAATGATGGTACTCTGACCTTTCATGCAGTGTCTAAAAGAGAGACACAAAATATTTGTCTTGCTGTTGTCTTCTTAGAAATGTTCTCTTCTCTCCCCTTGTCCAGTATTAAGGATTGGTCTCCTATGAGTTGGAGGGAGGTTGGCATTTGTTGCTGTCCTGAGTGGCTGTATAGGACTGGGGCTAGATCTTAGTTATTTTTGACATGTGTAATGAAGTTTAAAAAGATGAAGAATGTGAATCCTTTAAGCAGCTGTTTTGTGTCTTTAACTCTTAATCAAGGCCATGATCTCATGTAGAAAAATAGCAGAATCCAGCCAGAGAGTGCAGGTTTATATCAGCCGTGTCATGGATGCCCTGGGAGAATTCAGGTGAGTTGATGGAATTCTGAATTACAAGGAGAGCACTTTTCATGCCCCATGAAAGATATTTGTCACTTCCAGTTATAAGCAACTGAATGTAAGGTCTTGTATTTTAGACAGTCTTGCAGTTAGTGTGAATGAATTTTCTGCATTGGTTGTTGGGGAAATGTTTTCAGAAAACTTTAGCAAACCAGCTCAGCCATTTTCCAAATGAGAATGAAAGTAGTTCTGTTGCACTCACATGTTCCTGGGATTGTCAGTTAAAGTCTAAACATCTCATCAAGAGCTGGCTTCTGCTGATGACTGTACAGTTGGGTGGAGTGAGGTACTCAGGCAGATAGATGTGTCTACTCCTAGCCAGGGATGTTGAACGATGTAACTGGCAAGAAAGTTGCAGTCAAAAGCTCTCTTTTCTGTAGTTGAGAAAGGAAGGAATGGTCAAAGGCTAAGAAAGTCAGCCCAGGAGAGAGAGAAGGCTTTAATGGAATGGAGGTTCTGTAATATCTGGAATGTAGAATCAAATCTGTGCAATGAATAGAATGAGTTCTTCTTCCCCTCAAATTTATTTCTGAATGGTTTCACTGAATAAAATTCAAATGGGAATGCAAAAAAGAGAAGCCAAATATGTAATTCATATGAAGACACTGGGTTACTGATAATATGAATTGAACAGACTAGTGTTCTCAACACTAGTAATTACTGGAAGAGTAAAAACTCTTCCAGTTTTAGTCTCCTAAATCTTAAAAAAAAAAGGCAGCAAATTATAATCTGGACAACAGAAGAGGAAAGGGGCTACTTATATTTATTTGCAGAATTGAGATGTGCATGTTAACACTGACTTTTTGGGACTTATCTTTGGGCAGAGTTACCATCTGGAACCTATATTCTGTTCCAAGGATTGCAGAGCCTGTGTGGCTTAATATGATGTCCAGCACCCTGGAAAAGAATCAGCTATGCCAGCGTTTTCTTAAAGAATTTACCTTTCTGATAGAACAGATCAACAAAAATCAGTAAGCTTCCCCCACTCCCTTTATTTTTAAGAAAAAGTTTTTGTGCTTCCCAGTGCAAAGCACTTAATGGGATGTTCTTTTGCTGGACAAGCTTTTTTAAACGTTTTTCCCTCCTAGGTTCTTTGCTGCTTTGCTGACCGCAGTGCTGACATATCACCTGGCGTGGGTCCCAACAGTGATGCCTGTTGACCATCCTCCCATCAAGGCTTTCGCTGAGAAGCGCACATCCCAGTCTGTCAACATGCTGGCAAAATCCCACCCATATAACCCACTCTGGGCACAGCTGGGTCAGTATGATTTGGAAAGCTTCAGCTTATAACAAGCACCTTTGTGCATCCACTCCTTTTAGATAAGGGCTGCATGTAGTCCAGGTCATGTTTCCTCCTACCAACAGGTGTCTTTTGCCTGATTAATCAGAGAATTTGGAGGCCTCTTTGCATATCCTGCTTTTTATTCTTGTTACTTGTTGACATCCTCTGTTACACTGTCTGGTTAACTTGTTATAGAGGTATTAAGATGATGCAAGTGCTATGAATGTTGTGAGCAGTTTGGGAAAAAACAAAACGAAATAGACTGGATTGAGAGGAGTTACCTGGGCCTTGGAGGTCCTTTGTAGTTGAAATTGGCTACCTCCCTTTGTCTCTTTCTCACATAGCTAGAATAGAGAGCAGGGCGATAGATTAGAAGTCTGGCAACTGCCAGTAGCTCCATTCACTTACTATTACATGAATGGGCTTGGGGCAAGATTTTTTTTCTATGCTCTGTGCCTCAGGCTGGTCTCTGACAAATTTTATAGCTTGTAAATTATCTTGATACAAGGGACTAGATAACTGATGTCAAATGAGTAGGTGAATGAAAGCTCAGAAAGTAATTCTGTCAGTGATAAATATTTAAAAATTCCTCCTCTTCTTGGCAGCAGATGAAATCCTGACATCAGATAGCCCTTCACTTTAGCTGATGTACTATGTTGTCATGTAAAATAACACACATGCACACTGAGGCAGTGATGTGACTTACTCTGTGATGCTGGTGCTGTCTCTTCCTGATTGTCTCAGGCTTCTTTTTTTCAGTAACCTCTATGAAAGCTTTGCTACTTTGGCCATGTAGTTGTAGTGAGTTGTTTCCTGGTAAAAGATGTCATTTAAACATTGTGCAGAGGTTAGACTGAAAGGGAAATTTCAAGTGTGCTCGTGGTGTTGAGGACAGAGCCAGGCCTGGAGTTACAAAAACCAGCTGGACTGGAGGCGTAAGCTCAGTAGTAGCTCTTGTGGTCGCTCCCAGGAGTCACCACTGGTGACTAGTCAAGAGTCTGTTTCTCTTTTTGTCCTGCCAAGTTCTCAGTGCCTGAACTCAAAATGCTCTCTGATTTTGTTTCATTCTTATAAAGCCCAAAAAGCTGTTACTCTTGTGGTTGCAAAAGCTGATTGTGAAAGGGAGATGTTGCCCTCTGCTGGCCCTCTTCTTTAGGAACAGGGAAGAAAAACAAAAAATCAAGTCTTGGTGCTTAGAAATGGAAATGACAGGATTTTGATGTACCCGTCTTTCCACCTTCAGACCTATGTTTTCATTACATATTACATATCAACTGCAATTATGTACTAATACAATTGTAAGTCCTTCTGTCATGAAGACATACTGTCTCTTAAATACCAGCTTCAATCTAATGGTATTAACAAGTATTAGTGCTTTTTCAAGATAATGATTTTGACTTGTACTGTCTTATTAGTATTTATATAAAAGCCAATTATGCAAATGAACATGAAGCCTTAATCTGATTTCCATAGCAACTGTGCTCAACTCAAAAGTAAAACAATATATTCCAGTTTCATTTCAATATTGCTTGTCCTTGTGACCTACCAGCCTTTTAGATTAATTGAGGAGTCTGAAGCCCACTTTTGGTTCCTGAGGAATGAATTTGCTCGCTTGTTAGGATCTGGGCTTGGTTGCAAGGGTGTCCCTAACAGAAGGAGAATAGCACCACTGATGTTACCTACCACCCAGGAACCTCTCCAGTGCATCTCTGGCATAGTGGGAAATGGCAGATCTTAGCAGGGGAGACAGTAAGAGAGCCATGGAATTACAGTCTCATCAATCCTTGTTTTGTAGGAATGGAGTTGGGAGCCTTATTCCTTTTATGTTCTGTATAACGAGGAGAGGAGGCTGGACATAAATGTGCTCTTGAGGTTTTTTTTTTTTGCTGTGTTAGTGTCGAAACCAGAGGCAAGGTCTTCTTTCCTTGCCCTTGGAAGAAGCCTTTCTGAAGCTCTGTTTGTAACTCTTAATATAGTGTTGCTTCTTGAGGTCTAGTACAAAATCCTGATGGCAAGCTCTGTCCAGAACAAAATTTGAGCAGCCCAGAGGAAGGATTTAGCACCTGAAAGCAGTCTGATAGATTAGCAGGTAGCTGATCAAGCCTCAAGGTAGAGAAGCCTGCTTTCCACACTTCAGGTAGCTGCAGAAAATTGAGCGTTTGCTGGTTGTCTCCCATGTGCTGGTGAGACCAGACATAGATTGGTTAACCAAAGACAATTTAGTGAGTGTGCTCTGATGGGTGTCATGTGAAGACAACTGGGTTAACTCATCCTAGGAATAGACACTTGTTTGAGTTAGCTGATCTTTTACCAATAGGGAATGTGAACATTCCCTTACTGGCTATCTATGTTTACTTCTCCCAGAACTCTGGAGTAGGAACCCTTTAGCTGATAGATGATTATAAGCAGCTGGAAGATAATTGCCACTCTCCCAAAGAAATATGTTGAAAGTAGGATAAGTACAATCTTAGTTCTGTTAAAAATCAGATCTTCAGGATAAATAGCAAATAAGTCATTCTTGGGGGGACTCAGATGATGATGTTGTAGTGCTTACCTTTCATATTGCAGTTGTATTTTGATTTTCTGCTTCTTCACTCCCCCTGCCAAAGTTAAATGCTCGTGTGAGTGAGGTTGGCTCCCACATACACAGCACGTGCCTTGCTCAATAAGGTAGTTATGTGCCTCTTTTTTCTGAACCTCATTTATTAAGCTAATATTTCTTTCTTTTTTTCTTTTTTGATATCTTAGTCCTGAAAAACATAATTAAGATTTTATTTGTGTAAAAATGCCTGTGTTTAACAGAAGGGTCACTGCACTAACACAGAAAAACTTTGATGTGAAAGAAAACTAGTAGAAAAACAGAAAATAGTATAGCTGGCTTCAGAGTTTTGCTGGACCTACATTCTTCTTTGCCCCATCTTGTGTCAGTTTCCAGGTGATAATGTCTTGTAAGCAGAGTGTAAATTAAATCTTAGTGCCTCTTATCAGAAAGAAAATGAGTAATAGCAGCTGATTCCTCACAAAAGCGCTTCTGGACAAAAGCCAGGTGTAAGAAGCATTAGGTGACTTTCTTTGTTACTCTTTGTTTAAGACTTTTATGAATTCACTGTGGAAGAAATTAACTGTTCAATTGTGTCCATAGTAAATGCTGTTTCAAAATGTGTTGAACAGTGTAAATTATATTACAATGCAAGATAAACCTGTGAAATTTTTGCTTTCCTGTGTAGGTGATCTCTATGGTGCCATAGGCTCTCCAGTTAGACTGACTCGGACTGTGATTGTTGGGAAGCGCAAGGAGCTGGTGCAGCGCTTGCTCTACGTTCTAACTTACTTCATCCGGTGCTCTGAGCTGCAGGAAAATCAGCTGACCTGGAGTGAGAAGGCTGGGGAGGGGGAGCAGGTGCTAAATGGAAGCAAGATCACAACTGCACTAGAAAAGGGAGAGGTAGAGGAATCTGATTATGTGGTTGTCACTGTTAAAAATGACCCTGCTCTTGTGCCTCCAATCCTACCTCCAAAGAATGATGGAAGTAAGAACAACAGTACTGCAGAGTGGGTGCATGAACCAGAAAGCACTCAGGCTGTCCCAGTCTCTTCAAAAGAAAAGAGGGAAGCAATAGAAAAGGCCAGTCAGACCTCTGAAACATCTGTTGACTGTCTAACTGGCAGTTTCTGTAAAGGAGCAGCTGATGGTAGAAAAAGAACTGTCACTAATACAGGAGTCCTATCCTACCACTCTGAAGAATCATCTAAATTAGAGGATGTAATGGATGTAAAGAAGAACAAGAACCAGAATGAGAGAAAAGTGGAGAAGCAGTTTTCTAGTAGGTCATCTGCTGTACCTTGTCCTGAAAGGTCTGGCTACAGGAATTCACACTTAGAAAAGGTCACGTTTCAGATTGGAAGTTCAGCATCACCAGAGTCAGACTTAGAAACTCATAGAAGAGAAATGGAAGAAAATCTGAAGGCATTAATTAAACATCCAGAGGTGATACGTTGTGCCTCAAGTTCCACAAATCTGACTGTGGATGCTTCTCAGAATCAAGACAGTTGTGAAGCTGCCTTTATCAGTAAACATAATGTTTGTTATGCACAAATCCCACCGTGTGAGGAGAAGGAAAGTACACTTAACCAACATATGGAAAGTAAAGGAACTGAAGTGAATTTAGTTAATTCAATATCTAGTGAAATGCTTTTGCCCACAGATAACATAGAAACTGTAAAATTGCCAAACATGAAAGAAAATAGAACTTTATGCTCTGGCAATCTGGAGAACTATTCTTCTGACTGTGTAGAAGCAGATTCTGCTGTCAAACAGGATTCTTCTAAAGTAGGTGCTAAAGATGTCCCCTATGGGGATTCTGGAAGGAAAACCTCCTTCAGGGTTGAAGGGGACATTCCAAGGAACGAGAGTTCAGACAGCGCTCTTGGAGCTAGTGATGAAGAAGGTGATTGTTGTATCCCTGATGAAGTGCATCATGATAACATCAGCAAGCGGCTTGAAGAATTTGCAGAAGTGGAACTTCCTTTGCCAAGGTAAAGAAGTCTGATTAATTTAGAACTAAATGGAGTCAAAAGCTGTAGCTACTTTGGAGTTGTTTAAAGTTTCAAGTCTGAAGTCTTCTGGGAACCTAAGTTCCTTGTAGGAACAAATCAGTAGCAGACAGCGATGCAGTTCGTTAGAATTCTTGTAAGCAGATTTGGCAGAAAGCAAACATAGCAGATTTAATAAAGTTTTATGACAAAGGTATATTTCACATGCCTAAAAAAGGTGATCAAACTTTTTATGTAAGCCTACTGAAACATTTAGTGTAGACATGTAGATAGAACATCTGAGGACAGGCAAAACTTGCTTAAAAAGATAACTGTTTAGATTTGACATAATTCTTAAATGAAACACCAATTTGGAATAAACATGGGCATGCTGTTTGAAAATTTTGAGCATTCCAGGTGCATATGAAGTTTGGTACTTAAGGTCAGTTTCTAGACTTACCTTCAGCATGAGAATTGAAGAAAACTCGAATTTAGCAAAACTGTAAGCTGCAGAACATGGAGGCCATATATCTCACAAACTCCAGAGCATATAAATTTTCTTATGTACAAGTTTGAGGAAATCAATACACTGTTAAATTTTAGCTTTTAAAATTCTTGTTTCAAGGAGCGGCAGTAGATGTTTACTGGTGTGGACATTTATGTATACTTGTAGTGCAACTGTTGATTAGTATTTGCAGTAGAAAGAGGCATGACTTTGCATTTACGTAAAATCTGAATGCAGGTTGGCAAGCAAGAGTCTCACCTGCTTTGTATTTCTGTATTTCAGGTCAAATACCATCAGCAGTCAATGTGTGAAAAACTTTGGAAGATCACTTCTGGGTGGTTACTGTCATACATATATACCTGATCTAGTGCTGCATGGAATAAACAATGATGAAAAACTCAAGCAGTGTCTACTAGCAGATCTACTTCATGCAATGCATGTGAGTTGAAGTGCTGAGTCAGAGTTGTGATATTACTGAAATCTACAGAAGTAGGTTTTTTCAGTAGGTGACTTTTTTTTACTTACCTGTTCTGAACAGCCACAACTGCCATGTCTGCCTTTTTGAAAGATGTAAGCCCTTAATTTACTATATGCAATGCTTGTTCATGCAAAAATCATGTGCTTTCCTTTATTACTTTTAAGGCTTTTCTTCCAAGATTAACACAAGGAAGATTGTTTGCAACTGCAATTTACAAACAAGGAAAAGAACCCTTGAGCTGCTTCTCTTTCCCATCACAATAGCAGACAAAATTACCTGCATTTCAGAAAAATTATGTGCAAGTTGAAACATCTTATTTTGCTACTTAGTGGCATGTGTTGCAGGTGAGGTAAAATCATGTTGAGGCCTGTATGATGCTAGTCTGTAGCAGAAATGACTGACTACAGAAGATAATTGTATATAGATAAGAAATTTGCTGTGTTCTTTCCTCACTGTAAGTACTCCTACATTATAAAATTTATAACTAAGCTTTCACTGGAATAACTGTGTGACCTCAGTATGCAATTTAAAATGCTTATCTAGTAATTGTCAGCAGCTTCTTTCTGTAGCAAGAATGATTCTGCTGGCATGACTGCATGTACTATCCAGAGCAGTGATGTGTGTGTCTGTCTGTTCCTTAAGGAACATCAGATTGGTCTGGTGTGATAGTGTGGCTCTTCTTTGGTGGATGACAAGTGGGCCGTGAGCTTGCACAGCTCTTGCTGCCAGGAGAGCCAGTGCTCTCCTGGGGTGCATAGCAAGAGCATTCTAGCAGGTCAGGGGAGGTGAACCTGCCCCTTGACTCAGCTCTAGTGAGGTCACATCTGGAGTGCTGTGTCCACTCCTGGGCTCCACAGGTCAAGAAGGATGAGGAGCTACTGGAGAGAGAGCCCCAAAGATCATTAGGGATCTGGAACATCTCTCTTCTCAGAGGAGACTAGACTGAGAGGGGATCTCATTGATGCATATTAATATCCTAAAGGCAGGTGTCAAGAGAGTGGTGCTCAGCAACAGGACAAGGAGCAATGGCCATAAACTAAACCACAAGAAGTTCCACCTCAGGAAGTTGCACCTTCTGAGGAAGAACTTGATGTTGAGGGTGGCAGAGCACTGGAACCAGCTGCTCAGGGAGGTCATGGAATCTCCCTCTCTAGAGACATTCAAAACCTGCCCGGCCTTGTTCCTGTGTCACCTGCTCTAGGGGACACTGCCTTGGCAAGGAGTTGGATTAGAGGATCTCCAGAGGTGCCCTCCAACCCTCACTTTTCTGTTATATCCTTCTAGGTTGTGCATAGTAAAATCCCTCACATATCTCTGAAACACTGAAACTCTTTCACCATACTGGATCAGTGTAATTATTACACTCTTCATTTTGAAAGAAACTAATCTCTTCAGGGTAGGGGGAATACATGAAGAAAAATAAAATTGAGTAGTGACTTTTAGGCACGAATGAAAATTAAATGTCTCAATCGGCAGATGCAGTGCTGCTGGATGCTGAATGTAAATCTTGTCACTGTCTTGTCATTTTTTGAGATGCCTTTGGTCCCCTAATGGACAAAAAATGCATTGAATCACTTCCTTATTTGCTACATCAGTCTGTAAAAGTAGAACATCAAACTGAGCTGTGGAAATGTATATAAGTATCACATAATGTATATAAGTATCACATAATTGTATTTTGTTTCTGTTGCAGCATCCAGTGCTAGATGAGCCTATAGCAGAAGCTGTCTGCATTATTGCAGACACAGATAAATGGAATGTACAAGTAGCTACAAGCCAGAGGAAGATGATGGACAGTGTGAAGTTAGGCAAGGATGTTCTGGTTTCAAGTCAAGTATCCAGTCTGTTGCAGTCTATTTTACAGCTTTACAAACTGAACGTCCCAGCTGACTTTGTAAGTATTTCTTTGAAGGCTGAAGGCTGAAGCTAATGGAAATTGCTTAGCTCAGATAGCAAGCATAGAGTTCTGTAACTGTGTTGCAATATCAGTGAACTAAAGCCTGATATAATGCAGAGCTGTTACAACATGTTGAAAAGAATCCATCCAGTAATGGATACCAATGGGAACCAAGTTGGTTCTGGCAAACAGCTTCCTGTTCTTGGAGTTTCTATTCAACGCTGTCATGTTGCATACTCCCTATGCCACAGCATCCTTTGCTGTCCTCATTTGTAGTGGAGTTCATCAGAGCAAATCATTAATGCTGGTTTTGCTGATTACAACAAAATTACCCCCAAGTCTGACTGCAATAACTATAGTTCAAGTTTTAGCACTTGATTATTGGTGAGGGGAGATGGAGGGGTTTTTCAGTAGTCACCCCTTTTCTAATAAACAGAATTGATTTGTCCTTCAGCAGATAGTTTTGAGAAATTCTCTAGGAATCTCGTGTAATGACTGTGCTGGCAGATGGAAGAGAAAGATAGAGGTAAACACTAACAGCCCTAAATAGTATTAGTTGGCACTGTTTTGGGTTAAATTGGTGGTATTGATTACACTAAGTTCTTCAAGTCAAATACTAGGCAAAATATTTTTGAGTGTTTTCTCTGGATTCTTGTGGGCATTGAAAAATACAGAACTGTGGTTGAAATTGTATCTTAACACTTGCACAGTCACACCTTAAATCCTGGCATTTTTAAACTGAGTAGTTGATTTTGCAACTGAAGTGTTCTTTCCAGTGTTTCCTTAGGATTTGTGTATGCAGTTTCTATAGGCATTGTGTGCTTTAGGAGGTGTCTGGAGGCAGAATGATTTTCAGGGGTTTTTATTTCCTTTTTCTTACAAAAAGGAACTGTGAAGTGACAGTGCTAGTTGTTTGTAAATTTTTCATCATTTGTCTTAGAAATACTTTGATCCTTCTGTCAGGAGATTTTGCAACTCTGCTAAAACAACATCAGTGCATGGAAGCCAAGTGTTCCTAAACTCTAGGAGAAGTATGACATTTTCATAGTAGTATGTCTGTTGATTTGAATTTGGATAGAAACATATGTATTGATGTACTCATATCAACCAGAAATGACCACAGTGCAGTATGTTTGAAGCTTCCTTTAGGAGTGCAAATCTCTTTACATGCAGTTACTGTTCAGATGAGTAAGTATTTCTGCAGTTTTGTGGTACCAACAAAAAACAACGCAATTTGAGACCAGGTGAAAAGCAAGTGGTGATATCTTTATTTTACCACTTCAGACTGATAGTTGTGCTGCAGAGAGCTTTGCAGTATGCCCTGGTGAAAGGAAAGTGCTGGTAGCAACTACTGCATTTTAGCGAAAGTTTTACCTGCACCTTTAAGCTCAGTTTAAAGTACTCTTTAATTCTTAGAAGTTACTTGACTTTTTTCTATTTGGTCAATGAGAAACTGCAGAGGATGCTAGTATAAAAACTAAAAAATAAAAAAAAAATACTTGTGGACACTGAACAAGATGGGTTAATGTACCAAGCCTGTGGGCAGAAATGTCTTTTGATTTTTTCCTGGTGTTCAGAAGGAACAGATCATATGATGTAAACAACACTTCTTTTAAAATAATGTGGGATTCTTCCTTACTTGCTCCCTCATGACTTAAAAAAAAAAAATCCATAATCCTTAACACAAATACTGGAATTGAAACAGATTGAACTGCTACGTTGTGAATCAGCTGCATGCCCCCCATAACCACTGAGAAAGTGCTCATAGGCTTTTTGCATGAGGGTTACCTGTAATGGAAAAGATAAGAGTGCTTGCTTCCCTTTTGGCCAGAATCAGAAGTGTTATGATTATAATGACTTGAGTGAAAATTTGCTTGAAGCAAATTGATCAAACTATTGTCAAAAACCTTCTGCCTTTCCTCCATTGGTGGCAGTGATTTTACTCTACTACCATGAAAGCACATTTTTTAAAATGCCTCTTTATTTTTCCATTATTAAGACTCTATATTAGCTCATTGAAAGAATAATTAAACATCTTCATCGTGCTTCAGATGATCAGAAAAATGCATCTTAGGCTGCCTACAAGCCTGAGTCTTATTTTTCTCATTAGTTTTTTAATTTACAAAACTGGTCTCACCAGGTCTCACTTCTAATACTTAGGGTTTTCATTCAGCTCCAGCACATGGGATGATGGCCTGAAGCTATTTGCTGCTACTGTTTCTAATTGCTGTCTGTGCCTGCTGGTTGATTATATGTTTGATAATGTGAGGTTCTGTATTGCTTCCTGCTTTCATCTCCTGATTTCAGAGAGCTGCCCTAATTTAACTTTTTTGAAGTGGTTATCCCTGTGAAAAGAAGGAATATATCAAATTGAATGTACCTTTGTCCTACAACAAAATACCTGATAAGACTTCCTACCTACTCAGCTTGTGAAGACATGCTGCCTGCTGACCTTGTCTTGCCAGAATAACCCCTCTCTCTCCTTGAAGCCAAGGTTCCTCTGCTCTCTTGTAGTTGGTATATGAGAAATTGCCATGAATCACATGACTGTATTTAAAATAATATGCATTTCTAGCATTCCACTACTGGAAGTGGAATGATTAAACTGATGTTTCAACTTGAACTATTACCTTTTGGCAATCAGCATCAAATGTTTAAGCAATTTTAAACTAGAAGTACTTAGGAATTATGAAAACAAATGCCTAAAATGGATTTGTAACTTAGTTGCTACAGAAAAGCAGTCAGCAAAAGAGTGATAATTCTCTTACCAATAAGGTTCTGGTGTCTTCCACATCTTGAGTCTTAGTTTCTTGAATGGCACTAGAGCCTTTGAGCTAGAATGATCATTTTAGAAACTGTTGTTTAAACTAAGTCTTTCAGAAAAATAGTACTAACTTATAACAAAGACATCTTGATCCAAGAATACTACCTTAATTCTTAGTAAGATATCTTGAGTTGTTTTGAACCTCATTAAAACTGTTTCAGTTGGCACAAATGCAGTGATGTGAGTGGAAATGTGAGGTGCAGTTTACGCAACAAACTTGCTGCCCAGGAGAGCTGGAACACCCCAGTTCTATGAGGGGTTTCCTCTTTGTGGAGTAGTGTAACTTTTTTATGTTTATAGCACAATTGTAATAAATCCAATTGCCTCTTCTAGATTTTGGAGTGGAAGCTTAGTTTATCTTCTGAGATAGAAGGTAAAGTGATGTGCTTACATTTCTGTAATATTTGCATGTGATTGCAAAAGGTATTCTGAGCTTTGTGGTCTGTGTTTGCAGTGCATAATGCATCTTGAGGATAGACTGCAAGAGATGTATCTCAAAAGCAAAATGCTTTCAGAATATCTGCGAGGACATACAAGAGTGCATGTAAAAGAACTAGGAATTGTATTGGGGTGAGTATTGCAGGTATCAGTCTTCAGCAATGGCAAAAGCTGAGGCAATTATTTTTCCTTTTCATCTGAGTGTTGACAGCTTGTTCTCATGAGGATTTGCTTCATATTTAACACTCCTCTTTCATGTGCCTAATAAGTTGCAAAAATGCCTCTACTGAGCTATCTCAAAATCAGGAGGAGACATTTAGACAACAACAACAAAATACTTGTCATTTTTAAATTTTCAGAATTTAGAGAGTTTGGATTTTCATCATTAGGAAGTTATCCAAGCATTCATACACACTCTGTCTGTTGTGATCTCCTTACTGAGAACTTCATCCCAACAAATACTTCGGAATTTTTGGAATGAAAAGGGTGCGTTTGTACTTAAGCGACAAGAGGGTCTCAAAAATCAGGTGTATAAAAATCAACAGATGTCCTGTCAACAGCTGTCTTCTAATAATAGTACTTGATTGGCATATAACCTTTAGGGAGCTGCCTGCTGACAGCAGAAAAGGGGGAAGAAGTAAATACACTTTCTCAAGATGTTTTTTAACACTGTAGATTAAATCTAACTTATCTTTTTCCAGACTGTTCAAGATTTCATACTCAGAAATGCAGCTGTAGATAGTGAAACAGTGCAATAAGCACTTTTCTCAGTGTGTGTGTACCTGTTAAATGTATATAAATATGTACATACATCCTGGCCTCTGAGCAGCTTCACATTTGGAAATCGTTGGAAAGTGACCATTGCACTTGAGAGACATTCCTTGAACTGTTACTGCATAATAATTAATAATTTCAGCTTTTGGTAATTTTTGGTAAGAAAGTGCTACTATGTAGCAAACTTAATTATATTCGAAACCTGAAATGCATAATCTTCCATAAGCTGATACTATTTTGTTAAACTGGGCTTATTGGTGCCTACTGAGAGACTACAAGCTGAGGCTTAGGGTTTAGCAAATACATAAAAGATTTTTTATTTAAACCAGAAGAGATTATATAGCACAGAATGTAATACTGCTTGCTATCTTTTGTTGTAAGTGCTAACATACTTCTTGGTTTTAAGCATTATTTACCTACCTTTACTGGAAGTACATGATTATTGACAATAAATAGTAATTAAACTATGAATTTATTAGTAGCAAGACACTTCTAGTTTCTTTAAAGTGGATGAAAAATATCATTTTGTATTTCTCTTGTGAAAGTGACTGTATATTATTTTAAAGGCTGTCTTTTTTTTTAATTTCTAGGATTGAATCCAATGACTTGCCTTTGTTGGCTGCTATAGCAAGTACTCATTCCCCATATGTTGCTCAAATACTCTTATAAATTAAATTCTCAGGATAGTCATTCCCTTAAAGTACAATTATGAAAATGGGAATGTTGAATGAAGAACAGAGGTGCCAAACACTGGTAAAGGGGAGCACTGATGAAAGCAGGTGATGACTGTACATTCTGCCACCTTCCGATTCTGATTTCAACCGGATGTTTTATCGGAGGACTTCAGTTTACATAACACAAAAGGCATTCAGGTTTTTCTTACAATCTCACTTCTGACTTAAATCAAGAGACTGCATCCTTGCATTTTATTTTTATTCAAAGGACAAACGTTAACACTATGTGGCAGACCGGGTGCTGCCATCCAAAACGCTGCTCAAAACCATGAAGTACCAGTTAAAAGAACAAGTGGGTTAGAATGGATTTCATAATACTATGCTTGTGAGTGTGGTGTGGTGTATGTCTCTTTGCTGGGGAGGAGGAGGAGGAGTAGCTGTTAACTCTGTATATAGCATTCCTATACAAAAGTGTATTCGGTGGGACATGATTTTCTTGCAGAACATAAGTGTGGTTTTGTATAGTAGAAGTGATGGGCTCAGAACAAGGGACTTGGATTCAGCAGCCAGATGTCATGTGGGAATGGAGGTGTGCACGAGGTTGATGTGACCTTTCCATTTAAGGACAAGAGGTTGAGAGCTGTGGCTGCTTCTGTTTTAATGAGGAGGCATTCTAATGGGCCCATGGCTACAAGTGGAATGGAATGGACTTCCAAGAGAGGGATTTTGTGGGAAAGCCTTATGGAACTTCTGCTACAAGTTTACATTTGTTGCTGATGCAACTTCAGTAACTGTTGATTTGCTGTATGACTGTGGTCCTGGGAACTGAACTTGTCTTGGTGTCATCGAGTATTGCTATCTCCAAGGAGTATGAATTTGGAAAACTTGCGAACGATGCCAGTGCTGTGTGAGCATGTGTCCGTGTGCACATACACCAAACAATTGGCACAAACTGAAGACAATCGTATTGGGGAAATACAAGACATCAAACAACCCCCACCAAACCTTTAGTCAAAAGTATTACTTTTTTCCATCTATGAGTTGTCACTCTGAGTAGGAATAGAAGAGGAACGTTGTTTGAAGTAAAATGAAATGTGGGGGCAAACCCCAATATTTGATATTACTCTGAATGTTTGCAATTACCCTTTTTGATTCTACAGAAATCTTGAACTATTATCCAGGTGCCTTTCCTTACTAGGTTATCTACTCTGACACCAGAAACTACTTCTCCACTAGTTGATACTGGCCTTTGGTGTTTCTAGAAAGCAAAATAAAATTTTGTACTTCACTGTTTTCACGTGGTTGATTAAAATGAATGTAAAAAATATCTTTTTTTGCATAAAGCACTGTTAAGCTGGATATGAAACTATGGACCAGACTAAGGAGAGAACAAAGGATCAAAACATGCTTAAATGGAAAACTCAATGTTGGACTGTTCCGTTGTGAGCCACTGTGAATACGGTGTCTGAAATTGTTATCTTGCGAGCAAATTTCTGGCAACGCAATTGCTTGAAAATAGTGAATTCTAAAAAGAAACTCCTGGTCACCAGTTGTGAGTTCTCCTTGTTGGTGGTTACAGATTTTTAACACTGAAGGGACACACTTTTATTAAAAGTGTTTTTATTTCCTACTACCTTGATGTTTGGACTTTTCTACAGTAAACTTTCAATTATTTGAAAAAATGAAATGTGCTTATTGTGAATTGTTTAAATGTGATGGGGTTTTATTAACCTTGTGTTGCTTTTTGAGGGAAATAGGTAGACTGGCCTACTGTGAAAAGAGGTTGTTTCCACGTGGAGGGATACTTAATATTCTGATACAACACTTCTAAAGCTGTTCCTTCTATGCTGGTTTTCTGACCTGACATTCCAAATATTTCTTTTATTGCTTTTCATATTTCTCCCTAGTATTCTGCCTAAAAAGGCTGAAACCTTTCTATGGTTCAGGGTTTTTTTTCCTGCTGTAGAGTTAAGCAAACTTTTCATATCTTTGGTCTGTGAATCCTATCTGCTGGAAAGTAAATTTACCTCTGCATATGGCTTTTAGCAGATACCACTTTGTTTCACAAGG
Organism: Molothrus ater; assembly: GCF_012460135.2. Taxonomy (NCBI): domain Eukaryota; kingdom Metazoa; phylum Chordata; class Aves; order Passeriformes; family Icteridae; genus Molothrus; species Molothrus ater. The sequence goes on from NC_050481.2 coordinate 31,932,079, forward strand.
TTAAAACAAGGAGTGAACCATAGAGCAAGTCACGTATTCCTAAACTTACCCTCTTGATGGAGAATGTATGTGTGCATGTGTAAGACTATGAAACTGCTTCTCTGAGTGTATATAGAAATCCTCTTGTATTTTCTCTATTTCATGTCACTCTTGAATAGTAGCTGACATCATTTAAATCTGCCCAGTTCTTTTAAAGTGGGGTTTTTATCTGAACAGACTCTTGACAGTTCTTCAAAGAAATATATGCTAACTTAAAGATGTGTTTTTGTTGTCACAGGGTTTACTAAAGAGGACAGAGATCTGCAGACATTCAGTGATTTCAAGATTAATACCATAATCAATAATAGATCTGATTTTACCACATCAACTGTTTAAAAAAAAAAAAAAATCTGCCTTTGGGCAAGACATCAGTTAGCTTTGTGGTGGCATGTGAGCTGATGGTCAAAAGCACTTGAATTTTCTTCAGCCCAGGCTAAAACTTTATAGTTCTTGCTGCTTTCTCTAACATTTTGCTGCTCTTCAGAAATTACACGTCGAACTATTTTATTCTCACAAGTTTTAGTTTTGGGGGAAAGAAAATTCAAATTGAAAGCCCTTTATTACTTTTAAAAGGCTTTAGACTAATGAAAGCTAATTACATATTTCCCCTCCACCAAATGTACTACCTCAGTTGACAGGATTCCACTTTCTAGGGCTTTTTTTGACTCAAAGTCTTTAACTTGTTTTTAGTAGCATCTTGATGTTCATGTAAATTGGTGTGGCATGACAGGGCAGTAAGTATTTACAGATGTGTTTTTTTAGACATTTTTAGGGCATGTTTCTGGTTTTATTTTAATAGGATGAAAAGTGATATGAATGTACAGCTGTGTTGAAAATTGATAATGTAGCTTAATTTTCAAATATTCCAAAGTTGTTTTTATCAGTATTATGTAGGTTTTTTGTAAACTTAAAAACATACTTTCTTGGTTAGGTGGGAGTGCACAGTCTTTCCAAAATCCCACATAAATGCAGTTTACACACTGAAATTTAAAGAATGTATGCTGTTTTCGGGCAAGACTAAACATAGGGTAGGAATGAACAGCTAAATTGTAGAATTTAATTGAAATGAATTCTTTAACCCCAAACAATACCAAGATTGGAACATTTTAATTTAAGTGAGGTACACTCTGAACTAGTCTATACAACTTTCTTTTGCTCCCAAAAAAACAATAGACACTGATTCTGTAATTCACATTTCTGATGGCATCTTCCAGAATTTTAGATTGATTTTCCCCCACTCCATATTACAAGCATCTTTGCTCTTAAAGTCAAAACCTCTTTTCAGATGCATCAAATTCTTGTAGAGAAGGTTTATGCAGAATGATCACTTACCCTTCAAGGATAACTTCAATTAAAAGGACCCAAATAAAAATCAAGTCTGAACTACTGAATTTAGTCTAGACAATTTCCTTCTTTTTTTTTTAACTTTTTTTGGGGGGGGGAAGGGTGGGGGATTTGAGGTCGAATGAGGTAATTTGACATACATGGCAAGTTTTCCATAGTAGAAAAATGTGTGTTGCTATTGCATGTTTGGAGAACATAGGCTTTTTTAGGAATGACTGAACACCAATGTCAAACTACATGTTTTTTTCTTATAGTTGTTTATGTACACTATCTTTTTGGTCAATTTCTTTGCGGCATTTGGTGCAATAAACTTTCTGAAATCAACATAAGTGGTATTTGGTATCTTCCTTTTTAAAGCTTCTGAAATAGCTGTTGTTGTTGTAGCTGAGGTCTAACAGCACATGGACTATTAGATAACCCTTCAGCAAAGTAAGTAACTCTTACAAGAGGTGTCTAACAAGCTACACAAAATTTGGAACTTGGTTGGTTATCCTTGGAAGTTTTACCCCACTTATATGTAAACAAGAGCTCTTACAGTGTGAAAAATACGGGCAGAAATAGTGGAAAATGAAGACAGTGACTGTTGGAGTAGGTGGTGCAGAGGTTTCACAGGTATGTTTTCTTTAGTTCTTTCCATAAGCTTTTGAGCTAGCTAAAAATGTGTTACTATTAGATAATAAATCTAGTTTCTAAAATTGCTCAACTGAACAGGAGTGAGTGACCCCTCATGTCTACTAGATTATTAAGTGGTTTGTGCATTTGGTCTGATTTAGTTTCAAATAAAGAGGTTTTTGATTTCTCTCAGATCTTCCATGACCTTTCTATTTAGTATTCTGAAGCTTATTGGAAAATTCTTATTTAGAAATAAAAACAAAGGAGATGAGATGATCAACTGTATTTGTGCTTCTTTGAGCAAGTCTGAATTAGTCTGATTTGTAGGATCTAAGCATTTCTTACTTACAGACTGAAATGCTTGCTTGTGGGTCAGGTTACCAAGGATTGGAAGTAAGAAAAAAGCCAAGGAACTTTGGCATCAAGGACTTGATAGTGAGGAGAAAACCCAGCCACCTGACTGCTCCAGTCCCTGATCTCTTTGATACTTGTTAACCATTGGACTGTCTTAGTGATTTGTGCAGTTTGCCAACCTGTTTTTCCATCCAGGCCTTCTAAGACTCCATGAAACTCCTCTGCTCTGATTTCACTACTTTAAAAAAATTGTAGTTAAGCTGTTGCTCATACCAGCTGGTTGAATTTCTTTTTAAAGGGCACTTAGCCAGTTTCTCAGAATCCAAATGTTCAGGATGGTGGCAGATTAAGAAGAGGGATGTGCAGAGGCCGGCAGACATTAAATAGCCAAGCACTGGGAAGGGGTGGAGACCTGCATTAATGAATAGTTGCAAGGTATGGCTGAGAGGGTGGCCAAAGAGCTTTTAGAACTGAGAGCTGCAAAGGGGAAAATAATAACTCAGATTTGAAAAATCTCTAACACTGAAGTCAGATTCCATGATTTGTTCAGAAGACGTGACTAGAAGTAATATGAATGTTTATAGTGAACAAGCAACTGAACTGTTTCCCTGCTTATGTAAGTGGCAAGGAAGATCACAGATCTGATGGAGGAGTTCTCCTCATATGTAAAAATGGTTTCAAGGCTACAGCAGTAAACATGAACTATATTCCAAAGTAACTAAGTCTTGTGCCAAAATTCTGCCAGTCTTTCTCCCTACTTTTCTCTCTTTTTGAAAAAGTTATATAGCGAAGCTTTCTGCTGATCATCTGTGCACCATATCCTTTGGTTTTCTGTACTTACAGCTTTGAAGAGGTCAATCAGGACTAAACATACAAAACAGGATTTTGGATATAAAGGACACGAAGCCAAGTGACAAACCACGAGACTGTGACTTGTGTAAGGCTTCTGATCCCATATAAAATTAGCTTAAGTGGACACATGCTAGTAATCCACATGCTGGAAAATTGCTCTTATAATAGTTGCAGTCAGTTGTCTGTCTGGCACAATCCCAAAGCTAAAACAGTTTAAGCAGTACAAGTAGAGTAGCGCTTTGTCTTGAAATCCTAAGGTCAACACATGGCTGAAGGGCTTAGGAGTGACAGTCAAGTGTTCAAATATAATCTCATAAACTGGATTTTTTTTTTTCATTTGGAGCTACAGAAGAGATTCCTCTGATATCTGACAAAATGATGTTTGAGATAGAGCAGATTTCCATGAGGAATGAGTTTCTCACCAAGGAATAAAGCTCCCTCTCCAATGGACAGCGAAATGGTCATGGGTGTGGAAATACAAAGTGATGCTTAGGTCTGCTTGGGATTGTCCCAGGGTGGGTTTGTGTGTTCTGATAAGAGTGCCATAGTGTCAAGGGCTGGGGTGTTTTGGCTCACAAAAATGTTTTGCCTTCTGTTCGATTGAATTCCTACCCTGCATATAACAAAATTGTTTCAAATATGTCTGTAATGTTACCATTTTAGCTCTCTTTTGCTACCTCATCTTGTTTTCCCTAGCAAAATGAGACTGAGGAGTTTTCTGTGTGCCATGTGGATGTTATAATTTTTCGTTTTCTACAGTATTACATCAGTTTTTCCTTTTTTTTAAGATCTGCAGAAGTCCTGTTAGCCTCAAAAGGACAAATCTAAAACTGTTCACTTTAGCTTTGAAAAATATAGGGGAATGTATTTTGTTGAATTAGTTGTGTTATTCTGTACAACATGTAACTTTTGACCTTGAAACACAACTGACCTGAAAGCAATGTGAAATTAAAAATCACGTTTCCAAACCATTCCATCAGATCCTCCTGCCCTCTTTAAGGCACTGACTCGTGTAAGGACATTGCAGTCATAGTGCAAGTGCTTTAATTCTCTAAAGGTTTGTATTTAATTCGGGAATTATGCCTTAACTTTTGATTTGGGGAGCAGAGCTTCCTGGGCTCCCTGTTCACCATGTGGGTGAAGGGAGCCTAGTTCTGCATTGTGGTCCTGTTGATCAGGAATGTTGGGAGCAGGCTGCCTGATGGGGGGGATAAAACAAAAATGGAATTAGCTCTGAGAGAAAGCTAACTTTTTTCCTTTGCCCTTTTGTTACTGCAATTACACTTCTGGCAGCCTCCTGTCACAGTCTGATGTCCCTAGCGTGGAAAGGGTCACTGAACCCCAAGGCTTGTTGAGCGAGGTTCCCTGGGTGCTGAGCTGCTGCCATTGCCAGAGCCGTGGAGTGAGCTGTGCCACGACAGCTGGGACATGACTACCAGAGTTCCAGGTGAGTTTGTCAGGCCTCTGGTATTCAAACCATTTGTGTTACACCGAGCCACAGCTGCACCCAAAGATAGACAGCTGCCTCTGGTTTGCTGTGTGTCATTTTCTTCCCACAAGAATGCAGTAGCCTCTCCTGTTGCTCAGGAGTGGGTAAACACCACAAGCAAAAGATGCAAAGCCCATTTGTAATGTTGCTAAATAAATTCTGAGTCTCACAGGTAATTTGTTGGCTGCTGGGAGTGGCTGCAGGAGTAGCAGTGCATTATTATGTGTTTGAATTAAAGAAGATCTGGTGGCTTCCCAAGTGCAAGTGCTGATGCTCTTGATGTGAAGGCAAGCTGGTAATTAGAGAATGCTGTTCTTGTCCTCACAAGGCTTCCTGTCCTGAGCCTTGTGCTGTTTAGACTGTATTGCTGCAAAAGACCTAATTAACTAGTTCATCCCTGGGATCATACTAAACTTTACAGGGGAGCTGGCTTTCCTCCACCCTGCCTTACTTCACTTCAAATAAGTATTCGCTCTTTTCTTCTAAATATACAAAGCTTTTTTGGCATGTCTATTTTTGTGGCCAGCAACTGTTCTGCCAGCCCTAAAAAAGAGCTGGTATGGACTTTGCGATGAGTGCTGAGATTTTAGATCTTGGTTTAGTTGGAGAGCTAAGAGCTGAATGGTCCCACCCAGTAGGAAAAGCTCTTGAAGGAGAGCTCCCCGGGAATTGCTGTCCCACTGAATCCAAGCAGCAATCTGCATCTGCAGTTTGTCTCACTGCATGTTGCTGAGTGTTGCTAAGTGCCATTCTTTTCTTAACAACTGGGGACTGTGCTAAAAAGAACAAAGATGTTAATGGTCTGGGGTGAAGTCACTGCAGCACCAGCCTGCCCTTTGCCCTGTGACAATTCCAATAGTTTGATGATGGTTGGCTGCCAAAGTGCACACTTCTGCCCTTCTTTGAGCTGTGATGCAGAGCTGGGTTGCATTGTAGCTGAGGTTGAAACATGACTGTGAACTTTACAGCCTGCTGGACTTGCTCAGGTTAAATGCAGTTTTATGTAGTCTGTGATGATGTATAGCACAGAGCATCCTGATAGCACAGCTTGTCAGTGTAGCACAGTGCTTTGCAGTAGTAGTGAGATCATCTCTGGATGTGCTAAACCTGTTTCTACTCATTCTGTAACACATCTTTATCTCATGCTGGGTTAACCACACTGATTAACCATTCCTCATTCTTGACTAAGCTTGACTGGTGGCAGGTTGGGAATTTTCACCCTGTGTCTGTGGCTCATCATTAAATCAGCTCCTGCTTGTTTTCTCAGCATTCTGGTAATTGCCACTGTTCATTACAGAAGGATGGAGCAATTGGCCAAAGGTACGCAGGGATACTGTGTCAAGGGTTAGTATCTGATCTTCTGAGTCCTCAAATGATGACTTCATCATCAAACAGTCCTACTGGCCAAGCTGGGCTGGGGGCATGCATACAACTCCCTTTTCCCTTCCTGGCAATTTCTTTAAAGAGTCAGAGACACCACGTCTGGCATTTAGACAAATCTTTTGTGAAATTTTTAAAGAGAAAATGTGTGCTCGTTCTTATACACTGTGTACAATTACAATTCTGCCTGTAAGGCTAGTTTAGCTAAAGTATCTGCCACGTGCATGCTGCCAAATAAGTGTATTTTGCTTTTCTGAACACCTGCTTCTTTGCTGTTATGCATCTTTATTTTTTGCTTTAGATGCATGACTTATGTGGGAAAAAGTAACTCATGACAAGCAGCTGAGCAACACGTAAGCAGACATAGCAGGAGTCAGTAATCACCCAAGGTAAGTGCTAGTTTTCAGAAAAATAAAAGCAGAAGTGAAAGATCAAAGTCTCTTGAGCAAATTCCTTGTTTGAGGCAGTGGGAAGGTGTTACAGGCAAGCCTGTGGATCATACAAGATGTTAACTTACTACTTCACAGAAACAGCTAGTTTTCACACATTGGCATGAAGTTATCTGTGATGATGCTGTGCTGTGGCAATGCAGCATGTTTATATCTGCCCATTTTAATATAGAGAACAGTGATACAATACAGTTTTTCTTGAAATTAGCCATAAGGGCTGAAATACTGCAGCCAGTGTCATGGCTTTAAACTATGTGAAAGAATAGGGGCAGGAGGCAGCATAAAAATAAGCAAAACAGTAAAAACATGGTACAGAGTCATACGTGCCATTTGACTCTGTGCCACTGTCTGTGTTCCTGATTCAGTCTTGGTGCTGTTTGTTTTAACCCATGTGGTGGGAATCAAGGATAAAAAGCAACCATGACCAGACAAGATGTGACTGTCATTCTCTAAGGGGATAAATTGCCATGGCAATCCTGGCTGTTGCTGTTGAGAGATGGCTGATTTTGGCCAGCTGCTGGGTAGCTGGAGATGGTGAATCCCCTTGGGGATAAGGTGCCTTTTGGATAATTAGACAAGCATGCAAACTCTCTCAAAACAAAGGCCATTAAATTATTTCTTCCTGCTGTTTGAGATGAAGTAATGGCTCTTGTAAAAGTGAATGCCTGAGAGGCACCACCAGTTTCTGAAGGATAGCAAATGCCAAACCCAGTTGGAGCCTCAATTTTTCCCCCATGTCAAGGGGAAGGAATGCAAGGTTTGACAGCAAGAGAAAGAGAAGGCTGGGTGCCTGCTGTAGGAATAGTATTTATAGAATCCCAGAATAGTTTGGGTTGGAAGGGCCTGTAAAAGGTCTTGTAGTTCAACCCCTCCCTGCAATGGCAGAGATATCTTCAGCTAGATCAGGTTGCTCAGAGCCTCACCCAGCCAATGAACAGTATTTGATCTTTGTGCTCATGATGAGGATGAGGTTGGAGCACTCAGCTGTCACCCAGTGCAGGCGCTCCTGCCAGCACAAGGGAAGTGGCTGCAGCAGGGAAGACAACTACTGGTCTGCCCCTTTCACTGAGGTCTGCTTAAAGCAGTGGTGAAATGGGAATGTGGGGCAGCAAGTTTCACCTTAGTTAAGCCAATCTGCTACTGATCCCTTGTGTTTGCTGGCGGAAATATGCCCTTACCCACCTGCTTGCAGTAGGGGTCAGATGAGAGCTGCTACTGTGATGCCTTGAGAATCCATAGCCAGGTGTAAGGATGAGAAGGAGAAGCACGACTCCCCTTTCCAGCATCGTCTCCCCATTGCTTCAGCGTAGCTGTAACAGGAAAACTGCCCCCTGAAGGGCTGGGGAAGTACCGGAGCTGCAGCTGGCTGTAACACCGAAACGTCTGCTTGGTGGGACCACTGCCAATCGTGCTCCTTTTCCCCAGCTGCAGTTAGTGTAAAAGCTGGTTTCAGGTTGCTTGCCTAGCTCTAGATTGGCATCAAATAGCTCAGCTTTGCAAACCCTATTTGCTGTTCATGATGTATTTATTGGACCTGATTGTTATTCTGCCAGACTAAGGTAACCTATGGAAATATATCCTAATTTCTCCCTTCCTCGCCACAGAAGCACCCTGTGAGGGTAGCTATCATTATTTCTGACCTTAATACCATGCTAAGAAGAGGAGTAACTCCTGGAAAATTGCACGATGCATTTGTTCTGTTTCCATCATTTTTACTCTGCTCCGTGGCCATTACAGAACACTCTCAGGGACTTGGGGCTGGCAGTGGGCATCAGCAGGAGTGGGAACCACTTCATCCAAGTATCTCCCACAGCTGTGAAAGCTGCAGAAGGGCATTGTGGAGCTCTTGTTTCTTTCCAGAGTGGAGTCCCTGTTCTGTGTGAATTATGAGCACAATTGTCAGTGCTCCCAGCGCCGGCAAGGGAAGCTGCTGATAAATGAGGTGCAGTAGCAGCAGCTGCAAAATCGCTGTCCTGTTGGCTGGGGAAAGGCAAAGTCATCAGAGAATTAAGATGAACTGCTAAGCATATTTTGCACTCAGAAGGCAGTTCCATAGGAATTAAAAGGAAAACACTGCCATATAGGAGTTTTTCTAACTTCTGCTGGAGCTACAGCTGTTGCTCTTCAGGCCTAGTATTCCTTCATGAAATGAACTGCCCCCACACAGCTTCTTCAAATAGGATCAAAAGGGTCAGATGGAAAAATTTATAAAGAGGTGGAACAATTCAAAGAAGAATGCAGAGGCATAGAGCAATGACTGCTTGGAAATCAAGGTCAAATCGTGCCTTAATAGCTGAGTACACCCAGGAGTTCAGACATCTTAAATCAGACCCTAATGACCATGGCTGGGTAGAAGACAAGAATCCACATGTCTTTTTAAACTGCTGTCTTGTGCATGGAAATGTGGCTGTGTGCCACCAACAGAGAGTAAGAAAGTGCTGTCTTCCTCTTTCAAAGCTTTTTTTTGCTCTCATGAGATTGAGATTTTACACTAGCCATCCTATAAAAAAGAAGTCAGTAGGGAACACTAAAGTAGTACTAGCCACTTGAGCTGTGCTGTGTTTGGCACATTGGAGTGCCTCTGGTACTTGGTCATCTTGTCAATGTAAGAAAAAAATTAAATTAACAATATCAACCTCAAGTTTGTTTTTCAAACTTCTACTTCAGTGTGACTTGTTCTCAGTTATTTTGGTCACATTTCTACAGTTGAAGACTTGTGACTGTTTGTACCTTTTGCACTGTATTATTTCAGTTATAGGTGAAGTGTAGCAAATTTTTCATTTCTCTGATTGACTTTGCAGCTAGCTTTCTTCACCCAAGGAAACTGGAAGCTACTAAAACCATGCCTTTTAACCAGCACAAGGAATAGAGCTGCCTTCTGCCTTTCACTTCTGCACATTCTTTCTGGTGCAGTAAAAATTCACTTTAAAATTACCTGTAGACCAGCTACACAGATGAATTTTGAAACACTACAGCTTTGAATTAAAAGCATTTTTTACCCTAGGTCTGATACTGTGCCATCCTCAGAAATGGCATAAAGAACCTGGCAGAAGGCTGTTTTGCTGAGCAGCTTCTATCTGGTCAACATAAAGTAGACTTAAGTAGAGCTTTAAGACTAATTCTCTGTGCATTTCTCACTTGAGGCCATGAGCAGAATGTGAACCCTCAGGCTCTGAAATTAAGAGATGGGTCTCTTCTAAAGCAGCCCTTCTGAGGAGCCAGCCACAGCCCCTGTGTCAGGTAAGACATGGTTTTCTTCCATGAGTTGTGTCGGTGTCTGCAGGGCTGCAGCAGAGCTCTAGGCTTAGGCTTGGCCTTTCTGTCTCAGATCTAATTCCTGGCCTGCAGCATCTTCTCTTCCCCCCCAGATAAATCCCCCTTTCTTGCATGGGCAGCAGTGCTCTCTCTTGGCACAGGGAAAAGCAGCCCAAGTGCAGGCCAGCGGGTTGTGGCTGCCAGGGCCATGTGAGCAGAGCAGAGATTTACTCCTTTAACTTGACAGGTCTAGGCTCTTTCACCATCTCTGTCTGCCCAGGGATTGTGAAACCTCTTAGCACGCTGCAAAGTGCCTCAACCTCATAGTAATTTCTCTTCCCCAAAGGTATAATGAGGTGAAAAGCTGGCCCCTCAGCCAGTGGTTCAGTACAGGCTCCATGAGGCTACAGGGCAGGGTACGTGGCTGATTCATTTCTCTTTCACAAGACTGCCCGGCTGTGGTACAAAACAGGGTTATTCCCAGGGGCTGGGCTCACTGAGGTTAAATATGTGCCTTCCTTTGTCAAACTGTTTTCTGCCATTTCTGCACGTTTCACAAGAGGGTTGAGTTACTGGTGAGTAAAATTTACAACCAGAAACCTCAGGCCCTTCAGAAAACCAAAGGAGAGTTGGAAGGAATTACGTGCGTTTCAAGAATTAATTTTTAGGTGTTCTGACATGCAAGTGTAACCAATGATAATGACAGTGACTGTTTTTTTTTAAATAAACTCTTTGCAGCTGAGAAATGTGATCATTCCAACAAAACAAGAAAGCTTAACCTGCAGAAAAGCTTAACCTGCAGCCAGCAGTTTGGCTGTTCCATAAACTCCCTAGGCTAAGAGGCTGTATTTGTGCTGTCTTCCTCTGTGACAAATGTGCTTGGTGCCACAGTGGTGTCACAAGCCCGAGCCAATGGTGCTTATGGCTTCCAGCTGGGCTGCTGAGTGCTGGGAATACAACAAGCCAAGCAGATCCCGGGTTTGGTGGAAGCAGCGTCCAAAACCAACCTCATTTCTAATGCCTCCTGTCCCAAATCCATTATTAGTCAGGGAAATGTTGACCTTGCCTGCTGTACCTCAAGCACAGCAGCCTTCTGGTCATTTTTCTGAGCTGACTGCTGCAGTTGGCTCACCTCAGGTAGACTTTCTTCAGGGACTCAGATAATAGTTGGTGTTCACTATTGCAGTTGAAGTCTGTGTTACTGGAGAAGGTCTGATGTGACACTGGCTAGGAGACAGGGGCCAAATTCAGGAAGAATTCTCGTTCTGATGAGAGGAGAAACCCCAGGGAGATGTTTAATCACTGCAGATTGAGTGATACTAATGGTGAAGTTTTTTATCCTTTGTGTTAGCAGTGACATGTTGTGCTGTGCAAAGTGCACTGATCGAGTTACTCTGTCGCTGGCCAGAATTCTTTCTTTGCTAACCCTCCTCTGTCTATGGTATTTTTTCCCCTCATGTTCACTTTGGCATATCTGATATTACATGGCCGGCTTTCCCAGGCAGGTACCTGGGCTTGTCAAGTTTTTGGAAGGCCACAAACAGATTAGTTACCTCTTTCCATTTACCCTCTCAGAAGGGAAACTGCTGAGACAAGATCTTTCAGGAATGTAAATGACTCCCTTTGTCTATGCTACAAATGAAGAAACGTAGATTAATGTCACCCCTGGGAGGCTCCTTTGGAGAATTTTCACGTCCAGCACTATCGCTTTGGTTCATATATTCCAAGCCAACAACATTTTCATACCTGAATTAGGAAATTATGGATTTATCTGATGCATACATGCATGTATTTTCATGTATTTTCAAAAATTACCTGTGTGTTAGAGGTTCATCTGCAGTGCAAGGTTTGGGGGTCACTGGAGTGCTTCTCCCTGGAAGGCAGCAGAAGACTGGCAGTAAAACCTCATTTTTCAGGCTGCTTGATGTGAGGAGGGCAGCGTGCCCTGTGACCTGGCTGTGACAGGGGAGCAGAGCTCAGCGTGTGGGTTTGCACGCACAAGTTTTCAAGAATTCTGGCTCTTCCCTTGGGGAGAATGCTCTTCGCTCACCTTTTTCACTTCAGAGGGAATAATTAGCAATGTTGTGGGTTTTTTTTTTTTTCATTTGAGGTAGGTAATATGCAAACCACGGTGGCACATCCAGGCTGCAGTTTCAGAAAAATTTGCTTGAATTTAATGTTGATGAAAATCTAATGTTCCAACTTCGAGTCAATGCGTCATGTGTCAGGCTTTCAGCAGCATTAAGTTGCCAATACCTATAATAAAATCCTTATCCATCTGGCTATCCTTAGCCTTAAAAAACAACAGAAAAATCTCAGCTACCATCCAACTCTAAACCTGTTTTCTTACTGAACCAATCTGGTTGTATCATATGCCATTTAAAAGCTCATATCAATAACAGGGATATAATCACTGGTTTTGTTTGAATATTTTGCCTCTTAGTGCAGTACTTCTCTCTCAAAATTTGCCTTGAGAAAGAGAGCCTCTATTATGATTTTTTTCCCAAGTTGCATGGATAATTGATGTTTAAGATGTTCATAAGAAAAAAAAAAGCCTGCATGTAACTGATAGGACAAAGATTTTATATCCACACAGCAGTTGTTCTGTAAGGGGACCAGAATTTCTAGGTTGTCAACTCTGTTGATTATTTGCACTCTTGTACTTTTCTTGTACTTTGCCCAGCACTCAAATCTGATTGTATTTAATGCTGCTACAGTAGAGATATTTTTATTACATTGAAAACAAAATTAAATTAAAAATAAGGTTTGAGAAAGCAGCATTTAAAGGCAGAATATGAGGGGGATGAGAAAAAATATTTTTCCTTGTTGGGTTTTGTAGCTGTTAGCTACACAGAAGAGGCATGTTGAGGCTCAAAAAGATGTCTCTTCATTGCCAAATTCTGAAACAAAGTGTGAGAGAGGACTGATTAAAAACCTCTTCAGTCCTCACCTCTACCTCTCCAGCTTCTGCCTTGCAGCCTTTTTCTCCATCCTCTGCTCCTGCTTTTGGTTTTGGGCTCTTGCACTCATCTTTTTCCATCATGGTCACCTTCTCTCACTCAGTATTGTTTTCATACCTTCTCATCCTTGGACCTGTTCTGTCTTTTGCCTGTTCAAAGGACGTGGAGCACATGCAGAACTGGGCATATTCACTGAACCTAGGTGACAAATTCTGATTCAAATATAGATTGCTTCTGAGAATGGTGAACCATGTGTCCCAAGCTGTAAGGCTTGGTCAGGTGGAAACTGGAAAAGCACAACCTGCTCATGATGGCACACTTGAGGAATTTCAGGTGTCCTTTATGGAGTCACTAGGTGTGACAGCTAGCAAAAAACCCATTCCTTCTACTTGTTTTTTGTAATACAGAGAAGGAAACATGCTTTTATATGCCCCAGTTACTGAGATAAAAGTGATCCATTAAAGGTGAATCTTTAAAAAAGGAGACTACCCATGCATCAAATTTAATGGAGTGGTTTCTTAGGAAAACATATACATTTAAAAAAAAATAGTTCCTTAAAAAGTAATCATAATTATGAGTGTTTCTTAGTGTAATATTGAAATACAGGAATCTGGCTTCTTTTAAATATCATGCAGGACAAAAAAAGGAGAAGAATTAATATCACAGGCAGTACTATATTTCTCCCCATCTACCTGGACTGATGAGAATTCATTTTTCGCTTGGATAACATTTTAAAAAGACAAAAAATTCAGCCAATAAAATCAGCAAAATTCTTCCCCTTCATTAACTAAGTGCCCAAGAGACAAATGGACAAAAATATAGGTTCCTGTATTCAAGCGGAGGTTGCAGATTAAATGATGCAATAAATTTACCCCTGGGCTAAAAGCAAATTTTCTTATAACGTAAAAGTCACCTTTCAGATATGTTGGAATCTTTACAGGGTGCAGGCTAAAATGATGGGGAATAGCTCTTTAGAGCTATGGGCGAGATCATGCAGAAGTGGTGTGTGTATCTATGGTGATGTTCTTCTCTCTGTCACTGGAAACAGGCTGTAGGGGCTGCAGACATTCAGGTGGAGAGGAGAAACTCCCTGAAATGCTGGGTCATGTTTAAGTATTTGAAGTTTAGTATGGACTAGGTGGTTTCCAGCTAAATGTTGTGGAATGTTGCACAATTAGGTAAACTGCTAAAAGTCATAATTGTGATGATTATTGTTTTTCCCAAGGAGACTCCTAACAGTACATTTCCCATATGTTATCCACTTTATGGGACTGTATGTCTTATTTCACATGTGCCTCGTTTTAAATATTCAGTTTTATGTATTTTTAATTTATAGCCAAATATCTCAGCATCTGAGAAGGCAGGTAAATATGTTTGCCTCATTTTTGGAGCCCAGGCAGCTAGGGAACAAAGAAGTCAAAGGTTTGTTATATGATATATTGGCATTTAAGCAAATGACTAGCAGTCTCCTCAAAACTGAAAGCATGACCTTTTGTGAAATGGCATTCTTTTATTGAACAAATGTGATTTTAATGTATTCTGTAATAGCTGCTTGCTGTTGTGATTATATGAAATTGAACTGCCTTTTGCAACAGTGAAAACTACAGTGAGAACAAAGGGACTGACCTGGTTTTGACTCTATTCGCTTCTGCAAATCTGCAAATGCATTTTTTGTAGCCTGTGGAAATCAGTTGCTGCAAATATTAAATCTCAACCTCTACAGTTTTGCTGTGGGGCAGCCTCTAAGTCATGAGTTAGTGACAGGAGAAATGAGAGAAACTTGAGCTGCAGTGTTTTTAATGTTTTTTTTTTTTTTTTTTAAGTAGAAGCATTTAGTTAAGCCAAGTAAATCCCTACTCATTTACTTGCAATTTTAACTCAAATGACAAACCAGCAGTTGCTGAGGACAGGTTATGTGGGTTCCTTGCGAAACCCCTTCATGAGAGAGACAACATCCTCTTTCCCTCAGCTGAAGGCTGGGAAAACAGCAGTTCAAATTTCTGCTTGTACTAAAGCCCCAATTCTTGGTAGTCCTGCAGCAAGCACAGTGTCAGCAATTGTAATTCCTGACATTTCTAACTTGGAGGAGGGGACTGAGAAGAGTAGATGAAATCTGTTTACTTTAGACAAAAATGGAAGGTATGTTCTTTGCTGAGAATGTACCCACAGAGGGCACAGACAAGAAAATCATTTTGGTAGTTCATTGCTTAAAATACAAAATATATTCCTGGTCTTGAACAGAAAACCTTGGAGCTTTGAACAGGTGTGCAGCTGAGAGTGTGGAGATAGGAAAACTCAACTTCTTTGGACACGACACTGTGTACAGTGAGACATGACAGCTGTGAGCTGGAGCTGCCGCCTTCATCTCTGAAGGTGTCCTTGTTCTAAGCCATTTTGCTGCTGCTGTCTTGAATAGATAAAGCTGAGTACACAGCCAGAGCCCAGAAGAATATCCCCCTAACCTTATCACTGGCCTTGCTTACATCTTTGGAAAGAGAATTTGCTGAGAAAGTACATGGCCTCTTCATTACAAAGTGTGAGATGTTAATTATTGAGAAATTCATTATTCCTTTTTGTCTTAAAGGAAAATGCCAGGAAAAAAATGCATTAAAATTGAAAAGGGAAAGGCTGTCATTAGTCATTTCTGGATTAAAAATTTGGGATAGGATATTCTGATAATACACATGGAGGGAAATAGGCAGCCAGATAGATCCAGCAGGGGGTTCCCAAAGCGTTTGTGACCTTGAGATCCATTTAGCAGATGCTTGGGTTGGTGGTTCCTGGGTCTATTTATGAGGATGTTTCTTCAGAACATGTCCGGCTTTGACAGATCCTTCCTCTTCCAGAATAACTCACACTCCATCCAGGGAGTATCTCTGTTGTGTGCAGTTGTAAACGACCTCTGCATAGGGAGGTAACTCCCAGCCTTTCCTACAGCAACCATGTGATGGCTGGATGCAGTTTGGCAGCTTTGTGTGTCTGATCCATGGTGGTCTAGTGGTTAAATGTATTCAAGTGTCAATATAGAACAAGGAACTTCTTCTGTCTTCACCACATCTATGGCCAAGGACAAATTATTTGAGATGTCTGTGTCTCAGAGTTTTCCCAACCATAAGATCAGGATGAAAGGCTTCTCTGGGTTACTGAATCACTTGAATGCTTTGATTCCCAACTGAAAGAGAGATTTTTTTTTTAAAGTATTTCTAAATTGATTCTAAAAATAAATAGCCCCTAATTGTTCTGCCACTGGCTCCTCTCCACTTTGATAGAGCAGTTCTGGTTCTCAGTGGAAAGAGGAAGCCCTGCACATCACACAAGATATACAGAGTCAAACAAGAGTCAATCTCCAGCTTTCTCTGACTACTCCAGTGAGCATTACAGTGTTAATGGTGAACAGCAGGGAAATGGCATATTTACTCATTCTGATTTCACTTGCTGTAATGGGAAATAATTCTCCTGAAGTCAATGGGATTGCATTGGTGTAAGAGCTCTATGAATTTCTCTGCCCTCAGGCTGATGACAAAAATTGTTTATGGCCATACCATAGCAAACACATATAGGAAAGGCCTCAGAGCAGGGTAAGATTCTGTAAATGAAATAAAAGCAATGTATTTAGCAGATGAACATTTTAAAAGTAAGACCCTGAGGAAGTCTTGCTGTTTGGCTTATATACAGAGCTCTCCCCAGTATTTTGCCTTTCCACCCCAGCACAGAGCTTCAGCTCTTCTAGAATCAAGCTTCCCTCACCAGCCACTGTCTACTGGCCAAAAAGGTTCACATTAAATCAAAAATGTTCAATCCCCATAAAAGATAGCTGCATAGGAGAGGTCCTTGGAAAAGGGCAGCTGTTGTCTTTCTGGCTGCTCCAGCTTTATGCTTAGTGTTGGAAAGCAGAACAAAAGGAAAAAGATGAAGGAGGCTGAGGAATTGAGGGGATGCAGCCTGTTGCTGTAACAGAGGGTAACACCCTTGTATGGCAAACTCCAAGCATGAGGTTCAGCCTTGGCCTGTGACATTCCTCTCCCTGCATGGTGACATCCCACTGTTCATCCTCGCTCTGATGCTGGCCCTGGTGCTACAGAGGCTGGAGGTCATTGAGCAGTGGGTAGGGAGTCAAAAAGGGAGGGTGAATGGGAGGTAGGAGACCCAAGAGCAGTTCAGCAACATAAGAGTACATATTAAGAATGAAATGGGGAAAATAGGGTTGCTTTTTGGCTTCAAGAAAGTGATGTTGACCATTATTCCTTAAGAAAGAAAACAGGCAATTAATCTGGCTCTGGTACAATGTCAAGGCAGTTATCCAGGGAAAGTGGGATGGGAGGGTGCAGAAGCCACAGGTCACTGGGGGCTGCCAGGACAATGCTGATGTCAGGCAAGTGGTGAAGGACAGGGAGGGCAGAGGAGAAGAGAGTTAGGATATCATGAAGAATGTGGCAGGTGCAGGACAAACCAGGAGATCAGGCCCAGACAGCTTGGATCCATGAAATGCAGGTCCTAATTGACCCGCCTGATCTTCTTCTGTGGCAAGGTAACCCATCTGGTGGATAAGGGGAAGGCTGTGGATGTAGTCTACCTGGACTTTGACACAGTTTCCACAGCATTTTACTGGAGAAACTGGCTGCTCACAGCTTGAATGGGTGCACTCTTCGTTAGGTAAGAAACTGGGTGTCCATCTGGATGGGTGGGCCCAGAGAGTGGTGGTGAATGGAGTTCCATCCAGCTGGCAGCCAGTCACCAGTGGTGCTCTCCAGGGCTCAGTACTGGGGCCAGCCCTCTGTAATGTCTTTATTGATCACCTGGACAAGGGGATTGAGAGCACCCTCAGTCAGTTCACAGATGACACCATGCTGGGTGGGAGTGTTCATCTGCTGGAAGGTGGGAAGGCTCTGTAAAGGGGTCTGGACAGGCTGGATTGATGGGCCAAGGCCAACTGTATGAGGTTCAACACAATGAAGGGCTGAGTGTTTCCCTTGGGTCACAACAACCCTTTGCAGGGCTACAGACTGGGGGAAGAACAGCTGGAAATCTGCATGGCAAGAAAAGGACCTGGCTGGCAGCAGCTGAACATGAGCCAGCCTGGATCAGCAGGACCAGGGCAGGGACTGTCCCCCTGTGCTCAGCACTGGTGAGGCCTCACCTCAAGTCCTGTGTCCAGTTCTGGGCCCTTCATTACAGCAAGGACATTGAGGTGCTGGAGCATGTCCAGAGAAGGGAAATGGAAGAAGACTACAGCAAGGTGGGGACTGGTCTCTGCTCCCAGGCAACAAGTGACAGGAGAAGAGGAAATCGCCTCAACTTGCACCAGGTGAGGTTTAGATTGGATATTAGGAAACATTTCTTCACAGGGAGGATTCTTAAGCACTGGAACAGGCTGCCCAGGGAAATGACTGAGTCACCAAAATTAAGGTATTTAAAAGACATGTAGATGTGGCACTTGAGGACATGTTTTACTGGTGGGCTGGGCAGTGCTGGGTTAACAGTTGTACATGGTGATGTTAAATGTCTTTTCCAACTTAAAAAATACTATGATTCTTCAGTTCTGTCCCTACTTCAGAGCAATGGGATCTGCTTTGGGTCTGAAGGTGGGGGAGGCTCAAAAGAGAAAGGAAGGCAGAGTTCACACCTTCTTTTCTTTGCAGCTGTTCGGTCTCTTTTCATCTTACAATAGAGGATTTGGGTACATTCTACATACAACTCACCTGATTAGCTGAAAGGGATTATATTAATGCAACTTTGAGTTTAGGAAGCCTTAAATCAGCTTTAGTTTTACAGGAACATATTAATTGCAGTGCTTTTTAATTTTTTTCTTTTTAAATGACACAAGCATGTCCTTGGAGAAGGTCACAGAAGTTTTACTGCAACAGCTGAAACTTTTGTGAGCTTTGTGAAGGAAACTTCCTCTTGCTGGTTTCACACCCTTGTCATAAAAATCCCTTCTCACTTCTTAAGTCAAGCCCAGAGAAATCCACTCAGTAAACTACAGTAAGAAACAGGTTATTCCTTGGGAGGAGCAGACAGTTTGCTCCAGGGAGTTGAGGTTGGAAGTTCCTCATTGGAAAGCTACCAGGAAAAGTAGCAGTGCTGGGCAGGGAGAGGGTGACTGGGATGGGGGAAGCATTTTTAAGGTATGCAGGGAATAAGTAGAGCAAGCCCAGGGAAGTGGTTGGACTTGGGGGATGATCTTGCTGATGGATGCTTAAACAGCTACATCACCAGTCCAAAATATCTCAGTTACTAAAGGCTGCCTACAACTTAGTTATTTTCTTTTTCCAACAAGGAAAATATTATGTCTTGTGGGAAGTCATGAGGATGACATACCCAAGAACATTGCATATTTGATCACTAATCATATAAAGTTAACATCTTCTAAATATTTCCAGCAACATCTGTCCTAGTTTAACTACTGGTTTTTGTTGCATTCTTTTATGGAATAATATCCCATAAAGCAGAGTGAGTGTCACTGCCATCCATTACAGGAATTAAACTTGTGGGATTTTCCTGCTTATTGAAGCTGAATACCCTTCATCCTTTAGAAAATGCTTTCTTCTCATTTTATGCCATTGCATAATCCTGATTGCCCAAAAATTTCAGTGTTTGCCTATGATCTTACATACTTAATATTTGGCTCGGATAAAAAGGGAGCACAGTGAGATAGTGATTTCACTCACAGTGAGGGGGGGAAATAAACAAACAACCCTACATCAATATAACAGGAATACAACCTTAATTTTCTGGGGTAAAAAATTAAAATCAAGTACAAAAAACCAAAAAAACCTGACTACCCATCTTTGAACCAGTAGAAGAGATTGGCCTCATACTCCAAAGGAGAAAAAAAAAATCAATAAATTACTTAAAACTGAAAAGAACAAAGAATAACAAAGAAGAATGTGGACAGAACTCCCCCTATAGATGATGCCACTGAGACAAGACACATTTGTCCTGTACATATATATAGATTATATGTGCTATAATAGGGAGTAAAGTATTAAGCAGGTATATGTGCTGACATTTTGGAGGAAAATATTTCATTTTTACTGAAGGCACTGCCTTCTTGGTAGATTTGCCAAAAGACTAACTTTTTTACAGCAGAATTTACAATGCATCACAATTCTAAACAGAAGTGTGGATATATTTCACAACTGAGGTGATGCCTTTCTGTCATTGAAGAGAAAACTTTTTTTTTAGAGTAAGAAATCAAAGAGAAACCTTTGGTGTTACTAGAGTAGTAGAATTCTAGCAGTTCTAAAACATTTTGGATGTGAATTCTCTGTAAGGTTGAATTACACAGGAAATTTTTTGAGACCATGAAATACCAACACATATTGGTCCTTGAACTACTCTGCAAAATCCAATTTTTTCACTCCCAAGAAAGAGCAACCCCAAGAAATGCAAGCACCTTATAGCTCTGTCAGTTCTACAAAGAAACAAAGGTATGTCAAATCCCAGTTCTCCTATAGGGAAGTTTACCCCTCCTGTATCATCCCAGAAATGTCTCTGGTCCAAGTTTGGATATACTCTAAGATGAGAGTAGCTGAAGTTAGGCAGAAGAAGAAAGGTTGTGAGGGTGAGAAAAACTCCATAATTTCATAATAAGGCAGAAGTTCCAACATAAGATGAGGCCAGTCTGTTTTAGTGAGTCGGTGCCAGCTCAGTCACCCCTGTGGCAGAAGTTCTCCTTGTCCATGCAAGTGGTAAATCCTCCCACTATTGATCTAAGGGTTGGAAAAGAGTTGTTTAGCATTTCAGATCATCAATGAGCATTTTGGCTCACTCACCCAAGCAAGAGAGAAACAAGGAGAGGGAGAGGAGAGCTGTACGAGGCTGGTTTTCTTTACGGCGATTTTTACTCCTGGATGAGGTTGAACTGTTTGCTGATGGTCCTTTGTTGATTGTTTGTATTATCAATGTAAATCCCCTCACTTCTCATCAACATGGAAGCCAGTAACCTAGCATTGCATTGCTAATATCACAATTCCTCTTTCCTGTAAAGGATGTTGGACTCAGGAGTGAGACAAAGGGTAATGTTTCAGTGGGACTGAAACAGCAAATACAACTATGTTGTTTTGATTGTTTTTATTTTTTTTAAAGCTGAGATGTGGACTCTGCTAATCAGAGATAGCAAGACTCACCTAAAGATACAGAGTTAGTTTCCATAGCAATGAAACCTATAAGTTCTCAAAATAGTCAAGTCTCTATTAGGCTAGAAGCAGATAAAAATAATTTGCTTACATAAGGGCATGCCAGATCTCATGCACCAAAGAGTTCAGTTTTAAGCACATGGAGATAATGGGTCTCCATACGTACCTGAGTCTTTTATTTGCCTGGGAAAGAAGCACTCTTGGTGTGAAAAAGAAAAGTGCCTTTATGTCCCTGGCTGACTCTTTTTCAACCTTGGCCCCCTTGCCCAGGAGCTTTGCCTTCGCTTTCTGCTGCTGTGCTACCTTTAATGCAGGCTTTGGGCTTTCCCATGGGACAGATGGGTTCCATTTCACTGAGAAAAAGCGGCAGCACTGAGCTGCTTCCTGCAGACTCCCCTCTAGCTTGGCTGGATATGCTTAGGACCCTCCACCTCATGGTTTGGGTGAGATCACTTACACTGACAAAGAGGAAGGAGCACACTCTGAAAATAGGTGAGCTTAATTAGGTAGGTACTTGCAGGAAATATCCTCATCCCTTCTTCCCATCTCTCCAGCAAGGTCTAGGTGGAGTTACAGAGAGGTGACCAATCATGCATTGCATTTCCTAGCCACAGACCCTGCAGGATTCCAGCTGGAATGGCGTGGAGGCAATGAGAGTTCTGCCACCCCACCACGCAGAGCACTGGTGTGCTGACCTACGAGGTGTGGCTGGCACTCTGGTGCTGTCCCAGCAATGCCACACTGCTGTTAATTAACCCCATGTAAGCTGGATGGGGTTAACTTGGAATGGCATTGCAAAGGCAGAACTGCAAATTTAAAGTGCTTCTATTCCCTATTTTCTGTTGCTTTGCTGTAAAAAGGCAAACGAAGACACCAGTAAACACGCTTGAGCTGAGACCTTTTGTAACCAGTGGTATTAACTCATATAATAGCTTGTGAAGCTGATCTCTCAGGACATCATGTTCCTTTAGAAAAGTCTGAAATATGTTCCATGTACTCATGAATTACACCAAAGTCATTTAACTTAAAAAGGCTTTTCACAAATTAGCACTGTTTCCAAGACTAAGAGAATCTGAAGAGAATCAAGACTGAAAGGTATGTCAGGGAAAGCAAAAAGCCAATGGTGAAAAATAATCCCCTGAAAATTTCAGCCAGTTTCTAAAAAAAAAAAAAAAGTGTTAATGACTGTTAGCATATTGGGAAGATCTAATTTAATTTTCTAATAGCGCAACCTTTTGTGAGACACTCCATTAACTAATTGAATGCATTTCATTTATTTGTTTCCAACTTGGGTGACTTTGTTTTCCTATCCACCTTCCTGTGGTGAAAAGCAAATAAAATATTCCCCAACAGCAAATTGCTGTTCCTTTGTTCATCCATCAATTTAAACTAGGATTACCTTTCCAAGCACTTAATAAGGTGCATGTCTTATGAGTGCTTTATAAAAATGACAGAGCTGCAACACTGCCTGGTGGTGCTGGCTGCCTTCCAGCGATGGGCCAAAGACACCATGGAATCACATAGTTTATGGAAGGAATTTTTATGTTGTAGCTTGTCACCAGGCTACAAGAGTCTCAGCAATGCACTACTATAATAACCAAAATAAGCAGTGAGTTGACAATGGCTTCCTGCTCCCAGCACATGAGGAAGCAGGGCCATGCCACAGCTTAGAGAGAAATTATAGCTTTTGGAGACCAGCTGGCCCATCTGTTCCTGGTGCTGCTGCTACCCCAGCAAGGTGGAGTTCAGCTTGGAGGAGCTGCTCAGGCTTTTTCTTGAGCCTGTCTCTCGTGCCCAGTTGAGCTTCTGGAACCACCTCTGCCATTCCAGGTGTACAAACAGGCAATGGGGGCAAAAGGAAGCTGCTTACAATGCTGTGAGAGCTCCTCGTGCTGTGGATCACTGTGAAGGGAAGCACAGTCCTGAGCAGCAGCTCCTGCTGCAGCACACAGAGCTGAATGCAAAAGGGAGGGAGAAAGAGGCTGAGCAGAGCTGTGTCTGTGTGTCTGTCTGCATGGCCTTGTCCTTTCCTGCAGCACATCTGAGGCAATGCAGAGATGTGGTCGCATCTACTGAGCAAGAACTGGACCTTTCCACAGTGCTGGGAGCAGCTGGGCATGCTTGGACACCTGCTGTGGCTGTGAAGGCACTTCAGTCATCACCTGCTGCTTCCCAGGAAAGTCCTAGGAAATTTGGGCATCTCTCATTTTCCAGTGGAGGTCACTGCCTTGCATATATTAACATACTATTCCCAGTGGTCATTTTTTTGAGGAAGGTGAGGAGATACAATGAAATTCCTTGGGCAGTCCTTCTTTATAAATGCCCCTAGTTTGTTTCACAGCTCTGTGTTTTACCTAGATTATGAATACCTCAGCAGCCAAAGCTTCTGGTTTTGGTAAACCTCTTGCACTCATATATTGCTGGGGTGGTGTAAGTTCTTTGCACATGCATGGTTTGGTGGAAGGGTTCTGCCATTCCCATAAGGCCTTTTTCTACTGCCACTCTTCAATTTCTGTAATGCATTCCTAGCTGTAGATGATTATTAGTTTATAAACATGAGATTTCTTTCAAGATGTGTTAATCAAAATAACTGGCAAAATTAATTCTCATTGAAAAAGGAAATGGGGTTTTCTGTATGGCACTCTTTTCTGTAAAAGAGTGCTCTCTCATCAAAAGGGATTAAATATTCTCTAGAGAGCTCTTCTAGCTGCTTAAAATGTATTGTAGTTTAACTCTGGAATACTTCTATGGATTTATGACAAAATATCAGCTCAATACTTTATTCTCAGCAGTTTTCTGCAGCAGTGTGTGCCAGTGGTAGGATTTCATTAGATCTGTTGAACTTCAAAGTCAAGTATGCCAATAATTTGCCTATTCCAGAGATTTTCAGAGTAGCTCTTTGTAGGGCACTGATCAGAGCAAATGTTAAAAAATTAATGAGTGGTTACCATGGACTTTGGCACCAATGTGTTGCTTCATCTTCAGCAGCCTGTCAAAGCAGTATGCTCTGCCAAAGAGAAACAGAAATGTGGTACAAGGTTAACCTTAACACATCTGTGACACCCTCAGATAGCACTGGGAAAGAAGACTAGGTCCATTTCCACCTGGGAGATGCAGACAGAGAGGTGCCTATGAAACCAGAGAATGTGAGAAATAACAATCACTAGTTTCTTCTAGATTGTGCAAGTGCTGCAGAGGCAGTGGGCTTGGCAGAGATTACTCCTTTAAAATTTCCCCAGAAAATTATCTAAAGAGGCAATAAAGCATCAGGTAGAGAAATGCCTTCCTGCAGAATTTTTAAGCAGAGGAACAGTAGCTGAAAAAGTACGGGATTATTTGAAATGCATCTAAAGGTCACAAAAGGAAGTCAGAAAAGGGATAAGATCCAAAGTCCATGACAGACTGTACCTCTGAGGTCATGGGACACAAATACAGCTAGGATGGCAAATATCACTGTAAGTAAGTCAAGGTTCAATTTTCAGTAATAAGCAGTATTTTAAACTTAACTTGCTTGACTGAGATAACCACATGTATTACATTTATCTTGGGGAGAGAAGCAGCACTGCAATGTATGTGTTTGTCAGCAACACTTTGAGTAGTCTTTATTTGAATTCCTGTCATGCTTATCTGCAGGCAGGACTTGGACCATATGTTGGTAAAAGAATTGCTACAAATAGCTGAATCAGAGGCTCAACAGAACAGGGTGCCTTAATTGTTCTCCTTGAGTTCTTTGCTTTTCATCTTACTTGCTCAGTGTAATTGTTCAGGTCCTGTGCAATCAAA
The DNA here is from genome assembly GCF_012460135.2 of Molothrus ater. NCBI lineage: Eukaryota > Metazoa > Chordata > Aves > Passeriformes > Icteridae > Molothrus > Molothrus ater. The sequence continues at coordinate 31,956,734 of NC_050481.2, forward strand.
CAGCACATCAGACATAGATTAAGCAGTGACAATTGCTCAGGCAATTTCTTTTTCCTTCTCCCTCAGAACTCAAGTTGCTTCTGATTTGCCCAGGCTGTACATAAAGCAGTATCTGGGCAAAGCCTTCAAACTGACCTATGTCCTCCAGTTTGTCTACTCATTTACAGCTGTCCTTCCCTTCATCCCCACTACTCCTCCTTCTCTACATTTTCCTTAGGACGGTACTAAAACAATTGTATGTGTCTGGTGGCCTCTTTCAACTGCTGAAGAATTTAGACATGCACTCATAAAAATAAGCATCCCTGTTCCCAGCTAAAATCTAAAACAAGATCCATTTGTTGATCATTGCAGGACTAGCAAGTCTGAGCATCAGGGATGCTTCTGCTGCAAGGGAAAATTGGATTTCTCTCCTGCAGGTGTCATAGCCCAGTTAGAAACATTGTGAGGAGACAGCTGGGTAGGCATTGGTGCTTGGATTCAGGCACACAGATGGAGATGCTCATTCAAATGGAGAAGGACTTGCCAGCACTTCTGTGGCTGTCACAGCAACCCACAGCACAGAAGGGGACCCAGCTCCTTTTTCCTGTGCTGGGCACTGAAGGCTGGGTCCCCCACAGCTGCCCCCTGAGCTGGCTCAGCTGACAAAGCTGGGGACAGCAAGGCAGCCTGCACTGGGATGATGCTCAGCACAGCAATCATAGGGGTGGCTTTTTTGGTATGTGGTTTTTTGTGGGCTTTTTTTTTTTTTTTTTTTACCCTGATAAAACATTTTGAGATAAGGGGAACTTATAACAACTCTGTTTCTCAGACATGTCAGAGGAAATAAACCGAGTTTTTCTGTGTTTTTTTTCCTCTGTCAGATATGAACAATTCACTCTATAATCTCTAGTAAAAGGAGCAACAGCAAATTACTCTTAAAATTTTCATTGGGTTTGATTCCACTGTGCCATTTGCACTAAGGAGAGATGACTTCTGATCGGGGGGGGTGGTTTAAGCTCCCAGGTCACTTCTGCCTATGCAGCTCAAAATAGAGCTGCAGTGATCTTACCTACCCCTCTGGGCCAGCTGTGTGAGTTCAGGCTCAAGTTCACAGAGTCAAGTGCCTCAAATCAGCTGAATCCATATTGACTTCAGGGTCAAAAGCTCAAGTCCTGACACCACCTCCCTCATGCTTGCCTTTTCTTGTCTGGACAGGCAGGCTGACTATTTCTAGAAAATGCCATCAGCACCAAGAGCTGGGGGATTTGGGCTGAGTGTGAGGTCAAAGCTGACACGACAGAGCAATTAGATAATCAGCTTCTGGAATCAGTGGCTATTAAACATCTGCAGCCCAGACAGCATGGTGAGGGGCACGGAGCAGTGCTGAGGCTGAGGGTCTACTAGCTGAGCCAGCAGCTCCTTCCTCCAAAGGCAGGCAGGATTTGGGAAGAGCAGATTATCTGCCTTCAACTCCTCTGCCCCACCGTGGCCAGCAGGTGTGGCAGGGCTGGCAGGTTGTCCTCTGGGTTGGATTTGGACCACGGGTCACAGTGCAGAGCTTTCTGTGTCAGGACAGGGCTTATCTCTGTGAATGCATTTAGATTGCTATAATTTGATAAAAGCTTAATCAAATTGGCATTTTAAGGGGTTTCGGTTTTATGGCCCTAGCTGTCATGGAAACAAGCTCATTCAAGAAAGAATAAACTAGAGTAAAAGCCAGAAAAAGAGGCAAAAGACCCATTTTAATCAGTAGCTTAAGGAACTCTGCTCCTTGGGTCCAAGGTTGGGTTTGTCAGGAGCCAGGCTGGGGAAGACAGCTGCAATTGCACATTAACTCCCCATGCATTGCTGACCAATCTCACTGTGCAACCTGTTCAGCCTTAACTACGCTCAGTCTGGACACCAAACTTTGTGTTGAAGTCTGTTATTGTTTGAAAATTAAGATGAAGTGTGACTTTTGCCACCATCTATTGTTTTCTTTGCTCTCAGTGAGCACTTGTGCAGCCCTATAAATGTGGATGGCACTTCACTGAGCAGGGAAATTGTTTCCCTGCAACAATTGCTCAGTGTGGGGGTGGTGGGGAGTGAGGGCAAGGGCTTCTTGTGGTGGGATTGCAAGGCATGAAAGCTTTGGAGGTGGGAGTGCATAGCCCTTTTGCACTGCATTGATTTTCACTCTGGCTATTTTGGAATAGGGCTGGGTGATTATTTTTGTATTTTTTTTTAATTTACTGGTAAACAGCTCATGCGATTTATGAATTTGAGTCGGATTTTGCAGAACTTTCAAGTGGGGAAAAAAAGAAATATGTTGTAAAAACACTTCTAAATTTTTTTCTTCTTTTTTTTTCCTGTTTTGAAGGAAACATGAGTGATTTTGGTTTTCCAATCTGAGAAAAATATTTTTGGTTTAGTTTATACAAAATATTTTCTCTCCTGTGTTTTCAAATCGACTGGCCAAATACAAATAACAGGTTCTTTCATCCTTGTTTGTGCAGACAAAGAGACTGTCCTGTCTCTCTGTGTTTTAACAAAGGAATTTTCTTTGCATTTATTCAAACTGATTCTTGTCTGTCTCCTATCAGAAGAGCTACTGTATTCTTTGTTGTGTAAATTTCACTGCACTACAAAATAATATTTATGTCTCTACAAAGACATTATTTAAAGCATCATCTAGAGAAATGATACTCAAGAAACCAAAAGCATTTGTCTGCAGAGAGAGTGCATTTGTTTGGTGCAATCAAGGAAACAAATAAGGGTTGCAAAGTGTCATCTCTATGGTGACAACATTAAGGCCCTTGTTCAGCATGCAGTCTGCTTTCACTCTCAAAAATTTGGGGGTGTTAACACTGGCAGGAGCCCTGTGAGCCAAGAATTACTACTTTGTACAATATGTTTGAAAGCATTATTCTAATAAGTGGGTGTCTGGGTGTCTTAAATACAACTTGGTTAGAATATCTCCACAGTGTATCTGTGTTGTAAATATAAGCACTGTGTTTTATCTTAAAATTCGTTAAAGATCATATGATAAATCATGAACTAGAAATTTTATTTTCCTAATGAATTGTTCTAAAAGCTATTTAACTTCACTAAGCAGCTTAAATTGTTTTTATTTTAATCTCTGTTGAGAGCAATAGCTGCTGATCAAAAATGAGAGCAGTGAAATTTGCTGGTGCTTAGATATTTAAGAGAGAGACCTGGATCTATGTCTGCTATTGATTTTACAAGAAGAAAATAGTTCAGATCCATTTTAGTACTGGAGAAAGCCCACTTGGAAGTACAAAGTAGGCCATAAAATCTATAGACTGTAAAAAAGGAAGACCATTGAATGCTGAGGGTTCATTTATGAGTGGATAGCTGATAATGGAAAAACCTCTGTACCAGTATGCTAAATTGAACTTCTGTTGCTGCATAGCGGGCAGGGGACAAGGCAGGAGGGCTTCTGGTCACCTATGCAGAGCTCAGCTTTTGCTGGCCTCTCTCATGGCCAGAGCTGCAGCATTTCAGGCTGTGGTAGCACGTTTTATGCAGCAGCTTCTGCTGTAATTGAGAGACACCTTACATGTCCTTCCTGTGCTGCTGAAATCAGGCTGCGTGCGGGCACACGGCAGTGCCCCGGCATGTACCCACTCACACTGGACAAGCCTTTCCCTAAAGACTGCTGCCTCCCAAGTAAGTACAAGTACACACAGCTCTGCACAAGGGTACAAATTGCCCCTTAGCACTCTGCATTGCTGCTGATTTGGTAAGAACAGAAATGATTCAGGTGCATGCTGTTAAATTCCGAGAAGCAATATCACAAATAGAGTGTTTAGGTATAGCACACACACACCTCCTCAGGAGGATTATTCACACATGCAAGACATACATGTGAACCCTTATTTCTGTTTTCCTAGCTTGGACTCACACCAGCCTCGTTTCAGCAGGAAATGTTTTTTGAGTAATAGCAGGAGATGTTAGTCAATACAGCATGGGCACTGCACACCTTCCCTGTACAGACTTTGCAGGGAAATTGTCAATGAAGATCCAGAGTTTGACCTACAAAGGTAGTGTACAGCAGGAATGCAAAATGGATGTACTGAGGCATCAAAGGAGGCTTCAGAGGGTCTGAATGCTGCTGACTTGTATCACTTTAAGTCCCTGCATCACTTTAAGTCACAAAGGATCAGCCCCTAGAAATTAATTATTTATCAGTTTTGTGCCAGATATCAATTCCTTTCAGAGAGGTCTGGTGCAGTTAGGTTTCTTATTTTCAATGGGTAGTCAGCCCAGCCAATTAGCTCCATCAGCTTATTGCACTTCTACCTGCAGCTCTTTCCTATCCTGTTAGTGGATAGGATAGTGGATATTATTCCTTTGCTGTGAGTAGTTGTGAGTAGGAGGAAAGCAAACAGGGAGAGTTTCTTCTCTTTCTCTTCTCTGTGTCCAGTGGAAGGACCAAATAGGAAAGTCTACCCGTCTATCTTGCTCTTCTTCCCCCTGGGAAAGGTAGGGGGAGGAGATAATCTCTTGTGTGTTTGGGAAGACAACACCAGATACCCATGAGGACCAAAAGGGACAGCGGTTTAGAGCTGATCACCCTGTGGCTGTGGTCTTTTCTGTTTGAGGGGGCTCCTGGTCAGCTACAAATTCAATTTACCTCTACAACTTTCCTTCAAAGGTCTTCAGGAAGCATGAAAACCACTTAAGCTCAAAAGCTGTTTTGTATGGGCAGATATAAATCGAGGCAAATTTTATAACTGCAGAAAGCTGAAGCTGAAACTCTGAAAAGTTTGTACACACACCTAACTCTGCTTACTTGGTCCATGGGGCATGGGTCCTCACTTCCAAATTCACTCCTGCTCTTCCACCAACTCCCTGGGTTACAGCAAATGTTGTACAATATCCTTTAGCTCCCCAAAATTATTTTTCTTTCCTTTATTTGAGGAACCTGTGGCTCTGCTGTTCCATTAATTTTTCTAATCCCAATTATACCACAGTTTTCCAGTTCCTGAGATTTCTTATTTCTGCTTGCTTTTCCTAGCAGTCTTGTTCTGTCCTTGGGAAGCCTCTTCCTGCCCAGCAGGGTCATTTGCTCCAGGAGAGACCAATTTCCCTTCCCCTCACTGTGTCCACTTAATGAATTATGTCTGTTTTCAACATGGTGTATAACAGGCAAAACCCATGAATAACTTATGTACTTCCTCTATTTTTGGTGCTTTAAGAAGGGTATACTTGGAAGGATGTAGAGTGTTCAGTGTAGACATGCTGCAGCATGTTGTAAGAGCACCTTAACTATTGAAAAAGCTTGTTTAAGAAAATGTAGCATATTTTAGCCCAAAATAAATCAAAATTCTAGCCTATTCTGGGCTTGTAAAACTACTATGCTGTAAAGATAACAATGTTAAATATAGCCATATCATCACCTGTGAATTTGCATGCATATGTCTAAGAAAAAATGTGGTATATGTCATATCCACATATATACATTTATATTATCTCAGAAATCAAGCCATATTTATTATAACCTATTGCAAGTATGAATTCAGCTGTAGCTAGATGTGTAAGAGGTTCAAAATAAAGACTAGGACAAGTGGAAGGGGGAAAAATTCAGGGTGTCTGAAGCCTGTTATCTGCTTCTGCACCCCATGTTCTGCAGGAGGCTGACTAACGTGCAGGTTTGCATAATTACCAGGGTCTGTAAGCATCTGTGAGCATACAAACCCTGTGGGATTCTGGTCACACAGAGGCTGCAAACCTGATGCTTTGTGTGTCTCTGCAGTGTTTGGGAATCATCCAGGCGGGATCACTTCATGGCTCATATCACATTAGAGCTGGCTGCCTCAAACAGCTCCTGCTGCATCCCTGTCTGCTCTAGTCAAGGGGGAAAATGCAGCCCACAGCCCCTCAGCCCCCTGAAAGCAGACCTTGCATGATCCCAGGTAGCTTGCTTCAGTTTCTGATCTATCTGCTGTATTCACTCTTGTTCCTTCCTTAGCCTGTGATTAATCCTGGCCATAAGGATGATTCAGAATGAAACTGCAAAGTGGAGCAAAGCCTTTTTTCTGCCTCCTTCAACCCAGGTAATTTCATAGACAAAGTCTTTCTCACCTTAATCTGTGCTCCACTCTACAAAGGCTGGTGAAATTGCTGAGTTTCCTCACATATCACCCAATTTTGCCCGGGCAGTGATGTTTGTGAGGTGACACATATGAAGGATGGGGGCTGGGCACCACAAATAGTTGGCATTGCTGGTGCTGCCTATCACTGGAGATGTCTTTCCTGTGGAGGGAGTATGTTCAGGCTTCCTTGTTCTGTAATCATGTATAACATCTGGGCCTAAAGACAGACAAGTCAGAGAAACTCACTATTTAATTTACTTTTGCTATTAGTCTGTTTTAGTATGCTTTGTTTTCATTTATCTTACTTATAAAGCAACAATTTTATATAGCTGTTCCACTTTGCAAGTACATTGTACTTGTTATACCTTTTGTTAGAGTGCATCTCCAGCAGTGGGGTCACATAATCCTTTTTCCTGCTCTAAAAATCTGGCCATTGAAAAAACAGTGTGCTAGGAAACAAAATTAGTCTCTTAGTAAAAAGCAACTTTTTGTCATTTTTGATTGGGTGCCTACCTGTTAAAATGGTGCTTTCAGTTTTATTTACACAAACATATTCAGGAAATGAATATGTATTGGCCAAAGATATGAATTTAGAGTAGGTTTGATTTACTAAATTAGATCACATGATTTTATTCTAATCTACAATTAAAGTGCCTTGAATTCAATTTAATTTATCTCAGTGTCAATTTAAAATATAGAATACAAAGTCATTCTGAATAACAAAACCCTAGGATTTTAAAAGACTTTTCATGTCATCCATAGATGGAGCTACAAGGAATTTTAGTGCAGAGTGATGAAGAGGTCTGGATTTCTGGAATGTGATGCTGTTTGGGCTGATCAGGTGCACGGCCAGAAGAGCACAGTGTAGGAAAAGCAGAATGAAGCTGTACTCTCCATTGCTGGTGGGACATCTGGCAAGAAAACCTCACAAATCCCACCCAGCCTGAGCACCTGAGATTTTTGGCAGCAAGAGAGGAGGGTGGAGGGTGAGGCCCAGAGCTGACCTCTGAGTTTCACTCCTGCCCAGGTTCACCAGCAGCCTCTGCAGCACTGCTTCATGGTCAGTGCAGCACAGGCAGTGGGGTCTTTGCAAGAGCCCTGTGCTCACAAGGGCCTGGATTGACTAAATATAAATAAATAAAGGTCTTTCTTTTAGCAACACAGAAAGCTTAACCTGAGGGCTGATGATTGTGAGCTGTGCCTCTGCCCTGCTCTGACAGGACAAGAGTCTTATGGGAACTCATAAATCACCAAAGTCTCTGTAGCATCAATTTACAGCCTGAGATTAGTATTGATATTTTTACTGCCAAAACTGAGGGCTGTTGCAGCTTGAAAGCACACAAAGGCAGATTTTTGCCTTAATGGTTATTACAAAGCACTTGGATAATAGCTTCAAAAGAGATATCCCAAATTTACTACGACCAAGTTGTTGAAATTATGATTCTCTGAGAGGCACAATCTTGTTACCATTCCCATCATCACATCTATAACTGGGAATTTATAATGATTCAGCTTTTGAATATAATTTAGCCAGACAAACTCCACACAGATTTACAGCTGAGGGGGAAATATTTGTGACAAAAATGTAGAATTCTAGAAATATTGCAATGTTAGAGTGGAGCACAGGTCTTTCTTTGGACAGCAACCAGAGTTCCTTCTGCACTGCCCTAAAGCTTTGTCACACAGAGAGAATGTAAAACACAGTGTGGATTCAGGCCTCTGAAAAAGCCACAAGCCACATTTTTAGCTAAAAGGAAAAACATTAGAAGTGTGCTGAAATAGTCTCCTACTAGAGCAGCAGCCGATGATGCCAGATGACTTCATTGCTGCTAAAGATTTAAACCAATTCCCTGCTGGTTTACTGGTATTTATGCTATTGCTTTAGGTAGTAGAACTCTATTGATCCAGAGGCTGGAAAAAAAAATCATCCCCCAAACTATCATAGTTATCACAAAATAAAAACAAAAGTGCAAAACAGGAGGGTGAGATTTCACCTGGAGCTGCTCTTGATATGGGTGAAGCAAAACAGAAACAGAAAGGAACTTTTTTGTGAAGCATATTAGAACCAGAATAGTTTCTAAATTTCTCACTTAATCACACTGGATAATATTTGACTCCTTTTCTTAGGCAAAGGCTTAATTTCCAAGCAGTGTGTTTCTTCATGATGCATATTAACTGAAAATACATCACTTTGTGCAGAGGCAATTAAGACAAAGAGCGCTCTAATACAGTTCAGAGTTGGACCAGCCTCTCAGTAAAGGTCAGCAATTTTGCTTTGACTGTGTTGCATTAACAGGGAAGGACACCTTTTAAAACTGGATTCAGTCCTATTCAGCATGGGGCTAAAATTTAAGTAGAGGTAGTCCATGCAATGCTTCCCTAAACATCATATCCATATTTCCAGCATCCTGTAATCAGCAGCTGAGCTCTGAGGAGTAGGTACTACCTGAGTGCACTCCTCTGAGTTAATAGCTGATGCACAGCTTGGTTTCAAGGCTTCCTCATTAAAGGGTCTTGCTAATGTACAGCATTTTTCAGTGCTATTTAGAGATTGTGGGGAAATCTTCCTAAAATTGTTTCACTAATCCAGTTTACAGCACAGCCTCAAAACAATCACATTAGCACAAGTGCAGAGGCACAGTGCACTTGTGATTATGTGCCATAGGTGCAATAATAGAAAGCAGGAACCTCCAAAACCAACTTTGCTGCCAGAGAAAATACAGCTTGATTTCCATCAGGTTTATTATTTTCCACCTCTGTTGTGTGAACTGTCCTGTAACTACATTCACCTTTTCAGACAAGAATCCACACTAATTACATGTGTTATTTTTCTGTCTGAGCTTCAGAACAAACAATGTATTTCAATAATTGGTAGAAATGGAATTGTAATTTAATAGAAAGCCATGCTCAGTGCTTCCCACTGTGTGATTAACATTCTGTAAGGAATTCCCTCATGTTTGTCATACAGAAAGCAAAGTTTAGGCTTTTGTTCTTTCTTGCAAAAAGAAGGGAAAGGGTAAACAAAGGAAATCAATTATAAATGTTCCATTAATAAGGATGAAGATGGAATATATCTGTCACTGGGAAAAACCCTGGCTTGATTCCCAAGGGACTGAGTGCCTCCCAACAGTTTTGGCTTAGCAAAGACGTTTGAGCGTTGGGCTATTCTTGGTCAGATAAAGAGAGGCAGAGCTGGCAGCTCACACACTGTGCAGGCTGGAAATCTCTGCAGTGCCTCCCTAGCTGGGTCCAGATGCACTGATTCTCCAGGCACAGTGAAGGACATAGATATTTGATCAAGCTTTTGGAGAAAGCTGTGGGTATAGTCCTAGAATGATGAATGGAAGAGATGATAGTAAGAATGACAATTATTTCAATAACACTGAGGCTTGTTTTCCTTTTGTTTCACTGTTATTCCTGAAATATTAATTATAAGCTAGGACATTAAATTGTATTTATACTAATGTAAATAAGTAATCACATAAATCTGAGCAGTCTTATTCCCCAGTAAGCACATATGCTAGGAGGGCATATTTCAAAGCACAGAACCAAATCATTGCTAAATACAGAGCCACTGCTTAAATTTACAACACCCATTAGGGCATCTCCTACTCCCTCAACAACAACAAAAATAGTTCATTCTACTGGCCAAACAGTAACTTCCAGATGGTATTAATGTGACCAGCTGAAGCTGGTGGTAGGGATTGCTAATCGTGGTGAATATAGTTGTGCATATTTTGTGTAAAGTTTCAGAGAATAAAGGCCAAAATTGGCCTTATCACCCTGAGATGAACATCTTTAACCTAACTTTAAAAATATAAATATATAGCAAATACCATGGGTTGTGCTTGGTATTTCTCTGATTAGCTCTTTTCAAATTAATTCCATGTGTGGACTTTTCTTTTTCTGTAGTTCCTCGTTCCAGTTTAACTGAAACATCCCAATTGCTTTCCAGGATAAAATGGCCACAGCTGGTGTTATCTAGCAATAGCTATTTCATGATGGCTTAATGAAAAGCATAAGCAGGCCCTAGACATGTGTTTACAACAGAACCTATTAATTTCCACACAAGCTGAAGGTACTCTGTGATTTTGCAGGAAGAGTGAGCTGCTCAGAAAACAGAGCCCCAGGACTTGTGGTTCTAAATCACTGATGAGAAGGTTTTATGTTATGTTTTAAAATTACTAAGTCAAGCCAGACAAAGTGCTAAATATTAGGTTTTGAACAAAAAAGGGAAAGAAATAATGAAAAGCTGTTCTTTGACAGACTATAATTTCATTGCTCCAAATACAAATATGTCTCTCCCCTCATCAGGGACAGCATAGCATCAACAATTCCTGCATCTCTGCTGTTTTTTCCCTTTGTTGCCCATCTTTAGAGAAAAAGATACCTAGGGTATCTTAGCCTCCTGAATACCCCCTTGGTGTAGGAATCCACCCTCTGAGAGCTGCCTGAGGCCCCAGAGCTGGATGGGATGCCACGTGCCATTTCCTGCAGCAGGGCCAGCTCCAGCCCCTCCACCTGCCTACCTGGGGTGCCAAGGGCACTGAAACAACTGCTTCCCAACCACCTGGTAAAATGGTCTTGGGGCTTTTTTCCTGGTTTATTTTTAACACAGATCAGTTCACTGATCTCATTTTCCACGTGGCCTCGGGGGGTGCCTCGGGAAGAAGCGGCTGTGCCAAAGCAAACAGCGTGAGATGAGAGCAAGTGGCTGAAGGTCAGGAGTGCTGAGCTGGCGTTGTCCCGAGGAGCACTGCAGCCAGAGCACTGAATTCAGCCTCTGGGCCCCCAGGGGCACTGGCTGCAAAACAGGGGCTACAGCAGTCAGCAGAGGAAGGCTGCTGCGGAAGGATGATTTGATCTTGCAATATAACCCTTCTGGAGGTTCTGACATCACAAATAATGCATCAGTTGGGGCACTTGCATAGAACAGGGTAGCTCAGACTCATGTGTAGCCATGGCTGCTCTTTAGCACTTTGCTTTTTACATATATGTAATGAAGACAGAAATAATGGGGCTCTTAAACCCCAAGTGTTCTTTTAATACCCCAGTTGGATATCTTCAAAGGTAACTAACTGCACTGTGTCACCTACTGCACTGTACTTCAAGCACTATTTAACTCTGCTTTTTTTAGCTTATCATTATTTTCCTAAATTCCATTAAGAGTCTGAGGCTGGAAAAGTGCACAAGAAATAAAAACAAGCTCTACCTTCCTATCAGCTGCTAACAGTCTTTCAAGCAGTTAATCATGAGAAAAACAGAAATGATATAGTGAATAAGTCCAGCTTGGTCAGGTTTATTACTTAGTTTACCATCTTTTCTTCCTTGAGAAGATGGTTTTTGAGGCTGCATGAGAAGGTCAAGCCCCTTTTGACCTCAGGGTTGTGAGCTGGATCAGGAGATCAGTAGAAATTCTAAGATACAGCTGTAGAGGTATGTGAGTGCATTATTTTTTTAAAAAATTGGATCATAACAAGGGAGTACTATATTTTGTTGAAATCAGAACCAAGAAGCTTACAGATACCATTGCATAAATAAATCCTATTTTATTTTTAAGGAATTATCTAAGAGATTTAAAAAAAATAATCTTCTTATCTTTAAACCACTGGAAATGGAACAGTAAGCATAAAAACCTATCTGGAATATTAGGAACTTTGAGCATAGATATTTGGTTCTTTATCTAAAGAGTCCTACACTGCATATGAATAATATGCTAATTATGAACCACTTGCTAACTTGTAAATCTGCAATAACACACTTGCTTCACTACATGCAACAGAACTCTATAAATAAGCAGGTGAATTTTACTTTTCCTTTTACAAGGTATCAGTGTCACTAATAGCAAGCTGTGCATTCTCCATTAGCGATGATGTTGCTGAGATGAAGTTACTTCTGGTGCTTTAAAAATAACCTTGACTGTTCCTCTTGTCTCAGACTTGCCTGGCACAAATCTTCCACAGGAGTGATGCCCGTGTCACACAATACTGTAGTGACATTATTGGATTAAAGACAGTCAGCAAGAAGGGTCCAAAGCACTTCCCAAGGTAAGTTTCTCAGGAAAAGTGCTTTCTACAGAAAACCTATGCCCCTAAGAGAGTGTAATCCACCATCTACTGAGAATAACAGCAGCCTTACCATGATATTAGATAGAAAGCAGGGTAGAAAAGCTCTTTGGCAGAAAAACCTCTTAGGACAGCATGTAGCACAGTAGTTAGGTTGAAATAAGGTTATCCAACTTGACATTTTCCTGAAACTTGCTCAGTTTTTTTAATGGTATTAACAATGCAGCAGAAGAGTTGAGTAGGTAAACTGACAGGCTGTTTTCCTCTCTGGGTGCTATTTATACAACTTACACCATGCAATTTCACCACTGTGTGCTTCTTCTGACAAAGAATGGGGACAGAATCATGTTGGCTTTTAGTAAGCAGACAATTCAGTATAACCTCCAGATATTATGCCACTGAATATATTGGTGCCGCACCTAATTCTTGATTATCTTGTGCAGTTCTGACTCCCCACTCTTCTCAATCTCATGAAATGATCTCCTAAAAGGAGAAAAGATATAGAAAGGGGTTGATGTGGATATACTTATCTACCTATGCTGATTAAATCTTAAAAACAGAAAACTAATGGTAATCTAGAATCAAAGTCAATGTATTTGACTTCATTTCTCTTCAGGAAATTGACAGAAATATCCTGTTCTCTCTCAGAAATTACTGAAAAGGGTGTCGTAGAGAGCTCTTAAATAATGACCTTTCTGAAGATAAATAAGGAGCAGTTGCAACATTTCATGAGCCAAAACCTAGAATTAAATTCCTAGAATCATGTTTAAATATCAAAAGGAATTATTTTTTTCACACAGCTCATAGCTAAGTCGAGTCATCTTTTGGCTCAAAGGAGTTGCAAGGCAAAAACCTGTGAATGAGATTTAAGAGCAATTCTGGCCAGGATATTAGATTATATAAATTCTTAATCTGACCCCAAACTACTGATTTTACGTTCCTGTGACTTTTACCTCAATAGTAGAAGCTGTGTATAGCTTGAAGAGCACATACTTGTATGTTCAGTGCTACTGGAGCATATATACTGTATTGCAACTCAATTTATAGTTGATTATATACACATATTTATATATATACACATATATATATATTTATACATATATTGATATATATTGATATATATACATATATATACATATATAAATATGTATATATGTATACATATATAAATATGTATGTGTACATATACATAAATACTATATATATATAATTTATGTATAAATAAATTTATATATATATACACATATTCTTTATATATTCTTATATACATGAGAAGAAAGAAATCGACTATTGAAATGCCAGTTGTGCAATCCTTGTTTAATTATTACAAGAGATAAGTACACTGAAATGTATCAATCAGTCTCTAAATAAAATCATTGTTAAACATGAGTCTATACACAGACCATTACTATACTATGAAAGCAGTTTCCAAAACACACAGAAATTCTTTTAATAAAGACACATATTTCTGTTAGCCCATCAATTATATTCTGGGTTCTGCTCGTTTACACTTGTACATTTGAAATTCAAATGGAACTGTAGTAGGATAACACCTCTGAAGCTGCTTTTAACTAGAAACCCCGAGAAATCCTTGCTGATGCCCAGCAGGAGGTTTTCATTCAGCCCCTGGAGCAGAACCTCATTTTCTCCCTGAACACTGCCAGGGCTTTTTCTTGAATATGGAGGTGCAGGGCATGCTTCTAAGTAATGAATGAGAACTGCTGGGCAAGGCATAAAAGCTTCCACATTGAAAAAATATCCAGTTCATGTTACTGTCCCTAGGTGTGCATGTCTTTATGTGCCTAGCACACAATAAATAATCCCTTGCGGTTGAAAAATACCCAGATACTTGCTATGAAAAATGAGAACATCAAAATTATGTTTTTTTCTTTTTAGGCATCAGTCTGCCATGAAACAGAGATTATGGTGCCATTTAACATACATTTCATGTCACTGCTTAATCTGTCTTTGCTGTGCTGCCTGTGCTTTAATCCCCACTCTGTCATGTTTGCCCCACTGCACAGACCCTGGCAGTGCAGGTACACAGTGACGCTGCCCTTGCCCTGGTCCCTGTGTCCCTGGCACCTGCAGGGCCTCAGGGACAGTCCTGCAGTCCTGCTCCAGGCTGGAGCAGCATCCCTGCTGTGCAAAGGGCTCCAGACCCCAGCACCAGCCCCTACTCCCCACGTGTCTCCCCGTGATGCTCCTTGGTGGCAGGGTGGCCCGTGTGGCCTCTCCTTGCCCGGGGGAGTCCAGCCCAGTTGCACGGTGGCAGTAGGGTGTGTGCCCATCGCCACAGGGGCTGCCTGCTCTTCCCCTGATTACATATCAGTCCCTTGCCTGTGCCAGTGTCCCTGGGGCTGGCAGGTCCCCACGCTGTGGCAGGGTGGCAGCCCCTGCAGGTGCCCTTGGAGAGCTGGCTCCAAGGGAGGCCCACATCTGTTTCCCTGCATTTCATAAGTCTGCTGGAGACTGCCCACTGACAATTGAATTATTTGTCTTCAGGAAACTGGAGTTGTGGAGAGCCTGACTTCCTGGGTTTCAGCTGCTAATTCCTGCTTCAGGGGGTCTTTGTCTGAAAAGGTGGATCTTGGGCAGCACCTGTGGCTCTTCAGGATCTTCCAGTGCATGAAATTGATCTGAGGACACTCAGGTCTTTTTCTAGAGTTGCTTTTTCTATGGTTCACCGAGTAATTTTGTTGAGATTTGGTTTTTTTGGTGCTGGCAAAAATATGGAACAAAGGAGTCCCAAACAAAAATCTGTCTGGCATGCCTGTCAGAGATGCCTTGATTTCTGCCAATCCTCCAGCTGCTGGTTCCATCTGTTGTCTCCTGATTTATTTTCACTTGTAACCACCTTAGGCCACAAGCCACTTCTGTGTGTGTGAATCAAAAGGGACTGGTATGACACAATAGAAGTCCTCAATGCTTCAGCAATACTACATATAATATTAAAAATGCTCAGCAAGAGATTTCCAGTATATTTCAAACCACATCTGAAATAAACTTCTCATTAATGAATAATCAAGAGTATCAGTGTTCCTTACACTCTAGTTAAACATATGTGGCAGCTCTGATTTTTGTGCTGGAGCGCCTTTATTGTCATTTTAATAGTTTTCTTTTCCCCAAACATCCCTACAGGGCACTTTCAGAGCACTGGCAATGCCTGCCTGTGCATGCCCACTGGCACATGCTGATCTTCTGAGTAAGAGCTCAGCTGGGGGACTCTGGCTTTGAATCACCAAGGGTTACTTGTTCATCAACATTTTGCTGCTGTCTTCTCTTGACCCTTCAGCTGCTCCTCCCAGTATGACTTGCCTCAGACTCTCTTCCTCTTCCCAAATGGGAAGTCTCTCTTCCTCTTCCTCTCAAATGGGAGTCTGGTCTCCCATTTTCACTCCTCCTCCCTCTACTTTCCCACAAGACACATTTTTTCGTGCTCTGTCATGCAGGGCTGGGAGTGCACCCAGCCTCTGCCAGGCACATCCAGGGGCTGGTCACAGCCTCCTATTGTCACTGCAATGCTGTGCTGGGCTGCCTTGCACACAGCACACACAGGCAGGCTCGAAGGCTGGCTTCATCCTCAAGCCCTTGTCTTCAGGAATAATGTAGCCATTGAAAATAGTAGTGCACATGAAGAAGTATTACACAAGCCATGCCATGCTTGCTAGGTGTGCTTATGTTGCTGCTGATTTGCACACAAGAAGAGGGGTAACCTTTATTTTTGTTGTCTCTATTTATGCTAGGCAAACTTCTTCCACAACTGATGGTGGTCCACAATTCTCAAAGTAAAAGATCACCCTTCTAGTTGGCATGCTTGTATTTTGTGTAGAAAAAGCCTAATAAATCACAGAAAGAGAGAAGATGGGAAAATGCAGCTGCTGTGTCATTGTACTGCAGATTAAATCACATGATTTCAAAATTTTCAGCAGCAGCAAGAAGAGCAAAGTCAGTAAAACATATTGCAGAAGTACATGCAGTTTTGAGGCAGCCACATGGTAGACATGAGGGTTTCCTCAGGCCTAACAAATAATCTGTCTAGTTGGAGAGGTCTGTTTCAGAGATGGAGGGAGATATGAGGCAGCACATGGTCTACTTTTCCTATCTATGTAGGCTTGGTTGCTCATTTTATTGTAAAAGAGCTTCAAAATGAACAACATACATCCCCCACCTAGGTGAATAATTTTGTTTCAGTCCATAGTGTGGCATCTCAATTTCAGCTGCAAAGACTTTGGCTCAGGGTGCCAGGCCCTGTGCTAGAACAGCTGAGATGGGGACATGTGCTCCTCTGCCATCCCTGCTGTGGAGAGGGGGAGGTCAGGAAATCAAATGTTGGGATTAGTAACACAATACACCACGGTAGGAAAATTCACCAGGGCTCATCTGTTGGAGCCTGAACACTTCTGAGAGCATATTTAAAGCCTTTTGCTTTGGTGTGGGGTTTGGGGTTTTTAAAATTGGTTTTGTTCCTTGGGTTTTTTTATTTCTTTTTTCAGTGGACTGAGCTCCTCTATGGATTTCACTCCAGGGAGCTGTGGAAGAGCTGGCCTGTTCTCATGCAGCAACCTGCAGGAAGACATAACAAAGACTAACAGAACTCTGAAGTAGATGACCTGCAGCCACATTAATTATTGATCATGTTAGCAGTTGATGAGTTGTGCTAAATTGATCTGTGGCAAGATAATGTGAATTAAAAGCTGCTTAAATATTTAGGTTTGGGTTCTTTCTATATGGCAGGAATTTGAATTAAAAGCTACACAGGAGTCATGACTGGAATCAACTTTTCAGTAAAGACAAGCTGTCAGAATAAAAGGTGCTATCTAAATGTAAATCATGATTTCTTAGAGGAGGAATCTCTTGCAGGTAAACATTTTAATGGAGGACAAGAAATCTTTCCTCACAAAAGTCTCTAAAGGTAGGATGATAGATTAAGGATTACTTGTCATTAGTTTAATTCCTCCATATTTTACTTCAATTAAATGCTGCTGCATCTGAGGTAGGGCACAAAGCATTGCAGGGAAAAAGAGAGACTAAAAGTCTGTAGGAAGTGAAGGAGGACTATTGGCTGAAACTCCATATGTTTGTTGCAGCACTGCAATGCTGTACAGCTGGAGCACAGCTTGAGTGAAATGAATCTGTAGATGACTGGTGAGAGGAAGTAAGGGGGCTAATTCTGACATTGGATACATATATATGTGTGTGTGTATATATATATATCAGGCAAAAGAATTTGCTGATGACTCTGCACAGGGGCTTGTAACAGAAGGGAGCCAGTGCCCTGAGCTAAAGTGCCTTTGCCAGTGAGATAAGTCCCACTGAAGAAAAATCACTCCCACTGAAGAGCTGCTCAGATCCCCTCAGCAAGCTCAGATCCAGCTGCATTGCCCCACAAACCATTTTGAATGACTTTATGATGTCATTAATAGAGTTTTGAAGGCTGACATGCATTCTTGGTTGGTTTAGGTGCTGCAGTTCCAAATAAATCCTTCCCTGGCTTCTCCCGGCCTCTCTCCAAAGTAACATCCTTAATGTAAACCAGTCTTGGTCCTTAAGTGGAAATGTGTTTTATCTCAGCAGTTTAGTGCAAACAGGCTTGAGTTATCTTTAGTGAGAAGAGAAGGCTCCTGCTTCTCCTACTGTGGTTTCTTCCTTACAGTTTGTCTCACTTCATTCCTTCATGTACCAGAGAGCGCTTTGGTATTCAAGGGTATTTGTCTTGTTTTTTCTCACCCTTCACAAAAGCTGTCCTCTGCTTAACATGCACATTTTTTCCTTCAGAGCCATTTTCCTCAGTAGGCTCTCTGGGCTGGCCAGCAGCCAAACAGTAGGGTGAGCTGCATGAAAAAGCCTTGATCATTGACAGGCTGTCTTACAATTTCTTTCTTGTATTCAAGATGCAGATGGATGTTATTAGAAAGGTTTTTACTTCGAATGTGCGCGGCTTGTCCACATGGCTGAGATTAGTGCTCAATGCTCATATAATGCTTTTCATCCTCAGAAGGACTTTACAAGCTCCAGCCCTCAAAACACCCCCACAAGGTAGGTGCCCAAGTTTTGTTATGTGTGTTATAACAAGGAGGGACACATGTTAGTAACTTGTTCAAAGATGTATAGCACTGTGAGCATTGTAAAGGAAGGAATTATTTACACTTTCCTAATGTTCTTCTGTGATGTGTTCCTAGGAAAATAATAAGTTAAAAGACTTCACCATGGCAACATGCCTTCCCCCATGAAAGAGGCGATTAGTGACATCAAAAATTAAAATGTATCTCAGGTTATAGTACTACTAGATAAAAATGCAGCATTTCTAAAATTTATGAGGCCAAATATGCTACTGCACTAAGCTTCAATTAATACAGGAGAACTGGAGCCTACAGGGATTGTCAAAGAAACTCAAATTTGATAGAAGATTTGGAGCACTTGCCTCAAACCATACTTCAAAACAGAGGGAAATGATTATAGGAAGAATGATGAAAAATGCCTTCTCAGTTGAAAGGACAGTGCAGGATTATTTTTTTCCTCTGCTTTGACTGCATGATTATAATTAAAACAGCTCCAATAACCTGAACAGTCCCAATATGAACTCCTTTCGACTGAAAATTCTTGTAATATTGTAGCTCATCTTAGTGAGGAGGCTGAAATAAGCTGTAGCAGCAAAAGATATCTTTATAATTATGTATTTGCACTGAGCTTCTACTGGCATGAGTGTGCTGACATGCTTTACCTTGCACAGACAAGCCAGTGGAAGTCCCCAGTGTTGACCAGCACAGGTAACCTGGCCAGGACCACTCTG
The DNA here is from genome assembly GCF_012460135.2 of Molothrus ater. Lineage (NCBI taxonomy): Eukaryota > Metazoa > Chordata > Aves > Passeriformes > Icteridae > Molothrus > Molothrus ater. Next base: position 31,975,669 of record NC_050481.2, read on the forward strand.
GGATGTGGTTTCTAAACTAAGTGGGCAAGACCTCGAAGGCTGTCTGACAATCATCATTTAAGGTCTTTGTAACCTCAGCGGGCCTTAGGGCCTGCAGAGGTAGCTGGAAAATTTTGCTTGGAAAACAGCAGCCCACTTGGCCCTATGAGGAATAGTTGCTAAGGCTGTGAGATGGTGAGGCTCTTCTGAATAAACCAGCAGGGCTGGCTGGGGGAGTCCACAGGCACAAGGATTTGCTCCACAGACAGAACCCACCTTATGCTTTCTGGGTAAACAGACAGGCAAATAGCCTGTCTAGCCAAGCCCTGCAGAGGGAAAAGCTTGATAGGCTAAAGCAAGTGTATATTTTAATTCTGTTCCCTCTTCCCTATCTTTGGCAAGCATTGATTTCTTTCAGATTATTGGGGTTTTTTCACAGAGTGAATACCTGCATAGTTGTGTCAATAGAATGAAGGACTCTGCAGCATCTCAGGAAAGATGTTGAGTGTAACTGAACTCTCTGGTGTGTCACGTAGGACTGCACTGCATGGTTGGTGCTGCTACAGTAGGGTGAAGGGTTGGAATGGTATAAACTGCTATATGTGCTTTTTTATCCCCAAAAAAGTTTCTTTTTTTTTTTTTTCCAGAATACTTTGATATTCCATCTTATCTCCCTCTTGTTTCTCTGAGAAAGGTATCTGGCCCTACAAAGTACTCTGGAGAAAAGGGAAAAGTGGGTAATTTTCTGGTTTTATGACTACTATACAGTGTTTCAGGTAAATTCAGGGAAATGATGGGCACATAAATTAGTGAAATTTTTCTTAAGGGAAATTACAAGTGGAACAAGTTATCACATTTTTATGGTTCCTACATCCTTAGCCTTTAATGCCAGCTACCTGATTTCACTTTATAATTGTGCAAGTGAGTGCATCTAGGCCAATTAAGTCTTTTCAGTTGCTTTCAAAAGAGTTGCAAATGCCTGCTAGAAGATGGAGACACCTTATGATTTAACCTTAATCATTTGGGTTGAGATTAAGAGATACTTTTTCAGGGCCATGACTTACCTGTATAGTTTTGAAGAAAAGACATACATGTGCTTATACTGTGAGGTATTTTAATGAATAGCTCAAAGCTATGCATAGCTTTGGATATCTTCAGTACTCAACTTTTTGCTTTCAAGCAAAAATACCTTTTTTTTTAGACCAAATTCAAATGAACTGATTAGCTGTAGCATCATTGATGGTTTAAAAAAAAAAGGTATTTTTGCTTGAAAGGCCCCTCTTTGCACTTTGAAGGTCTGTTATATGTGGTTTTAATCAATTGTATTTATATTGACCAGGAGTATCAACTCACTATCAGTGTCAGAGATTTACATATAAGGTGAGAGGGACTCTCCCTGAGAGTATATTAGTGATGAGTGTGGGTTAAGGATTATAGGTACTTCAAATAAAACTTCAGAAAGTCTATTTGAAAATAAACAAAGTACCCAGGTAAATACTTGACTTCTGGAGCATTGAGAATATTTTTGTAACACAAGGGACCAAGACAGATTATTAAAGCTGAAATTTTCTCCTGTGCTTCAACTCCTCTGCTCCCTAGCAAGAGGAATCTAAGCTCATACCTGAATGCAGTACTAATGCAAAGGCTCGAGGCAACATTGTTAGCTACTCACATCAACGGAATGAAGTTGCACAGCTCACTTCCACCTGAGAGCAGAACTGTTTGAACAGTTTGTGCGTCGCTAACGAGACACAGATGTCGCCATTGGGCAAACAGGGGCAGGATTGTTTTGTTGTTCGTCATGCAGCTCTTCCCAGGGCGCAGCTGAGTGCACCTTGGAGAGGTGGCTCTCTCTGGGGGCTTCAAGCAGTGCATTATTTTTCTGAGCTGGAGACCATCCTCTGCAGCAGCACTGTGAGAACTCCTTAAAAGCCCAGCAGGGATCAGAGACAGGGAGAAGGTGCTTAGCTGCTTAAAACTAGCAGGATTTTGTTGGTCTCGTTGAAATACAGGGGCTTTAATCAGATGAGGACCTGGGCTGTAAAACAAAGATACGCTGAACAGGAGAATGATCCAGGCCAGCTCTTCTCCCACCGAAGAATCTGCTTCCTCGTGTGAATGCTGCTTGTGCACAAACAAGAGCACGTGGTGGATGCCAATCTCCACCCTCCAGTTTATTTGCAGGAGGGTACTTATGAAGTATTTCAAGACTTCCTTATCCCAAAGACTAAATACACAGGACTGTCTCCATTCCAGCCAGCTTGAGCTGAAGGAAGAGAGATAAAATTTAAATATGGATAGCAGGAGTGTGGCTACAGTGGCAGTGCACAGGGCTCTTGTCATGCCAGTCAGGGTGCCAGCATATGTCAGAAGTCTTGTAAGTGGCCAACTTAAAAAAAAAAAAAAAGGGAAAATTCTTGGCAAATAGCTTTCTCCAACAAAACCTTTGAGAGTTCCTGTATTTTTCAAAAGTTGCATGTTCCAGAGAGTCATCTATTTGCCACAAAGCGTTAATCTCAACTACCTCTTTCTGTCCAATTACTTCCCACATGTGAGTTTCTCTTCCTGACCTAGAAAACGTATTTACAAGATATACTTGGTCGGCTACAGATCTTCATCTGCAACTTCCCTCTGCTACTTGCTGTGCTAAGCACAGCAACAAAGACAGAGGCTTTATCTTCTTATTTTAATTTTTTTTTCTAGAAAGGGAAAATGAAACAGGCAGTGTGTTCCCATGTTCTTCCGCACGAGAAGGCAGTGGTGCATGTTCTCAGCACAAATCAGTTGTTGCAGAAGTAGGAAGATAGTGTTTATCACAGCTAGCTACTGAATGTTTAAGGAGTATTATGAGAATCTGTTACATAAATGAAACAAATAACAAAATTAACATAAAAACCCTGAGGGAAACTGATAAGTTGTTGCTATCTGTCTTAGATCCAAGGAACACTGGGAATACATTGTGTAAACTTCTACCTCAGAGCTAGTGACTGCTTAAGAGTGCAGTACTGCTTGTTTTTGTCTGGTCCTTCATGTCTCTGTTTTTGTGTTACTGGAGGATTTCTTGTGTTACTGGAGGACAACTGAATTTTATCCTTGAGTTTATCATTATGCATTTGTACAGAAGCTGAAGGTTGCAGTGGAAGTAGGGATCTCTTTGTATTAAGTACATTACAAAAGGAAAGGAATAGAAAGTCTTAATTTTCACTGCTGACATTAACAGAGACTGTAGAATCTACAAAACAGATTTGGTCATAATAGTGTTTTGAACCTGAAGTCTGTAATTTTTTTATGATCTGTCTGTAAAGAATATTCTTTGAATACAGGTTCAGTGAGGAGCTCTGCACACACAAGGTCAGGCATATTGTCATTAAATTGTCCAGAATGATCAAAACAATTTCACAATAAGCTTAGATCACCTTGGTAGCTTAACTCAGTGTCCATTTACCTGGAATATGCTTTCTTTGGACAGAGTAAAACTGGATTTTAAAACTCTTTTATTCCAGTTATTGGATGGTTTCTTCCTGGAAGAATAGATGGAACACAAATCAATGGAGTTTGGTATCACTAATTTGTAAGTAACAAAAACACCAACTTTTATAGAACTCACTGAACTTAAAGCTGATTCTATCCATTTAAATTGGTACCTAGTACTTGTCACATTATGATATAGGTGTGAATATGCTTTGCCAGGATATGTATGCACAGCAGAGAAACATTCACTTAAGTACACACCCACACATCCCCATATGCTTTGAACAGATCTAAATGGTGACTGAAGGATGAAGGAGGCTGAGCCACATAAACAGTATCTACAATGACTATTAATTTCAAGGCAAAGCAATAATTCATAAAGGTTGTTAGGAAGCAATGTAAATGCAAATGCTCTTCTAATAAGTGCTGGCAGTATTATGTTGGAACGTGTTTGTGATTTACCACAGTGTGTTAAGCAGGGAGGAGCGTGGATGATTTCTGTGGAAGATGGTGACAAGAGCAAAGAGGTGAAAACTGACAGGAATGTGGTGTTTGGGGACTTGGTCCAAGGAATAGCTCTAGCATGGCCTGACTTAGCAGTGCAGTAAGTGCTTGGTGCTGGAGCGAGGACGGGCAATATCTGGAATAATTAATCAATAATTCATTATGGAAAAATGCTACCAGCTGTAAAATTAATTTGTAGAATAATGCCCTCCAGTAATGCCATAAGTTATAAATATATTCATATTTTTTTAAACAGCTAGTACAAGCTGAAGACAAATGCTTCAATAATATATAATATATAATTAATATATAATATATAATATATAATATATAATATATAATATATAATATATAATATATAATATATAATATATAATATATAATATATCTGACTTTAGAAAAATGAAAAGGTTTCTGATGGCAGCCAGTGAAAATTAGGCAATTAGTATAGAACCCTAGTACTGAAAACAGAGCACTGAGAGCAAAAGTTCTTAATAACAATGTTAACAACATTTTTTTCTCATATAAATATTTTATATCCTGGTGCAGGAATAAAGTTCCTATGTTTTTCATTTTCCTAGCAGAGCTTTGCATGTTTTATTTATCATTCTGCATGATCTATTAGGTAACTTTATCATTGAGTGTTTTATGAAAAGCAGTATTGTTGGATAATAATGATCATCTGGCTATCTATCATTAATATGTATGAATGAAATTTTTTTACAGACTTGGCCAGCTTTGAATAAATAGTAATCCCACCTATATTTGACTTTTAGACAATTTCTACTTTTGATTCTTTCACATAATCATGTAATATTTGGGTTGTAGAAACTTCAAAAGATTATTTTAAATAATGCAATTATAGTTATTTCAGAAAGAGTAAGCTTGTGCTTTCTCTTAGGAAATATATTGGTCTAGTGTAAAATAATGAAATGTAAGTTTGGGCTTTAATTTGTTCAGTAATTTAAATTTCAAAGGCAATGAGTAAGAAGGAAATATTTTTTCCTTATTTGAGATGTCGTTTACTGAAATACATTATTTGAAATACATGTGACACCAAATACATAGTTCATGAAACTGTTATGATATACATTCAACAGCTGAAATGGTTCCTATGTGTATCCTGCCTATGTTAGTTGATGGATGACTATTTGGAAAGGAATGGAGTGCATTTTTTAACCTATACATTATTCAGAAAGAGTCATCTATCTAAAACAACATTGGCTTTAGTCTCTCTGATACTTTTGCCACTGTGTAGCAAGTGCAATTTGAGACCCACACAGAGCACCTCTCCACACTGGCAGCCTGTCCCAGAGCACACCAGGAGTGAAGCACTGACTTATTGCTGTGTGCTTCGTACAGTCCCACTGAACCAACCTCTTCCACCACACATCCTCATGTGCAAAAGATGCAATCTCACTGTCTCTCTGTGGTTCATTTTCTGTTAAAAAAACCCTCAAAATGCTGCTGCTACTGTTACTAGAAACAGCACTTTGCTGTGCTTCTTTTTATCTCAGAAGTTTAGTTGCTGGTTTGGTGTCTCTTTTCACAGAAGGAGAAGCTGGGGCAGATGTTGACATGAGATCTGGAGCACACCTTCCCAGTACCAGGATAGAAGACCTCCCATCACCACTTTTACTCCTGAGGGATGAGGGGCAGACCTGTACTGTGGTCACAAGCACAGAGAAAGTTTGTGTAGATGTTCCAGAGCTTCAGAAACACACACTTGACCTTCAAGAGTTGCTGCTGATTTGTTCAGTGCTCACACAGTGTGCAGCACAGGCCTCCTGGGTGCTGCTGCTGCAGCACAGCCACCTTTCCTTTTGTTTGGGCACCTTTATCAGTACAGCTGAAGGGAGCACTGTGTGGACTGTGAATTCCTCTCCAAGATCATGTAAATACTTGGACAATAAGTGCTGTTTCTCTAGTATTAATCTAACTAGCTAAAGCTGGTTTGCATACATCTGCAGCTACAGCAGAAGTTTAATGATAAATATTCCCAGATGTAGCTATGCAAATAGTGGCAAATTCTGAATAAATATCTGAAATGCATTATAGTAGTCAAAAATTCTTCAGTTTTTCCTTCAAGAAAAAAACAAAGAATGATTTTTCCTTTATGGTACAGGCCACGTTCTCTTTTGTAACCTTCAGAATTTCATACATCTTATGAGTATAAAAGGATCATAAAACCTGCAGTAAACATTCAAGGATTATTTTACTATGGTCTGTGTTAGCTTTCTATCTATCAGAGGTGCAGAGTGGTTGTTCCATATTGTGCCCATGCATAAGTGATTACTGTATGACAAATATCCACAATGACAGAGGATGTTATGTAAAAAATTAACAGAAAAAAGCACCCAAACAAACAGACAAATAAACATGCAAACAAGCAAACTCACATGCCCTTCATCATAATGCAAAAGGTACTAAAAACTGGAATTGCAAGTGGTAGTAATCCCAGCCATGTATAAATCCCAAAAGGTGAGAGTCATTATTGGAAATGGTGCCACCCTAAAGAAAAAGCATAGAGGCTAATCTTATTTGAAGGATAAGATCACCTCCCCTTCGTAGTGGCCTTACTTGTACGTAAAATAATTAATCTTTGACTTAAAATCTGACAAAATTGGCTTCTGCCCAGTCCAGAGGGGATGGCTACTGTTCTCAAGGTCAGCTCTGGAGAGGTTCACCAGGCCAATACCTCTGTTCCCCTATAACTGTCTACCTCCATGAATAGTTATGGAAGTATCTTTTTATGGTTGCCAAGAAGGTGCCAGGAAAGATCTGGGAAGGAGAGGGGTAATCCTGAGGGCTGGAGTTTAACTGCATGAATCTGCTGCAGCTGCCATGCCATCTCCAGGAGATAGATGGAAACAAGTACCTACCCAAGAAATGGGAGAAAGGAGCATTCCTGGGCTTATAACCATATAGACTGTATACAACTTGCTAAACTCCCTCAAAGTGGCAATGTTTTATTTTTTACCAAGACAGACTGGTACATCCCTAGCAAACCAAGCATTTAACTGTGGGTGACTAACTACAGGTGTAATGAATTGAAACGAATGTGGCTAAGCCAAGTGCAAGCTTTTTGAAGTATATCTTCTTAAAAATGAGGTTTAGCAAATGAACAAAATGCTCCCAGAACTGCAGAATTTGTTTTCTTAGCATTTTAGTAGCTGTTTGACCTGACCATTTCAAATTACCTCTTGAAAGAAATGGACATATTCAGGAGGGGAGATACCCTGTATTCCTAAGGCAAAATGCTTCTATAAAATAATATAGCTATTACTTACAGCTAGCCAAAAAGATATTATGCTGAGCTGTCATATTTTGTGTTGCAGCCTTTTCATACTGTTGAAATATCAACATCATATGTACTGTGCATGTACAGTTAACTCTTGGTCTCCTGGTGTAAGATGAGTAGGAAACCTGTGTAATGTATTAACATGACCAGGAAAACACCCCTCTCCCCTTCCCAAAAAAACCCACTCCATTGTAAATTAGCATAAGACTAGATAACACCTGAAGAGTATTACCTAGCCTGAAGAGTAACCAATAAGCAAAATGAATGGCATGTCCTGGTATATATGTGTATTTTAAACCACACTGATTTTTTGTTGAAGCTGGAACACAGGAAGAGAGTGAGACTAAGAGAAAATGTAAGTTGCAAGAACATTTGATACCGTAAATTATGTTTTGTTGAATACTTGTAGTGAAAAATGGGGGTTTCTGGAGATAATTGCATGTTTTCTCAAGTAATAACTGTCCTTACTCTGAATCTTGATGATTATTTACTGATTTATTGTTGGGATTTTTTTTTTTTCTATTCAGAAATAACTAGACTGATTTCAGCAAGAGAAAAAGCCCAGCATAAAGGACATGCTAGTATCTGCCATGGAGGATATGAATAATCAGAAGTATTTGCATTATACAAATATGTTGCTTACAGACACTAAAAAAGGTGTTAACACAACACATCCTTAATATTATCGAGACATTGTTGAGTATATTTGTACATAGTTCTCTATGTACAATTCTCTCATTCATTCCCATTTATAACAATTCATGTAGAGTGTCATAGGCCTTTGACACAGATCTATAACCATTGAGATTTGTGACACTGATCAGAATACAATGAGAGCCCTGAAATCCCATTCTCTGATGTGAAACATCCCTATGAATCACAGGTATTGTGCTACCAGACAGCACAGCAAAAAATTAACCAGAGCAAAACACTTGACTTGGTGCTGTTACAGCTAATAGGTCTGAAATGAAAGATAATTGCATATTAAAATAGAGTGGGTAGCTCTGTTTTGATGTAGAGATATAAAGATGTCAGGCAAGCTAGGCTGCAGCAGCAGAGAATGGGTGCCCTGAAGTGATTGAGGAGTGAAGCCCAAGAGAGCATTCCTCACATTCCTGTGGCACTCCTCCTATACATATGCCCCCAAAAAAAGGGAATTCCAGCACTCCGGATTGGTAAACTGAGCTTCAGAAAAGCTGGCACTTTTCTATAGCTGCAGGCTTGATTCATTTGAAGGAATTATTATCATCTCTGGATGATGAACACAAGGCATATTTAAACTGTTATTTTTTTAGGGCAAAGGACATGACATTTCCAATCTGTTACTAAAAAAAAAAAAAAAAGAAAAGAAAAGAAAATTAAAAATCCCCCATAAGGACTTATAGTAAGCACCAATAAGCAAGATGTAGGGAATGTGGAGCACTCCCTAGTATTTTCCCATGATCTACCCAGAATAATTGGTATTACTGCAAAAATATTTTGCTGACACATCTGAGTAGGATTAGCCCAAAGAGCTATCCTTGTTAATGAGCCATATCTAGAAACTGAGTAGGTTTAGTAGATTACTGTCTGAAGACACAGCATTTTTGAGAGCCACTTATGTCTAAAAGTGTAACATATTTTCTCCTGGGACTACTAGCAGTGTATGCTTTGTAAGGCAAAGATGGTTATCCCTGGGAAATTTCACAAATGAAAAGAATCAAATAAAGATGACACTACCTTACTTGGAATTGAAATGTGACTTCTAGTGACTGGGAATTAAACAGATTTATTAGTGTTGACATTATTTACATTGCGTGATCCGTATCAGCGAAGGGTACACATCACTTGTGAAAGCAAATACATTAATAGTATTACCCTGCCGCTAATGGCACGCTAATAATACTGCCATGCTTCGCGTTTGTCAGGCTGCTGCTGAGACGTGCTCGGTGTCGTGGTAAACAAAGAAAATCAGCCATGTTGCGAGACCCTTTATTCATAAAAAACTTAAGTTCACGTGAGGAGCATCCGCCTCTAAATAACCCCCAGAACAGTGATAAATTAACGATTTCACACCCCTCCCTCCCTCGTTTTTACCCCATATAGCAATGACAGAGGGGACAGCCGGCTGATACGGATTACTTTGGAGAAGCGTGACAACAGGTGGCCTCCCCGAAGTCACTAGACTCGGCAGATCAAGTCTTTATTTTATTTTATTTATTTCTTTTTTTTTGGCGTCCAGCTTGCCCATTGCTGGTATCTGTGACCAGGGAGCACCGCGATGATGCGCGTCCCTGGGGACCATGGCGGCGGCCGCTCGCACTTCTTTTTGGTGTTTAAACCGGGCAAGGCCGTGTTCCCAGGGGGAGGATGCTGAGGCACCGCCGCCGGAGGGGACCCCGCCGGCCGCGACCCCCGGCGACCCGCCCCCCTCCCTCCTTCCCTCCCTGCTCCGTCCCGCCTCGGCCCGCCCCCCGCCGCTCCGCCTCCCCGAGCCGGCAACTTCCCCGTCGCCGAGGCGGGCGCGGAGCCCCCCATCAGCCCGGATGGGAGGAGGAGGAAGAGGAGGGAGGAGGCGACGCCGACGCTGCTGCCCGAGGGGATGCGGCGGAGCGGGCCGGCGGGAGGCGTAGAGCCGGCTCGAGAGGGAGCGCCGAGCCCTTGTCGCCGCCGCCGCTGCCACCGGCGGGGCTCGGCCGCCGCCTGCAGCAGCTCCGGGCGGCGGCGCTGCTGAGCCCGCGCTGCCTGCGCGCCGCCGCCGCCTCCCCGCTCGCTGCTCGCCCCGCGCTCCGGCCGCGCAGCGCCAGGCCGCGGCCGCCCTCCCCCAGCGCCTCCCGGGCGGCGGCGGGAGGCAGCCGGGGCGCGATGGCGTCCTACGTGGATAACAGCTTCCGCCAGGCGGTGATGAAGAACCCGGCGGAGCGGAGCCCCCAGGTGAGCGCCCCTCGCCCCGGACCCCGCGGCTCCCGCGGCGGCGGAGCGGCCGCCCCGCTGCCCCCGCGCAGCCCCGGCCGGGGCAGCCCCGAGCCCCGCGGGCAGGGCTGAGCCTCTGCCAGCCCCCGCCACACTCCCCAGCGCTGAATGCCCGGCCGGCAGCTCCCGGGAAGGGAAGGCGCGCATTAACGCGACAACTTTCCTCCTGCTCCCTAATTTTGGGGGAAGGAGAGGGAGAAACGCCAGCTGGGTTTGTTTTGAGGGTTGCTTCCGGTAAAAAGAAAATGAACTTAGAGTATAATTTTTCGGTGGTGTGTTTTTTCTTTTTTCCCTTTTTAAAATTTTTTTTAATTTTTTTTTTTTTTTTACTCCCTCTGTGTGTGTGTTTTGTTATTGCCCCGGAGTACGGGTGGCTCAGGATTTGAATTCAGTCCCTACTTTTACATAGCTGGCTGGAGCTGGCAGCGCTGTTTCATAATGTAGGGGCTGAGGTCAGTGGTATTCTTGGCAAGTCCTTGCTCTCCAAAGTAGGGTGAAATCCTTACACAATGGCACCAGGCAGGAATTTTTTAGATACCTGCGCCGTGCTCCTGGAGCCCTCTTTATCAGAGGAGTGTGTGAGTCGAAGCCGTTTGTAAGCGTAGTTGCGCTTAGAGAGGCTGAGAAAGGTTAAGCTGGGGAGTGGAGTGCGTACAGAAACATTTTGACTTAACATGACCTGAAAAACAACCAAACTGAATGAGTTCCTTCTGCTCCCGAACGGTTGCTGCAGTGGCTATTGCTGCCAACTGTCTAAAGACTAATAAGCTTTACACTGATCCCCACATCAAGCCGCGGTTCAATAGCTAATGATACAAGGAGTTACTTTGCTTGGAGTTGTAATGCCATCTGTCCTATTTTCTAAAGGCTTGTCCTGCTCTCTGAGCAGTCCCTGTATTCGGGTTTTGGGGAAGAGATGCTGTTACTGATTGTTTTGGCAGGCGTCTGACTGGCTGGTGATGATTTTAAATTGGGGCAAAGAGGAAACCTTGACTTTTGCTCAGCACCCATAAGTCATTCCTCCTACTATAGATACGTCATTGTGGTAATGTTATTTTTATCCCCATGTTCATGGAATATGTGTCAGAAAATAAAACTTCTCATGGAAAAACATACTGACTGCATAGGTATCATATGTGGCATGCCTTTTTGGCAACTCTTTTTTTTTTTTCTTTTATATAAAAAAGGAAACTGCTTCTGGAACATGTTTTTGTAGTGCTAAACTTGTTTCTCTGTCCTTGTTTGACCTTTTCCAAATGTCTGTTTGCCTTCAGTGCTGGACCCAGCCCTTCAGTGTGTTGTGAAAGCTGAAGGAGGCTGAGTGCTCTGTCCTGGAGAAGACACTCTCTGCAAACTTGCAGCGAGGTCACTTGAATTGGTAGAGACATAGCTTGCAGCTGGGGGGTGCCTACCAGCAGTGTCCAGCCTCAGGACATGGTTATGGAAGCATGGTGGGGTGCTCAGGAGGAGAGATGCAGGCAGATGCTCAGAAAGCACTGGCTCAGGCTGTGGGGCCACCAGGCTGGGCTTGGGGGATGATGCTTTCCCTGTGGTATGGTCTGTGCCATGTGAACCAGTAAACTTTCTCGTGTCCTTGCTGACTGGCCTTGCTGTCTAGAAGGGATAATAAGGAAGCACAAAAAGGCAGAAAGTAAGAAATGACGCAGTGAAGAATCCAGCCTGAGTGCAGGGATAAAGCCCAGTGAAGGGCACGGAGCAGAGAGCTAAATTGGGAACACCAGGGCTGCATTAGTGCTGTGAAACTTCCCGAATCAGCACGCTGGCAGCCTGCTGTGGCAATCACCACAGGAAAAGAAACCCACCCTTAAATCCATGAAATTGACACTGGCCCAAAATAATCCACAGACAAGACCAAGTATGTGGGAAATCTAATGTGTTCTTAGCACTGGAAATACTTGAAAGTGGTGGTGCTCTCCTGTTGCTGCTGGGGAGACTGGGCTTGCAGCAGAAAACTTGGTTGGTGTTTTTGTAAGTGGTCCATGTTGTATTGTGTGTATTAGTTTTCTGCTGTTGGTTCTCTGTTTGATTTTATTTTACAACAGTATTGGAATTTGAAAGAAATATGCTTATGCACATCATCTTTCATCATTATGTAAAAAGGAAAAAAATACATAGAAAGGTACAAAGACCTTGTTTTTCCTTCTCCCCTTAAAGTAACTTATTGTTTCTTTACTTGTATTTTCCTGTCCTTGCTATGCTATCTCTAAAAGATAGCTACTTAATTTTGACTTTTGGGAAGTCATGAGGCTTTTTTAAAGTCAAGGGAGGGTTGAAAAGAGAAAATATATTTATCATATTCGTGTCAGTGCAGGAAATAGCAAGAGAAGTATGTTAGTAGCATATTTGCTTCTTACTTATGTTAACAAACTCTTTGGGGCTCAGCTTCTCCCAAACCATGATGAGGTAAATATCTGTTTGACATTACAATTCACCCTGGACTGTCAGGGTGCAAATTTGGCACCATGCCCTCACTGCAGGCTCAGAGGACAGGAGTGACAGAATGATAGCCAGTATGTACAACTTCGAGAAGTAGGTCTGATAAGCATTGTTGGGCAAAGCAAACTTCACTTGGCTTGAACTTTTGTAGTGCAAAAGTATCTTGGTAATTTTGGATTGAACTGATTTTTTTTTCCTTGAGATAAACAGTGTATTCTGCAATTGCCTTTGTAAATTTATAACTTTATATCTCTTTGGTATATCCTCCTTTACAGAGTGTTCCTGACTTTTGTGAATCACAACTAATATTCTGTTGGCTAAAGAAAATGAGAAATAAAAGAAAAGGATATATATGTGGCCTGTACTTTAACATGCCTGTTGTGTAACTCTTCTCTTTAATTGATGTATTAAACTATTCATTTTCTCTTTGAAGATGTGAACTAGGAAGTTAATTTAACTACTTTGGGGAATCTAACTTTTAAATGTTCATAAATTACAAATGGTTTTATGCCCTTGAGCTGTGAGTAATCGAGATCTAGTTTTTTTCTCTCCTGACATCCTTTTGCATGGACTGTTATAGCTTTAAGTCTTTACAAAACAAATTCTTTTTGGCATCATAGGCCATTTCAGAAAGCATGCAGTTTGATACTGGTGTAGCTTGGTTGAAAAAATAGGGCTGCTTTTGTTTTCAAACAAGAGAAGCTGAACCCTAATCTTTCTTTATCCTGACAACTCATTTGCATGGCATGGTATGTGAATAGCTGGTTGCTTCAGAAACTCTGCATACTGTTCACTGTTTTCATGCCATGTGGTGATGTCTGCAGGAAGAAATTTTTTGAATGTGTGCCTTATATATGTTAGATGCCTAAGGTTTGCTTCTGGAAACTGCTGGTGTGGTACATGAGGGCAGTTCAGCACAGCAGTAACGAGGAGCAGGGATGTAACAGCATCGCACCAGCTCTTCAGGGCGGAGGGAGAACTGTACAGTAGCCCTTAGTTTGATACTAATGAGTCATTTAATGTCAGAAGACATCTAAACAGGATGCTGTTGTAAAGCAGATACTCCCTTCTTGAACACTTGAGAGGAAAAATAGTTTAATTATAGGATGTACCTATGCTTTTTCCAAATAAACTTTCAGCTTGTTCCCAAGTTGTGTTATTTTTATACTTGTAACCAGTGATAGCATGATTGTGTGCAATCTTCAGATAAGCCAGAAATGAACATTTCCTTCTTGCTACAGTGATCTCTTAAAAAAAATACAAGGCTGTGTGTGTATTTTAATGGGATCAGAAGAACTAAGCGTTTTATATGTGAGTCTAGCAAAAGAATATTGAGTCTTTAAATTCAGGCTGATTATGTGTCTGTGTATCAAATACACTAGAAGACTAAAATGATCTTCTTCAAAAGAGTTTATTTGGGATTTCTTTCCTTGGAAAAACAAAAATGTTTTGGAGCTTGAGTTGTGCTTTCAGATTTTCTTCACTGTCAGCATGCTACTGTGTTGCCGTATTTTCGAGGTGAGCATTTACAGAGGAGGATAACCCCTGTTATCAGGCTGCTAACAGCAGTATAATGCTGACAACTGATTCTGTTGCTAAACTCTCCTGCTGGTTCTTGGAAGCCCTGAGAAATGAAGGGCTGTGGCAGCTGATGCCTGGTTTTTGGCTGCATTGCCATTGACATAGTGGTCTTTCCATAATGCATCTCAGGGCTTTGCTAAGTGGTTATTCAGGAGCAGCCTTACTTTGCAAGGTTGGACATTCTGTTTCTTTCTGGGGAGCCCATTTGGCCAACAAAATGAGATTCCTAACTGTGCTTTCCCATGGTGGTGGTCAGGCTTTCTGCTGACTGCAGTGACTAACTCTGAAGTGGGGTCATGAGCCTGTTATGTTTTGTGTTAACATTGGGACCATCGTTAGTAACGCAGCTTAATGAAGAAAGGTTCTTGCTGGTTCTTGATCTGGGCTCCTTTCTTGCTTAGCAGCGGGCTTCAAGTAGAATTGCCACCATAAAATCAGCTGTAAGGGTAGCTGGTCTGAACTAAAAAAAACCAACAAACCTCTAGATGCTGTAGGGTTTTGGAAACTTGTTCAAAATGGTTAACATACCCTGAATGTGTCTGAAAAACTGTAGGTTAAGTGATATCTTGTTGTGGCTCTTGGGCTGTAAGTAGGGGAGGTGAATACAGATGAAACAAGTTACTGTAGGCTCATGTATGTAGAGACCTTTAACCATGGGGATTTTTCCTGCTGTGTTTCAGCACTTAACTGGCAGCATAAAAACCTAAAACTACTATTGGGAAAAAGTGAGACCTTTACCTGACAAGGCAAACAATCTATTTGTTTAGTACAGAAATAATATCAGAGAATGTATTTTGGAAGTAAGTGTATGTTTTTTTTTCTCTTAATGTTTTTCTCAAGCTAGTATTACTATGCAGCATTATTTCATGCCCAACAAACTTACTTGTATGAATATATCTTTTTGTGGCTGATAAGTAAAGCTGAAAATCCTTGCATAGCTCAGATTTTCTTGTGAACTCTTTAATCTCAGTCTGTCGAAACAGCCCTGGAATGTTTGATTCTGAACTTGCAGTGTCAATTTTCATGTCATTTTCAAAACTAAGAGTATGTACTGCAATGGGCTGCTTAGTATCCTGTTTGTTTTGAAAGATTATGCTTGTTTCCCAGTCTTTCTAATGGGGGTGTGTGTGTGTATTTTCCCATAGCCATTCACATCTTCATGGCCAAGAGCTTTGAGGATGGCAAGAGTATTGATTGACTTTTTAATTTCTTTTGCAGTAGTTCTGCCCTGTCATAGGGCTAGTACTTTGTGCATGAATAAATTTCCATATCTTTTCATGATACGAGTTTTGCCAACACTTGCAAAGAGCTTGGTATGATCAGGAAGCTTCAGCTATAGCATAGAAATATGAGTGGAAGCCTTATCCTACACACTTGTGTGCTTTCTCATTGCATCAGAAGATTGCAGCTCGGTTGGCTGTACGTATCCGAGCCGGTTTGAAACTGGGAAAGTGAGGGTTTAACTGCAGCGCCGATAAGCTCTGTGTAATTTCCTACTTGATTAATTATCTGTTTGGTAGAGTTTGCTTTTGATTTCTGCCCTGCAGTGGCTGAAGAAGTGTTTGCCCTGGGTTTGGGCTGAGTATCTTCCTGTGAGCATGTTTTTTTCAGCCTTTGTGGACACAGTCTCTTTCCTGCACTTAAAAACTGGGAGCTTTTCCGTAGCATTCTTGCCTAGGAAATGTACTGAAGTGAGCAGTGCTGGGCCAAAAGCCCAGGGATCTTCTACTCAGTCCAAGCTTGTTTTGTCCACTTGCTTCCTGAGGTGCTGTTCAGACATCAGAGCACGTGTCTGTACCCTCTGTGATGCCAAAGGACCAGGATGCTCCCACCCATCCTCACCCACCCCACTGCTGTGGGGTGTAGCCAGTGGTGCTGCAGGAAAAGCTTTGGTGGAGGAGGATTATGGTAAAGCAAGACTCCTTGCTGTGGATAGGCTTGCTCTTCTGCCAAAACTAGTAATGAGCAAAATCGTCTGCTGGGCTTCTGAGACCAAAAGGACTGAAAGCTTTCATGTCTTGGGTGTAAAAGTGTAGGTCAGCAAAAGTAAAGGACATAGACGCATTTTCCCAAGATCATGTTTTTCTTTAGTAGGAGGTTGGAGTCTCCTGTGGATTATCTGTTTATTCATGGAGAACCCTTGGTACCTGAGGGGAAAAAAAAAAGATGATTTAAGTGTAACTTCTAAAAATGATTCATTTATTTTGCACTTATTACACTATCCCTTAGCTAAGGTTTCTTTGATGAGTTATTGTTTCTTGACATCCATTGTTTTAAAAAGGCTGTATGCGTAAAAGTTTTTAAAAGTCTATGCTTATGCAAATTACTGAGTAGTAACTGCTAGCAATAGCTATTCATTCTGTTGAACTACTGATCTGATTTTAATATTTTTTTCTCTAAATCAGAATGTTGCTACTTAATCTGTTAGCATGTTTCAAGAATGACTATATGTACACTGAACAGTCATTGTAAGAACTTTGACTTCCTCATTGAGGGTTTTTTGTATCCTCATGAGAAAATATATTTTGGCTTGTGTTTTGGGAACTTTCCCACAGTAGGAGATCTAATTTTTGCAAGGTATTGTTTGGGAATTCAAAAGGAGCACTGGCAGAAAGATAGCTCTACAAAGATGCTTTGTGAGGGGCAGCTGAGCCTGCGCGCCTTGTTTGCTGCAGCCAGTGTTGCAGATTTAATTTGCTGGGTATATTTTGCATGAAGGGGTGTATTTGAATTAGTCTCAAAGTGGAAGTGGTGCTCTGCTTCCCTTTTTCTGAAGTTGGTGAAGTTGACCACTTTTCTTGAAAAGGGAGAGAGAGGAGCCCTACTGCAGTGCTTTTCTTACAGCTTTGTTTGCAGTTAAAATTAGCTATTTGTTCTCTCTGGGTATCTCTGTTACGCCCATAGAGCTGTAGATGTGTTTCTTTGTGTGTGTCTGTCTTGTCTGACCTGAGTAAGAGTGATTAAATATTTGATTTAGAGCAGTTCTAAGGAATTCTAGTCAACAGGAAAGGTCAGCATGTATATCATTACCTGAGCAAAACACTAAAGGAATTGAAAAAAAAAATTAAAATATTTAAATGCTTTTAGCGGGGGGAAAAAGGCATCAGTTTGCTTTTCAGCACTGATAAAAATTAAAGGAATATTCTGATATCAATATTTCTGTGGACAGCATGATTTTCCTATTTTTCTCTTATTTGTGTGTATTCTGATAAACATGAACAACACAATGAAACAGCATCTGGTTTCAGTGTAAATTACCTGGGAATGTGTATTAAGTTTCATGGAAGACACATTCGTGGAGCATGCCTGTTGTTGACTGTCTTTACCAGGCTGTTTGTTTCTGTTTGCTTGCTTTTTGTATGTCTTGAAGTTAAAATAAACTTTGCTTAATAAAAATATTTATTATGTAGTCTTTTTGGATTTCTAAACAGGACAGTGTTTCCTGTTACCCATGGATTGTTTGCTTAGTAGTTTGTTGTTTTGTTTTTTAGTTTATATTTGCAGTTCTTTATTGTTAGGGATACTAGTCTCCCATTTTACTTTGCTTTTACTGTAGTTGGGAAAAAAATATTGATGTAGCCTTTTCTATCTGAAATTAGTCATTCGCACTTTTTGCCCTGTTACGCAAAAAATAACTCAAAACTTAGAGGGGTGAGAAAGAATGTTACAGAAATGTGGTTTGTAAGCAGTTGATGGGAAAACAAGGCTGTACCACCAATATCTGCTTGAGGTTTGACTTGCTGAAACCAAAGGCTGAATCTTTTGTGGTGCATTGTATTTCTTTAGCGGCAGAGCTAGTTGTAGTGGGTTGATGCTGGATGGATGCCAGGCACCCACCAAAGCTCACTCACTTTGTTTTCCATGCTGACGTTCTCTGCTGCCTCATTCCTGCCCATCCAGCTGTTTGTGAGGCTGCAAAAAACACAGGATGAGTGATGCAATCTTGTTAGCTGAATGGAAGAAAAGGACCTTACTTTTGAGAGGTTGTGTAGTAGGGTTTTTGCTTTCTAAAATTTAAGTGACTCAGTCTGGTTTAGATTGTGGCTTCAAATGTTTGTGTTGGTGCAGCTGAAGCTGTGAAGACCTATGATACAAGAGATTGAAAAGAAATGCTTATGGTTGTGTGTAGGAACCTCTGAAATACCTTAACCTCTCCCAGAGAGTATATGGTGCTCCATTTTCAAACACTGTTTATAAGTATAAAAAAAAGTAAACTGGATGTAATGTTATGACATTATTTATTCTTGATGAATTTCCTAAAATGAGAAATTTTTTTAACTTAAGAGGCACCTTTGCATTCACTGAATTGGGTGGGGGAGATGCTAAGGCTCGGAGCTTGGGTTTTTTTTGTATTGTTATACTGAATCTTGTCTGTATTTACAGAATATATATACAGTATAATGTATATACTGAATCTTATCTGTATTGGTTTGTTGTATAGTATTTGAAAATTGGGTGCTTGTGGGCTCTCTTCCTGGGGGCAAAACAAAGAAGTGACAATTTTGTTGGCATGCAATTTAAAAGGCGTACACATTTTTCCATTTGGTATGTTAAATCTATTGGGACGTACCTAAAATATGTACCCTCCATTGTTTTTGTTTTGACTTTGAGGTAAGTGCTTCATCTTGTCAGGAAACCATTCCCTTGCCCGCCCAGAACGTTTCCTCAAAATACATGACCTTGCAGAAATCAGTCACACATTGCATTATGTGAGTAGCCAGCACTCGTTTGAATGGTTCTGCAGAGTTTTGCTGTTTGTTAAAAGATGTGTCAGAATACACAGCATACATGGTAGTAAATATTTAGATGCATTTTGAACTGAGAGAGAGAGGCTTGTCTGTGCAGTATTACAGACTTCTTTTGTCCCTTGCCAGTGGTGCTGTGAGTGTTCAAAGTGAATTCTCTCACTAGTGCTGTAAGACAGGCAGGTGCTGCCAGACACAGCATGCCATTGCTGACTTCTATTTGTGCAGTAGCTCAGGCAGTTTTTGAAGGTGCCATAGCTGTAGTAACAAAAAAAGATGGACTTTGGTTTAAATAGTTACATCAATGTTTCAAAGTTCTGGCATTTTATTGTGTTCGTGTATGATGGTGCTTTATGTTGAAATAGCTTTGAACTTTATCTATTACCTGCAAAATTAAAATGTATTTGTTCTCATGTCTGTTCTTATGCTGTTGTAGTTGTTCTTATATCTGGATCTCTACCCGTGGTCTTTACCTTTTGTGCCTCCAATTCCCCTTTCCATCCTGCTGCAGGGGAAGGGAAGGGGAGAGTGAGTAAGCACCATGTGCTTTGGAATGTTTCCGTAAGAGCACTAAATTGGGGAGTACTGTTCCTAAACCACAGTGGGAGTTCTCTCTGTGGAATTCTTCTTCAACTCTGGAGGAACTGCAGTCTCCAAAGAGAGTCAAAAACTGGAAATAAAAAGCAGGTTCTGGATGCAGCTGAAGCAGAATGTGTGCAAAGGTGTGTAACGTGGTTGGGCTTTTATCCCAGTTGCTAAATTCATAACAAGGTGCCGAAAGCTGAAGTGCTGTAGTTGATCATGACACATTTGTTGATTTCCTGTTGAGGAACCAGCAGTTTCACCAGTGAAGGCAGTAAGCGACCCGTCAATTGAAATTATATTATCTTAAGAAAAACAATAAATGGGAGTGTAGTTCATAGATGATACTCTGAGTATGAAACGAGAAAATAAGATTTTACACTGGTTCATGATGTTCAGGTGGTATCTCTCTCTAAACTCGATTAGTGCAGTAACTAAGTAGCTTGAATGTGTTCACTGCTGAGGAGCTGGTGAGCAGATGGTAAACACTCCCAGTGAGAAAGTTTTCACTCTGAGTTACAGGAAAGTAGTTGTGAGGGTCTCAGTCTGAGCTGCGTTTTGTGTTCTCCGTTGATCCTATGGTACACATGGCTGCATAGTGCACCAGATTTGTTGGGGGTCTTCAATGGATTTGTCACAAATTTGAACAAAGCACAAAAGGTCAGATCTCTGTGTGAATGGCCCGCAGTGGTCTGATCTGGAGACTGAAGCATTTCACGTGTGCCATGGATATGGAAACACGAGGGGCTCCGCCAGCTACATGCTGACCAGGAGCTGGCGCTTGCTGGAACGAGGGTAATTGAGTTTCTCTCCTTGCCATGGCTTCTCCCTTAGTGCTGAAAGCTGCTAATTAGCACCAATGCCTTGTTTTAATTCAAGATGACTTCGTTGGAAGATGCCAACTCCTTGGTCGTAGGCCACTCAACAACTATCAGATGGCAGCACAATTCCAGCTCAGCTGTTAAAAATGGCTTGAGGTAACAGTGCCAAGGGAAGGGTGAGAGTTTTTTTAGCTCTGTTGTAGGTGTTTGCCAAGGTGGAAGAGAGGAGGATATTCCATATCTGCTGTATTTTAGACAGCCATTTATTTTGGTGCTATTAGCTTGTATTTTACCAGGCTGAGTATTGACAGATAGCTGGTCTCCACTTGTCCTAAATCCTCTTTAAGAGTCTTGTTCAACTCTTTCATTTAAGATGACTTTTAGGGGAATATCACTTCCGTAGGTGAAAAACTTCTAGACTACATGATATTGCTGGAAAACGTGATCGATGCAATGCATGGCACAAAGGGGTAGAAATGCTCTGTCAGCTTTGAAAAACAGTTCTAAGAACCCAAAACAAAGAAAATTGAGTTTCGGGATAGGATACTTCATTTTGAAGTAGGTTTCTGAATGCCCAGGCAAATTATGAGTCCTTCTCCCTTCTTGTAGTCATTCTTTGTATCTAGCCTTGTGCTATGGTTTAACCTCTGGCTTAATTATTTGATGTCCTGTAGTTTCTCCCTTTCTAAACCCCTATTGTAGTGCTTTTTTGAATTTTGTGCCTTAGTCATTACTTCAGGTGAGCACTTGGAGCTGGGTGATTTGGCTAATAATTTATTTCACATTTATTTATTTCTGAGTGGGAAAGAAACTCTCCTTTATTTATAAATTGCAATACAGTGTACCTTATACAGGTTATTTTTCACTTCTGAAACAAAATATACAAATACTTCGAGTTTGTCATCATCGGAATTGTCATATGTCAGATTTCTACCTTTACCAGGTTTGATAAGCAAACATTGCTGTTTAACATCTAATGTTCTTATGTGAATGAATATTTTATGTGAATTTGAAAGTGAAGAGAAAATAATGGCACTTTCTTACAATCCATCTTGGCTTTGATAGTAAACGAACATTTAGCCATGACGAAAGTAACGTGGTTTATGGTGACACGACCTGCATAAATCCAGTTGGATTTGCTGTTGACATTGGCCCACGTTCCAGCAGGCGAGTTCCCTTACATTTCTTTTGAACAAAGGAGGTCTGTGTGAAACAGGTGCTCTAATGGTTACCCTGGCCTTCATAAATAACTTCTAGGTGAAGTATTACTTCTGTTAACCATGAGTAACTTCACAAGGCACCTTGGTTTACTGCATGAGGTTTCCATTTTATATTAAAAAAAAACCCCACAGCCACAGCTCCGTGGTGTTTGGTGCCTCATAAGTTGCTGTTTATTTTTAGAGCGTGCTTATCACAATTTGTCAGCCAAATATTGGCCTGTCCCGTCTGCTATTAGATAGCTGCTGAAATGCCATTCTCAAGATAATTTTACCTACCCTGGTTGTTCCAGGGTAATCTTTGTTTCTAAAAGAAATAATCTAAAACTTGCCAACTCTGCGGAACATGTAAAATAGTAGAAGATGGGCTTATTAAGTTTTGCAACCATATCATAATGTGTTAAATTTAATGTGACAAAATGGTTTTGAGAGTCTGTGGTAAGTTGCCTGAGTGTGTTGAAAAGTCTGAATGTTACTTATGAACACTAGTGAAAAATACTTCTAAATTGGTTGCAAAATGAGCCAGGAGATAGTAAAGAAATAGCTGGGCCAGTCTCCAGGCTGGTAAGACATGGCTACTTGCACACTGTGCATTGCTTTAGGAAACCTGTGTCACGGTTTCTTTTAAGGAGAAAGGAAAGTTCTGCTTTAAACAAGTGACATTTGATATCTTACTTGATTTCTTTTCCTGTTTCTTCTATTTATAGATGTCTTCAGTTTGGGATTTATCTGAAAGCTAAGGTCAGGAAGTGCCTTCCTCCAAAAATGCTACTTGTTGTGGTTTTCTGGAATGTCCTGTCCCCTCTCCTTCCCAAAAGGAACTGTACAGAAAGTATTTTTCCACAATGAGACACAGATCTTCAGCTCTGCAGTATCAGGCTGTGACTCTGGCATATCCTGGTTCACCTCCAAAACTGAAACTTTAAAAAATCATCTCTCGGTGTCCACAAGACTTAGATGACTGATTAAAACACAGAATACAGTAACCACTTCAGTTTCAATTATTTCTCATTTTAATAGAGCCTCCTATGTGGAGGCAGAGGAACATAGGCTGTATCCTATTTGGTAGGACTCTTTTCCCATTTAGATTTTCAGATGACCTTTATGACTTTGTTTACATAGGGATACATTTAGAGGAGATGCTCACCCACTCCATGCTTCTACCAACTATGGAAGGTCTTGGAGGATCTAAATAAGAAAGGTTTCTCCCACCCTGGAGGTCATGAAAATAACAAGTGAATGATCATTAAACATGTACTTTTTGGTGAGTTCTGGTGTTGAAAAAGGTTCTCTCCAGTTTACTAACAAAAGGCTTAACCACTTAAACTAGTCCTCTGAGAGAGTACAGCAATCCTGAGGGCAGCAAAGATGTGGGAGTGCAATGAAAGCTTCTGACTAAACTGTTTTTTTCATAGTCAGGGTGCAGTGCAAGGTTTTAAATTCAGGATTGATTTCTTACAAGCAGCTCTATTTAGTCAAGTTAGCACTATTGTTTATGCAGCACTACAACTGAGCTTGTATGCTTGTGGTATGACCACTTAGCAAGCATGCACTGTAAAGTACATCTGGGGAATAAATAAATTTAAAATTAGGTTATATTTGAAGACTTTGTTAAAGTCTTTAACTAAACAAGCATCATGCACCCAAGTCTTCTTGTGATGTTCTCCTTTTAAAATTTATTTAAACCTATGTTACTTATTGAAACCTCTGATGACAAGTAACTCCTTTTGGAATATGGGTTTGACAGTATGTTATTTAGTCTATAATGACTATTTTGTCATCTCACTTTATTTTTGTATTGTTTCGTATTTCCATATGCAGTAAACTATATTTAGAGTTAGGACCGTCAGCAGTAGTTGAACAGTTTGTTTAACTTCATATTTGTGTGTCTGGCTTTTGTAGAACTTTTCTTAATGGGCCTGATTAGTGTTTAGTACTTTGCATTTGCTTTAGGAGCCTTTGCAATGCGTTGTGGTGAGCAGGTTTTAGGAAAACCTGCGGTGAGTTTAATTGTCACTGTCAAACTGTCTCATCCCCAGTGTGCAGTGCCCCTTGAAAGAGGTTTCTGAAGCCAGCTCTGTATGTCTGAAAGTTTTCGTAGGTGTTGAAATTCAAAGTACTGAACAGAATGTTCTCAATTTATTTGAAAAAGTAGTGTGGCATTTTTTAGGAAACAATCACAAAGAAAATATTTTTCTGTATTGGTACTGTTTTGACCTTTCTGGTGCCCTGATAACTGGGATATGAGTTTTTAAATCTGTATTTAACTAACAGAAGAGATAAAACCCCAAGTGTCATATGACTTCCAGTAATCAGAGGTTTTGTGAACTGGTGGACCTGTTCCTTTTTTTTGTCCAAAATATTCTATAGACTTTGCAAACAGAGAGTAACTTTTTGTTTTTACGGCTTTTTTTTGCTTTCAAGTAGTCACCATAATAATTAGGCTGCTTTCATGTTTTTTCTTGTATTCCTAATGCTAACTGTTTAAAATAACAGGGACCTACAGTTATGACAAAAAACCCATTTTACATCTGCATAAATTCTGTCTTGTCTTGCAGCTGTAAATTGTTGGGGGATGGCAGGCATCTTTTCACGTGTTTTGCTGTCTGCTGAAAGTTGGCCTTGAAACCACTGGAACTTAGTTGCATGTTAAAATGTGCGATTTTGTATTCCAATTAATGAGTGGATTTTGCAGCTTTAAAGTAAGGCAAGAGGCTACATGTTGTGTGCAGAAGATGATCCTTTTTGCATCTGCTACTCGGCGTCTTGGTTTAGTATCTGCTGTCTAAAACATCAGAATGGACATTTGTCTTTTGTGATGGATGTGTGGGTTTGTATTTTTTTTCCCCCGCAGAAGAAAAAGACAAAATAGTGTCTGTAAGGAGTGAAAAATGACAAAGTAGTGTCTGTAGATGATCTATGACTGCCTCCAGTGACAGACCATCAGGTGTGGTGGTCTACAGGCAGCACCACGGTGTTCAGGAGCAGCTCCTTGGCGTTGAGTCATTTCAGCAAATTCCAGCTCTGAGGACAGCATGGCCCTGCAATGCCTGCATTGCAGCTTCTCTGGAAGGATAACCTGCTCAGAGTGCACTTACAAAACTTAGACATGCTGCAATCGTGAGTCATTTAGAAAATTTTAGTTAGGAGCCTGCTGTTCAGGGACAAACACTCACATGCAGTAGCTTTTCGAATACATTCCAACTTAATTAATTTATAAATTCTTTACTTTGACAATATTAAAAGGAAATTTTTCCTGGGGGATTAATTTACCATTTTAATTAATCTTCTCAGGAGAAGATGATCTTCTGTGAATATCTTGCTAAACGTTTTTCCTGTAATTAAAAAGCTCGAAACTAACCAACCAACAAACAAACAAAAAAGGGAAAAGAAGAAAAACCACAAAAGGGATCTCTGTCTGTAATACGTGATGTGTGAGACCACCTGCTAACCAGAAAATTGTCTTTTGATCTGAGACAGATAAAGAAAATAGTGAGAATCTTCCAGGTAGGTGTGAGATAGTGACCTGATAAGAAGGCAGATACAGTAAAAACGTTGCACTAGTTAAATACAGCATCCCTCACACAGTGGGTCATCCTTTGTGCGTTTCAGCTTGCATATTATACCACCATCACCCAATTCTTTTCTTTGATGAACAGAAGGCTTTTTTCCTTTCTCCAGCTGAGAATCTCCCAGCTATTATCAACTACAACTTTAAATCTTTTTTCCCCCTCATTTATTCTTCTCATTCTACTGTTTTATTCTCTCTGCTCTTCTTATTCTTTTCATGGTTGCAGGGTTTCTGTGTGTGTAACTATTTCTGATTGGTTTATGCTGCTAGGACTCAGTTTCTAAAATTGCAACATTATTCACTTTGGTAATGAACAATGCAAGAAAAATGCTTTAAGGGCTAAAAGGAATTCAGCCTGTCATAAGCACTAAAGCGTACTTGCTGCTTATGGACAGATTCCTCCTTCAGCCTAAAAGCTATATGGGATTTATAAATCCCATGTAGTGTCAAAATCTGAAGGGTGGTTTAGCAATTGCCCTGGCATCTCTTAGTATGCTGAAATTAAAAAAAAAACCTAGAACCCCTTCTTATTTTTTTTTCTTAGCTTATTACTTTTGAGATTGCTATTTAATCAATAGTTTGTAGTTTACATTTGCTTTTTATTAAAAAAATAAAGTTCCCAGTAACAACATGACTCTGAAATTACATACTTTAGAAATGATCTCTGATTGTGTTTATGTTAAAAAACTCATTCTATTCAAACATCTGTTTGCACTTGGATAAAATAAAGAAAATGACCTTTCTGTCCTGTGGGGTGTGTGCGGTTTCTTTGGTTTTGTTTCATTTTGCCTTATGAATAAATGTGTTAGGGCAACTGGAACTAACACAGCAACACTGAAATGGTGCTGCTTGGCAGCATGGAATGTTTGAAACAGCAGGAATATGCTCTATATGTTCAGTTGTGGAGGGTTTTTGTTATTCTGTCCTCACGATGCTGTCTTCAGTTAGTGTGAGTCGCAGTGACTATTCATCTAACATTTCATAGTCATGCTCTGTTTGGACAAATAGAGGATGCCTTTAAAAGAAAGGAAACAAAACTTCTCCACTTTGTGTAGGAGGACTGTAAAATACCTTAAATGACTGTAAGAATGAGGATGTACTTTCCAAATCATTATTTCATATTTGGAATTGTGGGTAGCAGTTTGTCAGTCTTTCCCCATGTCTGTTAAAGATGTAATTTGGAAAAGCAGCTGGCACATAAATTATTCAAATACCATATTCCAGCTTTAAAAGTACAGGTGGCATCCAGAATCAAGTATTATTCATTTTTAGTGGAACCCTGGAGGTATTTAGTTGGATTTCCAAATAGTTTTGAGAAATAAAGCTTCATCTCTTGGATTTTCTGTGAACTGCTTCTTGTTTGCCAAAGTAGAGGTGGGAGAAATTGTGGATTTATTTACGAAGAAATGCTTTAATAGTCAGTGTAAACTTAGAGTGGAAGGTAAAGATATATTTTTTCATGTGTAAACAAATACTTTTATGCCAGGCTGCTTTGCTGTCTACTGCCATTAGAGCTGGGACATCAAGCCAAGGACGTGAGTGCTCTCTTTCCAGATAATTTGACTTCTTATAAATAAACTCTGCCATGGATTTTCGTGTCTAGCTCCTTTGAGCATCTCTGGAAATTACAATACTTCCAATGATAGCAATGTAGAGAAAAAAAATCTTTTGGTGTTTCTGCACTATGACTTGTCTGTAATTGGCTACCCTGTGGACAGCTGAAAGATGTTGCCTGTTTCAGAAGGCAGATGTTAAGGCTTTTTGGTGGTAGGCTGCTGTTCAGAGGGACCTTAAGGCCCTTTGAATTAGCTGAGTCATTTAAAAATTAATTTTAAAATACTACAATAGCTTTATCTAAGCCTGTCTCTCTGCCACCCATGTGCACCTATTTTGAGGAGAAACACACCCAGGAGAAAATTATTATGTGTATCTTCCAGGTCCTGCAGTTTGACTTGGTAGGTGAAGGTGTAAGAATCAGTCTTGGGTAGCTAATTCAGTTGCAACCTATGTTTGTGTTGGTTCTTAGTTCTCCATGGTTAGTCTGTAAAAATAAACAAAATTTGAGAGTGAGATAAAAACTTAGACCAGTCAGTCTTGATAGTGACAAAAAATGATTATTAGTGAAAATATCTTTGCAATCAGGGGGACTTAAGTGGACTTTTGTTAGGGAACTTGCTACAGTTTCAGGTAACTCTGACTCTGGCCCTTTTTTCTAGCTAGAGAGAGGGGAAGTGTTTTATCATAGTTATGCTGGTTGAGGCGAGGTGTGCATGTAGATGTGGTTGTTGCTAATGGATGTTTTTCTCTTGCCTAGATGAGGTGCTGTGCATCAACCTGAGCATCACTGTGCTGCTGTCTGTGGAAGGCTTTTATTGAAATAACCATCTGGAATTCTTCCCCCCCCCAAATGAACAGAATCCTGTAACTCTGTAGAATGCATTCTGCATACAATTAGTGTTTTTTCCCTGTTAATGTGACCTTTTCTTCCTAAAGGAGTATTCTCCATTATCCAAACCCAAGAAAGGTAATTTGGTATCAATATTTTGTCCTGTTTCTCTTAAGAGGAATTTAGTGTGGCTTATTTAGGGGGGAAAAAGTGTTTGTATGTAAAATAAATGTAAAGTCCAGCTTGCAAATATATGTTGGATTATATCATATGACCAAATGCCAATATTTAGCAATAATGAGGGCAATAATTACTGTCTTGGACAACTTGGAAATATTAGCTGCAGGCATTTAAAAATGTTAATAACCTTCAGTCCACTAGTCCAGACAGTTTCTGAATGCTGAGGAAGTTGTTAAATAATGAAGTGCGGTGATGTTCGCCAGAAGCAGCCTAGCAGCCAACAGAGCAGGTACTACTGTGTGTGACATTTCACATGTAGGGGATGAATATTAACCACTTTACCAGAACAATGGCATTTTAAGAGGCTGGTGGTTTTTAAAGGCTAAGCCCAGATGAGAAGCACAGGAAAAGGAATGAAGTGGAAGAGGACAGGAGGTC
Organism: Molothrus ater; assembly: GCF_012460135.2. Classification (NCBI taxonomy): domain Eukaryota; kingdom Metazoa; phylum Chordata; class Aves; order Passeriformes; family Icteridae; genus Molothrus; species Molothrus ater. Next base: position 32,003,854 of record NC_050481.2, read on the forward strand.
AGAGTACATGGTGCAGGTTTTCAGGTAGCTTCTTTTGCTGCCTCTGTTAACTGTCGCCTCCAGCACTTGGCACTGGATCTGTGGTTTTTTAGGAAGACATATTGTTTCATTTACCATAGTGGCAGAAGAAACTAACTTTCAGAGAGAGGTTATGTAGGGAGAAAGAAGTAGACTTCAATTTATAGCGATTCATCCCATGGTTTTGCTGAAATTCAATTGAGATAAGTTTTTAAGATAACCTTATTAATTTTTATTTGCAGAAGGAAGTATGTGAATATCTTTTATTGCAAAAAATGGTATGAACAACTTCTTCAGTGTGAGCAGGTTTTTAGCTTATTTCTACTTTTTTTCTTCTCTCCACTATTTGTTGTTTTCGTTCAGATTCAGGTAGAAATATGCTTTAAATGTAATTGGATTTGAGCATCTCCACAATTTAAATTAACTGTACTGGCAAAGCTGTTCATGTGCTGATTTAATAGGCTCTAATGTCATATATAAATTGCCTACAGTAGGTTGTGGGAGTTTCTCCTGTCTGGACTGAGATGCTCAGAAGGAAGAGGAATGTCAGTGATGCTCTCCTGTATAATGGCACCAGTCTAGCTTATGCGCTGATCAGTTTTCCCATGAGCAAAAATTCTTCAGATCATGTCATATCACCAAATATTCATTTTGTTCTGAGAAGAGATGTAACTGTGCAGGCAAAGCAGCTTTTGCAAATGTCTCCACTTGTGTCAGTTAGGCTTGTCTGCTTTGCAGCCTGTTACTTTTATAGACCTGCCTGGAGAGAGAGTGTAGGTGTGATAATAACAGCTTTCATTTTAATAAAATGTAGCGAAGTGTTTGTAGTTTCCTTGCTCTCTTTCTGTACAAGTATTACTTCACCAATTTATTAAGTGACTGTTAAGCTAATTAATGACTATTTAAATGACTGTTAGCTAATTAAGCTAATTTTTGGATGTCTGTGGTGTCAATAGGTATGTCTCATCTCACTATGCTGCTATTCATGTGGGAAACGGTCCTATAACTTTCCAATAGATTACAAAAACATGGTGCAACTCACTACAAACCATGTTTGGAAGACAGAAAGGGTGAGGGAAGAACGCTAAGGTGGTAAATATTGCTGTATGAAACCATTAGGCAGGCTGACTTCAAAGTAAGGCTTGGAATAATGACTGTATTTCAGGAGGATGAGCAGGAGCATGGATTGACTGGGCCTTTTGTGGTATTATTTCTGATTTTTACTAGTCTGGCATGTCTTTCAAAAAGAAGTGCTGCTGTTGTAGGGGATTGTATGGTTTGAGGAGGAGGATAAAATTTTCCTCTGGGTAGAACAGACATAGTTTTAGTGAATTAATAAGAAAAGCAACCTTTCTATGCATTTATGCTTGGCTACCAAACAGTGCTTGTAGAGAGAAAATGGAGAGCTAGTTAATGTTTTTGTCCCACTTTCATTGAAAATATAGGATCTGCAAATACAAGTTTAAAGTATTTAAATACTTACATTTTTGTGTTGCTTAAAAACTGCCAATTATGCCAAATTGAAGTTGAAATTAACATTGCTAATGTCAATTAAAACAAGCAAGAGCTTCCAATTTCAATGAAATATCCTTACATGGAATAATTACATTTTTAATTCTTTACTTAAAACCAGGCAAACCAAAAGAAAACAGAAGGAAATTATTGGTGCTGGCATTGGATACACTGCTAGCACTGCTTCAAAACATGAGTAGCATTAAAAATTAATACATTCAATAAAACTTGAAAGTATGAAGAAAATAAATAACACTTCAGGATGCCTATTATCTCCAATTTGTTCTTTTACAGGAAAGCTTATAGGCTCTCTTATTTCTGTTCAGGAACATATTCTAAAACCTGACAAAGACTCAACCTTTGGTTGCTATTGAAAATGAAATGTATTTACTCCTTGGTATCTTAAGTCAGCCAAGCATTTATTTGACTTTAAATGATTTTGAAGTGTTAGGAGTAGCATCTGTATTTGTGTTTGGGATGCTCTTGTTCTCTGCAAGGCTGTATTGCATGCAAGGGATTGAAAGAAAAATCATGGCATAATGTTCTTGAATACATAAATCTCTTAAGTAAAGTTTTTCCTAATTCTTGGTTCCAGACTGTACTCAAGAGAGAAGTTTTATTTTGGTAATCTGAAAACAGATCTTCTTCCATCATGGCTAAACAGTAATTTTAGAGACAATGCTACTTGTGTAAACTGTGGAGGCAAAAAATAGACTTCCAGTAGTTGTAAGAGCTTGTTTTTCATGGCTGTGTTGTTGCTCGTAGGAAGGTTTGCAATTTGTTTAATTACAGCTTCCTCTGTAGACAGTGGAAAAAGTTACAACTTTTTCGTACCTGATGGTTCTTTTTATATACTTTGAAAGCTGCCATGCCCTATTTGACAGGAAAAATATTTGTTTGTTTTCTCCACCTGCAGTTAAGAGGCAACTTCTTCAAGTAGTCACTATCTAGATTTACCACATTTAAAAGTGAATCATTTTAGCACTTTTGACAGCATGCATTTAACAGCACGTGTTGAGCTTAGCAAAGAGGGAGCAGCAAGTAGATGGAGCAGTCCATCAGCAGCTGCCAAAACTGTACATTGGATTTAAGCCATAGCTATTAATCATTTCTTCTGTGAAAAGGAAAAAAATGCATCAAAAGCCTTTAGGGCGTTGGGAGGGGAAATTCCTTCCCTCTACTAAGCAGAGAAATATACTTTATTTAGTCATACAGCAGCTTCCTAAGTTGTCTGAACTAGTGGAGTTTGCATGTGAGATGTTTCACTTTTATAAGTTTCATTTGCTGCAAATATACTAGCAAAAGGTTTTTCTAAAAATGCAGCTGAGGCCATCAGAATTAATTTACTGCCTTTTGAACAAAGCTGCAGAAAATTTATCTACTAAGTTCTCTTTCTGTGTTTCCAGAGAAGAGAAAGGGAGGACACGAATCAAAATTGCTTCTGTTGCTTCTTTGAGGTGTTGCAAGTTCCCTTTCTCTCTGTTGCCATTCTGAAGTTTATTTATTTATTTATTTGTTTATTTATTTTTGAAGCCCCAAAAGAACCCCATGGTTTGGGTTGGAGGGGACCTTTAGAGTCCAGCCAGGCTAAGAGCAAGGCCATCTTCAGCTAGGTCAGGCTGGCCAGCCTGACCTGGAATGTGTCCAAGGAAGGGGCATCTACCACTCTCTGCCAACCTGTGCCAGTCATTCACTGGCCTCTCATAAAAAACAAATAAAATTCTTCCTTATATCTAAAAGACAACTCCATAGTGTTTCTAAATCGGGGGTTTTAGTATTTCTAGGTCTTTTGTATTTCTAAACTTTTGCAGCACTTAAAATTACTCAAACAACATCCTCTGCTTGTGTGCTATCTCTATCAAAGCATGAGTTGTGCTGGGTGGAAAATAGAACTCTAGAAATGGGCGTGTTGGTGGAACCTGAAGAAAATGTTTTTCTTCAGATTTATATAAGCTACCCAGACCGCCTGACTTGCTCAGATTTAAAGGGATGTCTTGCAAAACCCCTGCAGTGAGTCATGAACATTTTTATCTCAGGAAAATTTGAATTTCCATTTCAGGAAGTGGAATATAAATAACCTTCAGTATGAAGACCAGAAATTCTTTGGATAATATAACATTTTAACAGTAAATAGTAAATGGCTGGTATTTTCAAGGCTGAGAATTAGTCAGGTGCAAGTCAATGATATTTATAAAATTTTCAAAATATATTTTTTAACATGTTAAATGTTTTTCTAGATCATGGATACTAAAATAGTTGTAAAGCCTGGAGTTGGATATAGCTATAGAGAATCTCTGCTTTTATTTCCTTCTTTGAAATTTTGAATTAGGGATTTGGAACAGGCCTTTGAGTTATTAAAAAAACGTAATAAATGGCTTAGTATGCACCAGTATTTCTAATTTATGCTTGCATTGGTACAAGCTGGACTTGCAGTCAGCATAAACTGAAAAGAGAAGATAATTTTGGGTCCTGTAAGGAATGGCTGCCTCCCAGTAGTCAAAAATGTCACTTTTGTTGCATCATGATTTGCAGAAATCTGTGCAGATCCAGAAAGTTCCTCTGTGCTGCATAGCTGTTAAAGAACTTCCATGATGTAAATGTTTACTCGAGTGCTATGAGGGGTGGTATTATTGCATGTGAAACAGACACCTTAAACTTTTTCTAACAAATTTTGCGAATAGAATACTAAATTGGCAGCAGGGAAATGAGAAGAAAGATGCCGTTTATTCAGTGAGATGTAGTTTTGTTAGGCATTCATGGAGGAAAACTCGCTCGTATGCTCAGGCTGAGAGAGGGGAGTGTGGACCAGGTAAGAAGATAGCAAATGGAATCTTGGAGCTGTTGGTAAAGACAAACCAGCTCCTCAAAGATGAGGCATCTATTGGTGAATGATGCTACTGCTTGTTTTGAAATGAGTAGGAGTGCTGCAACCAAAACTTAGTTGGCACTGCTGACTTTAAAGGCCTTCTCAACCTTCCTCTATGAATTCCTTGTTTTGCTCTAATAGCGACTGGAAAGGAATCTTGATGAAGCAGAATCCTCAATTAGTACTAAAGTGTGCGAGGAGGAATGTTGCTGGTATCTCTTTTGGTCCCAGCCCTCCTCATGTTTTTCACGTTCTCTTCAGCAATTATGCTGTCAGGGATGGTAGCTGATTGACAGCTATGCTTTGCATATTGGACAAGTGAATGACAGAAGAAAAGCAGTCTTTGTGGCTTCGGGAGAGGCCTGGTTTTTGCTGGGTGGAATATATGCAATTTTATGCTGTCATTTAAAATGCAGGATTTAATTGCAAGAAGTAATGCCAGCTCACTCGTGTAGCAAATAGGAAGGAAGTAAACACTGTAAAATAAGTATGCAAATATATTCTTGTGCTCTGGGCTTATTAACTTGTTATAATATCTTTATGGTACTACCTAGTGATGGCGAGGTTATCAATCCTAGCAATCTCTTTGAGATGGATTTTTTTTGTGATACGTCCATTGTCTCAACTCCTAAAGAAGCTAGACAGTGATATTGTGGGAGAAAAATTAGTAGATGTTTAATATTAGAGTGTAATTAAATAGCAAGTTAACAAGTCTTAATGGTAGACAAAGAATTCTTAACCTGCAATAGTGGAAGACTTAGCTGTGTTGATGCTGACTGGGTAGAAAAGGCCTTTCTTATGGCACCTTCCCTATGCTTGATAGTTTAGGAGCCTTAGCTGAGATTTTTATAGTTGAAAAATATGTTTTTTCAACTGAAATATTTGTCGTATGTGTTCTTCTTCTGTCGTTTTCCCAGGTGCAGCACCTTCTAAGCAGAGCCATCCTGGTAAATAGAACTCTTGAAATGCCAGTGTCTTTCTCCACTGGAAAGGCTATGCTGCATCCTACAAGTGTATTTTTGATGTTACAACCTTGGTACTCCTTATGTGCATGTTTGGAAATATTTAAAATACATTGTAGTGTATAAACTCCCTTGCAATTTCTCTGTAGACAAGCTTCAGGTTGATTGAAAACTTTACTGGCTAATTAATCTGAAAAAATAAACAAGAATTTTTGCTAAGTACTTGTAATAAGGCTTCCTGAGCCATGTGGTGTGATTATGCTGCTGCATTAAACACAAGATTGTTAGGAAAAAGGGTGTGCACAGTTTTTGTTGGATAATTAAATGAGGCATAAAGAGATAGTTCTCTTTGTTCTGACCTTCTGAATGCATTTAGCTTGCAGTTCTGTTATTTTAGTTAGGATGTTGTAATGCTTGAACTTGGTGATAGAAGCTCTATACCTTTCTCAGATGCTTTCCAACACTATAGTGGTTCTTGAATAGATAATAGATACAGGTAATATATAAATTTTATATGTATTTCTTGGCATCTGCCCATCTGTCCCCTTAACCTCTGAGCTTCTCTTTTTCCAAAACCTGTCCCTTAAGGACAATTTTTCCCCTCTGCTTACGTAGTCCATTGTTTATACTGTGGGCAATGACCTGCAAGGGTTTATCATAAGGTGTGTCAAGTCTGTAGCTTGATTTCAAAGCCTTGTTTTATACAAAATGATGTAAAAATAAATACATGATTTTTACTGAGAGAGAAAGTGAGATATTTTACCCCAAACAAAATAATGTATGTAATGCACGCTGTCCAAGGGAACTTAAGAGTTTATTAAAGGTCATTAGTCAGATATCTTAACTTCTTGGCTTTTGTTGTCATGAAAATATTTCCATGTTGCTGTGGCATGTCTAAAAATAGTGACTACATCCCCATATTTTTGTGCAGTTCCAAATAAAAATGCATCCTGTTGATCATATAAAAAATACCCAGTGGATATCTACTTTTTAAAAAAATCAGTTTTGTTTTCTTGAAGATTTAGGGGAGGTTCGCCAAGCAGGAAGAAAGATGTTTGCAGATGGGAACTCTTCCATTTTTTTCCTAGTAAAGACCTATCTTTCAAGAAGAATGAGTCTTTTAGTCTGTTCTTTAAGCCTCAGAATACTATACAATCTAGCTGCCTGATGGAGAATAATTTAATGGAAGACATTTTCTTAGAGTGTTTTCTCCCTGAAAACAAGTGAAAATGATGCATTTGTGCCCTATCATGGGTCATATCAACCCATGTGTTGGGTTTTTGTGCGAGAAACCCAACAGTCAGGGACTTCTGTGTGTTCAGACAAAATGCAGCTCATTACAGGAGCATGGATATTCTAGAAGCTATAACTTATTTTAGGGTATGTTTATGTTCAGTCTTATGGCTTCATCTTTGCTCAAATTGTGCAATTTTTTCAAACAACCAAATTTGCTCTTCCCCCAAAAAACATACAGTCCAAATAATTACCAAAGACTATTGCCAAATTAATTACCAAAGAGGATTTCCAAATAGCCATCATGATTGAGGAAGGCTGGGGTGATCTGAGTGCTGGCAAAAGATGTAAACCTGAAACTGGAAAGCTGACTGTAGCATTGGGATGGGCACAGGTTATGAGGTATTAGGATGGCCCTGGAATCTCAGAGTGTTGGAAAATTGTTGGTTTGTGTTGTAGTGTAGTAAGGAAGGTGAGACAAACACTTGTAACAATACATTTCAGTGTATCAAATGTATCTTTTTACATCAGTGTGAGTGTCTGGCAGGGCTGTTGGAAGAGCATGGATGAAGGAAAATTAATTTCTACAGAGTAAACCAAAAATGACCGCTAATTCCTGTCTCCCTTGAACGAGTTGCTGCCAAAGATAGTTCTGCTGGTCTGTAACCCTTCCTGAAGGCAGCTTTCAAGGGCTTGCCTAGCTCCTACTCAGTCTCACTTAGAACTGTTTTCCTTCTCACCTTCTCCTTGTAACCCTTTGCTTGCTTTCACCCTCTAACTTTCAATGGTTGTTGTAATCTAGCTGATGGTCCTGGTAAGGTGTCCTTAAACCTTCTCATTCTGAGTTTGAAATTAAAGGAGGTAGAGTGAGGATTGACTGTTGTATTTGCATTATTTAATGGAGGGAAGGAAAGAAGGGAAAGGTGATCGTGATGACTTGTGAGTTTTCTGGCCTGGAATATGGAAAACCCTAGAGAGGGGAATGGTGGATGAACAAAGGCTTATAGAATTAATGAAAAAGGGGAAGGGAGACGAATGGAATCAGAATGTTCAGAGGCTTGTATTTCTGATGAGATTACTGCAGAGAGAGAGTTTGCTGCAGAGGACATGACAAACAGGTGACTCACCAGCTGCTTGGTGGCACGAGGTGGCCAGGGCTGTGCTGCAGAGGCAGCCGGTGTGCATGTGCTTGTGGAGGATGTGCCAGCTGATGCTGTGGGCAAGCTTTTTGGTGCTTGATTTCTCTGATTCACTTTTACAGCACAGCTGCTGTGTGGGACCAGCTCCTGGGTGCAGCTATTGCTATATTTATGAAGTGCAAATGTATAGGATTCATCTTTGGCTGTGGCAAGGAAGGTTATAGATAATAAATGGCAATTGTTTGGTCATGAGAGAGGTGTCACTTCCCGAATCAGCTTAAGCTATGCTTTCCTTAAAGCAATTGTAGTCTTTTGTTTGCTACACCAAATGACAACTTTTACACAACAGAAAAAGACGGTGTACAGAAATTGGCCTTACACCAAATCAATATGCTCAAGTATGATCTCGTTCAGTTCCCTAAATAGGTTCTGTCCCTAAAGCAGCAGCTGGTGGAGCTGGGGAGTTGATACCACCAAACAGTAGCCTCCCAGAAAGTGCAACAGCCCAAGTTTCTCCCTTCATTCACCTCTTAGAGCTTTTGCCTGTAGCAGGAGTTATTTTTAAATGAACTAAACAAAAACGTTTTGGATTTTTCCAATTGTAGTGAAATTTAGGGAAAAAGAGGGGTAATATTTTTCTTTTAGAAGTCCAGGTGATCGGACTCATCACTCAGTAGCTATGCAAAGGATAAGCACTGTGTTGTTAATGTCAATGTTTTTGGAGCTGGGTTCACTGTGCTTGCTATTTAATGCTGAAAAGTGAGTTTAATCCAGGAAATCCTGTTTGGGTGCTGCTGGGACGATAGCAAAAGAATGTATATCAGAAACAAACTTCTTCAGCAAAACCAAAAGCTGTTTCTGAGCCTCATTTGACAGATATGGATAGCTCTGACTGTCAGGCTTTGGTTTTGGTTTTTTGGTTCTCTAGTTTAAAAAAAATCTCAAGCTAGTAATATCTCTGTATTTGTCAGGATCAGCTGGTGTCTGGACTTAGTGAATGAATCTGAATTATATTCCTTCTACATTTCCCACTTTGGATCTATGGACTCTGCTTATAACAGAGCTTTTATTATCAACTTAGTATTTAAAATATAACTTTATCTATATTAGCTGCAACTAGTTTGTAATTGTGTGCCTAGTCTCATTTGTGGGCACTGAACTTGGAATTTACAGATCCATCTCTCCTTCCTTCTTTCAAAGGAACCTATTTATAGCTCAACAGAGCAAATATCTTAGCAATGTTTTTCAAACTGTGGAGCATGAGAACTAGAGAGCTGAGGAAATAAAATTGCTATTTTCCTAACTGTAATTGATTTTCTCCTTCACTCATTTCTTATGAATAAGAGGACCAAATTGAAAGATTAATTGACAGCAAATAAATTCAATAGAAAAAAAAATTTAAAGGATAAATTGGGGAAGTAGTTCTTTCATCTTCAAAGAAAATGTTGAGGATTTTCCTGTCTTGTTGATTGTGATGGGCTTATTGAGTGCTGAATGGTGCTGGAGTTACTTGTGAGGCAGCCCTGCTTCTCTGTGATCTCAGGTGTTTATCAAAAGGGATACAAGTATATTAAGTTGGTTTTGTTGTCGTTGAACAAGTGTTTCGAAATAATATTTGAACTCAGGTTTATGAACAAATTGATATTTCTTTGACTTGTTCAGAAAGTTGTTATGTGGGAAGCTTATTTTTTTCTCAGTAGTGGAGCCTGCATAGATACTTCTGATCCATTCCTCTATCATCTTTTTAATGTAGCTTAATGCTTAATACACTGAAGATGCTAAGCTAGGAAACATGAGTTTAACACAACTGCCATCATTCTAAATTCTTCTGAGTCCCTTTGAATAGCCCAGAGCTGGTTGGGAGGAGGAGGGAAAGTGGGAGAAACAATACTTTGTACCACCCAAATTGAGCAATAAGTTATTGCTGTATGGGGTTTCTGAGAAATCCAAAATTGTTGGTCTCCAGAAGATGAAGCTTAAATTACACCCTCTGAAATGTTGCTTGCCCTTACTTATTTTCTCAAAATTCTGGTCAAAGCTTTTGTCCAGTTTTATTCAACTTTTGAACTCCTTTCACAAATATGAGTGGCCTTTTATATTAAATGTCTTACAGAACTGGTGTCAGTTCAGAGTTGCAGGAGGAGAATAATATGCTTGGCACACAGAATGAATCTTGACACAGGCAGCTGATGAACGGTGGTGGAAAAAAGGGCATTTTAAACTTAAAATATGCTCATGAGAAAAATCTTGTAATAGAAATTATTAAGTGGACGTGGGAAAACCCCACTTATATTAGGTTCAGTGTTTGCTCTACTGCACACAGTGAAGTCTTTGCTTCTGTTTCAACTGTTTTAATTCAGTCATTGCAGTCTGTGCAACTCTGTTCTTACTGACAACATGAGGTAGGCATGTTTATTACGGTGGGGTGTTTTGAAAGCTTTAATGGCAAGAAGAGTTCATTCACCTATTTGTAACTCATGGCATTCAGGGTGTGGGTGAAGGCTGAAAAAGGACTCTGTCTCAGAGGTATGCAAGAGATACAATTTCTCTGTTTCACCTCATGGAAGAAAATGATCTATGGTTAATCATGTCACCTTCCTCCTCCTCGTTGTGGTGCCGAAAGGTAGGAAGGATAATAGGGGAGGATGTGTGCCAGAGCTGAGATGGCAAAGAGATCCAAGGGAACTCAACTTACTGGTTTGAGAATCCTGAAACCAATTACCGTGCCTGGGCTGGTACTAAAGAATGAGGAACTGGGGATACCTCTCTCCTTAGTAGTATTGACCTCATAATTGTCAGATTGACACCTGAGTGCAATCCCAAGTGTCTGTTACTTTTCCCATCTACATGCCCTGTTTCTTAAGCTGAAAACAAGCAGCTTAGCTTGGGACAGACACAGGGCAGGGGCTGGAGAGGAGTGAGTGATAGCACTGAGCAGCAGGCAGCATTACCCTCGGTGAGTTGTACAAACTTCCTACCTGGTCTGTTAAACCATGTTGCTATTCCAAACACTAAAGTATGCAGTATAAACGTTTACCTATTAAACTCCCCTGAGCAAGGCAGGGCACCATTCTGCCTGCTAATAGTACTAATAGCAGGAAATGAATGACTTAATTTCCCTCTATTCTGCTGACAAATTGCTCTTCTAAAATGGGCAGTGAAGTTGAATTGGAATTAAAAAAAAAACAAAACATTGCTAGCATTTCAGTTATAGTGGTTTTTGTGATTTTATTTTTTTTTCTTTTCCCTTTTTGTTTTTTTAAACAAATCTTCCCAATACTACAAATAGTTGAATACACTGTGCTTACTGCTCTTTGACTTGGTAGAATGCTTGTGCTTGGTCACATGCTCTCTTTGTTCCTTTTTTATTTTATGGCAAGGATAACCATAATCTTAAAAGCCAGCCATTCTAATTATTGAGGTAATAAATAGTTAAAGTAGCTGTAGCCCAATGATGCAAGCCATTGTACCATCCCCTACAGGTGTTTTCTCATAAAGAGCAGATGGCTGATGCGTTACTGATTCCTCATGGACACCAAATTAGGAGAAGGCAGATATATTTATTACTTCTAGAAAACAAATTTAACTCCATGCAATTTCATTCTTTTAAAGGTTTCTCCTTGTTTCTGTCCTTGACAGAAAGGTTTATGTAACCTTTATTAAAAACAGAATGAAGACAATATACAGAATTTTGATCTTGTTGTTCAAGTTACAAGCATTTAGGAACTGTATATGTGGGTAAGCATGTATAAATTATAATAATTTGTATATAGAATTTGTAGTATAAGTATTACCAAATCTAAGCAATCAAAAATCATGTGGTGGACTTCAACTAATAAACTGATTTATTAATAAAATGAGAAGAGAGTTTTTTTTTTTTCTACATGATACACTTGAGCTTTTTTTAGGACTGAAATAAAAGAGGCCACTGGGTGACTAAATCTATCTTTTGCTGTGTCAGACTGCTGTGCAGCAGAGTATTTCCTAAACTGTTTGTATTCCTTTCCAAATTCCCATTGCTGTGGTGCTTGTGTTACTAGGTCAGCTTTGTCTTTTAATAGCCTTGTGTATATTCTAGTTAACTTTATTTCTGGAGAGCTGCAATTGCCTGTGACCTCTCCTGTGTTTTACCATAGCTGGCATTTTGGGAATACTCTCTTGCAGAACAGACTCTTTTCTGCAGCTCTCCTGGTTTTGAATTAATCTGAAGGAAATGGCTAGACTGGATCTTGAGAGCAATTTGTAGAAAGGCTCAAGTGGTTTTGCTGTTATCATAGTGTTTACTTCTCTCATGGCTATATTATGGGCTCTCAAAACTGTCATGTTATCAAATAGTAAGCAAGTTGTTTTTTATTAGTTCATAAATGCTTTTTCATCTTGTATGACTGGTTTTTAAAATGCTTTCATTTGTTATAGGCATAATTTGGAAAAAAGTTTAATAATGAAAAGATTACAGTGATACCTTTCTGTACTACTTTTCTGTATTCCCTTTTAACTAAATATTTGGATTTTGTGTTTCTTTGTAACTTGTTATGTTCTCCATATTTACAAGTGTTCTATGTGGCACTACAGTGGTAATGGTGTTCTGTGTGGTGTTTGTCACAACCATCTGTCTTTCTGGATCCTGTCTAAGAAAGCAGCAAAAACCCGTAACCAAACGTAACGAAAAACATGAGTTTTGGGTATATTGTTGCCTATGTGTTGTAATGACTTTTATTTTCCTTGTGACCTCTACATTTGATCAAAACCCCTATATTCTTGTATATTATAATAATAGTTGACAAGACTGTTTCCTTATGTGCTGTATTTCAGTGAAGCTACTGCAGAGGCTCTGTGCCCTGTGTGTATGTGCCCATCACTTGACAGACCCACTGGAACCCCCAAGAATGGGTGAACCTGGGCGTGATCAGCCCCTCAGATTTAGAACATCAGCCTTTGTCCTTTGTGTCTTTTGCATCTGGTTGTTTACACTTCCATGTCCTTTTTTTTTTTCCTCCTAATGGCTGTTCTTTTACCTCTCATATCATCCGGTGTTGTGTTTTGTTCATGGCTATTAGTAAAGATATAAATAAGATGATATCTAATCTCCCATTAAACATTTTGGAACAGCCCTGTTGCACCCTCAGCAGATTTGCAGATGACACTGAGCTGAGTGGTGCAGTTGGCACACCTGAAGGATGGGATGCCATCCCATCCCCAGAGGGACCTGGATCAGCTCAAGAAGTGGGCCCATGGGAACACTGTGAGGTTTAACAAGACAAAGGTGCTGCACCTGGGTTGGGGAAATCCCCAATATCAACCCAGGCTGGGGATGGACAGGTCAGGAGCAGCCCTTTCCAGAAGGACTTGGGAGTGCTGGTGGATGAGAGGCTGGACATGAGCCAGCCATGGGCACTCCCAGCCCAGAGAGCCAAACGTGTCCTGGGCTGCATCCAAAACAGTGTGAGCAGCAGGGGAGGGAGGGGATTCTGTCCCTCTGCTCTGGCAAGACCCCCACCTGGAACCCTGCATCCAGCTCTGGGCTCCCAGCACAGGGAGGACATGGAACTGTTGGGGTTGGGTCCAGGTGAGGCCACCAAGTTGATCAGAGGGATGGTGCACCTCTTCTGTGAGGAAGGGCTGAGAAAATTGAGACTGTTCAGCTTGGAAAAGAGGAATTCAGGTGACCTAGTTGCTGTCTTCCAGTACTTAAAGATAGCCTGCCAAAAAAAATGGAGAGAGGACTTGCAAGAGCATGTAGTGACAAGACAAGGGGGAATGACTTCAGACTGAGAGTAGGTTTAGATATTAGGAAAAAATACTTCACTCTGAGGGTGGTGAGGCACTGAAACAGGTTGCCAGAGAAGTTATGGGTGCCCCATCCCTGGAAGTGTTGGAACTTGATATTAAAGTCTCTTTCATCAGCAAACCATTCTATGATTCTGTGATTCTTTCCTTACTGTCTACTAAGGTACTTGAGGAAGCTTTGGATGTTTAGTTTGCTTTGCAATTTTCAGCTCCATTTGATATATGATGGTACTAGTTTCTGTCACATCCGGGTGACAAACTGGCTGCTGTTATGGAGCTGCTTATGCAAAGGAAGAGAGGAGATGAGTTCTTGGCAGTGTGGGAAGGTAGTAAAGATATATTTTTCAAAAATACCTGTCAAGATTTGTCGTCACTCTTTTAAGACACCGGTGTAGCAGAATGAGTTCTGAAACTGCATTGGTAATATCTGAGCACTGAAACACCTGCAAATGGATGTAAACACGGGCTGGCTGAAAGTAAAGAGATTTTGCCAAAATAGGGATGTGAAAGCCATGTATCTCATTTTGTTCTTGGTCTTCAGTATATGCCTTCCTTTCTTCTCAGGGATAAATAAATGATCAAATTGCATCTGTGTATGCCTTGGGTGTTTGTAAATCAAATTTTTGAGCAGGCTGCCTTGATTCTGTCAGTGTTTTTTTCAAAATCATTGTTACCTGGGACATAGAAGGAAGCTGTCATATAGCTGTCATAGCCAAAGCAAATGCTGTAAGCTAAGTATTGGTGATGCCAGATAAGGAGAGAAGTGTAAACTTGTTCACACAAGTTTTCAATTTTGTGTAAAATGACTTAGTAACTTTTTTCCCAATTCATCTGGTAATTATAAAAAGAACAACAATATAAGAGAGGCTTGATAAAATTATGGTTATTCTTAAAGAAATTGAAGAATGTTCAAGCACTTAATAGTGAAGATAATGAACCTAATTTCATTTACTAAAATGAATGTAGTGTCTCTGATCTTGGGATTCTAGGTTGAGTGCAAAACCTTGAATTAGTTGAGCAAGAAGATTTTCTTTTTATGGAGGATATTAAACACCTCTGTCAAACCATTTCTCAGAGTGTGCTCCTGCAAAGTAACAGTAAGCCTTAAATTCCAATATTTTGCACTTGCAAGTCTGTCTTCTACAATATGAGTGGGAAAATTTAAATTTGAAGGTCTACAAAAGTCCCTTCAGAAGATAGTGCCTATTCAGCTAAAAAGAAATATTAAAAATTCATAGACAAGCAAAGAAAGATGCATTTTTTTGTTCTTATTCTGGAATAGCAAGTTTTCATTTTCATCTTAAAAGACAATAACTACTCAGTGTGCAGCATGATAACTGCACACTGTACACAAAATATAGAAATTGCAATTGCTTATTCATTGAGCACAAATCCAGTGAAAGGTTGTAGGGCTGGTAATAATCTGTATAGTCTCCACCATTTCAGCATTCAAATCCCAAATACAAGTACAAAGTGAATTTGACCTTAACTGTTTGTGCTATTTGTGAGACAATGAAGTAGTATGAGACTTTTTCTAAAGCAGAATCAATCAAAATATATAAATGCAAAAGGCTACGTAAACATTTGTGTAGCAAGTCCGTGGGGGTTGGGAGCCGTGCAGAGGAGAGGAGGAAGGAATTGCTCCTTTAATTTGCTGGTACTGTGATACCTTTGGGAAATAAAAAAGCAGGGAGAACAGTATAGTTCATGATCTTTCATAATCCTGTCTTTCCTGTGGTGGAAGTGCTCAGAGGGGTTGTACTGCTGGAGCTGTTCTTCCCCAGAGTTTGTTTTGCTGGGAAGGAGGTGATATTTCCTTATGCAGTAAGGAAGGTGCTTCCTTTTACCCCCGTGCCTTTGTGTTTGTTGCTGCAGCTGACTTGCTCCAATTATGCTCTCTATTTTAAGTGGCTATTACAGCTCTGCTTTCTTTTGGCAGTAGCTCATACATAACAAAGCAACCTCAGTGTATACGATATATGGCTTTGCCTATTTTATGCTTGTAGTGGTTGGAGTAGGTAAAAAAACCAAAATTGGAGGAGGAGGAGTTTCTTTATACTGGAACACAAGAAATACCTACGTTAAAATCTGCCCAGAAGTCACCTGGCAGCTATAAATTTGGACAGCCTGAAATATTTCTTTCTAATGAGAATGTTGCGTGGCCTTGTTACAGGGAGCAGTCTTACAAAAGGACTTGTAGATACTCAGTTCAGTCATGTTGTGTATGGTACCTAATTCAGATTATGAATTTGGTGCTGCAACACCTTCTCTGGTATTCAGTTAAAGTAGACCCACCATACTATTGCTCTGCTTTGAGCATATGCTAAAGCAATAATCTTTTTTTCCTTTGGTCTAATACAGCTTCTGTCAACTTGGTCTGAAACCAGAAATATACCTCTTTATTATTTTATGGTGGATGATGCTTCATGAGTGTTGTAGTGTTCTTTGTTTACCATAGCATCTTTTTTAAATGGTGAAATGTGTGCGATGGGCAGTTGGGAAAACAAGCAAACAACATTATTTAAAAATGCACTTTTGAAACCTTGTCCAGGGCGTTTTCCAAAAATAAGAATACTTTTTTCAGGAAAAAGATTAGTGGCAAGTAAGTATTATGTTAAGATAACTTTATGATGTAAAGACTCTTAATACCTTGTTGTAAAAGTTAATGTTTGACGACAAGCTGTCGAGCTGATGAGCTTGTATAGCTACTGTATACTACTGATGTATGTGCAAGCTGTGAAAATTGATACTCCAATGTTGTTTTGATACTTTAATTGATACTCCAATGTTATTTTTTCCAAGAAGAATTGGAAAATTTTGCTCCTTTCTGAAAAATGGTGTGAGAACTTAAATAATTCTGAGTTGTATGATGTGCATATAGTTTGCCCTTAAAAGCCAGTGAGTGACTTAGCCTGTTTTTAAATGGTACTTTTTTTATGATAGCTCCAGATGTTGGTAGATTGTGTGATTCAGCACTAAAAGGATTTTCCAAAGGGTTTTAGCCATGACTAAAAGGGCAGTAGATCATCAGTAATCTGTGGCTGTGTGAATTGGTTCAGACTTCAGTTTTGAGTCTAGGCTTGTTCCTCTGTTTGAACTTTGTTGGAGGCATGAGTGTGTGTGCAGGCAGCACAACTTGCTGTTAGCAGCCCTTAATGCTTTTCTTTAATAGAAAAAAGCAGGTCAGTTATCTGAAGAATAGTGTAAAACACTTGGTGAATATTGATGTCACTTTGTTACTGTTGATGGAAATCACATTTTTCTGCTAAACGCAGTCACTAATTAATGCTGGAGGCTTCTGGAACTTTTGAATGTAAAAATAGGGGTTTCCTGCTAGCAAGCACAAAAGAGAAAGTTTCTTCCAACATAAGACATGTAAACTTTTGAGATTAAAAAGCAAAACAGAATTGTGCTCAGAGTTGTTTTTCCTATATTTATGATGAATTCACTAAATTTGAGCTCATTCTGGGTCTGTTAGATTGTGCTTTTTACTCAGAATTGCTTAGTTTTCATTCTGACTGCAACACTTGTTTCTGCCTCAAGTGCTTTTGAAAATTCTTCTCCCTAACCCTATTTTTAGTTAATTTTTTTCTTGCTGCCCCCACCATATTTCTGAAGGCTTGCCTGTCATACAAGTCCATGAAGAAAACCCAAAACTTAATTCAAATTTGCCACAGTGGTATGAAGCTTAGTGCAGAAAAACCACCAAAGATTGTGAGGAATATCTGTATTTGTCTGTCTTCCTTATATACATATAGGAAGATACATCATGTATATCTTAAATTGAGGCTGTGTGGGAAGGTGCAGTATTTTTCAGCTCAGGTGTCCCTGAATTTGGAGCCAGATTGGAATTTGCCTGTGAGTGTGTGTTCTAGAAGCATTATGAAAGATGGAAATGTTTTTGTCTGAGGGGTGAGGTTTCTCTGGAGGTTGGAGGCACACCCCTCCTGTAGCAGCCTGGCTGGTAGGAGCTGCTGGGAAGAGGGAACTAGAAGACATTTTGGTAAGGTGAACAAGCTTTTTAAGGAGTGTTGCTGTTCTTCCAAAGCAGAACTGTCCTCTGTCACCAACAGCTTCAGGGTAACACATGGAGCAGCCAAATCCCAATGGTGAGTGTATTATAGCCAGTGCAGCACTGGTACTTTATTACACTTTTGTCAGGAAAAGCTTGTATTATACTTCTGTAAAGTAAAGGTACTGATGAAATGTCTGAGTGTTTCTAATGCAATTTAATTTACGATAGTGCTAATTTGGATTAGGGGGTGGTATGGCTTAATATAATTGGTGTCATTGCAAGAAAAAGGTACATCAGAGAGGAAATCTTTGAGAATGGATCAGTGAAGTTCTATTATCTGATAAGGGTAGGAAGTGTTTCTTTCTTTTTTCCCCTTCTTTGTGCATCTTCTACTACTCATGACCCTGGGATCCATCCTTCTCTTCTTAAGATGCAGTTTCACAAAGCAGTATTGAAAGCATTTGGATTTTCTTGTGCTTCCCTATTTTTGTCTCTCCTGTTCTTTTCATCACTCAGGAGTGAGCTTAAAGTACTGGGTACCTGTGGATTGGATTGGGGTGTGATATATGTTAAACCCATCCTAAACTCATGTTCCTGATAAAATGTTCCTAAGCTGCCATCTCAGTTGATGAGTAATACAAGCTTTTGTTCTATGCTTCTTCTTGAAAATCTGAGGTATGATTTGAATACAAGTCAATATGTACAGATAGGCCATTAACTACAAAAATCTTAATGAAAGCTCAGATCTACATTTTCCCACAGGTGTTTTTAAAGTATCAGTGGATGTGCATGCAGTATGTGACAGCTCCGTAATCTCATAAATTATGATTAAAATACAAAACTAGTTCCACTGTCAGTGTTTTCTGTCATTACAGCTCAGGTTTGTCTTATGCCAAGAACCTGGAAAATATGAGACTTGTATAAACTATTGTATTTCTCTTCTGTTCACCTTTTTGGGTTGGGTGGTTTTTTTGTGTTTTTTTTTTTCCTTTTTTTTCTTTTGAGGTAGTGCTCCTGTCAATTCAAAGAAAGGAAAAAATACACCTTGACCCTTACTTCTAATCTTCTCATGTAACCGATGGACTGCTGAAACAATAGCAGTCACATCTGATACAACAACATCTTATTTATAGGTGGAAGCAGCTGCATCCTCTGTCTTTGCATGCAAGAAGACCTATTGTTTTCATGTCTCCTGGTTAATTAGACTGTGAGAAAATGAAGGCCTACTGTAAAAACGCTATTAAAAATAATAATTTAACACCAAAAGAAATGGAAGATGTGGCTGGTGCAGCTGGTTCTTGAGCTAGGTGTAAATGAAGAAGTTATCAGTGCTTACAGTCATAGGATAGCCTTGAGTTTGCTCATGGATTCTTATAGCGTATTTAGCATTTGGCTCATTAAAAATACCAATTTCCACAGGCCTGCAATTTCTGATGACTGAGGCCTGAGCATTGAATAAGTTCAGCTTGTAGGGAAAATTCCAGGGGTGCTGTCAGCAGGTGCCTCTGTCCAGTGCTCACCAGGTCATTGGGGCAGACAGTTGACAAGATGACAGTGGGGAGTGGGTGGCACTGTCTGATGGTAGTTTTCAGCTAGGAAATGCTCCTCTGGGACCAGCTGGCTGACCTCTGAATCTGCAGCACGGAATTTGGGAGCTGTAATGGATTGTTAAACCTTCTGTTCTCACTTTTCCCCTCTGTTGGATGCCCTAGATGGAAGGAATGATTTCTGTCTTCATGGGAGAGCTCTCCCAGGCTGAGGAAAGCGTCTGAGCTTCATTACAGGTCCCTGGAAGTCTGTGGATGAGCAGCCAGGAGATCTTTTTCTGTGCCATTTCAGTCAGGTGTTGAGTGGTGT
Organism: Molothrus ater; assembly: GCF_012460135.2. NCBI lineage: Eukaryota > Metazoa > Chordata > Aves > Passeriformes > Icteridae > Molothrus > Molothrus ater. The sequence goes on from NC_050481.2 coordinate 32,023,243, forward strand.
CAGCGCAGCCTGTGAAGCACAGAATGCAGCTCAGTGCAGTTCCCCCTCGTGTAGCACATGCTCTTAGGAGCTGAAAGGTGTTTCTCATCCAGTTCATGCTGTGCAAATTAGAAAATGTAAATTGTTAAATGTATCTATAGGATGATAGGAGCATTAGAAGTGAGCCTTTATTTCTTTAGTGCAAACTCAAGTGGCAACAGTGCTAGGTTGGTTTAAGGTCTTTTTTGTGAGATATTCTTTTTTTTTAGAGCACATACCTTTGAAATCTGTGCAAGTGGAAGTCTCTGACTAAATAATTAAGTGTGGAAAGATCAACCAACATGCAGGAACTCTGGTGTCTTCTGTAGCATACATGTAGCTGACAGCCAGTTTGTCTTTTGAAAGCCATCTGAAGTGGTGTAAGTGATAAAATTTGCTGAGTTCTTTCATAAGAGGACTGAATGTTTTTAAACAATCTACATATCAAAAACTCCAGTAGCCCTTGAAATTTCTAGTTTGAAATGTCTTGTTCCAGGTTCTGGGTTACTGAATTTCACTTTACCACCTTTCACTGAACAGGGATTTGGAAGACTGATATGTGATGCTTGCTTGCAGGCAGGTCATCCAGTCTGGGTACCTCAGAGCCTTCTCTTGGCTCAGCTAACTTGATCTGCCTTTTTTAAAAATTTAATTTTATATTAATTTTATTTTTATATATTTATATGTTTTTTAAGCTTGGTAAGTTTGTGTTCTAGGTCTGACACTGGTTGTTTTTCTTTCCTTATAAAGCAGTTATAAACGTTTTTGGAAGGGAATCCCATATCTGAATTGTGGAATATATTGAATAGATAATTTTTAAAAAATAAAATATTATTTTGCTGATTGGTTACGCTGTTTAGTACCTATGGTTACACTGTTCCAACACAGAGGATTTTTTTTTCTATGGGTAGGAGAGTGGGAGTTCGGTAAGGCATTTTTTTAAAATTGTTTTTTTACCTTTGGCATCCATTCTTGTACTTTAAAGGTAATTAAAAACAAAGGACTTATTTCACTGGCCAGCTTGTTATTTGGCCTGCATTGTAATGTGTTTATAGTAATTTTGGCTCTTGATTTAATTAATCTAGAGCGTTTTGCTTGTTGAGTTAGACATATTAAATGGAAGTTATCAAGGTAATATCTTTTTCTTCTGGAATGTATTTTTAGTTTTATAAGAAGTCATTATTAGGGAGATGTTTTGCAGTGTTTAGGTGTCTTGACCCTTATCTTGTTGAAAATCTAGCTTCAGTAATCTTAGTATTAGACTGCTTTGTTGCACAGATTCTTTGGTAAATAGATTAATCTCTGAGTCTTGTGACTATTAATCTTGCTCTGCTGCTTAGGTTTGTTGAGGGATTTTCAGTAATTAGGACATCTTTGTGCTTGGTCTCAAAACAGTTACTGTTTTTTTTTTCTCGTGTTGTAACTGTGAAGTAGGAAACAACCAGATGTATTATTTGGTTACTTTTGCTTTTCATGTTGCATAAAAAGCTTATAAATATCTAAGTGTTATTTTTCAAGATATTGACCTGAGGCAGAACCTTCTAAAACCATATTAACAGTGGGATTTGGTGTTGAAATGTTCATGTAGGAGATATTAAAAGAAAAAAATATAGACTTCTTTTAAAAAGTGCAGGCACTGCACTGCATCTTCTGACACGTCGCTGTGGTTGCTTGTAAACTGTGAGCCACGGCGAGGCTAAATCAGGAACTGTAATAATGTCACAATGTATTTCTGCAGTAACGTGATTCTTGCTGAACGGTGCCTAGGAGTTCAGACAATCACATGGTCTCTTCTTTCTGAGAGCTTATGCTTACCAAAAGGGCTTTATTGATTTGCCTCTTCATGCCCTTTATTAATACAGTGTTCTGGAGAGAAGCGGTGATACCAGGGGCAGTAGAATACTTCTTGTTTGGAAATCTTGTGTATGTTTTGTTGCAAGACTATTGCTTCCAATTATTGAATTTTCAGCATTTTACAATTGCTTCAGACTAGTTTAGGGTGCTTTTTAGTATCAAATGAATAGAGAATAGAAGAAAAGTCTTGTGTGCTGCTGCTTGGTCAGGATTATTGTGTTCGTTGTGTAAAAGGTCTGGCCGTAACCCTTTTTCCATATGTGATGTTGTTGTTTTCAATAAAGCATGCACTCACCAACAAAGCACTTTCTGGGAGTGAAGTTGGACTTTCGTGGGCCATCTCAGTGTTGTGGGGAATTCTGAGACTTTCTTCTGCTGGATTGAGGTCAGAAATAAAACTTATTCTTGGTAATAGTCGTATTAAGGATTCAAACAGCAGGCTGTTCAAGTGAATGAAATACTGTTAACCAGAAGGGCAATGAGAGCATTTTTTGTTCTTTTAATTTGCTTAAGAGAATGAGATTACAGCCAGAAAATTGTCTTGTCAGACAGCCAGATACTGACTTCCTGGTCTTCCATTGCCAACTGCTCCAGCTTCTCCTTGCCTGAGCCCTCTGCCAGCTTGCCATGAGAGCCAACAGTGAGAGCTTGGGCTAGTCCTTTCCCTGTTTGTTGGGCAAAATGTTACCTATCAGAGATCTAAGCATGGCTTTTTAAATGAGATCTGAGAATTTAGGGTAAGCTGTGTTTACTTCAAAATTAGCGAAGCTCCTTTTTTCTTGAGGTCACCTTTTATTTGTAACATACAGAAGTATAATCATAGCTTGAAAGCAAGTAGGATGTTCAGATTTGCTAACATAGAACTCACTTTTAGTTACTGGACCAAGGAAAACTCTGTCTTAAATATTTAACTTTAATTTGGAAAGCCTGGAAAAGCTGATCTTTTGTTTCAGGTCATTTGTGTTGGTATGAAGTACTTTACAGTTTTGGGTTTATTAATATTTAAAGAGTTAGTCTGTGAGTTTAAGAATCTGTGTAAATATTTGTGTTTTCAAGTGTTTGATGTTCTCAAGTTGTGCCTTCCTTGTGATTCTCATCCTCTAAGGTTGTTCCTTCCAGTTTATTTGAATTTCTTCATTATTTCTCTCTATTGTAAATCTTCCATGCTGTCAAAAAAAGTTTGAAACTAGCTAGTGGATTCATAAGTCCAAAAGACAAAAACTGATATATATGCAGGATGTGTACAAAAGCCTTCTTTTCTTCAATCAAAAGAATAAGTATCTTGTAATAAAAGATTCACTTGATTCACTTTTTTGATATGTACCTTTGAAGGACTGGTTTGCTAGAAGCTTCGGCTCCTATTATCTCATTTCTCTGAATTATATTCTGACTTTTTGGATCAGGTTTGCAGGTTTCATCAGTTCCTGTAAGGCTGTTAGCATAGTACTCAATTTTTTTTTTCTTGACAGCATCTAAAATGAAGCTTAAGCTCAGGTTTTATTTGCTGATAAACCTTTATAATTTCAGTCAAGTTTCTTCTGTGAAAGGTTTTTTTTTTTCCCCAAGACTTTGTAGGCATAAATGAATGAAGAAGATAATTATAAAAGGCTTCTGAAAAGTTTCTGAAATCAGATGTGCTGCCACTCCATTCATTTATTACTGTGACTTGTGCTTATTTCTTTGGTTATGTCTCTGGATCAGCATTGAATGCAGTATTTGCTCCTCAGTCCCTTGGGAATTCTAAATCACTTACACCACAACTAGGACCAGTTGGCCTTAGATGAATTCCCAGTTACCAAGTAAAACCATACCAGTGCCACAAGGTGATCAGCTATTGCCAAAGCTTCAAAAGGAGAAATGCCTAAGCATCTGTTGTACAACCCTGCTTCTCAGAAAGTGCTTTAGTCCACTGTTTAAAACTTCAAAATGACGTAGTTAAGTCCCCAAACACTTAATATCCTTGAAGTTACTCCAGAAAACTAATTCCAGAAAGCACAGAATGGGGAAAGCTGTAGGCTCTCTTACAGTGGCATTGTCCTGTCACGTCCCTGTGCCCTCACAGTTGTGACCATTCCCCCAAATGCCAAAGGAGCACCCTGCCTGACACCTCCAGCAGCCCCATGATACAGTAAAGGATATCATGTTGAGCCTGAACTGGCTGGAATTATCAGCTGGTTCCCTAAAGGGCACATGGGCTTTTGATACCCTTCTGTGGCTAACTGTGCTCCATACGTGCCCTGTGTGTGACTGTAACCTTAACCTAGTAAATAGCTAACCTCAAATAGCCACCCTCTTACTTCTTACTCAGCTGGTACCTTCTGTAAGCTCACAGTGCAAGTTAATAATTTCACAGAGTATGTGTTCTTGCATTAAAGCTTGAGCTTAGAGTCTTCTCATCTGCTGTGGGAAAGAAAATCAAAATATCCTTGGAAGGAAACTGCTCTGTAATTTAAGGTTAGAAATCGATGGCTTCTTCATCTACTAAAATGTACTATTTCAATAACTAACCCTTTCCCCCAAAAACCCCCAAAACAGCCATTTGCTGTTCTGGACTTGTAAGTTAACTCTTAAAAACATGAAAAAAAGAAGCAGAAAGAGAAGTACAAGTCAATGGTAAAAAAAAGTGCAGACCTTGACCCCTGGGTTAGACAACTGTGCAGAGGCAGCTAAATCATGACTGTAACTCTGGGGAATCTCCTCTGGCAAAACTTGCTGTTGAAACTGGAGGAACAACTGTGTCTGTCTGTCAGTGTGGTCTTTCATCTGTACAGTACCCACCCGAGCAGAGCTGGCAAAGACAGCACATAGTACATGTGCTGTATCAGTACATAGCTTGCAATCATCAGGCAGTCTCTGGGAGGTTGCAAAAAGATCTTTCAATCCTTCAGGGCAGAATTTTAATTTAGCAGGGCATTCATGAGTGCGGGCTCCCCCAAACTGCATGCAAGGCAGGTTTTATGCCGCCGTGTGCGCTAATCTAAGTGAGCAAATAGTATTTGGCCAAAGTGGAGTCAAACTGCAGAGAGCTTAAATTTATTATTTGTGACAGAGATCCACAGCCGAATCTTGCCTTATTTTCAGTCCATTCAGCAGTGGGAAGATAAAGCGTAAGCACTGCAGTCTTGGTGCACTCAAAGTACAGAAGGGAAGGAATCAGAATATTTTGAGTTGGAAGGGACTCACAAGGATCGTTGAGTCCAACTCTTAAGTGAATGGCCCATATGGGGATCAAAGTCATGACCTTGGCATTATTAGCACCATGCTCTAACCAGCTGAGCTAACTGAAGCTGCAGGGTCCCCTATTTGAGAACAGATATAAAGTATTTACAAAATTTACAAGAAAATGATTGCATTGCTGGTTGTTCTCCTGGACACATCCAGCTTATGCGCTCGTTCTAGGAGCTCCTGGCTGCTCCTCGTACCTTCACAAGTGCCAAAAAGCTTTAGTTAAAAGTACAGCTGGAAACTCTGCAGAACTTTTACCAGATTTTGCAGGATTTGGCTTGCCATTAAATGTGTGGGGTCTTGGAGCTGCTGCTGGATTCATTCAGACTTTTTCAAGTATCTGAGACTGCCAAGAGAGGTGACAAGTTCTTTCCTCCCCTGGTAGATTCTTTAGGGCTGTTTTGCCTCTAGCAGCTGCTTTGAGACCTCTAATTCATTTCTGTGCTGACCATCAACTAACTCTGTGACTGTTAGAGCTGAATGCTAGTATTACTGAAACTACAGAAGGGAACACACTAGAAATGGACCAAATTAATTTATTTGAATTAAGGATGAGGAAAAAGCAAGTGGTAGATGTATTTGCCAGTCCTCAGCAATTGATAGTTTCACAAAGGAGCTGAAAGCCTCACGTCTTTCTGGAGAAATCAAACTTTTGAAATGGGTTAAGAATGCTGGTGAGGGAGGTAAGGCAGAGGGACTAATGTGACAAGGTAAAACCTTATTTTGTCAGAAGCTCTCAGCTGTATTGCATGGGTCTTGTGTGTAGAAACAATGACTTTATAGACTGAAAACACTTGTTTGTATTGTGTTGTGGATGAAAAGTTTGCAGTCTGACTACAGTTTGTTAAACTAGATAATTTGTCTGACTGCTGACCACTTGTAGATTAAGTAGATAAAATCTGACAGACAAGCCACTCCTTGATGTGTGACACTAGAAATAATAATCACAATCTGTGTTAACTGAGAATGTTGTCTTCAAAGAAGAAGTCTTAACACTTACAGGCTTCCCTGTCAGTTTACAGGTGCTGTTATGATTTTTCACAGAGAGGTCAGGTCCTGCAGGATGCTTTGGTTGAGAGGCAGCAGGCATACTGAGAAAAACTTGTGATGATGTAGGAATGGTGTAATTACTGAGCTCTATTTTTAGACTTGGGGTTAGTGAACAGGATGCAGAAAGCACCTTGGATTTCCACAGAGCTAGTTTTGATCCAGTTCTGTTGCTCCTGAGCTGACTCCCTGTGGATCTGCCTTCTGCATCTCACTCTTCGGTGTTTCTGTGGCTTATTTCTCCAGCAGAGAAGTGCTGCCTAAATGCAGTGGAGGCTGTTGTGGGTATTGCCTGACTCCTGACTTAATGAGCCCTTCCAAGTGGGGCTGGGGAGCAGAGAGCAGAAACAGCAATTAGCTCTATTGGTACCCACAGACAGCCATGGAGGGCAGAGCTAATAACAAACCTGCCTGGATCTCAGCTCCTCGAGCTGAGCACCACAGGTGTGGTGTCCTTGTGCCTCGCCCTCCCAGCCCTCTGCAGGCATTTACCTCAGTGACCGTGGCCAGCCCTTGGAGGAGTCCTCTGCTCTTAGTCACTGGCACTAATCATCCCTCTTGCTCTTAGCCCAAAGCTCAGAGTCTCTGCTGAGCCTGGTGCATCCACACTTGCCAGCAGATGCTCTGGAGTAAGGCTCCTGGCTGCCACCTGGCTCCTGGAGGACGTGGCAGTGTTTCTGCATGGTCTCCCATTTTTTTGTCATCCAGCATCACCATAGGCCGTTGTATCTTTAGGAAAGGTTCACTGCTGTTCGAAATTGCGTTTGTCATTCCTGTGTTCTTGCGGCAAACTCGGGTAAAAAACATGGAAAGGTGCTTGTTTCTTCCATGTTTTAGGGCATTCTAGGGCTGTGCAAGCAGCTAGTTAGCTTTGGTCATGTTTATTAGTACAGTCTTAGGAATGCTTAGATAGCGATGCGGTGCTCAAACCTGCTTAGAGTTGGGTTCCTAATTGGAAGGGTTTCTTGCCACTGAATGTGATGTTCCGATGGCAGAGATTGCACCTATTGTCCAGCTGAGTGCTTTTGGGAGGGGTGTGATATTTCACTGCCATGCCTTACCTGAGCTCTCTTTGGAGTTGTTTTTAATGTTAAGAGTGAGTCGTTAGACTCTGGAGATAAGCAGTAATCTCTGATGAGGAATGTGCATACCTTTAATGTCTGATTTTGGCGACAACACATGATTTTAAGCTGCTCTGAAGGTATGCACTTGGTTTAAGAACAAATGTCCTTTGCTCAGGAGTTGATAAGCAGTATCTTGTTAAGATGTGGTAAATGGATGGCTCTCATATGCTCAGTCTAAATTAGTTTGCAAATCAGCTGATAAGTTTTATGTATCAAGAACTGGTTATAAAGTTTATAAAAAATGATGCTCAAGAACTAGGCCAAAATACTGTTATGAAACCAAGGGGGTGTGTTTTATTATACAAGAAAAAAATTCCATGTTGTATCTCTAACACGTGTTTAACTTGCACTGAGCAAAGCATGTGACATATGGTCCTACTCTGGAAAGACTTTGGAAAAACCTCTTTCCCTTTAATATGGGTTGGATTAAGATTCTGAGAGGCTGCCTGCTGTTGTCCTGTGGACAGGGTTTTCATGTGTCGCTGTGCTTGGTTTCCCAATCCCACAACACTTGCTGTTGGTCCTTTGGAGGCTGCACCACCTGCTGTGCAGGTGCATGTGTTAATGTCCTTCTTTGTTGGGGCTTCTGGGGAGAGAAACGAGTACAGCATATGGAGGGGCGTTTTTGAACTTCGGTAAAAAAATAAAAATCATCTGTGGCGTGACAGCCACATATCTCACTAGCAGCTTGTGGAAATTAAACTCTAATGCAGTAGATGGCTTGTGGGCCAGCCTAGAGCACTCACTGCTCTTGTGATGCCTTGTGTTCTTAACTCTAAGTCCCTGGTCACAAAAAAATATCTGGCAATATCTCTGTCTCTTTATGGTTGTTGGTAGAGTTATTGAAAAACGTGCACAGGACCAGCCAAGTCAGGGAACAGAGTATGTGGCAGATCAGCTTAATTCACAGCTTCCAGCCTTTTCGGGATCTCCTGTGTGTGTGATAGTGGAAATCGTGTCTGTGTGACCAGCTCTGTGTTCTGTGGTACAAATGCAGTGTTTAAGCATGGAGCTGGCTATTTGACAAAGGGTATAGGTGTTAAGTCTTGGTGTTGAGCTGTCTGATGCATGGAAGTGGATTTGGATCTGATGGGTGCCTTCAGCAGGTGTAATGAGCTGAAAAGGATTTCAAAGAGCTGAGAAAGAGCTATCTAGAGCTGCTAACGGGGGATATTTGAGAAGGGTGGTTCCAGATTCTCTCCTATGGTTTAACAGTACAGCCAAAGCAGCCGAATGATTTGTTCCCTCCAGAAGGGATTTTTTAGGGGCTGGCAGAATGAAGTTTCATTGTATGATTTCTCTTGTATTCTTCAAACTTCCCTGTGGTTCCGATGGTTTTCCCTTGTGGCTGCTGAGCCAGGTAAGACTGAACCAAGACCCTCAAGCCCTTCCTTCCCTCGAAGGGCAGTGCTGAGTGACTCGAGCTGCAGCTGCTCTGTGTCACTTCCCCTTAGCAGGCAGAGGCAGGGCAGACGGGGTGAGCCCAGCTCATCCCCAGCCAGGCTGTCTGTGGGTGCCTGCATGGCTTCTCCTTGTTGGACTTGGACCACTAAAGGGTCACAGCATAGCCCGAGACAGAGAGGAGGCAGCTGTGCCAAGCGGGGTTCGCTCACTGAGGTGTCAGATGGACCCAGTGCCCGAGAGAGCATCTTCATCCCATCCTGCCGGGGCTGGCATTGCTCCTCTGTGTAAAGGAGGCAAAAAACGACTAAAATACTTTCCACAGAATAAACATCGAGCCTGAATTTATGGAAGTCCAATCCATTCAGCAGTGGAAGGGCACTAGCTTGTGTTTTCCATCTGGTTTCATGGTACTTGGAGTTGCATTTACATTGCGGGGGGGCTGAGAGGGGCTGTGCTTCACCACCACCATGATCCTACAGACCTCTGTGGGTGTTTGCCCATTTGAAGTGCAGATTTCTTAGGAGATTGGTGCTCTGCTCTAAGAGTGAGAGTGTGTGCTGAAGTCAGAGGAAATAGATTCAACCCCGAGTAATACTTAAAAACAAACAAACAAACAAACCTGAAACTTACTTCCCTCTCAAAAGTCTACCGTTGCTTATAGGAGGAGAAAAAAAGAATCCCAAAAGATAATAATTTGGAGTTATTAAATGCAATCTCTGTTTCAGAAAATAAGAATTAAATTCAGGCTTGATGTGTATTCTGTGGAAAGTACTTTAGAACTTTAGTTAGTTATCTGTTTGCCTCCTTTACACAGAGGAGTAATGCCAGCTCTGGAAGGATGTGACCACCAGTAGCTTTTGAGATTAATTTTTGGGTGAAGAATGATTTGACATGCAAGTATGTACTTCAGTATGATCATTTGCCTGATAGCCTGGGAATAATTTTCATGTGACCTACTGTTGATGCTTCGAGTAAGATTTATATCTCTTGGAAGCAATGCTCTGAAATATGTTGCAAATGTATCTGCTAACAAAGAAAAAGAACATGACTCTTGGCTATCTTGTGTGTGTAACTTCTGGGAAAATTTTATCTGTCTAAATGAATTTTAATGCTTTCTTTAAAAGCATGAATGTCAAGGATGTATATTGGGATATAAACTTTCAAAATTGTGCTGTAATATTTTCTCCCTCTTCCTTATGGTTTTATTGTATCTACTTCTTTTTTTTTAAACTCATAAACATTAAGAAACTGAGCAACATTATTTCCCATTAATAAAACCCCAAACTCTCAAAAGCAAAAAGAAATAGTGCAATTTTCCTTCAGGAGACACTCGCTGTTGCCTTTGTGGTTGGAAAGAGGAATTTATTTTTGTTTTGTTTGTTTTGTGTTTTTGCTTTGGTTGGTTGTAAGCCAGCGATATAAAATGATTGTAAGGCAGCCACAGAAAACAAGTCACTGTATTTTCTGTTGATTATAGTACTACTGAGATATTTTCGTAGTAAGTTCTGGCAGAGCAGAGCTCTGAATGCGTGCGGGTTCCCTTTGTTTCTGGATGTGGGTTGTCATGGTAATAAGCCATGGGAGCTGCAGCCCGGTGCTCCTCGTTGCTTGAACCCAGCTCAGTGGTGGTGGTTTGTGACAAGTAACCTCTGGAGGAGTGGTCAGGGGCTCCCCTGGCATCATGGGCTTCTAGAAACTCCAGTTCACAAAGTGGAGCTGGCCCTGATGCTCTGGGTGGTTCTGCAGGAGTGTATTGCTGGCTGGGTTGGGATTGAATTGTGCCTGGGAACTGATTTTCCTTGACGAGAGTGGAGCTTGTGTTTCTGGGTAGTTTTGGGGTTTCTTTGGTTTTGGGAGGAAATGCACAAACCAGAGGGTGGAGTGTGATGGCATTCAGCACTTGGGACAGTGCTGAAACCCCCATTTCATTGCTGGGCCGCTCTTTCCCAACAGCACAAGAAGAGGTTTGTTCCAAGGTCTTGTTTTAAAAGCAAGACATTGCATTTTATAATGCAGTTATGTCTGAGAAGTTGGATAGTTGGATGAACGTAGGCAGTTGGGACTGCTGCAGCTTCAGATGCAGAGAGCTGATCACAGGTGATTGTGCAGAGGGGGCTTACTGGGTACCCCTTCATCAGCTCAGCCACATTGCTGCCTTATCCTGGGGCTGAATTTACAGTTTGTTCACAAGGGAAAGCTTAAAGTGTTCACAGGAGCAATTACCACATATCAGTTGATGAAAGGCACCTCTTCTATGTCCCTGTGACATTTTTGCTCATGATTTGGAATACCTGCCCCATTTAACACATCTGGGCCACCCTGTGTTCATCCACCATAAATACCAGTATGCTATGAAGTATGCGTTGTTGGGATTTGTGATCACAACACTTTTAATGATGCATTTGAAGAAGGAATACTGTGCAGCTGTGGCTGTAATGTTAAGTACCAGGACCATGCTTTACAGAAACTTAGTTTTCTTCAGAAAATAGATTGCCCTTGCTCACTATAAGGGAGTTTGTATGACTGTTTTGTCTAGGTCAAATTTGTAGTGATGTGCTCCTTCATGGCAAGTTGTTTGCCTGGCTTAGTTATTCATAGGTTGGGTGAACTACAGTCCTTGTGAGTATCCTGGTTCCATGGATACTAACCGGCCTGCTATGAAACCTGTAGACTAATTAAGCACTCTTAAAAAGCCCCCCAAACCCACTACTAAAAGTATCTGAGAACTGTCATATCTTAATCTTGCTCTCACAGCTCTTGGGGAATCCTCTAAGCACAGCTAACTACTGACCCTCTTTTTGGAAGGCAGCCTTAGGTGATCCACCATGGTCTTCTTTTCCTGGCCACCTTAGTTGTGATGTTGATCTCTAGGCTGATGTCCTTTAAAGTGCATCTGCCATCACAACTTGATGTCAACTAGGAGTTACTTTTTGACTATTAACTCCAGGACATTTGTGTTTCAATTAATTTTTCCCTTTTCAGTTCCTGATTTTTTTTTAAATAATTTTTTTTTAATTGAAAGCTGCCAATCATTGTAGTACTGTATATCTGAATAAACTTACATAAAACTGATCTCTGCTACAAGTAGTTGTTTAAAAATAAATACTAGCATGTTTGGTAACTGATCTATTTGTTAGTGCAAGATTTATTTTTGTTAGTAGTATACTGGGTGTCATTTCATATAGCTGGTGAAAAATATGGGATAAGTAACCCTATCTCAAAACAATTTGAAACTCTCCTTAGCATTAAAAATCCCCTCTGCAACAAAAGGTGTGAATATTTTTGCAGTGAATGTGAAAATGGATTTAACAGCCTTAATACAAACCTCCAACTACTGGTAATAAATACATATATATATTTAATGATGAATAACTGAAGTGCCTTTTATAATTATGGACTATGCTGTCAGTAGGAAGGATCTTTTGTGGTGGATCTTTTTCTTGCATTTGGACATGCAATCAACCTTTGGATTCCTGACTACAGAACTTGGGCTTTTGTGTTAAGCATTTAATTGTCTGACTTCTGAGAGTCCGGAAGGCAGACAAGAAATGCACTGCACTACCCTGTAATTTCCTACACTCATTACTTTGCTCATGGACTTCTATGCCATGGCAGGCTCTAATTTCCCATCTACCCTTTCCATGTTCATTCCCCCATCTTAAAGGATGATTATAATAATGAATGTCTTAATTTTTTTTTTTTTCTTTATTCTGCTGAAAGCTTTATGACCAGCAGGATGTGTTGAATCAATTGGACTACTCCTGAGACAGTGTTAAAAGTCTGTTAGTGTGGGTGGGTTGTCAAACCTTCCAACTCATTTTTATACACTTTCAATTAGAAAAAAAAATTCTAAAATGCAAAAATGAGCATGTAATGAAATTGTCTTTTGAGGGGAAGCTCTTTAGAAAGAAAATAATTCTCAGCATAAAGTATCTTTGAAAGACAGGAAAGCTGATTTCAGTACCCTGCTGAAACATCATATTTCTCTGCAGTTGTTTTACTGTGATCCTATGGTGTTTCTCCAGCATCTGACACTGAAGCAGTAATTCAGTTAAGTCTTTGTAAAAGTATGTTGTTGTTCTGTACTGGGACTACTCCCAGGAAAATGGGATTTCTCCTTTTTCTTTATGGGGTTTTGGAGTTGCTCCTGATTAGCTTCATGCATGGGTTCTTCAGTTCCGTATAAAAATTGCCTGTTCCTCTAGTTTAAAAATCCACCCAGAACAAATATCCCCACCCTCCCCATGGTGCAGTTAAAAATAACAATTTTTGTGTGTCAACAACTCCTAACAATCAATACAATATCTCTTCTCCACTGCCTAGAGGAAGTGAAGGCTTGGGTTGGCTGGATGGTCTGTAAGTTCCCTTCTGGTAAAGGCTGATTCCCAAGCTTGGTTGCTGTGGAGTGATGTTTTGTCAGAAATTTCCCAGAATATAATGCATATTAGTTGAGATAAATGCATACAGGTTAAGATGGTAAGATTTTCCAGAACTTTCAGGTAAATTTACAAAATGTATGTTCTTCCTTAAAACATGGCCCATGGAATTTCAGTCATGTATGAATGAAATGAGGGCCATTAAACATATGTAATTTCACTTAAATATTTAATTTCTTCTTGTATAGCTGCCAATTTAGCATCATTAAATTATTCCAAATAACTTAGGCTTTAGTTTATTTTAAGCCACAGATCTTTATGTACAATAGTAAGAATGGCTTGCAGAAAAATGTTGTTGTAGCTTACAGTGAAAAAGAAAAATGAAATTGGTAGTATAATAGGTTAGATACTGGCAGGCTTTCCATGTGGTAGTGCCCCCACCTGAATTTGAAGGTCCTGGTGTAAGAAAAAGAATGTTAAAAATTTGCAGACAAATACTTCTTTTTAATCTCTTTATGGCTCAGTGATAAGTGTGTACATATCTGGGCATGTTCCTGCACAGCAGCTATGAGTGTGTTTGGGTTTTTTTCCACTGCTGGCACAATGGAGGTGAAGATGAAATATTCATCTTCATGTGTGCATGGCAGTGATTTTGGTATCAGCAATACTGGATTTTTCTGTCACCGTGGAAGTCAGTTTTTGTGGTTTGCTCCTGTGGTTTGCAGGTCAGTATTTGCAAGATGTGAGCTCACCCTTGGGTGAGTGTTCAGTCCCCCTCAGGCTTTGCCTGCAGAGGGAGGTTTGGCTGGAGTAGCTCATGTGCTCCCCCAATCCCTGCCCTGCCTGCCCACCTTGCTGTCCCTGGAGGATGACTTGCTGCGTGAGAGCCTGGCATTCCAGTGTGCCAGATGGGAACAAACCTACGTGGGAGTGGCCACAGCTCTTCTGTGCTCGTGGAAGATTTTGTGTAGGCTGGATGGGATTGGTGTTGCTGTGGTCCAGTCTCTTTTGGTGGTGCTGACACTGCTTTGGCCTCAGTGAGCCAATACAGGCAGCCAGACAGGCCAGTGCTAAATCAGTAGTAGAGGGGAAAAAAAAGGAATATAAGTGCTTGGTATAGCTACCTTAGTGGCTGAGAGTAATTTGATTTCAGGTATTGGGTGTGTGAAGAAAAGGGAAAAGAGAGGATCCTACAACTACAATGTGAAAGAGAGGCAGGACTTCAACAACCTGGGTTTGGGCTGTGGCTTCGTTGCTCAGTAAGAAGAAGAAGAAACTTGGCATTGCTGCTCTTGTTAGTACATCACAATTTGGGAAGGTCCCAGTCTGGGCTAAAATAACTGTTCAGTCAGCCATATAGAAATGCCTCTCTTCCTGCCAGCAGTTTCATGGTCTGTTGAAGCCCATCAAAGACTTGGAGGTCCCACCTCCTCCGGGCTGCAGGAGGGTTGCCTCCCTGGCCTCGACACTGGAGCTTATGAGTGTGATGCTGCCAAGAGAGCAGCTCAAAGTTGGGTCCCCGTGAGCAGGTGCTCACCCTGGGGCCAGGGAGGTGGCAGGAATCAGCATGGAGGGACCAGATGGGACCTCCTGGCGTCGCAGCAGTGAAACTTGGGCTTGGGGTGAGGTCTGGTAGGGCCACATGAGATGGGGAGTGGTTGCACCCCCTCCATTTGGAGCCTGGTTCTCCTGGTGGTTGGCTGAGTGTGAAATAAAGATAGGTTATTTTTAAGAGATCAGCCTTTCAAAATACATTGCACTCTCAGCACGCAGATCTTTTTGAGCCTCAGGTGAATATTAGGTGCTTTGAAAAGTTGCTTTTTTTCCTGTCCTTCAAGACCAGGAATCAAGAAGTTAGCTTGTTTTCTATTTTTCCTTTTGATTGAAAGAAACCAAACTATCATAAGATGAAAGCTGCTGTCTGCTTGTTTGCCACATCACAGAAATGAGTGAATTTCTTACTTGGAGAGCAGTGAATTTCTCAGGATTTTGCTTAACTGTGGCAAGGATGAATAGTTGACTTTGGCCTATAGTTTCACACCTTAATGCAAACCAGGACTGAAACCAGTGTAAGCTTGCAATTTTTAGAGAGGTTTAAATTTTTCAGTCCAAAATAGCAAATTTTCACAGCTCTATCCTTAATAAAGAAAAAATGTCTTCATTAAGCTATTATGAATTTGGGGCCAGCATTCTGGTTTTGAGTTTCTCTGGTTTGTGTAACTGGCAAATATGTTTGAAGCACAAATCAAATGGATAGAAAGTCTGGGCATAAACATAGACAGATTTTTATTAGAATGGAGAGCAGAGGTAAGGTTGCAGACCAGTATGTTTCTGCAGATCTAATTGAAGTTGAGCTGTGCTAGAACTTGAGTGTCTGTTTTGTTTCAAAGTACAGTCAGAACTTTAAAGTGATCCATCTGACACCAAGGAAACAAGTAAATTAAGAAATAACACTGAATTAAACAAATTTTGTGTTACTTCCCACACAGCAACCCAAGCATATGACTTTGGCTGCATTACAGATTTAAGTGTAGATTAGATTTCAGTCTTTTAGCTTTCATTTAAATAAAAACATGCTTTAAAAGCTGCACATTTTTTGTGCTTTGCATTTAAGTTTTGGGTTTGGAGATGTTTTTTTCAAGCTGTTGCCACAACATTTGTGCAGCAAGATCAGCTGAGGCTTTGCATGGCTTTTACCTTTTCTTCTTTTTTTTAAATTCTGCCGCTAGATAAACCTAGGAAGCAGAAAGCTGGTAGTTCCTCTGTGCTTTTGGGTAAGTAGTCCTTCCTGTAGCAGAATATTTACCCAGTTGTGGTGGTGATGATTTAGCGTCGCTCCTCTTGGCGTCTTCAAACTCTGACAAAGTTAATATTGGAAACAATGAAGGGAGAAACTGGAGAGAATGGCGTTCTCTGGAGTTTCGGTGGCTCGGGCTGCCCTCCGGTGGTGATTTGGGAACACGCCTTGTGAAAGCTGCATCCAAGGAAGCGTCTGTGCTGTTGTCACTCACCTTCTTCTGCATAGCCTGGGCATCAGCTGGAGGTGGCTCTCGGGGACACTGCAGCACTGCTCGTGTAGGTCACAGCGGGCTTACATTGAGCTGCTGCTTTAGGGGTTTTGCTTCACTAGTCGGCATAAATCGTGTAGGCATCTCGTGTCCTTTAAAGATGGAGTTCTTTTCCTGAGAAATTGAGAAGTTTAGCATTTTTTCTAGGGTTTTGAATATCAAAAACTTTCATAGCTTACATGCCTAAGTTTATGTGTGTGTGTGTGTGTTATTTTTGTGAGAAGGTTTCATTTCAAGCACTTGGAATCTGCTTAGGATATTGCCACACTTGGCACAGATGTTTCCAAAGGACTATTGCATTCTGTCAATTCACTTTCAATTAAGTTGAAACAGCTATTTATCTTCAATAAAGAATATTTTTGCCAAGTAAGCGCAGTGCAATTTTTCCTGAGATAAATGGAAAACTGATGTGACCTAACAACAATAACTTGACATTCTGATTTTATTTTTTTAAAATTGCCTTCCCCCTCTTTAATGCTGCAGGCTGACTGGAAGTGTGCAGAGCCTACTGACCATGTGTGAATATATATTTGGTTTTTTGACCATACTTTAGTTTTTTGTACTTTGCAGCATTGTGGAGAAGTTGATTGAAAGGAGTGTTGCTGGATTTTTGTTATTTCAATGCCAAACTTTTGGTGCTAGAGGGAGCTGTTCCCTGCCAGACGCCTCTGGAAAGCTACTGCTTAAGGAATGGGCTCACTATGGCACTTGTCAGAAATATCCAGTGCATGGCAGCTGAGATGTTAGAATGTTTTCTTGCTGCCCTTTTTTTTTTTTTCCAAACTGGAAAAAGCCCCTCACCTTAGTTCTCTCAGTGACGAGGTATCTTTAGCCAGCAACTATGATGGAAGCACAAGTAAAAACTTCATTAATTGTGTTTTTTCCCTCACCTCTCCCTTTTATTAGAGTTCTTTAGATTTTTTTAAATTTGATTTTATTTTTTTTTTTTTTTAAGTCAAGGACCTCCACAATCTGGAGTTCCTCATCTGGGGACCTATGGGATGTTCTATTTCCAAATATTTGACAAGTATACTTGTATTTGGAAAGGGAATTACTTACTTTAAAAAAAGAGTTCACTAAACATACCTTGTTCCTTGTGAAATTGGTCAGAATGACTTAAGGCTGGGCTGGGTGAGGCTTTGAACCACCTTATCTAGTGGAAGGAGACCCTGCCCATGGCAGGGGTGTTGGAATTATGATCTTTAACATCCCTTTTGACCCAAAGTGTTCTATGGCTCTATGACTCCCTTCCCTGATTTAATGCCTTCCCCCTGCACTGAGTCACTTCAGCTGCATTCCTCTCGGAACACAACCTGTGTTCATCACTCCTTTGTAACATCTCTAGGGTTGGTCACTAGCATTGTGTCACCCATCAGTTTTGGAAACCACATGCCCATGGGCCCACTCCTGGGTCTGTAAGCTAGCATCCT
This sequence comes from Molothrus ater, assembly GCF_012460135.2. Lineage (NCBI taxonomy): Eukaryota > Metazoa > Chordata > Aves > Passeriformes > Icteridae > Molothrus > Molothrus ater. The sequence goes on from NC_050481.2 coordinate 32,040,789, forward strand.
TACTGCTTCTCTGCTTATTCTTCTGTGAATACTTTAGAGCAGATAGCCTCTGCCACTCCAGAGAAAGATGGTCGCAGAAAGTTACTCTCCTTTTTTCTCTGCTTGTTGTTCGAGAGACTTGCTGGAAATGGGTTAGAGCAGCACTTTCTGGCCAGGCTCTTTTCCATGTAAGATGCTGCTATGAGCATCTGATCCTCAGTGGTCCCTCCCAGCTTCCCATGGCAGCTGCTGGCTGGTGCCGTGGAGTGCGGCACGTCTGGATGAGCGCAGTGGTGCCGCAGGGACTGTCTGGCTGCCATCTCACCCTGCTGCCAGCTCAGGGCTCCCAGGAGCCCCTGCTCAGCTCCAGCCTGTCTGGCCACTGAGCAGGTCCCTGACTACAGCAGGACACGTCTTTCCACACACTTTTATTTGCAGGGAAAAAAGCAAAAAGGCGTGCCACTGCTGTGTTTTCTCTTCGGAGCCTTGTGTGTGCAGAGTCCCTCCATCCCAATTACTTTTGTCTTTGATGTGCCCTCTGCTGTTTGCAGGACCAAAGCCTCTAGAGGGCAAGGGAACAGAAGGGCCAAAACTGAAGTGAAATTGCAGCACTTTGGCTTGTGTGTTTCTTCTGCTTTTTCAAATGGATCATTTGCCTTTTCTGCTGTGAGAAAAAGACATTCTTTTTGTAACAGAATGAGAGACATCTATCTAGCCTTAGCCACTGTGTGTAACTCCTGGTATCTTTTCTGATCTGTGCCATGGTTTTAACAAGTACAGCATGTTTCTGCACTTAATGTATTTCAAGGGATTTTCTTTTTCTTTCTTGAGTTCAGGTTCACTCTGCGACATCAATTCTTTGTCTTTGCCCAAAGAACATTCTTTCATTGTGTCTGAAAAAGTATTTCTGTATTTTTAGGCAGTTTTAAATTCACAGATATTTCACAGTGATCAAATCTTGCATAAATTTCTAGCTTTGATATATTCCATTCCTTGAAAAACATCTTCTCACAGTAAGTTACGAGAGTTGTGTTGGTGTTAGTTTATTCTCAACTTTGTCTGCCTCAGTTAGTGGTTGAGGACTGTTGCTCAGATTCTTAATGAATTATGGATCATACTTTGTCTCTCAACTAGCAAATCTTAAAATAAGAAAAAGGGTGATGAAACAGCATGAAATCCATGAGCCAAAGATAAATCACTCTAAATAGACGTTGTTGGCTTCACTGAAGCTTTCTCTTAAAGGCTGTAGGTATTTTAAGTATAACTTGAGCAAAGCCTCTAGCCTGGCATTAGTGTTTCCACAGTTGCATTTTAGGGTGTTTTAGTCTTGGATGTTGTTTTCATATCTTTATTAATGTTTTGTCAGCTGGATATTGGCGGTCCACAATGGTTGAATATAAAACTTCACCATATTATAATTAGGATCATATTTGGTTTTTCTTATTATGTCAGTAATTTTCTGTTCATGCCAGCATTTTTTTCTCTTTTTAGATTGTAGATTATCTGCTGTTTGAAGAGGATACAATTTTATAAATATCTCTGTATAAGAGTATTTTGTTAGACTCTGTTGTACTTTTTTTCTTTTCTCCTGAACATGAAAAAAACTGATTTCTTATGACCTTGTTTTGCAAAGTAAATGAAAGTTTTGGGGATGTTGGCTTTGGAAAGCAGGACTGTGATGGTTGCAAAATGGTCACTGTGGTTCTGAACTAGGCTTGTTTCCTAGACATAGAGTAATGACAGCAAAAGCAGAAAGATTTCTGTATTTGATGTGGACATGCTATCATTCTTCCTCGTGTGAGGTTCCAGATTATAATCAAAGGTGTTCTTGCAGTTTGCCTTTAATCTCCTGAAGTGTCCCTACTACCCCTGTTAAAAGAGCTTTGGATGCTTTAGAAATCATTATTTTAACAGCTTGTATCAAACTGAGAATACTAAAAATGTTTTCCTTATTTTTTGTAGGACTTGGAGATTGTGTATTCGTATTTACATGGAATGGAAGCATTGTCTAATCTGAGAGAGCATCAGCTAAGGTATGATATTGTGTCATTAAAAACCATATATGTTAATGCACTAACAAGGCAAAGGAACAGTAATTTTGGTAACCATATACTACTCTTGTGTATCCTACCTCAATCTGCACATCACTACATTCTTTTCTTCCCTTCTTTATTTTTCTAATGTTTCCTCCTTGTATGTCTGGACAGTGTATCTCTATTTGTTCCATCCTATTTCTGTCTATTATGGATGCATTTGTTCTTTCAAACTTTTGGACTAGAAATAAATGCTTTACATACAGAGTACAAGTCCATATACTGATGAAATCATTTATGTAATATAGTAGTCATGAGAGCAGGGTCTGTTTGTCAACTTCTGTTTCAGTTTGTGCTTGCTTTTGTGTGGAAATTTTAGACTTGTTATGTTCAACACATGCAAATAATACTTAGTAAAGATATTTGATAAATGTCATCCACACTTTTAATTAAAATGCTTCATGAAGCAAATTAATTCAAGTCAAAACTTTCCTGAGAGCTTCCTATTTTTTTTTTTGTAAAGATTTTTTTTGTTTGATTTTTAAGTAATTGTTGCAGTTGTCCTCCCACAAGCATCTTACAGCAGAGGTTTCTAAGGGTATTTGGGAATAAGTGTAAGGCTGGCAGCTACATCTCCTGTATGCCCTGTGGGTAGAGAGGGTGAATTACTGCTGTTTTATATCCTGAGCTTTGCCAACATTTGCCACATCTGAAGATGCTGAAGCAACTTTGAATTGATTAATACTAGTTTAGGTTCTAATTTCTGGCCTCTTGCTTCGTCATTCTGTGGGAGTCCACGTTCCCAAGCCAATATTCTGTAATTCAGAGAAAATAAAAGGCGGGGTTTTCTTTCTTTCAGAGTGCTCAAGACACATTTTGCAATGTGAATGTTAACTTCAAAGAAGTCTCTGTAATTACTTTTGCTTTGGAAGGAGGTCATGGTTACAGTCAGTTGAAGTGTTTTGTGTTATGTTGTTATATGCAATACTTTTAGCACGTGAAGTTTTGCATGGCTGGGGTTAAACTGATGTTAGCTTGTTTACAAAGATCAAAGTGTGCACATATGGCTGTGTGGTATGTTGATGTGTGCTTCTTGGCTTCCTGTGCAGCATGAGGTTCTTGCTGAGGAATGTGTGGAACTCGCTCTCCCAGCATAGCGAATTCCTCAAAGAGAGCTTCTGTTTACAGTACCATACATGGAAAAGGCCGGGCTCCCGGCAGATGTTGGACTGAAAGCTTTTATGGTATCCTTTAGGATACAGCTCTTCTTGTGGCAGTGGAATGCCACAAAAACCTCTGAGATTCATTAAAACTGAATGTATTCAATGTAGCCCCTAGTAGTGAATAACTTACCATATGGCTTGCTGGTGATCTCATCTGTAATTTATTACATTTGTTGAGGAAACAGATAAAGATCACGCTTGAGTGATTGAGCAAAAACTGGACACCAGTATTGATCAGAACTAATTCAATTTTTCAAAGAGGAAGCAATCTAGTTTGTACAACTTGGTTACTGTAATTTCTAACTGTAACACAAAAATTGAAACTCTTGGCTACCTTCTGTAAGAGGCATTTTCTCCCCTATTGCTGTCCTAATAATGAGATCAAAATGCTGTAAAACTCAGTGCCAGTGGTGAACTTGTGTGACTTTATCAAGAATGTGCTTCCTTCTATCCCAATTCAGAGGGGAACAAAACTTGCTTGTTAAAGTGATTCTGTTTCCTGTGACTCCTGCTCTTATGTGGCACATTGCCCAGCATCATTCCAGACCAGTAGGGCACAGACTATCCTTGAGCAGTATTTAAATTTTTAAATCTGACTCTTAGCAATGACTTCTCTTCTGGTTTCTTCTCACCAGTGACTTCATGTCTGTGCTCCCCTTCCCTCTCAAAACAGCATCAGAGAGGGAGGATGAAAACCCAGGAGGTACAAGCAGACAGTAGCTTTTCAGTGTCTGTAAAAGATTTTGACAAGACCCAATTTTATGGTGAAGTGTCTGAAAATAGATGGTTCTGTGGTTCAAAGTTTTTTGTTGTGCCAAGATGGAAAAAGATTGAAATTGATATGCAGTACATAATGCTTAATTTCATACAATAGGGACATTTTTTTCAGTGAGAAAAGTTCTCAAAGATGGTCCAAAGCGTAGATCTAAAATACCAGGGTGTGGTAGTAAAACTTAATTCTAAATTTTATATCTCTCTATCTGCAAACAGAATTAAGATCTCAATTTTCTATTAATGATTTATGAATAGTCATGATACCACATTAAGCCTGCCACTTCTGAACAGAAGGAGCATTATTTCTTAGTGGGCTGAAGTAATAAGTAAAATCCTGTGAGAGATGAATGCTAAGGCGACTTTTGTAGCAGTCTGTTCACTATTGGAATGAATGATCTAGGAAATGGCAATTGATTGTTGTGTCAAACCCAGACCAACTCTTACAGGTCTCAAATCAACTTTTTGGAGACTTTTTGCCTGAGTAGCAATTCTTGAGTGCTTTTGCCTGCTTATGGATATTATTGCTGGCAGCTGGTCATTGATATACCGAGATTCTGGTGATGGATTATATGAGGAAAGAAAATTTATTTGCAGAATTTAAATATAGTTCCTTATTTGAATGTTCTCATGAGCCTCTTAGGTAAATCTCTGTCTGACTGTCAAATAGCCTAGGGGTTTGCAGTCTGCTTCAGAGCTATGGAAAGGCCAGGGGAGGCAGTGGGATTTGTGTTGTCCCCATCCCCCCCAGTAACTTGCAGGGCTGTTTCCTTGAGGCAGTAGACAGAAATGGCATTGTGATTTTTCTGTGTCAAGTTAACATTGCATTTTCCTAGTATGTGGTAAGTTCTATTAGAGTTGCTCTCTATTATGCCACATTTGTCAGGCAGACAGTGAATACGAAAGCACTTTAATCCTCCCCTCTAGACAGAAGATTTTCCTGCAGGAAATTCTCTCCACTTTGAGCCCTCTGGGATTTTAGCATTAAAATCTCATGGTAATTTTCAAGTTGCTGAATTTTAGCAAAATGAGAAGCATTTTTTTTATTTTACATATATTTTATTGATTACCAGGCAACACAGTTTCTTGTTTTACCTATTGGGCCTGACTTGAAAAAGAGAGCAGTTTTTATATTTTATCTCTGATTAGTGCTGCACATAATACATTTCCAGCCATTTCTAAAATTCAGAACTGTTTTTATGAAGCTACTTGCTTTTATCACATCACTATGGAAAATTAGATCGATATAATTTTTCCTTATTTTTTAGAATTTTTATGGGAACACCTGCATCTAGTATCCTATATAAAATCTGATCTTGGATGAACAAATAACTTAAATGCTTAGATTTTACAATTTGTTCTCTTGAATTATGAATCAGCTTGGATTTGAATTAGTGGTTAGTTTCTGTAAGTGGTAGAGTTACCTGTGGAAATGCTGAGTAACTTTAGAAAGTGAAGTCTTTGTGACACTGATAGGAATCATAACTAAAATTCATTTATTCTCTTTCAGACTGATGTGTGAAACTGTTAGATATGAAAGGCATGAAGCAAATGAAGTTCTGTACTAGTAAGTATTTCTGCTTCCTCTTATATGATGTTGAAAGAATTAATGTATATTAAAGTGAGCTGAGGACTGTTCAATGCCCAAATTCCTTGCCTAGCGTGCACAGTCTGTAAACGTAACTGTAAATGATCCACTTCATTTTCATCATCAAACACCAGAGAAATTTACTGCTGCCAGGGAGAGAGCTAACAGTGGCTCTTGCTTGGTGATGCATGTTGTATTAAATTTATATAAAATTAATATATGGATGTGGGATTGTCATTTAGTCTTACTTCAGTTTTGTGAAAGTAGTAGTGATCAGCTTTTCGTGCCAGTGGTGCCAAATTGACAAATCTAACATGGTTTATAATTAGCAGGGATGTGCTCTAGTGTCAACTCAGATTTACAGTAGAGAGCTGAGAATTGTGATTGCTTCATTTATGGAACCAATTTATTGGAACAAAATGTTTCTCAGATTCTTATTTGCTGCCCCTAACCCAGACCCTAAATGCATATTTTTCTCCAAGTTGTCTGGCATTATTTGAACATTTAAGCATACAAAGAATGCACTTCTATGCCTTCTTTTGTACTTGTGGAATTTTTCCTATATGGAGCATCAGGAGGAAAATGAGATTGAGTAAACTCAAATGCTGGACCTTGACTATTCAGCAAAGTTAAATTAAGGTCTAATGAAACCCAGTAATGTTATGTATGGGAAATACATAAGGTCAAAATCTATCGGTGGATAGATAAAATCTATAGGTGGATAGATAATTTTAATTAGACCAATACAATCTTTATTTATTTTACTCTAATTTGCAAGGGATCATTGTGCTGGTGATTTGTCCTTCTCCAGGCAGTTGGTTCATGTCTCCTTTGTAGCAGAGTTTTTGTTTAGACCCAGTATTTTGGTCATTCTAAGCACTGACTTAAATTTGGACTATATGCTGAAATAATCTGCACTGCTAGCTAACCATATACTCAATGCAGGCAAAAATTACAGGAAATACGTGCCTGAGAAAATACAATTCACAAACAGGAGATTGTGAAATCTGGGTTAAGTGGAAGTGCATTTTGCACTTCTTCTGCACTGATTTCCTTTGTCACTCCTTTCATGTGACTTCATCTTCACTTTGGTTGTTTGTCTGTCATTCCTATTTAGTTGCTTCTTGACATTTTTCCCCATGATTTATTCAAAAGATTTAATGGGCAGTTTGGCAGTTTCTGGATATAGATGCTAATGCAAAATGTGCTTGCTCTAGCATTTCACATCTTTGATGTAATGTTTAATGGGCTAAACCTGAAAGTTAACAATTACTATTTTTTATTAAAAAAAAAAAAGAAAAATTCCATATTTTGAAACTAAAAATATATGTTCTGTTACTCTGAGCTGTAGCTTTACGTTTTTTAATGAATATTTTGAGATCTACTTAGTAAGAAAATCCCATGAAACCTGCAGTCTAATTTCAGTGTTCTATTTTTAGGGTAATGAACTTGGAGGGATGCTTATTTTTGTTTCACAAATTCAGCCTATGTGTTGAAGATGTACTCTTCTAAAAAAACACTATTTCAGTTTTGCTATGTACAGGTTTGGAAAAATTCTTTGAGTATTACAGGAGAGAAGAAAGTGATAGCCAGGCTAGGATTGATCCACTCAGTTATGAGCTGTAGGAAATCAGCTTGGAACATGCAACCTGGTTACTTTTAAATGAACTTACCAGAGTTATCACTTGACGTTCTTGTTTTCATCATGAAGGCTAAGGTGTTAAAAGACCATCAGATTTTAACATTTTAGATTGTTTTTTAACTTACAGCTTCTTCCCTTTGCCTGCTGATGGTATATTTGCATTGAAATCTGAAATTGGGTGCTATATCTATTAAAATAGCTGCAACTGTTGGAGCTGTTAATTGACCTGTGTGTTTGACCTCCCTCAGGCAAAACTTAATGTCTCAGGGCAGAAAAGCTAAATCTTTATCCCTAAATGCTAATGGGCAGACTAATGCAGTTGCTCTGTTTATTTGATCAAAATTTTTTAATAGTGAAAACTGTGTGTCTGTCTGCTTTGTCAGTGGTATCTACAAAAAAGTAAATTTCTGTTGTGCATATGCACGCAATGTTGAAAATAATTATGTGCATTCCTTACAAGCACAGCAGTTATTTTATCCTACATTAAAAAAACAAAAAAAATAAGTTGTTAATTTTCATACTAGCTCTATAGATTTTTTTTTCTATGACCAAAGGGATAAAAAGGAGCATGTTGCTTAAAATTGGCTCATCTCATCTGCATTTACTTTACTATCAGCGGGTGTACATGGTAGTGACAAATTCCCAAACCCTACAGCCATCTCACTGTTTAAATGGAAACTGGGTTATTAGAAGTGGCAGTTCAGCTTGAGTTATTCTTCATTTGCCAGTCATTCTACTCCTTTCATTTGATGGGAAGTTAATGACAAAAGGGCTTAAAACCTGCAAAGCAAAACTTTAGAACTGAGGCTTACTTGACATGCATATTTGTTTTGGTTTTTTTTTAACTTGCTACCTTTATTAAAATCTACTTAGAGATCTCATTAAAATATATTTATTTTGGTCACTTATTATGTTTTATCAGTAGTCCAAAGGAAAAAATGTCCTCTTTTCATATCTGCATGATAGTAATTCTCGATGTCACCAACAGTGAACTTCCAATTAGCATTTTCTTTAGAAAACAAAGTTCTAGCAGACTTGTAGGGGGTGTTTATACCTCTTTACAGTTGAACAAAATTTTTCAGATCAAAATTTAATTTTGTGCTATGATGGCAGAGGATTCTTTGGCAATAAGTGCTTTGGATGTAAGCAAATGAGTACGTGTCTAATGAAACAAGCACCCTTTTTTCCTCCTCATTAGTCATGTGAGGGCTGTGTGTGTTTTTCAGCCATGCTGTTTGATATTTCTGTGTGTATGCATCAGTGGTATTTGGTTTACTCTTTCTGTAAGGAAGTGTTGTATATTTTTCAGCTTCCCTTATTTTTTCACTAAGAATATTGGATTGGCAGAAAATATGTTAAGGTTTGCTGACCTGCAGTCTAAAGTCATTCAGTAATTAAGCCTGATGTTTGTGAATTGCCAGGCTGTAGCACAACACAGTTTTGTGATTACATTGCCTGTAGTTTGAGCAATTTAATTTGGAACTAACTTAGTTACTGCTTGTATTGTTTTTAAAAATTTGAAGGAAACCCCAGTCCAGGTTATTGTGAAGTGTGGTTTTTTAAGAGATCCTTCAAATGAAGTCCTGATAGGATATATGCTCCTACCTCCCACATGTCCCTGCTGAGAAGATTTAATTTTTGATTAAAGTTCTTAACAGTAGACTACTTAGTAGACTAGTGGTTGTGATGGTAGTGGTTCTTAAAAAAGGACAAGTGTTTAAAAAAGAGTAGTTATCTCTTGAACATCTTGAACTGAATTTTAGTGTTAATGTCTGGCTGGAAAAAGCTCTTGTCTAATGTCAAAATATTTGTGTGCTTTTACGTAATTCAGTTTGCAACCTTTAATAAAATTCAGCGTGGAGAAAGGTAAGTAGAAGTTGTATATATGAACTGGAGATTGGAGGGGAAAAATGTTGCGTGTAAAATGCAGTTATTACTACAGAGAATGTTCACAGCTGAAATGAGAAATAGCAAGCTGATTAGTTTCTAAGTTATTGACTGTGGTAGGCAGGTGTGAGACAAAAAGCTTTAGTTACGTTGTGTCTTGATTTTTTCCTCATTGCCAATTTGTCGTACAGTCTGTAATGAAAAACATCTACTTGTATTAAGACTGTAGTGCTTGTATGGTGGTGGAATGGGGAGGGAAAAGGGGATGAGAAGTGGAGAAGGCTGTAAAAAAGAGATGTAATTTCAGCTGATTATTTTTGAAATTTCCATGATTAGAACTAAATTCTCAAGTCTATTAGCAGTAATATCACCATCTAGCCTTAGCCAAGTTTTTGGAATTATATCACCATGGCAAATCACAAGTCCCAAACACACTGGTGTGGGGATAGTCATGCAGCCTTCTCCAGGACTGGCTTGGCCCAGCCATCAAATCCTGAAACAAAGGAAGTCTGTAAAGGGAATAAAGGAGCACAACTTCTTGGTAGCTAGTCAAACGTTGATTGTTTTCTTAGATAAAAATGTTAGTGTCTTTCATGGGATAGAGCAGAATGTCTCAACAATGCTGCAGGGCAGCAGTTCTGCGCTAGGACAGGTGAGAAATAGATCTGTGAGAAGTCTTTTTAAGAGTGGGAATCCAAGAGTCACGCTTTTATGTCCTACAATAAAAGTGTCATTTATTGAATTCATGGTTCTTTCATGGTAACATATTGCCCTGAAGACCCTCAGGAGGACAGAAGCACTGCAAGTAAACCAACAAAAATTTATGCCAAAGTTGCTGTACATTTCTGCATTGCCTGACTTGAAGTGTGACAAAAATGAGCTGCAACTATCTTTAGCTATTCACACACACACACTCAGAGAATATTCTGAGTTGGAAAGGTCTCACAAGGATTGTCATGTCCATCTTTTAAGTGAATGCCCCATGCAGGGATCAAAACCACAACCTTGGCATCATCAGCACTCTGCTCTGGCCAACTGAACTAATCTCAGGGTCTTGTCATTTTTAAACTGAACAGCACTGATGAGCCCAACTTACTGTGTTAAGAGGGAGTGCTTTTATGGATGCAATGTATGTGGTCTATAGCTGTATATGTTTGTATCTTACAGATAACTTAAGAAAACGTAAGTCCTAAAAGAATACAAAAAGGAATTGCTAGAGAATCTCCCAAGTAAAAAGTGAGAAGAGGAACTTGCCTCCAGTTGTGCTGGGGAGGTTTAGATTGGATATCAGAAAAGATTTTTTGACAGAAATGATTGTCAAGCATTGGCACAGGCTGCCCAGGGAAGTGGTTGAGTTACCACCCCTGGGGGTGTTTAAAACACATAGATGTGGTGCTTGGGGACATGGTTTTAGTGTTGAACACAGGCAGTGGTGGGTTAATGGCTGGGCTTCATGATTGTAAAGGTCTTTTCCAGCCTAAATGATTCTATGATCTCTGGGTCAGTATCAGAATTTTCAGGTAGATCTCTGCAGACAATACATGTATTCATTTGTGCTTCTTCTACATCCCTAGGTTTCTGTGGAAGTTCTGCAGCAGTACATTTAATAATGCAAAGAAGTTCTGCAGCAGGGCTGGCCTCTTCTATTTTGTCCTGAAAATATTCTTAAAGGTGTATTGTGCCTTCTGATAGTTGGGCAGTTGCCAAAATATCATTGGGATGCTGCCAGTTCTGCACTGCAGTAAATCAGGAGCCTGATTTATGTGTTGTGTTGTGGATACATTTTTGGTAGGGATTTTTTAGGCAATGTCTATCATTAAAATAAACACATTCAAGGACTTGGCAGTTGTCTCTGTATAAACAGACACTGAATCAAGGCTTCTTAATAGTCTCAGTGATCAATGTTACAGTCTGTTGGCTTTGCACAGCCAGTTCCAAATTTGTGTTATTGTTTGACCTGATTTTGAGACTTCCTTGAATGATGACTGAAGTAATGGTTTTGCACCCTCTTTACTATAAATGTTTCACTGAAAGCTATCATATTTTTGTTGTAATTCTGAGAACTTTGAGGCACTCCAAGCTTTGGTTTTGGTGACGCATTAGGAAGTTGTAAAATATAAGGACAGATTTGTCTGTCTTGCCTTCAGAGTGTTTTGGGTGTAAGATCATTTTATTGTGCTGCTTCTGTAATTGTTTTCTGGTGATTTAGGAGACTATAATTTTTGTTCTGAATTTTTCTTCTGATACAAAGGACTAATTCATGGTACAAGTTTAATATCAAGACTTCAATGACAATAGGTCAATTAGCTTGTGTGCATATGTTTGTATAATGTATTTATTAATTGCCTGTTTAATCCACTGTCTTAGACCGACAGGCGTTACTGACTCTCTGTAATAATCTCTAATTTGACCAACATTCTTGTGTTATTTCACTGATTTTATTTCGGAAGTGAAAAAAAATACAAATAACTTAAATACTGTTAAGAAAAATATTCTTCTGATTATTTGTTTTCATAAATGCTGAGGAATTGTTTATTATGGTTCATTCTTTTGCATTTCCCATTGTTGCTACCAGGAGTCAAGACACAAGTTTTCATCTTGTTACCATCTGTCTTATATAATCATGGACATAAGTAGAAATATGCACACTGTTTAGTGAAAATCAGAAGTTCAAAATTCTGAGTTATTAGTTTTCTTACTGAATATATTTTAACTCTTTCTTAAATTTATTCAATGTGTTCTTATAAGAAGAAAAATATTTGAAAATTATGTGTGAGTAATGCATCAAGTATCAATCTCTTTTATCTTCTGTGTTTGGGATATACCTCAAGAGCATCTGAAGTGGTCTGGCAGATGTCAGGTAACTGCTTTACTGGCTTAATAAGGAGGATTAGAGGCAGTGCTGACAGTGTTAGTAAGCAGTTTTCTGGTTACTCTGTGTTTGAACACTGCAGTGCTAGTGGGCAGGATCTTCAGGCAATGAGATGTCTACCTGAGAGAATTGTTCAACTTGGACATGTTTGACATCCCAGGGTATCTCAAGGCTAATGTCTAATTCTGGCAATGATAATTCAGTTAAAACAATAAACTACCTATAGCTCTCAGCATGGAGAGGATAACTAAAACGAGCAAAGAGAAACAGACAGATTAATCTGCTGGAACAAGATCCTATGGAGCATGAGCTTGCAGAGCAATGTTCTTTGGGATTTTTTTCTTATGTAGTGCTTAAATGTCTGAAAGAGCTCCCAGTTCTGACATGTCAAATTTCCATTGTTTCTGCTTCTCTCAAGTGGAGACCTGGGAACATGAGCAATGTCTTTGGAATGACTCTGCTTACTTTCTGGAGTTTATTCTACTTTGAACAACACTGAGTATGATTACATGAAAATGTAATAGGTGCACCTTGGTTTGTAAGTTATCAAAACAATTACAAGTGTTTCAGATGGTAGGAGAATGGTATTATATGTAGTTTAATGTAACTCTTGAATGAATCCTTTAGTGGTTGGAATTTTAAAGAATTATTGTCTCCATAAATCAAACTAGCTTTTTCACAACCAAGAAATTGTTCTTGCTGAATCCATGACCTTATTATCTTCTAGCTTGAAAATAGCTCTGAATGGAAGGAAATTCTTGATGTTGAGGGTGACTTAAGGGTCTTTCCAGCATCTGGAGTTGCTGGAAGTCCAATGGTGGAGTGACAACGACACCTCTGTTGCTTACACTTGTCTGTCTCAGGACAGACACAAGTATAAAAGGAATATTAAGCAGTAATTATATGGAAGTAATTTCCATGCTTGTTTCCACTGAGACCTGCATGCTACTTAGCTTTTTTCATGTGCTGTTTTAAAGGAGTTGGCTGAGAAGCCAATGATCAGAAGGTGGGCAATAGAGGAAAGACTTTGGTTTAGCATGTGCTTTCAAGTCCAGGTACTGGATTTTGCACTGAAGTGATATCTTATTTGACAGAATTAAAGCATGTTTGTCAGCAGTCATCAAAAAGACCTGCAAATTCTTGCCACTGTACATACTTATGATGTTCATTATCTCAGTTGAACCTGAGTGAGTAAGCTTGTGCTTAATATGATTTGTTATTCCAGAGGTTTTAGTAGTGCTGTGTCTCATTTTGATGGAGAATGAGAATTAAATGGATTGCTGTTTTTAAAATCTAGCTATTTCTAAAGAAGTCTTAAAGGAAAGTGATATATCAGGACCTGTTAGGATAGAGGAAGACACTACAGATGGTATAGATATTTGAGATTGATTTAGCCTTTCAACAGGTTGATTTAAATATTTATTGCAGTTTAATATTTTGGAGGGTTTTTCAGCACCTTAAGTAATCAGGAAACTGAAAGCTAAAATTGGAACACCTGTGCTTCTGTAGACAGAATTGATATGTGTGGTGGACATGTGTTCTTGTGAAGAATTTCTTTGATATGCCATTAATATATAATTCACATATATAGTTACAAATGTGTAGTTGCAAGCATGCAAGTGCTGCTGATTGCTTTATATAGAAATAAAATATTTTTAATTAGAAAATAAAGCTTTAGTTTTAAGTAGTGTATATGTAGCTACATGCTGGTTTGGGAATAAGAAGCTGCCCCTTCTCAGGGCATAAATAGATCATAGCATGAAGAGTTTGGAGCGAGTGCTGGAGACTGTGAGAAAGCCTGCAAACTTCTCGGATTTTGTCGGTCTTGAGATTTATAAGCTCTCTTGATTTTTGAACTTTGAGTGCCTCTGAGGTCTCAGAGAAAACAGTCATATGCTAGAAAATGTGAAAACCTCAGTCTGAAAATACTGTCTAAACTCATCAGGGCTGACAACCCAGTGATGTCATAGGCCATTGCATAATGACACAATTGAAGTTTCCAGACAGAGCGGTTAGTGTCAGCTATGAAGTTTCTTAGTTAGTTTCTTAGTTGAAGTTTCTTTGTATAGTTCTGTCCTCAGTTTTTTTGTGTGATTTCCAAAGCAGAAAGGTGTCCTGTCTGGCTGTAGGTTGTAGTTGTGTTAAAGGACTATGTCAAGGAAGCTGGGCAGGGACACACAATGGGAAGACATGGCAATCCAATTTATGCCTTTCTGTTTCTAGCTCCTGAATTCCTGTAAGTCAAGTTTTCTGGCATTCTGGGAAATTATATATAGATTCCCCAGGAAATCCTCTGCTCTAGAAAGTGTTTTAATACAAAAGTTAAGATTTCAAGGAAATTTATTCAAATTTTGTTCAACTGAAGTTCAGGTTATGAATAAAACCTGCACATTGGTGGCTATTTTGGTATTGGCTTTCAGTTTTGCACCACTGTAAGGTTGCTGCTAAAACTGAATATTCTTCAAATTTATCAGTGGGTAGCTCTGTCATAGTAGTTACAAAAGAGGAACATTAAATCTGGTGCTGGAGTCCTTTTGTTGTTGTTTCTGCAGAAGCACAAGCTTACACACTCAGGACAGAATGAGTGTGTATTGATTTTGTTGCTCTTACTGCCCCTAATGAGTGACTTTGGGGTTGACTTCATTCTGATTCTCTGCAGGATAAATTGCTTGTGTCATCTAACTTTCTTGGCAATAAATCTTGTTTTCTGTAACTAGGGAAGTGGGTATCTTTGCTGCTTTTGGTAGGCTGTATAACTTTTAACAGTCCTACGTTTCATCCAGATAAATATCCAGAACAGGAGCTGAGCTGAAGAAAGTTCCCAAAACAAACAACAACTTTCCCTCAGTCTTAGGTACTTGAAGCAATGTATTCTGTTACTTAAGGCTAACATGTAGGGTAAAGTCTTGCCTGGAAAGGTCTCTGTATGCCTGCTTTGAAATGAACGTGTGTCAATAGTTCCTGATTTCAATTATTTCTATTCCCACTGTGCATATGGCCCTGCAAGAGCAGAGGGAGGGAGCAGAGAGGAATTCAAAACTAGAATGGAAGTGCTGTTTGCTGGGTTAGGTGAGCTTTGCTTTCAGCCAGATGTGAATCATGGAATCATTAAGTTTGGAAAAGACCTCTAGGATCATTGAGTCCAACCATTAGCCCAGCACTGCCACTAAACCCTCTCCCTAAGCAGATCTACACGTTTTTTAAATACTTCCAGGGATGGTGACTCAAGCATTTTCCTGGGCAGCCTGTTCCAGTGTTTGGCCACCCTTTCAATATCCAATCTAAACCTCCCATGGGGCACCTTGAGGCTAACTCTTGTCCAATTGTTTGTTGCCTGGAAGAAGAGCTGGCCACAGCCTCCCTTCAGGCACTTGTAGAGAGTGATAAGGTCTCCCCTGAGCCTCTTTTTGTCCAGGCTAAACACTCCCAGCTCTCTCAGCTGCTCCTCACAGGACTTTGCTCCAGACCCTTCAGCAGCTCCATTGCTTTGTGGAGCTTTCACTGCACTTCACTCTCCTCATGCGTGACAGCTGCCGCTTCAGTGGTTGTGGTGATGCTGGCCAGCAGTGGCATCCTTACTAAACCAGTAATAGGAAAGATCTTACCTCAGCAGATGTCTTTCCTTTTTACATCAGCTTGACTGACAGGTGCTATGGACCTTCCCCTTCACTCTCCTAAGCTGAAAAAAACCCCCTTGTCTCTTGAAGGATGCCTTTGTGGAAAGGTCATCAGCATCAATCCTGCTTCAGCTAATTCCTGATGAAGTGCTTATGTGGACTTAATGCCCTCCTGCAAACCCAGTCAGGGAAGTGTCCTGTCTGCAATAAAGCCTTTTAAGAACAATTTTCCGTTGTCTCTTTGGCAGAAGAAATATCTTTAGGACAAATAAAGTTTCTAGAGTCTTCTGTGGGCTGCCAGGGGTAGGCACTATTCTAGCAGTGAAAGAAAACTTTACAATTAGACTTATTCTCTAGAATTCAGTATTAATGTTTAAAATCGAATGTAAAATGTGAATGCAAAGAAAACCTTTAAAATCTAAGTCTTCTCTGCTGGGTAAAATGGGTATTTGCATGAGTCCTCAGGTGGCCTGAAGAAGTACTTTTGTAGTTCAGCATCTGCTTCTTCTATAGTTTCTTCTGTCTTTCATGACAGGCACAAAAGTCCTGAAGAATGCAAATGCATTGTTGATGAACAAATGTCAAGCATAGTACAGAAAACATGGAAGCTTGATTGAAAGCCACATGATGTTTGAATAGGATTGTGGAAAGCCCAGAATTCCATTTCCTTAAAATGGAAAGACTTGCACGTGTTTCTTGTGACAGTATTGTCTAGCAAAAGCTGGCTGCCAAATGGCTTTGTTGAGCCTTAATTCTAATCAACTGGGAGTGTAACAAGTGTTAAAAGTGCAGGAGTTAAATATATTTTCATATGAAAGGAATAGATCAGTGTTTCATTTGCCTTTTTTTTTTCTGAGAGAAGCGTGTGGGTTCTGGAGAAAGAAATGTGTTTGCTATACATGTGGGATTTTTTCAGATGTTTTGCTCAAGACTATATTAAGACACTACTAGTTGTAAAAAATGAAGAGTATTAATACCCTACCTATGTTCTTTGCTCTTGAAGACTTGGAAATATTTATGATGTTTTGGCTGACAGTAAAAATTTTAGAAGAATACAAAGTGTATTTCAGGGAAGATACCTTGAATGCAGACACATTCTGCAGTAATATTCCACTACTGTGACACAGCTATATTGAAGTTCTTTTTTATTTAGATAATTAAAGTGTTGAGTTCAGTAGATATGCATGATTTAAATAGCTTAGAGCTTAGAAATTCTCAGAGGTAACTGTAAAAATAAAACCAGTTTCTAAGTAAACATAAAGCAAAGGGAAAACAAATTCAATTACATGGTATTCCTCAAGTTTGGTTTATTTTTTAATCAGTTCGTTTAGCTGTCAAATGAGGAGATGCTTAATTTGATTATTTACAAAGTGGATAAAGTATGATGTTCGTGATGGATAAGTGAGAAGTACCAACAACTTCTGAAGAGACAACTTGTAGAGAAAGAGAATAAACCTGTGAATTGGCAAAAAGAAGAGATGGACGATTGACTGAGTGAAGAGTCATGCTATGTGTGATTAAATAAGAAGAAATCAAACCATTCACTTGAATGAATAATCATTCTAGGTGTTTGTTTGTTTGTTAAGTGATTCAAAAGTAGATTAAAAGGTAGTCTTAAGCATTTGCATATTGAATATACTGACTGTATACATTATATATACTGACTGGTGCTTGTGAAAGCCAGTAGCTGCTTTTCTCTTTGGAGTTAAAAGATGTCCAATGAGAAAAGATAACTGGAGCCCCTTACAAATAGGTGGTTTGAGAGAGGATTTCAAAAAGTTAATCAAGTCTTCAAACGAGGACATAAGAGCTTGGATGTTAGTAGATTTGCAAAAGTTAAAATAATTTCTATTGGTCTAATTTTCTTCTACTTCAATTATTTTATCATTGGAAATGCCTTTCTTGAAGCATGGGAAGATCTTCTAGATTACTTTTGCTTTAGAGTTATAAAATCTGTGACCTCATGTTCTGTTCTATTAACTACACTTTAATACTTGGTCAAACTGCCAGATTTTAGGAAAAGGAAAGGAATAAACCACCCCCAAGACCACAAAACTTATTATGTGATAATATAATGTGCTGTAATCCACATGGAAAAATTATTATTCACATTCTAGTACAGTTGCTTCCCAGGTATTTGGGAAATGACTTTGTCTGTATCCATTGCTGAAAATTTCTATTTCAAAAACTTTCAACTGTGATAATTAGTCCAGATTATTTGTATGTAGAATGACAGGTGTTAAAGAACATAATAAAAACCCTAACAGACTTCCAGTTCAGCAGCAGTGCTGTTGTGTGCCTGTCAGCATAGGATTAGTGGGGAAAGAAGGAAAGTCTGAAGATGTTTAACTTTACTCAGGTGCATGTTAATGTTTTTAGGAATGATATTTTGTTGGAAGTGCTGGGGTTTTTTTTTGTGTTTAACCTGGTTCTCTGCACTTATGCCCAGTGTTGATTTTTCTAGACCAAAAATTTTGAGGGTGATACAGACCCATGTAAGAAGCAAGTGAGGCACATTTCAGAATAGGCAGCTTAGAACACTTCAGATATGTGAATCAAAATGCTGTTGTTTTAGCAGTGGGACTGTGTTATTGCTTTGTTCTTTATGGTCTATCAATATAAAGAAGTATTCCTGAAATCTTGCATTTTGAAGATGTTGTAACTTCTGGTGTGTGTGGCTGACCAGCATCACTTCACTGGTCAGGACATTGGCTGCTAGGAAAGAAATACAATCTCCATCTTCTTGTTCAGTTCCTCTGTTCTTGGCCATAGATTGTGTTCCCTCAATTTCCTCTGCTAATTTTCTATGTTCCTCTCCTTTCTCTCTCAGGCTTACATTATACAGTGGAAAATGAAAATGGAACATGTTTTTAGATCGGACAGTTTGCTCTCAGCTCTTTTAGACTAGCACATTTGTTTTGAGGACCTCTGTGTATGTACTTCTTAAATTGCAGTTCTTAAAATGAAAAATACACTGCTAACATGTACATTGCCTACTAAGATTTAAGATTAGATTTTAATACTATGCTGTCATCATTGTTAAAAGATGTAGGCTGTTCTTACTTGAAGTAGACCTAGTTGTTGCTAAAGACTTGAGACATATAATTTAAAAAATGAAGGTGCTACAAATTCATTAATCTGCATCTCTTAGTGTCACTAGGGATGTGGTTTTCCATAAGAATACTCATGCAGTTCATAACAGTGAACTCCATTAGTCATGAATTCAATTAGTCAGTTTCTCTGAAGAAGCAGGAGTGGTAGAAACTGAAGTACAGCGGAGAGATTCTCAGCACTGTCAACATGGAGTGAGACTTCTACTGCAGCTATTTTATTTTCGTGTCCAGACGTTATTTGAACTCACTTATCCAAAAAGAGTCTAATATGAAAAGGATTTTGTATTACTCAAGGAGCAACATCTGAATCTACAGTAGAATGAACTGTGCCTGGATGACAAAGTCTTCCTCATCCAGCTCCTCTACAGGTTGAAGAGAGGGGAAGAGAAACTTGTTGCCCCTTCTGTCGTGAATTTGTTCTGGTGCCAGGAAGAGATGTGAAAGGGGCAGTGCTTAGCAGCAGCAGATAATGGTGACTGGCAAATCTGATGTAGGTTTGCCATCTGCAAATGTCTCTAACCTTGGAGAAAGGCATGCTGATGCAGAAAGGAAAATTTCTGTCTTGAAGAATGGCTTGAGAAGAGGATGGCTAGTATTGGGAAAGGATGCCTTTATTTATAGAGAGAAAGATGCTACAGCTCTCTTCAGCAAGAACTGAAGAACTGTCATTCTTCTTGAATGCATTTGATAGAATACAATACAGCATATTTACTGTAGCTTGCCTTCCTTTAATCGCTTACAGTTATATTTAATTTGAATTGGGCTGTTACCAAATGAATAGATAGATGCTTTTAATAAAGTCAAGTAAATGAAATTGAGCATTCTAATAATGTATATGTTTGCAGGTGTAAATTAGAATAGTTTCATGGAATTATTTTTTAAATAATTGAATTGTGTCTTCCTTCCATAGTTTGGAGCGTTTTTGCCTCTTTGATGTCCTTTGTAGTGCAAATTCAGGTACTGCTGTGAGTAATTTAAATCAAGTGTTTTAAACTATGTTATTTTTTTTTTTTTTTTTTTATTCCAGCCCTGATGATATTGGTACCTGTTGGTATATCCTGCTGTCTGGTTCAGTCTTCATTAAAGAATCCATGTTTCTTCCAAGGAGCAGGTATGTCAGCTATGAATGTACTACATTCTGTATTTTAAACATAAATCATGAGATGTAGAGAATTTTTAGAATTAAAAGGCAGTGTTTTATATTTAATGAATCACAGAAGAGCAAATCTAAACACACATCTCCTGCCTTTAGTAGCTGTGGTAACTGTTTCATGCCCATAGCTAGAATTGAAAGTCTGTCTTTGTGGACAGTGTATAACTGTCCAAAGTGTCATGCAGATGTTGTTGATTTAAAAAAAAAAAACCAAACCTAAAAACCTGAGAAATGGAGTGAAGTGCTGAGTAGTCTCTTCCTGTGAGTAATCATACTTCAAATTATAGGATGCACTAGAATCTGGATGTGGATGTTTTCCTTTACTTACTCTGCACAAATCTTTGGTGCATGTTTTAGTATATTCTTAGATGATGTTACTGCAGGTTTTGCTGCTTCTGTATAACATCAATGATTTCAATGAAGAGCAGTTTATTAGATGGAAAAAAAAAAGTTTGAGTGTGAGGTACTCAACATTTATATTGCCCCAGTTAAAAAAAAAAAAAATACTTATTTTGAGCTATGGAAAAAAATGCAAGTGATTGCAAGGATTTTAGACTAAAGTGACTAAGCTTGATCATTTTAATGGAAGCAGAGCAGAATTATTTTAAAATATGCTGGTTATATGCATATTCATTCAGACTACCATAGAAGGCTGCTTTATATTACATATATGGCATGTAATAAAATTTGTGAAAGGCAGAATGAAAGAATGACCCATCTATGTACAGTATCATGATAGGGAAAGAAATGGAATTTTTTTTTGCAATTTTAAAAGGTGGGAAACCACTTCATGGCTAGTGTTGGTTGGCAAATGAGACATTAGATCTTCAAATCTGCCTTCTAGTGGGAGAGCAGTGCAAGTCTGGGGACTTCCATTTGATGATGGTGGCATGTTCTTGGTGAAACCAAGTGTCTTGTGTCTGTCAGGCACTGCTGATAAAAAGGTATATTGGATGTGCCATCGAATAGTTAATGCTGAAGGTGCAGAACTGATTATTGGAAAAAGTAGCACAACAAGGGATTATAGGAGCCCAACTTCTGGCAGAGTGGAAATTGTCCCATATGTCATCCATGAGCAGGCAGTGCCAGGACAAAAGCTGGCAGAAAGTGCTATCTGATGATACCAGGAGAAGAGATGCATAATATCTGAATTAATGTGGGGTGGCTGTATATAGGCCATGGCAATATCTTCTGTTTCTCTGAAATACAGCAATATTGCCTTCACTCACTTGGGCACCTTGAGGAGAGGTGAGATTTAGTAAGATAAACGATGAGCTTGAGCTTCCTGGTAGAATGAGCAGAAAATTACAGATTTTGTAATCTGTGATCCTGTGGCAGTAAGCACAGCATTAAGTGCTGTTCATGTGGAGAAATGTGTAAAATGACATCTGGGACAGTGAATCCTAGTTTGAAATACCTTAGTGAAATACAGGCATGGAATTTGTGATACAAATAGGTTTTACAGTTGTGGGTGAGGTCAAGATGCCAAATCTAGTGTGTTGGGAAGCAAAGGCAAGAGAGACAATTTATTAATTGAAAAAGATAACTTAAGTCCATGAAAGCAAAATTAAGGAACTTTAATTATATGAGATAGAAAGTATTTCAGGAGAGTAAAACCAGAGTCTTTCTAGTGAGGGGCTTTGTGCTTAGAAGCTGTAGTCATTGAATGGTAGGTGAGTGCCTTATTAAAATTTAGGACAAGGTTAATCGGGGCTTTTTCTTTCTAAATGAGTAAGTTGCAATTGGGCTTTAGGCTCATCCATGAATATAAATCTTGGCAAAAGTGAGAGGGCACCCAGGTGAAAATTCTGATCTGGAATATTGGTGGCTAATAAATGATTTATTGATTGATTTATTTAGTGGGAAAATGGCCTGAGAAGAAAATTAAGTTTTCCAGCTTTACTTATGCTGCCAGTGAACTGCTGGGAGAGAAATAGCAAACTACTCAGTTATACAAGCCAGGCAGAAGAGAATGAGTAGCAGAAATGCCAAAGTAAGATTTTAGGGTGCTCAGAAAAAAGAGAGTGAGACCTAATGAAAAGGCTGCTGTCCAGAAAGAACTGATAAGGTGATATTCTGGAATCTGAGCAGTAGTGTCAAAAGTGGACAGAAGATGGTTACTGGATAAGTGTTTGCTGAAACTGACTATTTGCATATACAGGGGGTAAAAACTTCAAGGGCCTTTTTGAGCATTGCATAATTTGTGCATCTTGATGTCCTTTTACTGCTGAAATGAGCTGGCTATGGTTTAGCAAAAGGAGCACATCCTCATGCATCATTGACATCAAGTGATAGGAAGAGACCTAAACATTGCAAAGTAATTGATTTTGTTTGTCATTTGAGTAAACTAAATTTGCAGTAGTAAATTAATATTTACACTATTTTAATGTGAGCTTTTCTCAGGTTAATCCATTTAATCTTTGCCCATCTAAAAAGCCACTAGGATATTATTTTGCAACATGTGTAGCTTCTGATTAAGAGAGCCAAGAAGTCTGTGTAGGAGCAATCAAATATGTAGAAAGCAAGAAGTATGCTTCCTTTCTCCAAATACAATTGACTTAGAAAATTCTCATTCCCTAACTTTTTTTTCCCAGAGCCAAATGTAATTCACCCCTAAGCATCTCACCATCCAAAACTCCTCATTTTTCTCCCCCACTTTAAAACTATTCTCTCTTTTTTTTGTCAACCTGCCCCATGCACCTGCAGTAAATCCCTTTGGACAGGTTCTCTGGGCTGCTGGTCCTTGCTCAGACTGAGGGCTTCCCCATGCCTGTCCTGACCTCCTCAAGCTCACCTTCGTTGAATAATGGCTGGGTAGTAGCTGACCAAATTTAAAATAAAACAAGTGTTGTCATCCCACTAATTCCACCCCCACTCCAACCCCTGAATTTCAAGAGCATTTGCTATTTTTTTGGATTTCACTCCTTTAAAATGAATGTATTTACATGCCAGAGCAAAAGTCATATCTCAGAGTAACTTAGACAGACCTAGTGGACAAATCTGCCTACAGCTTTGCAGGTTTGTTCTCAGTCCTGTGCAGAATTTGACCTTACTCTTCAAACTTTGTGGTAGTTGGCATGTGAGTTAGTAAAGAACAGGATAGTGGGCTCTCACTAGATTTGAACTGACACTTGCAGGTACCTTAGTGCATTTGACTGCCTATGCTCAGCATATTATTTGCATTTGGGTCCTCTAATAGCTGAATTGCCTGCATTAGTTTTGGATACAGCATCCTCAGAGTGGTTGGTGAGTACCACTGGAAATGCTCTTTTGTTTTATATATCATGTCAGGTAAACTTACTGTATTTCTTTCTTCCAAATCCTTGTGTCCCTGGCTTTCATTTCTAGTGTAAGGTACCATTTAAAATTCTTTCATTAGAGACACTGGGTTTGGCAGATAGTTAATATATAGTTGGACAATAAGAATGTTTTTAAAAGTACCCTCTTCCCCCACCACAAAGATGTCTAAAAGCATAAGAAATGACCACCCCCCTGCTTTTACACTGCTGTGGCTTAGGAGCAGCACACCCTAATTTAGTGCCCCCCACCTAGTGAGAGTCTCCCAAACCAGACACCTCTCACTTCCCTCCCCTCTTTGGTGGGAGACACAAAGGCAGAGATCATGAGTTGGGATAAGAACAATTTACTGGAAGCAGCAATGAGATAAAATGGACAGTAACAGCAGCAATACTACTAAAACCCATGTAAATAAAAAATAGCACAGCAGTCCAAAATGAACCAGCTTTGTAGGATATGAGATATGGGAAAATAGCTACCTCTTGAAACAGTTCAAAATGAGTGTCAAAGCTGCCAGTTTTTGCCAAGGTTTTATAATGAACTGGATGACTTGTAAAATTACTTGTAACTAGCTACTAGGCAAGTCTTTAATTCCAAATTAAAAAAAAAATAAGTTGTTCAAGATGGGATATTGGAATACATGAAGTCCTAAATCGAGTATTTAGCTTTAGAAACTTTGACATCTAAACCGTGTCTGTTTTTTTTGAAAATTGCATGGGTTTAATTTTTTTTCCCTGTTGTAATACAGTTTAGCTTGTATTTGTTCAAATTCCAAGCCATCAGCTAGCAAATAGTGTTCATAAGATAAGGCTGGATTTTATTGTCTTTAATTTATTATTTTGGGAAAATATACAGTCCATGATTTTAAAGAATTGTACTCTGAACAATTAAAGCTGCCATTTATTTGGTGACATGAAGTAAGGCTTTATCTTGTTCTCCTGTTAATTTCTGTGAATTACAACTGTGAAATTTGACAGTTTAATACGAGGGAGACCATCTCTTTTCCCTTCTACCCCTTTCCCCTCATTTTTCCCATTAGTATGTACATACTTCTTCATTTACTTTAACATATCAGGCATATATTATGTTAAACTAAACATTCCTTAATTCTTTCCTCCCACCATGACCATCAAACTAGCACAAATTAACACTCAGTGCCCTCCTAATTTCCCCTGGGCATCTGTACCCTGAAGCAGTTCACATGGTAGAATGAAGTTTATGTATGAACTCCAGAAAATAAATGAGCAGAAAATGCAATTCCCTGGGGGCTGTCCTGGCTCTCCTGTGTTTTCACATGGCCACTGACAGCAACTATGTGACAGTCCCTCTGAATGTCTTTTGGAATGGCCTCCAGCTTGCCTTGGCCTGCTGCATGCTCTCACCATGTTTGGCCATTTGCTTGGAGTTCCTGTGTGGTTTTTCTACCAGAACTTTGCTTCTAGTGTAGACTCCACTGGGTTCTTTTGTGTTCCTTGAATGGGAGCTCCATCACCAAAAGGTCTCCTGGACCTCGTGCCTGCTCTTGGCCTCCAGAGGATGCAGCCATCTCTTAGCAGCAACAAAATACAGAATTGCTGGGCAGTTTTTCTCAGGCTTTGGTACTTGGGGATTTCTGCTTTTCTCCAGAATGCTTCCCAGCCTGTCTGGGTAGTGTGTGCTATGCTGCTCGGGCATCCTGCTGTGCTGATTGCCACCCGTGAACCAGGCTTTAGTTTGCACTGCTTGCTCATCTGCTGCTTCCTTCCTGCAGCCTCTTCTCCTTCCCTGCTGCTACCTCCAACCAGTCCTCCTCTCACTGCCTCATATGGCAATGGAAAGCTGCTTTCCCTTTGGCAAGTTCACAGATTTTACATACAGGAGCAATTATTTAAGCTTTTTCCTCTAATTAAAAGATTTAAGTTTTGAAAGTGAAAGAACATCTATTTTTCATGATTTTCAAAATTAAGAGGGATGTATGTGTTTAAATATTGATGGTTTAGCCCTCTGGTCTTTCCCATACTAAAACAACTTAAAAATGGAGTGGAATATCTAATCATAATAGAGAGTCATTGAACAAATTATGGACTTCTTTTGAATGGGTGTAAAGCAATAGAAAAACTCAGTTTATGCAGAATGTTTTGTCCTCATCCAAGTGCATCCTCATTAACTTATGAAAGTAATCTTTCAGGATTTTGGCAGACTTTTTTATTTTGACAGGTAATGAATGTGAGTGTAATGGTGCTGGAGCAGAGCCCTTGGCTATCTACATGCAGTTATAGAGCTTTATGTATCTCAAACATACTTCCTAATTTTTGTGATGTCTGAATCATGCTGTTTTGTGTGGTTTACATATATCTAACCGATGGTGTATTTATATTCTGAATACGGAATTGCCTTTGATTGATTTTTTTGAGTCAGTAAAATTATGCTGATAGCTTTAATCACAATGATAAAATCCTTCTCTCACTATGACTCATATATTTGCAACTAGAATTTATTAATATTGGCTATTACTGGCTGACACCTATGAGATAACAGAATGAAACTGGGATTTTAACTGGGAGTGATCAGTATACACAAATATTTAAACTATGATAAAATCCCCTAAATTTTTTTTTCCCCTGAGCAGGAAACAGAATTTTAGAACAATGGACTTGTGGGAGGCTCAGAGTTGTACTTTTGGGCACTGCTGGTTTAGTTGTTTAAGCTGCAGAGAGAGTTGATCAAGAGCTGTGTGGAGCTTATTTAGCTTTCTCCAGGTTCTGAGTTGCTTATGGCTAAGGATTTGCAGCATTGTGATGGAAACCAAGACCATACACTGGACATTCACAGAGAAAAATAACTTCCCAGGTTATAGTTTCAGAGAACATCTGTTAAAGTCTGTTTATGAAGTTACTTGGAAGTGCATGCTTTGGGTTTAGGTTGCCCATGAAACTCTCTGTCTTGAATAGAAAACTTCTCTGGTTTTGCTGCTGCTGGATTTTCCTGTGACCTGTTTGTTGTGTTGGTGTGTCTGTATCAAGCTGCTGATGTTCTGGAGCCGGGCTCATGGTTGTCTCTGAGGGCTGGTGGGCAGGCATAGAGTGTGGTATTGCTGTGGGCTGACCTCCCTGCTGCCTTGTCCTCTGTCTGGTTTGAATGCCTTGGTTCAGCATTTCAGTCCCATCAATTGAAACTGAGGCATGCAGGAGTGTGATCTTAGGGTTTAATCTAGGAAAGACTGAGATCATGAGCTGAAGGAGGAAGCTGGAAGTAGTAGTGATGTCAGTCCATTTATAACTGTGTGGCTATCAGAATGAATTTTAAATAGACATTGAGAAATGAACACTAATTGCTTTGTTCTGTCTGCATTTACCCAAAAGACTGCATTTTTCTTTTTGGATGGAGATGTTTACTGTTACCTGCAAGCAGAAAATTAGGTGTATCACAGCACAGTGTGACTGATTACTTATTGAGACTCAAACTCCTAGAGAAAATAAAATCTTGCTTACAAGAGGTAGCATTTTACTGGGAGTGCCTGATCTGACCATCTACCTTGAATTTGCTCATCTCCTGCTGGTATGATGGTCAGTGCTGCCAGTGAAATCCAGCACTTGCTCGTGTGGGTCATTGCAGGCTTCCTTATGAGGTTCTGGAGGAGCTGGAGCTGCCGTGGGGCTGTGGCTGAGCCCAGCTCCCCGAGAGCTGGCTGGCAGGCAGGGCATGTGGGGAGGGTTTCAGGTGAGGCTGACTTCATCACTGCAGACACAGTCAGCTCTGGCTGAGCTGAATTAGCTGAGCCATAAATTGATGGGTCTTGTGGGGTTGCCTGCTATTTCAGCAACATTTGCGATTCAGAGCACAGGCTACATGTCACCCAAAAGTGTCCTTAGAGTCTGAAAAAAATGGTGTGCAGGTTTCTTTGAATATGAATAAATAAAACTATTTTTACAGCTAATTTATCCTTTATCCCATCCATCTTCTGTTCTGCTGAGTAACTGAAGAGTTTATTGAGGTCTGAGACTGATCATGACAGTATCTGAGGTGTTGGGAAATAGAAGAGGAGACAGTTCCTAAATGATGAGATTGGCTGGTGTCTGGTGTTGTTCCTGTCATATTTCAGTGCTACTGGAATTTTGTTTTTGTGGAGCTGATAAAATGTTAAGGGACTTAATCTATTACACTGGCATCTTTTGAAAACAAAAATAGAAATTCAGCGTTGTGTGTCTGGTGCTACCAGGCTTTCTGCCAAGTTTGTAATGACAAGATAACAATGAAGCCAAAAGTGTCAAATGACCTGAATATGTTTTCAGTGAGCCTGAGTTGTTTTGATTCCTCTTCAGGAGAGGGAGGCTTTCAGGGGTGGAAATGCCCATGGTAGGAGAAAAGCAAACTTCAGGAGCTCTCACAAATGCCAACTTTATACCAGTTTCTAGATGTATAAACTTACAGCTGCAGATTTCTGTCTCTTTCTATGTGAAAGACCCGACGATGGGCTTGAGAAGGTCTGGATCACCTGCTGGTGCTCAGGGGCATTTGTGGAACGTTCACAACCATTTCATATGCTTTCCATTGGGGAGACACCATTAATTGGTGGTGCAGAGCTTGCAGATTCAAGGGATCCTTGGGTTTGGTGTTTCATAGTTTCATGCGTGGTAATTGTAAAGCTGAGTCAAGATGACAATTCCTGCCACTTCTAAATGCCACTGTCAGTGCATTTGAATAAGTAAAGGAGTTAGGCTTTTCTTACATTCTGCTTTATTCACTTCAGTGGCGTTTATCTTCCTCATTGAAACTGTGGCTTTGTGAAAATACCTCAAAATGAAGTGTATCTACTTTAATGAAAAAATGGCACTTGTGATACAGAGCATAGAAACAAAGTACTCAGCATTCTAAATCCAGACCACTGCTTTTTGGAGAGTTTTGCCTGTGAACCAATTTAGGTTATTTTTTGCATTTGCTTTACAGATTAAGTATAAAGAAAATTTTTCAGTGGGATATTGCCAATGCCAATGAAAAACAAAATCTAAGAGAACACAGGCAGTAGATTTTATCTGTGTAAGCATGAATGCATCTTAACAGCTCAAAGTAACTGAAAAGGACCATAAGGAAAAAATAAAAATAAGCAGAAGAGTTTAACAACCCAGATTCATGGGGCATAATTTTGAGCAGAAAGGCAGGAGAGGAAAGGAGAATCCTTTAAGGTAGCTGATAGAGGCAACATAATCTTTGATGACTCTGACTGATACCAACTCTCAGATCCCATTTCTTGAAATCTTAAAAAAATTGGGTTAAATTTTTGACTAATTTTTGAAAAAAATATGCTGGAATAGTGGTGGGGCCTTTTTGGACTTTTTTATTACTATCTTACCTCACCCATCCATCTGGGTGCAAAAAAGATTAATTCCACTGGAAACACTCACTTTTTTTCCTGATGACATTCTATTCTTGTTCAGAAATTTTGGTGCTGTTTAGTTGATTGCCTGGTTTCTAAAATCTGCTGCTGTAAAAGCTGGCCTTGAAACAGTATGGTTTCATTGCTGACTCTTCTTTTTAGCTTATTTTGTGTCTCATTGGCTAGAAGCACCTTTCTAAACTCAGCATTAGGGTCTCTAATGGAGCATGTCACAATTTGAAGTCATTAAGAGCAACATCTAAACAATCTTGGAAACATTGTTCATCTTTGTTTTTGCTTTTACTGCTCTTCTGTACATTATAATTATGTGATATATTTTATTTCAACAGTACTCACACTTTGAAATTTTTTTTCTAAAATTTCAGTTTTGATTTTAATATTAAAAAGCTGTCTTCTAAAATTGTAATAAATTTCTTACGTATAAATGGGGATAAGGAAAAAAATTCAGAATTCTTTTTGAGAAATTAAGTAGGGGAAAATTCTCTGTATAATAAAGTAAATGGTTATTTAAAAGTTAAATGTGAGACCCATTACATCAGGGTATCTGCTACTGCTTGCATAGTTAATTATAGGTACTTGTCTGAAGAAAATAGTTGCCTTTTCACAGTGGATATTATGTCCTATTATGTAATCTCTTCCTTCTGATTTAAGATTTCCTCTGATTCAATTTAATAGTACTTTAGGTTTTGAGTTGTAGTACAAACCTGCAAAACATCAAAGCCCCCTTCAGTTACTTGGGAAAGCTGCATTATAGGATTCTCGCTGAGGTCAAAAGAAGACCCTGCTTGTTTTATGTGCTCTCAGGATCTCTGACAAGTTTTAGAAGTGTAATGAACTGAAGTAATCTGGTCATTGCTTACCTCAAAATTAAAACAAAAGGAACTGTGTGCAAATATAGCATAAAGAATACCAAAATGAGAAGTTATACCCAGGCAGAGAGAGGGGACAGAGGACACTGCCCTTTCTTTGCCTCGTGTGAACCTCTCAGGATCTAAACTTTCATAAACTTAATTTTGCTGAACAACCATCTAGATAAGCTGAAGTAATGATGATGTTTACTTGTGTATTTGGAGGACTGTAGAATAACTGAAAGGAATTAGAATTATTGTCTTGATTCTTAGCGTGACTCCACTACTGTAATTCTTCCACAAATTGTCTTTTTAACAAAGTGTTGCTCCATATTGTAGAAGATTTGAAAATGTCTGAGATTTTTCCTTCAGTTGATACTAAAATTTCCAAATGTTTCTGAAAAACAAATCTAGGGGTACAAGACATGGTATAACATTTCAAGTTAGGAATAATTTATTTTCAAATTATGATATAAATAACTAAACAATATTGTCACTACATCTGCACTGGTTTAGTTTGTTTATTCATTCACAAATATACAAATGTATCTTGAATACATCTGCTCTGTACATTAATTTATGGAAACTTGTTATTGAAGGAAAGTGTTTAGCTTTCCATGTGAATGAATTAGTTGTATTGAATGAGTTAAGTGTGTAAGTGTGTGTGGAAAGTGTCAATAGACATGGTCTTGTTTTACTTCTAAAAACCTAGATGATGTGTCAAGTTATTTTAGTAATTCAAAAAAACATGAAAATTTATAATACCTTAACTATGAAAGTCTCTAGGGGGGATGTAAAAATGCTTATTATGTATTTTTCAATATAAAAAGTCTTCATTTAGGAACTAGCATCTAAAGTCTTTGTGTGACATTGGAAAAATACTCCTCTGTTTTAATGAATTTCATGAATGTTAATAAGCCAAGCTGTGTTTAGACAAGGTCTTGCCTCTTAAGTAATGTTTTCCAACAACTTCTCATTCTTTGAGACCATTATGTAGATCTTGTGATGTCACAGCAATCTCCATGGCAACACAGGACGTCATTGACATGAAGCATAAGCAAAGCTGTCTTTATTCAAACCATTTATTCATTTATTTATTTATTTATTTGAAAGAATAAGATAAAAAGTAGGTTAGGAAAAAACCTTTCATCTTGGAATGTTTTCTGAGATAAAATAATATGAGGACTTCTAATTTAAAACTAAAATAAGGGTAATTTTTCCCAAAGATGGGTCTATTCCCAGGTGTGCTGATGAGGTACCTGCCTCCGAGCTTTCTGTTCTAGATAGGTTGCAAAGCTGAACTGCTGCAACAAGCTAAATTAGTTGTTGCCTCTACTAGTAGGTTCCAGTTTTGTTTGTTTATATAATTGTATGTTTAGTCTGTGAACATGTATCTTGAATTCGACAGAAGACTGCCATCAAAATGTTTCTTTAGTGTGGTATATATAAAAGGGCTGTAAAGGAACACTAAGTGGTATTCTCCTCCGAAAAGTATTCAGGATTTCCTGCTGCTATAAAGACCCTGAGACTCTACCCTTTCTACAGTAAATTTGCAAAACAATTTGTTATTCTTAAAAGCACTTTTTCATATGGGATTTTAAACCATTTTTCAGCTTATTGTTTTAGTTTTGATGTTACATTATGAAAAGTAACAAATGTGAAACTTTATACAATTACTTAATTTTTCTACCTAAACTAGTCAAACTTGCTACCATATTCACTCTTATAACCAGGTGAAATTTTATAATTAACCTCACTTTTCGAAACAGTAATCTGCTATAAAAGAAAAACTGTGTGATGATCATAAATCACATGTTTTAGGGTTGACTGAGAGGACTTCCTATGGAAACAAACCTCTAGAATCTAGCTAATTTCAAATTATTCACTGTGTGTTTTCAGGAACGTCTTTTGAAGTGCTTTCAGTAGTCAGCTATAAATTAGCAGATTAATGCAACCTCTGATCTGGGTTGCATTTGCATAAGAATTAAATCCCCATGAGTATTACATAGATAAAGCTCTATAGTCTGTCATCTGTAAGGATGCTAACTAAAAATGTTCAAAACACTGAAGAGGTTCACTAAAGTTTCCGGCTGGAGTTTAACTTCTACGCCTTTTTAGCAGGAATTATTTAAAGCATTAATTTACTATAAATGTGCTTATTCTGTAGTTTTAATATGGCCTGGTTAGTCATCAAGCATTGTCTCTGTCTGTTTGCTGGGTTCTTTGCACCCTCCTGCTGCAGCAGGAGGGTTATTATCCTTGGCACCATGATTCCTCTTCCCCCACAGGCAGCAGAGGGTTTGGGTCCCTGGTCAAGCAAGGAGCTGCAGGGATGTCTCAGGCTTTTTTCCCTTGTGAAACACTCCTCCCAGGTATTATTAAGTGGCGTGTACTTAGCTGTGATATCGCAAGTGAGTCCCTTCCCTGACACATGAGCTGTTGTATCTGGGACTGTAAACACCTAAGCTATCATATGACATTGGATAAGCCTAATCATCCTTATCCATGGTATGCAGTGAGCTCATGTCTCCAGGATTTGCAAGTAGTGACAGTTCTGCAAATGCCTCTTCAACTTGCCAGCATCTCAATTTTCCTTTCAACTGAAAAGCATTTCAGTAAAGTAGCAACTTGCTGAAAAAAAGTGCTATAAATAGAATAATGTTGTAGGAATTAAATAAGTTGAAAGAAAAAAAAAAAACCTGATCTACTTATTATTTTGAAATGCAGATGACCACTATATTTTTATTAAAAAGAATAGTTATTACAAGTCAAAAGCAGCTTGGGCTTCCCTTGCATCTTTACTTGCTTTTCCTAAAAGACAGGCACTAATTCAAATGAGAATCAAAGAAGTCAGCCTATATTATCAGATAATTTGATGTTCTGTATGAAGATTCCCTGTCTTTCAGCTGACAAACTCTTTCTTTCACAGTTTGCAGTGTGCAGCTCTAAGCGTGGGGAAGCCCTGCTGCCTGCCTCATCCCAGTGGAGCGCTGTTCACGTTAGAGTGGCTCTGCATGCATGACGGGCTCTGCCTTTTTTCTGAGGGGTCAGAAAATGGCCACGCCAAATTTAGTTTTCATCAGAGCACTTATGCCTTCCCCTGGGAATGGCTTGTGCATGTACATGAGCTTCTTAATTGTTACTTTCTTTTTTTCCTTGGCAAGGATGAGTTGGATTGAGGTCTGGGTTTCAGAGCACACTGATGTGAAACCCAGCTAAACCTAGCTTAAATAAAGAAACCTAGCTAGAATAAACCAGGTAGAGGGACAGATGCTTTTCATTCTGATCTGCACATACCAAAATGAAATATAGTAGTTCTAAATGGAAAAGAGTCAGTCAAGTTTCTCCTCCTGCATCCCTTCTTATCTCTCTAAATGAGAGCTAAAAAATAGTCCCCATTTTGTTTCCCTTCTAGACGTCTACTTACTACTGCTCTATATTTCATCAAGGAATTCAGTGTGACTGGTTGGCTTTACAACTAAATCTAACTCATATTTTGATGTTGTTGTTGCTAGTTGAATGTTGATTATTAGATCAAGATTTGATTTTAGGATTTTTTGGAGAGCAGACATTCTGCTCATGTTTGTTTCTGTATCATCAGATAATAATTGATGCAGTGATTGAAAGCAGGTGCCTGCCATGACCTCCTCAGTCACGACACTGCTGTGAGGAAGTGGAGTGTGCAGGTGGGACATGCAGCACATGATCCATCCAATGGGATGGGGACTCCTCTCTGCTCTGATATTGAGAACTAGATGATAGAAGGAAGATTGGAAATGAAGTGGATAGCACTTGAATGTAAATGGTGATGGTAATAATAGCATTTCTTCAGGGTGAGGGCTACCTAAGAGCAAATGAAGACACTTTGGCTTACATAACTTCAAATTCTAAATATGCTTCATGCAATACCTCTGTATTTCATTTTGGTAGTTTTCTATGATTCTTCTAAATGTAGGTGTCAATTGAAGCAATGTAATTTTCACAAAAAGTGCTTTGAAGTATAGGGTTTATGTAACTTAAGATCCATTTTTATCATGAATATGTTAAAAGCTTGAGAAACTGAACTGAACTGTGCATAGCCTTGTGCTTATGGATTTATTCATTTACAGTCTTGCACAGATAAAGAGATTGGTTGCATGGAGGTGGGGAAGGATAATGTTTACTTTAATCTCCATGTTTATTTAGATGTTCTGCATTGGCAAATACTGCACTTCAGTGATATTGAACCTATTGTACCTACCATTTGAAAACTTCAGAACAAAGAAAATTTTTGAATATCTTGATTTCTGGAGTTTTGGAATAAAATATTTCAATAATCATCCAGTACATTTCTACTTTAATTATATTGTAATTTTTTTATTAAAAAAAAGCAGCAAGATCTGTAAGGAAGTAATTTCCTTGCTTACATATACCTTATAAGATTCTAAGAACTTGAGGAGCAAGAAAATTTGCTACTTGTATTTTTCCTTCCATTACAACTTGTCTAAATAGAAAATTCTTTTTGATTCAGAGCAAGTATCAATTATATAGATTTTATTCTCAACCAGCAGCTTTGTTCAAAATATTGCAATTACATACACATAAAGCTATAACAGTATTATTATTATTATTATTATTTGCAGAAGAATGTGCGCTGCAGAGATGACCATACTTTGTGGAGCTATCTTTGTGAGACTTAGAAGTAGTTTTACTAAAACCTTAAGCTAATGTAGTGTAGGGAATATCAAAAGAAATAAAAGTTAGGACTACATTGTAGAGGAAACCCTAAATTTCTGTCTGTCCTTTTTGCAAAATTGTCATTAGTGAAATTGAATTTTCTATGTGAGTGATCTCTGATTTTTAAGAGGAAAAAAGAACAGGGCTTAACACTGAAAACCCTTTTCTTGGTGCTGTGAGGTTTCCTTCAGATTCTGCATCACTTTTGATGAATGCATTTACATTCCAGTGCTGAGAAATAACTTTCCATTTGGGAGCTGGGTTGACGTGAAAACAGGAATGTGGAGGCCCAGGGTGAGGGGACAGGGCTGAATGCTGATAGAGAAACATTCCCTCTTCAGTAGCTGCTGCCTCTCCTGTGAGCTTTGAAAAGAGCATCTGTGTGAGCGTGTGTGAGGATGTCTGGGGACCTGGGGAAATGGATGGGTCGTGTCTGGAGAAAACTGCTTTGTCCTCCAATGTCATGATGATAAGAGAAAGAACAAGTCACCTCAATACCTGCAAGTTTTTGGCTGTCTCCATGTGTAAGTGCTTATAAAAATGCATGTGTTGCCTGTGGCTTTAGATGTTTCATTTAATTGAAGTACTTTGTTGTTTTGTTTTATTAGTAAATCTATTCAATTTGAAGGGGACTAAATGCAGACAGTGGTCCTAAATTATTGTGTTGTTGTTTGCTAGCCATAGGCACATTTAAACTACTGTAGTTTCATAACAGTGAAGAGTTTTAAAATGAAAACTGAGAATAGAAACTTGGCAAACATGAAACCCCTTAATTTTCATTTAAAACTTGTCTTCTGTTAACTAGCATGAAACCTGAAAAGTGATACCTCTGTCCTTTAGCCAGCTATGTATGTTTTCAGTATAACAAGTTGTAAGCTGAGAAACGTGTGTAGTAAGATACACTTATGGATAGGGGAACTGTCATCTCTGATCAGTGTAAATTCAATTTAAGAATGCATTAAAATGCAAATGAAATTGTAAACTACTTACATGGCTTAAAATACCTGCTTTTAATACACAGTGAGAAAAACCAGGGTTTTTTAATACTAATGAAATACATTTGGAAATAATGCTTTTGAATAGTCAAGTGGGAAATTAGAGTTTTGTCAACTGTTTAAAGGAATAGTATAGTTAGGGAGAAACTGCTTGAGGAAAATACCTGGCTGTACACTATGAAGTAGATTCCTGTAAATAATATTGTTCTATATCTTTAGGTAGTTGTCTGGGTTGGGGCTTTTTGTTTGTTTTGTTTTATTTTGTTCTCTTTTTTTAGGGGGGGGGTTAGTTGGTATTGTTATTTTTTTTAATTAGTTTTATATTCACATCATGCATTCAGTATCCCTATGTGAATACAAGTACTGTGATAGAAAAGGACTCCAGAAGTGAAATTATCTCTAGGACAGGTACTGAGGAGAGCATTTGTAAAGCATAATAGTTGGGGATTGTCAAGTCAGAGCTTGTGTGGTATTAGGGAAGAAAAGTGTTGGAAAAGTTGCTGCCAAACAAGGTTCTTGGAGGAATTTAGGTGAGACAGCAACATCCTGACCAGGCAGCCCTTCTGGCTTTCTAAATTACTGTTATAACTTCTGCATCCTATATTGACAGCTACAATTGCAAAGATACCTTTAAACTGCCTTATCTTCCTTTGGTGAAGTTCTCTTATGCACATCACTGATTTAGAGAAAATAGTTGCAAACCTGTGATTCTTTCAGATGTACCATTGCCTTAATAGCTGCAAACAAACTATATTTAAGAGTTGAAATTAATTAGGCTTAATAAGACAATTTTGATTTAAATGGAATGGTATGATACAACCATATGTGACGTGTATATAATGTAAAATACTGCATTTTAAAAACAAAAATGGGGTTTAAGCTTATGCCCTCTGTATGCACAGGCTTATCTCACACTGTGATAAGGGAAGAAGTAAATTTGTCAAATCCCTGACCTATTGAAACTTGCTAATAAAGGCTCTCTGCATTGTACTTTAGCTAGCTAGTACTCAGGTTGACTTTTTTGTGAGAAATCTGCGTAGTCAAACTCACTTTCTATGGAAAGTCTAGCATCAGAATTCTGTAAAGAATATTGTTTAGTCAAAGTTACTGAAGTAGAGCTGATATTAAGAAGATAATCAATCAGCCCTTCCACTGAAGCTTTATTTGCTTGTTAGGTATGTTAGGTATATCACTGTTTCTGTGTGATACCTAACATCCCACAAGCCAGTTTACATGACTGCTCGTGGTTCCTTATATGAAGTTGTTCTTCTGGTATTTCAGAGAGTGGCTTGGGTTGGAAAGGACCTGAAAGATCAGATAATTCTAAATCCTCTGCCATGGGTAGAGATACCTTTCACTGGACCAGGTTGCTCAAGAGCCCCATCCAACCTGGTCTTGAACAATTCGTGGCATAGGGGATCCACATCTTCTCTGGGCAACTGTTCCAGTTCCTCACATTCTTATAATAAAGAATTTTATACAAGGTTTTACATTTTGGACTTTTTTTATGAGCTCAGTAAACAGACTGTATCATGTGCTGGGTATTTGCTGCTTCTTATTGTGTGCTAATGTTTCAAATAACATGTTTTCAATTAAATTGAGTTTGTTTGATGGCCTCCTCTACTGAGTGGCAAGTTGCTGCAGCTAGGTGTTTTGAAGAAGACTGTCACTGAAGCACTTTTTGGTCGGTCTTTTATTTTTGCTCCTGTGGGAAACTCTGGTAAATTAATTCAGATACAACTTACTGGCTTTGATGTCAGTCTTATGAATTGAAACAGCAGGATTAGCAGTACGCTAAGATGCCAGTTGTTTCTCAGAGCTGCAGGTCAAACAAAAAACGTGTTTCAAGTGTTCGAGTGTGGTTCTGCGAGAGATGGTATGCACTGTTGTGATGGAAGTTCTACCACAGTCAGAGATGGACAATTCTGATGTGCCCAGATGTAGTGGACATTAACAAGAGAGTTCCCTAATTTTCACTGACTATGTGAATTCCTCACTGGTGATGAATTTTCACCAGAGATTGGAAGTCAGGAGGTTTAGTTGGTGTGGCCATCTGAGAAGTGCAACGCTTGAAAGGTCATTTGACTTTCTTGTGCCTTGATTTACTTGTCTTCTTTCTTACAGCACTTCACAAAGTTTAGAGAGTTTCTTTACAGCCTGAAGTGCCTTGTGATCTTTGGTCAAAGATAATATATACATGTGATGCACTGTCTGCTCTGATTAATTTTGTGCTGTCATAGGAGTCTGAATAGTCCAGGAATGGCGTAGTTATTTGCTGTGAAAGCCAGCGTGTTGTTTGGGGGCAGAAATTGAGAATTTTCTTTATAGTAACTGAATTCATGCCTTCTATCTTAATATGTTAACTACTTCTGGTGCTAAAAGGCTAAATCTAAACAAGTTATTCAATAATAGAAAAGCACATCCAAAACACAGCTTTTTATTTTCACTCTGTTTGCCAAAGCTTGAAAGTTTGGCTTGTCAGCAGCAATTAGCAACAGACAGAAGCTTGAAGTTGATACTTACAGACAGCAATAGAGGAGGAAGAAAGGTGGAGTTGAAAAGTGTACATGCATTTTTTGTAGAAATGAGTGCTTTCTCTGAGGTGTCCTGGTCCAAGGCTACAAAAATGGGTTGGCAAAAATACAGCAATATGTGTTTTCTAAGTGGGAAGAGAATATTGCTGTGTGCTTCCAACTAGAATATCAAATAAGTTGACTTATTAATCACCATTTTTTGCATTTTCGTTTTTCAATCGTTGAGTTGATTTACTTTCTCCTTTCTTTACTTCTTTCTCTTTGTAAGGAAAAACTGTGGTATGAATCAGACTATTGGCTGAGAAAATAAGTTTTGACACTCGTGCAACAGTTTAATGAATCAGTATACTGGCTTCATTTTCTGGTGTCTTTAAGAGTAGCTGAAATTGTATAAAATTCAAGATGGTATCGTAGAGTAAAGAACCCTGTGTTTTGTTGCTGGACTGTAGGATGAAGCATGTGTTTGCCTCCAGGAAAATAAGCATTTTGTTCAGAGACCTCTTTATTGAATATTTCTTTTCAAGAGGCCTAGTATTCTGGAAAATTTTTTCTATTGTAAAAGTCCCATGTACCATTAAATGCGATTATTATTTTGATGAATAAGCACAGCTGGCATTTCTTTTCAATATCTGACTGCCTTCTTTTTGAGCCTGTAAATGTCCTGTTGTCAAGAGATTAGCCTTTGGGGTAGCAGTTAAATTGTTCATTTCTACTGATTGCCAGGCAGGACAGGAGCATAGATATGAACTGGCTAGATAGACTGCTCTGAATGATGTGTGTGAACTGTGAACTGCAGTTTGTGAGTTAGGAAATAAAGCTTAAAACAGTTATCTTTCACCAGCACTGTAGCTTCAGTGTGTTGCCACATGCCAGCATTGGTTAAAATTCAGATGTTGCAGTTTTGTTGAGTTTGGTTTATTTTTCAAGGTGTTGCCCTGGGGGCTTCAGACAGGAAGGGTTCTCAAGTCTATTGCACAGTTCCAAGTGGAAGAAAGGGAAAGCCAAATAGTTATATTGGCTTTCAGCTATTTTAGGGTGGATTGGTTACAGCAAACTTAGGTCCTGAAGTTGCAGGCATTTTAGTGTCTGTCCTGCCCTCCAGTCTGCAATGGGAAAGGTCTGGCACTGACCTGGCATTTGTACCCAGAGGAAGAATCACACACCCCCAACACAAACTTTAGCTGGTTGCCTTTCTTCCACTCTGATGGTGTATGATTAAGAATCTAAGTGTTGAGGTCCTGGATTTCTCTGAATCATGTACTGGTTCTCTGCTCTCCACCTTTACATCTGCACTTTGAGGATTCTTTGCAGTGAACCCTGCAGGTGCACAGGTACATCTGATATGGGCAGAACACTCCAAAAACCAAACCAAAAAACCTTTCAGTTTTTTCCTACAGGGAACAAAATAGTATGCTTAATTATTCCACTATGATGAGAATGTCTCAGGAAAGGGCAGAACAACCTTTTGTCCTCATCTATTTAATTTGGGAATACACTCATCTTCCTTATTTTATTAATTCATTTAAAGTAGAAAAGAGCTAACTGAAGTTGGTCAGCCTTTTAATTCTTTCTTTGGTATGCCAGTTAGCTTTGGTTAAAGAAATGCAGATAGCTTAGGTAACTTAATACTGTAATGCCAGAAGACACTAGATCAAACTCACTAGTGCAGCTCAGAATCAACTGTGCCTCCTCAGTAGACAGCTCTTGATTGACACTTGTTTTGGTGTTAATAGACTTATTTAGCAAATACTCTTAGGGAACTATGTAAATACAAAACAGACAGCTCTCAGTGTCCTTGGGTCTCAGTTAATTGTCAAAGGACATGTGCATGAAATTTCTATCGTGCACAGGTATGTATGCTTTTTCTCTGCTTTACAATATCTGGCTAAGATGTAAATATGCTTTTGAATTCTGTTATAGCTCTGATTTCTTTTCTAACTGAAATATTTTTGGTTTTCAGTTTTGGCAAGCGTTCTGCTGGCAGTTTCAGACGTGGATGTGAATGCATTGTTTTAGAGCCATCTGAAATGATTGTGGTAAGAATATTTTCAGTCAGTTGCTTTCAAATTTTACAGACTAGCTTTGGTAACACTTCAGCTTCCAACAAGACTTACGATTTTATGGTTTCTACATGATCTTTTAATAAATATGAGATGTCATACCTACAATTTATATTGTTCTTACATTTACTTTTTCAGATTTCATGTAAAACTAAAGTTTTCTTGTGCTGGCAGAATAGTTTGTTGTTTTTTTGGTTTTTTTTGAAACAGTTTCATTATTATTATTGGTAAACCTAGATGCTTTAAAGTTTTAATTTCAGGTTAGTTCAAGTAATTAATGTTTGAATTAAATTTAATCTCAACTGTCCCAGGTTTTTAAGAATAAATTTGAATGTTTTTAAATTCTGTCAACCTTTCTGGGTGAAGGTGAGGGTATTTTGTTAGCAGCATCTGCTATAGTCCAGTGGCAGAACACTGTCTCTGAGGGTTCACAGGTTTAAAAGTTTTATTTGACACCTTAGGGCATGCCATCTGAACAAATGCAGAATTGGTGGGCTAATTTTTTTTCTTTCTGTCACAGAGATACAGACCAGTTCATAATACAGGCATGACAATTATCTAAGCCATGTAGGTAGCTTAAATATAGACTGTGACACTAACTAACATTTTTTCTCCCAAAAAGTAGCAGTTTCTGTAAAACTTGTGGAAGCTCAGGAAAATGTGGTATTACTTTAGGATTGTTTATTTCCAGTTTGTGTAGCTCGCATCTGACCATTTGGGAAAGAGTTTGTTGTCCCAGTTCTGTTTTCTAGAAGTATACAATTTCACTGGTTGTAGCTGTGTGAATGTCTGCCTGTTTCACATGCACTCCCTTTTAAATTATAAGGAAGAGGGGTATAAAGATAGGTATTGGGAAAGGAGATGAGTAAACAACAAGAAATTTTTTGGACTGATGGATAATGTTAGGTCAGAGGCAAGTGTTTGCCAAAAAATGTAACCACTACAGTTCTGGAAAGATGAAATTGGATGCTTCACTCAGGCTCTCAGAGGAATAATTGTACTTTGAATAGAAAGAATCCTGTCCCCAGAGTTGTTTGGGCACACAAGAGGTGTAGCAGGGTGTGAGTGTGAAGGTGTCAGACGGGAAACTGATCCTCCCTGCAGAGGGGGTAGACACTGCCTGCTCTTCTGCTGAGCCAGGAGCTGTGCTCATCCATTTGAGTTAGTGCACTGAAGGCTCTACTATGTCACTTGGGCTGACTGATGTGTGACACTTCTGACAGGGATAAGCTGCAAATTCATAGGAGTATTTTGTCTAACATTTCCTTGTTGAAAAATGTGCAGGAACCTTGCGAGGTGCCTCATCTCTCATCCTGAGGGATGGAATTGAGTAACAGGAATTAACTGAATCCCCCTATATAGTCAATGATGGAAGCTGTGATTTTTTTCTTCATTTCCTTGTTAGTCTCAAATAGCTCGAGTAAGGTTTCTATTAGTAGGGTAAACACAGAAGAGATGTTGGTTTTCACCCAAATTACTGAAAAAAGATCATTCTCTTCTGGGAAGACCAGAATTATTAGTTCAAATATTTTCATAGCAGCAAACTGTTGTGTAGTAAAGTAGTCTTCAAACTCTGTAGACAGTGAAACTGAGAAGACTAATTTTATAAAAGGATATACCTAATAGGTATTTTTTTTCTCGCTGTTGTTGTTTTGAAGTGGGTTTTTTTGAATGCCCAAATCCAGTCTATTAGAAATTCTTTTATGCCTTCAAAATATTTGAAATAATAAAACCAGTCCTGCCTGAAGAGTGAAGCTTTTGCCATGGATCAGTTAGGGAAGATGCTGAATAGATGTCAATAGGGAAACAGGCAAGTGTTCTCTTGTACCAGTTTTCTTTCTGGAATGTATTGATTGGTGAAATGTTTGTATTTGCGCAAGTGTTTGAAAGGGGCGAGGAAGGAAGAATTTTTCTTCTGTCATTTTTAAAAAAGTGATCATATTCTATGATCCTTTCCATACTAATGTTGTTCTATTTCTTTTTTAGCAGCGATTTCACACTTAGTGCTGAAAATGCAGCAAACTCAAAG
The DNA here is from genome assembly GCF_012460135.2 of Molothrus ater. Taxonomy (NCBI): domain Eukaryota; kingdom Metazoa; phylum Chordata; class Aves; order Passeriformes; family Icteridae; genus Molothrus; species Molothrus ater. Next base: position 32,082,520 of record NC_050481.2, read on the forward strand.
CTGGCTGCTGCTTTTTGAAAATAGGATTTCTTCTGTTTCCAACAAGAGGAAACATTTTTCTCTCTTGTGGGGAAAGACACACTCTCTTGCATCTGTTGTAGGTTGATTACATGGAAGAAAATGAGGAGTATTTCCAGCGTCAAGCATCTCACAGGCAATCTCGAAGGAGGTTTAGGAAAATCAACCAGAAAGGGGAGCGACAAACAATTATTGATACTGTTGACCCTTATCCTGTGGGGAAGCCACCTCTACCTAGAGGCTACCATACGGTAAGCTGTCTGTATTTATGGTTCACAATAAGTCATAGATAGGAAAACTACTGAAAACAACACGGTCAAAATGACTAAACTTGCTGGTGCCTTTCAAGTGTGCTTCTGTGGGGAGGTTTCCCTTCAAAATAACTGTGAATGTGGCTCCATCAGTGCGTGAACATATGTGCAGCTTGCATCTCAGTTCAGAGTTGAAAGTACGTTTCTTATGAGTGTGAATGTCGTGTATTATTTTTTAATGTTCTGATCATTATGGGAAATTGTTCAGGAAATTCTGCTCTCATTTCCTTTTCTATTAAGTTAGAGTAGAATTAGTTCAGTGTACTGTGTTAAAAGGTCAGTTAGTGAAGCACTCATTCACATATGTGATAACAGGTGTTGCCTGGAAAGGACTGTGCTGCATGGCAGTACACCAAATTGGATTAAATCTGTCATTTCTTTTTGGAATCGAGAACTGAAATGTAAAATTGAAATGAACTTCTGATGGTATTTTGCCCTTTATACTTGGATTTTAGTGAGCTATGTAGTTGGCCCATCATGGAGGAAATAATTTGGTAATTTTACTTGATTGCCTTTGGGGGTGAGGGAGGGAATCTACGTATGTTTCCAGACTTTCTCTTGAGATGAAAATAAACTAATAATTAAAACTTTTTCCATGAAATAATTTATATGGCTTTTAAACTGAGAAAAGCTCTATTAGATTAATATGTTTGTTTTGTATTGATTACAACTGTGAGCAAAATACGGGAAAAGCTGTTTGTCTTTGGCTCTCATTTATTTGTTTAAGCCCTAAATCTGGTAGAACCATAAAGGCCTAGGCATAAATGACTTTGTGCATATTTAATCTCATTGAGTTCCACGGGTTGAATTTTGTACAATGTAAGCCATATACACATAAATTTGCAGGATGAGAGCTTTAGTGATTTTAAAAGTCCATCTTTGGTGCAATGCAGTTGTTAGCTCTTTCAGTTTTTCTTTCCTTACCATTTATTCCTTGACTTGTTTGCCAGTTCACTGTATATTCAATGTGTGTCTATAAGTGTGTAGATGTTTGATTGCATCTGTTAATTATACAGGCTTTTCCTCATGACTCGAATAATTACATTTTATGCCAACAATTTGGTTTTGTTTATACAACAGCTTTTAATGGTTTAATTTTCAGTGCAGTTTTAATTGCCTCTAGATTTAAGGTGAATTGAGCCAGTTGACTTGGTTTGAAAATAAAGCATTTTACTGGCCTGTATTTGGGGGGGGGGGGGAAAAGTGGTATTGTACTTTGTAGGAATTACAGAAATAATTACTTTTGCTCATATTATTTAGATGTGTGTGTTGTGCTTAGCAAACAGTGGTAGTGTGAATTGTACCTAACTCTAGAAGGGCAATATTTAGATTATACAGTGCCATTTGCATTCGTAGGTCCTTGCCTGTTGTATAAATTTCACTTCAGGTGTGCCTGATGAGTTTTTGTAAGCTTAACTGGTACTAAAAAGCAAAAGTCCATCCTGTGCTATTCTGTTGTGCAAGTTCATAATGGTTTTGTGTATGTGCTGGGAAATCCATTGCAAGAGAGATTTCATATTAAGGTTGGAAGAGATTGCCAAATAAACTGTAAAATTTACAATAATTGCAGTAAAATGTTGCTTTTCCAAGTGTAATATAATACTTATGCCTGGCTTTATTACTTTTATCAAGGCAAATAGAGTCAAATAAGCTCAAATGAATTTTACAATGTATTAACTACATTTTAGTGACTTTTCATGCTGGTCCATTTCCTCCTGTTTTTACAGTATTTGGTGATCTTGTAGACATTATTCCCTCATTCACTTCCACTAGCAATGTTACTTCTATTGCTTTCACCATACGTGTTACAGGCTGCATTGTCTTTTAGCCCTTCCTATTTTATGTCCTTTGACCTCATTTTATTGGTCTTAATTTCTTGAAAAATTGACTGAAAAAAGCAGGATTTTTTTGGAAATGCATAGGAATTTAAGATATTATAGCACATATCTTGTGGACTTGTTGCACATTCATTCTTTGGTCAGTATCTGTCAGGGTGTCATTTTTGTTTCTAATTTTTAAATTTTTGATAAAAAAAGATGAAAGCATTAAATTAAATTGAAAAAGGATTAATATGATATAATTTTTTTCAAGTTTACTCTTCCATGTGCATGTGTACTAGTTTAGGTATTACGTATAGAAGACTCAAAGTAATAAAGCTGCTTTCATAGGATCCTCAAAATCTTCACAATGTGTAATTTTCCTATAGTCTGTTTTACCCTAAATCCATAGAGTTAGCATGTAGAACTATTGTATTGGTTGTTGATAAATAATTACGCTTTATTTGCAGTAGGCTCTGAATGCTTTTCTTCAGAAGGTTCAAACAGTATTTTCTGAAGAAAGTTTTCTATAGCATAAAAGCAGACATGAAATGCAGATGCATGGTGTGCTTTTCAAGAATTAAAAATTAAATGCAGTGCTCTCAGGTGCAGCATGGCTTTCTGCAGTAGAGCCAACTATATGGGATAGTGGACCCTCATTAACGTGATTTTAACATTATCTTCATAGTGGTGGAATGTACTATGGCATGTCTGATAATGTTCATCTTTTCCTTTCCTCCTATATGGCATTCATTTCATTTTGGCTCACAGGAATGCACTAAACCTCAGGTATTGTAACTTACTGTGTACGGTCCACTAACAATTTACTCGTGGGTTTGCGGTGTGATGCCATAATACTGACGTGACATTATGACTAAAATTGCCTTGTAGCCTTTGCTTTGATAGTTCAGCAATCTCATTGTGATGTAAAAATACCTGTGTAATTGTGACATTTACTGACAGTACCATGTCTCTTGCCCAGCTTGATTCACCTTCCTTGCTTTGGCATCCTGTGATGTTTAGGAAATTAGAAGTATAAACAAAGGGTGTATATCAAATATTTAGTGTTTGGCAGGTGCTTTACACAAGTATCTCCTTCATGGCTCAGAGGACTTAATCTTTGATTTTGACTTAAAAACTTGGCCCCCTGTCACTGTTTAGTACCTGTATGTCAGTAAAACAGGGAAGTGGAGTGTGACAGGATGAGCAGTAAAGAAACTAAAGAGGCTTTGCCATGGTGTTTCTTGCTTGTCTTCCATTCTGATGGTTTCTACTGACTCAGTATAAAGAGGCTGGATTTTCTAGGCAAAGTATGTCTGAAGTGCCATTATCTGAAACACAGGTTTGCCAAACTAGGGAGAAGAAGATGCCCAAATAAGTCAAGTATCTTGGAATGGTACCAAACCAAACAAAATATGTACGTTTTTCCTGATATCAGATATCCTCAAATGCTCTCAAAGTGATCTGAAGATCTGAGTGGCATCTTTTAAACTTAAGGGGCATTTGCACCTGTCAATGCCAAAATAAATTCTGAGCATCCATCAGATACAATGTTTGATAAGAATGTGTATTATTAAATTGTCAAATGTCCCCACTTTTATGCTTAAGAAATCTCTTGTGATAGAGCTGAAAACAAATTGAAATGACTTAATTTTTTTTAGGTTAAAAATTCTCCCTTTCTTCAAACATTGCTTTTGTCAATTTTCCTGCTATTTTTTTATCAGGAAATGTGTTTATTTTAAAAGTTCCTTCTGTGTCACATTGTCAAATTCATTTATCTAAAACACTTAGAGAGTTGAAATTTCAATATATTTCCAGTATCATAAACAAGTGATTTCTGGGCTGAATTGTTCTCTTCCTTCAAAATGTATAGTACACTTCTTTTAGGAACCCAATTCCTTATCTTCAGATCAGTGCTCCCCAGTTTTTCAGTGGCATGATTCTGAGTAACCTATGGTTACTAAAACACTATGTTTAAGGGTGATAATGTACTTCTCAAATTATGGTAGGAATTTGAAAGACTCTGTAGTATTTTATAACTTACCCTAATGTTTGAAAGATCATTTGACATGAAATCTAATGTTGAGTATCGGTACTCAGGCATATTACTTTTAGAACAAGTGTTGGTGGTTTCTAGGGTAAGGAAAATAGAAACTTCATTGCAAATGGAAATAAAATGAATGTGTTTTACGACACAGATAAAATTACATCCTTTTTTTTGCCACCTGTATAGTTCGGTAAAATTGATCAGTTCTTTTTCGCGAAAGAAAAAATTAAAGCCTATAAGTTTGAGCTGTTCTCAAATGAATCTAGAAAATGTTTGCTTGTGCTTCTCATGTGTCAGAAGCATCTTTAACTAGGTTAGTGTTAATGCCTCCTTACTTAATAGCAGAAATAGGATTTTAACTCCTGAATGTAGATTTTCATTCTGTGTGTACGTATACTTAAGGCTACATCATATTTTCAGTGCAAAGCCTTTGTTTAGAATGATTTGACTGAAACAAGTGTGAACCCATTCTCTGAGAACCTACATGGCTTTACTTCTGCTTTAGACTGTTGTTTGTTGTTTTGGGTTTTTTTAATATACTTTAAAGTGAATAGTCACCTGTGGAATGATTTTAATAAAGGATAGACTTTCTTGTAGTATCTTACTGCCAGTAAACTCTGTGGCTGCTTCAATGCATGTGTGAAGAATTAGTCATGCTCAGTCTGAGTGTTGCTGAGCTGGCTATTCTGTATATAATGTATGGAATATTTGGCATAAATTGACACAAGCTCATAAAGGAAAGATCACTTTGTCCAAAATAAGGTGCTGTTCTTTAGTGGCATAGAGATTACAAGCTGTGACTTGTAACTCCCTGGTTTGTGATAGTGTGTGTCTCTCTAGACTTGGTATGTAAACTGAGATGTGGGCTTTTGCTAGTCTGTACTGTAGTCTTCTTGCTAAAGGCGAAGTATCAAATCTTACTGGGGTGTATTTAAGGAGTTGCAGGTAGGCCTGTAAGAATAATGCTGAAGCACCTGCGGATAGCCCTGGACAGAAAGATGGTGTGAGGTGTTTTACTCTGTGTGAATCTCTCTAGATTTGAATTAGTTAACAGGCTTATGAAATTTGCTGCTAGTGCATTGTCAGCCAGCTGCTGAAATCACTGCAGAAGGGCTCTCTGCCTTTAGTAGCCTTCTTTATCCCATTCAGCTTGAGATTCACGTGGGGTGACAATCCCTTTATCCGGTGCTGGAAAGAAAAGAGTAATGGGCACAGAGCCATCGATAACCCCGGCTTCCACCCCAGTTACAGGCATGTAACAATTTCATCCTCACACACTGCTGTGGAGCACTGTCAGATGTGTTTAGGGCAGACAAGTATTCCTTCTGGATTTTATTTGAAGAGTTGGCTGAAAATGTGAATGAGAGGAGGGCTGGAAATTATACAGTGTCTAATGTTGCTGAGTCAAATCTGATCTGCAGCCATGACTCCCTGAAAAAATAAACATGAGAGTTTTTTCAAGCTTTTTGTGTGTGTGTGTGTGCTATTTTTAGAAAAGGATAAGAGCCTACTCATTTAGTAGCAAATTGTAGAAAACTTTCTTCCTGCTCCTATCTTATTTTAAAACTAATAGTGTAAAACATTGGCAAAGTAGCCTTTTTTTTTCTGAAAAGTTTTGGATTCCCATTGTCTGTCAAGAATCTAAAATACCTGCATTGAAAATTTATGTTCAGATTGTTTTATGAAACTAATTTGCCTTTACCTTTCTTTTGTCTGCAAAATAATATTATAAAACTGTTGTATTTCATATTGCTACATTTAGGAAAGATTAAAAAAAACCCCTTTTTTTTCCTGCCTGAATTAGATGCAAAACCCTGGTTTTTTTCCTTTATTCAGTGTGTGGCTACTGAAGTGATATAGAAGTTTATAAGATGACAAGCAGTGTTTTCTGATTGTTAACAGAGATGACAATTTCAAGAAGTTGATTCAATTTTTTGCACTTTGTTGGAGAAGTCCAGTATAAGTTGGGATGAGGTTTAATCTTAAGAACCAGCAGGATACCATTGCTTCTCTGCATGTTTGCTTATGTTGTAAAATGCGTGTTGCTGCATGTCTTTCCATGGACCACACATATGATCATGAAGTACCTCACATGTGCTTGCTTTTCAACAGTGTGGACTTTGCAGTAGCTTGATAAACTGTATTCATGTTAGTGCATTGTATTTTACGTAGTCAGTTGATTCCAGTGTCACAGCATACTTAGTTGTCTTGTGGAGTTTCACTTGTTTTAAATTAGTTTGAGTCAGTAGAAGTGGTTGCTAGATACCCAGTCTACAAGAAATCTGTTTAAAGGAACACTGTCAATCTTTCAAGCCTGTAAATAGCTGCAGCTTTTAATGCTTCTGATGATTTTTAGAAATATATAGAACTTCCATTCTAATACAAGATCACTTACTAAAACAAAATACAAACAGCAGATTTGGTCATGAGTATTCACATTAACAATAAGAAAAGCTTGCTCTTAGGGAGAAAGAACCACAGTCTAAGAAAATTATTTGATGGGACAGTGGGCAAGAAAGTGTGATAGACACAATGAAAGCTTGACTTTGTGAAAAGGTGCAAAGGATGTGGAGAGGTTGGAGGGAAAAAGAATTTTTTAAGCATCTTTGACCTTAGAAGTGTTGCAAGTATATTTACAAAGGAAAACAGTGCCCACAGAAACAAGTGGGGACAAATAGACTTGGTTGTCAGAAATGTTTGGAGTGCAGGATGTTCAAAGGTTTTGGCTTTAGAGGCTCGTATGAGTTATGGTACCTGGACCTATTTAAATGGATTAGATTTTGGAACTTGCTGGTAACTGAATTTCTCCAGACAGAGGAAAAATGTGAAGAGGAAGGAAACTGAGGAGGTTCTCCTCTGTGGCTTAGGCAAAATGAAGGCAAGAAGATTGCCTTTATTTTTAAATAAAAGTTGAACTGAACTCACTCTGTTCCTGGTTATGACACAAATTAATTTAAGTAATGTCAGCAGAAAAGCATAATTGGGTGCACACCTAAATTTGCAGAGTATTGCTGATGAGAGGTAGCATGGTATGCAGTTTGAAACGTGTTAGCATAGATAATGCATGCTTGTTTGCCCACACAAACTTGTCTCTATTAATAACAAAACAGCATAAAATAATTCATTTAACATTTCTAGTGTTCATGTTGAAAGTAAAATACACTGTATTGATTGTTCCATTAATAAAAGGGCTAATTCTGAATACTGCCAAGTGCAAGTGTCCTTTTACCAGGAAGGATATTTGTTAAGTTGCTTTTCTTCATCTACAAAATCCAGTGTGTAATTTCAAGAGCAACTGCTTTTATTATTCCATGATAGTGATGATCTGCTCATGATTGCAATTGAGCTTGGTGTGCACAACATAATAGGAAGTAATGCAAAATACTAAATAGATGGACATAGTCTGTATATTTGAACACATGCAGTAACATTAATTCCTGAAGAATGTGACTGTGTTATACATGTTAGGTGCATTTTGAAGTGAGACACTACAAAAATGGTGGGATAATTTCACCTGAAATGTGAAATGCTTGAGATGATTTGGCCAGCTCATGGTAACCATGTTTTTATGGAAGTTGGATGTTTCTTCATGGGAGCATCCACTGGTAACGTTATAATGGCAATAAGTAACTCCCATTCCTGTGTTCTGGCAATACACTACCTTTTTAGCCTCACAGCTTCCTTTCTTCACCCCTGTTGTAAGGGATTGTTACTGTTTCAAGTTATGTATTAAGTTTTGTATTATTATTAATATATGAGCAATGTTATCATTTTATTTTGTGTAGCACCCAAAGCAAAGCAAAATTGTTAGTTCATCATCCTTTTAGTAATTACTACTGGCAAGCTAATGCAAAATTAATGACATGCAGTGTTATTTACTCAACTTGCAGCTTCTGTCAGAGGTTGTCTATTTTTATAAATTACATCATCCTTACTGCAGAACTCTCATATCCATTGGGATTTACTATTCTTCCATTCCCTTTGGAAGGGCTCAGATTGACGTCATAACTGGATTTGTAATTGTGATTAGAAGTGGAAACTGAGAGAAACATTGAAGCCATGCAGTATTTTCTGCAACTGAAGTGTCAGTAATATTTCTGAGGGTTTTTTTTTTCATATATTAATGCACTGGGTCCTGTCTACAGCTTGTAGAGTTGACAATGACCACACATACGTAAAACTTTGGTTAATAACAGGCTAGATTTTCTAGAGTAGCACAATTTTATTGCTGATACTGACTTGTGATGTGCTCTTTTATACTGTACAAAAGATTGTTTTTCTGAGATGTAGGGTGTAAAACTAAATGTGAGGTATGTCATCAAAGCATAAAGTTGTCCATGCAGCAGAAAAATGGATTTTTCATAACTCTTTTCTAAATTGATCATTGCACAATTTTAAGAAATACAAATATTGTATTTCTACCAATTGGACTCGATGATCCTTGTGAGTCCCTTCCAACTCAGCAGATTCTGTGATTAGAGCTGAGGAAAATTAAAAAAGCAAATATATACATGTGTAAAGGGATATCCTCATTAGAATGGGGTTGTTCAGTTAGAAACACTGTTTATCTATAAAGTACATACAGGGAAATGGGATCTGTCATATTATATTTGTAGAATGCCAATACAGATCCTTTCAATGCTGGCATTTCTGTACAGACCAGTATCATGAGTGATAATAGTAGTGCAGTTATTTGCCACTAAAGGATGGAAAGAAGCTGTCAGTTCATTTTTTTCCTCAAGCATCCGAGCCATTGTTATGTGACCTGAGCTTGTCATAGTGACTTAAAGATAAAATTATTAGTATTATTAGGTGTTTCTGAGTACTTTTAATAAAGCCTTGTATTTGACTTGACTAGTTTCAAATTATCATTTTGCTGAGTGAATTTCAAAGCTCTAAAAAAATTAACAAATTTAGTAGCTAAAATATCCTAGAGCAACTATAGAATTGAACATGGGGAAAATGTAATGATCCAAGATCCAAGAAGGCAAATGGCATTTTTACCTGGATCAGCAATGATTGTCACCTTGTACTCAGAACTGGTGAGGCCTCTCCTGGAATCCTCTGTTCAGTTTTGGGTCTCTCACTACAAAAAGGACATTGAGGTGCTGGAGCATGTCTAATGTGTGATGGATAAACTTTATTGGGTAGATGTGTGTATTACAGTGCCCAGGCTAGATCCTGCTGAGTGTAAATGCCATTATCCATGCTTGCATCCTTCATTCAGTAGCAGTTCATTTCAGGAGAGCTGACAAGTCCTAAGTAAAGCAGGGTAGTTACCTTGAATTTACCACAAGGCTTGGTGTGAGTTCTTTCCTGTCCTTTACCACCCTATGGTGCAAACATACTTTTTATGCACTTTTTAAATTCCTTGTATTTGCACTTTTCTGATGGAAAAATTTTTAATTTTTTTTTTTCCTTTTAGAAACCCTTTTTTAAAATGTAAGGTCTAGTTAAAGTGTTAGTATTCTGTTGTATGTGTAATGGGCATTGGGAGCTGGGCTTTAGGTTTGAGTGGTTAGTGTAAATTATATTTGAATTTTCAGACAGTAAAGTTTTAACATGCAGCTGGAACAGCTGGCAGGTGTTATATGTATTGTTGATGTGCCTGGCAGAAAACCTACACATATTGTGTTCTCACACTTTTTCATTTTTTTATATGCACGTGTGTATGCATGTCCTACAATACAAAATATTTTACTTTTCCTTCCTTTTACTTCTAAATTATGTATTACTCTTGAACACTAATTGGTGAATAAAAGGCCTGCAGCTAACTGGTTTTAAAGTTTTAGAATGATCTGTGGTGCACAAAAGACCACTTTAAAAGTAAGAATTCTGACACCAGTCTTGGAATACAAAGCAGTGTAGAACCAAATTACAAGGGAAACTCAGTCTGGCAGGTGCAGTTCTACCTATTTTTATTTAACACTTCTGTATCTAGGTAGCTGATCTTGTAATTGCAAGGGAAAAAATGTAGTGTTACATTTGCAAAATGGGACATCCATCAAGTGATGGTAGTTGGCTTCCTGATTTATTTTAATTAGGGACAAGGAAAGGGAAAGGGCATTTCTTAGACTTTTATATTAAGTTTTCTTTATTTGAAGGATATGATGTTGTGGTTTGACTTCTTTCCTATATAAAACCAATTTGGCTAATTTTGCTTGATAATTATTTTTAAAGTAAAGGACATATGAAATTGCATGGGTTTGTTACTGATGAGAGATCTGTATAAATTATTTCTGTTCAGTTGCTAGAGGCAGGGCACAAAGCTCTCAAGATATGTTAGTGCATGGTGCATTACACAAGAGAGGATATGCAAGGGCACAAGGAGAGAGTTCTCCCAAAAGAAAATGACGTTACACTGGTAAACTCTTCAGTGTTGATTTTAATTGGGAACCCCTGGAGTAGGCTCTTCAGAGAGTCTCCTGGCATGAGACTGTGGCTGGAGACAAAAACCAGTTATTTCCTTCCAACAGACAGCTGAAGTGAGTGAAAATTCTCTCTAACAGGAACCAGCTCTTTCAAAGTTAAACTTCCTCAAACAGAGATAAGTAGCAAGCTACTGTGGGAGAGGTCCAAGTCCACATTAAAAAAGATGAACAGGCAGTCTGTTGGTTTTCTGCTGGTCCTGTCTACATCTGCACCTAGAACAAAATTTCAGATTCTCCCTTAAAACATCTAAGTAAGAAACTGCTAGAATCACACACACACACACAGAGTCACAGAATCACTAGGTTGGAAGAGACCTTCAAGATCATCAAGTCCAGCCCATGCATTAACAAGTCAATAAACCATGGCACTGAGTGCCACATCCATTTTTTTTTTAAACACATCCAGGTATGGCAACTCCACCACCTCCCCAGGCAGACCATTCCAGTACTTTTTCACCCTTTCTGTAAAAACCTTTTTCCTAATATCCAACCTATATTTTCTTTGGCTTAGATTGAGACTGTGTCCTCTTGTTCTGTCAGTTTCTGCCTGGAGAAAGAGACCAACCCCCACCTGACTACAAGCACCTTTCTGGGAGTTGGAGGGAGTGATAAGGTCAGCCTGAGTCTCCTTTTCTCCAGGCTAAACAAGCCCAGCTCCTACAGTTGTTCCAAGCCCCTCACCAGCCTTGTTGCCCTCAGAAAAGCATATTGTATTAGCTTAGAACAAAACTACTGCCCCTTCACTCCTGCTGAAGTCACCTAATGAATAAATGAACAACAAAAAACAACAGAATGCCAGCTAGCATTTACAGGAGACTGCAAATTGTGGGGTTCGTTTGTTTTTAATCCATCAATACTTTGTATCGAGACATTAAATAATTGTTCCCCTGCCTTGGTTGGTCTCAGATACATTCAGTTCTGTGCCACCACAATCATCCTTGCAATGCAAATATGTCAGTGTATTTCAGGTAACAGGTTTCAATGGAACTACTAGTGACCGTAACAATATAGAATGTGGACAGTTGATTGGCCTCAGAAAAATATCTGAGTTTTATTTTTACATTTTAACAGTGTAGCAGTAGGATACACATAGACGAGTTATGCAGTCATCCACCTTCTTTAAAGTTTTCCTGCATTGTTCTACAGCAAAGAATGTGAAATTTTAGAGTTGCCTCCCATTAAGTGAAGGACTTATGTCCCTGGATTCCTGCTGTGAAATTGGTATGGACATGATGATATGTGGGAGTTTTTGTGGATATTTTGTTGGTTTGTTATTCCTCCAAGATAGTGGGCTGATTTGTATCTCAGTAGTGAACCTTGTCCCCAGCAGGTATGGATGTCCAAGTGCTGTTTAGATCTGGTAAAGAAAACTTGCTACTCCTGTATGCTTGGCATCATGATTCTTCACCTTAAAAGTGTATCTGCTGTTTCGTTTTCATGCTTTTCTCCCCAGTTTAGGAACAGAAAGCACATTCTCACCTTCTCTGATGTAATTAATATGCCATTGTTAAATCTAGTCATTACGCCAACGTGAGAAAATTTTGTAAGTGTTGGGAAAACTTCCATCTATCCTGACATAATGCATTTTTTCTACTTCTGAAGTACTGAAACAGTTAAAGAAATGAAACTAATCTGTGATCATTCTGCCAACTGAAGTCATTAATAGTGCAAATTTTATGCCTTATTTTTAACTTTAAATAATGATAATGTATAGTTTTAAAGCCATACATCCAACTTTATGCTTGTGTAAGAATGAGCGCTTTGTTTTGTGTAAAAATCACAGGTAAGTCAGTTAAACATCACATAAAGTGACTTGACAAACATGCATATAATATATATATGTATGTAATATATGATTTTGAGAGATATTCTGGAAATAGGACATCTTGTCACATTTTGGATAAGTGACCATCCGTAGGTTTTCTTCATATCTGTTCTAATATAGTTATCAAACATAAGAGGATTCAATGGCAAGTAGTTTAGATGAATACTGTAAGTTGCTCCCATTTTAAGATGGACAGTATGCAAATAAAAACTTTGCTGTGCTGTGCACAGAAGGTGACAAATGAGTCTGCTGTCAGAGGGAAGATTGGCACATCCACCCAGCTGAGGCACCAGCCTGACTGCTCTGGGCTTTTCATTATTTTAAAGATCTGGATTATAGATTCATCTGCAGCAGCAGTTCAACAGAAGGACATTTGTTCAAATGGTCTGTAACATTAGTAAATGTTATCAAAACAGCACATGCCAGTGCATTATAAGTCTTGCTTTGGTGTTACCAATTGTGCAGTGGACATCGTTACAGTGATGGCAGTGCCACAGACTTAGGAATTAAAAAAAAAATAGCATGCCAAATACTGTTACTTTATCCGCGTGTTTTGACCAAAGTGGTATTTTAGTACCTTGGAGAACATATTGGTAATTTTCTTTTTATTCAACAGTTTTATTTAAAGTTTATTTTATTCAACAGTTTTATTAACAGTTTTATTTATTTATTTCTCAAAGTTCTTGAGAAAACACTAATGGGGTAGGTATGCCTAGACCATCCCATGTCTGCTTTATGGTGATAAATAGGAGCTCGCTTGCGTGAAGTCAGGTCATACGGCCAGAGACTTAAATTGTAGGCAGTAAATTTGTCTAAATACTTTAGAATAAGATTTATGTATTGTATGGGACATATAAGTGTATCGTAGCATTTTGAGTGAATTATTGTTCTGGGTTTTAGTGGTTTCAGTTGGTGTTTTTAAATCTGATGGGAGCAACAGATTGTTATGTAGTAATCTCTCTGGTAAGGTTAGTGGGAGGCAGAGAACCCCAGCACTATAAAATTCAGAAGCATGCTCCTGGGAGCTTTAGCAGTTTTGCGTCCAATAGCCCTTAGCTTAAATTTAAGTTTTAAACTTCTTTCCAAGTGAGGAGGATGGGCAAAAAAGAAGATAGGTCTGCCTTATTTTCCCTAAAGTTATGTACTCCATTTTTGCACTCTTCAATTTAGCTGTCTGTTATTCCACCTACACAGCTGTGTAATATCTGTGTAATTGTCCCTTCACTGTGAATGTTTTTTCTAGCTACTGGAGTCATGCAGTGGCAGTAAATTCGGTGACCTTAGAGTGTTCTGTTGGTTTTTGACTAGGTATTTGAGCATGAAGGAAATGATACTGTACATTGTGTTTAAAGGGAAGGGGAAAATATGCTGATACTTTTGGATTTTGAGGTACTTCAGGAAAAGAATGGTCTCTGTGTATGTAATGTGTATAAAAATTTAAGTACTTCTGTAAATAGTTGTGAGTTCAGGTAAATGCTTGAAATATAGGAATTGAGGTAATCTGTTGTTGCAGCATTTGTCATTAACCTAAAAAGGTTTAATACTCCAGGCATTGTTGGCACTGCTTAGGAGAATGATATCCATGTGAGATGATGTTCTAGAATGTAAAATAGTTGAGAGACATTACAGTCAGATGATACATGCTGCTGAGGTCTTTACCAATTTCCACCTAGAATTCAGTTTTGCTTGTGAATCCCTAATCCTATGGGGTAGTCCTAGGATGTCCATACATTTGTAGTTGCTTTTGAAATGGCTTTTTAATGTTCTTTTCTGTGACTCATAAAGGGACGCTAGATTTTTTAAAAATAAATACAGTATTTTGAAAGCAGCCAGGGATAGCTCATCATGTGCAATTATTACATGTCAGGTGTATTAACGTTTCACTTTAGTAGCCTAAAAACATTTGCAAAACTGTCTTGCCTTCCCCCCCCAAACTTTTAAGTCTAAGCAAGGAGTTCTTACATGGGTTTTGAAAAACCCATGATCAAAAAGTTGCAGGTTGGTTTTCTGTGATATATTTATACTTGTTTATGGTAGAAACTTTCCACAGTATATTGTTCTTGTGTTTTACACTGATTTAAATTCCAATCATTTTTCACTGTAAACTATAACAATTCACTGGACTTATACTTTTTTTTTTTTAAATAAATTATATGAGAGTATTTTCTGAACTGAAAATTGACAGTATGTACAGTCACACCATACCTGGAAATGGTGACAGTTGAGGAGGAAGGAGTAGGGGAATGGAATCAACCATTTATTCTTAAAGCTGTTTTGACTCACAAATTGCCTGAGTGATGTTGTCTTCACCTAATTTCATAAATGTCACTTTTCACATTTTGAGGCTTATTTTTCTGTTTTGGAAACCACAAAGTTTTTGTCAGTCTGATGCATGCAAATGTCAATTAAACTTTGTTAGATTAATAATTTTTGTCTTCATGGACAAACTACTGGCTTTATTTACTAACAGATGAGTAGAGGTATATAGTGGTGACCAGCATAAGTAATAAGAAAGTTTTTCATGGCAATATTATATGAAAGTTTTGTGTTTCACTACTATTTTGATGGGTTTAATCATGTTTCCATGTTACTTGGGAAGGCTTATGGCACAGAAACCTATGCTGGATTTTAGCTGGAAATATCAAGTGATGCAGAGAGGGTGCATGTTGACAGTTGTGTGTGTGATGGAGTTCAGAAAGTGATGTGCTGCCTTCCTGCTCTGGGGAGATGTTTCTGTTTTGGCAGAGCTTCATTTTGTTCTTAACATGAGCATAAAATACTCATATTCTGCTCATGAAGTTAACCACAAGGCCACCCAATCAGACTGAAGAGGATTTCAGTTGCTTTGTCAACAAGTAGTATTTTTAAATTTTGTACTAGAGAGGGTTTGCCTTAGCTTCCTAGAATTCATATCTTCTGCTACTTCTAATCAGCACTTCATCAGAAAACTGGTTGTGCTCAGCATTAAACTGTTTTACAAGGCTTAAGCATAATTTAATGTTCTAAAATCATCTGTTAGTTGCACTGGCACATGACAAAGACTTTCAAAATTCTAAACTAATTGCTGTAATTGAATAATTTAAAGAATAACTTATCTTTTAGAATATATTAAAGACCAAGAGCATAAGTGTCATTAAAGTCACATAAATGTAAATACATTCAATTTAAAAAATGTTGTATATGAAACTGTGTCCATTGAAGAATTTTGCAAAAAATAGACTGGATTATTTCAGGATCTTCTCCACCATTACTAGAATTCATTTTCACTAATTTTTATAGCCTCATTTGCTAGCAATCATTGCCAGAAGTGAATGAAATCAGTGTGTAACAAACTAAGCTCATTATCAGTGTACATGTTAATTTGGGGGAAGGCAGCTGCAGATTGTATGACATAGCATTCTGTAGTATCCAATTTTTTTCCTGTGTATTTTGCCTCTGTAACAACTGTTCCATCTTTTTTTCTATTGTCCTTATTAGGGCAAAAAATACTTTGAAGTTATTGTAAAGCCAGATGGTCTCTGATTTTAAAGAATGTGTTGTAAAGATGTTACAGAGAACTGTATAAAGTTGAAGCCTAATGGAAGTGGGTCATGTGCTTAGCTTGGTCAATCCTGTGTCAAGTGGTACAAACCTGGGGCACTTCAGAGGTGCATTGTATGGGGCTGACAATTTACTGCTTGAGCACATCCCTGTTGCATTTCAGCTCCTCTGCAATCTGCAGTATGATTTTACCAATACAGTGTGAGGAGGGGTGTAGTGTAAATGGGAGTGACTGGAGACATTTCTGAGTTTAAGATGCAGTTACATTCTGAGGGGAGAATTCTAAATGCCATGTTTATGTCGATCTCATACCTGTGTGTTTTTAGTAGAATTTGTGTATTCAGTGTGCAAGGAGAAGCAGCAGCTCCATTCAGAAAGGCTTGAAATGGTATGTTAAAGGTGCCTGGACATGTACCTCCCACACCCTGTGGGTGGATGGCTCTGGCCTGTGAAAGGGCGAAGCTGCTGAAAATCGGAGCGAGCTCATCAAGTGCACTGTTTGTAAATACGTGATAAAAATGTTTACAGCTCTGCAGCAGCTCTCTTTTGGGTGGAGGGATGGGGGGGGGGAAGGGAGGTGATCTCTCTGCTATAGCATTATCTTCTTGAAAAGTCGTGTTCAGTTCAGGATTTGGCGAGGTAAACGTGGCTCCTCATTCCCACCCTGACTTCAGTGATATCCTTAGGAGCCAGCAGCGAACGGATCCCTCCCCTCTGGGGATGCCTTGATCTTCCGAGGCTGATACCAGACACAGGCAGGAGCTTGCTGTTTTATCTGCATTGTCCATCTCTACCTTAATGAGTGAAACAGTTAAGTATCAGAGGGGGCGAGCCTCTAGGAATGTGTCTTCCATTTGACTGGAATATTTCGGTGGATAAAGGGAGAGGGAGGGAGAGGAGAGAGAGAGAGAAATCCACTTACATCACTCGAACTGCATTGAGTGTGTGCCTGTGTGCAGGTTAAGAGACAGACTTCAGTGTCTTTGCTTTCTGCAGGAAGCAGCAATGCCGTTTGTATCCTAAGAGGAATTTTTTATTTAGAAAAGGAAGCATTCTTTCTACCCAGGAAATGGCTTTCCTTGTGCGTTGCTATGCCAACTGCCTGCAGCCATGGTCTTCCAAAGTAAGCACAATAACGTAATTATATTGGCGTATTGCATTCAGACTCATGATTCTCTGGGTTTTTGTGTGTGTAACTGTTGTATTTTTGTTGCTGACTCTTTGGGCGGTAGAAGTGCTTGTCTCGATTGTGAGGAACAGGCATCATAAAATTAAATGCCCATCAATGTCATGCTGCTGAGATTAATTGTGCAAACTTGGTTAGCTGAGTGGAACAGAGATCACTGGTCACTACTCTGTCAGCATCATTAGCAGCCAGGGGAGGAGGTCCCTCTTCGTGTGCGCTGCTGCCCTGATTTTGGGGGAGTGCAGGGTAGTGGTGGCGGGAGGGGGGAGGCTGCATTTGCGAGTGTGTGATTGCAAATGAAACAGGAGTATTAACAATGCTTGGCTGAGTGCTGGAGGCTGGTTCCCGCACCCTGACCAATATAATACTCTATTAAGCCTTTTTGAGGGAGTCTCTGTGCAGTCAGCCATTTTAGCTTTTTTTTCGTCCTTTTCCCCCCCCCTCCCCTTCCCTTTCCCATTCCTCAGGCTCAGGGTATGGTTTTGTTCCCTTGAATGGATGCTGGATATGTAGGGTTTCATCAGGCTCTGTGCGTCCTGACACGCTTCGACTTTGAGTGTGGCAAAAATGGAGACGAACGGCGTCGTTCGGATTGCTGCTCTGCACTACAAGTGCGAGGGGGGTTTTGAGCTTACCACTAGTGACACTTTTAGCTCCAGCCTGGTTTCACCCCCTCCGCCTCTTTTTAATTTAATGCTGTAGAGGGTGACTTGCCATCCATAAGAAATTGGTACATGATGTGTAAATTCAGTTCAGCTTATGTTTCTTCATTATGAAACCACTTGCAATCCCAGCTAACCATGGAGCTATGGGCCAGCAGGAGAAACACTCAGTAAGTATTGCAAATTCTGTTTGTTCTATCAATAACCTGTCACGGGCAAACTGCATGGAGATTGAAGCTGCTTGTCGTCCTGCTCACTGCCTTTCCTGCTTGTGGATTTCATAGCGGGTTTGGAGGGAAAGCTGCACCTGAGGTGGCATTAATGTCGGTGGCTGTATTTGAAATTGTTTTTAGCTTAAAAAAAGGCAACTCTCTAGGATCTTTTTGAATGTTAAAAATTAGCTGGAAAAATGCTGACATGCTTTGGTTGGGCAGGAGGCTTTGAGCATTCAGTTAAAATCATTATGCATTTGTTAAAACTTTAAAGCAATATGTAAGCTGTATAACAAGTGATATAATTGTAGGTGATGATAAGAATAGATTTATTCTGTCTAGTGTGTGGTACTAGTGTAGTTTTGCCTTGTAGCATGGCGTTGAACATCTGTGATACACTTATGCTGAAATGCAGGAACTGTTAGTAAAACATGGAACGAACAAAAGGCATAAGTACTGATGCTTTCTAATTGATCCCATGAGTCAGCTACACCTTTGTCATGCTTTAATCCCATAGGCTGCCTGTGTTTATTGTTTGGGAAAAATGCATTCATAAGCAGAAGAGCAAACATTATTTAACAAGGCCTCAGGTGTCAGGAATTAGAAATTTAGGTTTTGCATGACAAAAAGGTTCTGTAAGTTCTATAAAAATGTATAGAACCTTATTGCTCAGTTAAAATGTTTAAACCTTCATGCTAGATTTTATATGATTCAATATAGTTTTCAATCTTAAAATTTGTTTGTTGGGAAGATAATTATGAATGTGTGTTCTGTGACTACTGTGTCTTAGAATGTACATGGGAATGTGAACAGTATGTTCAGCAGATACAGTTAAAGAATCATAAATAGTGGGAAGAGGTGATAGCAGGAACTTTCTGAAGGCAGAACATTTTTTTGGCAAGAATTCAGTGTTGATTGTGTAGAAATACAGAAAGTAATCTAGAAATGTTTTAGAATGTGTCCAGTGAATTTTTCCTACATATGTAGCAACATATCACAGTTTCTTATTGTAGATTGTTTTGTTTCTTTCCCTTGTTAATTACGTTCTAAGTATAAGTGAGTTCATGTAACCAAACCGTTGGATGTTCATGAAATATTTAGAACTTAATCTAAAAAAAACCCCAAACATAACCCACCTTTTTTCCTCCTGAAACTCAAGCACTGAAGAAGCTGAAATAGAATAGGATACTTTGAATTTGCAAATAGGAATAAAATAAAAAAGCTGCATATGTATTGCATATGTTTTCCTGCTCTTTCTCCTCTCCAAAGAATGTCAATGAAAAGTTCTAGATTAAGGATAAGTTAAGTTGATTAAGTTCTAGATAAAGGAAAAAAGTAAACTAGCTTTTCAGAAACTCTACATTACAAACTCTGTCATATTCTAGTTGTATAACTTTAAGGTATTTAAATCACAGAGATGAATTTCACTCTCCAAAATGAATATTGGACTAAAATGTAGGAATAGTAAAAGGAAAAAGGTCAAGGTATTGCTTTATAAATGTCCCCATATATGCAAGAGAAAGAAATCATACTATCAGACATGCAGTTGCAGATTTTGCATGAAAAAACGACTTAGTTTAAAGACTATATAGAACTTTAAACTGTTAGCACACAGACTAGCTCAGCAAAAAACACTGCATTAACAATGAAACTTTTCATGCCTGTTCAGCAGGTAGACATTATTTTCCTTGGAAGGTAAGATTAAAAGATGTAAGTTTTTCATAGAGAGGGAAGGGAAGTTTGGAGTTCCAAGGCATAAGACTTTATCTTACTTTCCCTAAGAGGGAAAACTTCTTGAATTATTCATTTCTGGTAATGAGTTATTTTTATGTTAGTATGTTCCCAGAATTCTAAATATTTTATTGATATCTGACTTGAACTTATTTCAAGGAGAGAGGCTTAATTACTTCTGTCACATCCCCACCCAGAGTCTCACAGCTTGATTTGCTGGAACTGAATGCAAAATTCAGTTCCAATCTGGAACTGAATGCAAAAATCTCCTGTGCTAGGTTTCACAAATTTCTGTGAATTAATTTTACTTAATGCTGTTAAATCTTAATTTCACACTAGTTTAGTTAGGGAATGAGGGATATGGTTTAAATCTATTGTTATGTGAAAGTGGTATGCAAACTGGCCATTGTCTTAATCATGGTGAAAATGGAGAGAGGAAGGGTAAAAATGCTCTTGTGTTTCCTAGATTTTTTTAATATAAAAAATAAAGTCAGCAGCATCAATCAAGTGTATTGATCTTACATGCCTCATATTTCATAAATTGGAGGAGTTTGAATCAGTGCTACAAGCACATATCTGAAAGTGATGTTTCTTGATACACAACTACTGTCATCTGTTTAACAGGGAGTAAAATTATGCTGTGGGTGAAAGATGGCAGAAAAATGAAATTAGGGCTGTTGCAAAAATACTTCTGCTTTGTTCTTGTATTTGATGTAATTTACCAGATTTTGTGTAATTAAAGGAATCTGAGAATAGTTTGGGTTGGAAGAGTCCTTAAAGACCATCTTCTTCCAACCCCTCTGGCATGGACAGTGACACCTTCTACTAGACCAAGTTGCTCAAAGCCACATGCAGCCTGGCCTTGAACACTTCCAGGGATGGGGCATCTAAAGTAAGTTCATTATGTTTGGCTGTGTCCTTGCTGGTTATAGGAGTCCTCTCAACCAGCTTTGTAGGGTTTTCATTACAATTTTCTTAATCTTAAATTTTAGGAAGATGAATGATGTTGCAAAAAATACTGTTTTGTGGATGTTCAAACAATCTCTTGAAAAGCTTCACACATTGCATCTTACACCTGGTTTATTATGTAGAAAAAAAATCACATGATGGTCTCATGCATGAAGGTTCCCATTGTAGGCTTGGGCCTTGTAAGGTTTTAGCTTTTGACCTCATTTCTGTTTTTCCTTTGTATCTGTTGTTTGTAAGAACTTTACTCAAGGTCAACTAAAAAAAAAAAAAACAAAATGAAAAAATTGACAGGTATAATGACTTGTAAAAATGGGACTTGAGATGCATAGTTCTTATATGACTGTGTACTGATTAACAACTCATGAATTGCACAATGCACTGGAGTGGCTTATGGACAACGTGTAAGAACGTGTAATTTTACTTCAGATGTAATTGAAATAAAGTCTGCTAAAGGACAACTTTTGCTGCTGGCACAGTGACACTTCTTTAGTGGTCATGCGTGCTGCCATCTTTGATGTGCTCAACCTGTCTTGAATTACTAAAAATATTGGAAGCAGTATTTTTATTTATTTTTCAAATTTTTGGGTTGTTCCTACCATATTTTAGTTCACAAAGATTTGTGGTCATGTGCCAGGGGTCCCTTCCCTACCAGGAAAGATAAGGAAATGAGTGATATTTTGAGGAAGTCTTGAATGAGGATTGTTCAAACATGGTTATTTTAGTTTGATGTGTAGTAAAGGTGCCTGTTGGCATGCTATCCTAAGAAATCTAGAACTATTCTAGAAATCCTTTTCTGTTACTGGAAGAGATCATCAGTATTTTTCCTTGACTCCTATAATAAATGTAGGATGATGTAGTTATTTGTCCTTTGAGTGAGCATCACACTGCACTACTAAGTTGTGGAAAGGTGTGGTGTTGTGATCAGATGGCTACAGTTGCTAAGCTCATTT
The DNA here is from genome assembly GCF_012460135.2 of Molothrus ater. NCBI lineage: Eukaryota > Metazoa > Chordata > Aves > Passeriformes > Icteridae > Molothrus > Molothrus ater. The sequence continues at coordinate 32,104,219 of NC_050481.2, forward strand.
CTATGTCTGTATCTGGAACAAAAAATAGATGTATGAAAAAGGTCTGTCTAGGTAGTAGTGACCTGTTAGCTGCTGCAGCTGCTGATGGTTATGATTTTGTTCATCTTGATGAATTACATTTCTCTGGGACTTGATACAGATTATCATCTTTGGTTGTTCGGCACCTTTATTTTTAGCACTTATTGAAACCAGATTTCTGGTTTGGCCTCTTCTGATTATTCCTTTCCTTTTAATTTGCATATTTTTTAAAAAAAATTCCTCTCTGGAGGCTTGTGGATTTTTCATGTGATTAGAAATATAGTCTTTCACCTCTTTATAAGTGCATTATGATGGAGTCTTTAATTGCATGACCATGTATCTTCTGCAAGATTTATCTCGAGGTGGATAGCTTTGTAATGAGCAGCTGTTTGATGTTTTGGGCCAGCTTCATTGCTCAAAAGGCCAGGTTGTGTTTATGGTGTACTATTCAAGTCTTACTCAGAAGAGAAAAGCATAAATATTATTCTCTTCTGTGGCTTTTCAAGAGCTTGTAACTACAGTGCTCAGGCAAATAATTAAGGTATTGCGGGGGTGGCATTATCTTCATTTTTCAGTAAGGTCTGCTGAAGCAAATCTTTGGCAAAACATAAGGGCAGAATTTTGAGAGCTTAAGATGGTCATTCCACAGCACAGGAAGATCTAAGTAAGCATTCAAAGGATGGATTTTGTTGCATGAGTATTCTGTATCAGCCCACTTCAGGCACTCACAGCCTAATGATCATACAAAAGGTTGATACTAGGTGACTTGCCTGGCATCCTTCCAGAGATCTGTGGTAGACTCTGGCTAAATTCCTGTTCTGCAGGACAGCATTTAACTGAAGATTTCCCCTAAAGCTTATAAATGGCAAAATTTGGGTCATTTCAGAGGAATGACTGCGAATGCATTTAGTGACCTGTAGAGATGGCAATGAGAGCATCCTTGGCACATAGAAGATGTCCTGCTATCTTTCTGTTATGGCTTCAATGCCTGGGGATTGCACAGTATATTTCAAAGTGAGAGGAGAAGAGGGAAAAAGAAAAAAAAAAAAAAAAAAAAGAAAACCCTCAAAACCATACCAGAAAGGCTGCCATTTACCTGTAATGAAGTAGTTAAAATTTTTTCAGGTCAACATGGGTAGTTGATGTAGAATATTGCACAGTAGGACATTTTTTACCAAGTTTATGAAGTAAGAGTTTCAGACCTCACAACATATTCGTATTATGGCTCTGGTTTATATTCTAAAGTGGCCAAATGTAGTGGTGCTGTTGGAGTGTTTGCAGAGTGATGTTTTTGATGCTGCATACTGGAATGTGGCATTTATAGTCACAATGCAGATGTGAACCTGAAAAGGAAAGTCAGCTTCTTCCAAAATGCTATTTTGAGACTGCGAGACTAAAGCTATTTATTATTACTGAGTTGTTGGCACTCCTGCCTGATCATCAGATGTGCTGAAAATCTAGCTGCAATTGAGAGCTGCTGGTACCCAACAATTATAATAAACCAAAAACTAGCAGAGCAACCAAAAATCCCAAACATCAAAAGAAGTAAAAAATCCTAAATCCCTTAACATATTGTTGACTTGCTCCTGAGTCTATGAGTTAATAAAGGCATAGGAAGAAGAAAAACTCTAAAAAGCAGAGATAATGGGTTGTGTTAAGTAGCCTAAGTTAAAAATAAGTTAAATATGGAATTCACAATATACACAATGAGTAGCATGAAGTCCATTGTTACTAGAAGCAAGCACTAAGAAAACCAAGGAAATCCTGTGCCTCAGTATCTCAAATTCATTATTCCACCTGCAAAATAATTGCAGTCCCTTGCTGAATACTGGCTCAAGGGTTTTAATCAGTGATACTTAATGCTGGTACTTCATTTCCAAGTGATGTAAACTCAACAGTTTAGTGAACAAAATGGTAAAAATATTCCAGTGAGAGGAAGCAAGTTAGATTTTTTGGGAAATTTAATTTTTAATTATCTAAGGCAGGGGATCTCAGTGATATGTAAAGAAACATGTAGCCGGCAAGAGGATTAGAAAATGCTGTGAGTTGTGCTGCTTTTTTCTGCAGTCGTGACTGCTGCTGGTACCACTCCAGCAGCAAAAGCGAGGGGAGATGTCTCATGTTCTGTATTCTGCTGCTTACATGAGGCTTATCTGCAGAATAGTTCTGTACTTGATAACTTTGCAGGTTGTCTGCAAAATCAATGAAATATCAAGAGATAGCAGGAATGATTTAAGAATATGAGCATTAGTAAGTGTGATTTCTGAATTCTAAACTAGAATTGCATAAACGTTTAAGGTATGTTCAGACCGTCAGCACTCTGGGATCATGATGTTGGTGCTGGAAACTCTGAAGTGTAATTTTTTTAAAGCTTATTTGAAGTTTTTCTTCAATTGTCTTGCAAATTTTTTTATTCCTTGTTGTATTCTAGGCTTTAAATTGCTACAAATTGCCCCTTAACAGCATCCTTGATGTTTGAAAAACTGAGCTAATTTTACTAATCCCTCACTGAATACACATGGGTGTGATTTTTGCTTCACTGAAATAAAGACAAGATTTTCAGGATTTTAGGGTTATTTTATTAAAATCTGATTTTTATTTTTGATACCTTAATTGCAGCAGCAGATATATGACCAGACTACTATCATACATTCTTTAATGTACTATTACCAATGGATTCTTGGTAGCTTTTTCTAAAATTTGAAATTAATAGAAGTAATACTACTAGAAAGAGGAAAAAAAGCCCCACTTGACAGGGTATTTCAGGACTTCTGCAAGTGAGTGTAATACTGAACCAGTATTTCCAGTGTTTGAGAAATATGGTTAATATTAAGGATTTGAGAAACACGAAATATGAATGTCTTGAGATTTACCCTTGACCAAAGAGTCATGTACCCACCACATTTCATTGTCAATATTATATTTAAGAATATGGTAGCATAATAAGAAGATGTCAATATTATATTTAAGAATGTGTAGAGCAAGAGAAGTGTGTCATGACTCCAGGAGTTCTGCAGAGGTTTTAGGATTCTAACCTCTGCATGCTTAATCTATCAGTCTGTTACAGAAATGTCACTGGCACTCGCATGGTATCCCAGAATTGGGTAGTTGGTGGTTATTCCAGTTTTGTCAGCTTGCCAGTAGTCTTTTTGCTGTTCATTTTGAGATAGTGATGATTCAGCTGAGAACCAGGAGAAGAATAAACTGTGCTGAAGGGGTCTCTGCTCAGTGGGTTACTTGTGAAAGCTGATCCTGTGCCCAGAAGCTAAAATTTATTGGAGTGTTTATCATTCCTTCCAATCCCCCTGTTCTGTATGAGGATACTAGAAGGACAGATGAAGGACAAGAGATTGCATTGCTGTTATGTGGGTGATGTTGAAGGTAAATTGCTTTACATTATAATAGTACCTAACACAAGCAGTGCTGCTGCTTGGTCCCTAATAAGTCTGAGGTGTAGGGAAGGAAATCAGCTATTGCCCAAATTTATTTGATTTTACTTGTCACTTGGGAAAGATGAAGGTTCGCAACATTTGGTGAAATAACTGGAACATAGGAAATTCTGTGTGTGTGTTTGTAATTTACTCTTGTGGTGCTGGACTTGGTTACTAGACTGCAAGAATCAATTAATTCCATTAGCAAGAATGTTGGTCCATTGGGCAAAAGGCTATATTTGTCTTTTTGGGTTGCTCTCACTGCAAATATCAATCTTGCTGCCAGGAACCAGTTGGTTCATGGTGTACAGCTAACCTGGCATTCTATACTTGGCCTAAACCTTAAGCTGCCCAAAAAGCTAAAAATAAGGTCTTAGGTCCTTTTGCAATCGCTGGTCTCCATTGCAGATGTTGGAACACAAAATCCTGTTATGTTTGGTTCCCTTTTCATGAAAAGTGAAAGAGGATTTTCCTAAATGGGAAGTAGCTTGCTAAACCTCACAGCTTGGACTGAGTAGTTTTCTAGCATTTCCCAAGTCCTGAGTTTTAGGCAGTCAAGTTGATGTCTCCAGTAATATGGTGTTCCTTCCAAACCCCGTCCAGAACACCTTAAAAAGGCATAAAATAATTTGATCTGCTACAATTTCCATAATTCCTGTCCATTGTGGTGTATAGAGTGTGACTACCCTTCCTTTAATTCAAATGGATTTTCTGATTTTTCCTTACATGTCTTCTGAATTTGTTTAGTGACTTCTGTAAACAGCAGAAAGCTGTGAACCATTTGACAAAATGTCAAAAAGATTTTGCTTTGAATGTGAAAACAGTTGTGACTCTCTACACTCAAATGTATGCATACCTCTATGGCACTTCCAGCTCTTAGATGCAGATGGAGACAACCATTCTCCTTTGGACTGGGAATATGCAAACTGGTTTAACACCAGCCTTCTCTTTCAGTTCCAGCTTCTCAACATGGATCAAGAGCCAGCTGCTTTTCAAAATAGAGGAAAAGCAGGCTTGTGAGTTAGAATGTGGAGAAGAGCAAAACGTTACATTATATGTGCATTTAGGATCTGTTAATAAGCTAACAAATGCCATAAAATGTAGCTCCATGTAGCCCTTGTAGCTTTCTACCTGTAGATGACTTATTTCAACTGTCCCAGGCTTGGCTGGTGACCATATGCCAGCATTTGGTGGCAGTAATGCATCCTCTTTCTGACTGCAGTTACCTGATCTTCAGAGACATAGGGACAGCCAGGAACCATGCTGCAAACCCAGACAAGAACCTGATGGTCAAATACCTCAGCCTGGGACTTCTTTCCCTCAGTGTATAAACACTGCCTCCTTTTATCTGAGACTGCAGCCTGTCACTCCCTTGCAAGCATAGGTGCTGTGTGCTGGGTCCTTTGGACAAACACTCTAGGTAGGATTCATTAGTTTATAGCTTGACTCCAAACTGTGACCTTGCAAGTCAGAAGAATTGGTTTAAAGCTTTCTTCTTTTATTCCTCCTCCGAAGAATGATTTCATAAAAGTGACGTTGTTCTATTTTGTGGGTCTCCCTTTGTGTGTGTGCTCATGTTGGCTTGTTTTATTGTTAAAAATAGGCTCGTTCTGTTCCGTGCTGCTGTTCTTCCTGCAGAGCCAGAAGAATGGGAGCTGGGCTGTGCTCTTAGGCCTCCATCCATGGCATTGTTTCCTAAATGCCTGTCTGCTGCTGTGTGCCTGCCAGCCTGCCAAATGCTGTAGGGGTTGCATGAATGTCAGGAAGGTCTAATGCAGGGTGATTTGAAAGAGCATGGGGAAGCCTGGAAAAGAGAACCTGGGTACAGAACTGGGTCATACATTTGCTGTTGGTCGTGGGATTGATGGCTTGAAAATTGGCTGATGAAGGACATTGTATCTGAATGTGTTTGGTCATGTTTGGAAAAAAAAATCGTTATAGATTTTGTGAAATTTAAACTGAATTTTGGGAATTATTTCTTAGTTAGCTTTATCCTAGGATTGCTGAACCATCAGCCCTGTTCTCATTTTAGTCCAAGTAAGTTCTTTGTGCTCTTCATTTATTCAGGAGTTTTTTGGTGGGTTTTTTGTTTGTTGGTTGGTTTGATTTGTTTTTTGTTGTTAATTTGTTGATTTGTTTGTGGTTTTTTTGGTTTGATTTTTTTTTTTTTTGGTTTTGGGTTGCTTTTGTTTGGTTTCTTTAGGGTTTGGTTTTTATTTTTTTTACATGTAAGATTTTTTTCGTTACATATAAGGAGCTAAATAAAGGCTCTTCAAAACAAGCACTCTTTGCCTGTGCTGTTTCACCAATCAAGGTATGGCTTGGCCTCTAAATCTTAATGTATTTCTGATAACAAACTAGGGGAAAAGGAACCTATATTTTCCAAATTCTTGGCAGGCAGTAGCTCTTTTCTCTGCTAGGTTGCTCAGGAAAGATTCAAATGTCAGACTGGGATGTGTCTCATTCACCTTTTCAGTCTTGACCTGCTGAAAATCCTGCTTGACCAGTGGATTTTCAGCTAGGTTTTTTGGCCTTTGAATAAGTAGCTAACTGTAGAGGGATCTTTTCTTTTTAAATACACATAAATAATGTAGAATATTCTTTTTTCTGTTGTCCTCACTTTTAAGGAACCAGGAGGAAAAGGAAAATGCATGAATTTATGGATTTTGGTGCCTTAGTAAAATGTACTACTTAAATAATTAACTCTGTGTCTGGAAATGGTTGTTCATTGGATTTTTTTTTTTAAAGCAGCAAAGACTCATATTTTATTTTAAAACTGAAGTTGTTCACAGCTGTAGGAGCAGACTGAAAGTCAAAGTAAAATGAGAACAGTGTTAGTTTCTTTTGAAAGCTATGGAAGCCTCTATTTATGTGTACCTCTCTTTGCCTGTTGGTGTATGACTTGTGCAAATATTTTCTGTGATCTGACTCTGGGAATTTCTGTCCTATTCAGTCTTGCTCATTTTCAAATCAATAGGTTCTCAATAGTTGATAATATTGTTGTTGTTGGAATTTTTGGGGGTTTTTTTTGGTTGTTTTTTTTTTTCATTGTGTTGTTTGTTTTTGTTACAAACAACAATTTGGTTTTGGTTTTTTTTTTTTTTTTTTTTTTTAATTTTGTTCTTGGGATGGTGTTTTTTGTGTCTTGTGGGAAGATTAGAGACTTCTTGCATTTCAGGGCAAAGGATTTTTAGACATTTCCATTTAGCAGATATTTTCAAGGTCCCTGAAAAATACAGCTGCTTTTCCTAAATAAATGATTACTCAAGTGGAGTTTCCCAAACAGTGGCGTGCATGTCAGCAGTAGGATATAGAAAATCTAGTTATCTACTTATTTCCTGTTGAAGGAAGAGGTTGTTTAGGCAGTTAAATGTCATTCCTACACCTGCAACTTCCATTAGTATTGTACATTAGTATTCCTTCTGTGATGATGGTACCCAGGGAAAACTAAACTTAGGAATTCCTGAGTTAGAGTAGCATGATTATTTTTAGAACTTTTTTTAAAGTGGATGTTCAGTGCTCCAACTGGGGTTTTATTCAGTTGAGCATCCAGAGATAACATGCTTAGTGTAGTAATGACTAAAATGTCTACCACTTTTAGGAAAGTAACTTTCTAAATCTCTTGCCCCATGTGTTACAGCAAACAGCTACTACCATTTCAGTGCTGTTGTAAATGAGCAGTTGGTTTGGCTCTCAAATTATCTGGTCATGGCAAGGTGACCTAGTGCAGTAGTTCAGGTAAATGCACACACCTTGACCATGTAAATGCACACACAACTCCAGCATTTAACTTCTGGTAGATGGGAGAAAAAAGATGAATGTCACTTGATTGTGTTTGTAGAATGGGCTGCAGTTTCTGGTCTTGGTATTTCAACCTGATTTCTGTACTGCTTATTTTTCTGCAGCTTGGCTATCTGTGATGTAAAAATCTCTTCCTAAATAAACACCACTGAAACATTTCATGGTGTCAGTAGAGTATGTAAGTTTTTACATGGGTCGTGTTTTTAGGATGCTGTTGACGCAAGGCAGGAGCATAAGGGATGATTTAAACTCTGTGTGCACACCTGCACAGACACAAATAGATGAATTTCTAAAAGTCACACATGAATGTCAGCATTTTAAGCAGAATAACATGGTGCTTCAGTTGACAATGTCTGCTCACTCCAAAGCAGCCTTGATTATAACAGGCCTCATGTGGGGCGTTGTTGTTTTGCTTATCTCATAATGTAGTTGTGGATATTTGTAAAAGTTAGGCAATTTAAAAAAAAAACAACAAGGTGGGAGGCTAATGAAATTTAGAGTTACATAATACAGCTTTGAGTAAATGTCACTTGGACTACAAAGAAAATCTCTGCAGGTTGTTTCAAAATTTATTGGAGATATTATTACTGTAAGAGATACTTCTGTGCTGATATAGGTAAATAATTTTAAATGGATTTGCACAGTTGCTGCTGCACTGTGCTCCAGAATTTAGGGAGCACTGTAGCACTTCTTAAAGATGCCTTGATGAAAAGAAGAAGAATGATCCTTTAGTATTTCCCTTCCTATGATCACAGTGTGACACACTAATAAGGGTTTTGGCTATAGTACTCAATAGTTGAGTTGTTCATAGAAGTTGGAATCTTGCTCTGTGTGACAGAACAGAAACTATGGAGGTATTAGGAATGCATGATGGCATGATAGCACATACAGTTTTGGAAACTTGTGTCGGAATAAAACATTTTCATTAATTTTCTTTGACTACCATCTGAGGAAAGGTGTAAAGTAAAGTAGCAAGCAAAGCTTGGGGTGTTACAGCAACATTCCCCATTGTTGTGTTGCCATGGCATGAGAACATTTGCACTTGCAAAACTCATAAAATAAGTAACAAAACTGTTTGACTAGTAGTCATGTTAGTATAGCATTAAAAAATTGTATTTATGGTAAAATCATAGTATTTGAAGATTTTGCAACATTAATCATTTATAAAGAGAAATGGTTGTCATTAAAACACATTTTATCTTGTTACTGTACTGTTTCTTCATTAGCCAGAAAATTAGGAAGACTACCTATACTATCTGTGATGCAAATATGAAATCTTTTTACTTTTTGCATTGGTCTGAAAAATATTATCTACAGACTTCTTTTTTAAGCAGTCTTTCTTTGGAAATTCACATTTGAAAATAACATCATCCCCATTTTCAATCAAAATTAATTGCCTTGTAGATGTCCAACTTTTAAAAACAATTGTAACATTGTTTTAAATGCTCAATATTGTGCAATTAGCAAGCTGAGACTAGTGATTATGGCAATATACATTTTTCTTGATATTAGAAAATGCTACAATCAGAATATTTTGAAAAACAAGCTTTAGCAAGGGCTTTCATGTCCACGTGTGTGTCATTTGTAATATTGCAATTCTTTGTGTTCTTTTTTTTATTTGAGCTGAAGCAGAAGTGTGCAACTTCCATTGTCAGTCAAGGAAAATAGTGGAAACTTCCACCCACTTTTCTCCTGAGCTCTTTCTTGATGTTCTAAAGCAAAGATAATCCTTTACTTAAAACTCCAAGGGTGGCATTGACATGGCTGCAGCCATCAGACTTCAAACAAAATTTCCATTTAATTGCTTGTGAATTAGTCATGTCTCTCTTTAAATTTTCATCAAATTTCATTCAATAAATATGGTATTTTATGGAGACAGGGCTCAGTTTTTGCATCTATGCACAGGAACTCCCTAAATATTTGTATCTTTAAAAAAATTTCTTTGGCATTTACACAGTACTTAGGTGTTTACTAAGAAGCTACCAATAAGAACAACTAAAATGTTTTTATGTTAGTTATGTTGGATTTTGTCTTTTTTCTTCCTCTGTTGGTTAGTATGCTTCTGAACACTAAGTATATCAAACAACAGGCTCACTTCAGACTTTTCTGCTTGGATGAGTGACATGGATCTGGAAAGAATTTTCTGGGTCACTGCCATTACACACTTGTGTAGCACACTCATAACTTTGCCTGGCTTCAGTTTGAAAGCCTTCTCTACCACGGCTCCTGTAGAGTCTGGCTTGGAGAGTCTCTGTGGTTCATTAGATAGCAGCTTTCTTTCAGCTTCCTGCTCATTAGGCTTTACACCTGCATTGCCTTGTACTGAAAATATTTTTTTCCTCCTTTCTATTTCTGCATAGTGATCTTTCTCTCAGTGTGGGCTGAGAAAGCTGTGCTCTTCCTGCACTTTGTCAAGTATTAGTTTTTCTTCTCATAATCCTGATAGTTTTTTTCTGACTGTATGTATGTGTATGGCTTTAAGCCATCTTTATTTAAAACACGCAGCTGGGAATGTGTGCAAAATTTCCAAATAAGGTCTCTGCTGGGGTGGTGGAGAAGAGCCCAGAACTGTATTTCTGGAGATTGCATGCTGTGATCATACTGGGTTCTCCTTCTGCTGCATCACCTGAACAATTCAGTCACCTTCTGATCAGCTAATACATGGAAACTTTTTCACAGTCATTTCTGACAGGGAATTTCCCAGGCTGTTGGTTTTTGTTTTAAAGTGTGTGATTTCACATCTCTTCCTACTGCTCATCTCTTGTTATCAGCAGTGTCTTTTTGCACAGTGATGCCAAGAGGTTTTTTTCCTCCGCTTCAAAAGTGTGGAGTTCTAAGATATTTTGTATATCCATCTTTCATATCTCATTATTAAGAAAATAACTGAAGTAGCCCTTAATTTACTTTGCTTTATTCTAGAATCAGTTAACATATCTTTTACTCTTGTAAGTTAGCTCAGTGCAGTGATGTAGTTCAATATTGAAGGGCAGTAGTTCAGGTTGAATGGATTCAGTTCAAAACTGAGCTATCACTTCATCAGTGTTTAAAAAACTTCACTAAGCTTTGTTAGAGTGGCTAGAATGCTGTAATTGTGAAGTATTCTGTGATCAGGTATAAAAAACCCCACCACCAACACATGGTGTGGTGTAAGAACAGCCTATTGATGGGGAGGCTTCAGCGCTTGGAACTGTAGGCATTTCATAGGTCTTTGCTTTAACCATTTGAGATCTGCCCAGGATATATGTTTTCACCTTTGGGCTAAACTCTTTACTTTTCTGTTGTGGTTTTCAATTCTGAGCAGTGCTTTAAAGCTGAAAATAAAGTCTGGGTTTGGGTGCCATCATTTTACCCCTGCTGGTGTGATTGCTTTTTAGCATCCTCCATATCCACTTGTGAGACTGCTCTGTAAGTAATCCAAAGTGAGTCTGTATATGAGATATACACAAGTGTTCTATTATTTATTTAAAATATTCTTCAGGATTTAAAGCATCTTCCTTGAAAATGTTTGAATTAACATTTCCTGTAAACATATGTGCCCACATAAAGTGTTCTTGAACTAAAGTGTTCTTGAACTTTTTTTTGCTTTTATTTTCCTAGGCATGAATCTTTTGTCTGGTTTCCTGTGGAAACAAAGTTTGTGACCAGGTTTTCTGTTCCTTCCTCTCCCACAGTTACTTGTAATAGGCCAAAGAGTTCAAAATTTAACCTTACAAGGCTCCAGAAGCCCTGAAAGTGGGCCATTGAGTTTCCAACCCAGCAGTAGTCCTCAGTGTATTAAGCACCCAAACAGCCACAAAAGGAAGTATTTAGAAATACTTACTGTGGGAAAAACATCAACTGGAACATGCATTTTCTTAGTATGAAAATCAGTTATTCCCAAGAGAGATCTCTGCAAAGCCAAGCTTTATTATTTTCTCACCCATGTATATCAAGTAATGGGAAACCTTTACAGAAGTTCAGTGATTGAACTCAGTTTTCCACTCTCTTTCCCTAGAGATATTTCAGAAGTCAATTGAAATGCCTCAGAACAGTCTTTCCTTCAACTTGGAAAGCAGTCATCAGTGAGTGTCTGTCCCTGCTTGTTGGTTTTCATTATGTAGATTTCCACAAGATGAATTCCCTTCCCAATTTTATTCAGTGTTATTGGGAAGCTGTTAGTTTGTGGGAGGGGGTGGCTGTGCAGCCTCTGTCAGGACACTTAAATGCAAGTTCTTGGGGGGACAACAGGGTGCAACCAAGAGTGATAGGCTGTATCCCTATGGAATAGGGACTCTTTTAATATAGGGACATAATACACTGGAACAGAGATTCTGCTACTCACAGTAGTTCAAAGAGACTGAGAATAGGATTGGACCTAAATCGGATCACTTCATGAAATAAAGCAATCAAATAATGTAAAAATACCAGACACTTAACCAAAAAAAAAAAAAAAAAAAAAAAATCAACCAACCAAAAAAAAAAATACCCCCAAAACCCCCTAAAAACCAATAAAAAGAAAAAAAAGGAGATTTTGAAATTTGAAAATCCTACTTAACTCCCTTCTGGAAGATTTCACTTCCATTGCACTGTATGGAACAAAAACTATGAGACCATGTAGAAACATGTGGTTAAGGATGTCAAAGAGTTCTTGATACTTAAATATATATGCACTGTCAAAACAGTTGTAGAACCGTTTTTTTAGCTTGATGCCTGTGGCAGAACTGCTATAACTTTAAAACCATATTTTAAAAGTAAAATTATCCTTTGAATTATCATTTGTTGACCAGTGAAGAAGCTACACTTTAACCAGATATTTTTTGAGATAGGCTTCTGAGTAAATGCTGAATAAAAGTATTTTGATCTTGCATGTTTATATTGTTCATTCTAAACATCATTTATATGTTTTAAATGTTTGAGTTTGGATTTTCAGAAATCTGAGGAAAACTTCAGAAAATTGTTTAACGTTACTCAGTTTAGTTTAGCATGATTGAACTCAAATCCATCCTGGCTGGCTTTTGTTTTGTATTTGGGGTTCACTGGTGCTGTAAACACCTGTATAAAACAGTTTTTCTTTTTTTACCCCCTGACTTCATTTGAGCTGTTGCCAATAAGTTGACATTTGTGTTTCCTGAAGGAATAGTGTTTATGCCAGGTTGTCTGAAGAAGATACTTTTTAATAGGAAATGCTGCATTGAATCTTTGATTCAAATACTTCCAAAAGGAAGAACAAATGCTGACACATTCAGACATACAGCAGAGAAGGTGGTTGAAATAAATATAAATGGACGTGTTTCAGTGATGTATTTCTTACTTTTCCTTTAAAAAGAGTTACTTCTGAGAGGTTTTTCTTCATTCCCCAGACACCCATTTAAATTTTACCACCCCTGTCTCTCTGCAGAAGTCAATAATCCTTCAAGCAAAGGATTCGATGCATGAAGTGCTCATAGGATTAGCTGCTGAGGGTATGAGATGTGCAGTAAGTGGCAGTCAGTGTGTGTTTTCTAAGGGAAGCAGAATGAAGTTCCTGTGCATTCACTCACTCTCTCCCTGAGACCGGCAGCTCCCATTGCAATAGCTTGAACCTCTGAATAGTTTTTCTGGGAGGCTAGCTATAGCAAAATACCGGTGGAGGAAAGAATTAAGAGCTTGGGAAAGGTCCTTATAATACTTTTCATTCTTTTTATTTTTGGTTTGGTTTGTTTTTTTGTTAGAGGTGTTCTTCTGTGGGCTTTGTATACAAACAGCTGCTTAGCAGCAGTAGCATCTACATGCAATGTTTTCAGAACACAGGTTGTGTCCTTTGCTGGATTCCAGATGAAGAACAGTCTTAAGATTAGGTGTCTATGAAGTTTCACAGTTTCACAGAAGAATGTCTATTCAAGGAAACTCTGGAGGTGAAAAATACATGAGGTATTGTTGTGTAAAGCGAATGATTGTACAGAAGACATAATTCAAGTCGGGAGGTTTTTATTTAAGTCTTGCAGAAGTTTTCATAGAAAATATATAGAAGCTTCTCAATCTTTTCCACCTCTAGGTGCAAGGAAATCCTGCTTCCCTGGGAATTGCATCCTAATTTTAATTGTATATAGTTTACACTTTTAGTTTAAATTTAACTCTGCATGGACATGTCAGCCTGCATCAGGTCTGTAGCCAGAATCGATAGAAATTACCTTATTATTCTGTAATTACTTACATTTACTGCTGTGTTTAAAATCACTCAACCATAAAAATGTTTTCCTTGATGTCTCTCTTGGTTAGTGAAAGAATTATGTTGAAATAGCAAGTTGATGAATGCCCAGCATTATTACAAATATTTCTTCCTTATCTTATTAAATACCATAAATATGGGCATAGCATTAAAATACAAAATACAACAGATGTACAAACCCTTAATATAAAAAATGTTTCTATAAAATATTGAAATTAAGTGTTAATAATTTTATAGGATACTGAAGAATACTGCCTTTGTGATCTACACTTTCATAATAAAAATAAAAATTTCAGGATTTCTATCTTGGGTGGGGAAAAAAATAATGAGGAAGACTAAGGCACAGTATTGCTTTTAATTGCCTGCTGTTGTTCTCTCTTCATGAAAAAAACCCAGAATCCCAAAATAAGTTCATTGTAGTTTACTTCCTTAGGTTTGTGGGACTAAGTGTAAAAGGAATAAAAAACTTAAAAAAAATATTTATTATGGTGGCTTTTATTGTCTAGTAGCTTTTATTTTTTTATCAGTAAAGAGCTGCTATAGAATAAGTGTTCAGATGCAGGTGTTTGGAGGTTGAAGAATCAGTGCTTTTTTGTGTTTTTTTAATTTCAGAAAGTGGAAATAGAGGCTTTAAAGGTGATAGTTTGTGTTGTTTTATGTCTGCTTGCTCAGTCTGTCTCAGTGGCACTTATTTACATATAAAATCATTCATTGGGAATTGCATAACAGAATGTTACACCTTTGCTCTCTTTAATCCCATCTTTTTTGCAAATGTGCTTCAGACACTTTGCAGGCTTTATAAATCTTTCATAAAGTGCTGAGCAGCCTTCAGCAGAAGACTTTGTTTATATGCTTTGTTTCTTTGTTTGCCTTAAAATGAGTGGTATATTGAAGCTTTCTAACTAGAATTCATTTGGTAATTTAAAATGACATTCTTGTGTTTGTCTTTCACGTTGTTGCATTTATACTTGTTTTCACATATAACTGCATTTAAAAAATAAAATTCTAAATTTTATTTAATTTTTTTATATACTGTATTTGTAGATAAGCCCAGCAATTGCTTTGAGTAGAAGATGCCTTTTGTTATAATGAAAGGCATGCTGTAGGGTAGGAAAAAATAGTAATGTTCTTAAAATAGGAGGAACATATTCAGAGCAAAGTAATTGTTAGTTTTGCATGCATAACATGGTGATTCACTTGGAGGGTGGAAGTAATAAAATGATGCTTTTAAGATGGGAAGATGTGATAGGATTTATGGTATTGTACAGTTCTAAATGGATATATATCTTTTCCCTTAAGATAGTTTCACATAATTGTTTTAAGTTTTTTTTTGGTTTTAGGGTTTTCAAGAAGTAAAAATTGGGAGTTCCCAGATGTATTGTTTTAACCCTGGTTTCTATCCACGTGTGCAATATGTATAAATGGGTGTACTTATGTAGGTATACTTGTGTATTAATAGCTACATTATAAATATAAAATATTGTTTTCACCTCTGTCAAATTAAGACTAGGGCTTAGATCATAACTATTTTATCAGGTCATGTTTTATGCTAGAAACTTTTGTCCATGTTACACGTGATTAGAGCTATGCATATATTACCTTAATGTTTGTCACTTACAAAGGTTGTGCTTGAGACTAGGTTGTCAGGACAGTTTCTGACCTTTTTAATGATTATGAATTATTTAAACTAGTGTACATATACTGTGTTTTGAAACTATGCTTACTTAAGAACAAATCATGCATTAATTTTTCTAAATTACCCTGCTACGTTTTTACTCTGTGTGCCAGTTCCTTCTGATGGTGTGACTAAAGGTGTTCAGTAATGAAGTTAAGAAATATTGTAGGTGTTGGCTTCAGCAAAGCTGTTGTACTTAAGTGTGGTGCTTGTTATGTAAAAAATATACAAGCTGCTTTTGATCCTTATTACTTTGAATAACTTCTTAAAACTAGGCATCATTTAATGAAAATGTAAAACAAGATAAAAGTGAGAATTCAGTTCTGACACCATTTGTGGTGGTGTCAGTCTGTGAGGGGTGATGTTTCTGAGGCAGGGGTAGGTCGTTAGACTTTCTTATCCTGCTTGTGGTCTGGTAGATATAGCATGTGCTAGATCTAGCTGTGTAAATGTTACAAGAAAACTTTTCTTTGTGCTGTTATACTAAATAGTAAAGTCAGTACTAAACTATGGAACGGAACAATAGCTCAATACAAGCACAGAGTGCTTAATAATTTAATAATAATGTGATACTCAGTAGCACGGCAAACATACCTATTGCCATGAAGTTAAAACTGCCTGGAGATGGTTCCTAGGAAATTTTTTCAGAGTTATAATAGCATGGTTTCATGATGTTATCTAATCTTGTTCTAATGCAAGTAAGAAATTGGATGTAAATATCTTGATTTGGGGTAGGCCAGCTTTTTGCTGCTTGTTGAATGTTGTGTTCTGCTTACCTGAAAAACATTCACCAAACGTGTTCCAAGAGTAAAGGGTTTACCTGGTATTGGGTTTGTGTGGCTGGAGTTTGGTAGTGTGGGGCCACAGGGCCAACCCTTCTTCCTTGAGAAGCTGCCAGAAGCTGCCCCCATGTCTGATGGAGCCAAACCCAGCTGGTGCCAAGACAGACCTGCCACTGGCCAAGGCTGAACTCGGCAGTGATAGTGGCAGCACCTCTGGGATAAGAAAGGGAGAGGGACAGGGGGATTAAAAACTGCAATTGCAGCCACAGAAGAGAGGAGTGAGAATGTGACAGGAGCAGCCCTGCAGACACCAAGGTCAGAGCAGAAGAAGAGGCAGGAGGTGCTCTGGGTGCCCCAGCAGAGATTTACCCAGCCTGTGGTGCAGGTCATGGTGAGGCAGCTGTACCCCTCTGCAGCCTATGTTGATCCACAGGGAGGTAGAATTCCACCTGCAGCCTTTGGAGGACACCCACACCAGAGCAGGTGGATGCCTGTGGAAAGCGCATGCTGGAGCAGGCTCCTGGTGGGATTTGTGACCCTGTGGAGAGAGGAGCCCACGCTGGAACAGGTTTACTGGCAGGAATTATGACCCCAGAGGGGACCCACACTAGAGCAATTTGAGAGGAACTGCAGCCCGTGGGAAGGGCTCCCTTTGAAGGTGATGATGATGATGGAGAATTGCCTCTTTGGAAGGAGAAGAGTGTGAGAGTCCTCCACCCGGGGAGGGAGGAGCAGTAGAAGCAAAGTGAGATGAACTGACCACAGCCCCCATTCCTTGTCCCTCCACAGCACTGCAAGGGAAGAGGCAGAGAATTTGTGAGTGAAGTTGAGCCTTGGAAGAAAGGAAGGGTGGGAGAAGGTCATTGAGATTTGAGTTTCTTTCTCATTATCCTATTGATAACAAATTCAGTTAATTTGTCCCCAAATTGGGTCTGTTTTGCCCACGACAGTGAGTGATCTCTCTTTGTCCTTAACCATGAGCCTTTCATTGTATTTGCTGTCACCTGTCCAGCTGAGGAAAATGACAGAGTGGCTTAGGTGGGCATCTGGTGTCAAGCCCACCACCAAGACTTAAGCAGATGTGGGTTTTCATTGTCATCAGTACTTTACTTTTTTCTCCCTTGTGTACAATGCAAATATGAAGTGTTTTAAACAGCAGTGCGTGACTAAAATAGAAATGTATGCATTTCTCACACACGTTTTTCATTGTGTTTACAGTTTAAATGTTTCAGCTTATTTAATTTTTGTATTTTATCTTTTTCTTCATGCAGTCTCTCACCTTAACTTTGGGGGGTAGGGCAGTTGAAGTGGATGCTGCTCTCGGGCATGTAGCACAGACATGTAGTGTTCTGCAAAGATATGAGCATGTGCTTTCTGCTTGTAAATAGTCCTATTTGATTAGGATCAAAGTGACTAGTTAGGTTGCCTAAAGAAAAATGCCTGCTTCTGATCTTCTGTCACCACTTGGCAAGTCCAGCTCAGGCAGCATGGCTTTGACTTGAGGAGTTGCTCTGAAACCAGTAATCACCAAGCATTCAGCTGATTGTCTACAGCCAAAAAGATTCAGAAGGCTTGCTTTTATTTGCAGTGTTTTCCAGTTATTGTGGAATCCTCTGCCTCTTCCTTTTGCCTTATGTGCAGTAGTGACACACAAATCCCTGCTGTTCATTTAAAACACTGAGTGCAATCGTTATATTAAATATAGCTCGATTTAACTTTTTAACATACTAACTGGATTTGCTTTGATGAAAGGTTCTTTAAAATTTTTAATGCATTGATAAAAAATAAATGCTGTTGTTAATGACATGGAGATATTTGCAGGGCACTATAAAATTGAACATGTTTGGCTGAGTGCCACACTGTTCATATACAGTTCCCTATGGAGTTAATATTTATTTGGGATTGCAATACTTAGTGCTTTATAAAAGGTAAAACCCTCAAAATATATCTGTGTAAGTTATCATTAAATGTGTGAATCTTAGACAATTTGTGCTTGTATCTTAAAATACTGTGTAGGATTTCTACTTTGAAATAAATGTGGGCTTCTTCAATTGCAAGAGACTGTACTTTGAGAAGCAGTCAGCAACACATTGCAAAAGCTGTGGCAGTTCATTTCCCTTGCATTCTACCTATGGAATATGTACTTACTTGCAGAATGGCTCAAAAAGGATTAAAAAAAATTGTATAGTGGCCTGAATGTCAGTATATATGGTTCCATTATGTGATAATTCAAACTTACAGATTGAAAAGAAAAGCAGCAAAGACCTCAGATATTATAATGCAGTCCATAATGCTGTATTTTCTCCTTCTGATACTTCAATAACAGTAGTGAGCATAACTAGATTTTTCTGGAGGCAGCCTTCATGGCTGTGTGTATTAGAGTATTGCTTTTCTTAATTGCCTTTTCTTTGTTGATGAAGATCAAATCTAGCTCTGGGCTTACTGTAGCTTTTTAGGATTATTAGTATTTGGTTGCTGGTTTTCGCTGCTCTTTCCAGTAAGATACTAGGAAAGAATTATTTAAAATGCAGCCATTTTTGCTATCACTGATGCAGTCATTCTGTGATAATGAAGAAATCCTTTTCAGATGTATTAGAATAGGAAATGCCAGTCAGTCGAAATAAGACTAAGGTTTGCAGTTGTCTGTAATTTCACTGCAAATCCTAAAGCCAAAGTTCTTTCAGGGTGTGTTCCATAAACAGAACTAAACAAGGCAAACAGCAGTAAAACCATTCAGTATCTTTAGCTGTATAGAGCTAATAATTTTTTCTAGCATGTTCTCTTGTGACTTTTTTCCCTAACCTTTTATACTGATTGGCTTATTCTCTCTTAATGCTGAATGAGGTCTTATTTCCATTTCCATCCAGGGAGAGCAAGCACCAAGGTAGCATTCATAATTGACATGGATGGACACACTGCATGTGACATTTTTCATACAAACACAACTCTTAGAGATGAGAGAATCTGCCTTGTCTGAGTTGAAACAAAATTAATGAACAAAGATTTTTGGTTTTAATTATTGAAGAATTTATTGCACACCAAAATTGATACATTAACATACTTTTATTAACTAGCTGTGGGATACAGGCTTCTTGGGGAGAAGAGTAATTTGCTCCTGAAATAGCATTTAAATATTTCTTCAGACACCAAATATTTTACTTTGTCAAAGTTCGCTTTCTGCAGTCTGGAAATGTTTACAGTTCTTAAAGATTTTCATGGGAGCTGTGGGCATAAAGCAGTAGTAGAAATATATATCACAAATCTTGGTGAATGATTGTTAAATGATCAAATATACTGTCTCAATTCATTCTTCAGCACTGCATGTGAGCCAACTAATTTCAAGATTATAGCTCTTTGTCTTCCCACATTTCCTATTTGCTGTCATATTATTTGGCTCAAAGTATAATGGATAGCTCAGTGACTTGGATTTTCCTTGTCTCTAATGTATTTTGTCAACTTGAGAAACAAGAGTTTACCAAATCCAGAGCAGTGCTGGTTGATTTTTTAAAGATGTATGTGACTTTACTCCCTTGTTAACTCCCATCCTGCAGGAAACCATTGATTTTGGAAGTAGCACAATATTCCATATACATTTTAATTCTATCCAAACCCCGCAGCAAGCTACTGAAGAGTTGTGGCATATTGCTTCACTAATGTTTGTCCTCAGATACATGTTTTTCTTGAATCTCTTATATTTGCAACAATTTGGTGGTATTTTGCTGACCTCTGCATGAGTTAAAAAAGCTGCATAACTCTAAATTTTTATGCTGCATTCTCAAGCCCCAGTGGTTTTCTTAAATAGTTGGTACTGGCAGAGAGTAAAGTATGACATATATGATTTGAATTAATTTTGCTGTGTATCTCCCTCAAATTGTAATGATGCTTTTTCTGCTCCACCTATAGCTTCCTGCAGATTTCACAAAGCTGCACCTTACTGACAGTCTCCACCCACAGGTGACCCACGTTTCATCTAGTCATTCAGGATGTAGCATCACTAGTGATTCAGGAAGCAGCAGCCTTTCTGATATCTACCAGGTAAGACTGGAAGGGATGCTGATGGGAGGTGCAGTTGCCATCAGTTTTGCACTTAATAGCTGAATGTCCTTGCTATTGCCTCTTGTCAGTTTTGAGTACTTGAAGAAGTACTCAATAGACTTCAAAAAAAAATACTTTTTGTTTGAATTGTAATGATTTCAGGCTTTAGGTGTTTTGGGTTCATAATGTAGAGCCTATTCAATGGTGGGAAGAAACAAATATGGAGCGGGCAGCCCGTGCTTCAGGGGCATATTTCTATTTCCCCACCCTGTAGAAACGTGATGCCAACCTCTTAGCAGTGCTTCCTCTCCTGGCCATCCTCAGAAAGGTGGGCAGGTTGAACTGCTGATGCTTCTTAAAGTTATACTTCTGAGGTGGCTGCTTCTTGTAAAGCTCTGTGCTAGTAATTGGGCAGAACTTGAGTTTAGAGAGACTCTGAAACTGATCCAGGGTTTAAATATAAATTGGAAAAAAGTCTAACGTGAAATAAAATGAGGAATTATGCATTTTTCACTTGATGTTTATGGTTCTTGCAATGTTGGAGGAGGAGCTGTCCTGATAGGGAAGTGTACCAATTTGTTATTCTGAAAGGAAGGAATCAAATACAATTAAAATATATTTCTGTCAAAATAATCATAAAGTAGTGAGACCACTTCAACATGAAGTACTGTTAACTAGAAGAGGAATAATGGTTTTTTGAGATGCTTCTGAAATGGCAAATGTAGTCATTTAAATAACAGGAAAAGCGTATCTATAAATATGAAAGTTCAGCTGTGGTCATAGTTGAAGAATATAATCTCTTTCAGGTGAATAAGCTTATAGGCTTCTTTTTGTGAAAGAAGATAGGCTATAAAAAGATCACAGTTCAATTTAGACAGTAATTACAATAATGCAAAGGTTTATTTTTGCAAAACTATCAAATTAGCTGAACACTTAAGGCATAGCATTTGTCAGTCAAGTAGGTTTGTCAGATTTCTTCTGAAGGCAGGATTACTTTGAGATATGATTTAGGTTTATATTTTGAGACTAAAGAAGTAAAATCAGTTTTGTTCTTCTACTCTTCTACAGATTTTCATTTTTTTCATTACAAAGATTTCCATTCTAACAGAAAAATAACAAGTGCCTCTAGAGGCACAGCTGTAGGTGGCATGTAGTTACAGTCATACAGATATTCTCGAGATAAGTTGGAAGTAATTTTTTGCAAACTTCCAGCAAAATGCTCTTAACTGTGAAAAAGATAATTGAATTTCTGTGCAATTAAAAAAAAAAACCAACCAAACAACATAAAAGAACCAAAGAAACCTCAGAAAAATACTTCTCTATGTAGTTGCCAACCTGGTCTATGACTCCTACTAGTTTCATTTGCACTGTTGGAAACAACATACTGATTGGTGTTTGGAGAGTAATGTATACTGAAGTATTTATACAGACAAAATTTACTCTTTAAGTATTCTTTTAAACTGAATTTACAAACAAAATGCATAGTCCATTCTTAAAAATATTATCTAGTTTCTTCAATTAATCTGCAATTAATATCACATTTAAAGGTGACTTGGCACAGTTTTATCAAGAACTGTGTAATTGCACAATGTCAAAGTATGAATAACCTATGTCCATATCTACATCCAGAAATATGACCATGTACTGTAGAATGCAACCTCATCTTTTTGTCTTAAGACATATACTTGAAGAAATGTTTATTAATGAAATGGTAAATTCAGGTGTGGAAACTGATAAGATTCTTAAATTCTTGAATTTAACTTAATGGTACGAAGTATTGTTTACCTTGATTTCTCAAATTCTGGTAAATCATTAATTTCTGGCCTCAGTTTCAGTCACAAAGGAATGTAATGCAGCAGTGTTGGGCTAGGTTATAGTACTGCAAAAACAAAAACCCCTGAACCAAAACCAAATAAAATGGCTGTGATTTGACTCCTCTAGGGCCAAGATAAGGATTAAAGAGAAATATTTTTTTAAAGAGAGGGTGAATCAGTCATTCTCTCTCAATTGTTTGCCTTGCAATTCTCTCTCAAGTGTTTATTCAAAACTAGAAAACCATAATCAAGTCATCAACATGTTATTTTTTTCCTTCAAATTTGATAAGTCTTAGGTAAAGCTCATGATCATTATCCCTTTGATTCTTTGATTTTCTGTATATAATGGTATTTTTCTGTTTAGTGGGGTGGACTTGAATTCATGATGGCTAGGTAGAAAGCAATGATTTAGAAAGATCACCATCTTGTCTTGCAGTTGATAGAAAAAATTGTTTTAAAAATTATATTGTTATTTAGATCATTACTGCTGAAATCTGAGGTAATGTCATGTTCTGCATTCCGTAAGTATTAATTCTGTAGCCTTAAGAGCAGCTGCTTCCAGTGAAAATATGTTCATGGCCTTTTAAGATTTTTTAAATAAATCATGAAGCTCAATCTTCAGATGCTTTCAGCATTGAACTGAGAATACTTCCTTTTAAATATTAATGTGGTATCTAAATTTGTTTGTCAAACGTTGCACATGAAAGAACTTCTTTTAGGATAAGAAATACTTACCAAAATAAAATCAACCTTTGTGTTTACCCCACCCAAGTTTCAAAAACATATCAGGTGCCAATTAGTAAGGTCCTTAAATACTGTTATTTTTATTTTAGGAAATAAGTTCAAGTGACAAACTCTGTAGGGTGACTTGAGAGGAAGGGAATGCTGAATGTCAGTAGATCGTGTGTTGGCTTGTATTTGCCAAGAACAATTCCTTGCTTCTGTCTTTTTTTGACATCTCGTGTATGGTTGCTTACTCTTGATTTCTAGGCTTAGTTAATGAATCTTAAATGAACACATATACCTGTTCCTATATGCTCCTAGATGCTTCCTGCTATAGCTGCTAAATATATTACCAGATGATTGGAGAGTGAGGAGATCTAAGCTCATGAACGTGTTTTATTGCCCCTGCCTGTTTTGGGAAGCATTGTTGTGTTGGCTCAGCTCTTTGCCAGCCTTTCTTTGCCTTATCCTGTCCTCAGACTGGTGGCTTCCTGCCACACTTACATGCCCTCAGTGCCTGCCTAGATACCACTGTCGGTACAGGAAACCAGGAACATCCTTTCTGAGACCCTCCCAGGATGTGCCTATTGCTTGGAAATTTTCAAGATGTCAGCTTTGTTTTCTCATGATTCTGATATGGTAGCTCCTAGGAGAAAGGTCCACCCTTCAGCAGCTCTTCCTGAGTGAGACCAGTCTTTTGTGTCTCAAACCAGAGAGTCCATGCAGCCTGCCCTTTAGTCACTGTATGCAAAATAAAGACATTTTACCTTAAGATAAAGCCATTCTTTCTGACTGTATCAGCTGCTGAAGTGCAGGGCTCTGGCTGGTGCCAGAGTGGCTGGAACAGCTCAGGTGAATTGTCCTGTGGACTGCCAGCCCTGCTTTTTCAACAAAGTCCAATGCAGTTCTTTATCACCCCTGTAAATTCAGGGCCTCTTAATCTGCTCTGTGGCTTCCAGAGTCCATGTTCTGTATGCCTGTGCTCCTGGCAGACATTGCTCTGTTCTGAGAAGGAGGCAATCATTGGCAATAAGGGGGGATGCTGTTCCTGGTGGGTTGTCTGCATTGCTACACATTTCCATCGTCAGTGAGCAAAATCGCTCAGACTGACTTTGTGACTCATGTGGGCTGCTGTGTTGTAGATTTTGGGGTGGATAATGAAAGAAAAAATATGGAGAGAACTGTGAAAATCTTGGACTGAAGGAGTTTTAAGGTATTTCTTGGACATTTGCACTTGGGTCAGTGTAGCACAAAAAAATAATGTTATTACCTTAGATTGTGTATGATTTCTGTACATGTAATAATTGTAATTGATTGTAGTACATGTGATAACTATCTAATAAACAAATACATATTATAGTTGCATGGATTGAATTTCAACTTAATTTATTGATATTGTAAACTTTGTTTAGTCATCTGAAAGCTAATTTAAAACAAAACTCCAGACATGATTTCTCTCTCTGTGGAGACACTGAATCCAATGTGACTATATGACATGAGGGAATATTTCAAGCTAACGTGACTTCTGCATGTCATTTAATGAGACAGGTAG
This sequence comes from Molothrus ater, assembly GCF_012460135.2. Lineage (NCBI taxonomy): Eukaryota > Metazoa > Chordata > Aves > Passeriformes > Icteridae > Molothrus > Molothrus ater. The sequence goes on from NC_050481.2 coordinate 32,128,237, forward strand.
AGCCAGTGTTCTTGGTGTTTTTATTGGTATCAGCTTAAAAATTAGAAAGTAAAAATTAGTAGTTTCTGTAAAAGACATTCTTATTTTCATTTTTTAGTTCATTTTTTAGCCCTTAAATGACAGTGGCTGAAAAGTAATGTGGAGATGGTGTTTTTGAACTGAGCATGGCTTCTTTCTTTGTTAGCTTTGTGGAATTGAAGGAGTGCACCCGGCAATGAACATACTTCTGGGTTGTGCAAGGTGCTTCTTCTATTTTTTTTTTCTTTTTGTCCCTGTCTTTTTTCTCTTGCGTGTTTAGAGATTTTGGATTGTTGATTTCAGTTGTTAACAGTAGTTACAAGGGGAATTTAGTCTTCAAAATGACACAATGTTTCCTGATGAAAGTAATTAAATTTCTAGAAAAGTAAAGGTTAAAATAGTCTGTTTAAAATAAAAAGAGATCAGTAGTTAGTGTGGTTATTTTACAGGTTTTCTATTTTTTCTCTTAATATTACCATCAGTTGGAAGTTTTTCCCAAACCAGTATAGAAAGAAAACTATGAAGGCCACTTAAAACAGAGCCAGTCATGTATGCAGCTCTCCAAGTCTTCCCACTTTGTTTCCCTTAGTAAGGGTGAGGAGTGTGTGATGAAGCAGTTGTTTCACTGGAGTGAGAGTTACTTGGTTGAGTAGAGGTAGAGATCGCCCTTAACCTCTCCTAATCTGTTTTCTCAAGAAACTCAAAAATTAAGTGGAGGAAGAGGAAGTCAGGCAGTAAATGAAGTCATCTTCTTGAGCTGCTCATGTAGTCCATCACCTCTCTCATTATGCTCATTGTCATGGTGCATCTAAAAAATCAAAGGCCAGTAGAGTTGGCATTAACTGGTTTCCTCTCCTGCCAATCTAAAGTGACCAGAAGGGTCCATCATTTCCCCAGTCTGACCTAGGGAGAATGAATGCTGTTCTTCTTTTCTTAATCCTCCCCTTCTTCCTCATGTCAATCAAGGAACCAAAGGCTAACCAAGAACTTAGACAAGGTTTTTTAGTTTACATCTTTACCCTGGTTATTTCACAGTATTTGTTTAATTATCACTTAAATCTGGAAGTGTATTTGGACTTCAAGATCCTCCTCAGTTGAAGCAGCTAGTTTTTTATTGGTGCTGTATTAAACTTTATGGCCACTGCTTAAAACTGGTCAGATTCTCCTTAGGTGTCAAATATGAAATACTACTGCAACTCAGGCTTGAAAACGTCTGTCTTAGTCTCTTAGCTGTCATGTTGGTGATGTGACAAATAAAATATTAGGATGTCACTATTATGAGATTGCTTTGAAGCGTCAATAATTTTCTCCACAGAAAATGGAAAGATGACATGAGAAATTTGCTATCACAGTTGGTATGGAGAGACATTGTTTTGTACTTCAGGCTGCAACCAACATTTTTCTTGCATTTTTGTTGCATGCAATCTTTTCAGATTTATTTAAGTGAAACTAATTCCTCTTATTGCCCAAGAAGCAAAGTACAACATGCACCCAAGAATGGCAATTCTGAGGTGTATTTCATCCTTGGTTACATGCCCTGAGAAGATGTAAGCCTCATGATTGACTGTAGTACAAATTCTGTTGGATATTCATCATTTGGGTTTTTGGTGGCTGAGGTTCATAAGGAATCCCCTATGCCCGAAGGAGCTCATGGGGGTTTTCCCTTTAATCTTAGACAGATGCAAGGCTATTGCTTAGTTACCAAGGGTTCCTGTGCAGACATGTTTGGTTTTTCTTACAGCGAAGGGGGTACAAAAGCACTCAGAGTAGTTGGGTCATGAAGTTTAATGTCTCAGCAAGAGGACCTTGAATACTTGACATCATACATGCTGCTACTAAACCTATTTGCGATGCATAAACACAAGGAGACCTCAGGGTTTTCTTAGTTTCCTGGTTTGGTTTTTTTGGTTGGTTTTTGTTTGCTTGTTTGTGGATTTGGGGTGAGGGGACATGGATTTGTTTGGTTTGGTTTTTTGTTTTGTTTTGTCATGCAGAAAGGCTACATTTGTCTTTCTTTTCTATCTTTTGCATGGTCATAGAAATTTCAGAAAGTTGTTTGAAAACATGTATTTTTTTTCTTCTAAAGGTGTTTTTAAAGGTGTCCTAAATTAACAAACTTTCTTATTACATTGTAGATTGTTGCATTCAATGCTGAGCTTCTTTGTTGCAATGGTTTGGAATTTTGGTAGGAAATTAGAAGTAGTTGCTTTCCATGCACCAATAACTTCAGTTGTCAAAAAAAAAAAAAAAAAAAAAGAAACAACAAGTGTAAATAGTGATCATCTTTGGGAAATCTTGTAGCCTTTGGTAGTATTTGTAAAGTGTTTTCTGAGTCCAATGTTGCATTTAATTCAGTGTGAGAATTTGTTTTAAATAGCATTGACTCTTCTTGATAATAGTTTCAACAGTTTTCCAGTTTTGTTTAATTGCTTTAAGACAGTAAAATAACTTATCTTTTAATAGTCAGATGTTGTACAATAGGTGGAAGTTTCTTGTCTGTTAGCATTGTGTGACTAAATTGAGGTCTGCAATAATTTTGCTATTGTGCTTTTGAGTGAGCTTAATCTGGGCAGGTAGGAGGGGCATTTGTTAGTGATGGGAAGGTTTACAAAACTGACTGTGAATCAGTCCCACTGTCACTGGAATTGTCACTGCTGGAAACTTCAGATTCTGACAGATTGGTGTCATAAGCTGTGTGTCTACTGACTCATCACCACTAATTTTTCCACCAGTCACTTTTGATGAAGGCTATTTTGAAAGAGTAGTTACAGCAGCTGTTTCAAATGTATCACAGGGAATGGGCATGTTAAACACAGTAAGACTGCTCATAAAATACTGCTATCTGTGCTATGTTTTGGGATTTGTTTCTATGCCAGTAACATCTTTCCTTATCCTGGTTAAAAAATGAGCAGCATTTTTTCTTGACAAAATCAAAACCAAAAAAGCCACTAAAGCCCCAAAATGAACAACAACAACTAAAAAAACCCCAACCCAAAACCGCAAAGTGAGAATAATTTGAATATTGCATAGATGCTGTTATCATGCTTTTTTTTATATTAACAAGGCCCAGTTACAAAGCTTGTGTTGTGCTGTAGGACAGAAGCATTTAAGACTCTCACTAGCTGCCCCTGATCCATCTCCAGCCATATGCTGCTGTTCATGAGGTGGCTGTGTATAGTGGCATTAAAGTGACAGATGTCGGCCACAGACAGGGAGGCAGGAATAGGGGAGATGATTCTACAAAATTACCAATGCAATTTCTCTTACCTTCCCTGTGTTCAGAGAGTGACCTAGTTTTGTGGGTTGTCTTTTTCACCAGTCTGAGATAGATTGATGAAACAAGCTTTAGTAGGTGTGTTTGTCCCATGTAGTATTTTTCAAGTAGATGTGAATGCATTGTGTGCTCCCAGAGTCTCAGAAACAAACCATCCCTTTAAGGCCTGTGAAACTGGATTTCTCAAGCCATGGCTTAAAACTTGCTCATTAGAAGCTTGCATTTCCTTAAAAATTGTCATAGCTAAGCCTTGGCAGCTGCTGTGGTATTAAATCAGGTTCTGAGAAAAGGCAGCCGTATCAGCCATGACAGACAAATGTTTGTGGGATTTATTAAAGTGTTCAGTCTTCAAACTCAATCATTTTTGAAATATTTAAATATCAAATTAAAATATATTTACCTTTAGGTGCTATACTAATGACCTTAGTCTGGACTATGTTTTCATTCATTTTAATATAATTTGGGGGTGGTTAAATTTGACAGATATTTTGGGTAGTCCATCTGTGGTGTTTAAGCAATGACTTTGCTTTTTTCTGCATCTGTAAATTCTTAGGCAATTTATCAACAAATGAAAGCCATATTTAGCCATGTTCAACTGGAATTGTAAAACAAAAGTACAGTCCTAGGTGACTGAGAGATAGCAAAATTCCTCTAGCATTCTGATGCTGTTCTTATTTCCCCAAACTGTCTGTTTAAAATTATGTTGCTTTCCTAAGTGTCTGTAAATTTGGAGTGAGCACAGAAATTGTCAAATGAAAACTGTTTATTGAAAAAAATTATATTGGGCTAACAGTTCAAGACATTGCTGCTTGAAATGTAAGAGCCTTCAATCCCCCCAAGACCCACAGATTAAGTAATGTCTCTTGAATCCTTTGTTTGTGTGACTGATTGAAACAAATGTTAAAAGTCATATTTAAACACAGTGGGTTTGGATTGATAAATTGTTAGTTGTTTTAAAAAGATATAAAAAGAAAAAAGCAATATAAAAATATTGAATAAATTTGGGTCATTTAGTAGATGATAGAATTCATCTCTGTACATTTAACCAGAAAACTGCAGCAGTAAATAACATATTTGAATGTTTTTTTAATTGTTTATGCACTAATTAGGCTACAGAAAGTGAGGCTGGTGATATGGATCTCAGTGGATTGCCAGAGACAGCTGTGGATTCTGAGGATGATGATGATGAAGAAGACATTGAAAGGGCATCAGATCCTTTGATGAGTAGGGATATTGTAAGAGACTGCTTGGAGAAAGACCCAATAGACAGGACAGATGATGACATTGGTAAGTATTGCAGTGTAGTAAAATTTTGTCAAACATGTTCTTCTTCACCTCCAAAAACTTTAATTTTTGAGCTTGTGGTTTTATTTTAATCATTGGCCTTTTTAATTGATAAGGTTAGTGTTTATTGTTATTGTTTTTTGTATAAGTATATGTATAATGTGAACAATTAAAGAAAATGCATATAATATGGGTGAAACCTATTACTTGCTGGCCTTTTTGATCTCAAGCTTCAGCTTCTAATTGATATCAGAGCAGGTTTATGAAGGAGATGTCATTGAAAACTGGAAAAAGAACCTTGGCAAAGGTGACATTAATGTCAGCACTGCTTCTCACAGTATATTTTTAATTGTCAGTTGTGACATTGTGACTTGATATTTGTTGCAAACATTGGAGCCTTTAAAACCTTAACATAAATGTGCATCTAATCAAACTAATTTGCTATGTTAACATAGGAGTAAACACATTGAAAGCAAAGCAGAACTAGAATCCAAATTTTAATCTTATCTGTTTCACTGGGGGAGATATTTTTCTTTTATTGAAGTATGACTAAATGATGATTAAGGTTGATTATCTGATGATTAAGGGACTAGAGCATCTCTTATGCAAGGAAGGTCTAAGAGGGCTTGGGGCTCTTCAGCCTGTCTCAGCCTCATTAATGTATAGAAATACCCTGGGTTGAGGGTGTAAAGATGATGGAGCCAGAGTCTTCTCAGTAGTGCCCAGTGAGAGGACAAAGGGCACAAACTAAAACACAGGAGGCTCCATCAGAGCACTAGGAAATGCTTTTTTTCTGCTGAGACTTAGGCCTGGGAGAGGTTATCCAGAGAGGTGTTAGTATTCCTCCTTGAAGATATTCAAAAGATGTTTGGATGGGTTCCTGGGAAACTGGCTGTAGGGTGGCTCTGCTTGAGCAGGCAGGTTTGACCAGATGACTTCTGGAAGTCCCTTTTAACCACAACCTTTCTGTAATTCAGAGTAAATAAAAAAATAGAGAAAAGATGGGGTCCTACTGAACTCTTTCAGTAGACATTTTAGATCAAACTGGATGCAAAAACGATTTTGGGGCATATAATCACTTGGCAGGACTGCTAAAATTAAGTTTTGTAGTTATGAACAGCATAAAAAATGAAAATACAGGAAGCTCACTGTTGAGTAGAAGTGCAACTCAAGTGCAGGTAGAAGACAGAGCAGCAGTAGTCACCTTTAAGACAGCAATCCTGTCTGGTCCATCTGAAAGGAACTTTCTGGTGAAACCACCAGACAATGATCAAGTACAGTTTACTGTTAAGCCTAGACTAGGAGGTGTTGGCTTTACCAAACAACTTGCTCAGTTTTGTGACATTTGTCTTGCTGTGTTTTATATAGTTCTAGTCACAATGAAATTATTGCCCTGACTGGGGTATTAAAAATATCACTGGTTATATTCAGAGCTATTGGTTACATTACAATCCTTCCATTATGCTGACTTTTACTTTGCAGGGTTTCTATTGATGATATGACCAGCCAGTCTGTGTCTACAAAATACCCAGTAATTAAAACAGGCCACTGTACATGATTTATTAGTATACAGAAACGATTGTGCAGCATTTTAGCTTAAGCAGCCTCAGGCATCTTGCTGAAGAACTGTCTTTACAGTGCTTTGTTGTTTTGACATGCACGACTCAGTGGGCTTTTTCTCCTTCAGAACAACTACTGGAATTCATGCATCAATTGCCTGCTTTTGCCAACATGACAATGTCAGTGAGGAGAGAACTCTGTGCTGTGATGGTGTTTGCAGTTGTGGAGAGAGCAGGAACTATTGTACTAAACGATGGGGAAGAGGTCAGTAGAAGTTGCTTTTGACTCTCCTATTATACCAAACATTCCAGATTCCACACAGTTAAGATCCTCTTTTGTTACTTAAAAAAAGGAAAAAAAGAGAAAAAAAAAACCAACATTCAGGTAAATCAGAACTCTTTTTGTTCTGGATTTTCTGAAAGCTTTTGTTTAAGCGCTACACATTTCTTAAGCAATAAAACCAGAAAGCATTCTCTGTAGTGTACTAAATGCTTCCTGCCTATTTGAGCTCATCTGGGGACTTTATTTCAGTGTTCAAGTGCTGTTTTAAAACTTCCTCTTATTTTATTTTTTCCACAGTCTTGCATTACCTCTTAATAGTAAAGATGAGCTTAAGATCCCAGTTTTCTTGAGCTGGAAATAGCTCTACATTTAAGGAAAATTAGCTTATTAATTGTTAACAGGTGCTAGAAAATAAATTTTGCCTTAGAACAGTTGTGAGAGTTGTATTTATATAGTATGATATTAAAATGTTAAGTGATTTGGTCTTCACATATCCTGCAATATTTGATTTGTAGCTGGATTCCTGGTCAGTCATTTTGAATGGCTCTGTGGAGGTGACATACCCTGATGGAAGAACAGAGATATTGTGCATGGGGAACAGTTTTGGTGTTTCCCCCACCATGGAAAAGGAATATATGAAAGGAGTGATGAGAACCAAAGTGGATGACTGCCAGGTAGTGTCTGTGGTACATGCAAATTCACACTCACACAGGTGTAGTGCAACTCAATAATGAGACCCAGTTTTATTTTAAACTGAATACATGTAAAATATCCAGTGGGTAACCCTGGACAGTAGTTGGGCAGTATGGCTCCTGCATACTCACAGCTTGGGAAATGGAGTTATCTTTATCTGGGTAAAGGACCATTTGCATAAAGATGTTTGTCTACATGATTTTTCTAGAATTTGAGGGCCACCAGCCATCCATCCATTGCTTCCAATGTTCCTTAGTAGGATCTCAAGGTCCATTAGCCATGCCAGGCTCCTTCCCTTCTGCAGCTAATAGCCATTCTTCCTTACTCAACTCAGCTACTGAATATCAGAGTAATACAAACTTTATCTCCTCTGGTTTGAGTGAAAGATCTAATTTTGGCTAATCTGACCTTTCAAGGAAAAAGCTTTGATGTTTACTGTAATACAAGCAGTCAGATGTAAAGAATGCTTTTCATAGCATAAAACTACTGGCTGAATCTGGTTATGTGGTTGCTATTTGCTTATTCCCATCCAGAAAATTATAGCAGAGCTGTGGGTGAATTAAGCATTTTGCTTGGTCCTGATGGCTAATTAGCTCAAGTAAATGACCTTTAAAAGGGGTGAAAATGTGTGTTCATAGAGTCACCTGGTTTAGCTTGCCCATCTAAGTCCCAAAATGTGCATAAATGGTTTCTCATTAGAGTAATGTTTTCAGCAAATCCAAACCTGGAACTTCTGTTTCAGCTACTACTAGCTGCTGGAAAAATGAAATGGTGTGTAAATGAATTTAAAGAGAAAATACTGTCTCTGATTCTTGGGCTCTTGTCCTAAGTATGTACATAAGGATTTAACAACGTTTCAACCATAAGAAGCACTGTTCCTCTCAGTTAAATACCCAAATTCATATAATAAGGCAGTTTAACCTTGCCCCCCAAAAGAGACAAGTGTATAACAATTTGTGTACAATGTAGTCTTTTTCCAATTTGTTGTGGTTGGTCTTAATTATATTTGCACAGTGTAGGTATTAGGAACATTCTTGAGATATTTATTCTTGCACTTATTCTTGGCTGAACTGATGATTGTAGAAAATAATTTTCCTGCTGTATGCTTTAAGCCAAGAAGTAATTTCTTTCTTCGTGCCTGCACTATTTAATTGAATGAATGTTATTTTTCTTACTAATTGACTTCAATAAAATAACTATTAAAAAAGAAGATTATTTAGCAAAACAATAGCCACAAAAAATAAAAGCTGGGTTTCCACTTAACTCTTCCAAACACCACAGATGAGCTGGGCTTTCATCTCCAGCAGTGGGGAGGTCAGAGCAGCTGAACAAGAATGGCTGGGAATACTAAATCATATTGCTCTGATGGATCTTGGTGTCCTCTAACTGCAGGATTGTATTGGCAGTACTGTGCCTGTCTGTTCATCTGCTTGTTAAGGCTGAACTGTTGGAAAGACAAAAACTACTGGAAAGGCTCACTGCAGGTTGAGGAGCTACTTTATCTTGCCCATTGATTGAGTACTTGCACCTTGAGTCTAAATGGTCTTCTGAAGATTTAACCTTTTAATGCTGGTGTGTGATGATTTTTCCAGTTCGTTTGCATAGCCCAGCAAGATTATTGCCGCATCCTCAATCAAGTGGAAAAGAACATGCAGAAGGTGGAAGAGGAAGGGGAGATTGTGATGGTGAAGGAGCACAGGGAGCTGGACCGCACTGGAACGAGGAAAGGCCACATTGTCATCAAGGTAAAAGGAAAAGAGAGAGTCTCTTGAAAAAGTCTGTGTTCTGTAAACCTCATAACTCGGCAAGTTAGGGTCAGAATCAGTTGAGATGTATACTGTAGAAATAAATGTTTGAAAATGGACTGTTAATATTTCTAGATGTTTAAAAAGAATTATGCATGTTGACAACTAGGTGATTTCTATAGAGATAAATTACATAATTTAAAATTTTTTATATTTCTTAACACAGTGGTCAAGCTGTTATGTTTGCTTAGCACATCAGTTAATGGATGGCAGTATTTCTAGTGTGATGAGTCTTCAGTATGCTACAAGAAAACAAATTTGCATGTGTTGAAAATGTGTTAATAAGTATGATTTTTCAATTTTTTGCTTTCAATAGGGAACAGCTGAAAGGTTAACAATGCATTTGGTGGAAGAGCACTCTGTGGTAGACCCAACATTTATAGAAGACTTCCTATTGACATATAGGACCTTTCTTTCCAGCCCAATGGAAGTGGGCAAGAAGTTGTTGGAGTGGTTCAATGACCCCAGCCTCAGGGATAAGGTGAAAATCTCCTGAATTATTACCATTTGCACTGAAATATAAGCTAAAATCTCCTGAATTGTTACCATTTACATTTAAATATAAGCTAATAAGAATAAAATATGCTTTAGAGAGAATGACTAAATTGAATAAGATACAAATAGCTGGTGACATATTTTAATGGTAGAATATATGGCTAAAACTAAGAACATTTATTTCCCTTATTTTATTTAAATATTACTGTGTTCATGCAAGGTAAATTACCCATGCTTTATCTTGCTGTGTTTTTACAACTTAGTTGCCTACAGGTATACAGGAAGCTTTTTTTACAATTGTGAGTATTTTTATTTAATGTAATTCAGTAGAATTTTATTGTGTCTCCAAGTTTGAGCATATAACTAAGTTCTGTGTTTTCTGTACATATTGTTAGTTAATTCAACATGGTAAAAATGATTTTTTTAAAAGAGAATAGGAAATTGATGCATTGTTAAGAATCTGTTGTGCTTTATGTAGCATTAAAAAAGCTACCAAGCCCAACCCAAACACAAGAAAGCAATCAGATATCTTCCCTAAACAAAATTTCCATGATGGAAGAATAAGGCACATCCAGTTTTGGCACACTGGCCATTGAGGCTTTATCATCCTTCAAACTGTATTTCTTTATTTCCTCTTGTATGGAACTTCTTCTTATGTTAAAGAATACTAAAAATTTCCTGATTTGTGTAAATTTGAAACCATGGGAATTATATTAGTACAGTGAAAAAGAAATTTAGTTTTCAGCTTTTATTTAAATCTGGGTATTTCTTCCAGAAATATTAGCATAGCCTTGACAGAAGGATCTTCTATATGACAGAGGATAGGCTTTGCAGCTAATACTGCTCAGAGTTATGATATTGGAGCTCATCTTTAAAGTTATGTTGCTTGTCCTCCAATGGACAATCCCCTCAGCCTCTAAAAGCATGAGCCAGCACAGTTGCTTGTATCAGTCTGAACACAGAACAGCTTTGTTCTGCTGCCTCAATAACCAACCTTTTCTGACCTCCAGCAGCACTGACAGAAAGGCAAGAGGCAGAGAACAGCTTGGCACAAGTGGAGATAAGCAAGTAGGGAATAAGGAATCTGGAATATTTTGGCTGTTTTGTACTGGGTGCTGATAGGCAGTAAGGTGTGAGTGAAACTTCCTGGAGATGATGAGTACTCAGGAGCATTCAGAGTGGGACACTGGACATCCAGCCTTAGCAATGATTTTGCTCTGCAGCAAGTTACTTGATTTTACAGCTTTAATCCTCTTTTAATGCTGTTCCTGATTTGTGACACAAGTAAGAGCATTTGTCTTGAAGTCAGAGTTCAACTCCTCCCAGCTCAGTGTCCTCTGGGTGTAGATGAGTAAGTCCCAACTCTAAAAGCAGCATTGACAGTGAAGCTGTCACTGCAGTAGTTTAGAATACATTGCGTGGTACAGCTTGCAACTTCCCAGACAGTTTTAATAATCTGCAATTACCCTAAATTTAACCAGACATTGTCTGGATCTTCCAGTGTCATCCACAGTAATGAAAAATATCAAAACTGTTTAACAGGAATGAAGTTCAATTTCAAAGGTGCGGAAATCTCAAGTATTTTCCTGTGGCTGGGAGCTGCAGCATGTAGAGCTGGCTAGTTGCCTTCAGTTGAAATCTGAACTTGAGGAGTTCTGAAGTGTTTGGTTAGTTTGGTCATTAATTTCAGCACTTCTTCTGAATTAATTTCCTTTCTGGGGTAAAAGGAAAACTACTTAGAAACTTTGAGGGTGGCAGGGATTGGTTTTGCATGCCTGGTGTCAGACCTTTAGCACATGGGACTGCAGAAGTTTGGATTTTGTACAGACACGAAGAATGGGTGGGGATTAGCACTAATTAAAATTAGTATGAGACTTGTAAATTGTTTGAGACTTTGTTCTTAAGCATTAGGTTTTGAAATGTTTAGAGATTTATCCCTACTGATTTACTTTCCCAGCATAAAAGAAGAAATGCAGCTGTATTTTTAGAGGTAGCATTGAGTGGCACAACTGTTTTGGATTCAGCAACTTTTTAAAAATAGCATGAATCAATACTAATTCAAGACACCAAAACACTTTTGTTTTGTCAGGACAACTGCTGCTGATATTCCAGGTCAAATCACATACTAAAAGAAGAATATCAGAGTAAAAGCATATAGTTTTAAAAAATGCAACTCTTATTTTGTGGCTTTGCCTTCATTAGTATTAATTAATAATATTTCTTCAGATTTTTTCCTAAGAAACTGTAAAATACCAGTTAAGATTCTTCTCAACTCTATCATCAAAATTGCTTGGGGGGAGTAGCCAGTGGAGGGAAAAAAGGAGGAGTAAATGGAAAGATTGGCTCTAAGGAAAGGAATTGTTGTTTTTGCTGTTAAAACATCTTTCCTGCTTCTTGCAATATCTTGTTTTTCCTGCCTCTATAAACATAGAGGAGCACTTTTACAGAGCTAAATGACAAATGAAGTTAATGGTGGCACATCTAAAGACTTAGGAGATTCAAGAGCCAATATTAGGCTGTATTGTAAGCTTTGTGATCCTGTGCTTGGAGAACTAAGCAGATTTGGAAATGTACATGAACAGGAAATTGTTATAAGTCAGAAGTGGATCTACCTTGTTGCCTTCTACCTGTTGTGCCTATTTCTTATTAATAAAATTTGATACAGCCAGTGTTTTCTGACTTGCAGCATTCATTATGAAATACAGCATACAATTGCTTATACAAGTGAAAGCAATTTTGATACTTATTTTTTTCTATTCTCCTGATATATAATTGCATATTAGTGAAGTTTGATTTGGATGTATATAATAATATAATAGTATAGTAATATAGTATATAATAATACATTTGTATATGTATTATATAAGATTCCAGTGAAAATTTACAGGAGCTATAATGACCAGTATTTTTAAAGGACTTGGCACTTAGTGTTGTTCTGAGTATTCCAGCAATGTATTTATAATATTGATGCATTTTCAGGTTACACGGGTAGTATTGTTGTGGGTGAACAATCACTTCAATGATTTTGAAGGAGATCCTGCTATGACTCGATTTCTGGAAGAATTTGAGAACAATTTGGAGAGGGAGGTAAGAGTGAGGGTTTTTTTCTGACAACTTGGGATAACAGGGAATAGCCAGGCTGTTGTTATATATAACTTACTATGCTTTTCTCTTATAGAAAATGGGTGGACATTTGAGGCTGTTAAATATTGCTTGTGCTGCTAAAGCTAAACGAAGATTGATAACCTTAACAAAGCCATCTCGAGAAGCCCCTTTGCCTTTTATCTTGCTGGGAGGGTCAGAAAAGGGATTTGGAATCTTTGTTGACAGTGTAGATTTTGGTAGCAAAGCTACAGAAGCAGGCTTGAAACGTGGAGACCAGGTATGTAATTTTAAAATGTGTCCCTCCATTACCCCCTCCTCTTTTTTTTGTTTCCTTTCTCTTCACTACATGAAAATTTTTCAAACTTGTTTGAATTTTAGATATTGGAAGTGAATGGTCAAAACTTTGAAAACATTCAGTTGACAAAAGCCATGGAAATCCTTAGAAATAACACTCATCTGTCTATCACTGTGAAAACCAATTTATTTGGTAAGTTTGTCTGCATTGTTCATTCTAGTTTTAATAGAGATCTAAGTTTTTTTAATAGTTTAAAATAGTTTTGTTTGAAACTCTTTTGTACTGGAGAGAATAGAAAAAGGAAACATGAAGGTCCTGAAATACCTAGGTTCATAATTGCAAAGAAAAATTTCTGAGTAGGGATTTACATGATGTGACTTCCCTCTCACAAGTGTATGTTTCTGGATTAAGAGGAGCTATTTTGACCATGTAGCTCAAACTTTAAAAACCTGCTTGTATATATAATGTTTAGTTCTCTCTTAAGAAAGAAGCCTTTTCAGGCATTGCAGCTGATCAGTTGTCTTATTCTGTCTGCTGAATTTACTCATAGTTTTTCAGCCCACTCTAAGTTTAACAAGCTCAAGACTATTACAACCTTTCCTGACAGCTAAGTGAAGATTCTTTCTACCCTCTGTATTTGTTCTCTACATATTTCCCTCTAACAAGTACTAAAGTACACATGAAGAGTCTTCAAGCAGCTCAGGACCTCAGTTAGCATCATAAGTAGTGAATAGATTGGGGTTTGGTTTGGTTTTTTACCACTGGGTACTTGGATTACTTACACAATTTAGTGATGTGCTCCTTGAGTATCTCTTTCAGGATCGGGTTCTTCATCACAAGTAAGTAGGGCAGAATATCACCACAGCACATCGCTGCACTAACTGAAGATTTAGCTTGCCTATGTTATCTCCAGAAGTCATTGGCCAAAAAGTCTTAAAACTCATTGTTCTTGGACTTTTTTTTTTTTTTGCTTTGCAGTAATTATTCTAATATTTCAGTTGTTTCTAATAATTAGAGACATTTCTTGATATATTTGGACATGCTTTTTTAGCCAGATGTTCTTGTTTCTCTGTGTTAAGTTCTGTAGCTATCCTCCTCACACTGGGTGTTTGAATTTCATGTGTTGCTTTACTCTGTTAAAGATTAAACTCCATTTCTTCCTTGCTTCAGAAGTGTTTTTCTAATTTTTTTCCTATCTTGTGTCTCCAGTGCAAATAATGAAATCAGATTATAGTACAGTCCCAGAGCAGTTATTTTCTGTGTATTGCATGCAGAGTTTCTTCTCCAAAAATCCCAAAAGCAGTTTCCTTTTTTCAACAGCATCTTCTTATCTTTACCTAATTTCTCTCTCCAGCATCTAAGTCCTATTCAACAGTACAGTTATTGGCTGGGTTTACTCTCCTCCACTTCAGTGTCTTACTTCAAGCTTTTGAAGTCTCTTGGTAATTTGTTGTACCTCTAGATATGAGAGAATATTAAGGACAGAATTAATAAAAAACAGTAAAACATAGCCCCTAATACTCATCCTTAGTTAGTTGCCATTGTTGCTATGTTTTTCTACAATTCCTTAGTTTTAATTATCACTTTTTATTTATTATTACAAATCAAGTCATCAGTGGATTTTTCCATTTTTGTATGGACAGTTCCTCTTTAACACTCAGAATACATGACTTGCTCTCCAGTTCAGTTTTGTATGATTTATTTAAATGTATTGGGGTTTTTTTGAGGCTTGAAGTTGCAGTAGAAGAACTAATTTACAAATTTATCAGATATTTCTGCCTCAGAGATGACTCTTTGCTAGGGAGCTGAGGGACAATGAGAGGTTTTTTTGGTATTTCTGGCAGATGGATACAACAGCCCTGTCAAACATCCAAGGTGTCTCAGTAGTCTCCTGCTTTATTTTCCTTATGGCTGTGTTGCTGTTTTCCTTTTTTGATGCTGTTGCTAATAATTTCTTGTCCATCTGAAAGCTTTTGTTGCTGCCTCTATGTTTAAAATTTCCTTCTCATTTTTATTTTTCTATCTCACTTTTCTCTAATGTGCTCTTTTTATACATGCTGCTTTTCTGCAAAAGCCTTTGTCCTTAGACTAAAAAGTCAAATTCCTTCTGTTGATACCATCCGTGTAACCATGTGGGCACCTGTGTATTTCTCTTCTAGGCTGGGCCAATCAACTGTTTTTCTGATTCATACTACAGAAAATGAATGTTATTTTTAAGAGCAAAAATGTTTTTGAAGTCTTATACCTAAATTAATTTAATGCTGAAATTGACCGAATAGCCTATTTTTTTTTTTAATGATTAATATTGAACTGGTCTGGTGCACAGAGCTTTCTTTTACATTTTTGTCCTTTTTCTTACCTCCATTTTTCTGTCTTGTGCAGTTTTTAAAGAACTCTTAACAAGGTTGTCAGAGGAAAAAAGAAATGGTGCTCCCCACCTGCCTAAAATCGGTGATATTAAAAAGGCGAGTCGTTATTCCATCCCTGACCTTGCTGTTGATGTGGAGCAGGTAATAGGATTAGAAAAAGTAAATAAGAAAAGTAAAGCCAACACAGTTGGGGGAAGAAATAAGTTAAAGAAGATACTTGACAAGACTCGAATCAGCATTCTGCCTCAGAAACCATACAAGTGAGTTTATTTCCTCCTAAATATTTCCTTTGCATTAAATTATAAGAATTCCTAATGAACTTATAATTTGTGATGATACTTTTTTAGTTATTAATACAAATCATGTTTATATCTGAAAAAATATCAGAAAAAGCCATTCTGAATATTTGAGCAAGCATAGACTGCCAACAGTGCAGCTCCTGACATCAATTTAGATGTATTTTGTTTCTTATAGATCAAGTAATGACCAAATACTTCTTTATGTCGTTTTCCTTTTTCTTTTAAGAGGACTGTTAACTGAAATTATTTCAGAATAATTCTGCCAGCAGGTTACTTGCTAAGGGTTGGTATGAGCTAAGATTTCGATGTATCCACATTCCAGTGGTGTATAAGAATTTTTATGTACTGCTGTAAGGAGTGTGAGGTTAAAATTTTAATTTGGGTTCTTTGATAGAATTGTGTGTGGTTTTTTAGTTTATTTTTTTTAATGAAAGCAAAATATGCTATCTGATAGCTTTTATTCTATAAACACATTTTAGAAATAGAGTTCTGAAAATTGCTGGCAACAATAGAAGAGTGAATTTTATATGATATTATGGGAACCTGGTTCTTGGCCAAGGCAAATGGTATTGATGGGGGAAAAACGAATGGTAGAGGGTAGTTGTGTGATCAGTTTTCTCTTGCATTTTTCTTTCCTGTGTCCCACTAAGGAATAAACTATTATGTGTAAATGAAAAAAAAAAAGACACTTGTGCTGAAAATGAAGGGCTTTTTTCCCTGCCATTACTTAAAAAGTTTGCTTAACTGATGTTAGATATTGCCTACTAAATGAAAACCATTCTGAAAATTATATAGAGAATTTTAGTAATAATTTATTAAATTAATATAGACTGTTATACACAAATAATGGCCGTTTCTTGAATTGATGGCAGTACCTTTCCAATAGAGGAGAATCTGTAAATCCTCTGTTTGTGTTGTTTGTCTTTAGCATGTTTTCCTTTATTTAACTGGTCTTGCATGTGTGTTTCTCTGATGAGCTGTGCATACTTAGGTCTTTCTGCATTGGTCACTATGGTTCATAGCATTTGCATAAAATTTTCATGTTGATTTTTTTTTTCCTTTATGTACGTTCATTTTTATACTTTTTCTGTGCAGGGACCTCTTTGGGTAAGATTCAGAAAAACTTGACCTATTTTATTTTCTTTTGCTAGCTCTGCTTTATGTGTTATATATAGCAGTTTGTCTGCAAAGCCTCTTGACATTCAGTTGTTTTTGTCTGCAGAGTTTCTGCATAGAGATCTGTAGCTATAGAGTTTAGTGTTTGTGCTTTTCTTTCCTCTATCGTGTAAAAGCATCAGTCTCATTCTTCCTTTTAATTACTGGTGTTGAATATATTAAGGGACTTCACCTAGTTTCACATTTTTGCATATAAGAAAATCAAGAGGGGTGAGAAAGCTGATTTACTCTTTAGTTAAAGTAGGCATTTAAAGACTCCACGACTCAGCTGGCTTGGGAGGTGAAACTGTTCACTGTTTTTTGAGTTTGAAGGCTCCAGTGCCTTGAGGATGTAGCCAGACAAAACCAATCTTTAAACTAGAATGAGGTCAGTCTTAGAGGGAGCTTGTCTGCTTCATGAGACATCAAATCAGTATACCAAAGATGAATCAGTTTGAGCAGGACTTCCTTCAGTCCTGCTGTTTAGTTCAATAAGGTTAAATAACTTCCCAAACTGAGCAAACAGCACCATTTCCTCTGCACCTACAGGGAAATCTTCTCTTCAGTGTCTGTGAGACATCTCTTGGGTTACAGGTACAATCTCCACTGGAGCTCTTTGTTTACTTTTCTGACACAGAGTGATTTTGTGGTCTGTAGGCTCAATTGGTCCAAAAAAGGATTAAACACAATTCCCACCTCCCTCTCTGGTGAAGTTCTGCCTGGTCCATAGAGCAGCATCCCAGACAAAGCAGCAGCCCCTGTCTCTCTCCTCTCTGCAGCCCTGCAGTGGGGTCCACAGGATTTTGTGTTCTGAGGGAAGCAGCATTCAGATACTTCTGTCATTTCATTATCCCTTCTACCCTGTTTGTCATTCAACAGGAAAGTTATTTCTTAGTTAATGTTAGTGTCTCCCTGCATGGCAGATGCATACAGAAAGCAATATAAATGCTGCTTCCTTAAAACCACAATCTTCTTTCATTGGCATAATAAAAATATTTTACCTAACAGTAGATCTTCATGGGACCTGGATTTTTTTAGTGTTGCCCTTTTTATCTGATATTTCTAGACTTCATTACTTGTTTGCATAGGTTAGAACTCAGATTTCAATTTAAGTTTTAAAAATAGAGTAGACTGAGTGTAAAGTAAATGATTTCCAATTTCTTATATGAATACTTAAACTCAAGCACAATTTTAAACACTTCTTTTGCTTTTAAACCTAACATTTTCAGAGTTGATCCACTTTACTGAAGCTGCCTCAGTCATAACATACAGGATAGGTATAAGATTATATAAACTGGTGAACTGCAAAAGGAATGCATAATGCAAGTGTAACTATTAATATAAGATTCACACTGTCTTAATTTGATTTGAATTTGGAGAAAATACTGTTGTTGGCAGTATTTATGAAATCTGGTATATAGTAGTTTAGAACCACCAGAAAACATTTTGAGGTACTAGGGCTGCAGGGTTTTTTGTTTGCTTTCTTTTTTTTAAATATGGAGTGGTTCCTGCTTGAAGGACCTGATATTGATTGCTGGCATCTCTTTTGATTGTAGTGAAGACTTACTTGCTTGTGGCTTAGCAGGAGTGTGCTGTGGGCTGAGTAGGTTATCACTGCTTGTCACAGTATTTTGTGCTTGATGTGGAAGTACAAAAATACAAATGTTCAGATTCACCTTAACTTCTGATTAAGAGAGAATCCTATATCTGTTTCCAGTGGACTTGAGTGTTTCTGTCACTCTCATGGCTTGAGATTTACAATTCATAGAAGTGTTCTGGTAATACAGAGTTATCTGTTTTTTAGAAGGAAAACAGTGAGAAAACCCAAACACAACACAGAGGGATACCATGCATTGCCTTCTCAAAAGCAGTTGTGTCTATGTCATTAAAAATGTGTCTTTAGTGCTCAGATACTGTTCTAGCTTTCCAGACTACTGTTCAATTCATAGCACTTAAAGAAGTGGTACAAGGGTGCACGGTGTAGAGTTATTCATCAGTAAGCACAAAAGGATATTGATGCTGTAACAGCTATCAGGGTAATTATCTAGCTTTTATTACTTCTGTTTAGGTTTTCCAAGGATGGATAGAGACAAAGGCTTAAGTGCCCAGCATTAGGGTACAAGTGGTGATTTGTGTTGCATCATTTAATTTACTAGACTGGCTTAGTTGTAACGTTTGCAATGAAGTCTAAATTCTGGTTTATGCTTTATTCAAATGTGTAGATACAGATTTAGACATGCTTGGCTTTTAGAGAGGTCTTGCCTATACTTGCTACATTTTTAATGTTTTTCACTTTCTATAATGACTGCTATTCAACATTTTACACCCTCTGAGTATTTTATTAAGGGTTTTGATCTGTATATTTAGAGAAGTTCAATGGCTGTCTCCAGCTTTACCTCTTGTGGCTGGTGTTCTGCTTCACGTTATTATGAACTCAAAAGCAATAAGCAAATCAGTGCCTACTATAACAATATGATAGCTCTGTCTCTGATCCATCTAGCACTACTGATCTCCTGTGGAACCCTGCCTTACACAATTTAATGGATAAAACACTTCACCTTCATCACAGACTAGTTTATTTACAGCTGCCAGGTACTTGGAGAGGATACCTATAGCACCCAAGTGTGGCTGTTTAGCTTAGCCTTACCTAGTGTCATTTCAGTCACACAGAGTGGAGAGAAACTCAGAGAAGTGATACAGGGTGGGAAAAGCAAATGATCTCAAATGATCCTCTCTCATCTGTCTGTTGACAGATCTTATATAGTATGGTTACAATACATCACAAATATAGTTGCAAATTCCTGTCTGTGATGGGATCAAAAATCTGTGAAGTCCAGGCCTGAAAAGAGCACTGAGGGGACAGCAGTATTACTCAAAGTTTGGGTGATGGGATAGTGCAAGAATGATGAGGTGTGTACCACCTTTTGAACAAACATATTGGCCAAAATCATTAAAAACGAGCCTAGCAACTCCTCAGAGCTTAGTGGTGAGGATCTTCTGGCAGTGTGAGCAGGCAAATCGAGTCACTCTGAGTGGACTGTTCACAGAGCAAGTCCTGTTGTCTGGAGAACTTTGACTTCTAAATAGCAATTGCTGTATCAACAGTTGAAAGTATGAAAATGTAGCACTAGAGACATCACTGCATCCCTCTAGTATAGCCAATCTCTGAATGTCTGTAAGTCCTGATTTTATTTCTTTCTGGATGCAGTGACATTGGAATTGGCCAGTCTCAGGATGACAGCATTGTAGGACTGAGGCAAACAAAGCACATTCCTCCTGCTTTACCTGTCAGTGGAACCCTGTCATCCAGTAATCCCGACCTGCTGCAGTCTCATCACCGCATCTTAGACTTTAACACTACTCCAGGTAAGGATCCTTTTCTTATTGTAGTTCTTGACCTTTTAATTTCTTTTCATAGTTCAGGTTTGGGGTTTTTTTGTGCGTGGATTTGTAGTCTGAAGAGGCATGTGAGTTTTTATTAACTGTTTGCTGTCATACACAAATTAGCCACATATTCATGAGTGAGGATTTATTCCATTTGCTATAATATACTTTACCTACATATAATAGATGTCTGTTTTTCATGTATGCTGTATACAGAGTGCTTCTTACTGCTTGAGTATTCTTGGTCAGTAATAATCTGTTTTGCTTGGTATTTTATAATTTGCCTTGGTGGATCATTGTTTTCAAGACTGCAATATTTTCAAATGGCATAGCAGATCATTAGCTCATAGTAAAGGGAAAGCATATTCGGCTGAGACACAAGACGTGTATTTCGGTTTTTTTCTGAACACACTTATATAATTTGTTCTACATTTGTAAGGGACAGAGTTTCAAAGTTTCTTGTTAGTCACCTTGCCCTACAGCTGTATGCCAGATTCTTTGAATATAAAATCCCTTTCTGAAATAGATAAAAAAATGAACACATTTAGAGAGGATCAAAGCACAGGAGTGAATGAGGGAGAAATAGGGGGAGACTATGAGAAACTTGTGAGCCTTATCTTATAAAAACGGTTTAGCTGGAGCTCCTGGTAGGGTTGGGATTTGGGCTCTTATCTGGCTGCAGGAAGGTTCTTAGTGGGAAACCTTTCCTGAGTTAAGTATCCAAGTCTTTGCTATTAAAATATAGCTTCTGGAGCAGGATATAGTGATGGTAGCTCAGCAGACACTTGGTTATTTTAGCCTAATCTTTAGAGAATTACCTAAAAGTAAAACTGAAAATTCAGTTCCTTCCTAAGACTGAGGGGTTTCAAACATTACCTAAAGGATTAGCTAAAGGGATGGTGCTTAAATATCAGCCTACACACTGGCCAATCATTGTGCTTGAAACTGTGATATTGAACATTACTCCAAGTCAGGTGTTTTAGGGCTAGAGGAGATTGCAAGGAGGCGGTTTTTGATTTTTCCCCCAGTGCCTAAGATTGCTCCTGAGAGACTTGGAAGGTGGATAGTTTTTTTGTATTTTCTCCAGTGACTAGTGTCCAACACCTTGAAGCTATTCTTTATCAGTAAGAGCGTGGTTTTTCATCAGGACTTTTACTATAAATGGGAAATGGATGAAAATTCCTTTCTCTACCTTGCCACTTACCTAGACCAGACAGTTTTAGCTAATTAAAGTGCTAATGCTAAGTGCAGCAAGTGGCCAACTTCCAGAGCTGTGGGCATTGCTGACTCAAGCAGCTCAGACAAACTTCCATGAGAAAGAAAGCCATTGCAGGCCTAAAGACCTTTCAGTGTTACAGATGGAGTTCAGAAAAGCTTAATAAATGAATAAGGTTCAACTGTTTGCATTTTGCATTGAGGGAAGGAGATCAATATGATGTAATGCCGTCACTCCAATGCTTTAACAGTTTGTCTTTGTAGAAAAAATGTATTTCTTCCTTATTAAAAAAAATAATTTTTTTTTTGTTTGGGTCAGTTTTGTTTGGGTTTTTTTTTTTTCTTTTTGGTTAAAATTTGCCTGAATGTCCACACGCTGAATATTTTGACAGTACTTCTAAGGTAATTTTTCTTTTCCTGAGTGGAAAGGAAGGAAAAGGGGGCTTGAAATGAAAATCATAAACCTTAAGGACTTTAGAGATGGCTGCATTGTATATAGAAGTGTTGAATTATATTTCTATATATTTCAAGACTTGAAAAAATTAAAGCCTGCAGTTTTAATTCCTTTTACTACCTTGGTCTAAATTAAAGATGGAAATGGAGGCAGCCTGCAAGAAATTGAATGCACTGGAGGAGAAAGAGAAATGGGTAGAGCAGCTGTCCTTTGAGGCTATGAGAAATATCCCTCAGGATAAAAAATAAAACAACTTGCTCCTTTTAGAAGAGTAGTCTTTGAGGAGAAAGTGTGAACAGCTTGAAATCTGCAAGGAGTCATTTTAGTTTCCCTTCTGATTGGATCAGGCTGTCTCAAATATACTTTTAAAGGTTTATTTTTAAATGTTCAATAGCACTTTGATTTCTCTTTTCTTGTGCTGCCTTTGCTATTTGATTGGAAGTCAAAATAATAGAGTAATGATGAACTGCCAGTCACTGGTATTTTTTCTTTCCCCTCACAATCTTTCTGAGGAATAGATTCCTATCACACAGCATTGCATTCTTCAGCCTGCCACTCCAGTTTCCCTTTTTGAAAACCAGTGAAGGGGGGTGATTACAATTCTCTTCAAGTGTTTTATTTAAAAATTAGTGGGCTGAATTACTTGCTACCATTGCTATAGCTGCAATCATTTCACTTGCTGGCAGACGTCTATGTGTTCTGTGTAGAGCTTTTCCTCACAGCTCTCATAGGTAGGCAGCCTGAGAAATTGGGTGCTAAAATGCAGTGCAAAGATGGGACTCCTCTATTTGCTGTCCTCTGCATTTCTTCATATTGATTTCAGGGACCCAGCAGAGCAGGTTATTTTATTGTTGCACAAAACACTTTATTTCTAGGGACTGTTAAACAATTTCTCACCTTGGTATTGTTTACAGTAGCTTCTCAACTTCACAGCATTTCTTTGGCAAATATTTCTGTAACAGCAAGAGGCAGCAAGATCTGGAGAAGGGTCTGGTTTTGAACAACATCTCCAAAAGCCTGTGTCTTTGGCATCTGCCTTCCTCCAGATGTCAAAAAATGTAGAAAATATTACAGAAAATATTCTGCTCTGTATCCTTCTTCAACTAATTACTGAAGGAAGATGGGTCAGTGTAGAGTTGGTGATAAAAGGCAAAATTGGCTTGCTTGTTGTGAAGTATTTGTGCATTTGACTCAAATGCATAGGATGGGCTAAAAGCTGGCCAGTAATGATATCCTTTATGTGTAACTGATGATGTAATCAGACAGTGTTAGTGTGTTCTAGTATTAGTGCTTCTCAAGCTGCAAAAAACTACTGTGAGTTTCAAAGTTACAGGCTCAGTTGCATGAAATTTGAAAAATAATATATTTAAGCCTAAAAAGCCTTTGTGGCATGTAAATGAACTCATATCAGAGAGATTCATCTTAATGCTTTCCAAATTATTATTTTGGAAACATGCAAGAGCAGTGGGGAGGTGTTCAGTTCTGTTCATTTGTCACAAGATTTCTGCTGCTGAATAGATCTTTCTGTAGTAACTTGAATACATGTTATGCACATTCAGGTCTTGTCAAAAAATCCTCTAGTTGTACTAAAGTGAATGTTTTCACTTAGCAGGTTTTTTTTCCACTATTTTTTCATTATAGTAATTTCAGAAGCCTTCATTTAGATGGCTTCTTGTTATTATATGTTTTCTTGCTTGTATGACTGCTTTAATCTAACAAATTTAATTATTTTTATGAAGAAACATATTAAAGAAAAATGAGTAGATGTCATGCCTCACAAAACTAGAAAAGCTTATTTCTATCAGAGGAAAGAAATTAAATTATTTGAAATACTTGTCAGTTAAAAATACCTGAGGCTAAAAAACCCAATGATGGATACCTGTATAATTTCATTTATCTTTTTTTTTCCCTAATAATACAGTGATAACTACCAAAATTCAGTGGATCAATGGGTTTGGATTTCAATATATTCATGCTCATTAGTTTGTCTGTCCAAACTTGGAAAATTATAATATTTTGTATTATTTATAGCCTAACTAGCTTCTTTTCCTGGATGTTTATAGAACTAGTTTTTAACTGAAGATATTCTTTATCAGTAAGAGCCTAGCTTTTCATCAGGACTTTTACTGAAGTAAAAACTGATAACACTAATAATTAAACTCAATGTGACTTGCTCATTCTTATACCATTGAGTTTTTATTTTTCTTTGCTTACTAAATTGCATGACTTGCTTGTGATTTTTTTTCCAGAATTACCAGACCAAGTTCTACGGGTTTTCAAGGCAGACCAGCAAAGTCGCTACATAATGATCAGCAAGGACACCACAGCAAAGGAAGTGGTCATCCAGGCCATCAGGGAGTTTGCTCTGACTGCAACCCCTGATGCCTATTCACTGTGTGAGGTCTCTGTCACACCTGAGGGTGTCATCAAGCAAAGGAGGCTCCCTGATCAGCTCTCCAAGCTTGCTGACAGGATACAGCTGAGTGGCAGGTAAGATGGAGACTGAGCTAAAGCTGACGATGCCACTTTATCAAGTGAAAATCTTGTTCAAGAGTGTTACTTAATTATTTAATGTTCTGTTTCTTTGCAACACATTGCTGCTTATGCAACATCTCAGTAATACCTAGGCCTGGTGAAGTTCATTTTATTCTCAGGTTCCAACTGGATCATTGCTGTAACTCTCAGCACTAATCTGGGTATACTATATCTATATTATATCTTTTTCTGAATTTTGTTTTTACAGGTATTACCTGAAGAACAACATGGAAACAGAAACTCTTTGTTCAGATGAAGATGCCCAAGAGTTATTAAGGGAAAGCCAAATTTCCCTACTACAGCTCAGTACTGTTGAGGTGGCTACTCAACTCTCCATGAGGAACTTTGAGCTGTTCCGTAATATCGAACCCACGGAATACATAGATGACTTGTTTAAACTCAAATCAAAAACAGGTTGCACTAATCTAAAAAGGTTTGAAGAGGTGATAAATCAAGAAACCTTCTGGGTGGCTTCTGAGATTCTGAGAGAAACCAACCAGCTGAAAAGGATGAAGATCATTAAGCATTTCATTAAGATAGCGCTACACTGCAGAGAATGCAAGAACTTCAACTCAATGTTTGCCATCATTAGGTACTGCCCTCTAATAATTTTACTTAACAGTAAAAAGCAAAGTCTTACTTACTTTAGTCTTAAAAAAAAGTACTTAATAGAGTAAACCAGTTTATACTGCTAGCATCAACTGTCTGCGTGGCAGTTTGCTAAGGAGGGCATTTTCTGCAATTTGAAATGTTTGCTGAAATATTGTTTGAAATGCTAGTGTTACATAATTACTGCTCATGATAGTGTGGCAAGGTGAACATGGCACTAGAGAAACTAATGCATTTATTTAAGGACAAAGATCAAAAGAAACAACAGGAAAACCACACAATTGTTGCAAATGAATGAGCTAATTTCCCCAAAGCAGCTCATTTTTGTCTTACTGCCCAGTACCTTAAATTCATTCAGCCATAATATGTTGCATTTTGTTTTCTTTGTATCAGCAGTTTCTTTCATGGAAATCTGAAAATAATCAATGACAGACTGTGATGCCCTAATATAGTCTGTAAATAAAGATCTTGTAATAAGAATTTTAAAATGTACTGAAAATCTCAGAAAACTTTTCTTAGTTTTGGAATGAGAAGGGAGGGAGGGAGAAAACTCTAATGTCTGTGTTTATACACTTACTTTAAAACCCAAACAAAAACAAACAATCCCCCTATATTGTCTCTCATGAAAAAGCTCAAGTATGTTGAGGTAAACTGACAGTGTTATCACTGTCTTTGACACAAGGTCTTGTCATCATCTTGACATTCAGTCAACAGATTGAATGTGACACTTTTACTGTGAGTAGGAAAAAAATGAGTAGGTTTGAATACTATTCAGCAAATAAGGGCAAGTTCCAAAGTCAAGGATCCATGCTGATGATCAGTCAGCATCTCTGAGACATCAAAATATTGAGATTTTGTTCAGCTATTTCAGCCAATCTCAAGGAGAAATATAAGCGCCTCTCTGCTAGAAAAAACTTGAGTGACGGAAAGATTCTAGGTATCAGACTTTCCCACCAGGTAGAAATTAACAGCAAGGCAGTCAATGTCATTATAGTGGAAAAAGGGGGTTTGTACCAGCTACAGCTTGTGGTATAGAGAATTTTACAAAATTTCATCCTGAGAGAACAAAGTCAGAAGGATTATTGCAGAAAGAAGGTGGGTTGGTGTGCTGTCACCACCTGAACATCATCATGTAGGTGGAAGATGGTTTTTCTGCCAGTTTGTTAATCTGGAAATAAGTGATCATCCTGAGGTACTTAGATTATGATAGTCTTAGCTCAAACTCAGACACTGTTCTTAAGTAACAAATACATATCCTCTTTAAGGTTTAATTACTCATCCAAGCGTAACTTTTTTCTGTTAATGGTTGCATCATGAAGATATCTCCAGTTTTTATAGCTTTTATAAAAATGATCTTCTGTAATATATGCTGGCAAAAAGAATTATTTTAATTTCTGTTATTTTATTGATACTGCTGTGCTTATGTATTCTGGCTATGTGGCATTTCTACCATACAAAATTTAAAATGGTCTTTTCTAGGACTTTTTGTTTCTTTCTCTTGTTCTTCTAACTTCTTTGCACTTCTTTTGTTTCAAGTGGCCTGAATTTGGCACCAGTTGCAAGGCTCCGAACTACTTGGGAGAAGCTTCCAAGCAAGTATGAAAAACTATTTCAAGATCTACAGGACTTGTTTGATCCATCTAGGAATATGGCAAAATATCGTAACGTCCTTAACAGCCAAAACCTACAGCCCCCTATTATCCCCCTGTTTCCTGTCATCAAAAAAGACCTTACATTCCTTCATGAAGGTAAAGGCAGAAGTATATCACCTTTTACTAGCTAAGGAAAAGTAACTTTCCTGCCTGATCACTGATGATGTTGGTTGTAGGAAATGATTCTAAAGTGGAGGGCCTGGTGAATTTTGAGAAGCTGCGGATGATTGCGAAGGAGATACGCCATGTGGGTCGCATGGCGTCCGTGAACATGGATCCTGCTCTCATGTTTAGAACAAGGTAAGTGTGTTGTACCAGGCAGAGCTTTCCCCAGCTGGGAGAAGGCTGGGTAGCAGCAAGAGGGACTTTTATGTGCCCCTTCTGTTGGAGCAGTATGAATTTTTTGTGTTAGCAATTGACCAGCATGATGTGGTGGTCTAAAACTGAAGAAACCATTACATTTTGTGGTTATTGATACTCTAAAATGTTTCTTACTATTCCATATTTGATGGTCACGTCATAAAAATGAGATTTTATCTGTGGGAGGGAGAGAAACTGTCTTGAAAACATATTAGTATATTAGTCTAGTTGAAATATCAACGGGTGTCAGCCTTATAATTTGGATTTAGTAGAAGTGGTAATGTATCTGAAGCAGTGTCAGCTACTTGTGTTAGAAGACCTGGAGTGAATGCTCTTTGGCTTCATATTTGACAAGCTTATTGCATACTCTTTTTTCTTAATTTAAGCTAGAAGAGTTTGTAATATCTGATTGTATGCCCAAGTCAAGGCTCTTTTTAATGTTTGTGGGCTTCCAGAACTGCTTGTCCTGAGGTCTGGTCTTTTTCTTTCTGAGCTTGTGATCTTTCTCTGTCTCTTCTTAAACCCATGCTTTATTCTTCCTGGCTCTCACTTGCAGGAAGAAGAAATGGAGGAGTTTGGGGTAAGTGGTTGGAGACAACACACGCAGACATTCATTCTTCCTTTACCATTTGCATTTTTTCCTACTTGCTCTTTAATTTTCTGGTGCTTTGACGTTTTTTTCTTTTGTAACCCTTTTTTACTGACAATACATTTGATTTGAGATTAAAACACAGAAGCTGTAAATTATTTTTAAGTGGTCATAGGTAGAAGTGGAGTGTTTTTTCCCACCTCTAGTTTAAATTGCTGAAGGAAGAGACTTTTTGTCAAAATGAAATTACAAAATGACAAGGTTGCAACAGCTGAAAATAGCTGTTAATTTCCTTATATCTATTAAACAATTATCACAATCAACTTCAAAAGTTGAAACTTGAAGTATCTGCTTGACTAACTTACTTTCATATTACAATTAGCCATCATTTTTACCTTAACAATTTAGGATCAATGCATAGCGTTCATATAGATATACATAAATGTGCATGACATTTATTTCATCATGAACTAGCCAATCATTTTATTTCACAAAATTCTCTTCAGTCTTGCAAGCTACCAAGAAGTTCTATTCTGTAAAACTGAGCTGTACATTTTGTATACAGTCTGATTTAAAACACAGAGGGCTTTCAAAATGTATTTATATGTATTTGAATTTAAACCTCACCTATAGTCTTCTGTCAGCACTGCCTCACTGCATGAGCTTTTCCTAATGCTCCAGTCCTCTCAGTAGATGGCTTATGTGAGAGAGCTACCTTGAATGCTTTTCTAGACGTGTGAAGTGTTATTGCCTAGCTGGAGCAAAATAGGTTAAAATATCTGTGCCATTAAAAGATTTCCTGGCCCTCATCTTTCTATCTGTTATAGCTGTTTGACTTACTGGAATGAGGCATGTAAGCTTTGACATAGACTGACATTCATGCAATCTCTTGCATGTTTCACGTTTATCGGGCGATATCATGTTGGACTAAGTCATACCTTTGCTCTCTTTCTTCCCCCCTCTGCCCCCCTCACTCCAGGTCTCTCAGCCAGGGCAGTGCCAACGCAGCTGTGCTGGATGTTGCACAAGCAGGGGGGCATAAAAAGCGGGTCCGTCGCAGCTCCTTTCTTAATGCTAAAAAGCTCTATGAAGATGCTCAGATGGCACGGAAAGTGAAGCAGTATCTCTCAAACTTGGATCTGGAAATGGATGAAGAGAGCCTTCAGACACTCTCTCTGCAGTGTGAGCCAGCCACAAACACATGTGAGCATTGTCATTTGTTGGGGATTTCAAGAAAAGTGTTCAATATAACTCTGTTTCTAGTTCAGTGAATTAGTTGGGAACAGTAACTAGACAATAAAGTTGAAAATTATTTATCTAGTCATTTTCAAGTACTAAACATCTATGAATCCTAAGGAAATAATCTGTGGATTAACAGGATAGAGGCATAGTATACATACAGTTGATAAGGCTTTAAGAATATGTCACAATGAAGTGCACAATGGTTTTTAGATTTGTATGTACAGAGGGTACAGAGGAGTCAAAAGTTCTTCTATATTTCTGATATACTGAGGCTATTAGTGTGAATAACAATATGGTTATTCTGAGAGAGTAGGGGATTTTCTTATGTCCAGGTGTTTCAGAGATACCTGGAGGGCTATACCTGGGGCAGCAGAGGGGAAACTTATCCTGGATATCCATTTCGTTTTGATTTTAAGAAATGTTGTATGTTGTGCCCTTCCTGTCCTGCAGGGTAGCAAAAAGAAGTAATTATATGTCTGCTCTGAATCAGTTGTAGTCCTTATGATAGCCCAGTATAACTTCTGGTCATATTTTTTGTAACAGTGGTTATTTATCAGAGCTTTATTTTGAGAAAGAAAACAATCATTGATAATTGATAGTGTACATATTTTAAATGGAGTTACATATCCCTCTCTTTTCCTCTTCATCTTTTCTGTCTAAAGATATCATGCTGTATTAATTGGACAAGTATTTCAGCATCTTTTAATTGTTAATCAGAGGGCTTTGCACGGCTCAGACTAAAACACCACTGTGTCCTTGGCTAGCATTCATTCAGTGTTTTGTCCCCTTTCTTGCAAAGTGCCGAAGAACACGGGAGACAAGCGATCTGGGAAATCTGAAACGTCACCAGTGGCTCCCCGGGCAGGCATCCAGCAGAAAGTGCAGCAGCAGCACAAAGTAAACCAAGCACTGCAGGTCCCAGCCGTGTCTCTCTACCCCTCTCGCAAGAAGGTGCCAGTCAAAGACCTCCCACCATTCGGTAGGTGGAACAAGGGAGAATTTGGTGTAATTTTCTGTCGTTTGTTTGCCTGTGTTGGGAAGACATTTTTAATCAAATAAGGTTCTGACTTCCATTTCTGGTAGTATGATACGCAGGTTATATCTGTTCATGTGGTGTCTGGGCATAGTTCTCTAGAAATGGAAAGAAATCTAGGGAAAGCATCCAGTCAATTTAATCAGTGTAAGTATTTACCCATTGCTAACAGCTGGAAAGAATAAATGTTTATCACTGTTTGCCTTGGGATCTTGCCTTAACTTTTCTAGAGGAAGTAG
This sequence comes from Molothrus ater, assembly GCF_012460135.2. Taxonomy (NCBI): domain Eukaryota; kingdom Metazoa; phylum Chordata; class Aves; order Passeriformes; family Icteridae; genus Molothrus; species Molothrus ater. The sequence goes on from NC_050481.2 coordinate 32,158,183, forward strand.
GACCTGGACTTCTTGAGATGCCTCAGAAGTTTTGGTGTCTCTTCACAAGTTAGATTTTTAAGGTGCAATTGAGACCTGCTTGAATTGGCAGTACTGTTAGAAATGTGGGTCTGAACTTTCACATTGACAATTGTTCCTTTGGCTTCTACTCCCTTCTGCTTTTTTATTGTTGTTACGCAGTTGTTGCTGCCTCCATATTCTACAGAAAGGCACCAGACTGTAGGAACTTCTTCTGATTTCCAAATCTGTGTCCCAACATGTGTACAAAACATGTATGCACTATTAATGAACTCTTTAAATCACAAGTATGGTAATACTGTTCCCATAATCCCTAGGAAGTATATGTAGCATAACTGGCCTTTACTTTTTCATGATGGTTATTGCACAAGAGCTTAATTCTGATTTCACTCTTTATTGGTTTTCCTCATGCACTGCTTAGGCTGCAAGAAAGCATCAGAAGCAGCAAAATGAGCAAGAAACAATTCAATATTCATCTAGATCTTGTTGATTTTACCATTAAATTTTAATCTTGAAAGGACTTTGAAGCTTCATAAACTGCAATTTTTTGCTCATAGTGGCAAAGTTTCTGAAAACTGACTAGGTTAGGATGATCAGGCAGCTGTGAATTATTGATAGCAGGATTGTGATCCAACAGATCAAAGATAAAAGTCCATGAATGCTTGGAAATAACCTCTACCACAAACATTGGCAAGACTGTCAGAGAAACTCTGTCTTCACTTATAAGGCTGTCCCAAGGTGTATCTTTGAGGGAAGGGGAAGAGAAAGATGAATAATTGTGGTCTGGGAAAAGCTATTCCTGATGTCCTAGATCTTTACATCATACATCATCTTCAGGATGTTTTTACTCTGTAGTTTCCCAAAATAAGCTGGTGCAGAGATCTCAAAAATGAGAGAGAGAAAGGCAGCTGCAGGATGGCCTTGTTTCATAAGCCTAATCGTTATTAATTTTCTTTCCCACTTCCTTTGACCTTCTAGGCTACTCTGAATAGAAAAGAAACAGGAGAGCAGTTTAAGTTCTTACTATATAAATCGTCACTAACCAGTGAGATGGGTGTGTGTCTGTATTTAAGCTAATTTTAGTTCAAGTTTCTCACTAACCATTCCTATGCGTATCCTCAATTATATGTTGAGACAGTATTCTGCAACATCAAATCTTCATGTTTTCTCTGGCAAAGTATTTATCTTAAGTGGCCAGAATGAAAGGTCATCTGCACTAATATGCAGAAATAAAGCACTATATTTTAAACAGGAATATGTTTTAACATTTTGCTTCATTTAAGCTGGTGTCAGGAACTCAGCAATATACAGGAAAAATATGTAGCTTTTTCTTCCTGAGGGGTGTCTGCTCTGTAAGTGCATTGTGAAATATAACTATGTATTTATACTGGACTTAACATCTGCCTACTTTAATTCTTACCTGAAGGCATTAACTCCCCACAAGCTTTAAAGAAAATCCTTTCACTATCGGAAGAAGGAAGTTTGGATCGTCACAAGAAACAATCTGAAGACGCTGTCTCAAGTGCGTCTTCGCAGCTCTCTTCTCCTCCTACTTCACCACAGAGCTCTCCAAGGAAAGGTAGTAGATGTTCAGTATTTCTAATCCTGTTTCTTGAAGCTCATGGACTTTGGAAGCTTCTGAGAGAGAATTTGGACACTCAATTCTGCTGCTCCTATTTTTGTCACGTACGGTCAGCAAGAGGGCAGAAAATGTGGTGCAGAGTGGCATATGTGAAAGGTAGCTGTAAATCTGATTTCAAGGGTACCTGAAAGCCCTCTGGTGATCAAAAGCCAGAAAAGATAGCTTGGTATGATACAGGATTTGATGCAGCAGATCACTCTGACTGCAGCTGCTTCTGACAAAAAAATATTCCAATGATGAGTGTTTCCTGCCTTCAGTGGAGGGGTGTTCAGGTTGAAACTTAAAATCTTTGTGCAGCATTGACCACACTGGTCTATCAGAGGAATTATTTGCTCTGTCATGCATCTGAATGGGATGTGACCTACTTATGACAGAAAGGCTTAAGGTATTTGGAATTAAAATCAGAATATTTAGTATTGTAATTTATATTTTATACTACAGAATATTTTAATAGTAGCCTGATTATTTAAATCATGTGTATGAATTTTTGAGGAATGGTATTATACATTGGAGCTTTCTTGATCCAGATCTTTTTAAGTAATTTCACAGAGTTATTTTTAAAGAGAATTTAGGAAAAAAAACTATTTTCTTGGTTTTTTTTCATGGTAGTTGGAGTTCTGGCTATGAATTTACAAAATACAGGAGGCATTGTCCTGTAATTTAAACATACTTCCACACTTTGGAAATATAATAGGCTAGATGTATTGCATGTAACTTCTAAGTTGTTCTCTTTTCAGGATAGCATAAAAGTTTAGTTTGAAGTTACATAATAGAGCATTATGGTAAAATATACATTTTTGGGGACTGAAAATACACATTCAGGGACTGAAGTGACTTCTATTGAAGTATTATTTACTAAGGAGAGAGGGAGGAGGATAATATGTAGAGGATATATCACCTTGAGCTGTCATCATTATTTCTCCCAAATACTACATTAGCAAAGAGTGAACTTATATAAATATGGTCAGGCCTATGCATTTTTTGAAAAAGGAATTGGAATTCTGTACTTGACTCACAGTGTGAACAGCACTTTATTTCCTCAAAAAGCAAATCATAAACATGATTAAAAAAACATCCTTGGTTTGATGGTTATATGAAGCTAATGATATGTTCTTTCAGATAAAAATGACAGCATTAATTCCCTGCATTAGTTCTCAGCAAGTGAATTGGGGTAGATCAGTTGAAGTAATTCTGCCACTTAGGATTAGAGTGAAAGCAAAATATGAAAACTGTGGTGACTTGTGAATGTGTTTAATGATCTTTAACTTAGCTGACAAGAACATGCAGCACAATTTGTTTAAGACTGAAAGAAAAGCTGAATTTGCTTCTATGACATGATTTGCAGATTTTATCTCAGTCAGGCCATGTCAGTGCTACCTACCTCCAAATTTCACCATAATTCTGGTAATATGGAATTTGGAATTAATTAGTGAGCCAAGTATCACAAAAAAACCTTGAAAACCAGCCCCTCTCTCAGCTAAGATACGTAATAAGCAGTCAGCCCAGACATCTGGTCTTCATGTATCTGTTCATCTCTGTAGTGTAGCTTTGCAGAATAAAAAGACTGTATGGGAGGGTCTCTGGGATTACTTTAAGCAGTAATCTCAACCAGAGATCTCTTTCCTTCCAGTCTTGGAGACAGTGTTTATGCACAGGCAGATTTTGAGAAGTAATATTTCATAATGTGAGGATATGATGATGAATTTGAAAAGAATTTAGAAGAGGAGAGCAGTTGGTTTGTAAATGAGTAGTACATGTTCCCACAATCCTGTATCTAATTAAGATACCAAAGACAGTGTCAAACAGTTTTGCTGTGTATCTTTATCTTTATCTTTTGCAGTGCTGTGTAAGTGTAATGGTAGCTTTGTTTTAGTGCTAGTTTTTTTGCAGTATTGCCAGTGGCCTGACAAGAATTGAGCAGGCATCTTGGAGAGTCTGATTAATGCCATGTTCCCTTTGCAGGCTACACTTTGGCTCCAAGCAGCACTGTGGATAACTTCTCAGATTCTGGTCACAGTGAAATTTCTTCCAGATCTAGTATTGTCAGCAATTCCTCTTTTGACTCTATGCCAGTCCCCCTGCATGATGAGAGGAGACAGAGGCATTCTGTCAGCATTGTGGAGACAAATCTTGGTGTGGGAAGGATTGATAGAAGAATCATGATTGAACCAGATCAATACAGCTTAGGGTAAGAATTTTATTTGTGCTTACTTACATTATACTTCATATTGTGTGTATGTGGAGTGTATATTTGTCCATGCATCTCTCAAATATTTTTTCTCCTCTGCTCTTAAAAAACTACTACTTCAGTGCTTCATTTTGTGATAATGCTCCATTCCTGCCAAGAAAAGGTTTTGTACTCCTGAGTGAGTGATGAGGTCTAAGCAACAGGACTTCACCTCAGTAGATGTTAGTATCTGAGCATTTCAGCGGTGCCGTAGATTACCCACTTTGTGGCAGAATAGTATCCTAGCCTGCTTTCTCCATGGGAAATTAACTGAATTAGATGAGATATTCAAACAATTATTCAGAGTTAAACTGAGAACAGAAATAGCTAGCAATTTTCCAGTCTGCTTCATGGAAAAGTGCATATCTGTCTAACTCCAAAATATTTTACTCCAAATATCTCTTCTAGTCAACAATAATTGGAAGCTAAAATTCACATTACGCTGCTGGTTTTCTAGTAATTTTCTAGGTAATTAACTTCTGTAATGGTGGGGAAGCTAGTGCTGTGAGGAGTTCTCTAAATCTCTAGCAGTGAGCCTTGGTGTGAAAATAATTGGAGCTCTGGCTTCGGTTTAGTCTCCATCTACTTTTTTTTTTTTTTTTGGGAGCTGTTATTTGGATGCTTCAGCCCTCTGAATGGTTTCTGGGGTTTTAATCCTGCAGGGTCTTTGAAGGGCAGACCTGTTCCAAAACTGCTGTACTTCAGCTTTGGGAATCTCAGGCTAAGCCAACTCTTTATTCAGATGTCTTAAATATTTGGAAGAAGAGGGTTCTAGTCTGCATAGGAAGGTGCCCTGGAAGAGTAAGTCCCAGGAGCCTGGATATCTGCTAAGCAAAAGTGACACTTTGTTGGTTTTATCTGCTGCTGTGTAAGGGATCATGTCAGGCTCACTTAATCACTGAAAGGCTACAGAAAACATACTTGCTCTGTGAAGTAGCATGTGTTTCCAAAACTCAGGTTGAAATACATTTCCATTTGCAGAAAATGTTGAAAAGTTAGCTCTCACAGTTTCCTAAGCAGAATAAAAAAAATCCAAAATCTCAACCTGATTATCAGCTAGCTGCTGCTAAATTCTGTTTCTAGCTTTTGAACCATTTGCTCAGCATGACTGGAAAAGCGATAGAACAACTCTGTCTGTTTCTCTGTATGTGTGTCTGTGTGGTTTGCCTGTCTTAAAAGGCTGTTGTGAAGTTAAGATTTTACCTTTTGAAATTACACCACTGAAGTGTAAGGCTTCAGCAAGTTATCGGTCCAATTTTGTTTGGTTTTTTGTGTTTGTTTTTGTTTTATTGAAAGAAAAGAGTTATATCCTCAAAATTGAATTAGCCATTCATGCAAACAATAAGTACTATCAAGTGCATCAAAATCTTCCATCACAGAATCATAGAATGGCTTGGGTGGAAAGGGACCTTTAAAATGTCATGAAGGTCACCTAGTCCAACCCCACACCATGTTTTGTTTTTCTTTGTTTGTTTCTTTGTGCGTCCTGTTCATGATTTCCAATTCCAACACTGGATTTTTTGTCCCCCTCATCAATGTGTATCCAGCTCATACGCACCGCTGTCAGAGACCAGAGGCCTGTATGCTGGAGCAACTGTACTTTCTTCTCCTAGTACAGAAGAGCTGTCACAGGACCAGGGGGACAGAGCTTCGCTCGACGCAGCTGACAGCGGCCGTGGGAGCTGGACTTCTTGCTCGAGTGGCTCTCATGACAACATCCAGACAATCCAGCACCAGAGGAGCTGGGAGACGCTGCCTTTTGGACATGCTCATTTTGATAGTTCAGGAGATGGGGTGGGACTGTGGGCCTCAGGCGGCCACATGGACCAGCTGATGTTCCCTGACCATGGCACAAAGTATGGCAGGCAAAGTCAAGGTAGGGAGGGCCTTGATCAAGCACAGTCCAGAGCGAGCTGGGCATCTTCCACAGGATACTGGGGAGAGGACTCCGAGGGTGATACAGGTACCATAAAGCGGAGGGGTGGGAAGGATGTTTCGATTGAAGCTGAAACCAGTAGCATAACGTCTGTACCAGCAGAGGAGACAAAGCCAGCTCCTGTCCCTGCCCACACAGCAGCAGCATCAAGTAGTACCAAGGGGCTTGTTGGTAAGTTAAGTTTCATTTGCCATGAAGTATTTTAATTCATTTGGTTAAGTTTTCTCATATTGTTCTGCATTTCTTTTGTCTGTTTTTCTTTTCTTTTTTTTTTTTAATTTTTAAAGCAAAACTGAACATTTTGTAGTCTCAAATTTTTCCCTTTAACTAAGCATTTATTGCTAGGGAAAAGAAAATATCATTTATTGTTGATTCTCAGTTCTGGCGATGCCTTTGTGTTTCAAGAGAGCCTCCCATACATCGAAAAACTAGTTCAACTGCTGGGCAGTATTTTGAGAGGTTGATGTATTTAGATGTCAGTTCTGAAATTTGAATTTCTCATCACAGTAAGGCTCCATAAGGCTATATTTAGAAGTCTTAGTAAATGTGGCCTGATTTTTATAGAAGTGTTTTACTTTATACCTTTCTATGACTTGTCTGATAATTGTGAATATTCCTTACTTCTGAAATGGGATCCCTTTGTGCTTAAATGCCAACTGAAATGTTTCTTTGGACTGCTGAAACTGAAGAGGTTTCAAAGAAGTTAGAGCTGAAATACTATTCTGTGCATTCAATAATGGAAAGATCAGATAATGTATAAATTAGTATGAAGGTGTCTTTGGCAGAGCTTAACATTTTTATCATATTGTTCCTTCTATGCATCCTAATCTGTGGGCCATCCAATACCTCTGAATTTTTGCCTCTTTTCTTCCTTTCATTCCCCCTCACTTTGCCTTTTGTCAGGTTAACATGAAGAACTATCTAAAAGCCATTTTTTGCTGACACAGCTGAATGTCTGCCAGATTGAGCTCATGCTGAGACCACTGTGATAAACAGCTTTTCCATCTTCTGCCTGAGTATCTTGCTTAGCAGTAGCCTTTTGCCTCAAAGCTTGGGTGCAGGTCTAAATCCCTGGGCTATCAGGAAGAAGAAGGTGAATGGATTCATGCCAATCTCCAATTTTACTCTTTGATACCCTTAGTTTCCTCCAGAATGTGCAACAGGTGTGCTTCCAAACTTGCCTCTCAAGGCAATGCTTGCCAATACATTTTTATAGACTTGAAAGAACATTAAAGACACCTGAAAATTCAAACCAACACAATTCCATGCCCTTCACTACTATTAACTAACTGTCCTACAAATGTAGCTCTGTGTATCACTATCCCAGAGAACCCTCTGGTGTACATAGTTCTTTTGTACTTAATTGATGTCTTGCAGTACTTCAATAGAATTTTTCTACGATAGAGTTTTTCTATAGAACTTCTTATTTTCAGAAATCTTTGAATAAAGTTTCTCAGAAATTTCTTCATGCTGCTTTGCTCAGTTAAACAGTTTGTCCAAGAAAAATACTTAGACTCTATTGGAAAATGTTTGGTTTTGTTGTAATACCAAGGATTTATTTTAAGTCTATAAAAACTTGCATCCAAGAAGCACCAGTCCATTTTAATCTTGTATTGACCTTTCAGTCAATTCATCCTGCCTGATGCAGGGTGGTGTTGTCATCAGCACTTATGCAAGAATATACAGTGTTTGACAAGCTGTGCCAAGTAAATTGTCTGTGTCAATGGTTTTTCCTGCTGTATGTGTAAGGTTTGTCATTAAAGTGGTCATATATTAAAAGGCTGGGCCCACAATAAGTGTTCAGTATCAAAGTCCCAGCTGACTTCTCTAAGTACTTTGAAACATAGACTCTTGTCTATCTGTTGTGTGTCCCGGCAGACGCTTAGGATTCTTAACTGATATTTTTTCCTTTACAATTCTCTCTGAGAGGGCTTCTCAGTATGCCCTGAGTCAAGCCTTGTTCAGGTAAACAGTTACATCTCAGTGATATCCACAGGCTAGGTGGTGGTCTTTCCATCTCCTAGGTAGAGTAATATTCAATCATTGTTCTTATGGGAATACTTTCAACTTCGATTTTGCAGAGAATACAACCGTAGGGGCTGCAGGCAGCAGTGCATGCAAATAGTATAATGATGAAGCCCACTTCTCTTCCTGACCTCTTAGAGTTGTAGCTTATGCCTCATTAAGTAGTAAGATTTGTAGGAAGAAAATAATGTATCAGATGTATTTCTTGTTTCCCCTCCAAGATGCTAAAAACAGAAGAGATGAGCTCTTGGATGCAAGTTTTTATAGACTAAAAATTTCATCCACCTCCAGAATTAAGTTAATCATGCATGTGGAGAGATGCCAAAATTCTTGATGTTTACTATTTCTGTGGACTCCTGAGTCTTTATTGCTTTGATCACTGTACATTTTATTGTATACAATTGATGGAGCTGCTTCAGTTGTGAGGTTTGAACAAATTCCCCATGAAATTTGATGATTTTTGTTAGACTAATGCTTCACTGCTGGAAGAATAGGTATATCCTGTGTATGCTATATATTCTGTACTTTCTTGACTGATTTATTTTTCACAAGCTCCTTGTCTAGCATATGATAGTTAACCTTTGTTACTCAGAGTTTCTCTTCCTGTGCTGTTGAGTTGGTTGATATTTATTTAGCATTTAACTGTCTATTTTCCTTTGAGCATGTTCCTCATCCTGTCTCTAACAATCACCTGTTGTTTTTCCTGCAGCAAGAAAAGAGGGTCGATACCGGGAACCACCTCCAACTCCTCCTGGTTATGTAGGAATACCCATTGCTGAGTTTGCAGAAGGTGGCTCCCATCCAACCAGGAAGCCTCCAGACTACAACGTGGCACTTCAGAGGAGTAGAATGGTGGCACGGACATGTGAGACTCATGGGACAGCAACTCCACAGCAGCAGTCGCACGGCCACTCAACTGGCAGGCCCGTGAACAAACCTCAGTGGCATAAACCAAATGAGTCAGACCCACGTCTTGCTCACTATCCATCTCAAGGGTTTTCCACAGAGGAAGATGGTAAATTTCTACTTGTTAGATTTTGAGTGTGCTGCATGCAAAACGGGTCAGTGCTTTCAGACACGGAGACAAAGCAAATTACACAAATCTTGCCATAATTTGAACTCTATTTAATTTCAAAACTTGCTATTTGTTAACTTTTTTGGAAGGGAAGGAATTCAGTTCATCCTAAAATGTAATTTAAAATTTGGAACGTAGGTTCCTAATTGAATCTTGAACAACCAAACAGTTGGCTTAGGCAGCTTCTCGGGAGATGCCTATGTTCACCTTGTACAGCCCTGCCTGCCAAGATTTTCCACATTAACCACGTATTTAATGATCAAAAAAGTATCCTGGTCTACAGAATACTTGCCCATCCACCCGGCAGAGCACTGTTGCTCAGGTTTATTTGGATAGTTGCTCACATTCTACCTGAAGCTCTTTACACTGTGAACACTGAATCTCCCACTCTGTTTCACATGATGAGCCCAGTGCTGTCTCGCTACCTTGCTGGTCCTACAAATGTGTCTACATCTTTATCCTTTAGCTCAACTGTGATGTTTTTCCATGGGGAACAAATGTAGCGGGATTGCAGCTTTAGGTCCTCAAAATTTAGGCAGGGTGGTGCCAATATCGCTCACTTGAATGCTTTATTTTGCTTAATGATAGACTTACATTCCCCTTCTCCCTCTAACTGCTTAGTTACTAAGGTTTTAGGTGCAGGATGAACTTCGCAGTTGAACATGATGGGAAAAAAATGAAGTCTACCTTAACTGAATTGCCACAAACTTTGAGAGTTACCATGACTGAGAATTTCAATTGTTTCTACTAATGATGACTAAATTGAAGATATAATTAGGGGAAAATGTCAGATGCCTTTCTGAAGCTGTTAGTTATCTAGGAGTATCTGTTGTGCTCCTTGGGATGAATAACTGCATCTAGCTTAGTTTAAGCATGCCCTTTTTTCCTTCAAGATCAAAATTCCAAAGGAATATGTCTCATGAGACCTGAAATGTACTGAAATTTAGATTGTTTTAAAGTATATATACCTGCACAATGAAATTGAGAGCACATGGGCACCATACACACAGTTGTTGTTGCATGCACAGCTTGTTTCATTCGGTAGCAGTCTTATTCTTTATAAACTAAACTCTGTTTTCCCTTATCCTATTATGTTTGCAGAAGATGAACAAGTCTCTGCTGTCTAAGACTTGGGCTTTTCTGGATCCAGAGTGAGCCACCTTAAAGGAGAGCACAAGAAGACGTCCCTAGAATAGGAGCCTTGGAACTATGATTAAAGGATGGTGGACCTATTTGCCTCCTTCCCTGCCTTAAAGCAGCATGGGGCTTCTTCCTCTGCCCCTCCCCCTTCTGTCCCCTCTCCCCTTGCATGTGAAATACTGTGAAGAAATCGCCCTGGCACTTTTCAAACTGTGTTGCTTGAAATGCACAGTGCAGCAATCTCCAAGCTACCACTGTCGCTGTCTGCCACATCACACAGTATCATTCCAAATTCCAAGATCATCACATCAGGATGATTAACTCTGGCTGCACTTCCCAATGCCTGGAAGGGTTTTTTTAAATCTTCCTTTTAGATTTTAATCACAATCCTAGCACTTAGTCTCATTGGGATAATGAGATAAGTTAGTTGTCAAATTACGTTTGGCCTTTAACCTACAAAGAGAAAATTGCTTTGAGATCCTTCAAGGAGGCAGTGCTTATTTGCTTGTTTACAATGCCTTTGTTACAATTTTGTATGTTTGTGTTTGGGAGATCAAATAGTGCATCTGAATAGTAATTACAGTATTATTTCACACCTGTAAGTAGGGTTGCCAGCCTGAGCTCCTGGAAGAATATTGCTATCACATGGCTGAGCAGGGCAGAAGGGAAGGTAGAGGTTGTAGGATGCAGCCTTTCCTTGACTACCTGGCTTTGCTCTTAATGTGTCCCACCCTGGAATCTTCACAAGTTTGTAAATGTTAGTGTTAACAGCATCCTCATTTGGGTCTGGTGTAAATGCAGAAACACAACTGGTCAGTGATCAAGAGGACACAGTGTGTCTCATACCTGTGCTTTGTGGAATACAGGATGGCATGCTAAAAAAAAAGTGTCCCACTGTAATAAGACAGATGGCAACCCCACTGTTAAATTATATACTTTTTATTTTTAAACTATATAGTAGTTATATTAAAATAAAAGTTAACTGGATAACACTGCAGTGAAGGCAAGTTGGGATGGCACAGCTCGTGTCAGCTGTTAACACTGATCTAATAACCTCCATCTATTGACTTCAACATTAGGGGATAATCGAGCCTTTAAGTAAAAAAAATTAAGATAACACAGTTAGATTTGCCAGCCTTTGCAATGCAGAAATAGTCACAACTGTTAATGGTTTCATGGAACACTGCATGTGTAGAGAAGGCCAATGTGTAGCAACCACCTGCTCACAGCTGCTATTAACCCTATAATGACTGAAATGACCCTCCCCTCTATTTTTGAGTTGTTTTTGCACAGACTCCGGAGAAGTGAAGGCTGCCAATCCGAGTAGTACTCAAATGTGAGGAACTGCTGGTCTTGGATTTTTTTTTTTCCATTGAACTCAGCTGATCATATTGATCAGTAGATAAACGTAAATAGCTTCAACTTTTAAAGATCAAATTGCAGTGTTTTTTCACTGTATCAAACAAATGTCAGTGCTTTATTTAATTCTCTCTCCAGTAATCATAGCTTTTGTCTATTTGCTTATATATAACATTGTCAATTATGCATTTGTAATTTTACATGTAATATGCATTATTTGCCAGTTTTATTCTCAAGGCTATGGACCTCATGTGCGTATAGAAATACAAAATCCTAGCTCTATCACAAGTTGCACAAATGTTATATAAGCATTAAGTAATTGTAGACCATAGGACTGCTAATCTCAGTTCGCTCTGTGATGTCAAGTGCAGAATGTACAATTAACTGGTGATTTCCTCATACTTTTGATACTACTTGTACCTGTATGTCTTTTAGAAAGACATTGGTGGAGTCTGTATCCTTTTGTATTTTTAATACAATAATTGTACATATTGGTTATATTTTTGTTGAAAATGGTAGAAATGTACTATGTTTATGCTTCTACATCCAGTTTGTATGAAGCTGGAAAATAAATAAATATAACATTAATGAAGTCCATATTGATTCTTATGCATTTTACATGTTCCACATACTTGAACAAATTTATGAAAAAATTTTACTTCTCTGTGTATTAATATTAAAGGGACATTGCCAAGTGATGTGGGCAAACCACTGGTGTGGAGTTTTTCTTGATATACAGTTGTGCTGCTGATAATCTTTGAAAACTTTGGTGCGTGTACTGCTGAATGAGAATGACTGATACTGTGAGCATCACCAGCAGAAACATTTGAGATGCCAAAAAAGGTATGGACTTAGGTGTATGTGGAATGTAAACAGTTTTATAGTTAAGGTTGTGTTGATTTTATATTCTAAATAGTGTAAAAATAAGGGATATCTGTTTTAACATTTGGGTAGGGAGAAGTATGGAAGGTGATCCATTTGAGTTTTTACCGAACAAGGTATGTCAAATAATAAATATTACCCAATAGCCTCCCCAGTATTAAAAGCTGATGTTAATTCAATATTAAATCTGTAGATTTCATTTTTTTCCCAGAGGCTAGACTCTTTATTTCCAATGGTATGCAGAAGAGTGGTTTAAAATGGTCATGCTATAGCCATAAACAGCCGTATCCCATCGAGCTTTGAAATGCCTGGCAGGTGGCGTTTCCAAGTCTAAAATTAGTTCAATGCAAAGAGAAGCAACAAAATGCTGTCTAGATATAAGTCTTCCTAACATAGCTCTAGAAATGATCCACACTTAGAATTATAAGAACGCTAAAAATCACTGAAAATATAGGACTTGTAAACATTGTGTTTTTATTACTGTAATCTCTAGCACTGTAAGGAAAGAAATTATGGATATTTAGATTTGTGTGGTGTAGTGGAACTACTCTTTGTGAATCTGTGGCTAATACTTATTTGGGTACATTTCAACAAGCTAAAGATTAAAATTTGTTTTTACATTAGTGGAATGAAAACACATTTTTACATCTTTTACTTACAAGATTGTCCTCCAGTAGTACTAAAGGCACAGTGATAGGGAAATAACTCCTCTTACCAACTTTTTTGAGGTGTTTGCACACTTGTCAATTTTTTCTCTGTGCTCGATATATTATTGAATTAGGCAGTGCTCCCTATTCTCCTGTTTATGCCTCCTTACTGTAATTAGTATTTTTAGATCACATTATATAGAGACATCTTCAACATAGCATCCAATATAGATAGCTTAACTTGTTATGGACTGAGTGATAAAAACCACATCACACAGGAACTGATTCAATAAAAATAAAGGCCTTGGTGTGATATCTGAAAGAGGTTTCATATTTGTAGTATGTAATATGAATTTTGTACTTAACTGAGTGGATGCAGCAAAATGCAGGCAAGTAAATACCAATTGCTGGGGTTTAGTGTTGCATTCACCAAAATGGCACTGAAATGAAAGGATTTTTTTGTGTGTGTTTGAAGAAATGACATTCGATCATCTGTGTTCTTTTATGGCTTTTTTTTTACTGAAACTTACTGAGGCAGAGGCTACTCCTTTATGCAGTATATTGCACATTGGAGCCAGCACGAATCTGTAAAAGCTGAAGTATTGAGGGTACTGCTTCAATGGATTCATCTTGGTCATTTCGAGAAGCATGCGTGTTTTACATCTGTAAATCTGAGACTCAGATATTTGGTCAAACTAAGATGAGGAAGAGGTTTTGTTTTAAAAAAGAAACAACACCAAAAACCCTCTATTTTCTTCAAGACTGGTAGGAAATGCAATAAATTTCCAGGCTGTCTCATATGGATTGTTGCATAGTTGAAACAAAATCAACTCTAGAGAAATCAAGTAATGATTTAATTGCAAGTATTAATATTTATGTATTCCTTGCTATGGAATGAAACATTAAAAATACTTCTGTGAATAAAGTAGTAGCAGCAACAGCCTCTCTAACATAAATTAACTAACACAGATCCATTGAAGAAAATATGAACATTGTTAAAATTACTCTGAAAATTGACCCCCTCAGGAGACAGCAGCCATGTGAGATGATTAATATAATTTTGCTCCCCTATCTCTAGATTGTTCTTTAAATAAACTTTACAGTCTTGTCTCTAAAAATTGCATGCTTTGAGAGAAGGCTGGGAGTGAAAGTAGGTTTATTGCTGATTTAAGGTGGAATCTGTTACTTTCTGTTTTCCACTGAAAATGTGATAAATGAAAATTTAGAGTTTTTACTAGAATATGAAAACCTTTAAAGTTCTCTCTTGCTTATATGTGGTGATTATGTAGGAATAAGTTTAAGATATTCAACAACTAGCAACCATCAACAACACAATCTTAAACTATTCGCATCTGATTTTCCTGGGATTAAATTAATACAGTGACACTCTACACACCTACACACAGACTGCGGTCTCTGCAGAGAAATGAGTCTTGGCTCTCTATGTCAAAACTCAAGTTTGTGTTAAGTAGAAGTGCTGGCTTCTCTTCTTCTTCTTAAGTGTAGACTCGTAGCTCCCTCAGGTTTTTAATAGGTGGCTTGACATGCTCAGTCTTCTCTTTCAGTTTTGAGAATTAATTTGGGTTTTCTTTCTTTATTAGGTCTATCCTTAAAGGTGTAGTTTTGGCCTCGATAATTTAATGTGTGAAAGGAGGATTATTTTCTTTGCAGCACTGTTGCCCTTGCTGCCAATGAAATCCTTCGTGTATGTATATGAAAACATTATATATATAAACCTCCATTTTATATATGTGTATGTATAGGAAAAACCCCATTGTATACTATTGCAGCATCCACTTTTTTACCTAGGATATCTGCACTGGAAAAGAAGCCAGTGCAGCATTATTTAAAGTAAGTTTTTTTTTCAGTGAAACTTACACTGGAGTAGTGATGTTTAAAATGCTTTCTCAGTTACTACCAAACTGTTTTGATATGTAGTTGTTATCTTCTGATACAGTTCCAAGAAAATTTTGTCACGTGTGCCAGGGTCAATAGGTGTGGCAGAGATAAATTGCCTAGGTGCTGTATGCAATATGTTTTGAGGCTTTTCTCATAACTAGAGCAATATGAGCAGTTCTTAATTAGTTTTATTGAGTTTTGCGTAACAAGTAAGATGCTCTGAACTGTGGCTTTCTAAGAGAAGGTAGGCTGTGAGGCCCAGGATGGCTTTTCTGCCTTGGTGTCTTTGGTCAGAGTCCAAGTAAAACACAGGAACTTGCACTGATAAAAAGCAACCTTCCACATGGAGGCCCTACTTCCAACATCAGTGTAGAACTGGATTTGTTCTGGTTTGACAGTCCTGGGAACCCTCATGTGGCCTTGACACACGTTTTACTCTTCAGGAGAAAGTGCTGAGGCTGCATTTCTTACTTGGGAGGCTGATCCATTCCTCTGGTTGCCAAAAGATAATGAGCCTCCATGTGCCGGTTTATATGTGGATGTAGTTTTTGCTTTGCACATTCTTTGGGCTGAGCAGCTCTCTCTCTTCCCTTCTCCTTTCTTGTCCCCATACCTTACAGTGGCCAGATGTTCTTCCTATCTGTCCTGCCAGAATAAGCCAAACTTAAGCGGGACAGGTAGAGTGGAAACTTCTGTATGCTCTCTGCATCCTGTGCAGTTTGTTTGGGGAGTTTTGTTGCGTTTAATTGGTTGTTTCTGGTTTCTTTGCTTTTAATGTCAATGTCTAAAAATGCTGCTGAAAATGAAGCATGATCTGCATATTGATCTGAATTTTATTCTAGTTTTGTCACTGTGATTATCATGTCATCACATTGTCCTCTTACAATATTCTGATCTGTTGTCAGTCTCTTCCAACACTGTACTCTCAGCCATTTGTGCTATGATGATAATTGTTCATTATTAAGGTAATAATCTGATCATCAAGGCCTCCAGCAGTAGTCCCTCTCCAAACTGATACTTCCATGATTTACAGCACATAATTTATTCCCTCTGGTGCAGGTAGATGGTTTATTTTATTTGATATTGCCCCTCCCTTGCATTTTATCCCTTTCTGTATTTTCTCCAGGATCTATAAACAAGCTTCTATTTTGAGATTAGGTCAGACTGATGACTTGTTTGTCCCCACCACATTTCTCATATGTTTGTAATTCTTCGGTCCCCTGGTGTAGCTCCTCATGTGACAGCTTCACCGGGTCTTGTTATTTGGTTTGTGGTATCAAAT
Source organism: Molothrus ater (assembly GCF_012460135.2). Lineage (NCBI taxonomy): Eukaryota > Metazoa > Chordata > Aves > Passeriformes > Icteridae > Molothrus > Molothrus ater. Next base: position 32,174,315 of record NC_050481.2, read on the forward strand.
ACTAGCTCTTTCAAAACCAGTAGCTATAGTACATAGCTATAGATGGATTATTCCTGAGCTCTCTTCTTTCTTGGCCATATAGTTACACTGCAGACTCATTTTGGTTTTGAGATATTTATTGAGTTGAAGACTCTGGCTTTTTGTGTCAATGAAAAGGTCTAATTCAGATTGACTTCTGTTCATTTTGATTTTTTTTTTCTCCATCCTCCAATATACTAATTTGTCAATCTTTGTTTCCTTTGCTTATTTTGGTTTGGGTGAGAGGATAGGTTTTCCTGGTTACTTAAGAAATTTGTTTTGGTTTTATTCCTTACCCTTGCTGATGACACATTCTGGACAGCCTTTGTGTCTTGGGTAACCTTTGAAATAAGTGAATATTTCATTGTAAGTAACATCAGTGGAGAACTGGGCTGAAGAGTTTTATTCAGGTTCTGATGCTGTGCTTTGAGAAAGTCTGTACCTTCTTAGCAGAGGAGAAAAAGAAAACTTGTGAATTGCAACTTCCAAGGAAAGCTGGGGTCCTTTTTCCTGTAGCTCCCTGAGGGGAGGTAGTAGCACAGTGGAATGTTTAGACTGAACAGCCCTGAAACTGGTAGAAGTCTTTGTCATTAAGGCTGAGCATAAAAGTTTCAAAAGAATGTTGAATTTTATTTTATGTTCAATTAATGTTGGCAAAATTGCCAAGCTTCCTGAGGTTTTGCATGCTATGCCTTGGTCCACGTGAAGTTCATTTGGCAAATCAGTCATTGTATTATTGAAAAGCTCATAGCAGAGACTTTACCGACATTCATGTTTGTATGACTTATGTATTTATTGGTCTTGAATATGATCCAACAAGCCATTCATGTTTTAAGTGCTTTGTTGACTGTGAAAGGGTGCACTTTGCTGCTTCTCCTCTTCCCAGCACATACGTGCTTTTCCTCTTTCTCATGCCTCCCTTGTTGTTCTTTAGATGCATAATTCTTCCTCCCTGTTAACCTCTTCCTGTGGCTTATATTAGCAGCTTTCTCACACAGCTTCTCTTTGCTCCTTTGTAGAACACAGCACCACCCATTTCCTTCCTCCAAAAGTGTGTTTTGTGTGTAGTCCTCAGAAACAATGGAAGGAGGCAGCACTTTAGTGCTCAGAAAGCTTGAAAGGAGTGTACTTAGGGCAAATTCAGACTCCAGTTCTTTGTCTGTATGTATATAGCCCTTTTCTCAATTGCTGCCTGAAAGCTGGGTTGTTCATGTTTCTGTGTAGTGCCCATAATATATTCATAGCATAAGTCTTAGTTTGTTATGAGCTAATGAATACAAGTTTTTGGATTTTTTATGTGCTGAAGTCATTCTCTGATAGAAGTCGAGTGTGGCTCAGAACCAGTGAAAGGAGTTGGGGAGGAGGGGAACTGAGGGAGCAGCTGTGGTTCTGGCCAGATTTCTCAAATGCAAACAGTAATCTTACAGGGCAGAGGGGTCTGTTGTATAATTAAAAGGGTCTATTTAGTCTATTATTTTTTGTAAATCGCATTTTTGCTGCTTTTCATGTTTAACCAGTATGCATTCTCTATAAAACATGCTTCTTTGCAAAATACTGTTGACGACTGTACAGGACTGAACTATCTCCATGTTGTGTATTACAGGCTCACCAGGGAAGTGGGCACAGCACCAGCCTACCAGAGTTCAAGAAGTGTTTGGGCAATGCTTTCAGGCACATGGTGTGCCTCTGAGGGCTGTCCTGTGCAGGGTCAGGAGTTGAACTTTGATGATCATAGTGCTTCCATTCCAGCTCATAATATTCTGTGATTACAACATTTGTTTGACTGGGATGTCTCCATTCTGGTGCTTGCTCTTCAAGCAGTTGACTTTCCAGAGTGGTGTGCATAGGCATTCTTTTTTGGCGTAGCTTTTTTGGTGTAGTTTTATGTTTTGCTCTTTAAATAGTTTTTATGAAAACTGGCATGTCACATATTTAATGTCTTCTGAAATCTTGTGGGTCTTCACTGAAGGTTGTGTCCAGTTCTTGGTTGCTTATACTGTAGAGCTACCTTGGTTAAGGAGTCCATTGGATACACCCTGTTTTCTTTCATGTGGCATGTAGGTGGGCTGTAACACTGCCATTTCAGCTAGAATGCAGCAGTTTGCAAATTCTGATAGTTTCTGAGTAGCTGGAGTAATGTCTTTAGGCAGTTAGCATCATACTTTTCCAGTAAGGGATTGGACTAAGTCTTGCAGAGGTCAGTAAGTGTCCTGTAGGTACTATTGCCTATTTTAATTATACTTTTCTAGATATTTCTGACAGGTATTTCAAGGTTATGGTTATACCTTCCTTCATGTTATCTTTGCACTAGGGACATAGAAATGTCACTTGTGGGCAAAGCTCCCTTAAGGGCCCATTTGAATAACTGGTGAAGTCACTGTGCACAAATATTAATTTAAACATGTCAGTCCACTTGCAGAGAGCAAGTTACTCTATTCAGTCAAGTGATACTGTCTATAACTATCACTAAGAGTATGAGGTGATTAGTGTTTGTTTAAATCACCTGGATCTGATGCAGACATTATTTTGGTGTCTTTGCAACTACTAGCCTTTGATTTAAGTTTCTAATTTCAGCCTTTGTTTTGCGGGATTTGTTTTTAATTGTGAGTGCAATGAGTTCTCCCTGAAGTAAGTATGGCACACTCTGCATCTTTTTAAATCTTTGCTGACCTCTAAGCTGCTAGGATGTCGCACTGCATTGTTTGCTCTTAGTACTTTTTTTGGTTTCTTTTTTATTCACCTAAGTGCTGTTTGAATTTTTAATTTCAGGTTTTGGGTTGTTGAGGTTTCTGAATTTGTGCTTTAAATGAAATCAGGAATTCAATGATGTTTATGTAGCATCAGCAGCATCAGCCTTTATTCCTTTCATGCTTGTAAGCTTGTCCTTGGTTTCAGTGTTGTCCTGATGACTGTGTCCTCACAATTTTAATAGCTTTGGCTGAATTTTCACTTTCAACTTCAGTATACTGCTCAAGAAATCTTTGCAGTTGAATGTATTTGCTGCCTCCTGATGTGCTGATGCTATTCCTCTTTGCATCTCCTGCTAGTCTGAGTGTCACAAACAATTTCTTCTCCTTGTGTTGAAGTGCACTAATGCTGCATGCACAAGCTGCCCTTGACACTTAAGATGGACTTTTCTTGGGCACAGTTTCATTTGCAGCAGTTGGTGTCTTTGGACAACAAGGAGACATTTTCTCTTGAGAATGCATCTCAGTATCAGTCAGATGGCTATGAAAGAAAATGTTGATCCTGTCCTAGCTTGTACTGTTAGAGTTCTTAATTCTTCTCATGGCAGCCAGTACTGCAATGTTAACTTGTTGATTTTTTTCTTAAACCAATCTTTCATACTGTGTACTGGTTGTCCTGATAGGATGTTCCTAAAGGAATAATTTTTGTGGCTGGGATATGGAGTAGCTCAAATTTGCAACTGTTTCTGCTGCAGATACTTGATAGGTCTTCCTTAGTCCAATTGGCAAAGACAAAGTAAGAAGTGCATCATTTTCTAGGGAATGTAGTTGGCATTCTCAACACTTTATACTGTGAAGTGAATAAACTTGCTTATTTCTAAACAGTGGAAGACCAATAATGCTGTGGATTTTTAAACAAGATTTCTAAAAGCAAAAGTTACACTCCTTTTTATTAGGATAATCTTCTGTTAATTCCCTGATCATGCTCCCTGATATTCCAACTGTATTATCCAGTGTTTTAGTTCTAACACTGTTTCATTATGATGTAGACCTGTTTCATATGGCTCTAGTGAGCTATCCCAATGGTTTATGATTTGCTATATAATTTCATCACAGCAGAAATCTCAGTTCATTCTGGTGTGCCTGTAGCTCTGAGCTGAGAGGGTCCTGTCCAAAATTATGAAAGTTGCCATTTGGTGTGGGTCATGCCAAAAAGGCATTGTGGTTGAAGCAGGAGCTTCTTCATATTTCTGAGGCTCTGAAAGTGCGCATAAGTGAAAGGGACACATAAATAAATGGGAAGAATGCAAATTGCTGACCTGCTGAAAGCGGTCATGTCCCCCCTTCATCCAAATGAGCTGCTTGACAGTAGTTCAAGCTCCTGTGCCCTGCTGGGCTGAAGGCTCTCTTGTGGGCTGTCCCACTTCCCGTGCCTTGCTGGATCCCTGCCTGCCTTGTGTCCTTGTGGAGACAAGGGCATAAAGCTGACTTAGCTAGTGATCAGTGGTGTTCTTTTGATTATTCACCTAGGATAGTCAAGTAAATTGCTGTTGCTGCTGTTTGGAGTTTCAGGGTTGTAGGTTAATGTTTTATACATTATTTTACTGCTTTTCTTCTGTCTTCAGCTATATATCTTGCAGTCTTTGTCAATTTAACCTATACCAATATTTGTTCCATATATAATCTTTCACTGCACTGTACCAGCACAATCTGTCCTTCATTTCAGTCCCTCCTCACTGTTTACCTTCATTTACTACATCCAATTTGTATGCTTAATTTAGACTGGAGACCCTGTAAGAAAGGCAGTAGGCATTTATAAAATAATATCAGTGCATAGCTCTTGGCTTTTTTCTTTCCCAAACCATGCTCTGCATTACCAAGGTTACAAAAAAAAAAAAAAAGCGCCCAGTTCTCTGCAGATTTCTTAAATTATAGATGCACACTTAAATAGTTTAAAATACACTGCTTGCTCTGTGAAGGTCACCTTTTTTCTGAAATATTATTTTATAAATGAAATGTGCTGGGATTTTAGAAACATGGAATTGGCCAGATGTACCCAATCAATAACTTTCACAAAACTGCTAAAAATATGTACTTGCAGAATACTGCATGTTGATGACATAGCATTTATTCTTATTAGAATAAATTGGATTTTTCAAAGATGAGAGTTCAGTTAAAGTTATTGACCTCTTCATACATAAGAAAGAAAAATAGTGATAAATTGACTAAGACTGATAATTGTATAATGGTCTGCACAATTTGAACAAATGGAATGCTTACTTCAATCCCCAACTTTTCCCCAGCACAAAAAAAAGAAAAAAAAGAACTTAGCACTTCCAACTTTTTTGTTAGAAAATGGCATATTTCATTCCAAGGAGAAAAATGTACGAGGAAGAGCATTGTTCCAAACCACAAAACAGACATCATGCTAATCTGGCCTTCACTCATTAATCTTTAGGTATACTCACATTCTGGCCAAATAAAAAGCATGCAAAACATGTGTAATACACACAAATAAAGGCTTGAAAGCAGTTGGTTTTGGAAGAGAGGATGAGAACAAATTTTTCCCTAGCCATTAGTGCTAGAAACAGGTGAGATTAGATTTTTTTTAGTTTACGTGTCTCATTTCTTGTCATAAATGAGTGGTAAATTTAATTCAAACTAATACAAAGAACAAAATACAATTCAGAAAATAAGGCATAAAATAAAATGAGAAAATTACTACTTAAAATTATGTCATAAGAATTAATACCCAAAGAAAACAGTACTGGAATCTTGTTCTTTAAAATCAAATGACTTGTATTCATAATGATAACATATTTTTTAAGTTGACAGGCTGATTCTGCCTGACGATTATTACGTTGAGCTGCTTTTGGGTCTCCCTTTCATCTTGGATGTGGTAACTCATAACCCATCTACACACATTTACAGAAGGGTAGGGGGCTGGGACAAACAAGGCTTGAGGCAAGCACAGTGTGTTTGGCATGTTTATGGTCTCCTTTGGCTGCAGTGTACAGTGCAGGTGTTGCCAAGGCCTATTCCCCTGGGATCCAGGTTAAGGACATCACCAGGAACCTTCCCAGCCTTGGACTGCTACCTATTATTGCTGTTCCGTGTGGGTGGCGATGGAGCTGCAATGTGTAGTCCAAGAACAATCAAAAGAGACTTCAGGCCCTTGGCATGGTTGGTAATGGAATCTGGAGCACAGGTGGTTCTTTCCTCTATCTTTCCAGTTCCAGGCAGCTACATGGGATAAAACAGATGAGACCATACCATTAAAACATGGCTCCATGACTGATGCTACTAACAGTTTTGGATCTTTCAATAATGGGATGGGCTACACAGCACCAGACATCCTGGTGTCAGATGGGATTCACATTTCTCAAAGGGGGAAGAGAGGTCTTTCCTCATGAGCTAGTGGGGCTCAGTGACAGAGCTTTAATCTAGACTTGACGAGGGAGAGGGATAATAGCAGGACTGCATGTGACAAGCTGTGAGATGACACACCAAGGTTAGAAGGACAGGGTGCTGCTGAGAGCCCTCAGCCTGTTGCTCTGAGATCTGCTGGCTGCACTGAAGCACCTGAAGCTCTACAAAGATGAGCCATATATAGGTAGCCAGCTAGAAAAGGAAGATCAAAGAAAGCGTCCTGCCCATGATGAGCAAATCTGGCAAATGGGTGACAAGAGACAAGGGGAAGGCTGATTTACTCAACAATATCATGGAACAAGATGCTCCTACAAGCTGTGTTAAGGCACATAGAGGACAGGGAGGTGATTTGGGACAGCCACCATGGCTTCACCAAGGGCACGTCCTGCACCTAGTGGCCACATCAAATGATTCTGTTCCTCTACTCCATTCTGGTGCAGTTCTGGCTTCAGTTTTGGAGCCCTCAACACAGGAAATACATGGACATATTGGAGCACGTCCAGAGGAGGCCCATGAAAAATAATAATAAGCATGGGACACTTCTGCTATGATGGAAGACTGAAGGAATTGGAGTTGTTCAACCTGGAGAAGACTCCAGGGGGACCTTGCTGTGGCCTTTCAGGGCTGAAAATTTAACAGGACTTGTAGTGGTAGGAGTGAAGGAGTGTGGAAGATGAGACAGCTACAGAAACTGAGCTGGGTAGTGCTGCCGACCTCTTGGCCCTGGTACAGTGTAAGCTGTGGGAGAGTGAAACTCAAGGCAAGAACAAAAGTGAGAAGACATTCATGTCTGGTCACTCTGATGAGAGAAGATGGAACAAGGACATTGCTGGCACAAAAGAATGTAACAGGGACTTGATAACCAAAAAGATTGTGTTGCTATGTTAACAGGGGCAAAGGGGTCTGAGTAGAAAATTTTGTATGGAATTTAGAGAACTATAAATACCAGTGATTAGTGTAATAATCTGGCTTTACTTGCATAGAATGGTCTGTGTCTCTCAATCCCAGCAAAGGAGTAATGATTTTAGACTAAAAAGGATAGATTCAGACTAGATATAAGGAAGAAATGTCCACCACAGTGAGGGTGGTGGAACACTGGAACATTTAAGACCTGCCTAGAGAGGTGGTAGATGCCCCATTTGTGGAAACATGCAAGGTCAGGTTGAACAGAGCTCTGAGCAACGTGGTCTGGTTGAAAATATCCCTGCTCACTACAGGAGGGTTGGACTAGAAGATTTTTAAAGGTCCCTTTGAACCCAAACTGACCTATGATAATCCACATGTTGACAAAATATCAGGTTCTTACCTGTACCCAAAATATCTGCTACCTTCTTAAGACACCTAGAAAACATCTGGAGAATAATATGGATGGGATAAAATGGCATTGAGATATTGTGTTTAGAAAAGTGACAGAGAGAAATAGGGAAATCAAGGCTGTACTCCTGATATTCCTGATACCAGTTTGTGCCCAAGTATTGCAATGTGCTCCAAAAAGAGCATTACACGTGAATATTACAGGTAGATGGTATAATTGCATATAGTCAGAGCAGAAATGAGGGAAGGGAAAGGCAGGATGAAGAGGAAGACAGGATGAAGAGGAAGGACTATAGTTGCTGGAACTCCAGCAATGAGAACTGGACTGCTCTGAGGGTGTGCCTGTGTGCCTGCAGCTGATGGGCCCCAATGCTTCCCACATCTGTTTTGTCTTTTCTGCAAGATTTGCAACTTAAGTGCTTCACACCACTTATGTGGACCGAGCTGTTCCAGGGAGAGGTAGGCTAACCTGGAAATGCTTTATAAGCATTCTGTATAAATGCATTATGTATTATTCCTCTTTATGTATGAGGACAGGCTGAAGGATGAGTGTCAGCGTGTGCTGGAGACCTCCTGTGCTGGCTCTGCAGAACTGCATTTCTTCTGGGAAGGCCTGAAGTTTATTTGGGTTTCTCTGTTAGTTAGAGTGCTGCATGTCTCTGCCTAAAAAATCCTAACATGATTGCTTAGTTGTGGAGGAGGTATTTTGCCTGAAGATACTGCTGCACAATTCTTCAATTTGAAGTAACAGTTTTGTAAAGAAAATTAAAAAGAGAATCTTCTCTTAAGGTAGGAACAAGGCTTAAAAAAAAAGCTGAAGTTTAGAAAATGATATGGTATCCACACATGGTAACTACTTGTGTATTAAAGAGCTATGTTTATTATAGAGTAAACTTCAGATATGCTGAAATTGCAGGAGGGTTTTTTTTCTCTCTTTGTTTTTTTTTGGCCTCTTTGATCATGAGGCAGCCCTGAGTTCCTGGCAATGGTTAGCATGTCCAAGGAGAATAGAAGAGTTGAGAATGTGATGTTCTTACCTGTCTAATCCTACTTAAACTATTACAAATAACACAGCTTCAATGTCTTTATTATTCCATTTTGAGTAGTGTGCCTTCAAGCCCAAGTTCTGGGAGCACACGTATCCTGTTTACATTTGGAGATTGTTACTCTGAAGATGAAACCTGTGATGTGAGGTGAGTGAATGAAATCATTCTTTTCAGTACTTCCAGGAACATCTGTGTATGTGTCCAAACCTTATTGCATCAAAAATGTGCTTTTATCACAGGAAAACATTGTCACTAGCCAATAAGTAATCTCTAGAGCTGAGGTCTCTTTTCTGGAATGAAATATTTGTCTCTGTAAACTTACTTCAATTATATTAACTTTCCAGTATAAGTTCATGGATGCCACTTCTGATTGTTTGAGTGTTAGAACTTTTTGGTTACAGTAGGTGTCTATGTCAGGTGCTGTTCTGCACCAGTATCAAAAGACAACCCAAAAATGAGACAGCAACTGCAAAGTGAGAAAGAAAATACTGAATTTTATTTTTTTTAAAGTCTTGTTTCCTGCATGGATTTTCTGATATTTCAAGCCAAATAAGCTTTTCCATGCAATTTCCTATACATCAACAGAATACTGAAAATAATCCCAGGTGTGCTGTCACATTTCAAAGAGATGAGAGTTGTATATGAGTACAATATAGTGTAGTAAATTTTGCTTATTCAGGAATAGACATTAATATCTTAAACAAATCATTAAAATGATCAACATTTATGGATTTTCTTCAGAAATTACTAAATCCTTGGGGAAGCAGTTGCCTTCTGCAAAACATGCTATTAAGAAGCCTGTTTCAAGCTGCTTTATTATAATATCAGTAATGGGAAGCAAAAATCTGGGCACTGGAGTTTTTTTGGAAAAAACATGCACCAAATGCTGTAAGCCTTGTTTAGAAAAACAACATCATGCAAGCTGACAGCAGGTGGCTCTTTTCAACTTGAACTATCAGCAACAAGTGTGTGACTGAATTTTCTTGGCACTCAGCAGGCCATCTTGGATGGGGACTGGTATGCAGACACTTGGCAAACAGGCCAATTATTCCCACTAGCTTTGCTTCCAAGCTGGTGTTCCACTTGACTACTTGGTCATTGCCTTTAGATGAAAAAAACGAAATCTGCAAATATAATTTAGTAGTGGAAGACACATAGGAACAGTGATGTATTAGGAGTTGCCAATAGCAAGACAAAAAATCTTCGCCCTGGAAGGTAACAAGAGCTGTGGTAAACACATAACTTCAAAATCTGTCATAAACTAGAATAGCTCTAAAGATCTCAAAATCAAGGTAAATGCTGCTCAGCAGAATGGTTTTTGGAAAGCCTAAAGAAGAAACAAACTCAGTTCATAAAAGATTGAAACAAAAATTTTCCTTTTCAAATAATGTAAACTGTTTTCATTTTTACTCATTGCTGAACACAGATCTGCCTTTAAGCTACTTGACATTTGGAATGGCTTTCTGTGTCTCTGCTTGCCAGCTCCTTGTGCATGATGTTTAGCTGTGCCTGCGTACATGTTCTTGCCTGCTAAAACATGTAACATTTGCAAGGCATAGCATGTGTAAGTTTTCAAGGATCACAGGCTGAGGTTGGAAGGGACTTCTGGAGGTCATCTGGTTAAACTCACCTGTTCAAGCATTATCACGTACAGCCAGTTGCCCAGGACCATGGCCAGATGGCTTTTGAATGCTCCAAGGAGGAAGACTATATCTCTCTATGCAACCTCTGCTGGTGCTCAGTCACCCCCACAGTAAAAAGGTACTTCTTTGTGTTTAGAGGGTCTCTTTTGTTCCAGTTTGTGCCCATTGTCTCTGGTCCTCTCACTGGGCATCACTGAAAAGGGCCTGGTTCTGTCACCTTTACACCCTCCTTCCAGATGTATGTGCACATATATGTGACCCACCTTGAAACGTCTCTTCTCCAGGACAAACATAGAATCATAGGAAAAACAGCCACTCTCAACCCTTCCCTTAGAGGAAAAATGTGCCATTCCCTTAATTATCTTAATGATCCATCACTGGAGTTTCTCTAATAGGTCCATGTCTCTCTTGCACTGGGGATGCCAGTAGTCCAGGCATTACCTCACAAGTGCCGAGAAGAGGGGATGAGCCAACTCCCTCAACCTGCTGTCAACACACCTAATGCAGTCCAGGAATCCACTATCCTTTACTGCAAGTGCACATTGCTGATTCATTGTCAGCTTGGTGTCCACAGGGACTCCCAGGTCCTTTTCCTCAAAGCTGCTTCTCACCTGAGTAACCATCAACATACAATGGTGCATAGAGTTGTTCTTCCCCAGACCCAGGACTTTGCACTTACCCTTATTGAACTTCATGAGGTTCCTGGCAGCCCATTTCTCCAGACTGTCCAAGTCCCTCTGGATGGCAATGCAACCCTCCATCGTATCCTCCACTCCTCCCAGCTCAGTGTCACCAGCAAACCTGCTGAGGGTCCACTCCACCCCATCATCCAAACCATTATTGAAAATGTTGCACAGGAGTGTTGACCTAAATATGTACTGCTTATTTATTGCTCTTCAGCTAGATTTCAATCAATTTCCATCCCCTGGGCCAGGATGTTCGGCCAGTTTTCAGTCCATCTCATTGCTTGTTCAGTTTTCTCTATGAGGTTCTTGTATGAGCAATGCAAAAACTTTATTGTTGTCCAGGTAAATAATATCTACTGCTCTCCTTTCATCTATCTGACCAGTCATTTTAGAAGTTTATCTCCTTGGTATTGAGCATTACTTTCTCTGAGTGATGCTGATGACTCCTTTAAAACTCTTGTCTTTAATACGACTGGAAACTGTTTCTGGGAATTGTTACTCCATCATATTGCCAGAGACTGAGGTAGGCTGACTGGACCTGGAGTCCTCGTTCTTGGAGACAGGGGGGATATTTACTTTTCATCAGTCCTTGAGTATTTCTCCTAATTGCCATAATCAAATATTATCAAAAGTGGCCTTGTGATGATAACTACCTGCTCTCTCAGCACTTATAGGTTGTCATGGACTTGTAGGATATCAGGACCCATGGACATGTGTAAATCCAGGTTGCCCAAGTAGTCTTGACTTCATCACCTCCTACCAAGGATACAGCTTCCTTGCTACAGATTTTCCCCATGATCTCTGGCAGCTGGGGGTTCTGAAGGCCAGACTTGCTAGAATAGGCTGAGGTGAAGGCAGCATTTGGTACATCAGCCTTTTCCAATCTGCCTTTTCTGTCACCAGGGACTCTGCTTCGTTCAGCAGCGGGCCCACATTTGCATATAAGTGCATGTGTAATAAAGCTCCTAAAATATTAATGGGCAATATTTTTGGAGAATTCACCTTTTAAGTGATTTACTGTATTACCATAGAGGCCTTGCTAGAAGCATTGTGTACTAGCAGAACTCTCTTCTCTTACTGAATTAACATAAGGGCCTTTTAATAAGTGAAACCATCTCTTCTGTTTCACAATCTGTTACATTATAATCATACTTTACATACTGTTATTGCTGTTGGGGATAGATCCAGCTGGTACTTATTATCTCAACAGATTAATTGTATAATATGAAACTCCATGTACTTGTATCAGTTGACTATAGCCTATTTTAGGTATAGAAAAAATATAGTCTATTTCAGTGGGAAGATTTAAAAAAATGTTTTGAGAAAATGAGGTGGGCTTTTTAGGTTTCTTCTTTTTTTTTTTTTTTCTCCTTATTGGTATTTCTAGGATTTATTCAGCAATTTTTATCTTTTTTTTTCCTGCAGAATAACATCAGCCAAATTTCAAGTGCCTTCAGTACATTATACATCTCTGTGTGCACAGCTTGCAATGTGTACTTGGAAGCTGAGAATGTTTGCAGCTGCAAAACTGTCACATGCAGGTTTTAAAAATGCTGTAGTTATGTTTCAAAGTAATATTTATTAGCAGATTCATTCACGAGCCTGACAAAAAGCTGTCTTCAAACAATGTACTTCTTACAGTCATCATCCTAATGTTGTAGAGTCTAATAATAAGTTTTCAATCCTAAAATATGAGGGTATAACTGAATAGAAATTGGTCTATTTTAAGAAGAAATTACTTCTCAGATGACAAGTTTCACACATCCAAAATAGGACGTAAACCAGTGCATCCTTTGTGCAGAATTATTAGACATTTTGATGAAAAATATTTGAGTTTGAATTTCTTTTTATTAGCAAAATTAGCTTTTTCTGCTTTTCCTTTCTGTGTGTCCCTTCCTACCCCACAATGTGCAGTTTCCCAGAGTTACTTAAATCAATCTAAGCCCCATCTTGGGAAAACTGTTTGCATTTTGTGTTAGCACAGACATTTGATATGCCAGATACAGAAACTGATATGACTAGAAGCAACCTCAGGGGAAAAAAGTGTAGCTGGATCAGTTTCCCAGAGTGAGGGGTAACACAGCTGAAGAAAAAGTAATCTGTGGCCAGGGAGGGTGTGGTGCAGAGCAAAATGATCCCATTTTGGCAACTGCAGCCTTCACTCATGTTATCATTCTTTATCTCTCCAGGTTTGGCTATCTTTGCATGGGGACTGGCTGATTCACTGATCTATGGAAATACACAGCACAGCACTTGACTGGTCCTGCCACCTCGAGCAGCTTCCTGCCCTGTCCCCAGGCCTGGGCAGGCAGTGCAGCCAGGTATGCACAGGAGTGTAGGGTTCTGCCTGTGTCGCAGAGTCTGCTTGCTCCCCAGTATTGTAAAATGCTGGATCAGATGATGCCATACTCACACTGCAGCCAAGCTCTTGGTTACAATAGCTTTTTCTGGAAATTATGTGACGCTGCAAGTGGATCTTCAAAGAAGAATAAGAAGGGAGAAACTGGTACTGGATTAAACATGAGATTTACTTTCTCCATTTAGACCCTAGATGCAAATGCAGGTGATATATGCTAATATTAGTCTAAGTACTTTCCTTGTATTTCATCTGTGCTCTCTCTTGTCTTTTACTTAAGCTGCCTGTGTGCACAAATGACAACATTTGTACTCTCTGTATGTATTTAGCAAGTGAGCCCAGTGAATTTTTGATTCCATCTTTGGAGTCTTTTTCTTGGCATAAACTGAAGTTATGTTTTTAATGCAAAGGCAAAAGGCTCATCTTGCTTTCAGCGGAGAGGAACTCCTGATTACAGTTACATAAAAAATCTAAAGGCAGTGAGTAAATAGTTAATAAAAGTGATTCTCAAGTCATTAAAGTAAGACAAAATTCCAACATAGATTGTGTAATGAAAATAATGCTAAATTTAATAAACTCCCTTAACTCACTCTCAAAAAAAAAGAAAAACCAAACCCACCATCACAAAAAGAACCAAAAAAACCCCCAAAAAACCCAAAAAACCCCAAAACACCCAATGAAAACCCCCCCAAACCAAACAAATAAAAACTAAACAAAAATTCAGTTCTCAGTTTCAGGTAGCTGATTTCAAATTGGTTACCTTCAGTTTACTTTCTCAGAAGTTAGGAGCTAAACTCTGGTATCCAATGAGGTAGAGGAATGAAGTCAATCATAATGTTTAATATCACATCAAAACCCCAAGACTTTGTCAGTAAAGTGTTATGAGGGAATGCAAGAATATATATTCTAAGGAAATGGGTGTCTGTGAAGAACATGAGACTATCTGATGAAAACCCTCAAATGTGAAAGAGAGAGGACACTGCCCTTCAAACTCATTCACTACTCTATGACAGACTTTGTAAAACTCTTGGTACTGCAAGAAGTTAACTCAGGTGAAATTACATTTATTGCCAAACTGGGCACATTAACCTAATATGTCAGTGCTATTTATCTTACAGAATAGTTTACAGAGAGGGCCCACCTAGGGTCTGCAGCTTGATTTTGACCATAACTTAGAAGGCCTGCTCAGGGGCAGAGTTAACCAATAATGTTGTGCTGGTACCTGGCAACTGGGTTGACAGGGTCCTTGTGGTGCCTGGCTGAAAGTGAATATTTCTTGGGATATAATTTTAAAAGCAGCATGCTCCTCCTGAGATCATACCTTTTTGTGTGGTTGTGGGTGTGCTGTAGAAGGTGTTATTGACACCTGTGTCAGCAAGTTGAATACCATTGAAATAGTTCAAGGTGGCCACAGAGAACTCCAGCAACAACAGCCACCTGTGCACCTGCAACTCCCAGGCTGAGGATCGGTGTTTTCTTTTGTTGGATCTAAAAAGATTCAGCTGAAGGGTGTTGTTGCAGTCATGCAAGAGAGAGGTAGATGATTACTAGACTTAACATAGTGGCTGTTTGAGCTAGGAGAGATGAAGAAGCATTTAACACTTTTGACCTGGGTTTGTCTGCAGTTTAAATTTATTCTCCTTCTCTAGGGCCTTTGAGCTTTCAGAAGGTAAAGTAATAATCGCTTTTTTTGGTCTCTGTGTATGTACATATGGGTGTGTGAGTTCTGAGTTTGATCTTAATTAACACATCTCTTCTAATACTGCAGGTAATTCAATTCAGCCCTAAGATGCTCAGGATTTCTCTCTTTATATATGTATATCTGTTCTAGGCAGAATGAATTTTTTTTACTGCAACACAGATGAACCCAACACACAAAGTAACTTTTAAGATCAGTTAATCTAGTGTTAGCAATTCTTCTTGGAAAATGAAGCTTAATAGTGTTTGTAGAATAAACATAGAGCTAGAATTCAGGTCTGAAAATAATTTTATTTCGAAAGAGTTCTGGCTCATTGTTTTCTATTGGTTTGGATTATCGCAAGGTGGAGGAGAGTGGGAGAGGATGACTTTAAATTTGAAGCACCCGTTGCAGGAATGTAAAGCTGATTTAGAGAGCCGGTTTCTTTCTGTTTCGGTTTCTCCAAGACTTTTGGAGTTTTCCTCCCTGCGGCCGCTCCCGGCGCTCCCAGCCGCGTTGTGCTGCGTGCCGCGGTGAGCGGGCGCCTCGCAGCGGTGGCTGGTGGGAACTGCAGAGCAGCTGCTCCCCACGGGCCGGGCCACACGCGGGAAGTTCACAGCCAGAGGACGCTGCAATCCAAGGGGAATTTAAGGAAATGTACCTAAACAGGGCGCTGTTCTGTAGATTACCACTTCTGCAATCTAAACATCACCTCTCTCTGTAAGGCTTCAAACGTAAAATCCCTAGGTAAGTTACATGTTAAAAGGCTTCAGCTGCCAACTGCTCCACATAACATGGAGCATATGGTACACTGGTTAGTGTACCTTCCCTAATTATTTTTGCACTTAATTAAAAAAACAAAACGAAAAACAACAAAAAAAAAACCCAAAAAACAAAAACAAACAAACAAACAAACAAAAAAAAAAACAAAAAAAAAACCAACAAAAAAACCCCAAAACCCTCAAATCAGTACCTCTTACCATTTTGAACTATTTATCCTCTATATTACCTAACTGGGTAATATAATGTTGCAGGCTCACAGGCTTGCATCTGGCACAGAGGTGCTTTCCTTCTATGTCCTCTGCAGTTTTAGAGCAAAATACTGATATAGCTCAACTACAAATAGTGCACCAGGGAGATGAGGTGAATAAGTGTTAACATTAATTTTTATCAAGTAACTGTCTGGGTCTACTCTCCATTCAGATTGTTGATTGAAGTCCCTGTTTTCTTCGATACAAGGTTAGGGGGCTTTTAGATACCTACATTCAGTACCTCTGTCTGTAAGGGCTCTCACTCTTGGAGCTAAGTTCAGTTGTGCCTGCATTGGTATTTATTGGAGGTGCCACAGGGAATCCCATCTGGTCTATGAAAGGTGTCTGGCATTGCAGTGAGTATGTGTATGCTATACTTGGACATGAGCTAGGGGCAACTAAACTGAGTCCTAAAATTTTTCCACCCAAAATAGCTACTGCAAATATCAGCTATTCTGTGACATGAACCTGTTTCTTTCTTTTTCTAGTCTTTTCTTAAAGCCTTCATACCAACCAAGAAACATTTGCTGATTCTTTGTTATGTCCAATATTCTAAATCAAGTTTTAATTTTAGAGTACCAAAATATTGAATGCTACAGTAGCTAAGCTTTGTTGCTATAATATTGCCATACTACAAGTTCCATTGTTTCCGCAAGATTTACTGCTTAAATGTGTCCAAAGTGACCTAAAAACTTCTGAAAACTGAGCTGTATGACTCATTTGAACAGCCCAGGCCTTGCTGTGTTGGAAGGAATGACTGCAAGGATCCTGTGTTTCTGCAGAGAGAGACTGAGTTGACTGCATATGTAGACTATCAATATAGGGATATATTACCCTGAGTTATGCAAACATAATGTTCTGTTGGAAGATGTATTTACAAAGAAAATGGTGTAAGTATCCTTACACTGCCATGAATCAGAATTAAGTGCAAGTGATTTAACTTAAATTTCCCTTTTGGAAAAGGGTCTCTGGTGTGAAACAGCTACACATTTGTTGCCTAGTATTTATTGTGTGGCAGCACTCAGGAGATCCAACTCAGAATGGATTCCTTTGTAGTTTGAATGGTTATAAAAATATACACGTAAAAAGACAATGCCTGGCTGAAAAGTAATCTAATATTAAGGTCTGGATTTAATCAAAAGTCACTGGTCAGAAGCATGAATGCATCTGAGTAGGAGGGAGTTTGATGTTCAAGAGCTGAGCTGATGTCAGTGTGCCAGTGCATATTCGTGTGTTCCTTTGAGATCAATCTGCTGACTATTCCCACCTACTGTACTTTGCTTTGCATCCTGGAGCATTCTCAATGTGAGTGAAATGGATTCCTCTTGGGTGAAATACTGACAGAAGTGCTCCAGGAACTATTCAATGTTCTCCAGACACAGATGAGTGTTCTGTTCATGAGGAAAAGTCTGAAATGAATAAACAGACAACCCTAACCATGTCAGGTTCACAGGACTAAGTAGTTTTCATTAAAAAAATTTCCTCCTATTTTACCACAGTGTCTCCTGGTAGACTACAGTGTCATGCAGCCACATGCTGCCATGCTTCATTGGTAAGTTGTGACTTCAAAAAAGGTTGTCCTGGCTGTCAGAGAATTACAGCAGTGCTTGGCAAGATGTGAACTTCCCTGATACTAGTTTTGGGTAAGTAGCCTGAAACTTGAAGTTAGAGTGAAGAAGCATGAAGGTATAGTGAGTGGGAGAGGGGACCCCTTTCAAATACTCTTTTTAAATTCACCTAAGCCTTCCTGTCCCAAATGAAAGCATTGTCATGGATTCAAAGTAGTGTATACTACTTTGGATGTGCACAGAAGTGGACAGAACTTCTCCCTCAGGAACCCATGTAAGATAAAAGAAACTTAAAAATAATTAAAATAGAGCCTACAAGAAAAAGAAAGATGTCTTTATCCTAAGCTAGAGCAATTTATTTTCAAGTATATGTCTTCAGTTAATCACCTGCTCTTTCCACGAACAAATTAGACATTGATTTTTGGGGGAAAGATCTTGTGTATATGTTCCTCATTAAATTACTGATGTTTCAATCCTAAATGTTATTTTACTGGATTCAAGCAAATTGATTTGCACATGAATGATGAAATAACAATGTATTAATAGTATCTTCTATGTTACTAGCAGTGATATTATTAGTGTAATAGGATATTGTAGTTAGGACTGAAGGCATATATCTACTATGAGTTTAATTATCATATGAAAAAGGAACATCTGAGAGATCTTACAGTCCTTTTATTAAAGTTTAATCTTGTATCAAAAATGACTAATATAACAAGAGTCTTTGTAGTCTTGCATTGTAAGTTTTCTGCTCATTAGACAATTAGTGAAAGGAAGATGACTATTTTTTTCCTCTTGTTAATAATCTTTAATGACATAAAATAACAATGTTAAAGGCACTTGTCTCTACAGTGTGTTAAAGTTTTCTGCACTGTTTCAGTGTAGTGTGTAATACTTACTTCCACAGGTGCCTAAAATGGAGGACCACCACACTGCAATTCTAGAAGAACAAGAATTAAAGTTTACAAGAGTGGTTGCTGTTGGATTCTGTTATAATAGAGAAAATGAGATCAGGTGTTAGATATCTGTATTTGCTATGAAATCTAGCTCTCAGACCTTAGAGATGATGCAGTAGCAGTACTTGGTTGGTATGTGGGTAGGCAACTGAACTATTCTTCACTGTACCCAAATGTTGCTGCTACCTCTCTGGTCTCTGGACCTACCTGAAACACACAGAGTCATTCTCAAACTTTAGGTGCTTGCTAAATCAGGGGAGACCAGCCACGTGCGTTTGGGTTCTCCCATCGAATATGAAAATAAGGTAATGGTAGGGACTGTTCCCTTTGTGTGTCACCAGTAAAGCTGGAGTGTGGAGCAGTCTGTACTTTACAGACATATCCATAAGGAATTCTTTTAAGTATCCAGTAGCATCAGCTCAAGACTCTTTCATCTGTGCTTCTTGTTCCACCATTGAGTTCCACAATTCCCCTCCTCTTCAGTATCCTTAGTGCTGAAGTGAAGGGTGTCTCACCACTACCTGTTGTTGACAGCTAAATTCACCAGCTAGTAACATTAACAACTCCAGAAACTCCATAGATCAGCTACATTAAGTGTTTAATTTTGATAACATGAACTATTTTCTGTGCTGACAATGGTGCATTCAAGTTAACTATTTCAGATAAATACTAATTAATTTTGTATTTTCGTATAGATTTTTTTTTCTCTTTATTTCCAGTAGCTCCCTGCCCTACATGGAAAGGTTGTTTCTCTAGCCTCACCAGAGAAAGCTGATCTCCACTGACTGTGCACTGAGTGACACTGGAACATGAAAGGAACAAACATGCAAACTCCAAAGATGCGAAAATGTGGCAACAAGAACTTCTATTTTGTTGAGATTCACTCAAATCTCACCAGATTTCACCAGAAGGATGAGCTGTAAATAGTTGCAGAAAATTTTTTTCCTGTTACAGGGCATGACTTTTACAGGGAACATGAGCCCTAGAGAAAATAGGTGGTTGTAAGGAGTTAACAAAAGGCCACTGGAAAGTTCAGAACTACATTATCTACCTACAAATCTGACAAGAAGACTTGGCATTGGAAAATCTAATTGAGAGAACAGAATTATATTAGCATCTAGATAATTATGACATTGCAAAAATTCTTCAGACTTTCACAAAAGCCAAAAACACAGGTTAAATTGAACATTATACCTCATATTTTCTGCTAAAGGAAAAAAAAAATGTTACCAGCAATATGGTATACAGAGAATCTTTTTTCTTGCACTGAAGAGAAAAAAGACCACAAATAAGTTACTTGTTGTGATATTGTGTTTATTTCCTTGTGATAAACTCACTAGATACTCTTACAACTAAATAAGTCATCATGCTTAGTAAATTTTTTTTGCCGTATATTTCCTATTTTCCAGATGCTGCAGTCTTTGACAATAGGACAGAGTTTGCTGAAAATAAATACAGTAAATTGGTGGAAAAGTGAAGGCTTAGATATGAAATTGCTAGAGCCAGTCATCTCCAGTGTAACAGCGTGTCCTGGTTCCAGCTAGGGTAGAGTTAATTTCTTCTCAGTAGCTGTTACGGTGCTGTGTTTTGGATTCACAATGAGAATGGTGTTGATAACACACTGGTGTTTTGGTTTTTTGCTAAGTCCAGTTTATTCTAAGTCAAGGACATTTTTTCTCCTGTCTCATGCTCTGAATGCAAAAAACAAACAGGGTGGGAGCATGTCTGGAACTCGAACTGACCAAAGGAATATTCTACATAATGTCATGCCTGGTATATAAACAGGAGGGAGTTACCTGAAAGTGGGGATCAGGGTTTGGGTTCAGGAAGGGAGGTCTGACATCGGTCAGCAGGTGCTGAACAATTGCCTTGTGCATCAGTTGGTGTTTTTTCCCCCTTTTCATTATCATTGTTATTATTACTTAGCCTTACTATTGTATTCTTCTTTATTTTCAATTATTAATCTATTCCTATCTCAACATCTCCTCCTGATTCCACTGGGATGAGGGAGGAAGAGAGGAGGGGTTGAGTGAGTGGCTGTGTGGTGTTTCATCTCCAGCTGGACTTAAAACTATGACACAGACTATTGGGAAATGATATCAGAATAATTAAGGTCATGCTAGCTAGAAGAAACAAGAAAATGACTCTGATACACATTTAATATTGGTAAATTGCAGAGTAATGTTAATGAAGCATAAGTTATGTACTAATAATTTGGTTGCTGCTTAGAAAGATGTCTGTTGGGACATGGAGGCATATGAAGACACAGATAAGGAAATCATCCCCAAACACCCCTACCTAACAAAGCTTGTCTTGATTTAGTGTGCAGAGAGCTCTCCCTATTTCATGAAAATAACAATGGGAATGAATCTACACTGTGCAATGAAGCAGTGTGCAATTACCAGGACAGTTGTAGAGAAGCAACTTCCTATAATTACGAAAGTTTTCATCCCCTAGAAATATGCAGTGCATTTACTCTGCTCCTCACAGAAAGAGGTTAAGAATAAAAGGTTATGAGTGTTCTGTTTATCTGAGAAAGAAACAATTACTGTTCCTTCTTCCTGTTACTTCTAATGCTCTCTTAGAATAGCTGCATATATCCATCCATTTGTATAATCTTCTGTATATGGACATGCAATCATCTCAACCTTATTCATATATTTGACTCTCCCTTTCTGGGGCATATTTTTAAAGGAATTTATAGTGGTACTGAAATGTGAGAGACCATGATAAAGATAAACCCCCAAATGTTGCCTGCAATAGATCTGTGTCTGGGATGAAATAACTTTCTCTACAGTTGGAAGAGATGACTTTCTGTTTGCATTGTTTTGGGGCAGAGCCACAGCTGTAATTTGAAGGTATTTTATTCATAGCTGAGTGTCACACTTTCTAAAAATGTATTGGAGAAAGATCAATAGAGCCACTGTGCAAGTTCAAAGAGAGGTTCTTTTTAAAATGCATTTTGGAGGAGACACTGAAATAAATATTTGCAATGCAGTTTGCTAATTCTAAGCTCGCTGTGCTGCTCAACAATATGTTCAGTTGTAAGGGTTCTGTAACAGAGAACTTGCTTGTGCACTATTGAAGGTGGTTTATAGAGCAAAAAATAGCTAGTGTCAGTGTACAGTACTGCACACTAAATCAGTGAGGGGTGTCTTTGACTTCAGGTTTGCTCAGGTTCACAAAAGAGTTTGTTCACTTCAGTCTCAGCAGTCTAAACCTTGCAAGATATAATAAATTCAATTTGGAAAGGAAAGCTCCATACTTTTTGCCTAGGAAATGCATGAAGAAATATTCCTAATCCCACCTCAAAGACATTTTAAAAATATCCTTGAATGTGTCTCTGTCTTGCTTGTGTGCTCACATGCAAAAATGACCACAAAGGATGGTTAAAAGAGTTTGATAATTATTTCATCTTGAAATAATATTTGAAATTATTCTCTTCTCTACCTGCTGAGCTTCCATTCATTCCTTCAGCCCTCCTTCTCAACAAGTGTGTGGTTTTACACCACCCCAGCTATGTCTATCTATTGGAAACACTCAGGATGCAAACACCAAAACTCTTTCCCTTCCACCCCGCAGACGGGAGCGAGACGGGTGCGGCTCCACAGCCACATCCTGACACAGGCTTATTGCAGGGAATTACTGCCTGGTGTTGGGAGAGGCGGCCACGACCAGACACATGCAGGGTCCGAGCCGCACAATGAAGAAACCGAGAAAGTAATCCAAGGAACTTTTACTGAGATTTTTTCCACGAGAGTGGCTGCCCACAAATTACCTTACAGCGGGCCTGATCACTGGGTTGTGGTGAAAAAGGGAGGCTGATGCCACTATCTCACCCACGTGAGATGGTCTAGGGCACTGACACGTAGGAACAGATTCACCCGGGGACACATCAGTCCCCGAGGAGGGCGGAGGGGCAGCGAGGAGCTGGGTGCTGCCAAGTGCTGCGCAGACACCCGAGGGATAAGGGCGCTGCCAGGGCCCGCCAGGCCCTGCCCTCTGCGGGGACTGCCCAGGCCGGGCACGGGGCTGGCCCGGCGGGGCGGGCGCAGGGGCCGCTGCCGCCCTGCCCTTCAGGGTTCCAGCAGCAGGGCAGGCTCGGGGTGCTGGGAGCCCTGATTTAACCCGGCTCCGGCGGCTCTGCTGGGCGCTGCCGGCTGCGCGGGGCCGCTGCTAGGTGGCGATGTGCCCTCAGGAACGGCGCCTCAGAGCTGCCTCCCCCGCCGCCCTGCGGGGCCGCCGGCGTGACAGCCCCGCTGGTCGTGCGGTGCTGCTGGGCGGCTTCTGCGTCAAAGCATGCACGCAGATGGATAAAAATATAGACTGGTATATATTTATGATTTTTTTAACTGCTCACATTACATGACCGGAGGTTTAGAATAGCTTATTAGGAGGAAGCTCTCTGCTGTGAGGGTGAGGCACTGAGACAGGTTGCCCAGATGAGCTGTACATGTCCCATCACTGGAGGTGTTCAAGGCCAGTTTGGATGGGGCTCTGAGATAATAAACCTGGTCTGGTAAAGAGTGTCCCTGCCCATGGCAGGGGCATTGGAAGTAGATGATCTATCTCTAAGGTCCCTTTGGGTCCAACCCAAACCTCCCTATGATTCTGTGAAACCCTGTTTTGTTATATACATAATTGATGTGGTGAGGGGAACAAAACCCAAATACCTGCTCTGCCTTAAGTTAGCACACGGGTTGTATTATGGGTGTGGGTGCTTCTGGAGCCACAGTGCTGCCAAGCCATCCCATTCAGCCCCAGCCCCTCTGTGCCACACATCACAGGCGCTTGGGAGCCAGCAGGAAGGGCTTGTGAGCTAACTTGAATATAAAACTTACAGCAACTACTGGCAGGGATAGGCTACTACTTTAGAGGCTGGTGTGGAGTTTAGATTTCTGGGCTTTGTGTGGAATGTGGGGTTTTTTTTTTTTTTTTTTTGTTGTTGTTTTTCAGTTTTTTGTTTCTTTTGGTTTTTCTTTTGTTTGTTTGTTTTTTAATGAAATAATTTCATTTAATAATGAAAATGCTGCAAGATGTAAACCAAGGATCTCTCCATATCTGCCTGCAACAAGCATGTTAACAAGCATGTTACCTTCAAAATGCTTTTTAGTCTGGCTCTCCTCCTTTTTGTAAGAAAATCTTATGTTAACTTGGCTGAACTCAAATTACCCTGTCCTAATTGATGTGCTGGAGGTAGCTTTCCTTCAAGAAAGAGACAGAGTTCTGGGTTGAAAAAGCTTTGCTCTGTATAAACAAGTGGCATTTGTTATAGATGGTAACGTGTTCCAACTTTTTGTTCTGGGCAAGATATGCCAAGGATACATCCACTATTTTTTTTTATGCTGGTAATTGGGGGTGGAAAGGAAAATTCTTTTCATCTATCTGATCCTGATTGTTATTTACTCAGAAATTACAATTATTTTAAAGAGAATTAATTAGGAGCCAGTCACAGAACTCTAGTTCAGTGCAGCTGGCTGGCAATGATTGATTGAAAAAGAGTATAATTATTACAGGTTTGAGAAGAGAGCTGAAATGATCCATATGGTTAGTCTGATTAAATTGATCCAAAAGTCATCAGAAGTAGTGCTAATTCTCTGCTTCTATTGGGTGCAGAAGTGCATTAGTACCTGTGGTATCAGGGGACAGGTGCTAGTAAATCAGCTTGAGGTGACAGACTTATATCATAGCCATCCTGTAAGCCAACTCGATAGACTTTTGAAGCACAGAGACCCTGATGATGAAAAGCTGAGAGGTTAGAATGCAGACACTGAATGAAATCGACTCCCTCTGCCAATCTGTGCCTAAGTGGTTATTGGTTCATACACCATAAAAGAAGAAAACAAACTAAAAAAATAATCTGAGAAGAAGAATCTGAGCAAGAAGAGACCCATTCAGAGTTGGAGCTCTCTGGAAAATAATCAGGACACAGTTTAACTAGTGTTTTGTTTTCTATCATGTCTATAAGCATTATATTACAACAAACACCGAGATTGTTTGGTATTAGTCTTATGTGTCACTAGTTTTGGAGCACTTCATGTACTCTGGCAGTGCTACCTGTACAAATGTGTTAGTGGAAGCTGCTTCTCTATGATAAAAAGAAACACGAGACAGAAATATTTAAAAGACGTGAGGAAAAAAGCAAAAAATGTGTTTCTGTGAAAATGGACTTGTGACTGCTAAATCTGGTAATGTTGAGGTTAAAAAGAATTTTTTTTCCCAAAAAATTGGGCTACTCATAGGAAAGAGCTGTAGTAGTATTAGAGAATGCACCAGTCAAGAATCTATGAGGTTGCAGTGAAGTAGTGGCGTAGTATGTAAAGTCTATGAGTTCATACATAATAATTTGGTGGAAAATGACATCAAAATACTTGAATGCCTATTAAAGGAGTATGTAGGTTCAACCTGTGATCCCTTCTAAACTCTGCTAAATTACAGGAGGGGGACAGTGAAGTGGGATTTATCATCTGTGACATTTGTTCAAATAGAAATTGAAAACAAAAAATGGCTCCATAATATAAAAACCAAACCAAACAACAAATGTCTGGGTGAACAAGGAATTGTAGGTATAGATCGAGGCAACGAAAGCAAATCAAACCAAACCTTGGTATTTTCTAGGATCCTGGTCGCTACCCTTAATCCATAAAAATGAGGCTAGAAGTACCTGCAATAGAAAGAAAGTTATGAACAACAGGAGTGTCTTGAGATGTGACCATTGCATTGAGTGAGGTTGTCATTCCAGACAGTCCCATGTTCAAAAGTAGCAGTTTCTGCTGCTTCCAGAAGGAAAAAAAAATACAGGAGATATGAATTAGCTGGCCTGACCAAGGAATAGGCAACAGACAGAGCAGTGTTAATTTGTGGAATTAATAACCTTGGTATCACCCGATAACTGTGATGCCCTTATGACAGGGAGACCACAAGAATGAAATGATCCACAAAGATACCTTAACATTCCTTTTAAGCTAACATACATATATGTATATTTCTGGCATTAAGAGAAATACCTGGCATATACTGGTAGTTATTTAGTGTTACATTTGCATGGGGAGGTAAGAGAAAGCCAACTGTCCCCCTAGGAGTTTCTGGAACAGGCTGCTGATTGTTGTGTGCCTACTTGTGTTGAACAGAGCCATGTTAGAAGTCTGACACCAAATGTAGCAGATCTCTCCTCGAATTAGATTTCTAAATTCTACAGTCTGCACAAGACAGACACGTATGTGACTGATGTCGGTATCATACCAGTCTGTGCTGTGTCAGGAAGACTAAATTCCAAAATAGTAATGCCTTTTTATAAAAGTTTAATGTGAATTAGATGAGACTGTCCAGTAAATGGCAATATACTTATTTTTCAAACAATTATATTGGATAGCCTTTCTTCAAATATACTATCTCATTCTTGTCCTCTATATTCATTGCTTTAGAGCTTAGAAAATCAGCAATTGCTCTATGCTGTTAATCCCATCCATTTGTTTCTCTATATCCTTTACACTATAAATATTAAAAAAGCGTAATTACCTGAAAAGTCAAAGTGAACAGATCTTGGTTGACAGGCTGTAATGACTTAAATTATCTTCTTGTCCATAACGCTATCCTTGAAATGAAAGCAGTTAAAAAAGCATAATTTTGCCTAACTACTGTACAAATATTTTAGAAAATAAGCTCTTTACCCCAAAAAATATCTGTTAAATATATACTTTGCTGGCAAAGACACCAAATCAAATAGAAGTGATAGGGAAGGCTGTTAAGAGGAAGGATTAAGTTATTCATCTCTGAATGGCGTTTCCATTACTGTGAAACTACTTGGAATAAAATGGGCAAATAGCTTTGTCTGAAGAAAAAATAGCTGCAGTGTGGTGGCAGCATTTGCTGAGGTTATTATGAGATGACTTTGATTCAAAAGAAGGATGAAGAAGAATTGGAAAGGAATTTTAATCAGTGCTAGCAGCAAAAAAGACAGGACAGAATGTAAGTGATTCATGTAGAGGAGCACACCCTGGGCAACAGGCACTTACATAGCCAGACAGGCTGAGTTAATTTCCTTGAGTGTTGCTTTTCTCTTCCTCTTTCCAGCCAGGCTGTGCATAGACAATTATGTTCGCCTGGTGCCATGTACAGCCTTTCCAAACCTCGTCCTCTACTGGTCTGTGAGGCTGGCAGTGCGCTGCGCTTCCTGAACTGAGCATGGGCAGAAGAGGAAGAATGGAGAGTTCAGACAAGAGCAAAGGAGGGCTGCCCGAGGCCAGACTGCTTCTCTGGATCGGATTGCATTATCACATGGTTTGAAGATTATGGTGAGTGTTACTGGTGGTGGGAGAACTGAACACCAGTGAAGGGAACGTGACTGGAGTTATATCAGGGATAATACTGTGGCTGGTACTACCTTAGTTTCTTTTTCTTGAGGCACTGTAAAAGAAGCTAGTTTGGGTTCAGTTACCACAATGACTTCTACATAGAAATGAAGCAGATTGTGGTTCTGGAAAAGCCTGGAAGCTTCTCAGCCCAAAAAAGATGTATCCTTCTATACTCTGCTGTTGCAAGGAAGACCAATTTCCTGTGGAGAACAGGGTGGGGATTACTTTGAAATGCCAGAGTGCTTCTCAGAAACCCCACTGTTATCTCATTGCTTTTATCACTGTTCAGGAAAACTGGGAGGGCTGGTTTTTGGTTTACTTGGTGTTTCCTGTTGGTTTCCTGTTCCTTCCTTCCCCTCCCATTCATTTCATGGAAATGCCTTTGATTTCCGTTTCCTGAATTTTGACTCCCTCCTGTACTTTTACCCCATTCAAGTGCAAGTGCATACATCTGTCAAACAGGTTGGGGTAGAAATATATTAATTTTTCACTGGGAAGCAAGTATCCTAGGAAAGAAATAGGCACAGTTGTTTCAGGATGTCATAGAATTAGATTTGAGACAAAGGGGCAATTTCTGTCTTCCCCTCCCCCCCCCCCCCCCGCCCCAACCAACATTAACAGTGTTAAAGGTTAGAAAATTGCTCAGTTTAGTAGTGTTGCCAAAAAGTGCTCCTCCGTAGTAGCTCAAGTTATGTCTACTACTTCTCTGTACTGTGGAAGAACACTTCAAAGCCATGATGTTCTGATACATTCAGAAACACTGCTGTCTTTAGTCAAAGATATTTATATTTTTTAAGAATAAATAGTGTAAATTGAGCCTGTCAAGTAAAGAAGTCAGCAAATCTTGCTGTCTCCATGAGCAGAGTGGGAGAGCCAGGCCCCAGTATATGACAGAGGTGGGGTAGAAGGGTGATAGTTGGTTGCTTGCTGCATGAATTGGAGATGACAGAGAGGGATAGTGAATATCAGAGAAAATTTATGGTATATTCAGTCTAGAACAAAACAGGAAAAAATTAACAAACCTAGGTCATGGTCCAGATGTTCATGTTTGCCATCATGGAGCATCCACTTGACTCCATTCAACAATTTAGGGACAGCTTGTGGTAAGCACTTATTGCTGCCTTAGGGCTTGGACCCAGAATGCTCTGGTGGTTAACCATTATGCCTGCTATTATAGGTTGTGGAACTTTTAGAATGTTTTACCTTTTTTTTAAAAAAAAGAATTAATTGCTACCTTTCAATGATAATTTGCTTTATCATCTGTACAGCCTCTTTTACTAAGTTCAAAATAGTTTCCTAACATCTTGTGATTTTGTATATCTTTACTAAACAGAAACAAAATTTAAAGCAGCATGCAATAAAGTGGTAAAATGAATGCAAAAATGTATATCCTTATTATTGGATTCTATGTGCTACCATGAACCACTGCTGTTGAACAGCATATTTCATCTACAAATATAAACATACAGTTGTTCAAGTTGTCCAAAACTAGCCAAGCAGGAATACAGATGGACTTTCATTCCCATAGCTCTGCTATACCGATAGTCCCTTGAAGTTTGTTTCCAATATAATTCAGTATAGTTTCTTGCATACTTATTCAAAGTGCTCTTTTTGTGCAGCAAATATTCTACCAACTGTAGTACTGTCATTACTAATGCTTATCTAAATTTTAATCCAAACACTGTAGCAGAACAGACTCTTACACTGCAGACCTAATGAGCATGTGTTTCAGTATTTTCTTTAACATTTTCTTAAACTATCATTAAGGTACTTCAACCAGGGAACCGTATATTGGATCACATTTTGACCCTATAGAGAATAAATGTAAAATATATATGATGGACAGAAGCACAATATGAATAGTCATACTGTTGGGAAGCAACAGAGCACCTCTTTATTTAGTTATTACTGAGCCCACTTTATGATAAGTCTTCAAAACAGGCATCTCTGTGTAGTGTGAGGAGGGTGAATGATGTAATTGTAGTTTATATAGCTTCACTCACCTTCTGATGAAACAGAATGGTTTATGAGACCCAGTAGGTATAATTATTTTATTAAAATATTAAATTCTAAAAGTTATTTTAATTTATTAAATGTATTTATATAAATTTTTATTATTTATTAAATTTTCATGAGTGTAAGTTAAATTATTTCAAAGATGCCAACTTCACCATCTGCAGAAGCAGCAAACTTCTGTCATCAGAGTGCTAAAAGGCAAGTTGTCAAGAATTTAAGCATCTATCTGCTTAAAATTTGCTTATTTGCACTGCAGGCAAAACTGTGATGGGAAGCAGAGAATGTCAAGCTCACGTTCAGTTTCTCCAGGGCCATGTTGTCATTTTTCTTTTAATAGACCTTCTGTTCCCTATCTTTGTTGCTCTCCAGTGGTTCTTCCACGGTGTGCACATGCTTGATCAAGTAAGATGCTAGTGTATAGTTTCCTAGCATCACAGCACTGTAACTTTCATTTCTGTTACTGATAAAAAAATTAATTACTCCAAATTTCCCCTTAAAAATATTTACATTGTGTTCCATCTTGTTGCTGTGCAAATCCACCTTAACTAGCTGTTACGAGAGATGGATTCACATGAAACTTGAAAATCTCTCCTTTTACTTCCTATTCTTGACTGCTTTGGAGGTTCTTTATACATTTAACTGATACATCTATAAAATGTTTGCTCTCATTTTCAAGCAAATCCAGGACTCCAGTATTTTCAGGTTTTCAATATACATTATGTATGCATATATGCTGTAATGCCTTTTCAGCTGCTGTGTTCCTGCTGATCTGTAATCAATTTGCTCTGACTTTTTTTCTGTTTTGTGACACCATAACAGAATATTAGATTATAGTGATGTGATGTTATACATAATAACATAAAAACAGGTAAAACCTAGAGCTTTGCATAGCCAATATGCTTATACCTTTAAACCCAAACTTGATTTCTTTTAGGAAGGCTGCTTCAATGATTAAAACATTTTGAGCCCTTCCATAAAAAAAAATCAAATAACTTTTTTAAAAGCAGACTTTTCAAAAGATTCACACAGACATTGTGCACTCTAGAGCAGTATATGAATAAATTAGATTCTTGCTAGAAATTATTTAGTAAGTTGGTCTGGCAAGCACTGAATCAGCATTTAAAAATCTGAAGTCAGTATCATGTTCCCTATGTCAGGCCTTGAGTTTGCTCTCTTCTTCTATCTTTTATCTATTCCAGGTTAAAATCTCCAGAACTTCTAAAGCTCAAACACGCAGAATAATTTTAGTGAGATGGAGGATCTCAGGACCTGGAACTAGAGCAGAGCCTGAATGAATCCTGCATTTGCTTCTTTGCCTTTCTCAATAGGTTTTCCTCTGGTAATAAATCAGTCTTTGAACTGTGGAAAAGGCAAAGGCATGAAAACACATGTATATGTGATAAAGAAGACAATGACAATTTTACAGTTAGGGATTTGTTTGAAAGCTGTCATTTCCAGGTTTAGATACCCAAAAGATTCCCTACTAGCTACTGTGTATTCAAAATAGCTATTCTTAATGTTTGGAAGTTTTCTCCAGTTAGATTTGTGTTGTATGGAGTCCTCTTGCAGCCCCTACAACTATTATCACTGTATTTTCTTACCAGTGTAGGTTTTACCCATTTACAGCCATTCTGTGACAGCTGTTATAGATTCCAGAGGTTCATTCTTGGATTTCTTTCTATTTTTGCTTTGCTATCACTAACCATTTATACTACTTACCTTTGACTTTTTTCCAAAGAGTGGAATCTGTTGATTACCTTCATATGGTCAGAAAAACCTGGCAGATCACTGTAAAGAGTATGCAGTGTAATACATAAATACTCCCTTAAATACATGTATATGTATTTATGTACGTATAATATACATATTTAAATGCATGGCTAGCTTTTAAAACTAGGCAGTCTTAGCCCAAGTGATACATATTTATGATAAGCAAACCTGACAAAAAAACTAGAGAGAAGGTATGGGGGAAAAAGACATACCTGAAGCAAAAACTGAACTTATTTAACATTATTGGCCAAGAGAAGAAATATTGTATTAGCCTCGGTGTAACATAAGCCTTCTGAAAAGAAGCAAGGATTTCAAAAACTGCAGGGGGTGGCAGAAATTCCAAATGGCAGGCAAGAGTAAAGCAGAGCACAGATAGATGTTAGGTGAAAGCAGGGCCTCTCTACATTTGAGGCCATTCAGAAGGATCCCAACAGGTTGGAGACATGGACAGAGAAGAACCAACTGAAATTCAACAAAGGCAAATGCAGGGTCATACACCTGGGGAGGAATAACCTGTCCCTGCACCAGAACATGCTGGGAGAGACCTACTGGAAAGCAGCTATGCTGAGAAGGACCTGGGGGTCCTGGTGGACACCAAGCTGTCCATGAGCCAGCAGGGCCCTTGTGTCCTTGTGGTGTCCTGGGGCGCATTAGGAAGAACATTCCAGCTGGTCAAAGGAGGTAATCCTGCCCCTCTGCTCAGCTCTGGTGAGGCCACATCTGAAGCGCTGTGTCCAATTCTGGGCTCCTCAGGACAAAAAAGACATGTCTTTTTGTGGGTCCAGTGAACGATGACAAAGATGATGAAGGGACTGTGAGGAAAGGCTGAGGCAGCTTGGCCTGTTCAGCCATGAAAAGAGACAACTGAGAGGGGACCTCCTCAGAGATTAGAGGATGAACCAGGGTCTTCTCAGTGGTGTTGAGCAATAGGACAAGAGGCAACAGGCAGAAACTGATGCCCAGGAAATTCCCCCTGAATACGAATAACTTTTTTACTGTGCAGGTGACTGAGCACAGTAAAAAAGCACTAGGTTGCCAAGGGAGTGTATGAAGTCTCCCTTATTGGAGGTAGTCAAGAACCATCTGGAAACAATCCTGTCCAGGTGCTCTAGGATGATTCTGCTTGAACAGGGAGGTTAGACCAGATGACGCACTGTGGTCCCTTCCAACCTTACCCATTCTGGGATTCAGGCTTTTACGTGTTCCTTGTGTAGGAATGACATCAGTCTTGGGAAGGAGATCCTGTAATGGTTAAATGATTCAGAGAATAAAGCTAGAAGTTTGGGATCAAGACAGCTGGGGTTTTTTTGGTTCAGTGAGTGAAATGAGGGGGAAAAAAAAGTAGGAAAGATACTGTCTCACAACAGCTTAAAAGCAAAATCTTTTCCCCTTGGTGAAAAAGGCAAAAACCCCCAGAATAATTCGCTTTCTCTTAGAAAATTATTCTGATTATTCTGATTAAATGTAACCAACTTTGAAAGGGAAAACATACCCATTTTTTTCCAAGGTAATCCAAATTTTTTAAAGATATTAAGTATTTCTTGACTATAAAGATATACCAAGCTTGACTTGAATTCACGAGGGCAAAAAGTTGAAACTTCTCTCAATTTTGTTACAGAAATACAGAATTGTCAAGTTTCAATGGCTGCTTTTCAAGGCGTTAAGAACATACCAGAAGTCAGTCGAAGAAGCTGGAAGAAATTAAAGCATCTGGAAAACACTATTTAAATACTACTTATCTGGCCTGCCTACTGCTGTTATGGAAAATCCCCTGTTGCATCAGTGACCTCCATTGGCTGGCTGTGTGTGCTCTTGTTGAAATACCCGCTAAAATCAAGGGTGAGTCTGCAGAGGCCTGTAAGTTTGCAAGTGTAGAATTTACTGCTGCATTATTGGCTCAAAAAACCCTGTAAAGTGCGTGTGGCTGAAAAATAGATAGGTCTCTGAAAGCACCAGATAGGTCTCAATTCATGCTTTCAACTTGTTAGGTAAGGAATGTAATACAGAATTAGAGACAGCAGAAAATATGGTCATGATGGAAAATTAAAATGTTGCTTCCTCTTAGTGTGAGTTAGCCCTTTCTAGAACTTCAGGTTTACTCCTAATTTGTGATACAGCTTTTTTTTTCTACATTAAACAAAGGAGATGCCAAATCATTAATTGATATGGGGATAAAATGATTGATGACCATCAATATGTACAAGATGACTGAAAGAATGAATATTAATGCTGTAAAAGTAACACCAGAGTGTTTATTCTTCTGATGGGTGGGATGATGTTTTCACTCAGCAGCAAAAAGAGTGTGACCTAATGCTTCACACTGATGGGATGGGCAGGCTGTACATCTAAGTGGGGGTCTGTACATAACAGCTGTCTGCAGCCTTGACTGTTAATTAGTTCCAATACTGGTTCAGCAATCACAGCCATGTTTCGTGTGACCTCACTGGTGTGGCAATTATCTTTGGGATAATGAGCCCCTTCATCCATGGCAGAACAACAACGTCAACACTTGGCTTGCAAAATCTCAGCCAGTCTGCTTCTCATCAGGGTGCTTGCCATCCCCTTTGTACCACACCTTATCTCAAACTTAACCTTTCACATCATACATTAATTGTTTTTAGATTAAACATTAGTGAATCAATTTTAACAGCATTGAGGGAGGTGTGGGAGGGTGGGGCTGGTGTTAATAAGCCCAAAGTATCCAAAAGGTAATTTAAGTCTTAAATATTTCTGAGTTCTGAAATGAAAGAGAAACAACACTCCAGATCACTAGTTATCGTTACAAATTATTGTAATCTTTTTCATCTATGAAGAACTGTAATTAGGAGGAAGTATGGTCCTTCCTCCTCAACAGTACAGTTTTAATGAAAATAATATCTACTAACTATTCATATAATATACAAAAATTATAGAAACAGCCACAAAAAGACTACCATTTTAAAATATTTTTGTATGCCACACCATGGTGTATTGCAAAACCTTTAAAACATTTGACCCTTTAAGAGGTTTTTCTCTTATTTCAGTTCATTTTTAAAGGGTAATATGAAGATTTGCTTGATTCCATTGAAATTATTGAACATGTTGTGGCTAAATTTCTGTAAAGCTACTCTTTTATGTTTATTAATGAGCGATGAAGCTTTTCCTTTGCTTAGAAGAGTATTTGTAAAGACATGTTGCACTTTCACAAGGTGTGGCAATCAGGGCAGGAACATGACATGAATTGCTAATGTTTTGGATTGCTTTGTTTCAACAAAGCAGAAATAGTAAATACTTATTGAAGCTTGAATTCTGTCTCCATCCTCTAGGTTTTGCAGACTTTATGTGCTTATACCCTTTCTCTCCCACTTGCACATTGCAGTTAGGCTTCTGCAGACTTTGATTAAATTAAAGGAGAGCTGTGGCTTAATTTTCCTCATGGTCTAAGGCAAAGGTGCTGCTTCCAACTGAGAGCAGCTATTGAGTTTCCTCGAGATGGCAGCTAAAAAGTTACCAAATGCCTAATAAAAGAGGGAATATAAAAAATTATTATGTTGTTCTCTTTTTCTTAATATAAGCTAATGCTAATAACTCATCATCATGTTGTTTGACCTACAGAACATATCTTTGATGGCTCTAAAAATATCTTTCTTGTTTTTATTGACATAGCTGTCTTAACTCATAGCTTTTATGAGCTCAAAATTCATAGCTTTTATGTTCATTCAACTGTAACTGTCTACTTATGGTGTACCACGTCTTTGAACTGTATCATAGCTCTTGTTTTTCTTCCCTTTGTATCAAACAAGTAATCAAGTACTATTAATTAATTTACATTGTAACCTACAGACTTTTCATTATCACACTAAGAAGGTGAGAAACTAAGAGACTAACTTGTATGGGATCTTTACTTAAGAAAGTGAGAAGGAGATTTTATTGTTTTCATATATAAAATATATAAAATTCTAAGTTGTCCTGATCATCCTTCTTCATGGCTTAAAAATTCCTTTGAATTTCACCTAGTCAACTTTTATGAGTGCAGTATTTGAAAAATCTGATGTGGAGTTTAAATGACACAAGTATCTTAAAGGCAAGGTATTTAACCTCAAAAGTTACCTCTGTTGGTGACAACTCAATTTTCTCGCTTGCATGGTGCATTATGGGGGATGACAGCAATGTTTTGAGAAAGGCAGATGTTATGCTGGATTGTCTGTACCTCATGAGCTAATACTGATGCCGTCTGATGGCTTTCTCTCAGAACATGTTGCCTTTTATTTTGGATACCTAGTGAATGCAGCTTCTGTTACTGTGCCTAAGTAGACATTTCCCTGCATTAATCATCACCTGTGCCGTTCCTCTATTGATCCATTCCTATATTCAGTTTGCTCTTTCAAGTGCTGCCATTGCTTTGATGAGAGAAAAATTAGAAACTGTACTGTTTCTTGCAGCCACTCTTCCTTTTTGTTGCATAAGCTATTTAGTGTACAGGCTCTTTTGCCATTAAAGTTCCTGTTATGAATCTTTATGAGACATCACAAATGTGCAGAGTGCAAGTACAAGAGCACAGTTAGATCAGCAAAGGTTAATGAAGACAGCCCATTAGTATCCTGCTGGGTTTGTTGCTGAATGCATTGTAGCAATGCTTGGAGGCTTTGCTCTCAAGGGAGCCCCAGTACAGTAAGGCAGGGAATGCACCATATGTGGACAGAGAAATGCAGAATGCTTGTAAGTTCACAGACAAAGGCTGAAAAAAGGGTTGTAATTAGATGACTAAATAATAATAAAAAAATTTAAATGGCTCGCAAGGACCATTCAAAAGGGTTCTATTCTCTTTACTTTGCTAAGGTGGATATGGGAATGGGAAAGCTGTTAAGCACATGGTAAAGGCTGAAGTACTTCTCTTCTTTTGTGTTTATCAGGGGCTGTGGGAAACCAAATGGGAGATAGAACAGGGAGCATAGTGGAGCTTATGGATCAAGATATTCTGGCCTTGGTTGGATACAGGCTGTGGTATAAGTGAATACAGATATGAGACTGGGAAAGTACAGCATATCAAAGTTTTTGAAACCATGTAGTTTTGTAAGGCTGCTAAGTAATGAAAACAATAGACTGTCTGTAACTAGTGGGAAAATTCTTACTTAAGGATATGACTGCTTAGAGCTGTAACTGTTTGGAGCTGCAACAGTGTATAAACTCATCTTTGACGAACAATAATTGACTTCAATGACTTCAATAGCCTCTATTTCTATGCTCGGACTTCACATGCTCTGGCTTCAATAAACTGCTTCAACTCTGACTTCTGCCCAGGCTTTGGCTTTTTTGCTTGGATTACTTTTGCACTCCTTCTTTTCTTTGGAGTCCCATCTCTCAGTCACTCGGTAATGGGCAAGTGGCTCATCTTTGCAGCCAGGCCAAATTCAAGAGTTTGGGTGTTGGCAAAAAGCATTTGAAGGTCATTAAGGCACAGGATCTAGCTGCTTTGTGTACCAGTCTGCTAGGAATTGCTAGAGAACACAGCACATAAGCTGAAGTTGCTCAAAGCTTTCTGGTCATTGCAGATGAGCAAAACCTGCTTTTGATTCTAGAGGCTGTTTTGGTACTAAAGGTATTTCTGAGGGGTGAGCTAAAGAGAATGTTGCTTCCTTTATATCAAATGACATCTCTATGCCAGGGACAGGTCTGTCAAGTCTCTCTTTTTGGAGTTGACTGGCAACCAGTGCTATTTTAAATAAATCTTTTGCTTCTCTGAGTGTTGAAAAATGCAGGGTAAGTATTAGCATTTTATAACATCGCCAGCTCAGGAGCTCAATCTCACAATTCAAACACTAAAATTATGAAGTGTAATGATTAAGTTTGTTAAATTTGGATTGTTGTTGAAACTTAAAGAGTTCTATTTTCCAGATTTTTCTGTGTTTTAAAAGAAGGGCTTGAAACACAATGCTGAAAACCCCAAAGGAAAATCAGGTTCTTCTGTAGCTGATCCACTTCAGCTGGAGAGTAATAGAAATGCCAAATGGAGCATGACCTGTTGACTCTGAAGATGCTCTAACTTTCTGAAGGAGAGAGGGTTTTGAGGAAAATATTTTTTAATATAGTGCCAATATTCTGGAGTCAGGTGATATCCTTCTCTTAGAGTTACCTTCTGCCAAAACATGTAAAATAGTTTATGCCGCATGGATTAAACATGGAGCATTACCAAATGCTGCTGTTGCAGGATGATGGATAAAAAATGAGAGAGCAGAGCTAAAAGGAGTAGTTTGAGAAATGTGTTAAATGTAGGAAGAAGTCCTGTGATTTGTACTATCTCTTCCTATGATATAGCATGACAATGTCTTTAAATGCCTGTGGCTATGTATGCTTTAATATGAGATTAGTGTTACACTCCTGTTCTGTTTCCTAGTTATATCAGGATATGCTTCAAGTACGGTAGAAAAAATATAAGTCCTGTGAATGACTTTAGGCTTAGAGAGTTCTGACATTTGAGAGGTAGCAAACACATTTATAAAAAAACTACTCAAGCCAATGGCTTGTGAAGAATGTTAACATAAGTTAATGTCACCTGGAAAGCAACAATTAGATGAAGATGGAGAAAATAAAAAATGGTGTTGCATAACTTTATTAGATGTTATTTGTCCACGAGTAAGAATTTAAGCAGTATCTTGAGTTTCCTGAAAAGTTAACTTTATTTAAATTTCAAGAAAGTGAACATTTACTGAATATTGTAAAGTACAGTAAACAATTTTTTGCTTAAAAAGTCACATGCAACTTCATGAGCTTAACAGGCTGGAAAGTTGCTCTCTCTTGAGGCATGTTGCACTTATGTGTGGAATAAATGTAATGATTTAGTTTTTCAGATTAGTTCCTTCTCTATCCACTTCTTTGATCCTCAGTGTCAAAGGTTGAATTGTTTTTCTCCACTCCTTTTCCCTCAAGTGGATATCTGCAATTCTTTGGTTTTTATGATGTATCAACAGGTAGAAATTTAAGAACTCAACCTTCCCTATCTTGACTACTGAGTAACTCCTCTCCAGCTGATGCTCTTCAAACCACAGAAGTTTTTGACTATGTGGAGTGCTGATCCTTGCTGAACATTCTGCTAGTTAAGTCTGATGATGTAGTACAGTATAGTAAAGGTCCAGCAAAACCCACCAAGTTTTACATATAATTTGCTTGTTTGTAGAGACAAGACAGGCTTGTAGCTCTGTAACATGCTGCTGAATGTTTCTTTCATGCCCTCATGTTCTCCAGTCAAGAATTTCAAATTAATA
Organism: Molothrus ater; assembly: GCF_012460135.2. NCBI lineage: Eukaryota > Metazoa > Chordata > Aves > Passeriformes > Icteridae > Molothrus > Molothrus ater. The sequence continues at coordinate 32,212,108 of NC_050481.2, forward strand.
CTTGAAAAAGAACTATAACTTACCCATGTAGTTCCTAGAAATTTAACAGGGTGTAATATAAAATAAAGCATGTATGCAAGAGCATGAGTTATGACACTTACAGGAACCATAATTTTGTATTTCCTGACTTTTGAGTGTTAAAGGGGGGATTAAATTCCTAATTGTACTAGCATTAATATCGTTTAGTGCATCAAACACCTTTCCTGGCCCTCACACATTTTTCTTCCAGACCCAACCACCAATTTCACCAGGGTTTTTGGGGGGAAATAAAAAATCTCTTAGTATATGCTTAGGATCAATTGATTCTTGCTCTGAGTTAATAAATCCAGGTGATACTTTAGATAAAATGACCCTGAGTATTCTGCTTAGTTCACACAGCTGGAATAAAGGAGAAGGTGAGAGTATTAATCAGTTGTGGGTTCTTGTTAAACAGTGGGGAATGCAGAAACATCTAAAAAAAATTCATGCTTGTAGGCATAAAAATTGGGGAAAAAAGAGTTTAAATAAAGCACTACTGCTTCTATTTTACATGGAGCTGATTTCACAGTGCTGTAATAACAATTTAAAAGATAATGGAGACCTGAAAACAAAGGATTGTTTCAAACTTAACATGGTTTATTTTCTGTGAATTGATTATTGGCAATTCTGAACAGTTACTGTCAGCAGAAAAGAAAACTCTGTCATTCTGAAAGGCTTTATCTGAAATATATTAAAAATTAAGATACCTGATGAGATGATCGTTGGCCTGGAATAGAATACTGCTTCTGGGAGAGTCTGGAGTTTTGACCTTGATACTGATGAACATTTTCTTGCATAAAAAAAAAAAAATTGAAACCATGGTAGTGGAGAACAATTTCTTGGGCCTTCACAAAATCTTTAACTGTCTAAACCATTGTGTAGGTGTATAATAAGCCTGTCTAGTTTCTTTTCTGAAATACTGGCAGAGATGGCTGTTGAGTTCCCCATTCAGATTATCATCCTGGAAATATACCAGAAGATTGTAAAAGTATTCAGCCTTAATAATTCTATGGACATTAAAATTTCTTGGTTTTTTTTTTCCTCCTGTTTTGTACAGCATCCCATCAATTACAAGGTAGAAAGACTACATTTTGTCCTGTAAATGTTTATATTTGGCCATCTTGAATAGTGGTAGTCACAGTGGTTAGAGGCAAAAATTCTAGGCTGAAGTGAGAAATTATGTCCCTAATTCAGAATATTTTTTAGTATGAAGAAAGAATTGTAGCTAAAAAAGGATAATGCACTACAGAGTACTCTGTGGTAGTATTTTTGTATGTTGAGCACTAGGTTCAGTAATTCTGGTAACCATTTATTCTGTTAAGTCCATTTCATTTTATTGCATCTTCTTAATTTTACTGCTTCTAGCACTAATGCTTAGTGGACTGATGCAGAAATGACAAAATGCTTATCATTCTGGCAGCTGATAATCACATTTGTTAGGAACCATGATCATAGAGCTAAGACACACAATTATGCAAGAGATAATATCTTCATTCTGTAGACTTTCATTTTATTATGGACTTAGTCTTGCTACTCCAGTTGTTAACATTAAGCTGCATTTTCCACTTTAATTTTATAAGTTTTGTTCCACTAAACCAGCATGTTTTACCTAGGTTCATTGAATTCCACGTGTAGGGATACAATGTGTTTTTCATAGAATCATAGAATGTGATGGATTGGGTTTGGGAGGGATGTTGAAGAGGCAGCAGACTGAGGAATGAAGAGGATGTGGAAGAGGAATGTTTAGAGGGTAGCAGATTCACAGATTCACACAGAACTGGGTGCCTGTTGAACAGTCTGTTATGCAGATTATATGGTGTAGTTAAAAGATGAAGGCTTGCTATACATATGTAGTTGCTTGCTTGTATTAGGTCATTATTTGTAGTTACTTTTGAATAAACCCATGGTAACAGCAAAGGTAGTTTAATCAGCCACAATTTAAATGGTTCTGTTGATAGAAGTAGGTGAGCATGAGACTGAACAGCGCTTTCTGATACTAGTAGGTTACTTGCTCTGTAGACACTTCTTTCTCCATGAAAGATTCATATATTAGGGCAAGTATTGCTTTCAGAAAATCAAATTTGTAATCAGATTTATGTCACCAGATGTCTTCACTGAAGGATGTAAGCATATGTGTCTTTTTATGGAAATTTCGCTGTATTTGCGACTGTGTATCTTTGTGCATTTTTTTGTTTGTTTTATCTGGGAAAACAGATTTGTCAAACACAGATTGTGTTGATATTACTAGTTACATCTTATATCTCTTTACATTAAGAAAATTGCAGAAATAACATGGATTGTTGTTAGCTCCAAATATACTTTGTGGAAAAGGTAATTTCTCTAATTTTAGGTTTATGGAGCTGTAAAACTGTGTAGATGCTAAGATCATCTATGATTGTTGCTGACAAAGTTTATTATGCTCTATATTTGATGGTACAATATGCTGTTACATTTTCCCTTCATACATGTGCCTCTGCCTGCATAGTATGCCAAATTATATATGAATTTTGAACAATTTGAGGAACTTTGGGGATGAAGCTTGGTAGTAGTAGTTTTGAATTACATTGCATGGAGTTTTACACATAATTCTGAAGTGTGCCAAAATGTTGTCACATGCTGAATTTGTGCAGGGCCTAACTGACTAGAGAGTTTAGTAGTGCTCCAGCAGAAGGATTACAGGTACGGTATCATGTAATGTGTAAATAGTTCTGAGGGCTAAACAGTGGCTGTTCCTTCTATTGGGTTGATTATTTCCTGAGATAGCTGCAGTTATGAAGGGATTGATACACTGTGCTGTATCAGCCTGGATTGGTTAGCAGCTGCCTTATGTCCTCTTCTACTTTGACAAGAATTGTGACATGCAGACTTGCAGCATAGTCAAGTTGCCCAATATCCAAGCTGCTCTGTATCCTACTCTTGGGAATATCACTTTGCTAAACTGGGGAAATACTTACAGCAATGTTATCTGGCCATGAATTTTTGAAATTGGCCATACCCTGGGGCAAAAAAGAAAAGGAGCCCTATGCTGTTGCTAGTATACTTTGTGCAATTTGGGACTTCTCACCAATGCATTTTCATTTGGACAACACTCTCAGGGCACATGGTGTTACTCTTGGGGATGGTCATGTGCAGGGCCAGGAGTTGGGCTTGGTGATCCTTGTGAGTCCATTCCAACTTGATATATTCTGTGATTCTGTGATCTTTTTCAGTGTGCACGTGGTGCTGTGCAGCCATAGAGTCCATCCCTGACAATGGATTTTTGAAGCTGTTTTCTTGGCAGCAGAAGCAGGAAATGGAAGTATATGCAGTCACTGTTTGAAGAAACGGCATTTCCTGTTCTCCATGGCTCCTGTGGAAGCAGAGGAGAATATATGCCAACATGCAGGCATCCTAAGTAAGTAGGCATATTCATGTTGCCTATTTCAGTGCTGAAGAAGTTGAGTCAATCCAGGTAGTTAGGTTTGCTTACTTGGGTCTTATCTGAGTTTATGAGAAGAGCAAAGACTGGCAGATAAAAAATTTGTAAAAAATAAGATGTGGTCTCCAATGCAAGGAGACCTTCAAGATATGAAAAGGGGCATTCATGTACTCTATTCCTTTGCTGAGCTTTTTGCATTGGAGCAGTGATTTGACACAGCTGCCTGAGGAGGTTTTGATTTCAGCTTAGCATTAAAATAAAATTGATCAGGGTTCTGATTATGGTGACAAACACCATTCATTATTTATGAAACAAACACAATTTTGAACTAGAAATTCTTACTTTATGCTTTGCTATGTTGCTGCAAATTTACATCCTTCCTGGGATTTTGTGAACTTAAATGACATTAAAAATTGCAAAACATTCTTTTATTTTTTCTCTAGTCAAAGGTGATTGCAAAATTTTTCTCTACAGATTTCCTTGCCCTGGGTAAAAATTCTGTTATTCTGTAAGCAAATATGCTTCTCTATAGATGGTGGGTTTAAGGAGAAGGTCACTAAGAAGCAGATAGTACTTCCCTGAGGCAACTAACACCTGCTAATAATTTGATTGTAAGGAAGAAAGCTGAGCTTGTCCTAGAGAAATATAACCTAGTTATTCAGAAATATCTGCTTCTTGTAATAGTTTTAGGTTAATGGGCTTTTAAAGCTCTTCAAAAAAGCCTATCACAGGTCTAATATATTTTTGGTAATCACAGGAATTTAAAGAAAAAAAAAAGACATTTAAAAGCTGCTTTCAGTTGCACTTTAATGTCATTTTCATATAGACTTGAAATTATTCTATTTAATATTGTTTTAAGTTAGGATCAATTTAAGAACATTATTGCAATACACATAGTAATGTATGAAAACATGAAAACTAATCTTCCCTTTTCCACCTCCAACAGTTACTAGACACATTTCTGTAAAATTGTGGTTACCTAATGTAAGTATTTTGAGCTAGGTGAGTGCCTACAGCAGCAAAATGACTTGAGAGATAAATCTGCATTTAAATAAACTCACTGAAATAGGTGAGAAGTAATAAACCAGAATTTCAACTACAAAAGTATGTGTAGGAATTTAATATGGATATGAGAAACAGATAATGTCATAATATTGTTGTCCATTTGTCTATAACAAGGTTTTGCCTCTATTTCTGATATTACTTATCATTTTAGACTCAGTGTTTTGAGAACAGCTGAAGCATAAGTATTCAATTAAAATTGATTTTGTGATATAGAATACTTATTTCCTTTAAAAAATAGCTACCTGGATTTTCATAGCATGTGGTTTTTAGTTTAGTCTGATCTTTCCTTCATTTAAAGTAAAGTTTTACATCCTAATAAAGGTGAATGCCAGGAGTGAGGTGAGTATTCTGAGAACCTGAGAATGGCTTAGGTTGGAAAAGATTTTTGAAGTCATGGAGTTCAACTTAGCCTACCACTGGATTTCACGCAACTATGGGGTCTGGACTAATTGACAATGAACTGAAGATTATATTTATTCTGAACTTGGAAGTAAGAGGCACTATAAATGTTTTTTGACTGTGGTAGAGATGGTTTGTAACTCAAATCTAATTGCTTGCAGGCATTTTTTAATTGCTGAAAATGACATTTGTGATGTAGTGGAAAAGACTTGAAAATGTGGAGAGAATTTGGCCAGTAATTCTTGAAAGGAGAAAAAAAGGATTAGATTTGGAGAAATCTGAATTGTTAATGTTATCATTTTTTAATATACATCTTCTTCCCTTTTCATTGGTATCCAGCTGTCCAGAAAATGGAAAAAAAAAAAAAAAATACAGTAAAAATACAGAGTTGTGAAATAGAAGTTTCTCTTAAGCCTTCCCCTCTGATAAATTGTCATAATGCAGCAATTTTCTGAAGGTGAGGAAAATAAAATAATATGGTTTTTATTTAATTGGTATGGCTAATAATCAAGGAATGAAGTTAAAGGAAAAGACAGGAAAGGAAATATAATGAAATTAAATGAAATGGAAAAAAAAGAAAATTCTGCCATGAAGTGGCAGGAGTGGAATGGAATGAAACAAAGTGCAGAGAAATGGACGGAAACAGGATGAAATGATACTCAGTGAAATATTGAGATTTTGTTTCTTTTTATGAAATTTGTTTCATGAAGGGAAATAGAATGAGGAAGCAAGTAGAGAAGTTAAATGAAAAGACAGAAGAGGAAAGATAATGAAACAAAATTAAAACAAAAAAAAAGAAAATACTTAAGGAAGTCAAATCACTGGAATGGAATTGAATGAAATGAAGTGCCACAAAACTAATCAAAATTTAATGAAATTACACTGCTTGAACTATTGAGATTTCATTTCCTTTCATGTAACAAAGAATTTTCCTCATGGTGGGGTGGTGACATTGCTGGCTCCTCACTTTTTAATCTGTGCCACATATGGCAATAAGGACCTCTGCCACAGCACCTAGCTGCCATTAGGGTTGGGGTCAGCATTGAGAGAGTAGAAGAGCCTAGACCTCCAGGAACAGTGGGGCTGAAAAAGGCATGGAAAGGTGATCCTGGAAAGGCCCCAACATTGTTGTGCCTAAATCTGAGGTGCCTGGCGTGTGGGTAATGCCAAGATGCAAGGTGTGGAGGGAGCAATGCTGGGGCAGTTCAGCACTCCCCTTGTTACTCTTTTTGCAGTTGCAGTGTCCCTGGACTTTGGCTCTGGACTTTGCAGTTTTCTAAACCCTAACCCTAAGTGTAACCCTAATTCTAGATGGAGCTCTAAAAACAGAGCATTCAGCTGAGGCTGGTGCCAAGCAGAAAGACAAGGAGATAGCAAGGTTAAGACAGCACTGTGCTCCTCTTGGCATGCTTTATTGTGGTTGCAGTGTCCCTGGAGCTCTGGGCTTTGGGGTTTTCTGAACCGAAACCCTAAGTGTAACCCTCACCCTAGGCAATGCAGTAAGTAGATCATTCATCCGAGGCTGGTGCCAAGCAGAAGGATGAAGAGGGAGCAATGTTGGGGCAGTGCCATGTTCACCTTGGCATGCCTTTTGCAATTGCAGTATCACTGGAGCACTGGGTTTTGTGGTTTCCTGAACCCTAATCGTAACCCTAGGTGGAGCTCTAAAACCAGCATTGGGCCGATGCTGGTGTCAAGTAGCAAGGTGAGGCGTGAGCAATCTTGGGACAGTGCTGAGAAGAAATTTCTTTCATGAAACAAAACGAAATATTGAAAACATAAGAGAAAGTTTCACAATCACTCTGGAAGGGAGAGATGATAAACGAAAATGCAATTAAAAAAAAATTAAATGGAGTGACTACAACCACATGGATTACAATTAAACGAGGTGCACTGGACTGAAAAGGACTGAAACATAACACAATGAACTTTGCTGACATCCCCAAATCAGGGAACAAAGTAAAAAAAAAAATGGAGAAGAAACTGATGAAACGAAATGCTTCAAGAAAATAAAAAAGTTCTTCACCAAAGGGCCAACAATAAAATGGCATGTGGTAACATGAAGTGCAGGGAAATGGACCAGACTTTGCCAAATTGATCCACATTGAAATTGCAAGATTTCATTTCGTTTCATGAAATGAAGAATTTCCTTTCATAAAAGGAAATGAAATCTCAACGTCAGAGAACAAATCAAAACAAACTGATTTGGGTGGACTTCTTATGAAATGAAATTCTATAGAAATAAATAAAGGAAAATTCTGAAATGAAAGGATTGTAATGAAATGTAATGAGATGACATGAAGTGCTCCCCTTTGCATGCCTTTTGTAGTTGCCTTGTCCCAGGATGTCTAGGCTTTGTGGTTTTCTGAAGCCTACCCTTGAGCACAAGACTAACCCTAAGCAGAGCAGTAAAAGCTGCCTTTTGCTGAGGTGCCAAGCACATGAGTGGCACCAAGCATGTGGAGAGAGGAATGTTGGGGCAGTGCTGCTCTCTCATTGGCTTGGCTTTTGCAGTTGCAGTGTCCCTGGAGCTCTGAGCTTTGTGGTTTGCTGAAGTGAGCATGTGCTATTTAGTTATGAGTAAAATTAACTTCACAAGATAGAATGTTGCAGGGTAGGTACTTATAATAGGTGTTAAACACAGATCAACAGCAAAATTTTTAGTTCAATATCTCAATTTTTTGGAGAGGTTTTATACCTGGATGTAGCTCTGAAATTGAAAATTTAATTCATTTGACTCTGTCCTTTTAAGACAATACATCTTCACTGAAGTGGCCAGAGTGTCTCCCTGAGCTTGGAAAACTTTCCTGAATGTCTATAGTACTCGGTATTTACCCTAGGGAAATTAATCTGAACATTTGCAAATGGCTACAATCGCTTTAGATATGTTAATTAGAATTTATGTTTGAAGTCTCCTAAATTTAGATATGCTGATAAAAAAATCTTTTCAACTAGATTATTTTCCTGGTTAAGTCTTCTTTTAAGATCCCTTGGTAAAAAAATCCATGACAGAGGCAGAATTAAAACCCCCAAAAGAATAAAAATAAATATTGAGTACTCCCTTTACCTTAAGTACACCTCTCTGCTTAGCAGTTTCTTTTATGTTAATATTAAATGCACAAAGGAAATAGCAGAAAAGGCTCTTTTCCAGTGCTTAATGAAATGCCAATGTAGGTTCAAGGAATGTAGATTTTGAATAGATCAGCCCTGTTGAGATGATTGTTCTATGCTGTTAAATAAAATTTGGAGTTCTGTATATCCAACAGCTAGATGTATTTGGAATGCTGATCAAAGCTCCTTTGTCTAAATTAGAGAAATTGCATCAGTCATCATATGAAAAATTGTCTTGTAATGGTGCAAGGAAAATGGAAATATCTCAAAGTGGAAAAATAATTTAGCAGAAATAGATGGAGGTGAAAGTAAGGTGGAGTAGTGGTATCTCTCCCAGAGACATGCTGTAGAAGAGGATTTGCTCACTATTTACAATAACTGCATGAAGATCAAAAAAAACCCAACAAAGTAAAAGATTGACTATAAAAAACAATTCTCAGAAACTATTTCTTCTGATTAAATGTGTGCAACTTACAGATTCTTCACACAGAGGAGAAAAAGTAACAAAACAATTCTTTGATGTGTACAGGAATAGAAAGAAACAGTAGATCCTGGGTCTTTGGGAACCTGCTGGATTTGCTAACGTAGGGGAAGAGAATGTGCATAATTCCAAAGGGATTTTGAGGTACAGGCTTACTACTTGATGAAGGCTGGTAATGAAAAAAGAAAGGAGAACTGGAACAGGAAAGGAAGGAAGATATTGACCTAACTCTGTAGGATGTCACTTCAGCTGATGCTAAAGTAATCTCTTAATCTATGCAAAAGGCGACAAATATTTTCTAGGATTAGTGGACCATTAAAGTTGGAGTCTAGTTGGATTGAACATAGGGTTTTCAATTATCACACTGATATGCAGAGGAATGAAGGTAAGGAAGGCAAGTTTTACTTGATGACTGAATAGTGTTGTTATTTGATTGGCATATTCAATGACATGAAAATTGAAAATATACTACTAAGTCAGGGGTTTTTTGTTTGTTTGCATGTTTGTGGCTTTTGTTTGCTGTTTGTTTTGTGTTCATATGGCTCCTTCTTCTCATGGACATAGATAATGTCATCTTTATATTTGGTGTTAATTCAAATAATAGAGGGACAGAAAGTGAGGCATAACATTTACCTGGATGCTTGTAGGCTCCAGGACATTATTTGCAGGTATCTATAATACTAAGTGGAGATATAGCTCTGTCTGTTACATGGTCTCTTGCCTTATTTCTAGCTTATAGTTCTAGTACAGCATTTGTGGAAGAGAGTTGCACATTCTTTCAAAAGCAAAACCAACCAAACAAAAAGTCCAGCACAGAATCAGATTAACCCCTACCAGTCTGAAAATGTAATTGGATTAGGCAAAGGTTCAGTAATGGTCTTTAAATGTTTGCACACTCTCAGGAATATTTGCAAAAGTGGAAGTAAAAATTATCATCTCTGTAAGAGTTTTGTGGGTCAAGGATCAGTGAAGAGTTATAGAAAAGGAAGAATCGAGGTAATACTGTAACACAACTGGAATTTCCAGCAAAAAATTTATCTCTGAATGTGAACAAGGTATGTTGTCATTTAAATTTTACTTCAGTCAACTGTCAATTTTGTGTCAAGATTGGCACTATAATGAGTACATAACCAGGGGCATCACAGCTGGAAGTAATGGGGGACACAAGAACTAATATTTCAGGGACAGGAAAACATATTGCCCCAAGGGCAATATTACTCACTGTTAGAAAGAAGTCCGTATCTCTTGAATATCTTCAAAGTGTAAAAAGTTTGTAACGTGGAACTGATATGACTGGTTTAAACTCACATTATTCTATGAAAATGAAAGAACAAAAAGTCAGAACTGTAGAATGTATTGAATCCAGACTTTTCTGATGGTGTTTTTTTGTGTGTGTGTGGCTGCATACTTAGTGATCAAAGAAGCAGAGTACATCTCTACAGGAATAATCTGGTGCTAATGTGATATGGTTTATGCATGCATTACTTACTAGTTAGTCTACTACCAGTGGGATAATGTGTATAACATTAGGACTCAGAAATTACTGTCTGGGGAACTACTTGCTCTTTCAGCCATATTAGAAGTTGGCTACCTTTTTAAGTTATTCTGAATATTGATGAGCATCTAAATAGGTACATTTTTATTTACTGGGAACAAAAGGAATGCTGAGTTGCAAATACACCTAGGCTCCTGAGACTTTCAACTGAGCTATAAAAAGAGAACTTTTCAAATTTTCAGTCAGAAAGAAAACACGGACTCCTCAAAATATTAAGTTGTTTAAGAATTAGGTGTCTCCTCAGTCTTTTTGTAATTTGAACTAATGGAAACATTGTCTACTGGTCAGTAATCACAGGCGAAAACTAGGCCTTGTGGGTGTCAATAAAAATTCTGCCAACTGCGTCAGGGGAGCCAGGATTTGCATATTCATTTCTGGATATGTGTGTATTACATTTGTGAATAGCTAGAGTGAAACACTCTGTCTATATCCACAAATCTGCATTTCATGTTTGTACGTACCAAATAGGTATAAAATTGTGTATACTCTACTCTAGAGCCTATACCCTTGAATATGAAAAAATTGAGTTCTAAATATGTCTTTTGACAAATATACAGATTGCCTGAGAAAATCCTTAGATGCAAAAATTTACTGCTGGCTATATGCAGTATGCCTGCATATCAATTGCAATGACACAGTAAAGTTTGTTATGGATTTTCAGAGGTGTACTGTGATATCAAGTTTAAGAAGTGCTTGAGGAATATAAACTACCAATGAAAATTGTAAGGAAGAGGAAGTATGCTGTGCCTTATGCATTAGAAGAATGATGTTAAGAGCATTACACCTGATGGAGTTATAAACTAGCTGCATTAAAGTATACACTTTACAGTGTATATAATACAGCACCATTTTTGGGAACAAAAAGTTTTGAATAGCTGACTGGAAATTTCTCAGTTTCACTTTTAGGTCATGATTTTGAAGAGGACACAGATGACTGAATTTTTTCTGGTAGCAGCAGACTCAAAAGGTCATTCATATTTTTAAATTATAGAACTTTTTAATGTTCCCTTTTTGTTCACTTTCAATCTACATTTATGTAATTCAGCTTTAGTGTCATGACAGTTTGCAAAAAGTGAGTTTCAAAGTCATGTGCTTGACAATTAAAGTAAAATGGATTTTAAATTTATATACATAAAGTGATGTCACCAGGAGTGTTTGCACATTCATCTGCTTGGGAAACAGGTCTAGTGGTGGTATTCATTTGTTCCTACTCAGAGTGAATAAAGTGCACAATAATATGTGATGTCTTTAAAATTGCATTGAGAACTAAGGAATTTCTCAGAAAATGTTAACAATTGGGTCTTTGTTTTAGGTTCTTTGCAAAGATATTGTGATTTGGTACAAAATCATTGGAAGACTCTAAACTTTGTCCTTTATAGTCTATTAATCTATCTCTAATCTATTTCTCCACATTCTTTCTTTTAACATATGGACGCATTATGTTGTATCTTTATGAATTCCTCCTGTCTTAGGAATCAAAATATTTAAGGCTCCTTGCCTTGCAAATTAGCTTTGTGTGGTGTTTGTTTGTTTAAAATCTCTGTCAAAATTGTGGAAGAATTGTAGCCTAAAAGATCCTAGTAGCACATAAGTATCCTCAGCTTGAGCATATGGTTTACAGCATAACTATGTAGTGCCTATGTCACTTTAGAAGACAGTGAATCCCAGGAGAAATCCAGTTGTCCTTTGATGGGATGAGCATGTTGATCAAAGGTTTACACACAGTTAAAATGGAATTGATCTTTTCACATACTTTGTCATCAAAGACAGTATGTGCACCCCACTTGCTATTCGTTCTGCTGTCATGCTGTATTTTATCTTTTACTGATGTAAGTACTTCTGAGTTCATATTTCAAACCAGGTTATTGAAATGATAGAGGTCTCCAACTTCAGTATGTTTTCCTCTAATTAGAGATATTTTAGAAAAAAATAGCTCCAGTATTTCATAAAATTTTTGGTTTGTCAGTGAGAGTCCTGTTTTATATTGTAAGCAGAATGATGTAGATGGATCCCAGGTTACCAGGTCAGGAGAAAATGTATGTCCTTTTTTAGCCAAGGACACACCAAATACATGCTGAATTTTTGCATCATTTTATAATTGAAATGGTAAAAGAGTGTTTTCTTCAGTGATTTTCTTCAATGGAATTTTGGTGTCCAAAGTGCCTTGCAAATCAGCTTGCAAAATCACAAAATGCCAAAATTATGCATTAGCATCCATATCCTCTGTCCTTGTGCTTATTTGGGATTGATAAAACTCCTTTTTTATAGTACAGTATAGTAAAACATCAGTATTAAGCACTTCCATTCAGTCTGATAAGCAGAAGTAATTTAAATTTAATTAAGTCTAAAGTGACTTAACTAAAAACATTACAGGCAGCTGAAAAGCATGTAAACAAACTATCTTTTCTTCCTTCATTTGGATGGTTTTCTTTCTCCTTCAGTAGTTTTTTTTCTGTGGTGTATTTAAAAGAAATATTTCTGGTACTCAAATAACAGAGTATTTCACTAGGCCCACATTTCTTGCATAGAAGAAAGTGACAACCACAAGAAAACTAAGATACAGCACATTGTTTAAAGGGACACGCAAGTCTTTCTTTCTGGGTGCTGTATATTCTTTCCCCTAATATATATTTCTTCTACCCTTGTATGTATAATACATACAGGAGGGGCCAACCCTGTCCTGGGGGGCATCAGGCACAGCATCACCAGTCAGGCAAGGCAGGGGATTGTCCCACTCTGCTCTGAGCTGGGATGACCTCATCTTGAGTGCTAGGGGCAGTTTTGTGTGACACAATGTAAGAAAGATGTTAAATTATTAGAGAGTGTTGAAAGAAGGGCAACAACGATAGTGAAGGGAGGAGGAGGAGCAGTATGAGTAGTGACTGGAGTCACTTGGTCTGTTCAACCTGGAAAAGAGGAGACTGAGGGGAGGCCTCATTTTTGTCTTCAACATTCTCATGAGGGAATGCAGAGGGGCAAGTACCAATCTTGTCACTCTTGTGACCTGAGGCAGTACTCGAGGAAATGACATGAAGTTGAGTTGGGGGACATTTAGGCTGGATGTCAGGAAAAGGTTTTTCACACAGTGGGTGTTGGGCACTGAAACAGGCTCCCCAGAGAAGTGGTCAGAACACCAAACCTCTCTGAGTTCAATAAGTGTTTGGATAATGCTCTCAGGCACATGGGGTAAATCTTGGGATATCCTGTGCAGGGCCAGAAGTTGAACTTGATGATCCTGATGGGTCCTTTCCAATTCAGCATATTTCATTATTCTGTATTTATGTTTACAGGTGAAAATTCACTGTATCCTCTTTGAGGCGTATTAATACTTATCAACACTATTTACAGAGGACTTTTTTATTTCATGGTGAATTACAGACAGGTTCAAACATAAAGAAATTCAATAGGTTATTAAAAAAAAACCTAAGTTTAGTATGACTTTTTACCAGATTTCTTATATATTACCTATCTCCAAATACATGATACTGGTTTCTGTAACACCCACAACCCAGCTTTTTGTGAAGCTCAACCCTTTTGTAAAGCTGTGAAACAGGTTGTGCTGAGACAATGTCTCTCTTCTTGATTATGTGTGTGTTTGTAGGTTGGCTTACATGACCTCCAAAGATCCCTTCCAGCTTAAATTATTCCATAACTATATAATACAGCTGAAGTGGGAAATTTGTAGCAAAGTGGTAATGCCAGATTATTTTAAATTTAGATTGCAATAATGACTATCCACACAAAATCACCTGAATGCCAGATGTCCTACAGGGTTTCAATGGGATAGTTTGCAAAGCAACAGTCATCACATTTTCAATAAGAATTGCAGGAAGAATGGATATTTACTTTGGAATCTTTCCAGTGGGAGCAAAATAAGTAAAATTTGTCTTTGGAAACAGGGAGACTAGTATAAGGCATCATTTCTGTGTAACCATGTGCATGCAACCTGAGTCAGCTCGGCCAAACAAAAATGGCATTTTCAAGCTGATACTTACTTACCAAGACTGTAAGTGATTAAATTCATTGTGAAATTATGTGAGGTTTGAATGCTTATTTTCTGATAAGTAATCCAATTTTACAAACACCTGTTACTCTGCCATGGATGACCCATACAAGAAGAAAAATCTTGGATGTAAAAGTGAGTCTGAAAACTCCATAAAAACCTGTGGTTTTTCTTAGAGCTTGAAGTGAGGATATAGCTTTGCTGGGTCAGTGGAATCTGTAGGGGATTAAAAGGATTCTTTAAATGATTTCATGGTATCTATTACAATACAGAGGAATAGCAATATATATTTCTGTCAACTGTACATCTTTCTGTCATACTGTCTACTCCTTTCAATCACAGAATACTTCCTTACCCATGCTCCATCAGGCTTTTTCTATCAGCCACATATGAATTTCAGCTCCTATTGTGGAATTGTGGTCCCTTCTTTTGGTGGCAACAGCTATAGCTTTCACTGGAAATGGGAATTATCTGTCCCTTTTAATGTCCCTTTTCATCTCACTCAATGTTACAGCTTTCTGACAGAGTTTTATATAGCCAAAATTTTATAGCAAGCTTTTTTTTTTTTTTCCTGAGTGTTTAGCAAATTTCTTTCAGGTAACTGCCAGATTATATTTTATAGAAGAATTTGAGAATTTTGCATTATTTTTCATATATAAACAAGCAACACCTAAGGAAATTCAAGTGTTATCCTACATTAGCTTTCCAAACATAGTAACTCGTTGCATGTTTGGTTACATATCAAATCCAGAAGATTGTATGCATGGATGTTCAGCAGAGTGATGGAAACAGTGAAGTTAAATGAAGCCAGATTTGGTCAATGATTATTTACAGCATACTGGTTAAAGCAGAGGTAATGGCATAAAATGCAGTTTTAGAATAAGAATGATCATAGTTTTCAATTTAGCCATAGGAGAGGAAAGCAAGTGAATCATCCCTCCAAGAACTACAAGAAACCTCAATTTTCAGGCAATTCAAATGTATTTGAGTTCTTACTTGTAGACTCATCATTTTATTTTAGTTTTTTTTAATAATCTTTTTTTTTTAAGAAAAGGGATAATTCTAGATATTAGTGATAGAAATACTCAACATCTGGGATGAATAAATTTGTTATCGATGTGTATGAGTGTACTATTAGAGTGAGATAAGCTAGCAGGCTATATATTAACAAAAAAGGTAGTTAAGTCATGTTCATTTATTTGCTTCCTTAACACTTAAATATAATATGCAGTCTTAGAATAAACTGATAATTTGGTTTTGCTCAATAGAACTGAATTGAAATAAGTGATACTCCAGCTGAATTCTGCATGGTACGTTGATTTTTTCCAATTTCAGAAGAAATTAGTGATCCAAATTGGCTTTGAAAAAACCTGCTGTCTAAACTGCAAAGCTGTCTTACTCTTTTTTTCAACTCAACATTAAAATAAGTACTTATTCTTCAAAACAGACCATTACAGAGCTAAAGTGTAAATAACTATTTATTCCAGTTTTCTGGAGGAAAATGCATCTAGTTTAGACATTGATTTAGCCCTGAAAATTATTTGTCTGTAATTATAGAAGACATTAAAGAAGAAAATTAATTAATCTGATAGTCTAGTAGGCATTTATACTTGTCAATGTCAGCATAGTAGTAACAAGTTAGAGGAGTTGACAAACTACAACTTGTCCTGAGGGAAATTCTTTGGCATGAAACATCTTTTGCTAATGTTAAGATCCTAAAGAATGCAGTCTTCAAGAACCATGTGGGATGGAGAGGCATGTCAAAAAGTATGCAAACATCACCAAGCTGCTCAACATTTAGCTGTGCTACATAGAAATTGTGCTGGTGACAACACCTTCCAGCTGGCTTAGATGCAACAGAGAAGGAAAAGGCATTTTAATAGGTTTTTAGGCATTTGATTTCTTCAGCAGGAATAGATCTTGCTTTCAATTTCAGCTGTTGAAAATATGTTTTCTGGAAAAAGCAGTGGTTAGGAAACTAGTGACTCCTACTGATCTACAACGAAATGTACAGTTAGTGAAAACACAGGAGCAAGTAAGACCAGTTAAGTTCAGCACATGAATATTTAAACCCTTTGATCAGTGCAATTATGCATTGAAGCACCACATCCATTTGCCTGAAACCACAAGAGCAGTAAACAGTACTCCACAGCCCTTAACAGATTTCCATATGGTTGGCCTCTGATAACCCATGCCAAGGCCTCTAGGAGACTGATGATCATGTTAGGCTGCAATTGTATCACACACAGCTGACACCATCACAGTTGAGAAGGACAGCTGTCCCGGGCTTGTTTGCTGTGTGGTCCTGTCTTGTGTGGTCCCCTCTCAGCCAGCTGAAGGATTTTGCCTTAGCCACAAATCCTTCCACCTTTCCTCCTCCCCTTCTGCACAGGAAGTGATGAAATTATGACTGGAGTCTCGAAGTGCCTTTAGGAATTAGGCATTTACTTCCTTGTCTGAAACTAAGCATTGCTGGTGAGTAGTTGTAGCAAAGAGAAGAACTACCTTTTTGTTCTGAAATCCCAGGTCACTTTTTCAATATTGGCAAGCTTGAAAGGAACAGGTTCAAAATTTGTCTATTTCAAACCTATCTTAGGCTTCACCTGGTCTTATCCCTCCTCTCTTTCCATATGTTAGCAATCATGTATGTCTGGATAGTATGTAAACAGATGATAATTTATTCAATAATGTTTTGTATTTGGTTTTCCAGCTGATCTGACACTGCTTAAATACAGTATTCTGTAAAGCTAACAGGAAGGCTGGTTTCTACCTTTGAGCACTTAGAACCTCTCTCGGTAAATAGACCTTGCAAAACTGAAAAAGTGTTAACAGTGGGTAAGAATCGCAGAACAGAGACTAAACAGCTGGGTTCCTTTCTCAGGGCTTCTGCAGAAATGCTGAATTATTGACCTTGGGATGTGACTGGTCAGAATGCAGAAATCATATTACTTCAGAGGAAATAATAATTACATTTTTATTAGAAATGTGTGTTATCTCTTGTTATCTGCTCAGTTTTGTGTTGTGATCTACTGGAGGAGTTAGTTTGTTTTCTGGGACAAATGAGTAACTGTGACAGCTGTGCCAAGAAAAGGAATTACTTTTGAGGCCCAAAAGACTTTTGATTTTATAAATTTTTCTTATATTCCTAGCTCAGTAAACTACTATTATATAGTTCCATATCTCCTTAATTGACTCTAGTAAATTTCCTACCCTTGGTCTTAGATTTTAGAACAATAACCTGACTTTCTAAAAACATTCCTGAAATGTTGCATAGTCTTATTGTCAGGAAGAGGACCTACAAGAAGAACACTGTTTTCCAACCAAAATCTGAGAAGTCATAACAAAAAGTGGGGCAAAGAAGCCCTTGGACTAGCTCCAAGGGGGCTGACCCAGGGGTGGGTTACTGGGGCAGCTGAATCTCCCATTGGATGTACCTGTTAGATAGCCTAATTAGTTAACCTTATAAAATTGTGGAAATCAGATGCTGGGTGTTCCTGGTAGTCAACTCTAGCAGGACATCTAGAAGCTTCCAAATAAAGGTCTGTTTTTTTTTTACTTTGGTATTCTAAAAGTGCTGCAAGAGGTTTTTCTCCTCTTTTGGTTATAGGCAATACTTTGATGAATGGGTCTGTCTTTGAGAGATTATTCTGTGCTTCTGGTTGAACAGTTTGTATGAGTACCTGTGTACCTGTTTCAACTAAAATAATCTGGGCTTGTGTACACCTTTTAAATAGTTGATCTTTGATAACTTGGCTCAGGTTGTGGCTGTGGCTGTAAAGGCAAGGATGGCAAGACGGAAAATTTACTTAAAAATTCTGGGGGTTGACAGTATCATCCGATTGCAGATATACAAGAATTACAGCAGCAGGTCAGAACTTTTTACATTGGCAGCTAAAGTCTGATGCAGAAGAAAGACCAACAAATTGTAAAAAAAGGCACAGAGATTGTGGAGGGATAAGAATGCAAGAGAATAGTGCAGAAGGCAGTCTCACACCTGAGGAGTTGCAGCTGTACCAATCACCAAAGATTAGGAACAGCCCTGCCCTTAATAGGCAACAGCTGTGTCCAATAAGAAGACGAGTGCCACAAAAGAGTGGGTTAGCTGGGTGAGGAGAGAGCTGGAGTTTGTTGGTTGTGCTGCCCACGAGAAATCACTGAGAAGGTATGGGACTTATGCAATAAGACGACAAGAAGAGATAACTTGGTCCAAAGAAAGCCACCATAATGTGGTGAAAAACCCACTCTCCTAAACACAATAGAAGTACTTGATACCTTGAGCTAGAGAGGTGAGTAGGTTTGCTACTGCACATTAACAGTGCAGCATCCTTTGCCCTTTTAATTCAAGAAACTTAAACAGAGGGTGCTGCGTGGCCAACAAAGATTACTCATCCTAACTCCCAGGAAAGATAAATCTCCAGTGCTCCTTTGTAGCTGAATGGAGGGTGATTGTTATAAAAAGAGATTGAAAGGTTGAAGGTAGTAAGACAAATTTTGTTAGTTGGAGTTTTGTGGCCTTTGCGATTGTAACATACATTACATCTATGTCAGATTAAATTCTTATCCAGATAGTATTTAAACTGTTAAAATCTTAAATCTGGAGTCACGCTGAACAGTGTTTAAGCTGTTAAAATCTTAAGTCTGGAGTCATGCTGGACATGCTAATGCACCAGGTCAAGGACACACTGATATTAAAACAGATGCTTTTGCCAGTGTATTTAAACATCAGTTTATCTCATGTATCATGATGTGTTGCATCAGGTTGGCTTTTACCATGATTTTTTCCATGCTGCAATGCTTTACTCTTGCACAGTGCCTATTTCTGCCATTTTACACTTTCCTACGTTCTGAGTCATACTTACTCAAACATTAAAAATCTTAAATAATCTCCTTGTCTAATGACTGTGTGTGTGAAAACTGTCCTTTTTCTCTTAAACATGTGAGTCTGGCTATGAAAAAGAGAGTTACTCTCTTTTTGGACTTAATGATGATTAACAAAGGATGTCTGAAAAACTTCCTTTTTACGCTTTACCTTTTCACTTCAGTCACTGCTGACTGCAAAGTTATTTACTTTTTCTACTTGGCAGTGCCCTAACACAGGAATTACCAAAAAGCAAGGAAATAGAGCTTCCTTGAACAGAAAAAAAAAAAAGAACACCATGTTTGTTTCAACAACTCATTACAAGTTGTGGAGTGTATTTATTATAAATAAATTATTCAATCTTACAGTTAATAATAAACTAATAATAAACTTCCCCAGGAAAGTAGTCACGGCCTGAGTTCAAGAAGTGAACTCGAGTTCTTGAACTCTAGCCTGAGTTCAAGAAGTATTTGGACAATGCTCTCAGGCTGATAGTGTGACTCTCAGGGCTGTTCTATGGAGGATTAGGAGTTGGACTCAATGAACCTTGTGGGTCCCTTCCATCTCTGCGGATTCTGTTAAATTTGTAAATTATTATCAGTAACTGCAATAGTTTTGCTGTCTAGTTTCAACTTGTGCCATCCAAGATGAGTCAAAGTATGAACGCAACTCTTATACACGTTTTACTTACTACTTTCCTTTAACAAAGCTGCTTTTACTGACGTGCTGTGAAGTTTTGGACAAGTCACTATTCCCATACTCTATTTGATTTTAACTTGATATTCAAAATCTAGGGATTATTTTTCCCTTGTTTTAATTCTTTTCCAAAATGCTCATGGAAAATATTAAGTTTGAGCCAAGTATTGAAATCTTTGAAGTAAAAAGCATACGTCTCAGTTATTAGTGGTTTCTCAGTCCTGTCCTTCCTAGTCTTTCAGCATAGATTAAGTCAATCCAGTGCATTTTAATTGGTCTTTTACTTCCTTGTTTGTTGGCTTGATTAAAAAATGGGGATGGACTTGTAAGGAAGGCATTTGCAGTCCAAATTGTCGAGGGTTTTCGTGATATAAGACCTTTAGAAGAGGAGGTACCTGGTGGCTGTATACTCATTGATAAAATATGGAAAATCCAAAGGCATAAAGAGGCTGATAGGAACTTTGATTTCAGTCTGCTTATTTTGGATATAACTGCTGTATTTTAGGTGTTTTAAGGTTGGATATTGCTTATTTTTCAAAATGAAAAATTAGGTTCTCTGATCTTAAATGCTGTAACTATTAATTATCATGCTAATAATTTGTAATACATATTACTACAGTGAAATATTTAAAGTTGAAAATCTCATCTAGGTTATAGGATATTTACCAGATGGATTTTGTGAGAAAGCAGACCAAGGATGTCAGGATGTCTTTGGGAAGACTTAATTTGTTGGAATGTTGACAGGGGTACTTTGAAGATCAGATTCAGATGCGTGTGTTTTCTGCCATCATGGGCATGGTCACTACATATGACTTTCATTGCCAAATGTCCAAATTTCTCCAAAAAGGCCTGCGTTAAAAAAAAAAAAAAAAGGCAGCTGTACAGCGATCAACAAAGAATTTATAGCAATAAAAATGGTAGTGATGTTAGGCATGCTTTGCAATATAACAATTTCAATCTCTCTTGTAATCATGAGAAACTCTGCTTAAAGCATGCAGTGTCCTGTTCCTGTCTTCAGTCACAAAGGTGCCTATTTTGTGGGAGATACTAACCAACTGTCATAGTCCTGGTTGAGTGAAGGGGGGGAAAACAGGATAGTTAAAGGAACCATTATTGTGTTATATCCTTAATACACTGTGAGCAGTTGATAGTGTTATTAGTCATTCCCTTTTTTATTTTCATGAAATATCGAACATAATCAGTCACATGGCAAAAAAACACTTAGAGAACTTGGAACTTTCATTGCACCCACTCCTGTTCTAAGATGTTATCTCTACAGCTTTGTCAGTAAAAATAGAGCAGAAGACTTGTTAAGGCCCAGCCTTCTAGTGACTTTGTAAAAGAACTTAAATATAACAGAGATAAAAGAAAAAAAAATCAGGAAAGAAAGATGCAAGTTCTTTTAGAGCTTCTTCATTTATCTTTAAGCAGAGAAGGGGTCATGGGCCATAGTGATTTTATTTATTGAAGTGCTGGGTTTTGTTCTGGTTTGGATTTATTCATATTTGGTTATGAGCAAAGGCTGATTCTCTCTTTAACTCTCTCACTTGAAATGCCAGGAGGAGTAACTGCAGTGTGTCTTCAGTTAAATTATATTCATGTAAGACTTCTACTAAATGATTGATTTGTTGTTGGAAGATCTCACTCTGATAAAGTTGGTGGTAAAATTTATCCCTGATTTTGAATGAGCTGTGAAATTCTCATATACATACAATGCTTTTATAATTGAGAAAAGATAATAGAAAAATTATATGGCTGGTCAAGAACAGCATTCTATCATTTTTCTGATCATGACATATCTATGACAACAAAGGAAATAAAATTTTCTAGTAAGGCACATTTGTTCTTTTGTTGTTACCTCTCCATCACCTAGAATAGCAGAACTACTGAAGCAGTCACTATATTTGGGTAATAGCTCAGACAGCAGACACTGTTGAAAAGTGCTGGTGACTCATGTTTTTTTTTCTGTCATTGACTGTTGTTAAAACCCTATCTCATAATGAAGTGAATAAGCAGCAAAAATTTGTATGATTTACTCTAGGCATTCAATATACCCCTGCAAGTCACTGTTCATTCCTATGGAACAGTAGGTCAATTCAAATCTGGATGAAGCAATTCATGCTGTAGATGGGCAAAATACATGAGCAAGACACATGAAGAGACTTTCTACTCTTTGCTCTTTCAGCTGCCCATGGGATTCAAATGCCCATTACCACAAGAAATATGTCAATCGGTTTGCTTGTATTTCCTGTTGTACTTGTCATAGAATCAAAAGTGTTTGCCTACCCAAGCTGTTCTGGTAGAATTTTCTTTTTAATTAATTGGTTGCAGCATAAATTTTGTCTTCAGCCTTCTTCACTTATCTTATAGAGCACTTACTTAAACTTAGACACTTTGGCATTTTTGCCTTTCAGTATATGAAATGTGTTACACTGACATTTAATCACTTCAAGATTTCCACACCAATTTTTCTAATGAGAGTAGACTAACAGTAGAGCAGAGGTACGCTCTGCAATTTGGTTTGCAAATGAAGTTCTGGAAGGTTTGGTTAATCAGAGTCCTTAAGCACAGAGTTAATTTGAGCTGATGCCCTCTTCAGATCAGAAGGAGTATCCCCTTTTTAAAAATGTTTCATCAGGTCAATAAAAAACAACAAATGTCGGCCTTTTGTGCATCACTTTCTGATTAGAGCTTTAGAAGACTGGTGTGTGATTACCAAGTAGCCTTCATGTCACATTAAAAGGAGCTTCACTGCTCCCACTTATGTTTAGAACTTAAAATCTTTCAAGATCACATAAACTATTATAGACAGAATGCAAATATGCTGGAGGAACCAAAGAGTGAATATAATGGATGGGAAATGATAAAACACCCTCCAATATACTAAAATTCCCATTAATTATCGTAACTCCTTTCTTGATTGGGGCATTTACATCTCTGATTTTTCATAGGATGTCTGGAGTAATCACTGCACTGCCTGCTATCCACCAAGTACCTAAAAATATTTCTTTACTTGGTCTGTGACATTTTCTGGGTGGAATATTAATTTCTGCTTTATTGAGTACTTGCCATGCTACTCCTTCTCCTTTCCCTACCTTCTCAGGGGAAGTTTCACCAATCCAGATACTGTAACTTAATCAATACTAATGCAACAAGGTATCACTGATATATTGGTACAATTTTGTATCTTCGGGGCAGGTGACTGTCTGTAGAAGTTCAGCCAACACAGTGTGAGTGGTGGTGGGCAAATGTTTATATCCTTATGAGAATCTGTTAAGGCATGTTGTATTCCTTCCCAACAAACTTCTCTTCATCCTACCCCTTCATGGGATCCATAGAGAACATAACTTTTTGTACTGACTCCTGCCCATCCAGGGATGTGCAGCTGCTTGCAAGATAGATATTAAGTTTGCCATGTTTGGTACAGCAGCTGTTAATGGGGCTAAATTGTCAATTGCTCAGTCACCTTGGTGACCAAACTGGCCAGACAGGTGAGCTAATTGGAAGTGGTTCTGAAGATGATTGTCTTTTCTCCACACCAGTTGTGATTTCAGAAATTTTATTTCATGCCACAATAGAGATTGGATACTTCAATACGTCAGTAATTTTTGTGTCAGGTGCTGCAAGGGCTGTGCATAGTAGCCACAGAGCAGATTCCCTCTTTCTGTCTGAGCCGAAGGAACGTGCACTGCCTGTCACCATGTGCCAGGTTTGTCCATTTAAAACATCAAAACCTAAAATATTTTCATGATGGCCCTTAATTGTGAAGTGAGCAATTGCCATGTGCCTCTCATTAGGGAGCCATAAACTGCCCTTGGCAATTTAACACACACTTGTACAGTTCACACTGTTTGCCTCAGCTGCTTGCCATATGGATCTCCTGCCCCTGCTTCTTAGCTTCTTGTGTTACTGTTGAAATTTGTGCTCCTGTATTTAATAAAAATGTTGCCAATTGTCCCTGAGGACTAAGTGGAGTTTAAATGTATGGACCATCATCATCTATCCACTGATCAGCCTCCACATCCTGGACAATCAGGCCCAATTACTCATTTTCTCACTTAATGGCTTGCAGTTTCTCCCTAAGTGGGAGGAAGGGGTTGCCTCCCTTTTTAGGGAGTTGAAATATGCTTCTTCCACTGTTATTTTTCTTTCTGTAATGCTTCATTTAGACTCAGTGTAATGCCAGTAGGCTGACCTTGAATTGAGGCTATAAGAATGCATAGGAATGCTTCGGGAATCCAATAATTCATTTCTCTGTTCTTGAGATTCTGTTCAAGGGTTCTTGCCTTTTTAATCTTTGGTCTAGTTTTCCTTCTCTCTTTCACTGGTCTGTCTTTGTAATCTCCCTTGGGGGCTTTGTTTTTTAGCTGGTACATTGTCCCAGCCGATTTCACAGTTGGACCTAGCAATGCCTCACATTAATTCCACCCATTTAGGGAGTTGTTTTTATTATATTCATTATCTCTTTCTATTTCATCCCATTTTGCAGCTAGCTAAGGTTTAAGCATTGTCATGGATCCTCTAATCACTGGTTTTAATGTTGTGAAATCTACTGTAGCAGACAGTGGGACATCATGGGTTCCTCATTTGTGTGTGACTGTTCTCACATGGGTTTTGTGACAGCTCTAGGGAGGTCACTTAGGGATTTAATGGGGATTGTGGAGGGTTCACCTTGCTCCATGGTATCTAACTCTCCTCTTCAGCCCAATAAGCTGTTTGTCTGGTGATAGAATGGGGGAGTTTGTTGCCTTGGGTCTCAAATTTAAGAAAACTCTTGGGTCCAATAGCCATTTGCTCTCAACATGATTCTGTCACCATCACTTAGACATACCTGCTGAAAGTGTTCTGTTTGTTTCACCAAGAATTCTGCTTTATCTCCCTTGCAAATTTGTCAATTGCAGTGGAGCTCATGTTTATTTAGATGGCAGAAAAATGAAATGAGAACTGTTTCCTCATGTACTATACTTTTTAAAATACAGTGAGAAATGTATGGGAAGGGCATCAGAAATAAAAATAAACTGAAAATTTCATGAGTGTTAACTTAAAATAGCAAAAAAAATTTGTATAATTCAGTATCTTTTTTTTTCCTCTGCTGCCATTCATAAAGGCAATAATGGGAATTGATGCAGCTTTTTCCCATTTATTGAGAGTGAATTTTCAATTAATTCAATGTTGCTCATTTTCTTCTCGATTTCCTGACAATTTTTGTCCTTTGCCAATTCCCCTTTTTTGTGTTAATTTGATGTGGAATGTATACATACACATATACATACATATATATGGCCATGTATATGTGTATAAATATGGATTGCTTCAGCTGTATCCAGGTTTGAAATTCAACGTGGTCTGAGCACTCATTGTTTTGATAATCTGTCTGATGTTGGTGAGTTGGATGGTGTTCTCTCTCACACTCCAGCATTATATAGGAAGGCAACATTTGGTGATATGTCCAGTCTGAAATAGCTGTGTGCAACCGCACAGACAGCCAGTTCAGTGAGATTTGAAGATGTCTGCTAACATGCTATTGTGTTCCACTTGTATTGAAATGCTCCCATTACCATATAACATTAAGGTTTGTAGCACAAGGGCAAAGGCACAAAAGTAATGAGTCTCAGACAATGTGAATGCTCATGTATGTCCTGTCCACTGCACTAACATTCTATTAGAGAAATAATAAAACCCCCCATCTGAGTTTAGTCTATGCTGCATGCTGCAGTGGTGAACATGAAAAACCAAACCACCCAAAAGTCAAACGCTGAATTCTGCAGACCCATCATAAGGAAAGAATTCCTTTCTATATACAGTGTCTGGTGATGATTACCAGCCCTCCTGGATACTTGATTTGGATAACTCCCATGTGTGCATGTAACTTAGACATATGTAGCTGTCTAGGAAAGCTTGTAAGAGGAAAAAGAGCTCTTATCACAAATAACTCTTCTATCTACTCATACAATATTATATATAAAGTCATAAGTCTTTGTCTTGAAATAATAGAATTTTCTCCCTGCTATCATTACTCTATTTGGAAGCCTTTTCCTGAATTTGTTGTAAATATGCATTTATAGCTGACATTATCATTTAGTCTTGGGCTGATATTGCCCTACTTAGCTCTCTCTAATAATTTTAATCTTTTTAGCAGATATTCCAATTAAAGTAAACTTCACTGAAGCTAGTTGTCCAGAACCATACACAATATTTCTGATTAGGCCTTTTGCTTCCAAATGTCTTTCTCCATGCATTTGTGAACTCATTAGCCCATTCATAACTTCAGTAATCACTATTCGTAATCATCTTCCAGTGGCATGAATCTGCTTTTCCTACTATTAATTTATATTTAATTCTATCGGTTAAATCATAAGTATTTTAATGCTTTTATAAGATGTTATGGTCTTTGTAAAAATAATAATCCTGTACAACTTTATATTGTCTGCTGATTTCACCTGTATTTTTTGAAGATCTTTTAGTAAATTACTGCACAGGACTGATAAGACACTTAGTAAACTATCCTCATTCCTTGTCTAACTTACCAGTATAAGTTGTTGTTGATTCCTCTAACTGCTTTAGAAACACACATCTTTAGCTGCTTTAGAAATTGAATATTAGCATCTGGCTTCTCCACCTTTAGCAAACTTTCTTTGCAGGGAGAATGAATCAAGTGCCTTATTTAAATATCTGATAAATAATATTCTCCTGTCTAATAAAGCAGATAACTTTTGAAAAGAGATACTGGATTGGTTTGAGATGCTCTACCCTTGATAAAGACACATTATAACTTCTACTGCCTTTTATTTGTCTCTCTGTCTTTAACTCTTCCTTCAAATGGTATTCTGGGTACATTTTTGTAAATCAGTTTATTAAGTCTAGTGGTTCCAGAAGTTGTCTTTGTTCATGTTCTTTTGAATTTAGTTCTACCTTTACTGTTCTCCAGTCATAAGATACTGCCCCCAAAAATTCTAGCAATTGGAGTGTCAATTTCATGTGACAGTTTCATATTTCTATATTCCACCGTGGCCTATCAGACTGCCTTATTTTTGCTTTATGAGGTATTAAGAATGTTAGCATTTATTTCTCCCTCAGGTGCCATAATTTCTTATGCACTACCTTCCTTTTTTCTCCTTTCTCCACTAATGTCCTCATCATTAACTTTATAGAAGATGGAGGCAAATTATGCATTTAATATGTAGATCAGAACTGTAATCGGATCAGAGTAACGTTAATCTCTAATGAAACTCTGTTTAACAATAAAATCTATATTTGCACACTGTAACATTTTTTCCCCCATGCTCCTTTATTTTTGCAAAGACTTAGTGCTAATTGTTTTAATGGTAAATGAAATCTCTCACACAAAAAAATAGCTATTTTCCTCTTTTCTATATCCTGTAGCTCCTGAGAAACAGTGTTCTGTCTTTGTTCTTGGTAGATTTGCATGTCTACAAAAGCAGCCAATTCACTGAAGTAAAACTCATAAGCTTTTTCTATTAGCTTCTTTCGTTTTTTCTTCCTTGCAATTTAAATCCTAAATAGTGCCTGCTCTTTGATTTAAAGTAATTCCTTACTTTCTGTGTTTTAAAAGCTTTGCATTCCTAATTTACTGTGTATGCTTTCATTAGTTCCTTTCTAAAATCTCAAACATTAGTCATAGGCAGGCCTGTTGTGTGTCTTGCAGTTTGATAGAGACTGATTCAGTTTCTGATCACCACAGCCAAGATTATTTTCTATGAAAAGCTGTTCTGTAAGACCTTGATTCTTGCTAAACCCGTGTCCAAAGCAGCATCAATTTTCATTGGTTCACTGGGTATTTATTAAGGAAATCTGTCTTACAGCAGGTTCAAGACTACCTAAGCCTTCAGTTCCTAATGATGGCATTTATATTGCATCCAAGTTGGGGTGATTAGTTTCCCAAGCTCTCACAATCACTACTCTTTATTTCTTAATCTTACAGAGATTTCTCTTCATATTCCATCCCAAGATTAATATTTCTGTGACAGCACTCCAAAGCTTTCTCTTCTGGTGCTTTTCAAATTTTATCCTAAAGAGATGGATTTTTTTCACTGCAGGATTAGTTTTCAACCCATGGTCCACAGGACCAGGGAATTCCAGCATCCATGTCTTTAGGATGAGTAGAGGGTAATTAGAAAGGCAAATTTAGTGTCAATAGGCTTAAATACCTAAATTCTCCCTCAACACCTTCATGCTGTTCTCATCCATTTCTATAACAATGCAGAGCTGCCCAATTCACTCCAGTCTTATTTCTGTCCTTGGATAATTGAAAGGTTTAGCTTTTTTACTCAAATCACAAGTAATTTTTCTGCCTGTTTCCATTTTTGCAATATCCAGTTACATTTTATGCTTGATGTTAGGCTTGCAAGAGCATGTTGAACGTGTTTTGCTAAAACATGTTTTAAATTAACATGCTTTTTTAATAAAGTAATTCAATGGAGGATGAACATTTGGTTTTTCTTTTGAAACCAAATCGGGAAATATCTGGATTTTTTTTTAGTTTTCAGCAATTTGTTCAATCTTTCAAAATACTGATTAAAACCAACATAATATATAATTGTTGTTATTATCGTTATCTAAAACTTGAGTGTTTTCAATTTTTTTCCCCTCAGAAGCATAAAATAGTCTATTTAAAATGAAAGGGGTTCTAATTTAAATAGTTTTGTGTTCGGCACTATATTTCTGAAGTAGTTCCTGACCAGGCCATCCATCAGAAGTTTGTGCTTTGCTTCATTAACTGGACCACTAACTAGTAAACAGACATTAAATGCTTCAGACATTAATGTAAGTCCTTCTTGAAGGGAAGAAATTAAATAAAAATACAAAAGGCTGCAGAGCCTCAAAGTTTTCTCTGCGACAGCTGTGCTTTTAAATTTTAGCAAACAATAGCAGAGCTAAACGAGGTTAGAAAATTGTCATAATTAAGAGGAAAAAAAGCCCCAAACAGTCCTTCAAGCAGCTAGAGCTAATTAGTGACGATGTTTTAAAATCCTGCTATTATAGAGATTGATTTAGAATAAATATCACTTCCTTTCCCCACAAGAAGATAGAAAGTTTCACCTGTTGTACTTTATTAGGATTATCAGGAGTGTATTACTGCAAAGCCATCAGGCAGGAGTGCAATAACCCACAGTACACTGGTCAGCAATTACTGCCAGCATCCAAGTATGAAAAGCTGAGTAGAGAGAGCTGCCTGTTTCACTGGATATTTTCTTCCATATGATTTGCTACCCTGTGTGCACCTTGTTCTCGGAATTTCCCATGGTGTTCCAAAGGTACCTTGTGACTTTCACAAGGACAAAAAAATAATTTCACCCCAAGTAAACCTGCAAATGAAACTGGGTGGAAAAGAAAGTTTTCTACTGCCTGATGCAAGTAGATTCCTAGACATGAAATAATCAACAGGA
Source organism: Molothrus ater (assembly GCF_012460135.2). NCBI lineage: Eukaryota > Metazoa > Chordata > Aves > Passeriformes > Icteridae > Molothrus > Molothrus ater. The sequence continues at coordinate 32,241,119 of NC_050481.2, forward strand.
TTCTCAGGAAATAGAAGATTTCTAAAAGTCAGTATTTATCAAAATATTAAAATTAGTCAGTATTTACGAATAGTCCTATTGGGCACCTGGCTGCACTAGCGTTATTTTAATGATAATATGAAATGCACTACTCTTTTAAAACTTTGAATTGGCTATTTATGATCAGTGCTTGCTTTCTCTTGTAGGATCTAGGTGTTTCACTTTCAAATCTTAACTGAAGATAACTTTCTATATTTGTTCTTTTTCTGTTTCAAAACATAAGTGACTTAAGTGTATTTTGCAAAAAGATTTGCTCAGAAAATGAAAGATTAATGGCCATGAACCCAAGCGACTTATTCCATCTTTTTCTCTTATGGGTTTTAATCTTCATATTATACATAACTTGACCATTAGCTTTAGGTGCCAGATGTATTAATGCACAGGGCTGGTACTTTGGCACTATGAGTTCTTTCTAATCTAAAGAGACAAAGCTTAAAAGAGAGATGTTTATTTAGTTGTTTGCAAAATTGAAAATAATATTTCTCATTTGCAGGTGGGAAAATGATGTCTAAAAATTTATAAATTTGCAAACAATACATTTGAGTCCTACTTAAAAATACAATGCCCTATTCTGCTTTTATGGATGAGATAGTATCTCTGTATTTGTCCTGATTAACAGTCTTGGGGTGCTATTTTTATAAGATCTAGTCTAACAGCTGTAAAAAGTATATTTTGTATAAAATAGTTTTATGCCTTTTTATCAGAATGTGAATGTCTGGTAACAGGACCAGCTTCAAAATATTCTATAAAACTAAAGTGAATAGCTGACTCCAAAGCAAAATTTGAAATAGCTGGATGAAATGCTGAGAAATGCAATATGATTTTTCCCATTGAAAATAATATTAACTATTGACTATTGCTCTATTAGTGATTAATGAAAGCTACTAGCTACAAGATGTTAATCAATATGAGAGATTTAGACTGGAATTGCTTACCTTTTCTAGAGGATCTCATCTGTTGCAATTGGACAGTTTAATTGCTCTGCAATTCAAAAAAAAAAAAGGTGACTGAAGGCTGAGCTGGTTCAGTACAGAAATAATTGTTAAGACAATAGTTCTGGATTTTGAGGGGAAAGTATCACATCTGGACATTATGACAGATGAAATAATTTAACATGTCTGTCTGGCTTGCAGAAAACTTGGAGTTCGTTGATACCCATTGGCTGGGTGAAGAGGAGCTGGAGACCTGTCGCAGTGTTGTCCAGGATTAGAGGTAATTTTCTTCCCAGTAGCAGTATAGTGCTGTGTTTTGGAATTAAGATGAGAATGATGTTGATAACACACTGATGTTTTAGTTGTTGCTAAGCCATGCTTACACAGAGTAAAGAACTTAGCTTCTCATCTCACCCCACCAGGAGGAGAATATGCAGCTGGGACTGCTGATGCACATTGGCCAAAGGGATATTCCATACCATATAATGGCACTCCCAGTGTATAAACTAGGACAAAAGCTGGTCAGAGGCCACTGTTTGGGTATGGCTGGGCATCATTCAGCAGGTGGTGAATTGCTTGCTTTGTATATTCTAATCCTATTTTTAGTATTATTGGTATTGCTATTATTAGTTCCTCTTTCTTTTCTGTCCTGTTACAGTGTCTCTTTGTCTCAGCTCACAAATTTGACATTTTCTCCCCCAGTTCTGTCTCCCATCCCTCTTGGATGATGTAGGGGAATTGAGCAGGGAGCAGCTGTGTGGTATTCTGCTGCCTGCTATGTTAAACTGTGCCAAGACCTCATGATAATTAGGTCATGTAGGTGTTTGCTTTTTAGTTTTATTTAATTTTTATATCCAAGATTATGTTCTGATATGCATATGGCTGGAACAACTGTATCTGCATGAGAGCAACATCCTTGTAAAGGTACGTCATCTAAAGAGAATATGTTTTAAGGACCAGGATTCAGATAAGATTCAGTTCAAGTGTCAGAAGTAGTCAGACTCATCACTCCAAATGCTAGTAACTGTCTTTGTAAAGTTTTAGAAGGAGTACTGCATATAATATGTGGGATTTTATAGGCCCTTTTATGAGTTTGAAATATGTTAATGAGGGCTTGTGTGTCTTAGCACCATAGAATCATTTAGATTGAAAAAGATCTTTAAGCTCCCTTGAATTTATTTTTGGGAGGAGAGAATAAGGTTTTCATAGCATTTGTATATATTCTGACTTTTCTTTTAGGGCCTGTTATCTCTCTCTAGATATCCCATGATAAGGTCTTTATGCCCATGAGTGTTAAAAGAGATTAAATCGCTTCAGTACTCTTATGTGCAAAATGTGTCTTTCAGAGTCAATTATAATTAAGGCTGGGGAAAATAGTGTGAAGTGTTTTGAACTGTTAAATTAATTTGTTTCAAACAAGCTTTCTCCTTCTTTTCACCTCTCCTTGCTGCCCAGATAGTCTGTCAATCCTAAACGTTCACAGAATGCAAACCCCAAGGTTTCATGCACTGTGGGAAACAGCTGCATTTTCTTTTGAGTTGGATGACACTTGTTGGATATGCCTGTAATTTCATCCATTTGGGAGTGTATGCAAATATCCCACAACATGGCTGACCAGCTGCACATACACACTGCTTGGACTTTGACTATTTCAGTTAGAAAACAAGATCAATATTTGAATCAAATCTGAGCATTAAATTCACACAAATGGCAGTCTCCTGGCAGCTTGTCCTGAGCACCAACTCTGTCAGGATCACTGAACAGACTTCTGTAAGAATTACTCAGCAAGCATTTTGCAAAGTACAGAACAATCCAAAACTTTCTTGTACTTGACTGTTAGAAGGTAGCCCAACTTTCTGACCTAGTATGATACTGCTCCACAGGTAGTATGATGCAGATGGTGGCAGATCTCAGACATTCATAGCTCTGAAGTTATTGTATTCCCATATTGCAACACTTGTGTATTTTGGAGGCTTCTAATCAACTCCAAAGAAGGATTTGTGAAATCTTTGAAGCAGAATTTTTGTAATTCTCTATTGGATCTTATTGGAGTATTCGACAGTATCAAAATAATTTTTGCAATGCCAAGAACTACTTGGTTTTAGCTTCAGCTGGAGTCCCTCCAGGATGTCTACTACCTCTGTGGCAATTGGGAATATGCTTGGAAAATATTCAGTGAACTGCAGATTGTTTTTTTTTTCCTGCCAAAAAAATCAAGATCTGCTGAAGCTCTGACAGCTGTACGTTGTTGCAAAGAAAATACTCCAAAGAAAAAACAAATGTCCCTTAAACTCGATAGCACATTAGTGTCTAATGATCGGTTATATTTTATAAATCAGTTTTTATCACCTACATAGTGCTGTCACAGCTACCCTGAGCTATGACCAGGACTTAGTTTCTCTTTGCAAATCACTCCATATCTTGTCTTTTACTTTTAGTCCAAAATTACTATTCAATGTAAAAGGACTCTAAGGGGAATTTGTTCGAATAAGACAAACAGTAAGAGAGTTATTTTGAAAATAATAGTGGACCAGAAATAACTAGGGAAACAGTTGATAGCAAATGGCTTATTACTACAATGAGAAGGACCTTGCGATGATTAGCAGTTGTATCTCAGTGCCATTATTAGCTTTCACACATTCAAATGGTCTGAGAGCAAATAATTTCATTAACATTTGCAATTACCATTACTAAATACGATTCTTTTCGATGTGGTTTATTGGGAAATTTTGTTTTGATGTAATAGCATCATGATGTGGGTTAGCTTGATTTTTCTGCAGCTATGGAAATGGAACCAATTTCTTGATCCATACTGATAACAAACTGAATTCATATTATCTTCCTGCTTCTCTGAAGTGCACTGAATTGCAGATAAAGTGTTATTCTGAATACTAGAATGTCTTTGGAGTGAATGCCAGAAATATAACCAAAACTTTTCATGCCAAGTAAATTTATTTGGTTTTCAGATATGCAAGGATGAAGTAAATGGATACTGTACTGACATGCCTGCTAGATTAGGAAAATCTGTTGTAGAAAAAGGGTCATGTGAACATGAGATTTAGGATATAGACCTAGGAAACATTAATCTTTGTTGTATTTGGAAAATTTTTTTCACTCTATTTCTTTGCTTCTGCCTTTTCACTTCTTCTTGGCTCCACAGTTCTGCCCTTCCCTCATGCCAGCTTTGGTGCCTGTCAGACATTTATGGGAGCCAGCTGAGTTCCATAAGCCAAGATAAAACACTCCCTACCCCTTGGTGGTTTTTTATTTTTTTTTTATAACTAATTTTCTGCTAGATTAAGGCTCCAGCTTCTATCACATGGAAGGCCCAACAAATGCTGTGGCTGCTTCAACTGATACAAGTACACAGCAGCTGGGGTGGTGCAGAGGGAGGAAGCAGTGGTATCACTGCCAGCTAGAGAGTGTGAGCTCCTGGATATTAGTATCATCCAATTCTATGTGGGTTTTTAATTTTTTTAAAATGAAGAGTGAGAAAAAGTTTTCTTAAGTGCTTCCAGTAACCGAAGAAGAACTAAACACTTCAAATAGTTGGCAGGAGCTCCAGTGCTCCAAAGTGAGGGAATAAGTATAAACACTTTACAAGAGGATTTTTGCTACCTCTCACTTCTCAGCCCTAGAGTCACTGAACCACTGCCATCTCAGGGTACCATTAAAGATGTTTGAGAAAAGCTCTGACAAAATAGAATAGCATTTCTACTGACTGTCGTAAGTATCTGAAACTACAGCTGAGGCAGTTTCAGTTGAGTTCAGTCCTTAAAATAATGTATAATATGAGGTGAACAATTAAATCTGTTAAATCTGTTTTAGAAGGTAAGCCCCAGGAGGGAAAGGCAATGATAATGCCAAGTATTAAGATGTATTGATAAACAGATAATCCTGCCATTTAAATTCCTCTTTATGAACCAATACTGTCTATGTCAGAGAATAGAATGACCTCATACTTCTGACCCAAACAGTCAATTTTAGAGAAGTTTATGGGTTCCTCTCAAGAGGGGAATAAACTGATAATGGAATCATATTTCTTTCACGTAATGCTGATCATTTCAAAGAAGGAATTTTCTATTGTCCTGAACACAGTGTGAAACAAACAATGAAAAATAATTTCCCTTTTCACAGTTCAGAGCATCTTTCTGGTTGGTACTCTATCCAGTCTTTTTCTGGCTGTTTGGTATTTGAATGCAATGGTGCTTTTTTTGTTGCTTTTCTTTTTTCTTTCTTTTTGTAGCTATCTGGTCTGTATTCCGTGTCTCATGTTTTAAGATGTGCCAGAGAGCACACCTTTGTTTTCTAGACTATTCAGCCAGAAAGTTATGGTCAGCTGAATCATCTTCTGCAGACAGAAAGTCAAAAGCCTTTCACATCAGTAGCTGAATAACCAGGCAGTAAATGCAGTCACAGTTCACTTTTGGGGAGGCTAAGGTAGTGAACAAAATGCTGGTCTCAGTCTTGCTGGTTGCATAGGCACATATGATTAAAAATACCTGGTAAAGAAAGCAGAGACCTTAAGTCCTCTGCAGCCTGCATGAAGATAGAGAACAAATGCAACTACAGTTCTCCTGACAGCAGAGAGGTAGCTGTCATTTCAACCTCCCTGTGCAAAAAGAACGGTTTCTTGTGTATTTTCAGTGCTGTGAAAAGCATACATTTCATGAGAAGGATATTTTTATGAGACTGTCATGCAGATTGGGTATTCCTAACCAGTAATAAAGTTAGATGGTATTCAAAGCATACTGTCATGAAGAGGCTGCAGTTCAGTCACAACCATCATTCCTGTCTTGCACTTAGCCTTCTTCTCATGGGGGATGTTTTCCTCCCCATTCCATCTGCTTTGTATTTCTTCTTCTCTCTAGGACAGAATTTGAACTGAAATACCTCCATATCTTCCATTTTACATGGTCATTAAAAAGGGAAAAACTCAGTAGCTAATAAATAAGCTTAATGTCATATGCAGAATGGATGCAGTTCCTGTATAATGACTGCACTGAGCTTCCTGGTACTTGTCCCAGTATAATCATTGTGTCCTGAATAAATCAACATGGTCTCTGAAATTTACTGCAGGTTCTTGTCTGTTTCAAACAGGGATTAAACTCTTGAAGATAACTTCTGATAATTTTTTTTTTTAAACAAGGAAAAAAAACAACCCTGGGAGTTCAAAAAAAAAAAGGAATACCAAAAAAAAAAAAAAAAGGGAGAAAAAGAAAATGGAGTAGCTGAGACACTTCAGAATATTCTTCCTAGTAATTCTACTCTTGGTTGGTTTCCAGTATCGCTTGAATAACCTCTTTGATAGTTATAGGGAAAATCCTGCATGAACTGGCTGGAAAATGCATAATGACAATGGTCTGTGAATACAGTCCTTTATTTTTGGTTTCTAGGAGCTTTGACACTCATCCTAGGCAGACTCCTTGAAGAACTGAACTGCTGAGCTCTTTGAAAATTTCTGCTGGACACATGCAAGTGACAGCCTATTTCATGGCTGTAGAACCTGGCTAGATGTAGGTGAACTCAAGTCTTTCAAAAGATAGGGTGAGTGATGGCTCCTGAGAAAATTTAAAGCTTTGAGTTTAAATTTGAAGTTTAGCAAGTACTAGAATTTTTTAGTGTAATAACTAAACTAATAGTTTTTAAGGACCTTTCTGCCACCATCCCTGCAAACTCTCTCAAGTTTCTTTACAAATTGTTTACTTAACAGTATCAAAATGTCACATATTTAATTTAGGAGAAAAGCACATAAAGTAAATTAGGTTAAAAACCCAAACTCTGCATTTTGTAATGTTGATTTATTAGTAATATTAAATATTAAATTATTAAAACCAAAAATTCCCCAAATCCATTAGTCTGTGCAGACACTCACCATGGAAAACTTCAGCTAAAATTATAATGTTAATAAAAGTTATAAAAATAAATGAAGACAGAGAATTTTACTTATACATATCTAGACTTTCTTTGTGTGTTTAAATTATTTTTTGAAGCAACATTTCAACACTCAAGAAGCCAGCAAGCATTTTAATGTAGCAATAGTGAAAAAAAAATTCTGGAGACTTCTTTGAAGTATTTCTTGTCCTTTTATTAAAGACTAATATATGGGATCTGTATTACTGGTTTCAGACTGTCCTCCTCGATGTGATTTTGCATCTTTGATGCTCATTAATCAAGATTTTACCTGTATGTTATAAAATGTACATGCTTACATTTACCTCAGTTTTTTGCTTCTGAAGGAGATCCCTAGGGCAGGATGGCAGAGTCTTTGGGTTTAGTTACAACATTGCTGGTAATAGAAGGACCTGGATATTTGACTGAGAGTTAACTAATACCCATTCTCCAATAGAGCATTGATTTACTTCATTGCCTGCTTAACAAACTTGAGATTAATCTGCTTTATCCTTGCAACTCAATAGAGAATATCTGCATTTTGAGCAGAAGATTCAGAAAAGATTTTATGACAGTAAGAAAGGGAATGTCTGGATTGCCCCTAGGTGGCAGCGAGGCATTATTTCTTGACATTTGCTGAACTGCCTGTTCCGCTGTCTCTGCAAAGAAAAGCTTGCTTAGATACAGCCAGCTCTGTCCGGTTTTCTGACCATTTTGGATAGATCTTGAAATCCCAAACTCTGTATTGCAATAAAATATACATGGTTGCAAGTCAGTTAGTCCTGGAAAGGCAGACAAAAATATTGTGTGATATGTGCTATGAATCAGCAGGTCTCTGATCCATGCTTTCAGGTGACTCTGATCAGTGGTAACATTGGGGATCCTCAGCGGATCTTCTTTTTTCAGAAACCAATGGCTTCAAATGATTTCTTTGCATTTTTGTATCTTTTGTGTGCTGATGTGGCTGCCCTCGAGCACAAATTACTTTCCAGGTGCTTGTACTGAACCTAGTCTAGTGAAGAACATACCTGCCCAAGGTAGGGGGGCTGGAACTAGATGATCTTTAAGGCTCCTTCTAACAAAAACTATGCTATGGTTTTATAATTCTACATTTGGGCTCAGTGCAGTGATGGTATATGTGATATTCCGTTCAGATAAATGATTTAATCACTTGAGCATGAGCAATGGACCACACTAAATGCAGCTAATAAAGGGATCAGAGACCCTTTAGTAAGTCCTTGCTGCCTGACAGTATTAATTGTAATGCTGAGGACATGGAAATTGGCTCTGCAATTGTAATTCAGGCTCTGATTTAACAATGTGTATAAATCAATTACTTTTAGCACGTGCTTGTGTTGACTGCATTTTAGCAGTTTAGCCACTAACTTTCTCACATCTCATCTGGGGAATGCTTTCATTTTTATGAATATCCTTATTTTCAACCTAGGAAAGTGCTTTTTCTGCATACACAAAGAAAAGCATGTCCTTAAATGCTTTACAAATTGGGATATACATTGCCAGCTTTGATACTGTGGGTTAAGAGAAAGAAGCATAATTTTGAACTGGATGATCAATGATCAACAGAAAAATTTTTAAAAAACTGTTTTGATTGTGATCAAAATACATGTCCTTTTAAATATCATTAGTGTCATATTCTGGAGAAAAATCCAAATGAGTTTTTTATTTAAACAAGGGCCACTTTTTAAATCTATGTTTTGCATGGGTAGGAGTAACCTCTAATATCTCATCAGGAATAGCATGGCATTAGAAACATGGTGGACCTCAATTGCTTGAGAGCTGAACGTGTCAGTAGAAATGTTTTCTGAATTGTGCCAACCAAAGGAAAATGTAGAATGAATAATCAATTTTAAACTGACTGAGAAGAAAACGATGTATTTGGGAGAGGTTTCTAATGCAATATACTTTGGCATTAAAATTTAAAATTACTCTGAATACATTTCTTTTAGAAAACACAGTGGCAATCAGAGACTTAGCAGCTTGATGGATGTGAATGAATGAGTCTCATAAATTGAGATTGCAACTGTGATCGCTGCATTAATAAGAATGAGATTATCATAGTGTTAAATCATCCAACTATACATTTAAAAGTATGTACTGGGAATAAATGTATATTTTGCAATATGTCTTTGTCTTCTGCTCTCAGGCCAGCACTATCATGCTACATCACAAATATGAACATTGGTAGACTCTGCTAGTCTCATATAAGGAGCAATTTTCAGAGGCAGGTTTATTAAATGGTTGCATAATTGCAATAATTATTGCTTCTGATACTAATGTCAAAAGAATAGGATTTGGCACAGAATTTTCATACCAACGATGGTGTAGAAAATAATACTAGTTTCAGAACAGTTCAGGTTGTAAACTGGATACTGCTATAAATGTACTGTGTTTTGAAGATGTGCCACATTTTGCTTGGAAGGGCATCACACTGAGATAGGTATGATTTTGTCATCAAATTCCTGAGTTATTATAGAAATTTGTGTAAAACCTTATTGTTTTGATTAGTATTGGATTATTTTGCTTTGTTCTCGATGAGTAACATTTCTGTCTCAAGGTGTGAGGTATAATGCTTGTTTGCTGTGCGGAGGATTTTCAGAGTTAGGACAGCAGCGGCTTTGTGAACTTCCCAGGGAAGCTCTATGCACACTCATCTCTGGTCATCGTAGAAGAGACACGCCTGCGAGTCTCCCTACACCAGGCTCAGTTACAGGCTGCAGCCAAAGTTTCCTTATGGAAATATATCTAAAAAGAATATAATGTCACCTAAAGCTGTTCATTAGCTCACACTCATGGGTGTTTTCTAAATTTGACTTCATCCTGTGTCTGTGCTCAACCTGTTCAGTACCATGTGTGCTCATGAGTTTAAAACTTGTCAGTGCTGTCTGTCATCTTAGTAAATGGTAAAAAATTACTCTAGCAAGTATTACTGGTTTATTATAGGATTCTTTAAGGATTGGTGATCTGATCTGAGAAAAGAAAAATCTCCTGTACATTTATATTGTATTGTGAGAAGGATTTAAATGAGAACCCTCTCAGAAATCCCTTTCCAGTCAGTGAGATTGTCAGCCAAATTGATGGAATGTTTGTCAATGCTGCTTTAATTAAAGATTGCACTTAGCTATTTTTGACCTTTCCTTGTACACACTTAAATGCACATTAACAGATGTACCAGTAAAAAATTAAGATACTGGGATACCGGTCAAAAAGAATTTAATTACATCTGTTGTCTTCAAAATATGCTGCTTCAAGGATTTGAATTAATTCTGATAACATTTGAGTATTTCTGGGATTTCAAAGTTCTTTTTTTACTTATGACCAGAAAAAAGAAAGTGAATGGGAGGAAAGAGAAATTTTAGTTAAAACCAAAACAGCTCCAAATTTGAACTCTTATATTTGGAATACAGACCCTGGGACATGGTGCAATAATATATGAAATGCTTTGCTTTTGTCCCAGTGAAGGACAAAATGCATAATTCTAAACTTAAGCTGACATGTAATGCTGCTGTCTACATAAAACTAGGTTGAGAATTTTTTTACATAAATTTGAGTCTGCATATGGATGTTATTCCCTTCAATGTCAGTAACTAGATCCTTAATACTTCTGTCAAGAGGTACCTTTTTTTTTCCTTTTTCTCTGAAAATTCAGCAAAACTGATGATGCTGAATGGTCAGTAACTTCCTGCTTTGATAAACTTTCAAAGATAGACCATTCAAATGCTTTCACTGGAGATCTGTGTTCCTGACCATTCCTCTCTTCATTACTCACTGCTACTTACTTATAAAGGTGTAGGTCCTTAAACAATATCAGCTGCTTTGTGCTTTCTTTCTTTTTTGGGTACATCTCAGACTGACAGATTTTTTTTGTTTCATTTTATTCATTTATTTAATTTTTTTATTTAACATGTTGTTTTTATATAAAATAAAGGAGTTAGTTCTGAATTAGATACATTTTAAACTCCCTGGGATTCTGAGGATGAGCAATGTGGCATTATCTTTGTACTTTTACAGACAAAACATATTCCCATTTTCTCTCTTGCTAGAAAAAGCATTTAACTTTCCTTGAAGGAGTTTACATTCTTCCAAATTAATCCAAGTGGAGCAGATTGTATGAGATCAGGTGAAGCTGGAAGATCTTGACACCTATTTAATCTAAATCAAGATCTTAGGTATGGCCTCAAGTCCCAGTGTGTAGTCTAAAATCAGTGCTTCTATAAGAACAGCTTTTCCATCTCTTTTTTCATATTTACTATATACTGAATACACTACTGGTGAAATAGCATAATTATATATGTAATGCTCCACTTTATAGCCTATCACCATAGGGTGAGAAGAAAAAAGATATTCCATAATGTGTGATAAGAAAATAATGGTAGATTTCCCAAGCTGGTTCACCTGTACTGTGTCTGTGTTATGTGAGCTTACTGGTGGCCAGGTCTCTACAGTGCACCAAGAAAACCAACACATTTGCTGTTGCTGATTATTGCCTTACTGTATGTCCTGCTTTTTGTTACAGCAGAGACACAAATGGGTCCCTTCTGGGTTTGTGAAAGAGAACAGTTTTACAACACAAACCTAGTAGCTAGTACAAAACTAGTAGCTAACAACGAAGCAGCTCTGCAAAGATTGCCTCTAGTGAAAGTTGCATTTTGATTCCACTATTTGAATTGCTTAGTAATGTTCCTATAAAAGTATCTGTTAACTTCCTTGGTGTTGCCCTGAGCAGCTGGCTGTGCTACAGCTGGTTATTTGTAGGGAAATTCTCCAATGAATAAATTACCAAAAGCATTCCTTTCACAGAAAGGAAAACCCTTACATTCTTCAACTTGAATATTCTGTTCTGAAGCTTGAAACTATCTTCTAAAATCAGGACGAGAGTCCAGGTAAGAGTCTGGAGCGAGGGTCAGGTTCTTTCCTTCTGTACTTGCAAATAATACAGCTGACAAGGTGAACATGTTAAAAAACCCAAACAAAACTCCAAAACCAAAAGACCACAGAAAAAGCTCTGGAATTAATCAATTTTAAATTGCTATTAAAAAACTAAAATATTTTATGTCAGCAATTTTTTTTTCATTAGCTGTTCTGTGATAACTTGACATGTAGAGTGTTGGCCTATAAGCTCATGGTGATGTGGTTTATAAATTTGTCAAGCTTTATTTAAGCCATGCTTTATTTCATACTTTAATGAACTATATTTGGAACTGTGTGTATTCATGCCTTTCAGGTATGTCTACTCTCATAGAGGCTGAAAACAGGATAAATTAGTCCTCACTAATCATCATGTCCTTACGTAGTACTGACAAGCTAGACTGATCATTTGGAAATTAGTTTGGGCATTTCTATACTGCAGGAAAATTGCCAAAGCTTACTGAGAGGGAATTAAAACCTGTCTTTCCCCCTTCCTTCTCTGCTTCTTCTTCATTGCTTCAGTAGCTCTGACAGTCCTACTGTGTGGTTCCCCTCCTGCCTCCCCTCTGCCTTCATCTGTTTCAGGCTGTCTCAGTCCTGGATAGACTCTTGTTCTCATTTTGCACTCTTTGTGAGTTCTTTCCGTTTTTTTATATACCTTGCTTAGTGAGTGAGATAAATGCAGCCTCAAGTTACCTGAATAAGCATAGGGCATGTGTTTCTCCCTAGTGCTGGGATTTCCACAGTAGCTCAGAATTGCATGTCCAGCTTTCACTGGCATTTGTCTCCAGACTCCCATGCATAGAGCCTGCTTTGCAAACATCACCCAGAATTTATATGCTCACCTAGTATTCTGTAGTCAGCAAGTCCCTGAAGGACTGTTTTTCCCTGACAAATTGTGCAACCTCTAGTCTAGTCAGACTTCTCCAGGGGTAAAGGTGTTCCCATTCAAACCCTGTCTTCCTTGCCTCAGTTTGATGGTCTCTTAATCATGCAGCTCTGATTCTGTGTGGAGTCAAGCTCCAGAGCAATCTGATTTCAACATGAAAAACAATCCCCACCATTGAGTTGTCATACTGCATAATGGCAGGTGCATGCCTCAGGCCTGGAGAGAGCAGGTGTTTTCTTAAAATTGCTTTGGTGTTGGAGAAATGACAATGTAGGACAATATCCTAAGAAGTTTCTCAGCATAAAATGACTGCCTGTGATTGCTGTTTAGAAAAGTTCTAGGTACAGGTTAAATTCTCTCCTTACCCCAATATGTAAAGATGATATATTTAGATCAAGAGAAACTTAAGGATGTTTTAATTAGGCCAGAGGACTCTGACCTGACAGATGTTTATATTAATGCATTTACAGTGTTGGGAATGAAATCAGATTGCCTAAAGATTTTTCTGTTTGATAAATCTGGTTAGAATTATGGTAACACAGGCTATATGCAAGAAATGCTGTGGTGATGACATAATATATATGTGAAATGATGTAGTGTTTCTACAAATCACAAGGTGAAGGGATAGCTTATCTTCAGATTTTAGCACTTGCTACTGCAATTTGAGTTATATTTTTATACTTCCATTCTGAAAACTGTCTGCAGTCATATTTAATTTAGGAGAAAAGCACATAAAGTAAATTAGGTTAAAAACCCAAACTCTGCATTTTGTAATGTTGATTTAATAGTAAGCAGCCCAAAAAGAATATAGTAATGATAGGGCATAAATGTTAGCATTATGTACAAATAAATGTCAGGCATCAGTTTCCTTATAAATTTTTCTCAAGAACTGAGTTAGGATTGATGTCCCTTGTGACAATAAGTACAGAACATCTGACAAATGCCTGGCAAACAAGAAGTTTATCAGAAAGCAGGTTATAGGAAATCATATAACATTCGACACTGATCTCTCTTGAGTAATCTTCCCTCATTTTCCTCTACCAGCTTAGTGCAGATGAGATTGATTGTAATGATGGACATTTTAGGCCCCCTGGAGAGAGAGGGCTGGGAACTGGAGAGAACACACATCTGGGAAGTTTCTAAGGAGCCTGGGGAAAGCTCAATAAAGCAACAGGGAAAAAGAAAGACCAGATGGTGCCCTGAATCTACCAGATTCAGAAATGGAAGATTTTCTGTTTAAATAAAAGTTCCATTTTTGTATCCTGGTAAGATCCATGAAGAAGGTAGAGGTTGTATCTACTTGATACAAAGTAGATGGACGTCTTACATATTAGTTGTCCCTTTGTCCTTCATCTTAAGAGCTTCAGTGTGGTGACATTCTTGAGATGATTATGAGGTGTAAAACCATAAAGAACTCATTTAGCCATTAAATGTGAGAAGTTGGTACACTATGATTTTCTGATTGAATTATGGTAATAAGTGTACAGGTGACAGTTTTGACAAGTCTGGTAAATAGAAAAGTATTATAATATTTTTCATTATCTCATGAACTGTGAAGGTACTTCTAAACTGTAGTTCCCATTTTCTCTTGGAATTATTGTTTAGCTAGACTCAAAAATATATATTCTTTTTAAAGTTATAATATTAAGAAAAGAATAAGTTATGTTTTTAAATTACAGTAAACCAAGATTAAAACCAATAATTTAATTTTCAGGTGCCTTAAAGATGTCTGTGAGATGTGTTTTCCCCTGCAATTTAATCTGTATTTTTAGGAAATTTTAGAGACAATCACGTAGTGATGCTTATTGCTCTATCCAATAATGTTAACATAAGGAAATGTGGTTTTGTGAGGGGCAGCTGTTTTTGTGATTGAGAAAGCTGAACTCTGATAATTTCATATTTACAGAATATATCCTCTTATGTTTGTGGTCAGAACTGTTAATGAAAATTGTAGTGTTTATGTTCTTTATGTGTAGTGGTTATATCTTCCACAGACTTCATCTTGGGAGCAGGAGGGAAAAGCTGTCCTAGAAGGGAGAGAGAAGCTGGGACAAGGGTCCACACCACAAGTGCAGTCAGTTTTGTTCAAATCAATGTTTTTGGCAATTGAACACTGGGATCCTGAGAGCAGCTTTGGGGGCTGCAGCCTCTCCCCTGCTCTGATGACTCAGTACAGTGTTTCTAATTCTTTCAAAGAGCTATTAATAGACAAAAAACCCAAAAGATTCTAATGCTAGGTTTGTCCAAGTTCACACTCGCCATGTTTTCATAGACATGCCTTTCAGTCTCACAAGAAAGGAAAAGTTGGAAGGGTGAGTGGGTGGAGATGGGGTGGCTGTCCTGATGGGTGGCTTGTGAAAAGCTTGAAAACACCTATTAAAATGTATGCTTCTGAGTGCTGCTTACATCTGGGAAATTTTTAACATATATTCGAAGTTAGCTGAGTGTGAAATATGATTCTGAGGTGATTCAAATTTTGTGAACCACAGCAAAATTGGCCAATAAAAGGGTAATAATAGTAAGAAAGAAAGTTACAAAATGCTTGTTAAAAGCATAACTCAACCCAAAAAGTGATTTTTACAAATCTGCAGTTGTCTTCTACATGGTTTTTAGCTGTAATATCTCAGAATAACTAACTCCAAGTATTTTTAATATAGTGAAAGAAATACATTATTTCATTATAACCTTGTGGTATTCTACACATTGTTCCAATTTAATTTCTTACCATTACTAAAAGGAGCCTAAAATAAATTGAAATGGGGTTTGATAGCTACCTGGATCTATCTGTGCATTGAACCAGGCATGCATCTCTCCAATTCTATTAATTTCTATGTGAAATAATCAGTGTGTATATATGTTATTTATAACTACTGTGCTTTGTTGTGTAGTGAGAAAATGGCATGCCAATATTCTGCTTTCCTTAATTTCTAGTGCTGCAGATCTTCTAGGGAATATAGATAAATAAAAAATTCTTATAAAACCCTATAGATTCTGGTCGTGGAGATTTGGTTGGTAAATTTTAAATGTCTCTAATATACAGAGTGCAATACTCTGAAATGTCAGTTCTTACCTGCCTTTGGTTCCTGTGGGACATTTAAATTTCACACAGTGGGTATGCTTTGTTTTTTCTTTTGCTCAGGCTTAACATTCAGACAACCTGTTCTATGTACTCCAGCCATTGTTTGCATCAATGAAGTTGTGAATTTTAAATAACAAATACTATTAAAAAAATTACATGCTTTTAGAGTAATTTTGTTAGGTGCATTCAACAGAAGTAATGGCACCTAAATTGATAGCATTACTGGTAATTTTATTGTGGTTTAGAATTTGGCAAGCCTGTGAATGCTTCTGCCAGCTGGGCCTTTAGACCAGGCTGTTTAAAGAACAGTTACACACAGGAAAAAGCCACTCTTCTTTCTAAACATCTAGTTGTATTTTCTATGACTAGCAACTTTGTTTTACAAGTAACAAGGATAAAATAGAAGAGGCTAATTCTTTCTAGTTTTCCCTTTATTAATGCAGCCAATTTTCCAATGGATGGAACTTTCACACAGCCGTAGAAAACTGAAAATTTTTATTTGATTGGAAAACCTGATTAAAAAAACTGCAAAAAGATGGCAGAAATAAGTTGTGGGGGTTTGTTTGTTTTTTCTCTATTTGTTTGTTTTGGGTGGGTTGCAGAGGGGCAAGACTTCAGATTCTCAATATTTCAAGTTGGCAGCATCCAGTTAAATTGTTTTGTGAGAGCTGGGAGTTTGCTGGCTGATGAATGCATGCTCTGTACTGTGTGATACCATGCATATAAAATGGTTTATTGAGCAAAATAAACAATTCTCTGCAGTCTCCATCAGACAACTCTACATTTCTCTGCAGTCCCATAACTGACAGCTATGACCAGCCAAGTAAACTCTACCTGTGCATTTGCAATACCTTCTCTCTGTTTCATATAATTTAACCCTAAATGTCTCCTTCGTAGTGCACACCTGTCACTTGTTTTGTTAGTTGGAAATTTTTGATAATCTAATTGTGTTATGTTACACACAGAGTGTAAAAAATATTTTACATTAATATTTACTTGTGAAGCTTAGGCTGTCATAGACCCTCTGCTTATCTGTCTAATATCTTATGTGAAACAGTTGTTATTTCCTAATTAGTATGCATACAACTTTTCTAATCATTATTTTCAGTTAGCCTAGGGAGGATTGAGGTAGTGTGTTGTTTAGGTGTTGCCTTTAAAGGAACAAAATCCATGCAATTTATTTTCATTATGCAATTTTCTTATTTTTCAAATGCAAAAAGTGGCACTTAAAGAAACACAGGGACCCTAACTTAAAAAAAGGTTATATTCCTATTTCAGAATTTATTTTGTCCCTGCTAAGTACATCCTTTTATTCAGCCCTTACCACTGATTTCATGCTTTTATCCACTTGTGTCAAAATGCATAGGAAGAAAATAGCAGCTAGCAGATATAGCAGAGCCACTGTAATTTCATCCAATATATCAAACCCTCTTTTAAACTTTAAAATGGTCTTGTTTTTCTGGTACACAGTTATTAACAGGAAAATATTCTGCAGTCTTCCAGCATCCTTCATTACTGCTAAGTATCCTGAAACTGAGTAGAACCTGTACCTTGATGATAGCTCTGTGTTTCTGTGCTCATTATTCTTGAAATCTGCACAGAGTCAATATTCAGATGGAGATGAGAGGCTGATAAAAATCAAGGTAATGTTTTTAAGGTATCCAATATAAACAATAGTCTATTGACAGTTACTTGGTAATTTTGTGACCATGAAGTAAATTCAGAAGTTAAAAAGAGGCACACAACGATTAGCATGTTCAAGGCTGTTGTGCCATTTCTGCAAGGGACCTTTCTGTGTAATTTCTGATCACCTTCACCACTCCTGAGAAGGGAAAACTCTTCAAAGAACTTATCTTATGGCTGGTAAATTTGAAATCACTTTGAATAAGGGAGAAGTGGTCTTATTCCTGATCTGCATCAAGGTAATTCATAATCAGACAAGTTTCTTGCTTTTAAATGACCTCTTTGCAGATGCATGCTGAAAAGGGTAATTTCATTAAAGAGAAACAGAGAGTCCATGTGAAGAGGAGCACTGTGCAGAGGTACAGACACTGTGATGTGCTTGCCTTTATTGCTTTTGAGGTAGCTGTGTAATGGTATCCTGGATTAGTGATAACAGGAAAATGACAGCAGGAGACTGGGTCACTGTTCTATTTTCCTTATTCTTTAATGGTATTAGGAAGAAAAACTTCCACACAAAAAATTTAACTAATGAGAGAAACACTTGGGTTTTTGAACATTTACGGTACACCATGTTTTTCCACTAATGAGATATTAAAATTTCATCATTTCCATTTGACAACCTTCTCAGCACCCTCATGAATTAAAATCCAACCCTACTTCTCTAATAAAATTGTTAATTTATGACTATTGTGAACTTCTATAGCATGGATCAATATTTATTTTCTAAATTGGTATCCCACTAAACTTATTAAAATAAACAATCTGATCATAGAAAAAATATTTATGTTTCAATTGAGTAAGAAGCTGCTTGAGTCTTACTTCTGTATTTTGAGAATTTGAGGACTCCAATGAAGACTTAAACAGCAGCCTGCCTAAGGCAATGAGTAATAGTTTTTATGATTTTTGGTCAAAGGAGTCAGCATGAGGAGTAAGAATGTTTCAGTTATTCCTGTCACTAAGAGAACAATTAAGCCTTTGAGCAACTCGCTGTTCTTGGCTCCAAAAAGCAAATTATTTAGACCAGTTTTGGATGCTTTTAATCATAGACTATGTGCAGAGAATCAGACTATCTCATGGCACTGAAAGATCAGACGCCGACTGCAATTCATTTCCTAGCACCATGTGAGATGCCCTCAGGTTATCCAAGACCTCTGTGAAGAACTGGGAAATATGACACAAGATGAATGGGAGACCTTTGGTCTTCTAGCATATCACCTGGAGGCCAAGCCAAAACCCTAAAGCATCTGAAAGGGTACTAGAAGCTAGATGCCTATCTATGGGCAAGTGTATCAACCCCTCCAGACAGAGTTTAAGAATAAACAGTTCCCTGTTTTTATTGGAGCCCCAAGTGGATAGATAGTGCTGGTGTGTTTTGAAAATTTTGTTTTCATACTACCTTGCCTACGCTTTCCTTTCCAAGCTTTCTTCTCATTATTGAACCTTTTTCAGTTTTGGGGATTTTAGGGTTTTGGGGTTTTTTTTTATTTGGATGCGGCATTTGCCTTGGCAGATGTAAAGATACATATTAGGTTGAGTCTAAAGTATTTCTTTTCCTATATTTCCCATTTGTAAATGTTTTTGAAATTCAGGAAGATAGTTTTGTTGGTTTATCTAGTCATTGAACATGAATGCTGTCCATAATTGTAAAAGGGGAGAGTGCCCTGTGATGTGTGTTTTCAATGTAATAAGTTAAATAGGCAATGTTTATGAAGCAGCTGTTGGATGTAGTCATGACTGACTGCTCAGAAGCACAAGGTAAAAGCGCTGATCAGAAGCAAAAGTGTGATTTACTGTGGGAGAAAGTCGCTAAGGGAAATTCAAACATTAGCTGGGGCAGTGGAAGGTTGTCTTTTTTATATGGTAATGAATAGCTCTCTCCAAATAGGGTCCTTGCCTTCCTACAATGAGTGCAGATGGGAAGGCTTGTTAGAGGAGATCTGATGACTGTGTCTCCCTAAACCAATGTTATTTTCTGATCACGCCTTACTATCTTAGTACATTTTCCATAACGGAACATGTAATTTAGCTACAAACAAGTTGCAATGAAAATGTTAGAAATAGAAATATTTTATTTCTTCCTCTTCTGCAGATTTTCTTTTCTGACATAATTGAAAAGCACTCATGATGCAGAATTTGGTCTGCATAGCTGCAAGAAGAATTTTTAAATCAGCTGGCTTTCTGGGGTAAGGACCTCGCATGGGAATTCCATGTGAACTGTTGCTTATTAGAGCTTTCCTGATTTCTAGTGTCACTTTTACAACGTTAGCTGGTGCCAGCACACAACTGGAGAAATGTTGATTCATGCAAGTTTTAAGGATTAATCAGGATGAGAATCAGTACCCCAGAGACTCAGAAATGTGTGCAAACTCTGCTGTTCCAATGCCCAAAAATCTCAGACAGGTATTTCGAGTGAAATTCTTGTATGGTTTTCTCCCATGGAATGGCTAAGTAGAAAGTGAGATATTGTTGGAGAAATAAAAGTGGTTTATTTTCAGTGACAGAGAAAGTGGGAAAGGAGGCCATAGGGACTGTTCTAATCTCTCCTGCATGGTTATAAGCGAATACATCCATTTTTGTCTTTCTCTTTTTTTTGGTTTTTTGTCCACCAGAAAAAAAACCAGTGTTTTATCTATTGTCCAGTAGTTTCCTGAATTGACTCTCTCTCCTATGGACCTCTTAACACAGATTCAATTAAAAAAAACAAAGAATCCCTATTGGGAATTACCTTGCTTTTCCCTGATTTTTATTTTTAAGTGAAGGTTATTACACTAATCGGTGCAAAATAAGGAAAATGCTAACCTGGAATGTATCTAATAATATGCAGGTGGAACAGATGTGTCTGAAATTTAGTGTTTTCTGTTTTCTGCAGTTCAAGAGCTGTACATAACAAACATAATAACGATGCAGTTAAGCTGTGTTTGCTTTTTTCCTCATGAGAGGAAGGTGAGGATGCTGGAATATGTAAAGGGTTTCCATTGCTTCACCTGCTCTCTCACACATTTCCCAGTACACTTGTGCGCCTCCTGTTACCCTTTGCTTCCTACCATCTCTGTGGACTAGATCTGCTGAAAGGAATTGCTTAAGCAAAGAAATATTTATGATTGACAATTCATTTTTCTGCCCTTCTTCAAAACTGAAAGCTTTGGTCTCAGTAGACAGAAATAAGAATACAGTTATCTCTTTAGAAGAGACTTGCAAAATGTTGGAACTTTTTCAGCATGGATATGACTTCATTTTAGTCTCTGTGGGAAGAAAAGGACAGTGGCTATCTCACCCCAAAGCAAGGAGTAGGAAGAAATAGAGGTAGTACAAGACCTTTGGTTAAGGGTCTCTGGGGAGACTGATGGAGCAAAAAGCCCACTTGTACAAAATCATACTAAACTAAAAATGTAAGTTTTTCAAACTACTTTAATAAATATTAATGAAAAGTATCTTAAATGGGAAAGAAATTTTATTGTATTGAAAGGGGTATTATTCAGTATTAGAAACAAATCTTCTGCATGTTCCAATTCCAAAAGTTATATATATGTTCTTTTACTGGAGAGCTGCCCAAATTCTGGCTTCTTAAAAACCCATGCATTTTCTGAAGTTTTAGGCTGCATTTACCTTTTGTGCACTGAAAAATAATGTACAAGAGGCTTGTAAGAACTATGATTGTTGGGATGATTGTATGAATTAAACTATTTGGTGGTTTTTGAACTAATTTACTTTTCTTAGGTTGTTGGAAGCCTGCCTGTTTAAATGCTAATCTAATCCACTGGAGCTGGTTTTCATATGTGCCAGGGACAACTGAAATCCTTGGAACATTTGAGATAAGTACAAATTATGTAAGACATGTTTTATGGTTTTAAAGGAACTATTTTCAAACTAATTTTATTTCTGAGTAACAGTCACTTTGTATTCTCAGTGGATTAATTTATGTTCAGGGATACTCAGCATAAGTGCTTTAAAACTAGACAAAAAATGCCTTGATGCATTGCAAAGATCTGGAATTTCTATTTTAAGCAGGAAACTCATCTTACCCTTATCAGAGGAGCCAGAAGCAAAGCTCCATAAAACACAAAATTCTACTGTTAAACAAGTACCCTCTCTTAGTGTGGTGCAAGTGTATTGCCTGGCCCTTGTTTTTACTGAGAAGTTGTTATGATCCAAAGGCATGTGGGAACCATGGGTCCTCTTTGTGCTAGGCAGAGTACAAACTTGTAAGAAAAGGGACAGTCCCTGGATGAAGGGTGCAGGTATGCTTGGCTTTGCATTTGTGCTATTGGGACCTAAAAATCTGTTAAACTTTGTGTTTATTTACCTGTGTTATCTGATAATATACCAAGGAGTCGCTGTTCATTATGTTTGGAGTGAGCCATTCATTATCTTTCAGACAAACTTCATGTTATAGTAGTAGCAGCTGCAAAACTACTGAAATGCAAATAGTATCTGGAGAACCTTATTTGATGCCTGATGATCTGGATCCTGGTTTGGTTTTGTGCTATGTCTTCAGACCCTTTCAAAATATTTTTATTAAAAGACACACCAAGTGTAAAATACCACTCAAAGTAGGGCTGTAAATACATCTTCATCCTATTCTTGGGACATGTTTTTGTATAATCTTGGTTCCCTTCACTTAAAAAACCTGAAAACTTAAAAAACAACTTTGGTACAAATATCTTTAATAATGATCGTTAATGTTTTTCTATGGTATAAGAGAAAAATAATGAGGCTACCTCAGGAACCACAGCATTGACAGCAGAAGTACAGCTTATGTAGAGTTTGCACTTTATGCAAGTATGCACTTGTATTTATGAGGTGTCTTTGGTGGTAGTCTTTAAAAATTCATTTTTAGTTCTGTTTTAGCCCCCAGCAATGTATGGATGAAGAAAACCCAAGGTCTGGGATAATCGCTGCTATCCTACGCTGATCAGCCTCTTAAAGAAAGAGAGCTTTTTCACACAGTGACACAAAGTCTTGGGGTTGCTACAGGTTTTGATTAATGTTATTGCAGCACTTTTTCCTCTTTGTTTTCCTGATATATATATATATATATGTTTCTTTTAAATTCATCTCAGATTTTTATCTAAATAGGACTTAATGCAGCTTGCATGTATGTAAAGAAAGGTCAGGACTTGTCACATATGAAAAGATGATATGAATGCTTGCCTTAAAACACTTATTCAAATTGCTTGGGAATATAGTGCAAAGAAAATATCAGCTCAGATATAGTTTAGATACTAGACAGATTTTGATCTGGGTTAAAGCATATGTATTTGAAACCAATGTCAGTGGCACTTATCTCAGATTTATATCCATGTAATTGAGAAAGTCATCTGATCCTCCGTGGCTGGTCTGTCCCCTAAGATTTCCTTTACTTGTTTCATGCCTCACAGAGATGTGATGCCTCTGTTCTCTCATATATAAGCTGTTAGAGACATGTCTCTCTTTGATCAAGTTATGGTTGCCATTTTTGTATCAATCTTTACTAGTCCAACCCTGTTCCTTGGTCTAGTTTATCTTAAAATTTTTGAATGGCAGTCAGAGAAAGTGAGAGAAATATCAGGATATTTTCATCTGACCCATTCAGATTTGAGTACCTATATTCATCACTGCTAAAAAAATGTATGTGTTGATTATTGTTGTTATCATTCCTGTGTTCAAAAACATACTGAATAGGAGTCAGAATTTTTTGAAAATAGAGTGGTATGTGAAAGGAGTCCCTTAATGTTGGGAGTCCTGGATCAACATTTCTTTGGTGTCTTAGAGCTAGGTAAGCTGTGAGGGGAAGACTGCTCAGCTGTCCAGTCCTTGTTGCCACAGCCTTTTGCTCTGTGCTATAATGAATAATTCAGTCATGCTGGAAGGGTTTTCAAATGAGGTATAAATGATCACTTTCCATGATTTTTGTAAGATCCATCTTGGCAGTAGAGGGGAGCTTGGCTAGGTCTTGGAAGATGCTGAACCATCTTTCCCTCTTCTGAAAAACATGTGATTTGGCTTTTCTTCATCCGTTATGATCCTAAAACATTTAACCTAAGTACCCTTGTTACAATAAATTACTGGTAAAATCAGTGGAGGATTATAGCATTTTCAGATTACTACTCAGTTAACTGAAGATGTGAACTGTCTTCTGGACAGCCCTGTTTATCTCTGTTTTAAACCAGGAGCCTGGACTGACTTGGTTTCTAACCTGAAATATCCTGAATTCTAGACCTCATGTCTCAGTGTTTTGCAGTAAAAAGCATCTAATTTGATATTCTTTTGTCACATACAAAATGAAGCAAAGACTTTTAAAGTTGTGTAGACAGCCACATATCTAGGATTGATGGGGCTATTTTCTTCAATTTTAGATCAAGTGCTGGAATTACCTCCTAACTAAAAGATTTTCTGAATATTAATGGCTGTAGAATATTTGGAAATGTAAAACTGAATAATCAATTCTTTCTCTTATGTTATTTTTGTTACTTTTTTATGTGGAAAAAATAGTAATTTGCAATACCTTGAATAAGGTGAAGTAATACAAGAGTGGTTTTCAGTACATTGATTTTGCTTTGTGATGAAGGAAGTGCCAAATGGTTCAGTGCTCCTAGGTGTATATGAGTCACACTTCTGTTCATCTCATTTTGAAGTGAAATGCTCTGGAAATTGAGTATATGAGCAATGTTGGATAGTCAAGAAGATACTGGTAGAATGAAGTAAGTTGCTTGAAATTAATTATTTGGGAAGTGCTTTGCAAAGCAGAACTGTAAAGGAAGTAAAATTTTTAACTGGCTTATTGAAACCTGTGCACTTTATATTAATCAGTGAATTAGTGATTAATATCCCATTTTATTTTTGTGTAAAGTACAAGATCTGAAAACTAAAGTACACCTATCTCCAACATACATAGCCTTCAAGTGCTTTGTCCGTGAAAAATGTATTTTGGTTATTCATTGGGAATTTTATCTGTTTTTTAACTTTGGACATTGATTTCACTGTTTTGAGATGCCTGATATTCTGAAAGTTGTGTATTTTCTAGATAAACTTAGATCCGTATCCCACATATTTGTTTTCTCTATTTGTCTTCACTTTGCCTTCAAATGAATTTTTGGAAAAGAATTTTTATTTCTCATTTAATTTTTTCCTTCTGCCCCTTTTGAAGACATCTGAGTTCAAGCTAAAATTACAAGTGCACAGAGGTATGATCTTTGATAGCATTGAAGTGTGTTAATGTTTGGATAGGTTGCTTGTGTGTTTGAGATCTGAGTTAACAGAGTCCTTTAATGATTTCTGACACTGAATATCAAAGCACACAAAACAAGCAAAAAACCTGCCCCTTACTATGCTGTCCTCATGATATTAGACACCAAAGGCCATTTTAAAAAAGTAATTTGGCCTCAAAGTCATTTGCATTTGTTCTCCAAATGCCTTCATAATTTCTGCAATTCAATGTGTATTAAACAGATATATGCTATACGTAGTACATACATTTTTTTAATGGAGGCTTTGCACTGGAAGGTTAGCAGCATTGGAGGTGTAGGGTGCTCCCATGGGAATCTTGGTATGGCACAATAAACAGGCCCATGGGGTGCACTGAGTGTATTTATCCCACATTATTGAAAGTCACAGTCAATGTGAACTGTACACTCAATGAATTTGGCCCTGTAAAAACCTGTGTATTTCTAGGCATTAAAAAATCCAAAACCCTAGGGTTGAGCAAGCAACCAGAGCAGGGGATCTCAGCATCATGTTTTGTGTTTTGCCTTTGCTCCAGACCGTTTTGTGCCTCAAGTTGTACCCAAGTACTAGAGTGAGTAGAAAAGATCATCTTTCCTGCATTTGTCATTTGTCACTAGTGAGGGGTGTTGTAAGCTGAGGTACCAAACAGTTTGAGTGTGCAACTAGTCAGCATTGTCTAAGCCATTACCCCTTCAGGATGTCTAGCAGTAGTGATGCCATGCTGCATGGGGTCATGCTGCTGTGCTGTGCTCAACTCTTCAGAATTCTGTGGTCCATTTGCTATATATTTACCCTCTGTGGTAAATTGTATGGTGCAGCATGGAGCAGTTATCTTCAGGAGAAATCATTGTACTCTGAGTAAAATTTAAGTGAGGGGTGACAGGAGAAATAGTGGATTCAATCAATAACCTGCCTGTCTCCCCGTTTCCCATTTTCCCCATACAGGGAATGATTCATTGTGTGCCCAGATTCTCTCTGTTTCTCAATTAAGAAGCTATGAATTGAAAACTGGCATCGACTTTTCACAATACTGCAAGGTCTAGATCCCCTTGGGCTTTCATCCCTCCTGCAACTGAACACTTCAACCTCCAAAAATTTGTTTTGGCTTTTGAGGTAGGGATGTCATATCATTTTACAATAGTGAGTGTTTCTTTCCACTTGCAGCTATGTGGAAGTCACCACAGGGACCAAGATTGTTCAAGTGTTCAGCAAGAAAAGCTGTATCACGTTCATAAATCTCTAAGTCAAATCTGAAATAAAAGTCATGCAGCAAACCGGAAAATGAATTTTATTTTAAATCGAAACAGGGATCAGCAGATATAGCCTGGGATTTGGAAATGATTAAGTGTAGGATTCAGTTAAGAAGTTTCACCTCTCAAGAAAATATAAAGCAAACATTCTTATTCCTGACCTATAGATCTTCACTGTGTTCAGAATAATAAAATGACTGATCCAATCACATATTGATGCAGAAGCTCTTGGGGCATTTTTACTGAGACACGAGTCAATAATAGATTTTGTAGTTTTGGCTTTTCTTTCCTGGTTAGGTCATGTTTTAGTTTCAGCTCCTCTCCCCCTGAATTATAAGTCCTACTGGTAGATGTTGAAATGTGCAGAATTTCACCTTATTCTTGCTTACATCAATGGGAATCTTGTGTAAATTGAGATTGCAGTCCTGAAAGTCCAAGTGTGCTTGCTGTATTTCTTGTCTTTTAGACTCATGTTCAGTGAAAAAACTGAGATTCAGAAGGAAATGTATTGAGCAAAGGATATAAATCTGATGTCCTAAGTGGATATAATTACAAAACTAAATTAATGGTGTTTCTAATTAATTCAATTCAATGTGTACTTGCAGTTTTCAGCTTTGAATCCTAGGAAGATTTTCAAAGCCTACTTAATCCTGTCTTCTAGAGACTGTTCCCTACAGCAACTATTAACCCAACTTTCCCTTGTCATCTTGTCACTTACTACTTGCTTTTGAGGTTTGGCACATGGATTTCCCTACCATAGCCAAAATGACTTATAGATCTTTTCCAAATTTAAATACCACTCTACTGGTACTGTTGTTGAGTCTTGACTAATGGTATAGATAACTTCATCATATTTAGCTCTTATTTCTCTTTACTTACTTTGTTGTCTAAGGAAATGACTGATAGTATGAGTTAATGTAGCCTGTAGGGTACGATGAGGTGGTAGGAAAAATATTTTGAGCACTAACATATAATCCCAAAATATCCCTAATCTCACTGTGCATGAATTATGCATCTGCACAAATTCCATTGGACAATTTGAATTTGAAAAAAAAAAACATGACCAAGAGTAACACTTGCCATTTCCTGGTGGTGATACTCATACTTTTGATGTGAAACTTTGCTTCTCTCACCCCACAGAAGAATCTGATAGATTGGAGCACTCTCTTCAGTCTCCTGCAAAAGAAAGAAATACATGAATTAGCTATTAATCCCAGTCTCCATCTGCCACTGGAAATTTTCACTGACTAGACCATTCTCGGAAACAAAATAATGAAGAGCAAAGTTTATATTTGTAGACTTTATTTTAGTAGGCTTTATGCACAGACTGTGTGGGGAAGCTTTTAAGCTTTTTTTCATTGGGAGACAGTTTTTTTGGGAGTGATGTCAAGGTCAGGAATTTTGACCTTTGGGAACAGGAGACAAGATTCCTCCCTGTTCATAGGATCTGAATGCTTTTTCAAAAGTTTCTCCGTCATCTCTCTCCTGTCTTTATTTTTCCTTTTGTGATGAATTCTTATGAATGGAAACTGTGTTTTATCTGATATCATGCCCCACTGAAGGAAAGTACAGGAAAGATTTTAGCTCATATTTCACCCAGATGCTTGATGGGCAGAATCCTCCTTGCTTTGGCATTTTCCTGTGAATTGGAGCAAGCAATGCTGCACTTGATATTATTTCCATTAAGCTTTGTAAGATTTAAGACAGAATCACTGAAGCAGTGACCTCTGACTCTGACAAAAATTTTTTCAAGTCAAAGCTCTTCCCAAGTGCATGATACATAGATTAGCAGATTTGTCAAAACTGACTTTAAGCCATCTTTGGCCTTCCTAAAATTCCCTTGTGTGTTATTTACCTTTCATTGACCTATTGTAAGTACATCTCCACTGAACAATTATACCAGAATCTAAAATTCAGGAAATAATGATTTTGGTTGTCTTGAGCCTCGACCTAACATCAGGAGAATTTAGCTTGGAAATTACTGCTGATATTTGTGAGATCTAATGTTTTGTCTAGCTGTGTTGAAACAATTTACTGAAACATTGATATTTGGGTTTTTGCCTCCAAAATAAAAAGCTAATGTAAAGTAGTATAGAAAAGGAAACCAAACAGAGATACTTGTTTTACCCTAATCTGAAAAGTAATAATACTAAAACATCTTGCTACATCAATTCTGATTTTAAGAGACTTAAGCATCTGGAAATGAAGATGTGGTAGTCCTAAGCTTTTGTAATAGAATTTGGATCCTGGAACTGGAAGGATGTGAAAAAATTTGCTTACCCTAGCTTCCTGATGAATAAAGCATTCATTATTAATTAATGCTTGGGAAGATAATGCTGTGGTGATGCCTTGAAAAGATGAAAGGGTATGAATCTTTCAGGTTTCAATTCACATGAAATTTATACACATACTGAACTTTATCTGGAGAAGTTACGCCATGAAACTTAGTACTGATGTTGGATAGGGAATTCTGAAAGTAATTCTGGAGATAATATTTCAAGATAAACTACTGTTTGGATTAAGAAGAAATATGAGTATTATGTTAACCTTGGTTTGTGATGTCCTTCATCAAATTATCAATGTATTACTTTTGCTGCAGGCAGGTTCTTCTTTCGTCTCTACCCAGATGCCTTAGGAGGAATGCTGCTGAAATTGGATTGAGCAACCCGGTCTGAAATAAATTTGACTCTCCACTCTGAATGGCAGGCTGCACCAGAGGATATCCTGAAATTCCTTCCAACCTGAATTATTCTACCATTCTGTATTATACTGATGAGAGACCAGAACAGGGCCCAGCTAACCAAGGATGTATTTGAAATTTCAGGTGTACTGGAAATGCAAACAGCTGCTACAATACAGGAAGTAAAATTGTGCCTTCTAGCAATAACTGACTTGAATAAAATCTCCTACTTTTCTAAGGAAACAAAAGAGATACAGATGGGAGTGAATTAGGAAGAGAAAAATCTATTGTTCTGATGCTTTAATCCATTTTAATATGTGAGCCTGGAATTCCTCCTAAAACAAAGTCCCTGAACTTTTATTACTAAAAGTAATAAAAATTCAGGGACTTTGTTTTAGGAGGAATTAGGTGCCAGCAAGGTATTTTCTAAGAGTTGAGATGACACTGTCCTGAAGAATGACAGCAGGACAGTCAGCTCTGGAGTGTTGCATCAGTGATTCTGCACACCCCAGCCTAAGCCAGAGCTGTTGAAATGTGTTCTCATGACTGGGAATCCAGCTACTCTCTCTAGGATGCAGGTAAGCTTCAGCTGTCATTTCATATCTCTTCCTCTTTTTTTCCTCTTGCTTTTCTCTTGACTGGTATTGATGCCAGAGCTTAGTAAAAGGTAATTCCAGTATTTTCTTTGCTCAGCCTGACTGACTCACTCCTCAGTCAGCAGTCATCAGCACCTGTGCTTTGTGCACTGAACTGAATGACCTTTTCCACCTACTCAGGACAAATACATTTTTTTCCTTAGCAAAGATAGGGCCTTTCTTCACCAAGAGTGAGCACGTCAATTTACAGCTAAGTGGGAAAAACCAAATTCTGGCATCCTAGTTTCAGCAGGCAGCCTTAGTTTATATGCCAGCAAGTTGCATGGCATTATAACACATTTTTATTCAAACAAAAATGAATAGTTTCCCTAGTTACGAAAAAATCATAAGATCATAAGATGCTATACAAAACTGGGAAATGAATGCATTATCATTACAGGATACAGTTGACAATGAATAAGAAGAGCCCTTTCTTTTAGTTTTAACCAGCTGGGTGGTGACATCATGCCAGTTGGTATTACATGCAGTGCAAAATCTGAAACAATACTGAACCCTTTATGGAGTGAATACATAAATGTATAGCTAGTGTATTTCCAGGTATGCCTCAGATATAGATATATGTATATATATCATTGGAATCTTTGTAGAGACAGTCATTTGGAATAGAACTGGTGCCTTTGCTCTTTCTCATACAAGAAAATGTTTTCTTTCTGTTGGGGAAAATATATTTGATTTTCATTACTTGTTTTGAAGGTGTGAAAAGAAAAATTTTCAACATTCTGGTAGACACATTTTGACTTCATAACCTCTCTTGATACACTACATAAATGGCTTGATTTAGCTGAGAATTGCACTGCTGCCAAAATTGGTGAATCGTGAATTTAGCTAAACTTTGGCAATCTAATTAGAGCAATTGACATGCTTCTGCTAGTTTGTGTTGATGGGAATCAGGTATCTATATATAGCCATCTATGCTTGCATGGCTTCTTTCCACAGTTCATGACTGACCTGGATTTGGGTGGCAAGACATATTGGAGAGTCTGCTGCCAGAGTTAAAAAATATTTCTGTAGGCAGAAAGAAAGCAAAAGCTTAGGGATGTGCCCTTTGGTGATCATCTGAGATTATAAGAACTACAAAGAGGAGGCAATTTTCATTGTACAGAACTGGTCAGGAGGATCATGTCATACAGCATGGCTTATCACAGACCTGTACATTTACTATCCTTGTGGTCACTGTGAAGGGCTCCATAATGGTTGTACCTGACAACCATCACAGGAATAAAATAAATGCAAGTATAAATAAATAGAAAAAAGTAGGTATCATAAACATTGGTAGCTTAAATATAAAATATTATTCTGCAAGTCAAGGAGAAGTGAGAAAAAGCTGGCTAAAGAAACAAAACTAAAACCAAAATAATTTTTCCAGCGTATTTGGAAAAGAAGCCAGATGGCCTGTACTGTGATAGCCAGACTGTAGAAGGAGCACTCAAAGAGCATGAGGCCATTTCAGGGAAACTCCATGTGTTTCATGTATTCATGTTCATTGTGGAAGAACGACACAGGAAAAAAGGAGTCAAGCAAAGGATTTGTTTAAAACACACAGACTGCAGAAGAGTATGTGGTACAATTAGATGGAAGGAATCCCCCAAAATCATCAGGCTGGTTAATTTTCACATACTAGTTCAAACACTGCTGAAGTATGAAGCATGTTGGGCTTGTAGGCTCCCTTTGGAGCAGCCCTGGTATCCAGAGACAGGAGAATGGCAACTCTTACATCCTAAATAAAAAATTTTGGTGGGAGCAAAGTGGGGAAGCATAGGCTGCCATTCTGAATCCTGTACTGGGCAGATCAGCAGAAGCTTTGGTGAAGGGCAGATTTTGGCACAGCTCTGTTGGCAGAGGTTATGCTTTTTTTATGGCTTCTTGAAGTTCTTTCAGAGCAGCAGCAGGAAGCATATCAATGGGATGATTTGGTCTGCTAAAATAATGTACTGAAGTTCTCAAAAGGCAAACATTCTCCTAGAGCTTTTAAGGCATTGGTGGAGCAAGAGAAAAGATTGTAACATGGATGAGTCATTGGCTGAAAGATAAACCAATTAATGACTTGGTCAGAGACAGCGAGAAAATGTGCAGATGATACTGTGTTATTCAAGGTACTGAGGGGGTCAGTGGCAGACAGCACAGACTCATAACAGGGCTTTACAAAATCCATGTTTGAATGAAGTGTTAGGCAAAATTTAATACAGATAAATGTAAATTGATCCACTGGGAAAAACAGCCTAAGCTTTGCATTCACATGGTAGGCTGTGAGCCTGCCATCTCCCAGCATTTTCCAGTCTGATTATCTTAGGTTTGGGCAGATTTAAGTGGGACCCATATCTGTTTGTAATGAAGGACAGAAAGCAAATCACTTTCTATATGTGCATTTCAGGAGAAAGAGATAATTTTCTCATTCAAGCCGTAGTCATTTTTGAATGAGAGAGGAAGGTCTTGAATTGTACTATAACCTGTTCCATTAACAGAGTAGCACAGCAGTTTCCATTTTTAGATCACTTCACAGTGTGCAGCAAGGGAGCAATTTCATTGCCTTCCCAATACAATCTGGGCTTGACTGTGTATATGGGCTTTTTAATTAGCCCCCCTCGCCCCCCCCCGCACACATATTTATACAGGGAAATTTATTCAAGAAAATGCACTTTTGGGTACATTTCCAAGTTTTGTGTGTAAAATAGCATTAGATGTGAAAGAAAGCAGAACCATTTCAAATTATTATGTCACCCAGACAGGAAAGAAAACAACATGATGTCGAAAAACCAAATGATTGAATATTCATGAGAATAAAACCTATTTAAACCAAAGTTGTTACAGTCAACCATTTATAAGCAATCCACATGTTGAAATTTGTATTCTGTATATATTTGATAAGCAACTGGAAATTGTAAACAATGAAGTAAAAGCCAGTCAAATCACAGAGTAGCTAACAGCAGTGAAAAAAACCCCAGCATTTAAAAGTGCTTTTGTTTCTTGAAATTGTCTGTGCTGCTTTAATACATCACCGGGCTAGAATATTACCTGCAACAGAGCCTTGTTTAATAAATATGGGATCTTACTCTGGAATCCAAATTTCTAATGCCCCTGAGAGTCGATGGTGTTGGCAGGTAACTGTCAACATTTTGGATTATTATACCAAAAAATAGTCCTGCTCATGGCTGATACCAGGGGCTGGGGACGTACGTGACTCATTTGGAGACATAATCCAGCACTCAAACACCACACGTTAATTGCTTGCTTGGCACAGCAGTTCTGTCTGAATTTTGTTGCTTATTCTGTAAATCATTACGAAATCCTGTCTGTCTTCTATAGAAAAAGAACATGACACAGCAAGAAAACCAATGTATATAGAAGTTGTGATTGTCTGTGCTCACATAGGAGAATCAAGGCTAGAATAGAAATTGCTTGCTTAATTTGTTGGGTATAACTTTCTGTCTCACCCTTAGCTCCTTGTAAACAGCTTATGCCTTTCGTGTGGCTTAGGAGCTTTCATGGATGGTCATAATCCCTCACATTTCTAGCACGTTATCTATCTATAGGCCTGTGGCATTAGTGCATTAGAGCACTACCTGAAAAATAGTAGCAAATTTGTAATGGGAATAATAATTTAATATCAGAAAATGTGACAAAAAGAAGATGGATATAATGATAGTAAATGGCAGATAGTCACAGAAACGAAATATTCTTCTTATTCTGAATTATTTGACTGGAAACATAACTGTAATTTCATGTCACCTAAGGTTTGCTTGGAAAAGTTAAAATCTTTAACAGAAGGCTGTAAATAATATTGCCGTACTAGACGGATGTTGCTTTAAGCTGTCCTCCTTACAAATATAAAGATGTCCTTTTGGTCAGGGATCAGAGACAATGCAGTATAATTGCTCATCTAGCCAGTAGCCTGAGGTAGGGGAAGGTGAATGCTTAGAATGACTAACTGTCTAAGTCCAAGCCATACTGGAAACAAATTGCTGTTGAATAAAAAATATATTTGATAGTGTAAATTTTTTAAAAAATATTTTAAAATACAGAAGACAAATTTGTCTAATCACGCATTATCTGAAGACATATTACATCTAGCTCTTTGCAAAGTGTGTAACATTGTTGCAAAGTGGTGGTATAGTATTATGATTATTACCTGAAAGGCCACTAAAGGTAGGCTGTAAAATCTCTTAGGTATAAGTGCATTGTGTAACCAAATTGTGCAAAAGTAAACTTCTGCATATAGCATTCTTATGATTATCCAAAAATAGTGACTAGATAAGATTATCTTTGATTATGAGGACTAACTGTAGATACCAAGCTACTATAACTAATTATTGCAATCTTACACTATTTACAGATCTTGGAAGGAAAAGCTCCCAGCTCTTTCCAGCACAGAGCATCTTGGGGTCAACAGCTGAAAAAATGAAGTAGGAAACTCATTGCTTGCACCTGAAATGCATTACTTTTCCTTAATAAGGTATTTTTTCTTTCTGTTTCCATCTTTAAGGATAGCAGTGAATTTCCTAAAGGCAAAAAATACTGTAAATTTATTTGTAGAAATGGTATATTTTATCAGTGTGAGAATCAGAAAGAACCTCAGACTCATTGGATCTTGAGAGTGCCTTAGGAATAAGGACAAATAGACTTGGTGCAGATGTTTGAAAACATAAAAATGGGTTTTGTATCCGAAGAAAATTAAAAGCCATACTGACGTTTCAAAGTGTGCGCTTGCTAACTGATGAATGTGTGTTGATATACTGAGGTAACCTGTAGAACTTCAAATGCACTTAAAAAATAAAATTTATTGCATTCACTTGTTTTAATATCTTCATGCTAAAATAAGAACCATTATTTCAGTAAATTTCATTGAATTACAGCATCTATTCATCTATGCAAGTAAACTGTTAAAAAATGTTCTTTATCTGGTTTTAGAGCTTATTTATACAATACAACAATTTATACAGACAACAATAGAGCTTATTTATACAATACAACAATTTACTGGAAACAGTAACGAAATAATAATAAATGAACAATAACAGCAGGAACATTAATAATAGAGTGTAAAGGGAGATGAACATTTCCCATGCAAGTGGTCACCATCTAGAGGCCTGTCCTCAGGAATAATCAGTATTAATGCGTATAAATCTGTTTAATGAAACCTGTAGTAGAAAAACAGCACACAGTGGGGATTTTGTTAACTGACATTCTCTTGAAGTATGTGAAAATTTTTGTATATCATGTAAATGGCACACAGTTAATATAATTCTAAGTGAGAAGAGGCACTACTAAAAATAAAAGCAAAATATTGAACAATCTACTTTGTTAACAACTTTATCTTGTCATGTAGTTTTTCTGATTATATTATAGATAAAATACATGCCTGAAGGACAGCATCCTGTGGCAGTGACCCACATTCCAGCTGTTTGTGGGGAACTGCTGCCTGTAGGATGGACTCACATTGAAGAAGTTCATGGAGAACTCACTCCCATGGGAGGGACCCCACAGTGCAGCAGGGGAAGGACTCCTCTTCCTGAGCAGTGGCAGAAACAAGGTGTGATGACCTGACCATATTATGAACTGACCATAACTCCCCATGCCCTGCTTCCCTGCGTCTCTGAGGGGGAGGAGGTAGAGGTGGGAAGGAGGAAGAGGTAGGGGGAAGATATTTTTAAGATTTTACTCCTCGTTATCCTGCTCTGATTTTGTTAGTAATAAATTCAGTTAATATCTCCAGTTTGAATCTCCACTTCTTCTCCAATATCTCCAGTTAATATCTCCAGTTTTGCCCGTGACAGTATTTGCTGAGTGATATCTCCTGGACCCTATCTCAACTCATGAATCTTTGTTATATTTTCTCTCCCTTGTCCAGCTGAGAAGTGGAGTAATAGAGCAGCTTTGGTGGGTATCTGACATCCAGCCAGGGTCAACCCACTCAAATGTCAATGACATTTTGGAAACTCAAAGTCACAGGCACGCTGTACTACCAAACCTGTATGCGTGACTTATGGAAATGGATTTGATTGGTGTGCAAGCTAACAAAATAAGTCACTTGATTACTGATGATCATGAGTGAAGATATGGAAGAATGAAGATATAGAAGTGTGAAGATGTCAAGTAATGCATAATTAAAATGACTGATTCATGATCAAGGCACTATTTTCACTCCCTACACGGAGGAATCCTTCCCCAAGCATTATTGATTCTTGGTTCAGGTTTTGACTTCTCTGTACAACTCTGCTGCTCTAATATCTAGAAAGGCAGGTGCTGCCATTGCATACCAAGGAAACATCTTGCAGCAGGTCAAAGGGTGTCACATCAACAGGATCACCTTTGTTGCTATTACAGTGCTCACAGACAATTTTACTGTCTCCAATAACTCTATGGAAAGAGCCCGGGTTGACATTTCAGCCTACACAGAGTGGTGATATAAAACTAATTAATTATCCTGCTAAGATGAAAACAAAAGAGGAAGAAAAGTGAAAGCATACACCGACACAGGCATAAATCAATTTTTGTCTTTTAGCATATTGATGCGTATATTTTTGTGAGGGCTGAAGTCACAAACACTCTAATGTAATTAATATTGTGCTCCAGTGAATTGGGAATAATTTCTGCAGTAAGCCCAGGGGGCCTGTGGATGACCCTTCTGCAAAGATGAGTTGAACTCACAGAACTACTGATCACACTCCTGGGAAATTGGGGGACTCTGGAGGACCATTGTGCCATCCACCTCTTGAGAGCCTAAAGGTGTTTCAATGCATGTAGATTTCTATAAAATAATAGAGGTTTTTCTTGAGGGTAATGCCAGATTTATTCCAGAAGCACAAAACTAAAAAAGTGAACAGCTATTTTCTCAAGGGCTAGAAAAGAAACAACAATTTTCCGAA
This sequence comes from Molothrus ater, assembly GCF_012460135.2. Classification (NCBI taxonomy): domain Eukaryota; kingdom Metazoa; phylum Chordata; class Aves; order Passeriformes; family Icteridae; genus Molothrus; species Molothrus ater. Next base: position 32,277,211 of record NC_050481.2, read on the forward strand.
AAATCCTGGAATACAAAATTACAATTGATAAAATAAATACAGATATGACTTATCTTGTTGGCTGATAAGTATCTGCTTTCTTATTGGATTCTTGCTGGCCCATTTGAGGGCTGTCTTGCTGCTGTGCTGATTTAAATCCTGTATGGAAAATTTTGAATGTCCTTTCTTTTGTTTTTATGTCATCTTGCTGCAGGACTGACCAAAAAGAAGATATCTGGTGAGACTGAGGATATGAGAAGTTGGGCCTTAGTAACATGTTTTGTACACTGGGCAACACTGAAAATGACAATTTATAAAATATCAGATTATCTTTTGGACTATGATTTGTGGGATATTTCCAAGTAGAAAAACACACCAGAGACAATTTTTTTGAATACAGACAGTATTATTGACTGCTGTGCAAAAACCACCTGGTGGTCTGATTTCCACTGTGGCATTTCCTGCCAGCTTGCCAGAAGTTGCATCAGTTTACAAAATATGCATTTTTCTTCTTATAAAGCAGACTTCATAGGAATGCATTTACTATTTTTTTAAATCCTTCAATAGCAGATATAGCTTGCCAAGGATAAAAAAAAAATCTCATAAATATATGATAGTTTGTTTTATTAATTCACAATTGTATCTTACAAGATACAATGTGTATTCCAGGGGCTTTTAAGATATTTTGTCTGCTGACTCTTTATGGACTCAAAGCAATTTAAAAAAGTAGAGTAAATTTCCACTTATTTGTATTTCTGAAACTATTTTAAAAATGTGGTTATGACTAACAGGCTGAACATATTTTGTAAATGTTTTATGAATTTTTTTCTGAAATGATTGTGAAGTACATACTTAAGTGTAATGTATACCAACAGGCAAGCTATAACTGCTGAATGTTAAACAATTTCTCATTTTTAGTTACACTTCTGGCATTTAATTGACCTTTCAAAAAAGAAAGCACACATGCAGAAATTTATCTAAAGTGTACTTGAAGTAATGATTTGTCCTAGCCTTGGTTGAATTTTGAGATATAAAATCAGTAAATTTTTGTTTCCTTTTATGATTTTGTTAATTAATGGTATTGTTTGGGTGTTTTTTTCCTTTCCCTGCCCCCCCCTCCCCTCCCCCGTTCTTCATTTATTAAAGACTTAAAATTATGAGAGGAAAATGATTTGTAAGAAAAGCCAGGGGCAATTCTTGGAAGCTATATTCACTTCCTAGGTGTGTCTGGGCATTTATTTGAGCTCTGGGAAGGCACATGCATTATAAAATTCACATTTATACATAAAAAATGAAGTCTAGATGATTATAATAATCATCTTGTCTGGAAATCAGGTACCATAGCTAGAGTTTGGGGAGAAAATATGCTGATATTAATAGCTGAGCTATCCAAGTACATTTTGCACCTCAATACAACTGAGACTTCATATCTACATGTTTGTAGGGAGGCAGTATTGTGTATCATACTTTTGGAAGTTATCTTATCCACTTAAGAAATGTGACAGCTTTGTCTCTCTCTAAATGCTTTATGGTTCTGTACTCTTAGTGTCATGCAAAATTTTTTCTTCTAGGGGAAAAATAGCATCAGCATGTCTGATCATTGCTCCTAATCCTTACATGCTGTTTAGGAATTGTGTCCATCTGGTGGTTTTGCATGAAGTGTCCCAGTTACATAGGAATACATAATCTAGTCATAGATTTCAATAAGTGCCTTCTGATTCTTAGCCTAGAACTCTTGAACCTTGTCTCTTCCTACAGTCTTTCTTCCACCTATCCTCAGTATTATAATTCTGGAGAGATTTTTAATTCTCTGTACATTTAATCTATAAAACTAGATCAGTTTTATAGATTAAATGTACAGATCATTCACTGGTCAGTGTAGTTTCTATTTCTGCTACTCCCTTTCTTTGTCTACCTACACTGTAAACCTTATTTGAAATATAAACTATTGAAGTTAGGAAACAATCAGGTTGTATTACATGTGGTAATAAAATGGGCAGAGAAACAGAAATGCAAATTTTTTCTGTTGTTGAAGAGAACAGAGAAGATAGGAATGATCCTGTTAAATTGTTTTCAATATTAGTTCCATTATTGCAATTGACAGCTAATTCTCTCGTGCTACTTTCTCCCTTTTCCTGTTTGGTATCTGGATCTGTGAAATATTTCAGTAAAATATTTAGAAATTTTCCATGGAGAACATCGACGTTTTTTAGGTGTATACTTAAACATATCAGACAATTCACATGTATATATCATCTACACGTGCATATTTTTGTTTCCATATTTTTAAATTTTATGCTATGTTTACCTGAGGACATGAGTGGATATGTATATACATATATATATAGCATTCAGTTTCATTTTTTGTTAGTTATCTTTCACAGCCACTTTTAATTTGAAGGTTTTATGTAAACAAATTTTTTCAGATACTCTTTTAAATATTTTTTTTAAATACAGTTTCCCAGATTACAAGCATTTGATGAAATGTTCACAATGTTTAACATTGGTCTCCAGTAAAATTGAAGGAACCTGATGTTAATGCTCTCTAGTTACAACCCTTATGCAGAAATGGTGAAAGAGCTGATTTACTATTGATATAGCAGGACTTATGTAATTTTGGTTTTTTTTTCTCTAGTGCACACTAGAGAAAAAGTTCTTGGAGAAGCCCGCATCTCTTGTTTGTATGCATGAAAGAGAGGACTAGTCTAATTCCCCCATCTGGCTGAATTGGCCTGTCCTTTTTCTATGCAAAATGTAAACCCTTTGATAGAAGTTATTGATTCAGACATGTTTCATAGGAGTCTATAGTTCTTACCTCTCGTTGGACCAAGAGTTTGAGTTTCATGGTCTGAAAGTACACTGAGCATCAGTAGTGCATTATAGTCTCTCATCCTGGTGTGGTCAAGACTATCTTGGAGTCACAGGGTGTTTATTTCTGGCACGAGATTCTGCAATCTTTTCTTTTGAAGAGCTTCTTTTTTAAAAAATTGTCGTTTTCCTTTGAAAATTTCTTGATCAGGTCTAATCTTGCATCATTTAGAAATTATTCAAAATTCTTTGACTGAAAACCAAAAAATGTTTGTTACAAATTGTTATAATTGTGAAACAAGTGAACTTAGCAGTAATATCTCGACTAAAGATTTAAAGTATATAATGGTGAATTAATTCTTAAAGTGTCATCCTTTTTTTTACTTGATGTATGTTTTATTCCTGCTCACAGAAATTGATATTCCAGAGGAAATTGGCTACTGCAAGCATGAAGCTGTCTCAAGAAAAAAAACTACATCAGCTGAGGTAAGATAATCAGCTAAGATACATCATTTTTTAAAATAGATTTTAGCACCAATGATAGAAAGGGCAACCTCTGGTTGGACTCTTAAACAGCTTGTAACCTCTCTCTCTCTCCTGAAAATGAGAAAGAGAGGAAGGTGCTCATTCAGCAGGCTAGAAATGTTTGTCAAAAAATATTAAAATAGATGTCACTAACCTTCTCACATATACCCATTATCAAAGACCTAACATTTCGACACTAGAAGTATTTAAATGTTGTCCTGGTTTGGTTTTCTCTATGCAAAGTTTAGGAGAGTGTTCCACATGGTTGGTTTTAAAATGCGTTTTACGTGGGAGGCTTACTTGCATTTTTCACTCCTATAAACTGTGCTCTGAAACTAAAAAACATACTGCTGTATGAAAAAATCTGTTATTTTTCTGTGTAGGCATTTTCTGAAGATATTGTTTTTGTGTAATGATGTAAACTTAAGAATTATACAGACCTGTTTAAAAAGTTATCAATCTGTTTATGTGACTGCAATCATTATTGATATTTGTCTCTTTTTTTGGAGTGTGATGCAATACCAAAACCATCCCTTTCACTGTTACGTGGCAAGGTCTAGGGATGCTTCATTTAAACATCCAGTTTTCTACGTAGATTCTATGAAAGGAAAAATTCTGCCTGAATATAAAACTTCATAATTGAGATTCTGTAAGATATTCTAGAAGTAATTTTAAGTGTTGGGACTAAGATTGTATTATAATATTAAAAAGATCATCAAACAGGAAGTAATTTGTCTTTCTCTATACATAAAGTGGATATTCTGCAAATGGCTCTTTGGATAGGATAGGATATTCTAATCTGTCTAAAAGAAAGAACTGAACTTTCTTATCATATCTTTGTTTAAAGTGTAGCTGTGCCTACAAAATCATATTCGCAACACAGAGGATGAACACAGCTATAAATGTATTTTTAATGTCGGTCTAGCTTTCTTAAGGATTAAATCTAGGTTGTTTAAAAATTCGTATATAGCAATTTGTTCTAAATAACAATTTAATTGCAAATGGGAAGTGGTGAAAAATTCCTTGTTTTGCTTGGCTTCCATGTGTGGCTTTTGATTTACCAATTAAATTGTCTTTATCTCAACCCATGAGATTTGTCACTTTGACTCTTCCAGTTCTGTCCCCCATCCCATCAGTGGAGGGAGTGTGGTGACTGGTTGCCTGATGGGGTTAAGCCATGACACCATCCGAGCATGAAAGTGGCATGTGCAGAACAAACTACCCTGAAAGGTTTAGAACAAATGGTAACAGGAGAATGAACTATATGTCAAACCAACCCTAGTATTATTACTTATATCTTTAGTTGATTTGCACAAGGCTGTGTTTCCTCTGCTCTTTTCTACATCAAAAACAAGACAAATACCAAGATGGAAGCCAAGCCAAATCCAGGATGTTGTTAAATGTATCTGCTTTCAATTTCCCTGAAAGGGTGGGAGTCCATCCCCTCTCAGGTCACTTCTTTTTTGTCTTGAACCTTCATTTAGGAAGAATTTGTAATAACTATTGCGTATTTAAAATCAATTTCAGAGGTCATGCGGGAAACAGTCTTTATGCACTGGCTGCAAAATTCTCTCCCGACCTGTTAGTCTGATGTTCTCTGTACTGAAGCTGTGCTTTCATGCTCCTGTGGGCTAGACTTTAAAAACATCTTTTTTAAAAGCCCTGAAGTCCTGTGTCTGTATTAACCTTATCAGTGAACTATTTCAATAACAACATTCAGAGTATCTCTCCTAATAAATAGTACAGGGAGAAACAGCTCTGCTAAAAATCCACCTTTGTGCTCTAAGCAATTAGGGAGAAGCAATCAAAGCACAAGAGGATGAGCTTAGTCATCATTGCCCCATTTGTCAGTGGTTGCCCTGCAGTCTTTATCTACTATAACTGAATTTGTAGACCCTAGGAACTACTGGGATTAATTTCTAGTCCTAAAGACTGTGGGTTAACCACCCCCTTCTCCTTCAGCAGCCAGAGATATCTGGCAAAGGCATCCGCAATGAGGGATGGCAAAGAGAAGATGTGTACCCAGGGCTTCCAGCAGCTACATCAGCTCAGATGGAGGGTTAGCAGTTTGAGTTTGAGTTACTGGTTCCCATTCACACCTTAAAATTGCCTTTTCTAAGCAAAGCACTTAGATTTAGTGCATGACAGCACACCCTAACACACTAGCAGAGGTAAATGAACTTGTCACACATAGCCTATACCACCACCACAAAATTTGGCTGGGTTTTTGTCCTAGTGTGAAATTCAGGCTGCCAGTCCTTCTCCCCAAAAAATGGTAACGTGTAACAGGTCAACCAGCCTGCAGATTTTACCCCAGATTATACAGTTTCTCAAGTTCTCTTCATTTCTCTGCATCCATCTGTCCATTTTGTTGAAATTAGAAAAAATAAGGACAAATAACCTTCTAGATATTTATCTTTTTTTTTTTTAGGTAAATAATATTAGGGAGATATACAGGGGACTGTGCAGACAGTTGTGTGAAAAATGTATGTGATTAATTTATGTTTTGGTTCTGTTTTTTTTTTTTTTGTTGTTGGTGGTGGTGGTGGTTTTTTTAAAATTTATTTATTTATTTTTTCTTTCCCAGCTGCACATCTTTTTCACTTTGAGTGCCTGTGCTTTTAGACTTCCAGTAAATTCAACAGTTTTCTTTATGCATATAAACATACCTCAGAATGACAGAACCATTAATTTATATAGTGGGTAAGTGATTTGACAGAAAGTTGCCTAATGGTTAGGAGAACATAAACCATTGGATAAAAGCTAAACAGCAAAGTCGAAGTCTTTGGTTGTTAAACATAATTGTCCTGAAATCTCAGAATACTGCTCTGCTTATAGAATGGAGCTGTTATAACATCTTTTGCCCTCTTTAAGTCCAAGCTGCTTTAATTTTATCATATGAAATCCTGTATCATATCTGTTTGCAGTCTCACTCTACACATCATAAAAAAATTATATCCTTTTGTATGATGAATCTTCCTCTGAGTCTACATCTTTATTTTGTTACTTGGGCTTTGATGTTCCTATGTGAGCAAAACTCAAAAGAGACTTGTCAGAAAATTGTGCCTTTGCTTATAAAGCAATTTAATATAAAAGTAATCTAAATTTTGTTCTATTCACTAATTACATGTAGCTGCCTCGTGGCTAGTCAGAACAAGATTAAATTGCTAGGCAAGAGTCCTATCAGTGTGAGTGATGGCAATGTACTTGAGGTTGTCACTGTGTGTATCTATCTATCTGTCATGAATACTGGGATGAACTTTAAATTCAGGTTCTAGTAAAGTAGTATCCACAAAATAAGTGAGGAAGGACAAAATAAGTGAGGAAGGAGAAGGAAAAAACCCCAACTTTCATTCACGCTATTCAAGAACGTTGGAGGTGTTTTTCATTTGAAATGGCAGGTTGGCAATCTGTAGTTCATTGCTGACAAGGAGATTTGCTAAAGTTTATAGGCAGGTTTCAATATTGTTGATTCTTTCTAAAACTCAGTCTGATTTGTTTGTAGCACTGAATAAATTCATTATTTACTGTTAAAAACCATGCAGACTGACAGTTATTTTTATCCAAGAAAATTACATCAGAGAAAGTGAGTGTTACCATTACCATCTGGCTTTTTAAATACTGGAAAGTAAGAGATGCAATAAATGCCCTATGGGCAAAATCCAGGAGTTTTTTAATGGCTCAGGGGATAGTAGATGTAACCTGAATTGCAGGGCATAGTAAGAGAGGAGAATTAAAGACCAAAGGTTAGCAATGGTGTTTGCGGCACTTCCTGTTGACAGATGCTTTAGGGCAGAAGAAGAAGGTCATTGATCTAAAGGTCTGAAATAGCAGTGTCTGTATTTTCTTATCATTTGCTTTTGCAAGATTTGACATTTTCCTTCTCCTGCAAGTCTAGCCTCCTAGCAGAAGTCAATACCCAACATGGATATAGTTATGAATATTACTATATGATTCAAATATTACTTTACATAGGATATGTAATAAAACTATCAGAGATATGTATGTATAATATTCAAAGTACAAACATGTTATTTTGTTTTCCTGAATTAATTAGATGACAATGGAATTTGCCACATGACTTCCTTTAAAAAAGGATATATATTAATTTATTGTTGTTACATGATTATTTATGCAACAATATATTGGCTTTATAGTTCTTGGTATAGTGACCACATGAAGACCTTTACCTCTGCCTCCTACTGCAATCTTAGATTAGAAGCAAGAGGAGAATGAAGCATACATGAAGGTAACTTTTGGGACAGGTTTCAATTGATGATGCTATTTGCTGTGAAAGCTAATAGAAGAAGGATGTATGCAATTTATGATCTTTTAGTTCATAACCTGAAGACTGAAAAGAGTGATTTCATCCACAAAAAGGAGAAGTAAAAAGAAAATGAAATGATTTTGAGGTATTGTATATAGAAATTTGCCTCAAAATAATTGATACCAGTTTTAAAAGCTCTGAGAAAAAGATAAAGACTGACGGAGCATAGTCTTTCTGGCTCAAAATCAATATATTTATTTCAGTTTCTGTTTTTGATTTTGTCAAAATGATGCTGATAACATGGCCAGCTTTCTCTTCAGCCTGTGAGCAGCTGTGATCTTCTTTCAGGCTTTGCAGTAGGTACTCATCTATTCCTTAGTTTCATCTTCCCTGGGGCAGCTCTTGAATTACATGGAAGCTGCAGAATTTCTAAGCTCCAGAGCTTCATGGAATGTCTGTTTTGTATTTTCCTGCTCTACCCACCCTAGTTTTGGATCTGTGTTCTGGAATGTACAAAGACTCATGACTTGTTTCTACATTGAATTTATATATTTTATTTTAGGAATGCAACTTCCTGTAAAGTACACATTAAAAAAAAAATTCCACTTGGGAAACAAGGATTTCCAAAAGGAGATATGGAAATATTCAGGGAAATGAATATTTTGTTGATTTCTCTGAGTTGCTTTGGCTCATCATTGATGACGAAAACTAAGTAACATATGACCCATTAGTAAGACTATTTAAAGCTTGTAGAATCACACCTGTTCTTTACTTATCCCATTGATTTTTACAATCTTTTAAATTTGTGGTACTCTGATACCTTTGAAAATCATTCTCCCAGTTGAGAGTATGGGTATTGAAGACTATGGATATATCAGTCACAGCACCCGATCATTTTTATTTCCGTTTCTCTCTTCCCTTTTCATTACTGGCTGGAAATGTTTTCTGCTTAAATTTTTGAACATTCTTTAGACCTCAGACTTGATGGGAGAGAAGCTTTTGCTAGGTCATATGAGGTTTCATCATATGTTTAGGCAAAGCAGTGTTTTTGTCCTTCTACCTAGTAAAATACATAGTGAAATTTTTGTGATGGTGGTATGAGCAACAGTTATGTATCTTAAAACCTAGTATTCTCATATTGTTTCACTGTCACTGAGATTAGCTGTTTTTCTTGTCATCTGGGTGTTTTTTCTAGATAGAGGCTTTAAAACTCCATATTAAAGTGCAAGAAAAAATATTGTTAATCAAAATGCTTTCTCATATTCAGTACCTTCAAAACTCAAGCAATGCTTTTATTTACCCCCAAATCTGTAACCTGAATAACAGTGAGGAAGAAAATAGGTCATGCTGTACACTGCCATTGTTTCCTTAGCAGGTGTGCTTTGCACCTCATTAATGTGAGTACGTAGTCATCTGCTGCTATTTCTAATTATCTGTGATGGATCACAGCATCCTTTCAGTGCAACTGAAGCTGATGAAGAATATCTTTTGATGCTGAATCTGGGAACACACCCCTATTTCAAATTCTTTTAAAATTAGTCAGTAGATTAAATCGTTATTCTGAGGTGAGCTGTGTGACAGACATTGATGCAGAGGTAAGAGAAAGATGTGCCTGTGAAGTCTGTGGGTTGCACAAGCCTTTCTTCCACTGGCTATCATGGTTAAAATGAATTGCATCCATAAATATATTGTGAATGACTGTTTAGCTCTCAACATACAGCAGTTGTTGCTGTATGTTGAGAGCTATTATTCATGAGCATTATTCTATGAGCAACGACAGCAACTCAGTTACTAAAGAGGTTTAAAAAAAAATGCTCCATCAAAAAAATAGACTGAATTTCAATGTCCAATGTATTAGCAACAAGCAGACCTTTTATGCTCACTTTTCTCTAAGAAAGAGATCCCACTTTTGTAGGAAAAAGGGACATGTGCAGGTGACCCTACCTGCTGGGACAAGGAATCTGTTTGCACTCTCTTGTATCCGTGGCAGCTTCTTTTTACCCACTTGTCCTCTGGCTGGGCAGTTGCTGTGCTGTGTGGTGCACCATGGCCCTGCTCCAGAGGGTTCAGTAGCAGCCTAAGCTCAGCTGATGAGTTGGTTTCCTGGTCTGGCAAATGACTAGGCCCAGTGCAGCTGTCCTGCCAATATCACATATTGGATATGACTTTAAATTAAGATTGATGTGAGGGTTGATGGAACTTTCCTTTATTTTTTTTCTTGTTGCAAATTCCAGTATTTTTATGAGGACAAAATATCCCTTTTCATTGTGAGTATAACCTGGACCTGGTTGGTTTTGGTAGTTATAGCAGCAGCTGCTTTATTTCTATATGTTGTGCAAATGCCATAGATATTGAATCTACAGCTGGATTATTGGGCCTCTGTCTGTTACCAAATTGAGGTTCCATTTGAGCTTTAATTTCCCTGCAGCAGAGGTAGATATTGTGTCCTGTAAATGTGGTGAGCTGGCAGCAGAAACAGGTGGCCTTGTTACCTGTTAGTCAGGATCTGGGATGCCAAAAGGCCTGTGTTTCCTCATTGTGCATTGCCATCCCAGCTGCTTGGGAAAGGGCAACTTTACCAGTCTCAGCTGCTGAGATTGTTGCTGAGTGGTGTCAGCCTTGCACGTCAACTAAAGCTGACTAAACAAAAAGTATTTATACTGAAGTTCTTCTGCTTAAACAAAGGAGAACTAGAGTCATCCAAGTTTATCACCTCCATACAGTCCAGTATTTTACTCAGAGTATGTGAGCAGCAGTTTTGAGTACGGTGTTCGATGAGGGCAATTTCCCACACTTAACTATCAGTCTTGATAGTTTGATACATTTTGATCTTCTTTTCCAATGTTTTCAGCTGACATCCAGGTCTGAATGTTTAGCTGAAGGTGTGGCTCTCATTCCTTTGCAGATCTTTAGAGCAAAGGAATCCTATCTTCCAATTAGGTATTTTTGCAACCAAAACGATATGTCAGAGCAACAGACAAATAAATGCATATGTGGATTGATTTTTCTGAGGGGAGAGGGAATAAAAAGTTTATTCAGTTACCTGTAAAATGCTCTCCTCCCAAGAAAGTTTGACATTTTGCTTTTTTCCCCCCTAATTGAATGAGAAGTCTGAATTTTTGAGTGGAGAAATATTATGAAGGTGGAAGGTAAGGAGATCAACTTAGGTTTTGGGACTTCAGAAAGGAATTATTTTATTGTTAAAATTTTTTTTTTTAAGTATTGCCTTTCTGGAAACAGTGCAATTTACCATTTGGGGACAAATAGCAGAGCTATACCTCTAGAAGAGGAAGTACAACTCTGAAAAGGTAGTAGATTAATTTCAGACTTCTGAGCCACTTCAACCACTCTATCACATTTTTATTACTAAATAAACTACTTTTTAAAGCATATTGCTGTCAAACACAGTATATTCAGTTAACTTGTACAATCATGAACAATTATACCTAAGCCCTTGAGGTGTAAATCTTTATGCCACTTGTTCTGAGAAATCGTAATTAATGTTTTGTTTAACTCATAAAGAAAAGGCCAATAAAATAGGACTCAAAGTATAAAAGGCTTTCTGGCATCATTTGAGCATTGTATTCACCACAAAGAGAAATTTCTGAAAGGCTTATCTAACATGATGATAGTAAGTAATCTAGATTGTTGTTATCTGCTTTATGTTTCTTCAGTGAGCCAGACCCTATAGAAGCTGTGAACAATGTCAACAATTCATGGATCTCAGCCCAACTGTATAATTAAAAAATCTAGTGAATAGAAAAGCATCCATCTTGATTGTGTGGACAATAATAGCTTACTGAAGTCAGTGAAATTGCAACATAGAATTCTTAAATTTATGGTAGAAGGATGACACTTCCACACAAGGATGACACAGCTACACAATAGAGGAAAAATTCAATATAATTTAAAAAATATTACCTGACTCTGTGAGTAATGCTGTTAACTCCAAGTAAAAATCTACTCACAACTCACCCAGGTTTTAGGAAGTTATTTCAGTATCTCCACATCAAGTGAAAGCCCCAAACCAAACTAAACAGACATCAACAACTAAACAAAGAAGAGGCTCTCCTAGTCTTATTTAACACTATAATTACAGAAGCATATATTTTAAGAATTTTTCATGACATAACACAAAAAGGCAGAGAAAAAAATTGGTAAGAGTGATGCCGATTTACCAATAGACTGGAAATGTAATATGGATTGTAAAAGAATGATAAATGAAATAGTGACAGTTTAAAAGCTATATTTGAGTGGCAATCTTTAAAGAATAAAAAGAACACTGATTAGTATTACTGGTGTTTCTAAGAGCATTTTTGTTCGCGTAGTCTGGCTTTCTGTGTGTGTTGTCTGTAACAGATTCAAGGAATAGTATATAATGAGGCAGGTGCTGCAAGTACAATCAAAAAAATAATATTAGGTTGAAAGAATATAAATGTGTTTGCAACTCAAGAAAATAGGCCCTGTTTTACCAAAAGATTTTGGGCTTTATCACTTCTGTTACAGAGCAGTCTCTAGTGTATTTGTTGCTCTTTAAATCCAAGTTGTGATAATGAAAATGAAAATGCAGTAAGCTATTCTTCTGCAAACCCTTTCTGAAGTCCAAGCTCCATTGATGTTTATGTTGTTGTAGTGAATATTTACAGCAATAAAAGAATGGATCTGTTTCTTCTCAGAGATTTGCAAATGTTAGCATTTTACTTAAGTTATCATATGAATGATTGTACATTAAATTAAATCACCTCTATAGAAAGATCAACAATTAATTGAGTGATGGCTAAGCTACGTCCTTATTGTCTTTGTAAGGAAGGCTCTCAGAATTATGGATTACTGAAAAGTAGCAACATAAAGCAAAAAAGGTCAAAGTTGATCTTAAGCACAGCAGTAAAACAGAAAAAATCTCACAGTGACTACACTGAAAACAGCTTATCTACTTGCACCATTGTTCTTATTATTATTAATTATTATTATGATTATTAATTATATATACTTTGCAGTCAGAATGTTTCTGCAGCCTATAAACAACTTATTCCTTTTCATTAACATGTCTCCTTGCTACTGTAAGAAATACTGCAAAATTTTCATCTGAAGTCAGGTACATTATGTAAACCTATCTGAATGTGTTCTCATAAAGCTAGAATGCAGAATCCTGCAAATAACAGCATAAATATTGCTTGCCATGTTTCAGACATTCTTATTTTACCACACATGTGCCAGGATATATATTCCTTTTTGTCTTGAAGAATTCTCTCTCTCACATTTGTGTGCTGGTTTGTGTGATAGTGTTTTGGTCTGTTTTTTTCTTTTTCTTTTTTAATATTTTTTTCTTTCCCTGTGAGATTTTGTTTCAATTAATGTTCTGGAAAGAAGGTATTCAATGAAGAAAAGAAACAAAGGGAATCTAAAAATAGTTTATAAGCTGACTGATTCTAGTAGCTTAAATCTGCTGTGATTAAAGATATAACCCCCTGCATCTTCTGTGTGTGTATTCCTTCCTTATATGTTTACAGAAGTGATTAACAGTAAACTGCTTTTACATTGGTTTTACTGAGGCAACATGAGAGAGTATACTGATAATGCTATTATTTTTTAAAAAACCTTAAACAATCTAATTACACTGGCACAATTTCTATGCTAATTTACCACCACTACAGGCATGAAATTGTTCTACTAGTTATCTTAGGATTGTTTTTGTAACTTTGGGAGCAGTCATATTGGTGGTTATATCAGGTGTGATCAATTTAATAGACAATACAGTATTGTTATTGACTAATTTTAATAAAATGCTAGTAGATTGGCCTAGATATTTATTGAATGTTATACACACTGCAAGGTCAGCAATATTTCTTATTGATTGCTGTTTTAAATCTGCTTTCAATGCCTCTAGTAATTATGCTGTGCATTTGGTGTTATTTCTGTATCTTCATCTGATGATCATTGCCATTAAAATTGCATTTTGTATTGGCATTTCTTCTCAGCATATTACAATTTATAATAGATATTTTTTCTGATATAAGCTCACAGAATGGACAGAAAATATTATTGTTTCTTAGCTTTAAAGAGTGCTTGTGTGGTAACTTCCTCAATGATGCTTCCTCCTTATTTGAGATGCATTTTTATTTGCTGTTCCGCCAGATTAAATAACAGTAAGAATGTTTTGAGTAAGAAGTATATTTTCAGAGTAGTTTCTTTTGTTTTCAGATATCTCAACGTGCTAAAACTCCTATATGAGGAAAGAAAGATAATATATAAAAAAAACCCTAGTGGTAATACATACTCAGATAGTGAAAAAAAGAAAGCATTTTAAAATAATTTATGCACCAAAATTTTCTGATTTTACTCAACAGTATTCAAGATGCCTATTTTGCTTTAAATTAGAGTTCTGAATGGGACAGAATTCCAAATTTTGGGAGTCTATATTTTTTTAATTACTACTCTGTCTTTAATACATGAAGGTATCCCACAAAGGAAGAATGATTCTTTCTCTTTTCATTGGTTTATTGGAGACAAGCCTGAGAGGCAAACATTTCAAGCCTACTGTACTTAGGTGGGCTTTGTATGGTACTGAGGAAATCAATTTCCATTCTGAGAGTGTGTTTGAGTTTTACATGGGGGCATGTGAATGATGAATTGAGGATACAGTTCAAGGAAAGACCTTCTGTTCAAGCTGAGAACAGTAAAAACAAGCCTTCACGTTATGTTAAAAGGCCTCCAAGAAAAAAAAAAATTCATTTTCAAAGAGAAAATATAAGAAGTAAAATAAGTAATAGAGACTCAGGCAGCAGTTTGTTTATTCTGTTCTACATTCTGGAGATGTGAAGAGGAACTGATAGCTTTTTTCAGTTTCTTCTTTATTTTTTTTCCAGTGGTTTGACAGAAAGTCCTTCAATAAGGCATCAGTTATTTTCGTAATTTTGATGCATCATAACTAAGTGGGAATGAAAATTTTTCTTCTTAGCTACTTGGGTCCTTCCTTTGCATAAAGTCACTTTTAACTACCTGGGATGATCAGCTCCAAGGAATCAATCTTGATTTAATTAGCTGTATAGATAGAAAATTGTCCAATTCAGTATTGAGGGCTAATTAATGCAGTCATGAAGGATGCAGTAAATACAGGGAAAAAAATTAGTATCTCAGTATTTTTTCTTTTTTCATGGCATCAGGAGTCTACTCTACTCCAAAAATAGTAAGACTCCATCTGTCCCATGAGCCATGAACTTTGGCAAAAATTATGGCACAATTATTTCCTGACTCTAATTTATAATGTTAGACAGTATGGGAATTTACTTTGATCAGCCAGGTGGTTTAAGGTCTGTGGCTCTATTGTGTGCAAAGATTCTGGTGTTTTCTCTGAGTATGGGACAGACATTGAATGCATTGTTTTGGACATCATACAAGTGCAGCAGTGTCTGAACATAAAATATTCTGACCTTTGATCAGTTTGGAATGTCAGCCTTTTGTACTGCTGAGATTAAAAGCTTGTTTGTTTTTTTCAGTATGCAAGTGAAAAAAATTTTTAGTGAAAACTTGAGACATGAAAGCAGGTCTGTGGCAGTTACACTGAACATTTACACAAGCAGCAGAACTCGACAGACAAGGTGGTGGGAAACTGAGAACTCTCTGGGGCAGGCTCCCAGGCCACTGGTTGTAGTACAGTGATGTGTGAGTTACTGTCCTTCCATCTATGAGACTCCAATAAAAATTAAAGTCATCTTGACAAAGGTGTACTACCAATCTTGTATCTAAATTATTTTCTGCTTTGTGACCATGTTTCCATCACAAATGCTGCTGCTGCACTTAGCTTTGACTTTTTTAATCCTATAAATTTCAAGAATTTATGGAAGTAGAAAGTGCTCCACTCAAGTACTGAAATACAGAAAAAGTCACTGTTGTACCCTTGACCTGAATTCTTTGTTCAATTCTAGTCATCTAGATGAAGTCTAGACAGCAGCTGCTGGAGTAATCAGAAAAGTAGGGAGTTCATTTTACCGGACTGCTGAAAAATTCTGTCTTTTTCCATCTAGCTCATAGATCATGTAATTGCTTGCTAGAAATTTATCAAAAGAAGAACAGCGCTGGTCAAATGCTGCAGAGAAATCATCCCAGTCAAAGAGCAAATACACACAAATCAAAAGACCAAGGACAATGGAAACAAATACAGCAAACATTAGAAGAATAGGGTTCTGGTGGCCTATTTCAAAATCTAATTCTTCTTGTGTCTTTCTTTTAAGTCTGTTTTGGCTATGTCCTCTAACCAGTTTGATAAGAGAGCACTTCTCAAAGGGATTGGGCTGTATGATACACATTACCTCAGAGAACAAGGAGTTAGACATGATGACAATGAAAGTAGTTTTCATTGTTTTATTTGTAAAATTGTATCTAAGCACCTTGTAACATACCTGGGTATTATTTATAGGTGTCTGCTCTGACTCTCTTTCAGCTCAAATGTATAGCATGTTGTATATACAGAAAAATTCTAGATGTTGTCAATGTGGTTTCATTATATTGCTTTGGGGCTTATCTTATTCCAGAAGCTTCTAATTCAGGCTGGTATGTTCAGAATGGTTGTAGGATTTGGGTGTCTAAATCACACTGATGTCAGACATAAATAATCATCAGAATCTAGATATATTGGTTTGAAGTCTGCACTCCTTAGCTGTGAATAGATTTGTGACTTAACAGTGCAGGGATTTTGAAAAATGGCTGTCCAATCTTAGTTCTGTATTTCAGTTACATTTCTATGTAAAATTAGAATTGCCTGTTAATTAACATAAATGAATGATGTATGACCACACTGATCTTACTGCTTTTCCTGTAAACTGTGGAGTTCGTTCATGAATTTGTCACATTTTGGCAAGAGGGAACCAAGTTTTCCCCTGAAGTTGTTCCAGCTAATTGGAATGAAAGTGTCAAGATTCAATGCATTAGCTCTTTGTAATTGTTAATACCTTTTGTGCTGCTTTTTTTTTCATTTCATGACCCCAAAATTATGTTTCATTTTAAGAGGGTCTGAATTTAATATTGTATTTCTGGTATAAAGCATATAAAATGTAAAAGTATATATTTACCAGAATTAGGTTCTTACAAAAGTAATCTCTTTGACTTGAATAAGACTATTTAATTGAATGACTGCTATTTATAATCAGTAGCATGAATCACTTTAATTCTATTTTCCAGGGAAATATGCAGTTATCATGGAAGGTTGCTATAGTCATATAAAGAAAATGCTTAACAACTCCTTATTTTATATTTACTGCTTTTCATGTTTATGCAGAGAAAAAGCGAGCTAAAGAAGAATCTAACAATTAGAATAAGAGGTGTCTGGTGATATAAAAGACATTTTTTTTCAAGGAGATATGTCTTCTAGTTTTAATTAACTGTAATTTCAGTATCAGTTCTCATCTTTATTTTCTAATGTCAAAAGGGGTTAATGAACAGTATTTTCATTTAAGTTAATTGCTCTTTCATACAGTTTCTTGAACACTTTGATATAAAATAATTCAGGATGAGTCCCTGTACTTAGCAGGTAGAAGGGCAGAGATCCTGGCCATTATTTTAATTCTTGTAAATTAATTTGTCTTGAAGAATTTCTGTCTGTGCAGTATTTAGGCTGAAGCTAATTGTAAGAGTTTCTAATTGATCTTCCTGTGAAGACTAAAAATGACTTCTCTCTCTGTTTCCTAAAGAGAAGAGTGTGCTTGCCCACTTGCCATTCTCTGTGCCCACGTGTGAGATGTTTTTCTACAGCCTTTTCACTTGGTGAACGTTCCCCTTCCTCCTCATGTGCTCAGTGATAGGATAGATCATGCTGGTTTGGCAGAGAGCAGCTCCAGCTGCCCTTTCCTCTGCGCTTCTTACCAAGACCAGTGTGGACTCCTTGGCAAGTCCTGTCTCTTCTCTGCAAACCCTTGTGTCTTCCACCATTTAATCAGCACAGTTTCTCATATTTAGTTTTGCTTCATGGATAAACATATCACATAGTATTGGAATTGGCGTTAATCCATACGTAGTGGG
This sequence comes from Molothrus ater, assembly GCF_012460135.2. Lineage (NCBI taxonomy): Eukaryota > Metazoa > Chordata > Aves > Passeriformes > Icteridae > Molothrus > Molothrus ater. The sequence goes on from NC_050481.2 coordinate 32,294,804, forward strand.
GTTAGCAGTGTAGGAGTACGCATATAGCCATAATTGATGAATACTTCTGATTAAGGTTGTTTTTAATCAGTTAACATATGCTTTTAATGTATTCTACACAGCTGCTTTGGATTTGGTGCTGCATGATAATTATTAGCCAGGCAGCTATCAGAATTTACATAACTCATAATAGGGTGTTTGTAAAATAGAACTTTTTTTTCTTTTCTTGTGGTCTTTTGCAGATACTCAGATCTTCAGGGACTTAGCTGCTCCTGTGCTAATATCTTTAGATTTTTGTACTTCTAAATCAAGTAGTAAAGAATGTGATCATCTTTGTGATCTTATAAGTAAAATGAATCATAGTTTTGAACCAAGAAGCTTTCTCCTCAGAAAACAGCACTGAAGGTAAAGGTCTATAAAACCTCATCTCCATCATTTTTGCCCATATAAATAAGATATAATTCTGGATGAACTCTTTTTTTAAAGTACTGAGAATCCTGTTATGGCTATGTGGTAGAAGCCAAAATACAGTAACATTATTGCAATTGAGGCAGGGATAAAGAATCTGAAAGTGACAAAGATGAAAAGCCTATCAAGCTGCATAATTTTTCTGTCATTCCCTGGAAACATCTGTATATATTTCTGCTTGTGTTACTAAATTTCTTTATGTGTGACTGTGTACATACATAAATAATTGTATGGATATTTGTATGTGTGCAAGTGTACTAAATATCCTACAATTTTTTTTCTTTTTTTCCCCCCTTTACTTACCCAGGACACTTTCAGATTATTTTATCCATTTTATCTCCTCAGTTTCCTGTTTTATTATGCTACAAATCTTCCGACGATCTAATTATTGCTCTTTAATGCCTGCTTTCAGAACAGCAAGCTTCAATGAGAACATATAAGTACCTTCCAATAATCCAAAAGAAAGAAGAAATCAGAATAACTTTATAATAGCTCTACATATGAGTAGAAGTGGTTGCAAAAATATTTCTCAGGTAATTCTTTTGCTGTTGTTAATTCCAGGTAGTCTCTGTGCATAAATTTGAGCTACATCAACTAAACCCACATGCACATACTGTTCACTTTAATAAGAACTCTGCATTTAAGTTGCCTTAGAGAGAACAAATGGCACCTAATCCAGATGACAATCCAGGAGAAAAAAAAGCTAGAAAATGTAAAAACTTCTGAGAAATTATTAGGTCATAAATTGTTTGCACTAGCTCACTACATTGGGAATAATTTCTTCTTACAATCAATCTTTTTTTGCTAGATGAAATAATCTAGGAAACAGAAATGGCATTAGAATTTATTTTACTTCTAAAATATAATTACTGACAAGATCAAGTTTGGTAAACAGATTGTCATTCATGTGACAACAGGCAATGTGCATTTGAGTAAAAGCCAAATTTCTGGGTACTGGAAATATACATTCACCTTTCTCCTCAAAGTGAAGAATTGAGTAGAAGTTTTATATGGCCTTGGTAATTTTTCCATTAATGTTGTGTAAATAATATTCAAGTCTAGAAATGCTTGTTTGCTTGAGCAATGTATGATTTTTCAATTAATATTATAAAATATGAAAGACTTGTAACATATCCTAATTGAAGGATATGACCTTCTAGACATTATTGCCTCTTAGGCTATAATTTAATATCTGATTTAAAAATATTCAAAACCTGTTTGTTAGAAATATTTTTATAATACATTTGCACTTAAAAAAATTAAAAACCAAAATATTTTTCTAAATCCTCAAATATTACATTTCTACTTCTAATTGTTATAGCAATTTCTTATAGAAACAAAAAGTGAATCCTGAGTTTTCACTTATCATAAGGAAAGTTTATTATAAAAATGTTATATGTAAACCTGGAAAAGTCTGAAGAGGACTTGTACAGAACTGAAGCTTTTTTCCTATTTAAATGAGGTTACAAAATGAGAGCAGAGATAAAGAATTTTTAATATTATAACCTTAGTATTGGAGTTCATAAAGTTACTTGAGTTAAAACACTCTAGTTGAAATACTATAGTCTGAGAAACTAACACAAAGAGTCACACATCTAAGGCAGAAGGAAAATAACTATTAACATCAAAAGGGCTCAAAAAAAGGGACATTGACATGGAACCAGTAAAAGAGCATAGGATAGCCATGGTTTATTATTTATAAATGCTGCAGGCATTATAAATAATAGTTTATTATTTACAAATTTTGCAACATATTTAGGCAGTTGCACATGAAAAAAGATGCCTTCCATATTTTTGTAGCTCCAGAAAATATCTGATTTCTTGCTAGAATATTAGAATAATGCACTCATTGCCATGAGATATTAGTAAAACTCCAATCTTACCGAGAGAGAAGAGGCAAAGGTGTTTGTGTTGTTAAGCACAGTTATACTTTCTGGATAGACTAGAAATAATTCCTTGTGGTTCAGGACAGTAAGGCAAATATTTTTACAGACATATTCTCTTAAGAAGTTATCATGTACTTATCCAGTATTATTAAATCTTGTGCTTCTTTTGCTGCACTCAGTACTGACCACTGTTGAAGACAGAACACCAAATTAGAAAGTCAATGTGGCTAATCTGTTCTTAATGTGCCCATTACGCAGCTATTCTCTGCAAACACATTAATGTGTTTACACAGAGCCAGTATTGATTATAATCTAGAACACAGAAGAAGGGGAAAAGAAAAAAAAAGTTCCTTCATATGATTGTAGACACTGTATATAGCTATTTATTAGTTTTATAGGTTGCTCCTTCAAAGAGGAGTGTAGAAGAAATTGCTTTAGTATTTTAGGTGATTTACTTTTACTGATCTTGGTAAGGTCCATTAAATACTAGGAAAAAATCAACCTGATTCATTAGATTAAATTTCTGTAAATGTAATTAAATCCTGTCCTAGATTTGTTCATCTATCAGTAAACTAATTCCATTTAATCAAACATTTGCTTTGAGTCTGAACAGAATTAATTTCCCTAGCTGTGAACTGTAGGAAAACAACATATAGTCAATTGCTTAAGCATTGAGATTATTGACTTAAAAGGCAGAGTTACAGCAGAAATGTTGATATATTCAGTAAAAGGAGTCATTAGAAGAATTACATTTAATTTGAGGAACGATTAATTTTTGGTTATGTATAACAAAGTAGAACAGTAAAAGAATTCTTAGGTCCTTCTGCCTCTTGGGGTTTTATTATAAAAACTTGAGTTTTCTCCTCAAATTCCAAATTAACAGGGTAAGACTAAGATGAATCAGAATTTGACAGAACAAACACAGTCCCTTTTTGCCACTGTAGGAGTGGGAATATTTAAATGGAAGGCATCTGGGAGGACGGGGACAAGCACTATCGCCTACATGTAAGAAAGGTTTTGAATAGATGTCATAAGAATGTTCAAGGGTCTTGACTCAGAAAAGGTTTGTGAATGGAGAAGAACAAATAAAAACATTTGGAACAGATTTTGAGCACAATCCTGTTCCATTTTCAATAGAGATTTGCATCTAGAACAGGAATGAGACAAGTTATATCTACCGTCTCTTGTTCTACTTCTGCTCTGATCCAGGAAGAGGACCCATGAACAAGCCCAGTGCAGAGCTGAGCTTGCCCTGTAGCTGCTTCCCAGGGACAGGAGCTCAGCAGTGCTGGGTAGGTGGGTCCCAGCTCCACACTGACAATATTCAGTGGAGTTTCTGTCTGGGACTGAGTGAGCTTGATAAAGGTGAAAGAATGCACAGTCGAGAAACATGAAAGAGGCTTGTGTCTGATTTAATGATTAAGACATTCATTAAGAGATGAGGATTCTAGGGTCACTTAATAATTAAAGTGATATCATAAAAAAGACTGAGAACATCATCTTCCTCTGAGTACCCTGCATTTGTGAAAGCCTGAACTCAGATACTTCCCCTCTGCACAGACTAACTCTTGAGGTCCTGTGACAGGTATATTCCTGTTCTTCCAATATTGTGAATCTCAGCCCTCTATTCCTTTGTTTTGCCTGCAAGTGAGTTAGAAACTAAAACATCAGGGAACGATTCAGAAATTATTAATCCTGATATGATCATAGATGATTTTTTAAACTACTGCAAAAAAAAAAGCAATTTTTCATACAACCATATTTTAGTTTAGTACAAAGAATATCTGGCTAAGTTTCTGAACTAGAGGAATACTTATTCTCCCTGAGTCTCTGATCTGAGTCTTTTAAGATTTAATCATAATTTCCTATTACTTTTAATAAAAAGGATACACCCATGAATGCTAGACATGAATAGAAAATTCATTTTCAAAATGCAAGTCCCACTCAATTTATCTTTAAACTACTTTATTACTGGTATCCTTGGGCTGGCTCCTTCATGCTTCTTGTTTTTGTGTGTATGGGGGAGTTTAATATTCACAGCACCCATTCAACTAAATATAATCACAGAAAGACTGCCAACACCACCACTACTGTTCAGTTCTGTGCACATTTAGTTGCACCAAATCATAGACAGAATAAAACATGGGGAGACACATCACTACTAAACTCCATGTGTGTAATGTTTAAAGGAAACCCTTAGCAAGATTAACTGCAGAGCAGTGTCCAGTTTAGAACATCATATAAAACACTAAGAAGCCTGTGAGGATCTGGCTGATATGCAGAATCACTGGCAGATTGAATAGAAGTGGAAACAAAAAGAGTTTATCACACCACATTGTCTTTTGGCACCTACTAACTGATCATCACAAGAGAACTGAAAGGCTTACTTGAAATGGTAACTTAAAGAAAATGCTGGAACAAATTTTTACTTATGAAAGCTAAAAGCTGTAACTGATTATGAAATACAGTAAATCAGACTTGTAGAATTCATACAAGATTTAGAGTCTGTCAGTTTATTTGCATCAGTATTATATGTCATACTTATTTAAGCTGCATAATTTATGATACAAAAAAGTAAATAGTTGAGACACACCTGGATGAAAAAATGCATGTAAAATTAATATCCATAAAGAAAAAAAAATTATTTACTTAGGTGGGTCAATTTACATTGGTCTATTTTCTAGAGACAAAATCAATTTAATATATAACAACATAACTTTGTAAGAATAAAAGACTTTTCTTTTACCAGAACCAGACCACCCAGTTAATCCTGTAAGGATATTTAATTTATTTCAACTACACTGCCCTATTTTTTCACCCTACAGATCTCAGGACAGAACTCTTGAGAAGCTGTTTCCTTATAGTTTCCTACAGTGTTAATAGACTTAATCTGTATCAGCTAAAAATAAAATTTTTACCAATTTGGTATGGATTAAAACAGTCCGTTACTGTAAAAAAAGTGGTATGAAGAAAATAAAATCCTAGAAGGAAAACTAGGATCCTCTACCAATTTTAGTAATTTATATTCTCTTTGTTTTTTTTTTTTTTCTTAGCAAAGCAGAACAGTATGCCAACTATTCTTGTTCAGAAAGAACAAAAGCTTTCAGTAAGACTTGAAAAGCCACAAGAAAGAGAAACCAAGCCAGAAAGGACAGAAGACTGACAGAAAAAACAAAACAAAACAGAACTCTAGTAGCCTGAGAACAGAATGTGTGAATGAGGCTGTGAGGTGAAAGACATAGCTGAGGCTGTAAGTACTGCAGAGAGTCTGCTGAAGTTAACTTTGCATAAACTATACAGCAAATATAAAATGGAAAAAAATATAGCTGAGAAAAGGGTCATCTTAGAATCTGTTTAGCAAGTTCTGGGACTGAGTAGCTAAATGAAAACAGCATTAAAGTGATGTGGGCTATAAAAATGTCATTTCAAAAACAATCCAGCCCTCCATCTACTCTGCTATTCTGTTTTTAGCAGTGACTCTCAGTGCCATAATGTGTTTTAAAGAAAGCTGGAAGAAGACATGTGCTAAGCAATTATAAAATCTGCCCTGAGGAAAAAGTTTCTTTCTTCAACCCATCACTTAGAGGTTTGTTTATGCCTTTAGGCATGAGTTTTAATATTCCTTCCAAGTGCTTTTGTTTCATAAGATTTATCATTTTTTCATAAAATGTTCATTATTATTATTACTATTATTATTGCTACTGACCCTCAGGAAGCCAAGGATGTCTACAATGATAAATTCTACCATATAGTTGTTTATTTATGTGACAGAAATCTACTTTATGACTTTAAAGGGCAGCTGGAATAAGTTTGCACTTCCAAAGACTTACTGAGGTCATCACTGACAAAACAGAAAGGTGAGAAGAATTAAAAAGGCAAATGGTATATTTACCCAAACTTTCTAAGGGTCAGTAAGACTACCTAAGTTCATTTATACATCCAAGTCTTTGTAAACTGTGGTAGTATCTACAATGAAAATACCCCTATAAAGAGACATTTATGAGGTTTGTTTTTTTTTTATTACTTTGGGAAGCTATATGCAAGACAATTCAAAATGGGCACTACAGTGCCAATAGGGCACTAAATATTAAATAAAGCCTCACGAATTTTCATTTCTTTAAAAAAAATACAATATGCAAGTATTTGTGTTTCCCTTTCAATATCTGAACTCTTTGGAGGTACTTGAGTTTTTGTAGTAGACAGGAAGTGATTATATTTTCTACTTGTAAAATGAACAATATAATTAATAGATAACATAAAATATGTGTGTAAAAGACAGAAACCTTCAGGTAAGAATCAAGTGTCACAAGAGTTCTGGAGAAAAAACCAAAACAATGTAAGGTCAAGTAATTCTATGGTGATTCACACCAATCGATTATATTTTGAACTACGTATTGGTTGCAGAAATCCCTCCTAGCCCAAATCTTCTGGATCTATAAAAAGAAAAGTGAGAGAAAGAACAGCTCAGAAGAGGATGGATGTTAAAGACAGATTGAAGGAAACGATAATACAATGACAAATAAAGGTCTTAGCTGTGCCATTTAACCACAGAACTACAGTGGATGTAATGAAAAGCTGTCTTGCTTCTGGTGATGCTTAGGGAGCAATTAGATAAAGATAACCTTCTTGAGTTCCTGAAGCCAAAGAGCTCTGCTGCTGATGTCAGTCTTTTAAATAGCCTGTGTGGCTTCCAAGCTAGTGACCTAAGAAGAAAAACCTTTTTTTCTTCTGTCCATTTTCTGCAGCACTGCCCATCCCCTGGCTCCTCAAAGAAGAAGTCCTTCCTTTATTCTCAAAACCCCATTCAAGATATAAATAGCTATAACAAGAGACACTCAGAGGAAGAAGGGCTAAGATGAAGTTAAAATATTACATCACTTTGCATCCTTCCCTCTCAACTCCCACCTTATCCAGTATTTCAGAATCAGAGATATTGCCAATTCTCTTTGCCATTCTATTTTTTTTCCTATGCCAAAATCAGCACTGCAGACTGGCTGGTAAGATCTTGTAATTTAGGCTGTTGTGATAGGTAAAGCACTTCCTTGTAAACTGATCCTTATTCCATTTTTACTTACCCTGGTAACAAATAGCACTGAAATATGTGTAATATGAGTTCTTTTGTGCCTATTTTTTAATTTTCTATTTTTCACTCTAATGACTTGAGCAGACATTTTCTGCTGATTACATGACAGCTGGGAGAATTTGCCATTTTCTTTGTATAAAATTACAAAGAACTTCAGCAAGGAGGTAATGTTTTATTCTTTTAATTGTAGCACTCGTTTAACTCTAGTTATATTAATAGTTTCAATTGTAATAGATGTAAATATGATCTAAGCCTTGTAATGGGTAGACTTCTTTTGTTTTACCTCACATTTTACACAGCATTGGGTTTCACTCTGTGAGGCAGATTTGGCAGAAAAGGTTTAACTATGCAAGCAGTGAAAGTGAGCAAGACAGACTATACTCCAAGTCTGATAGATGTCCAATCATGAGCTACTGCCTTCTGACTTCAACTTGCACAAAGCAAGTTCATTTCATCTTGAGACCTCTTTGGCACCTCAATCTAATTATACCTTCAAGACCCTCTTGCGTTCAACTCTGTTCTCATAAACATAGGGTGAATACCTTAGTGCAATACAGAACTATACAGGAGGAGGTCAGGTCTCTTTCTTACCACATGTGCCAGCTTTTATTGTCCTGCAATATGCATTTCTCTTATTGTTTGTCTGCAACTGACATATGTAGGTTTTCACACATATCTGGATTTCTTGATGCACCAGAATAAATGTTTTCCCCAGGTAGGTTCCTACATTTTTATTTTTAATAAAACTGAGTAAAATTTCAGTCAAGCTTGCCCTGAAATGTCAGAGAAAGTTAGATAAATTGGGGAGCTTTGAAACGCATTTTTGCTTCCCACATATTGCAGCCTTCCAGCTCAGGTGTGGGAACTGACCTCTTGCTGAATGGCTGTAACTCATCTGGCCAATGTAATAATGCTGTGGTTTAGGGTTGAAGAGGTGTGGAATATTTTAAAGCAACCAGGTGTACTTGCAATGAAATTTCTTATAAACTTTTAAAGAGAATGCAGAATTTTTTCCTCGGACAATGAGTGCACACAAGACAGAATGAAAAGAATATTTTTTAGGTAATACATGGATTTACAGAACTACGAAAGTAAATGCGATCTCATTTTCCAGAGTAGAGGAATGGGATTTAGGCTGAGAAAATGTGCAGGGCCTGCTGCTGTCTGTGCAGTGGGCAGTGTCACTCAAGTGGTAACTCAATTTAACCTCTCTTTGGCAAAATTGTAGCAGGGTGCTTTGGTATGTAGTCCACTTTCACACCTAAGAGCACCTTCTAGTATTTTGCCCTTCTAGTCTCCTTGGGCGTTGTTGCCTCTGTGGTGGACATGTGGTCCTTCTTAACAGAAGTGATGACAAAATTGCTGTGCTTGTGTCAGCTCTCTGAGAAAAGCACATTGCTCTCATCCCACCCATGATATGGGTTTCACCACTTAGACAATTATCAAGCTTTTTCCTCTACTTTTCCTAAAGCGAGAAATAACACTGTATCATAATTTTTTGGCTGCTCACATTCTCTATTGAAGTTGGAGAACTTACACATTAACCCTTGATTGAAATCCAGCTGTATCATGACAATCAGGGATTTTGTCTCCAAACCAGCAGCCTGTTAACATTGTAAACATGAATGCTCTTAGGGATTATTTTGTTTACTAGCTTAATAAGAAGGGTGTTTTTGAACTTCATAAAAAAAATTTCAGTCAATTTTCAGCAAATGTCAGAGATTTTTAGTCATAAATATGGCACATGGTCACCATAAAAATATGCACATCTCTAGCAGCAGGACTCACCCTTCCTTGAAATACTGATTTGGAGACAGTGAGAGAGATGTTGTGATTGCAGTAAAAATTGAATTCTGCTTGGGTTTAAGACTGTGTCAATAGTAATATAATCCACAATGTCTGTAAAGTGCTGCTTATTATGCTACCATCAGCTGCCACTTTGCAGAATATCGTTAGAGATTGATATTTACTATAAGAAAATATTCTCAGGAAGCAGAGTAAGCTGCAAAATAAAATCAATGATAGCTCAATTTCTTTAGATGAGTCCAGTTTTGAGATGTAATTGTATCTGTTTTCACTGGAATTAGTTGTGGACAGGGAGCATTCACTGTATATGGCTCTGCCTTAGATATTGTCCAATAAAATCTAATTGGGCTGGAATGCATGAGAATATTGGTACAATGCTTAAACAGATAATATCATTTGCAGATCTTTGGGACTGTGGTTTAGGTGCTGTAGTTGTTTCTTCTATGCAGTAATTTTTGACCACTAGATGGGACTGTGCAACCTCATGCAATTGTATTAACAACAATATTTGAGAGGTTTTTACTTGCAATTAATACTTTTCTTTCCCCTGCTGAAAGGGGGCTTTGTCCCCAACCTTTGAAAAGAATGAAACCAGCAGAACCTCTTGTAAACTAGGATCTCTGTAATTCTAGTGAGCGCAAAAAAATAACAAACATTAAAGTCCATCCAAAGATCTATAAAAACTCCAGCATGCATTAAAAACCAGTTTCAAAATTGCAACAAATCATCTTATCATCTTGACTCTGCACTACTACTACATATTTTATCTTCATCATCTTTCTCCTTGGTATGCAATTATCTTAGCTGTTAACAGCTGAGCCTGACTCTCTAAACTATGCCTTATACACATTTCCTTCTCATCTTAGGCTCAGCCAGGGTTCTGAGATACTTTATTCAGATTAAGACGCTGTAAGGAGTAAAATAAATGAAAACCAGTTATCCTTTCCCAGCTCATTCATTGCATTCTTCTTTTGTTTCCCAGTGATTAGATTCACAGTGCTCTGGAGGCTGTAGCAGTAAAGCCCTTTCTACTTTGATGAACTCAGCAGGTTTTGTTTCATTTTGAAACAATGTATGGCAGATAGAAAACTGATTTTGGTTGTCTATTGTGATTTTAATGCTTTTTTTTTCCTTCCAAAATATTTTTGTTGGTTCGAGATTTTCTTTTTTTTCTTTTTTTTCCCCCTCCTTTTTTTTCCCCTGTTTTCCATCTCAGAATAGTAATTGCCCCATGGTTCTTCTCATTTGATGTCTAAAGAGGTTGACTTTTTTCAGCATAGAATAACACACTTAAATCCCAAGGCTATTTTAATCTGGAATGTTCAGGAAAGGTCTTTACCATGTGATAGGGGTTGCTGCTGAATTTATTTTTGTTTCTTGTTGGAAATGTGACTTTCAAATTCTGTGACTGTATTTTAAAAATCTGAATGAAAGGAAACAAAATGAAGCTTTATTTTTTGTTTGTGTGTCTGGAATATTTGATAAGAGCATCTGGAGCGCACTTAGAGATTGAGGGCTAACTCTAACGATTTTACTCATCCAGTCGTTTTTGTGGCATAGAATTTGTACTTTGAAATAACAAGCCAAAGGTTAAAAACATTATTATTCCATTTTACCTAGACAGCACAGAATAGTGACAATACCATTAACATACTGAAATAACATCTAGCTGACATGCACATACATTTTAGAACAGTGGCTCTTCATGAAAATGACATTTTGGTAGATGAACCCACCACGGTTACTGAGGTAGTCTCAACAAGACGAATTCCCATGTTCCAGGAAATGTCCTTTCCCTCTAGGGTCCAGACATGTCTCAGAAATGCTTTGTAGTTATTAACACAGAGAGCCAGAAACAGAGGAGGCAGATTGACCAGGTTGTCTTTTACCATTGCCAGGAACACAATAATAATTAATAAGACAATGTAATTAATATGGTTTCTTTTCTTACTGTTGTGTAAATGGTGTGTGTATGCCTGTATGCCATAGATATCTGGATTAAAACATGCATTCTGTTTATTTAAACAAATTAAGTGTGGTTGCAATATATTAATTTATATTTGAAACTAACTTTTTTAACCTTAACTGATACTCTAGTTTTATTGTGGATGAAGAAGTCTGACTAGCAGGGTTCTTTGGCATCTTCAAAAATCTACAGGAATGTCTGACTCAGAGGAGCTTAAGAGTTGTGTGAATGCAGAAAAAATATGGGCTGTTCTGTGTCCATTATAGAAAGAGAGCATGGCTGGTACATTAAAATGGGTGTGTGTATAAATATATATGTTTGTATTTGTGGACACACATTCATAGATGTATATTGAAAGCTATTTCTCTCATCTCTGTCCCAGATGTATTTAGAAAAGTTCCTGGTGTGCCAAAGATACTTTGAAAAGCTGACAGAACTCTTCCAGCAGTGGCACCCTTTTGTTGGTCTGCTCTGCATATGCTGCTTCATAATCGGCTTCGAAGGCTTGCTCTCCAGCCATACCCCACAAACTGGTATGCACCAGTGGAGAAGAAAGAATATACAACAGCTGCTATTTCCTAAGCAGAGGTGCCTGGAATTGCAACATGTGCTTACCTGTTTCCCATTTTCTTATCACTGACTGACAGTGGGGGGAAGAAGGTCCTTTGTGTGTGCAAAGAGAGGACTGAAGGGTGAGATCATTGCACATCTGAACATGGACAGAATCAGGTCTACCTGAACTCCTAAGATGCAGGAAGCCAGACCAGTGTCAAGAATAATCTTCAGTCTTTCCCTGAGCTCATGAAGCAGGTGTGTGGGAAAAAAAAAAATCAAACTTTTCCCCACCTTAAAACACCCTTTTTAGAAAATTTTTACAGTTCTTTGCTGCAAACAATAGCTTAGAGTTTTACAGTTTCCTCCGCAGAGAGAGATTATGACTGCTGCTCCTGTTGTTTACCTAAAGTAGAATGCAAGCACTGCTGCTGATTTGGAAATGAGAGACCTATTTTTCCTTATTCTTCACGTTCACAGATGCCAGGCTGTTTTATTTAGCCTTGTTGCTAGAGAGAAAATTCTGTCTTTAGACAGATCTGATTTTGCATTAGAAATCTTGATTTTCAGATAATGCATGATTACTGTTGCTTCTTGGAAATCACATATTTTTATGAGCAAAGCTGAACATTATCTGTTTCCATTTGTGTATATAAGCTTGAGGTTACATGAGATTCTGTGCAAATTTTTTTGAGGTTACATGACATTATTGAGTAAGACGAAAGCTCTATTTTGAGTAACGCCCCCTCCCCCCAAATATTCATGAGGAGGTTATTTCACAGAGTGAAGTTAGTTAGTTAGTTGTCACTCCTACTCATGAAGTGTATGCAGTGTCTAGAGGTCTAACACTGACATTTGAGTACCATTACCTGCAATATGTTTGTGGCATCCAGCTTGTCTCCACTGAGGGAGCTGAGCAGGCGTTTCAGCCCATCAGTAACATGGGGTATTGATGAGAGCTGCCTCCAAACACCAGCACTACAGCTGAGGGGCCAACAGCTGTAGTTGTTTCTTTAAGGGTAGTTTCTTTAATGAATAAGCAGTAGTTTATTCATTTTATCTTAAAAAGAGCAAGCTGATGAAAACTGCTTGATTGCAGTAGTTTAGATGACAGAAACTGGCTTAACATAGTTGGTTCACCTGTGTAGTAGTTTACACATTCAAACCTCACCTGACTGTAAGGTTTAAATAAGTATCTAGAGATGTGAATGTGGGTTTGGACAAAGGAAGAAAGAATTTTGAGATTTGTTTGTATTGTAAGTGGATTAACCATGGATTTAATTGATTTTTATAGTGTCAGAACCTCTAACACTATGAACCCTATCTGATGGTGTGGATTTTATAGAGAAATGCTTACCTGACTTGAGTCACAGGCCAAGTGAAGCAAACATCAATATGCTGTATTCTCTGGGGTGTGTAATCATTATAAATTGAGTACTGCTCACAGAGAGCCCAAAACACTAACACGTTTCTTCAAAAGGGTAAAAGGGTACATCTTCCCATTAGCTGCCTGAGGCTGTTTGGAAGTTTGTAGTGAAAGGAAAAAAGATGGTACTTGATAGCCTGTGTCAGCCAGGAACAACTTTTGGACTTGCAGGTCCTGCAGGGTTTTATAAAGTGCTATGTTTTGTAATAGTATCAGGGCTAAAAATATAAGACACTTAAAATGTGTCAATGTGTGTGGTCTCGCTGGAGACTAAGAAAACCAAAATGGTTGAGAAAATGTTTGAGGATATCCCAGCGGACAAAGAACTTCTAAATTGTGTGTAGCACAGAATCTGTAAAAAGCAAATTTGAGGTATGATTCCTACCCCCAAACCAGTTCTTTTAATCTTTATGCAGAGAAAAAAAATCTCTGAAAAAACCAACAAGAAAAAAACCCCAAGAAATCCAAAATAACCCAACCCCAAAACATGGATAGCTCTGAAAAGAATCAATAGTGGAACTGTCAGACTTGATGCTTTCTTTGTGGCTCTACAAAAACCAGATTTAAAAAAAATATATATATTTAAGAATTAGATAATTGCTAACAAGACGAGAAGAATGATACTGATATCAGGGGATGGTTTTGTTTGTTTTTTTAGTATGGGAATATTTTATGGAGGGGGAGAATTGGTTCAGTGTTTTTTTTCTGGTGGTGGTGTGGTTGTGCTTGTTTTATTATTATTGTGATACCCTCAGGTGTGCAGCAGATTCCTTTAGGAAAAAACAACTTAGTACATGCTCTCATTCATGTAGTCATTCAGTGTGCATTTTAGGAGACACTGTTTTCTCAGGCTACCACTGATCATGTTAACGCTTAGCCGAGAAAATGCTAAAATGTGCAGATGTCTGAATGGGATGAAAGAATGACAGAAAAGCATGACTTCAGACTCAGTGCAGCTGTAGAAGATGTGGACCTGATAAACTAAAGCATACTAAGAAAAATATTAAGTTGAAATGAAGATAACACACTTGGAAAATCCTGTAGAGAAAAGTGAAACAGGATGTATTTAACAGACCAGCAGGTCTGTAGTTACAGATGTCTGTAAGAAACTTGGTTGGTACAGTCCTTTTCTCATATGAAAACCCTGGAGATGTGTGTCCTACGCATTACCATCATTAATGAAAATGAAACAAAAAAAATGTCTTTGGTCTTAGACTCTGAGAACAAAAAATAGTTTGATTTTTTTATTTACAGGAAGTGAATGTTAGATGAAACTAACTCTAAGCCACTTACTGCAGGCAAAAGGTGCCTGGAAAACAGGACCTAGTGAAGAGAAGCATCATTTTCAGCAGCAAATGCATGCTTTTCCAGAAGACAGGATTTGAGGAAAAATTGGGTAGCTTGAGATACGGATTCTGAGGCTGCTTGACAAAGGTGGGTGGGAAGTACCCCAGAGGTTCTACAGGTTCTATACCTGCCCATCTCATACAAAGCAGCAAACAGACGTGCCCTGGAAAGGCAAAATGAGGGGTCATTCTAGTTCCATGATCTCTCATAGGTGGTAAAACAAGACTCATCCTGAGGCAATCAAGTTTTTACTAAAGAGGATTCTATTGAAAGATACCTGAAGAGCTGCAGAAGAATATATTAACAGGGACAAAGCAAGGTGAGGCAGAGCTGAAAAACATCCTAAAAAGTTTATTTTATACACCAAGAGCACTGATATGAAAGAATTTATAAGGGTTTTTTTTTCCATGCATCAAGAATAGGGGATAGTTAAAGTAGTTTAAGAAGAACAGTTCTTGTAAACAGCTCCAGGAAAGTGGCTCCTGAAGTAATGTATGCACAGAGGCATTTGCACTTAGGAAAAAATTATTAAAAATCTCTCTCCACCTTCTATTCATTTTGGGCTGCTGTTCTCTCTTTCCTGTTAGAAATATGTACTTATATAAATCTGGGCTATGCAAATCAAATCTGTCTTCATCAGATATTAACTATATTGTTTAATGGTTCATAATCCAGAAAAGTGTTTAATTCTTGGCACTGTGTAATTATAGAACAACAGAAAAGGGGTGTGTGTTGTTACCTGTTGGCAATTTTACCAATCTAAAACTGCTAAGTAGAACACCTTCTCTTTTTAAGTGATATCAGACCACTTGGGGATCTACAGTTAAAGGTGCAGATAAAGCAGGTATGGAGATATGGAAGCTGCTGAAACAACCTCTCATGGTCATAGAGCTTATCAATCCAGAAATACATGTGCTACTGTATTCCATGCTTCCTAGCAGAACTTCAGTGGAAGAACCAGATTAATCAGGTACGTAGAGCCTTTTCTTTTTCTTAAATACGATGGGAGCCTGAGTGCTGATGAATTTGTTCTATCCCACAAGCCTTTTGAGATGACCCTTGTGGTTGCTAATCCTGAAAGATGGTCTGGCCATCCTCTTAGAAGAGCAGCAAGAAGATGGACTGTTGGCCATGTTTGGCACAAAAGTAGGTACTCATAAAATCTTCTCTAAATGCTTGTTTACCTATAGCCCTTAAACAAATGCAAGCTTTTTCTTTGGTAACATTAGGTTTCAGGATTTCTTCCTGCTCTTTCCAAAATGACAGGCTTAGGCTGATAAATTGTTAGATGAGCTCTTGGACCTCTCTCCTTGGAGGAGCTGGATAATAGCTGGAAGGCAGGGGGTACTCTATTTTATGATTTCCAGGCTGCAGGGAGCATCCCTTAGGAAGTCTTGAAAAATAATGTACTGTCAAGCATTGTGAGCCTGCCTGTGGCTGTCATATCTTGGTAATGGTGGAGAGCTGAACCAAGCTTCCAGGGGAAGGCAGTTCTCTCCTCTGGGGAGAGTGTGCACAGAACACCTGCAGCTCACACATCTCTCTCTAAGGAATCCTTCTTAGCAAGACAGTTTTGCACTGAATGCCTGGACCATCCTGAAAGGGGCTTTGCATGGGGTGATTGATAAACAGAAGTAAAGCTGGAAGGTGGAGGGTGACACTAAATACCAAGGGATCTGATGGGCATGGACTAGAGGCTTCTGCTCTATGCATCCCAAAGCCACAGGCAGACTGTCCTGGGACAATCCCAAATGACTTTTTGTGTGTTTTTCCACATGCTCACAGCTGGGGCTACACAGTCCTGTGGGAGAATAAAGAGACCAACATGGTCTGAGTCTTCTGGCTGATGTCTCAGATACAGATTTCATTTTGTGGCTGAGAAAGCTGGACTTGGGATCTAAGCAGAGGGGAGTGCTGTCTGCAGACTCCAAAGAGCTTGGTCAGTCTGTAAGTGCAGGTGTGTGGCTCCACCCCTGTCATCTTCTGGTTTTAGGTGAGAGACAAAATGTTGCTGCACTCATTTTGTGCTACTGTGGCAGTAGAGCATGGTAGCTGATACTAGTGTGTGTAGCCATCCTGGGCTGTCTGGCGAAGGATGTCTTGAGAGGTGTAAATAATTCCTAATGCAGGGAGTGATCAAAGTGCCAGGAGTAGTCCTCCACAGCACAATTTAAAGGACTGAGTGCTAACTAACATTTATGCTCAGGCATTCAGGATGCACTGAAAGAGCCCACTGTAGATGAGAGATTTGGCAGTACAGACACAGCAGGGTTAGTCTAACAAATCAGTATATATGCAAGCTGTAGCAGAGCTACAGTGTGAAAAGAGAGCTGGTGAGCTGAAAGATGCCAGAACTGTGAGTGTTAAAGACAAAAACCCCCAGATTTGCTTAAAAACCTGAATGTTTGAAGTGAGTGGCTGCAGTTCAAGATATTAAACAAAAAATTACACATACTGGCTAGAGTTGCTCAATTTTGGCTTTTTTTCTAAGAAAGTAGGTGAAGTTTATGTTGACTTAATTTATACTTATTGCAGCCCAAAGCACAGTATTTCACTTCATCAGGTGAATATAATGTTTTATTATATCCAAAGCAAAGCAAAAATGAAGCATATTTGTGTTATGAAAAGCCATGCAAAGTTGAAATGATTAATTTGAAAATGCTAACACAATACCATCCAACTCCTTGATTATTTAAAAAATTTCTAGAGAATATTATTCATTTGAATAATACTATGGGCATTCTTTCATCTTGTTCAGTTCTGCATATTTCAATGAAACAAATGAACCAAATATTGAAACTTGTCTTTACATTTATAGAACCACAGAATCATTTAGGTTGGAAAAAACCTCTAAGGTCATTGAACCCAACTACAGTCCTCTCACAGCCAAACTCACCATTAAACCATGTTCCCAGGTGCTGCATCTCCACATCCAGGAATGGTGACTCAACCACTTCCCTGGGCAACCTGTTTCAATACTTGGTAACACCTTCAGTGAAGAGTTTTCTCTTAATATCTAATCTAAACCTCCCTGGTGTAACTTGAGGCCATTTCCTCTTGTCTTATTGCTCATTACTTGGAGAAGAGGCCAACACTCACCTACTCCTAACCTCCTTTTAGGTAGTTGTAGTGACTGACAAAGCCTTCATTGAGCCTCCTTTTCTCCATGCTAAATAGTACCAGCTCTCTCAGCTGCTCAGACATACTCCAGACCCTTCATCAGCTCTGTTGCCCTTTTTTGGACACACAGGAAACCCTCACTGTCTTTCTTGTAGTGAGGGGCCCAGAACTGAACACAGGTTTTGAGGTGTTACTTCACCAGTGTCAGGAAAATGGAGACAATCACTGCCCTGGTCCTGCTGGTCACACTTTTGCTGATACAGGCCAGAATATCATTGACCTTCTTGGCCACCTGGGCACACACTGGCTCATGTTCGGCTCTTGTTAACCAGCACCCCCAGGTCCTTTTCCATTTGGAAGCTTTCCACTCTTCCCCCAGCCTGTAATGCTGCATAGGGTTGTTGTGACCCAAGTACTGAACCTGCTACTTCACTTTTTCAACTTCTTGCAACTGGCCTCAGTTCATCAATCCAGCCTTTACAGATCCCTCTGTAAAGCCTTCCTACCATCTAGGAGATCAGCGCTCCCAACGTGGTGTTGCCTGCAAACTGACTGAGAGTGCATTCAATCCCCTCAACCAGATCATTGATAAAGTTATTAAACAGGATCATCT
The DNA here is from genome assembly GCF_012460135.2 of Molothrus ater. NCBI lineage: Eukaryota > Metazoa > Chordata > Aves > Passeriformes > Icteridae > Molothrus > Molothrus ater. Next base: position 32,313,050 of record NC_050481.2, read on the forward strand.
CCAATACTGGGCCTTGGGGAACAACACTAGTGACTGCCCACCATCTGATTTAAACTCCATTTACCACATCATCAATTGATCCTAGGATAAATTGAAAATTTGAATTTACACTGCTTAATAGCTTGCCTCATCTGTGAAAATTTTGTGTTAAAACTCCTGTGCAGCCAAGACTTAACAGGAGACTCATGAAGTTTTGTATCATGGACAATGTGCTCCAAGAGTATATATGAAAAAAGAAAGGATGATGAAAAGAAAAAAGGATTATTTATTTGTTAGACTTTGGTCGTCTTGCTTGCTGAAGACAAGTTATATTTATTTTGCTCTGACCTAAAGCAATTTCTGTGGTAATCAACCCTGAGAAAAGAGTCTAAGGCAACCATGAGCACAGGATTCTTGTGGCAGCACAAATGCCATTCCCAGCAGGTTTTCAGTGAGTGAAAATTCTACTCATATTTTATATCCAAGAGCAATCTTCTCTAGGTTTGCCACTCAGACATTTGCTCTCGCACTGTCTTACGTAGCAAAATAGTGACTATGATGGTTAAGAAGTGTAATCACAAATTCTCTACATCAGCAAATTTTATTCTGTTTGAAGGAGCTTATGCATTTTCTGTTTAATATTGAAACCATAACAGCTGCTTTTAAGGAAGTAATTTATCACTAAATAAATTATAAAAATTCTTATTTTTTTAATGTTTTCTGTGTGTTCTTAATCAAAGTTCAGCTCTTGCATTTGGTGGAAAACTAATGCTTAGCCCTGTGCTTCATGAGGGTGAAATGACACCTAAAACCTGCTTTTTTGAATTTGCACAAGTTATGTTTTTTTGGGGGGGATTTCAAATAGAATAAAATAATTCATTTCTGAAATCGAGAATTTTTCTTTAAAAGCTTAATTATAGCCTTTGATGACTCCTGGGATAGAATTCTAACATAACTAGGTTTGTCCTTAATGCATTCAAACCTCGTCAATTTTGCTTAAATGATATTCAAGCATGAATGTTAACTAGTAGAACTGTAGTCTTTGGATTGTTGTGGAATAATGAAGATGAGATCCTTTTTCAGTTCTGACTGCCCTGTTCAGCAGGGACATTGTGCAAAGCACTTGAGTAATAGAGACTGGATCTGTACTAAGTAAAAATAAAAGAAAAAGCCTCCCAATGAACCTTTTCAAAATATAGTTTAAAGGAGGTTAGTTTATTTGCTATGAGACTGATTTTTCATTAGCAATATTGTCTCATCCCCATCACAAAATAGCACAGAATTTGAAGAAAAACAGAAAGGCATGTATTTTTGACAAGTAGAACAGCTTTATGCTTTTTATCATCAAAGAAGGAACTGTCTCAAGATCAGTCCAGAGAACAGAGCCAGCCAGTGCATGGGTTGTTCTCCACATATGGCTTCTGTTCTGATGTATATTTGTACATTCACATGGCTTGTTATTTATTTGGTGAAACTTAAAACATGTCACTACAGTTAGTTCTGTGTACTGTTGTGTGATTTATGTGGGCGGGGGGGGGGCTCTGTGAAGGATCAGTAGGAAGAGCTTCTCAATACTTCGAGCTAAAAAGTCTCAAGATCAAATGCATCCTCTCTTTTTGACATGTTTTTGCTCTTTTGGGTCATTGATCTTTTTTACTTGCTTTTTTCATAGTCAATAATCTGTCCATAAGCTGCCAGTCTTTTTATTAGACTTTCCCCCTTCTTTTTCAATAGCTTGACCTTATATGGTTTTTAGTTCTAGACACTTTTACAACAGCTGAGTTCAAAGAGTGCTTCTCTGCATCCCTGCTGCTCTCCTGAGGCACATCTTTTAGTGTGTAAGTTGGCCTGCAGCTTCACTTCCCTTTGTGGTATGATGTGGAGGGTGCCAGCTCTGAGGTGCTTTAAGCGTCAGAGACTTGCTTCTACCCAGGAGAAGAAATATGCTTGAGCAAGAAGGATGATTAATGAGCTACTTATATTTGAGTTTAAATTATACCATTCAAGGATAGGTTAAGATTCAGGCAACTTGCTTTCCCTGCAGCAGTTCAGCATCTCAGTCTAAATCTTTATTCGCTATTAGTTAATGACTGAAAACCAATGCACTGATTGTGTTGATACCATGATATAAAGGCCTCACTTTTTTCTTGTACTGTAACTTATATAATCTAAATAATTTCCTAACTTGCCTGATATAACTAGGTAGAGCAGTTTGAGTCATGGTTTCTGACTAAAAAAACATCAGAAAAAGAAAAAAACTACAGGATATGACATAATATTTTTTTTTCACATTATGTCTTATTGATGACAGAATAGAAATAAAATTATATGGAGAATATTACATTAAAAGTTGAAAACATACACAAGAAAGACCCAACCCCAAATATATAAAGGAGAGTTCTATGAGAGAAGATTGAAAAGATAGTGAAGGAAAGGTAAGGTCTCAATATGTAAACAAAGAAAGAGACCTATGTGTAAAAAGGCCAGGAAATCAGGAGAAGATTTTCATATGCCCCTTGCTGGGCAGTAGGTTTTTATCTCAGACGTGTAATATCTTGGAATCAGTGACAGTGAGACTAACATTCATGCACATCTGAAATGACACTCTACCAGTCTGTCTTGGGTGTGACTTCAAAATTCTCTATCTTAAAATGCCATGGGCTAAATTGTAGTCCATTATGTTTGAAAAAGCACTTGAGTTCAAAGAAATTATAGTGGCTACTAACCAGAGAAAAAGATCAAAATTATAAAATGAAGTAAAACAACTGACAGTTCAGAGTACAGGAAAGCACTGAAAGTGAAATCATAAACCCTTGTTTTTTATTACCAAATAGAATCTGTGAATGCTGTTCTGATAATCATTAAATGAGTAAGAAAATGCACCCGAGAATATAATTATTCTATTTTGGTTAAACACAAACCTTTGACCTTACTGCATTATTCACTCTTTGAAATTGAGGAATTCAGAAGTATTACATTATATATATATGCCACTCTTTTAATTTTTCTCCAAATGTTATTTTAAAGTCAAGACAGCTAACAAAATGCTTAGTTGCTAATAATTGTTTTTATTGCATATTTGTACCGTAACCAAATGCCGTTAGAGATGTCATTTGAAGAATTGTTGTTTACTGTGTTTTTCTTCAAATTTGCTAGAGGTCCTTTTTCATAGGGGAAAAAACTTACTAAGCATTAAGTTTAATCTGGAAAAGGGAAACAAATACAAAATTGAACGTGAAAACTGTGCAAACTCACTGCTCATTGGTCATAATGTCAGAATTAGTTGCTATGAATGTGATATTGCAGGGCAAACCACATCAGAATCTTTTTTTTTTTAAACCAAAACACTAGATAGAGTTTGTTTCTTACAGCAAAGTAATCCAGAATTACTTTTTACAAACTTAAAAATTAAGACCAAAATCCCCATCTTTCAGGACTTCAGCTAGTATTAGAAAAAGAATGAATATTTTAATTGTCAATACCTTCTGTTAGGATTGGGAAGAAAATGCATGCTTTTCTAAACTCATGAAAAAGTACTATTCATTAATGATAAAGCAGAAGATACTGCTGCTGTCCACATTTATTTTCCTTGTAATCTGATCTTTATTAAAAATGAACAACAAAAAATAGAACAAAAGCTCAGCACATGTTACATATTGTATTTCCATCATTTTACTATTTGAGAAATAAGTTCAGGAATGGATTCAGATTTCACATACTTAATAAAGTAACTGTCAAAAACTTTGAAAATTTAAACAATATTTGGCATTTCACCCTTTATTGGAATAAGGGCTGACATTAGCTTTGGATTCCTGATTTTCCCATATAGCCAAAGCTCTTCTTTTGAGATGCAAATTTCTTTTCAGTTTTACTTAGGTGTGAAATTTTCTTGACAGTCTTGAACTCTCCTGTCTTTCAGGGCAGTCCCATGAAAATGGATAAAAACTATGGCCACTGGAAGAATGCACCAAATGGCAGTGAAACACCAGGCAAGACTTGTATTAGAGTGCAAACAATAACATGTCATCATTCTGGACGCAAGGTATTCTCTACTGCCAGTAAAGTCTAGTAAAGGTGGAGAACTATGAGTAGCTCACCAAATCTGGACCACCAATGGTGTCCCCTCCCAGCAATTTAATTGCATTTAAATTGCTTTTCAAATGTAATGAATTTGTGTAAATCAGACTGACAAAATGATAGCTCTGTCTAAGGTTAACATACATCCAGTACCAAAATATTTAAATTATATCTGGTTTATTTAAAAATATTTAAATTATATCTGAGATTTAAGTTGAACTAGGTAGTTTTAGTCATGTTCCTCAGAAATGCCAAACTTAATTCCAAATTGCCAAATTCAAAGGAGACAATCGTTCTTCAAATGCCTAACAGCCTCTTTAGTCAGTTCTTATTCACAGCATCATATGAAGTATTAAGTGCATACTTCCAAAAGTTGAGTAAACTAATGAGGACTAAATATGAAATTTATCTAATAATATTGTAGGTGGTGAATTTGATCTATTTTGCTTCCTTATGTCTTTAAAACTGACAAAGTCAAGTATGTGACTGATCTCTTTATGGATTCAGTCTTAAGAATACTGGAATAATTATAATTCTGTTAATTTCAGTCATTCTATGATTTTACTGAAGGCTATTTGAAAGTCACTTCAGAATTTCCAGAGCAGAATTCTGGTCTGGACAATTTGGAAAAAGTGGCATAGATTCCTTAATGCTTAATAATTTAATGAAAACTATTGCACAGTTAACCTGAACTTCAATGGAGCCTCTACACAGCTGTGCAAAACAGCTACTAGTAATGGGCCACCAAAATTGCTTTAGGTGTTTTTTCCAGTAATTAAAAACAGATGGTCAATAGTATCTTCCACAGGTTCTAAACAAATTTAGTAGCTACTACTTGTGTAATCAAACACTGATATACTAGTTTATAAAATGACTTTGAGATTGGATAAGGACAAAAAATGATTAGGGGAAAAAATGATCTTGGCAACATAATGCTGTTCCATTGAAGACAATAGCCACTCTGGATTTACAGCAGGATAGAAGATAACATTTAACCCAAAATTCATAACTCTTGATTTTGAGTATTAAAGAGAATGAAGGTCTCAGTCCAGAAGCTCCAGAAATATTCTCCACCATAATTTACATTAATAATCAACTTTTCCTGCATACTTTTGCTTCTGATTCCTTTTCCCATCCACTTCACTAAAGGCCTAACTTGCATTGCTGAAGAAGAAATGCTGCAGATTTGCACAGGTCTAGCTATGCTTCTCAATTAGATCAATAAATTCTCACCAAATTAATTTTAGAGCTTTGGACATAATTGGTACCTCTATATACTACAGTGAGGCAGGTTCTGTGTGTTCCACATCATGAAAAAGTGACAAATTAAGGGAGATGTCTTCAGCAATGCTGAGTTTTGAAGAACTTGATTTTTAATATCTTGTCTTTGTCACAGAATCTTTACATTCTCAGATTAGTGTAAAGCTGTTCAGTGCAGGATTATAGGAGCCTGTATATATAACAATTTCAAATTCTTAAACTACCCTTAAGAAATGCTTAAATAAAGCATGTATATTTAAATAACTTTTTTGTTTTTATCTGTAAATGCCTCCTTTTCCACACAGACACTGCATTTTTATATTCTAAAAGCCAATGTCTATACTTTTCCATTTGCAGAAAAAAAAATGTTGCTCTGTTCCTAGCAGCTCGGAAGGTAGCAAGTACAAAATTTGAGAGATGAGAGGTTGTGCTTCTTCAAGTGCTTCATAGGCAGGTGGATGTGGGGAGAAGCCTTGAGTTCTGTTTAAAGGTGTGAGGTTAAAAGGCCTGGCAAGCAACATCCTCAGCTGACTGCTTATTTTCTTGATCTTGGCAGAATTCAGTTAAAATTTAGTGAGATTTTTATTTGGTATAGCTCTCTGCTCAAACCACTTCTCTGGGTATAACAGACCTGAAACACCTAAGTTCCTTAAGATATTTAGTAATTAGAATGTTGTGATTTCATTAGGCATTTCCTAAGCAGAATATAGAACCATATATGAGTGCCTTTCTGTCTGTATTGCTTCATTGTCTAGGGACAGCTGTCCAGAGGCCACTGTGTGGAGAGATGGATTGGTACCTGTAGCTTATTCAAATATGAGTACACAAAGCTGCAACCCATATTTCAAAGTAGGTGGGGCATATACAAGGGAAAAAAGTCCCAGTGAGTTTCTGTAATCCAGGGTGGTTGTAACATTCTTAATTTCTTCCTCCAGGAAGATTCTGGGCAAAAGGTGGAAAGGGGAATTGAATTGGCTTGGTCTCTACTATGAGCTTCTGACTTTTTATTATGACTATTGGCAAATAAAAATGAGACTAAATGATGAAGTAAGGAGATGTCTCCCCTTCCCCTTTAAAAAAAACAAAACAAAACAAAATTAATCTTTAAAACTGGTTTTGGCTGAATGTGGACTATCAGTTGAGTCTGACACAAATTATCCACCCTTAGGTGCTCTGGATAACTGTACAGACTTAGTAAAACTTCAGTATCTAATGGCATTCATTCATCAAAAGGATGGAGTGGTGTTAATGGCAATCATGATAATTACATTCAAGGGGTTAAAATCTATTTCAGTGATGTTTTCTGGTTAATGGAAACGATCTTGACCCTTTTCTTGCAGATATCCCTACATCGATTTGTATATAATGTCAATGCTGTTCTCAGCATGTGTTTTGGTTAATTCTCCATCAGAACATATACCCCTTCTGATATATTTGATGCAGCACATGTAAAGATAAGGGATTCTAATGCAATAAGCTGTGGTAAGGCAAACATAAATCCCTTCTGTGTGTGTCTGCATAAACCTCTGCCTTCTATTTTTTCCAGTAAAATCTCTGAAACCCAAACCCACATAAATCTGCATCCCTCTGTGGAAGACACACCTGATTTAAAGCTTGTCCTTACTGAGTAACGCCTCATTTTGTCTATCACCTACATGATTGTCTGTGCAATAACAAAGGCACTTTATACTACAGAAAAAATATGACTTATTAGTTGTACTCAACAACTGGGCTGTGTGCTGTATGCAAGTTCTTATTAAGTATTTTGCTCATTTCCATGGGTTTAAAATAGTTGTGTACAAAAAATGGGGAATTTTTCTTGGATATAGTTGTTGAAAAAAATGTTTTTTTCCATTATGAAACTCAGAGTCATCTCATAGGCTGTGTCTTCTACTACTTTTGGCTTATTTTTTAATTTTAGACCATGTTTCTGATTCATGCCACATTTACTTAAGTACAGCTAAGCAACTATTGTTAAACACATCATACTGCAGGTGAAAAGGTAAAACTGTAAAGTGGTGCCTTATGAAACTAGTAAAGCTTATCTGTACATTGTGCACTAATAGAACTAAGAAAATGAGAAATATACATAACGACATTTTTCCTTTCATGATTCACTGTAGAATCTTTAATTTCATTTTAAGCTGATGAATGTAAATCAAAAGAGAAAAGGTTGCTTCAGTCAGGCTAGGAAAGAGGCCTAGGTTTATCTGAATCCTCCAACCTAGTCTTGTTCCATAGTACAAAAAATATCTGTGATTTGTGTACCAGGGTTTAAAGTAATAGTTATAGAAGATATATTGATATGCCCAATAACATATTTTTTAGTCTTGAATAGAATGGTAAGGACAATAACAAGTGGCAGAGATTTAGAATTATTTTAATATTTCTTTCCATAACAAATATTTCCCTAAAATCTAGAATGCAAGTCAGTCTGTTTTGCTATAGATTTCTCTCAGATCAGTTTGACTTTGGAGTCAAGGAATGTCAAAAGTCATCCTGAAGTCTTTCTCTGAGGACAGGTATTCAAAGGATCTTTTGCCTCCATTTTCATTGAAATTGTAGAAGTGCAGGTTTTTTTTGAGAATGTTTCACCTGTGTGAAATTCTTCTTAAATAATTCAGTTCTTGTGAAAATAATTGAAGACATATTCGTACACTAACAGCACAGAGAAAATTATTTAATTTGTTTGGTGTCCATGGAAAAAAGCTGAGGTAAACCAATGAATAATTCATGATAACAGATCTCCATTAGATTTTAGAAGGAGGAGGCTCCTCACGTCTGCAAGTTTGAATTTAGTGTTCTTTAATATTCTTATTTGTGTAGTCACAATAGTTTGTATTTTAAAGGTACTGTCATGTTTACTAGTAGGTTTTACTGTTGCAATTTCCTTCCTTGAGACCTGTTACTATTCTTGTTAATGATCTTACTTTTCTAAGAATGAGAATTGATGTTACTATCATTACCTGGTATCTAGATGTCATCCATTTTAGACTCAGAATTTATGAAATCAATTTCTAGTTTCTGCTTGATAACAGAAACAAGAATATCAGGAGATAGAAAGAAACATAACTGACCTGCACTGTGTTAGTTTTCTGAGGTGTCTCAGAAGCACTCTTCCGCAATCACTTCCAAAAAACCCTGAAAATGCTGTGAGATTTGCAACCAACTCTTCTCTCAAAAAATAATTCACGTACCCCCTCAACTTCAGAAATATTTTTATTCTATTTTGTTCTTCAAAATGTATCACTGTTTTCAGTGACAGTGTTAAATAATAGTCTACAAAAACCATTTAGAGAATGAATGTTAATGTGCTACTCTCATGACTCTGAATTGCAGTTATCTTTCATTTTACTTACCGGTGTGTTGTTAGAATGCTTTAGTATAACCAAGACATAAAGAGTGCTGAAGCCACATTGATTTCAAATGAAGGGATGGTGACAATTCCTGCAGTTATGAGTTACTTTTCTGCATGGGAGTTTCTAGCCGGTGAGCTGGAAGAAGAATATTACAAGTGATAAATAATGAGCCAGAGAACCACTCATCCATCACTATATTTTGCAGTGATAATTTTCTAATAAGTAAGAGTCTGTAATGCCTCAGAACTCTTCCCCAAGTTTCTTAAGACATCTAATTATTCGGTATGATACTTTATTCAGAGACAACTAAATTTAAATATGAAGATTTGTTTTAAGACTGTGGAATACAGTAATAATCTTATCCATTAATTTCACTTCATTCACATTCACAAATGAATGTCACTTCATTTACTTTAGCTTCTAAAAAAATAAAAATGGATACCTAAACCGTCCTTGTAATTATACATAATTTGAAAGCCAGAACCAGAAAGGTAGTCCTTTGTAGTAGATAACACTGAAGTACAAAATTAAAACTAAGTCCAGAGACTTTTCATTAAAAAATTCCAAGAGGAAGGGAAATAAAATAAGTAGAAGTGTCTGAAATATCATAAGAGCAAGATCTGAAAGAGGAGATTTAATTTTTTTCTCTTTTAGAAACTACTATATAATTCCAGTACAAAGAATGGTGATAGCAGTCTACAGCTTCTCTATTGGAGGTGTTTTGAAGTTGGAGTTGATGCCCACTGCTTTCTCTACACATCTTTTCTTGTCCTCAGGCCAATGGAACATATGAAGGGAGGGTAGAAACCAGAATCTGGGCAACAGTTACCTTTCACAAAATAGTAAATACAAATTTTGCCATGTATAATTTAATAGACTTTTTACTGACCTGACAGGACTTAGGTCTGAACTAATTTTAGCTTCTTTTAACAATTTTCTAGAGTTGACTCTTGGTTATCTGCTTAAACTTAACCTCATCCTTGATATCTGACATACATAAGGGAGTAGGTTTACAGGTCTAGCATACCAAGCAGTGTGGTAGTCCAGCAAACAACAGCCCTTTGTGCCAACTGAGACAGTGGCAGGTTATTCTGCAGCTTTCAAAATTCCTCTGAAAACCAGCATGGATGGCATAAGAGAGGCATAATACTGTAATGAGAAAATACTTAAAAATAGATTCAAGGGAATCCTAGAGTGAGGAGGAAAAGACCCCATCAGCAGCATTGTGCTGCTCCTGGTGGATATTTATGAGTTTTGCTAAGTCACAGTAACATGTCACAGGACGGCTCTGCCTGGAGAAGACCAGGAGTCACCAATCTTCTGACTTAGAAGGATGTTGGAAAGAAGACTACAACATGAGAGAAATTCAGTGAATAATATTTTTTCTTTCATTACAATTTTAATGCCTTTTCATTTTTATTATTAGACTTACAATCTTATTGTATCTAAATTAATGAGAAGTATTGTACTTTGAGTAATTTAGATGCTATCTGAGCTAACAGTAAATTTGTGGTTCCACTTAAAAAGAGTGTTCTACTTTTACCAACAACACTTAAACCTTAAGAAACACTTTTAGTTAAGCCTTTGTGGAGACAATGTTATCCTGAGCCATGCTGAAAAATATTTCTCTCCCATTTTTTTTTCCCTTCCAAGGTTTTGACTTGAGGAAAGCTGTGGGTATAGTGACCCGAGAAGCAGTGTGGGATGTAAGAGTTTCCAAAGTTAGACACAGACTTGGGTTCTGATGGGATGTGAGGAACAGTTCTTGCTCTTAGAGGAGCCTCCTGGTATGGACAGAGGGATTCAGACATATTTAAATTGCTCTAAGATACACAGAATGCCTGTGAAAATATGGTTTTGGGGAGGGCTGTACTCTGTATCCAGGAATTAGAGAAAACAAAAGAGGCTTTGGGGTTAGACAGTGGAAGGCTGAGGAACAGGGCTGCATTGTTTTCTGTCTTGGTTTCGGAAAATGCAGACGGGGACACAGGGAAGGCGGGAGAATGTAGTTTTATGCTAAATGGATTTGCGCTGTAGTTACTAGAGCCTTGAAGTTTGACCAGTTGAATGGCATAATTATTTTTTCCCCCAATTGTTTTCTGGTTAAAAAAAAAGAAAGAAAAAAAGTCAAATTTATTTCTTTGCAAGTCTGGAGAACCAAGAAGTTTTTAAATGTTTGTACTCAGCTTATTTTATCTTTAGATTTGTGTAGGAATCTGGGACTGAACATTTGCTTATTTCTTGCTACTCCTTCTACATGTGTAACAGTCCTTTGCTTTTGAACTTTTTGCATCTCTCAAAGGAGAATCCTACATTCACAGGGCTTTGTTTTAGGAATTCCCTAATCTTTCAAACACGTCAAGGTGCAGTTGTCAACCCTCTCCACACCACCACGTTTTCTCCTGAATGTCTTTTAGTGATAGCCAGCCCTAATTGGGTAATCAGTGCTTGCCAGGTGCAAGGGGAGCAGCACTGGATACGTCCAGCAGTCAGTATCACTTATCTCTTTTATGTGCATATAGCTCAATCACTTTTTGTTAAAGTGTTCAAAGCAGCAGTTCTCAGGAGGTTGCACCCAAGTCTGTGACTCCATCCACCATGAAATCTGAATGTACTCAGATAGGTGTGTACTGCAGACTGTGCTTGATCATCTGCCAAGAGCAAAATTCCATAGATGTACCTAAGAAGCTGTAATCACAATAAATACCCTTAAGCTGTGTGACTGTGAGCTGCTAGAAATCCATCTGTCTGGCTTGTGTACATGCATGTATTTTGAATCTTTCTAGCAAGGGAGCATTTAACATATGTTGTTTTAGAGACCTATACCCTCCACTGAAATATTTTCAGATTTCCTTCCTAAGGGAGTGTCTCCAGGTACACTGCCATGTGTAACCATCACACAGCTGGTCTTATGTATTAGTGGGAATGAGTGTGTCATGGTAAGTTCTTTATAATAGGGTTGAATTTGAAGTATTTTCTTCAAATAGACCAGTATTGATGCACTACTATTATTCAACATCTTTAGATGTGGAAAAGTTTGACATGGTGAGAATAGCTATGTAAAATTTAAAAACAGGCTTAAAAATTTGTCTCTTGTCAAGATCTAACTTGGTTTAAAAACAGCTGTAGTCCAGCTGGATTGCTACATTTTTTTTTAAATTCTGATCTGGTAGTGTTACATTTTGAACAACTGAGCTGGACCAGAACTTTACTTTTTTTGTTCATTTGGGGTTTTTTAAATTTTGTGTTATGAAAGACACTTTTATTGTAAGAGTCCTACATGGAACTTCCATTTCATGGAGATGTAGGAAAGTGTAGAAGTTTTTTTTCACTGACTTAGAAAACTCAAGTAACATTCTTGCGTGTCAGACTGCCCCAGAGGACACAGTGCAGTATGCTTTCCTGACTTATTTGTGTACATTTGTCTCTCCAACAGCAGTTTTCCTGAACAGAAAATGCTCACATGAACTCTTAAGATCAATTTTTTTAGTTATGGTGAAGAAATCTGAGTCCCCATGAAATCTGAATTTGTGGATCTAGAATTCCTGATTTCAAGTGGAATGAGAAAAGGCAACTATTTTAATTCAGTAAGTAGTTCAATAATGTACTTCCACTGACAGAAAATGTATGTGAAATAGCATCCAGATTCTGTTAGACAGCTGCATCAGCAAAAATGAAGTCTAGTTTTCTCATTGTATTTATTGAAATCCAAATACTATGAAAGTAACAGAAATTGACATGAAGGAACATATTCAGAGTAATTAACTGAATTTTCAGGAAAAAATGAGGGAGTTCACATATTTTCAACATTTCAGTCTTGGAAAATACTTTTCTGGGATTTTGCTCTCAGTTTTGTCCCAAGTTGGATAGACATTTGCCTATACATAACTGCAGAGAAATTTTTGAACCTTAAACAATTCTTTAAAATAGTAACTATTATTTTTACACTTCTGCAAGTTTTTTAGAACTATACTAAAATCAGCCCTATAAAAACCTTCCAGAAGGAACAATCCAATGCAGAATTTCCGCCACGATTAAATCTTCTGGAAAGAAGTGTTTGTTATGGAAATGCTGACACAACATTAACAATAATAGTGTGCATGGACAAAATGAACAGTTGATAATGGGTCTTAAAATGAATTATACACTTTTTTGTGCAGTGGAAGTGATGGTGATGGCATTACTAATTTTTTTTAACTTTTATAACTGTAGATTAGCACATACATTTGTTCAGCTGTTAAAATTCGCATACAATTGTTTTAGCTTTCTAAAATAAAATGTGTTTTTATTCCAAATTATAATGGACCTGCTAATGGGATATTGACTACTGCTTCTTGTCATCCATCTCTTGGTGGAAAGGTGATCATTACTTTGCACTAAATAATTCTCAGTTTTCTACACATTCACATAAAATTCCTTTTACAAGGAATTTATTCCACTTGCATTTGAAGATAGCACCAGCTAGTGTTTAATACTTATTTGCTCTATAGTATAAAAGTATGTTTTCAGGGATTTGCCAGGATTAAGAACAGTTTTCTTAACATTATCAGATTTGTCAACCATATGCATGTCGTCAGACTTGAAATTTGGGTGCTATCAATTCAACTGACAGGGAAAATCTTATAAAATATTGATTTAAAAAAATATGTTCTGGTGGAATGTTTCATTAAAATGAACAGTTGAAAAATTCTTGAGGAAGAATGAAGTTGAAACCATCATTCTTTATTTATGTTTCTACATTCTTGAAATAAAAGCCAAAGAGAAGTTTCCAAGCATTTCGTTCTATCAAGCTCAGCACAAGACGCAGAAAATGCAAGAAACCTCAATTTCCCCACTTTTTCAGTAGGTCCTTGGGATAGTTTCTGCTTTTATAAGGGGTCATATTGCCTTTTCTTTCCTGGAAAATCTCAAAAATCTTGAAAAATTTACCCACCTTAAATGTATGTGTATGGTTGAATCACCAATGACTAAAGTCAAGATGCACTTTAGAAAATGATGCCTAGGAATGAGATGTAGCTCTCCCTGGGGTTAAAATATTAATTCCCTGGAGTTGTAGTATTTTCCTAAATTCAAGTGCATAGAATCCCTGCTTCAGTTAGCAAAGAGTGGCTGAGTACAGAGACACATTTGCTTTATAATATTTTTAAATCCTCATGATTTATACTGGAAGAGCATTTTCAGAAAGTTTTAACAGTCCAGTTCATATTCTGCTTAAACTGCCCTTTTTGATGAGCAGCTTTCAGCAGGGCTGTAAAAGAAAGGATGAAAATAGAGAGTAGAGGTTTTAAAGGTTTCAGTTGAAGAGAGAATCCATTCAGTGTTCAGAAATTTTCCAGATTTCTAGACAGGGTGTAGAACCTGTAACCAAACCAAAGAAGACTCTTTGTCATGGAAGTTTAAAGTTAGCTTTATCTATGATCCTCCACTAAAAAACATTCCCAGTTCCTGACCTCAGTTCCCATGGCAATCTGTGGCAACTCCAAGTGCAGACTTAAAAGCTTTGTGTGCAGGCTTTAAACATGAGCGTTCAGCTATGAGATACTCTTTGTAGGGCCTGGCCTTTATTTTGTTACAACTCTCACATTCTGAATTTTCTCAACAGTTATGGGTGTGAGATCTGGACATATTGCATAAAAAAGTGAACTTACTAAATAGACATATTCTTTTTCTTTTCTTTTTCTATCTAGGGATTGTCTGAGACTTTGGTGTAGTCTTCCAGCCTGCCTCTGTGGTAAGCTTTTACAGATTTTTTTCTCTACTTAAGGAATCTCTTTCTTGTCAGAACATAATGAAAGGAGTCATGATGTGGTGCAAATGATAGTTCTTTATGTTCAATCATCTATTTTCAAGTAATTCTAGTCAATACTAGAAAGAGACTTAACAGTGGTTACCTTGCACTACCTGAGAAACACTGAAAAAATATTGAGATATGTCTTTAAACCTTACCATATAAGTAGAAACTAATGTTGTCAGTTTCTGATGGTCTCTTCTTATGAGCCCACATAATAAATACATGTAAATATAAAATTTGAAGGCACAGACATTTATGGATAGCAAGAGACATTTATGGATAACAAAATTAGCCATCTACTGAAGAGTTTTTCAAAGACATTAATTTAGAATTGAGTCATTGATTTCTTGCAAAAGGCCCTTGTGCCAGCAAGTTTGTAATAACTGGGAAGATGAAATAGCAATTATCAGGTGAATGAAATTTATATTTAGATACATTTTTTTTTTAAAAAAGCCGAACTGCTAAAAATGTGGCATTTCACCTGCACTACATAAATCAAAGCTATTGATATGTGTCTGATCTTTTATTCCCCATGAGTAAAAGTCATCAGGATAGCACTTTGCAATTCATAGTGTGGTACTCTCTAAAGAGATCTAATTGCAGAAAATCTAATATACCTCCTCCATATAAAAGGATTTTCATAGCTAATTGTAAGACACTCACTTGACCTCCTGAGATCAGTCAGTCAGTGGGGTGGTGCCTTAGTCGGCTTCAGGGGTGGTAAAATTTCCTAGCACCCAAGTTTTCTGCTATGGTAGTTTGAACTTTTCATCTGTTGGGGTACATCTGAAAAAAAAAAAAAAGTGACAGATTCTCAGGCATCAATTGTAACTTGTGTGGTCCTGCATACTCATGCAAGGCATAAGGAAACTGAAAAGAACACACATAGAAAGGTAAAGGTTCTCCTGCCTTATCTTGCAGCTTTGGAGAGCGATCCAAGCAGGGGGAAACCCTGCAAAGCATGAACTGTGTGGACGTCTGGTTACCCTGTGCATTATTTCCCTAAGATTTATAATTCTTGTGGCAGTAGACTTCACTACTCTCATAAAGGGCAAGTTACTCTGTGTAACTTGTTTTACTGCATGTTAAATACATCACCTACATCCCAAAATTACTCATCATGCAGAACTATCTAAGCATGAGGGAGATTCTAAAGAAGTGTGGAAATAATTCAATTGCCCTTGTCTGCTCTTGTATTAAGAAGTTTTTATTCAATTACTCCAAAACTTGCTTTCTTTCTTGATTAACTTTTAAGAGCAAATGGAGCAGTAGAACAGCAGTGTCATCACAAAATGTATTCAAACTTTAGGGAATGAAGATAAAGATTTGATTTTATGTAATTAACTGAAAATGCTCTGCAAATGTTCCATGGACTACAATACGGCAATGCTTTTACAGTTTAAACAGATTTTTAAATTCATCTTACTTTCTGTGAGAGGAAGAACATTATCATTCAATTTACATTCTAGCAAAGAGGAGAATGTAGTAAGGTTCAATAATGTTGTGTATTTGCTCCCAACAAAAAAATAATGTAGTTGGCTCATTGGAATGTTAACAAAAATGATTATTGCAATTGTCATTTTTAATAGGAACAGTATCCAGGTCTTTGATCTGTGACATGGAATAGAAAATATTGTTTACTTACTTTGCTAGAAAAATTAATAATGCATGTTATGGCACAGCATGTAGTACTGCAGAAAGAAATTATTTTGAGAACTGTTTTGGTCATCTGCTCAAATAGCTGTGCTTTATGTTTTGATGATCCACCTTTGTCCAGGGTCTTGTCCTTGTGCATTGTTACCTGAAAGGATTAAATCTTACTTGCTTTGCTGCTTGTATTTGTCTTGGTCTCTACTAACCTGATTTTCACAAGCACTACAAATTTATGCTGTCTCTGGATGGAGCACTCCTTTCTGCCCCTCTGCTGTCTTGTACCTGTACCCACAGTGATGCATGAAGAGAGCAGACCAGTTCTGCAGTGCGGAGAGCAGGACTCCATGGTACACTTGAGGGAAGCACTTCATCTTATATCAATAAGGTTCAGAAAAATCTGCTTTTTAAAATATAGTTCACATTCTTGCTGGGACTGCAGAACAAACAGATATCGGAGTGTTTTATTTGTAGAAAACATGTTGAGTGCCCAGAGAAATGTGTGTGTGTGTGTATGTATATATATATATATAGATAGATAGATAGATATCTATTCTCATAAACTTTATCATCTGCCTAGTGTTTTTCATCATTGTATACTATTCTTGAAACATTGGGGAAAACTTGTGCACTATTAAAAGAGAGATAAGTTCCTTGAAGGTGATCAGATGTTTGTAGCTCCATTTTTGGCAAAAAAAAGCAGGAGCAAAACCAGTTCTGTAGATCAGTTTACATCCCAAGTCCCATGTACAGAGAGGAGTTTTAGACTGAATCTTTTTTTGAGAGGAAAATATTTATACTAACATCTAGTCCTAGTCTGTCATTCCTAGTCCATTAGTTCATCTGGATCTTTACACAGAAGGGCCTCTATGGGGCACAGGATTCTGTGGTTTAAAGATAAAAATATGTTTGAAGTTAAAGAAGATGCAGCATAAAGTGTGATTGGGGAGCACTTTTACATTGATTTATAAGCAGTCTCATTCAGTAGCCAATTGTCTCCTGTGATCAGAGCTCTGAGGAACATAACTTGTATCAAACTTTGTGAGGTTCAAGTTGGGAAATATCAGCCTGGCTATGGAGCAAAGGTTTTTTAAAGCCGCTACTTCAAAAATGTATTTTATTGTGGTTATTATTTTAAAGTGATTGTGGTGAGATGATGAAAATATCCAGACAGCTCTATCAAAGAAATTATGTGTGCATTGTTAGCTCTGTGATGGAGAAATAATGCAGGTGTGGGCAGATCAAATTGTACTGAAGTCAGACTTGGCACAAAATCTTTGCACATTTCAAAGCAACAGGGAGATCATCCAAGTAAGATTTTGGGGCAGGCACAGTCAAAGCATTGGTATAATCCCATAGAGTCCATGGAATATTTGCAAAGTATTTTCTCAGTTGTTTTGCATGAAAAACAAGTGTCTCTTCAGATCCTTGAATTCCAGTATTTCTGTAACTCTTGTGTTAGCACTGCTGCTCTAGTGCTCTCAAAATATGTATAGAACAGCTTCATGACTGACAAGTGCAGAGGAAAGATGCCAGAGGCATATTTCTTGCTGCTCAAAGAAGAAATTTGTGTTTCCACATTTGAACTGTCAGACATGAGCTGTTAGGATACCTAAGAACCAGATACAGCTTCACATATCCTGTTCCTTTGTAATACTTGAACAGATCATCTAGGCCCCTAACCACTCAGACAGCTTCCAGCTACCAGGAAAAGCAACCATACATCACTGCATACATAACTATATTGGTCAGAATCACAATGTATCCTAGCCCTTAAAAGTATTACTTACTAATATAAGTATGAGAAGCTGTTGATTGGGCCACATCAGAAGTTTATTTAGATCCACAGTTCTTGGAAATACTTTGTAACTTAGTAAAGAGCCAAAATGAAGGAAGTTGAATTTCTCCAGGGCTTGTGGTTTTGTATTTTCTGTATTTTATAAATTTGAAACTAAGTTGAATACTGGGAAAAAGGAACAAATCCTACTGCTTACTTACATCTAAGCATCGCTGAGTTCTACCCAGCATCATCACGCAACCAGAATAATTTAATCTCCTAGCAAATCCTGAGGAATCACTCTTGTAATCTGTACCTATAGGTTGTAGGTCTCCTATTTCCTCTAAAGAAGTAGAATAAGGAGGGCCAGGGTCAGGAAACTTGTCAAAGTGATCAAAAAGAGAAATAATATTTCAACACTGTGAGACAAAATTAAACTTAGAATATACATGTGCCATGTGGTGGCAACTTAGTTTGGATAGAATTACTCTGATGCTAGTGAGCACTATAAAGGACTTTATCTGACCAGAAATGTTCCCCTTCGTGTTTTACAGTACCTGAGATAGCTTTGCATCTAATGTTATTGAGCTCAGAAGCACACAAAATGGTTACTGCTGTCATTACATGAGTTAGAGTGAGGCAATGATATTCTTTTTATTTCTATTGTTAGAGTACATTGTATATTAAAGGATATAGAAAAGTGTGTGTTTTTTTAATACAGTATTTCATTGATGTATCATACAGTAAAGAAAAGTCTGGTACCTAAACAGACTTTATAGAATTTGAAATCTAGCAAGCAGTCTTCCCTCATTCTCACTTTTATTTGTGTCCTATATATGTGGAGAGATTTCAGGCTAGCCTCATGCATTACTCACTGAAGAATCTTTCCAAGAAATAAATTCAATAATGAAGTAGTTGGAAGCCCTGTATATTCACACTCGTAAATGTGAAAAGTATCAGCAAAGGCCTGTTGTTATTGATTTTGTAATAAGCTGCACTAATTAACTAACTAATAGGCCAGCTGGAAGTCAAAATGGATTTTTTTTTCCTGCACAGGTTGAGAGAAGCAACATTACCACTGGAAGTATTGGAATTTTGTTTTATTTCAAAGGCATGTGCTGGGAAAATAAATGAGTCCAAAGCAATTGTGTAGCGTGGTTTTCCAAAGAGGAAATAAATTAACTGAACCACTAGAAAAAAACTTTTCTCTGCAAAAACATACATGTTTCTACCTGACTTGTTTAAATTAATTTTCTTTACTGGGAGTGCCATCCATTATTTTGATATCTTTTATGGTAAGTGAGTATCCTTGATGCAGCTACATACCAAAAGAAGGAGTTTTGCCACTTTTCATGAAAAAAACTGTTTTCAGAAATGTTAGAGACCATTTTAATGTCATTGCTTGAGAAAGTACTTCAAGAATGCTCCAAAATGAGCTTTTTCCAAGATGTCAGCTATTGAAATAATAATAATGATAATAATAATTTTGTCTAATTATATTTTAGAACACTTTTTACAAGTGTTCTTGTAGGCAAATAAGAAATATATTCGTCATATGCTCAAAGCCAGGGTGCCCCCATAAGTACAAACATTGGAACATTTCTCACATAGAGAAATTCACAGGTTACTTCCAAGTAAGATTAATTGGACTGATTTCAACTTGGCTGGTTTCTCTTGGATAGACAAATAAGACACAAAAATTGCTGTAGTTTGTTTGCTTCTTTTTACTGAAATTTCTAATAGAAAACTCTAGTACTCTGAAGCACAGGTACTGAACCTCCATTACTTTGTAAGTCTATAGTTTACAAGGTATTTTGGAAAAGTAACAAGAAATTACATGATTGTTTTGTATTGTGGTATGCATTTCTATATCATTCTGGAGACTGCAGCAAAATTTTAAATGTTTCTTTATCACTGTTTAGGTGTTTCAGTTCGTGAGTTTTGAGATGTCAGAACCACCATGGTCATCTTGTTCTGACTTCCTTTGCACAGAAGCTATAGAAATTCTGTGAGTGATATCTGATTGGAAGACGCACAGTCTTCAGCAGTCATTGGTCCTAGATAAAAAATCCCAAGCCTCGAATCTCTTACTTTTAGTGATAAGCAATGTTTATTAAGTTATACCAATGGCTAATTTCACTCCCTCTTATAAAGATGGCAAAAATTTATTTATTTAATTTATTAACCTTTAGTCTACAACTTGTACACATGTCATTATATCTTAATTTGAGAAACAGAGGAGATAGATTTAAAAATCTGCTTTCTTTGTGTTTTATATCCAGGTTATATGCTTCTTTGCAATGTACTACATTGAATTAACTTCTTAACTTCTCTATAAATCAAAAATTAGGATTCTTTGAATGTTCATGGAAGTTTATATTTTTTTTCCAATTTCTTGATATTCTTCCTAAAATCTGAAGGTCATACCTGTATATAATGCTCTAATAGTGTTCATATCACTAGCACAGTGTACAAAGAGATCATGTAACCTGTCTTGTTCTGCCATGGCCTACACGATAATAATAATCTCAGGATGCAAACTCTTTGTGCCACAGCCCTGCAAGTTGTATGATGTGATGTCTTCAGAAGTGAAGAGTTGTGCCTCATAAACCCACTTCCTGCTTCTCAGAAAATTCATTTATATTCAGGAACCTGTGTTAGTGGACATGAGTATATTTCCTGCTTCCGAGACACTTGGATGAATCCTTCAAAATGCCCTGAGCCCTCCTCAAGTTCCTAAAAAAGGTGAGAGCAACAATTACAGGCAAGTAGCTGATCTTATGGAAACAATAGGCTTCCTGTTAGCACAGTGCAGAGATCCTCCAAGCTAGCTGGTGTTTTGTGCTTCAGGCCCAACTCTATGAGTTTTGTCTCCACCTAAATCAACAAAAAGCTCAGTGGAAAAATTATCTGCTGCTGCGCCATGCACTGAAATGATGCTGTACTTCCAGAGCAGGGCATTCACCTCCAGGCACATTGTTGGGTTTTTTTTTTGGTTTGGTTTTTATTTTTTTTTTGTTTTGTTTTTTTTTTGTTTGTTCTTTAAAAACTTTATTTGAAATTGAAATAGTATAGCCACATCATAAGATGTAATCCATATGTAATCCAAAGGGTAGTGAGCTGAATAAGAGAATTTCAGAAAGTCTCTAAACCTGCATTTTGTTTTCTTAATAAATGTGGTTTTGTGGACCTCAAAGTTTTTTTTTTATAATCCCGATTATTACGCCTCAGCAAAATTTAGATGACTGCAAAAAGAATTCAGTCTTTTAAGCATGTTTCATAGATTGATACACTGACTTTGCATCTAATAGCATGCAATTAATTTAATGAATTTAATGTGCTCAGAAAATGTTTCTGACTGTGCTTAAGTTTTATGCTGTTGGCACACTTTCAGAGAGTGAGGGTGCCTGTTGCTATGTTAGACTTTGCAATTACTCACCCCATAGCAAGCAAAAAACCTCCCACCGATGATGATGATGATGATGTATCTGTAATACTTTGTTGTTTTATTTTGGCTGGTGACTGTCATTTTTATATCTACTTTGCTTCCATTTGACCATACTCCCAAGTGTGGTGAAATCTGGTTACACTTTCCTACTGCATGACAGAAGAATATGAAATATATGTCAACAGTTAAATATGAAGTGAAGAAAAATGTTTAATTGTTTTACCGGTCAAGACTCTGCATCATATTGTTTGCTTTTATTCCTACCATTATTGTAAACTCTGTTGGCTTTCTGCTTTGGGGATGACAAGGTAATAAGATGCAAGCATTGACTTTTGCCTACCAAAATCTCCTGTATTGAAGTCTGGACAATGTATCACCAAAAGTGATGTAACTGATAATGAAGGAACAGGGAAAATATGCCTTCTCTGGCAGAGGTTAATTGAATTTGTCCTTTCTGCTTTGCTCTATCTAGTTCTCAGTTTTGTGTTTCCTTCCTTTTTCCCGAGAAGGTAGGAGTCTTTGTGGGCAGGCTGCAGTGCCATTCTTTATCATTTTTCAGAATGCATTTTCATTTCACACGTTAAGTCCATCCTATGTGGTCTTTGTGTCCTGCAAGGGTGTAGAATGTTGTCAAGCATTTCTGCATGCTTCATATTTCTTGAGAGCTGATTTCTTCTGTATGAACTCAATTGTAGGCTTTATTGATCCTAATATTTTATCATCATTAATTCAGCTGGAAAATATTAAGAAAGAATGAAAATGGCATTATAGGCAGAGCAATGCAACTTATCAGGTTTATAGTAAACTTCTTTTCCAGAAAGTACTTTCAACTAATTTTTTCAGGATTTTTAATTTTTTTTTTATTTATCTTTTTCTTTTCTTTGATAATAAGAATCTCATAGCTTGACTCATGAATGTTTTCTCTCTGTGGGAAAACATTCATTACTACACAGGAGTTTAATTTGGCTTGGTTTACAATATTTTATGATTCCACTGACCAGAAAATTGGTATACCTACATCTTAGACATGTTTTCACAGATATTTAACACCACAGGTGTGTCAATCACTTTTTTTCTCTCAGTTTAGATGTGTGTTATTGCTGTACTTATTTTCATCATGTGTATAAGCTCAAAACCCCTCAGTAGTGCCTCTGAGTAGGTAAAGCAAACCTTCTAAGGTTAAAGTGAAAACCCACCAACTTCTTGTGAAACAAGACTATAGTGAACTGTCAAACTGGATCTTGCAGTCCTTTACTTAAAGATAAACTGGTTGTAATTGTTATAGGTATATTGTCTTTAAAAAACACTTGATATCAGTTTTACTCTTCTGAAAACAAGGATGCTGAAGGTGCTAAGACTTTTTGAATGAGAGCTTGCACCAAATGCCTGTTTGCACGATGCTCAGTTCTCACAGCACCAGCACACTTTACTGACATGACCCTGGCAATAACCTCACCATGTATGGTATCAATCATTCACCATAGACAGTTTTTAGCAGAAGGGTGAAATGAAACACTGACCCAACTTCTAGTTGCATAAAATCTGAGACAATTCAGAGTTTCCTTGCCTTCTATCCTTCCTTTCACATGCAAAGTTTATATTTGTTCACAGTTCATACTAGATAAGTACTACAATAAAAACTGTGAATGTCTTTAGTCTTTGTTTTAGTATGTCAAGTAAAGGTTTACAGACCCTGCTGAGTGGTGATAGAATGAAAGATAGATCATTAATGTTGTTAATAATATATAACTTGTCATATTTGCTTTATAAAGTTCAGCCAGTTTTGATCTGTCTTTTTGCTTTCCTGTGTCAGCTCTGACATAGTTCTGCATTCTTATGTCACTTTTCATTTTGTTATTCAGCAGGGGTATAATTTATAATTAAAAAGCCCCCCAGTATTGATTCACTGAATTATTGATCTGTTCACCAAATAGTTCAAATGAAGTCATTACCCTATTGACCTCTGCATTTGCTATTTGCTTGCTTTCATTTTACCAGTCTGGATACTGCAGAGTTTTATTTTTAAGAGGTGTGAAAACAATAGGATTTGCAAATTGTAAGCATGCTGTGATTCTTTATGCTTTTTAAAGACTTCTCATTTAAGCATTTAAGATTTTTTTTCTCCCTCCAGGACAGCTATGTTGGAAGAGATTGTTGATTTTGTACAAGTGATGTAGTATCAAAGCCCTCCTAGGGATTAGTATCACACCAACTCTGTATGGCTGTTCAGCTCCTCTGTAGCAAACATTTACATTTTCTTTTCATATTCGTAAGGTTTACAAAGATTTTTTTTCTTGTTTCTATTGGTAGAAAGGTAATGAGGTAAATAATTCTATATACTCCTTAACAAGGTAAAAAACTTTTTTCTTTCCTAAAGTAGAAACAAATATACTTCTTTAGTCTTCACTCATGTTTCTCCATCAGAAATGACCACAAGTCTGAGTTCCCAGTTTTGCCTGTTAGTCTTGGAAGAACATAAATTTTTTCAGATGAAACTGCATGATAACCTGCAGTTTCTGAGCAAGCCCCTTTAGAACACCACGAGTCACTAATTGCTCTGCAAATATAGATCAGAATGAGCCAAAACGTAGATTTAATTCAGACTTTCTGTCTAAAATAAGGATCAAAAAGGTATCTATTTATTTGACAGCAGTTTTAAAATAATGTCTAGTTCTTTGTAAAAAATGGAGTAATTTTTAAAACCGATGTGTTTAATTGGGACTTTTGCTTGCTTGCTAATATTTTTTTAAATGTGAATACTGTACTTTTCCTCTTCTATTTTTTTTGGAAGTTATCTCAACTTCAGTTGCTGTAGTAAAATCTGTGAAAGAAATACAAATGAGAAATCACCAAAAAACCGTATCTCTCTATGTGGAAAGATGTCAGATACTTTCTGAACTTTTATTACTTCTTCTTGTCCATTTCACAGGGAAAAAATGATTTGACAAACCACTCCATCATATTTGTGTCAGTGCCTGGAGTTAGATACACACTGTTATTGTGTATCTGAAAATGCCAATACATCTACAAGTTCTAGAGAGAATCAGAAAAGATGGATGTAAAATTCTGAGGACCTTAGAGCATCCTGTTGTTCTTGTCAGGTTGTTTCAGCAGGAATTTTGATACCAGGAAATTATCAAGAGCCTTATATATATGGTTTTTAGCCCAGTATTAATGCAGTCCTGGGAGAGTTGGATGTAACATGATCATCTGTAAGGAGATGATAATTTTAATACTTTTCCTCACTACAATAAAAACATAAACAACTCATAAGTCTTTCCATTGGGCTAGTATGTCGGTGATCTTGGATATCACTTTGTAATTTGTAATGAAAGTGTCATTTGCCTTAAATCCTATGTAAAGATTTGGCATTTCCTGGTGATTTATTAACATACATGGGAGAGAACATGTGGATGTTTCATTTACTTTCTGTTCTCTTAGGTAAGTAGTGTATATTTGTATAATTTTGTAGTGTAATTGACTAAAAAAGGGTTGTTTTTTATTTATAGCTCTGTTAGTCAAAGAACAGTCAGTGTTGTATTTTTAATTTTTTAAGAATTATTTTTAAATTTAAGACTTCCTGTATCAGCATGATAAATCTGTAAGTGATTTGTGCTTGGGTATATGAACTGAGGAGAGAAGGGCTTGGCATTTTCAGAGGTGATTTGTAGTCTGGAGTTGAATATGGTCAGTAAACAAATCTAAGTCTCTGCATTGTCTGAAGTCCTGATGAGACCACAGGAGTAATGTGCAAAGTTAATGCAGGGCCAACTTAAAATTTCAGATAAAGCACAGTGGGGGAACTGTGGCTCAATTTGATTATAATTGGGGATGAGAACCCAGCAGGTTTCTCTGTGATTTGAAAGGGCCAGATAAGAAAGTACAGAAAAAAAAAAATCATTGCTGATCATTGTACCAGTTGCCTGTGGGTGAGAAACAGCACTGAGCATACAGAACTCTCCACAGATTAATCCTTTCCCCTTGATCATGTACTCTATTCAAGTGCAAGGTGAAAATATATCCTCTGTACAATTTTTTGGCTTCTTTTTTTTGTACAGATAGCTTGAAATGCTGAAAAGGAGTGATCTGGTTTCAATTAAGGTAGAGTTAATTTCTTCTCAGTAGCTGTTGAAGTGTCGTGTTTTGGATTCAGAATGAGAATGTTGATAACACACTGGTGTTTTGATTTTTTTTGTTAAATCATGTTTGTCCTAAATCAAGGACTTTTTTTCCTTGTCTCATGCTCTGCCAGTGAGGATGCATACAAAAAACCCCCCAAAAAAAATCCCAAGAAACCCCAAAAAACCAACCAACGACAACAAAAAAACCACCCTGAAGAAAACCTCTGGGAGGGTTATAGCTGGGACATATTACCTGAACTGATCAATGGGATATTTCCCACCACAAAATGTCATATCTGCTATATAAACCAGGGAGTTACCTGGAAGGAGGAGCCAGTCTGGACTCGGGAAGAGGCAGTCTGGCATCAGTCAGAGGGTGGTGAGCAATTACTTTGTGCATAATTTGGATTTTTTTATACATCATCATCATTATTATTATTATTATTTGCCATTATTATTGTATTTTGCATTATTTTCAATTATTACTCTGTTCTAATCTCAACATACAAGTTTTACTTTGACTCTCCTCCCCATTCCACCAGAGTGTGGGGAAGAGCTTGAGTGAATGGCTGCATGTTTCATCTCCAGCTGGGTTTAAATCATGAGAGGGAGAAGCATTTTTCTCAGTGCCACAGCTGTTGAAACATAACTTGATTGTCTATGCTGAAAGCCAGAAACCTGCTTGCCTTTCAGCTTCTGCAAGGAATCTGTCTTGTGAGTTCTGTGTTTTGGCAAACTTTTCTGCCTTTAACAATGCATTATCAGGTGAGATCTCATTTTCTACTTAAATACTTTCAGATGTGTTTGACAGTGGAAGCAGTTTATAGTACTTATTATGTGCATGAATTATACCTTTATCTGTACCTAGAAATCTAGATGCTTCTTTAATTAAAGTTTCTGTCAGGCTTGGAGCCAAGATTTGATTTGTATGATTGGTCTGCATCTTAGATGAATATCCTTCATGCCATGCAGTTGATTGTACTGGCATGAGTTGCTTTCAATCTATTCTTTATATTCTATAATTAATTAAGTATCCATAGGTTCAAAGAGTAGCTCTACTTACCTGGAATATACCACATTCAACCAGGTTCATACTCACCTGCTTCAGTGCAGATGCATGAATCTGAACAGTCCTTGCTTTGGTTTGAAATGATTTATGTAGAGAGCTTGGTCTAAGCAGAAAGTTCCACAGAACATTATGCTTTTTCTTCCTTTTTAATTTTGCAATTGAAAAAACTGTGTTCAAGAAAGTTGTGTATCTCTAAGTACTGCTGTGCCACAATTGTAATTGTCAGTGGTCAGTAGCAGTTTTCCTTGGTTCAGTTTTGTTGTCACAGATATGCTGACAAAAGCATTTGGTTATGTAAAAAGCAGTGATGAAAGAAAATAATGGGGTATATTCAAATCACCAATGTGGTTAAGTTAGGCAGCTCTCCCTATCCTTCCTGCACCACTGGGGCTTGTTCTTCATTTCTCCAGATGTTCAGGATAGGAGATTCCCTTTTTTTTCTCTGAATTGCACAAAACAATAGCCTTCTTTTCTCCAGGGTCTACAATCTAGATCTAGGGAGACTATTATATTAGCTTCAGCCTAAGATAGATTGTTCAGATTAGAATGTGTGAATATTCATCATGTCAATGTGTAAATTTCTCTTACTTTCTGTTTCAGTGCCTAGAAATCGGAAGACTTTAAAAGGGGAATCAACATGTTACTCAACTATGGAAGGTAATGACCTATAAAATTACACATAAAAATATTTGTTCTTGGTAGGATACTTTTGGTTGACTTTGGGATATTTTCTTGCTCCTCTGTGAGGTGTTGAAATGCAAGGATTGTTTTTATTTTTTATATTTCATTCACCTTGAGTGACTGCTCATGTAATTAAACAGAATGAAATCCTGTGTCTGATTACATTTTGAGAATCACTTTTCATTTGGAAAATAATACTGCATTGGTTTACTCTGAGATAAACGCAAGATTAAATCCTAACAGGTGTTTCCTTGGGGGGGAAAGTTTTGCAGCCCTGTTGAGTCCTCAGGTTATACAGACCACTCTGTATTTCTCAGGCAGAAATAATATTTTCTTTTGCACAGTAGAGGAAATCAAGTTTTTCAAACTCTCAAGTCTGTTCTAGTGTTTTAACTACTGATCAGTGCTTTCTTTCAAAATATTTCTTTGGATTGAACAGAGTTCAGGTGTAGATGTAGTTTTTTATGTTGAGATGTCTAAACTACCTGACAATTTAGAAATTTTTATTTTATTATCATCCAGTTATTAAGACAATCCCCAGTCTTGGTCAAAATATAGGCAGTACAGGGGTTAAAACATTTAAAATAAATTATTGCGTGGGAATTAGATTAGATTCCATGTCAGAAGATTTGTTATTACACTTACATATTAAATGGCATTTTATTTAGAAAGCAGTAGAAATTTCATTGGAATCCAACACCAGTGGCACAAACAATTAACAAGCATTCTTTTTATTCCTGTGATTTACTTCTTGTGTGTTTATCCAAAATTGTGAAACTTCCTAGGAAAATATTTCTGAGCAGAAGAGGGTTTTATATGTGCTTGTGTATATGTGTTGAGAGGAACGAGAAGAAGCTGGGGAAGGGGAGACAAGTGAAAATAGATGAGAGCATCAGTATGGCTAGGGAGTGCTAAAGGATCTCATATCCATTTTTGCTCTGTAAATGCTACCCTAGACATTGTAAAAAGCTGCTCTATCTGCACATACCTCAGCAAATGGTTCCTTGAAATCCACTGTCCTTTGCAACTCTGCCTCGTTTGTAAGCTCCTATCATTTATCATGGGAGCAGCTGTCATGGCAGGGCTATAGGCTGAGACAACCTGAGAACCAAATGCTGCTGTTGTGTGCTTCTGTGAAATTTAGCTTATATTGTTGGTATCTGATCAGGATGGAATCCATTCAGCATGGAAAATAGTCTTAACAGGAAGAACTTGCTGGGAAAGGATAAACAATATATTTGTAAAACAAAGTGAAATGGATTCAGCAAATCAAGATTGTGTAGGAATTGGTGAAGGCCAGTAAGTCTGAGAGGAACTGAAGTTGCAGAGGAATTGCCATCTACAGTCCCTAGGTTTTACTGGAAAAGTCATCCTGATGTATGAAAGGCAGTAAAGTCAGCAATTTTTGCTTTGCAAAAAACAAGATACTTTTAAAAATTATGCCTATCTAAGACCCATCTTAGAAAAATGTAATTCCTAGATTATAGACAAGGGTGTACTTTTGTTGTTGGTTACGTATGAGAGGAACCTAAAACTTTTTAGACTGCCTCAGAATCACAGCCTCCCTGAAAGCAGACAAGTTTGTCTGACAAACACTTTCGGTGTCAGTTTTTTGCTAGTTGATTCAGGAGAAGTTATCACATCTAGATTCAAATACTTTTTCTTAAATAAAAAGAATCAGCATAATAAATTAAGTTCTCCCCTGTTACAAGGCAAGTGTGTCTTTCTCCCTTCATGCTGTTACATATCTTATTTCCTCTTTGTAATTTGTTTGAGTTAACACTAGCAAAAGTACAGTGGGAAGCCAAAAAACCCACAAGGAATAATATTTATTTTGCAGAGCTTCACTGATTCAAATAGAATGAAATCTGTGCTATCCTTGTTTTCTGGATGCGTGCATTTTAAGTTCACCATAAATTAGTTGTTTTAAAACCAATGAGATATTTTAGGTTACTGATATGCAGCCAGTGTCATAAAAGATGAACAGTGAGAGGGGTCAGGGGTTTAGGGGTTTTCTCCAATTCATCTCACAAGAGCTGGGAAACAGTCTAGAGTGATGTAATTGCACACAATATTTTGATTGAGGTCCTTTTTCATACAAACTCTTAAAAGCCATAAAAGCTGGAGGTAGTAACTAGGCCTGCTACTTTGACTAAAATGAAGAAATTGTCATTAGCTAAAAGTTATGTTTTGTGGAAAAAAATAGAATATAGGAGAAAGAATAGAAGATATAAATCTAGCATATGAGGTTTTGGTCATGTAATGGCTAGAACTAGTCCAAGAGCTGGCAGTGAATAGGGTAGAAGTGAAGTAAATCAAAGAAGATGGCTGAAGTTACTACATTTGCAGTTATTTATAACCCTAGAAAATGGAAAACCTAAAAACTTGGCTGGAAACCTAGATGTATAGCTTAAGTGTTTAGTGTGATGTACCTCACCTCTGAAATAAATGTTTAGCAGCTGATATTGTAGAATAAAATAATTCATGTGGGAAAAATATTTGCAACTTTTCCGTGCCCAGGCTCTTAGTGAACTCTTGTCATATTAAAACTTGCTGTTAGTTGTGTGCAACAACATATTTGTATTCATTGCTGTATTTCCTTGCTACAGGGAAACTGGTTATTAAACTAAAAAAAATGAAATGTGCTCTACTAAGCATCAAATATTTCACTTAACTAATACTGGAAAGTTATATATTTTCTAATATTTATTATTAAATATAAAACTTGTACCTTTATAACAATTTTTTTTGCTTTAAAGAATAGGTTCAAGAATATCTTTCTATGCACATGGGACTGGTAGTTTTAAAGCATAGTAAGCCAATAGTATTACAAACTCCTTAAATGAATCTTCCATACTTCTGTCACCTGAGTGTGGTCAGTTGCGGGGTGCTCAGTGGGAAAGAAAATTTTACCTTGAACCCATCTTTGCAAAGCCCTTAATTTTTCTGACTGTATTATCTCTCTGCAGGTAAAAATCTTTATTTATATTCATCATAAAGTAGAAAAACATGATTTTGTAAATCTGAAAGGCTTATAAACTGAATGTCTAACTATACTTGTTCATCACGAATTTTGAATGATTCAAGAGGGCAAGCGATCATTCTCTACTGGCTTTAGTTTGCAGTGTGGTCTTACCGACATCTAAAGTTTCCTATCTAGTAAGCACAGACTCCACATTCAGTAGGGGTTTGGAAGAAAAGACTCATTTGAACTGCCATCCTCCTTGACCAGCTGAGTTCTGGAGGGATGGAAAATGAGAAAATAATTTATGCAACCAGACTTTTCTATTTGACTTTAACAGCTCTACTGTGGTAGAGGAAACTGGATAAGGCTCTTTTATCATCATTAATAGTAATAGCTCATCCTTCAGAGAAGATGGCTACAATCTAAGCCATCTGTATCTTTTCACATTGCCAAGAGAAGCCAAGTCCTAAACCGAGGAGGGCATATGCTCAGGAATCTCACAGGGAGAAAATCATCTGCCATGAAGTCAGTGGTGCAACTGTGAGCTTCTCCTAAATGCTATTACCTACTGATAATTACTAATTTGAATGAGCTGTCAGAGACCAAGGGGAGAGGAGACCAATATATGAGAAAAGATTTGTTAGGAAATAATGTCTCTGATTGTTCTGTTCTGTCTTTCACCATAAAACTGACAAGAAAGGTGTATGTTAAGATGAAAGTCTACTGAGTATTTAGGAGGTGATTCAGTTTTGCTCTGATTTGCTCTGGTGAGATCCCACCTGGATCTTCTCTGATCATCCAGCTCTGGGGTCCCCAGCTTAGGAAGGACACTGACCTGTTGGAGCAAGTCCAGAGGAAGGCCAACAAGACAATTAGAGGGATGAAGTACCACTCCTATGAGGAAAGGCTAAGGCAATTTAGGTTTTCAGCCTAGAAAAGAGGTGGCTTCAGAGTGACCTTATTGCAGTCTTCTAGTACCTGAAGGGAGCCTACAAGAAAGACAATTTACAAGGGCCTGTAGAGACAGGACTAGGGGAAATGGCTTCAAACTGAAAAATAGAAGGTTTACATTAGATATTAGGAAGAAATTCTTTAGTGTGAGGGTGTTGAGGCTCTGGAACAGTTCGTTCAGAGAAGATATGGAAGTGTTCAACACCAGGTTGAATGGGCCCCTGGGCAACCTGGTTAAGTGAAAGATGTCCCTGTGCACTGCAAAGGGGTTAGAACTACATAATCTTTAAGGTACCTTCCAACCCAAGTCATTCTGTGATTTATGAGCTATTTGTAAAAACATCCTAGCCATATATGAAACAGACACAGTGGTTTCTATAGTTCTAAATATATAAACTGCTTGGATATGGTTTTTCTTTGTTCTTATGTCAGAAAGATATGGTCCTCTGTGATGCAAAAAATTAAAAGAGGGTAAAGAAAGGGCTTTCAAAGAAGTCAGTAGACCACTGTGATCTGCACTAATACTGTTGGTGGAAGCTATGGCAGTGGAGAAGACAGGTATGACTTCTCAGTGGCAATACCTTGCCACATGTACTGGTGATGACACCTTTGCAGATGGTACTGATGGAGGAGGTTTCTCATGCTTCCATAAAGATGGAGTACACTATCCTACATCTAGTAGAGTTACCTCTAGTGGTTTAGTTTAAAGCATTAGATTTGTGGCAGCATGAGATTCTGTTTTGCCTAATTTTCCTTGCTGAGAAGACAGATGAATCTGAGTTCAGAATTGTGCTGCAGCTGGTGCACACTGCTAAATAAGACATCCCTGGACTCTCTGCAGGACATCACATGCACTGTAATCTTGTATTTTGCCTTCATCAGGCCTGGGCTGAATACTTTCCTTTCAATAACCTGCTGGGCCCTGGGACTGCATACCATTATTACTGTGTGTGTGCATGCATGTGTAGATATGAAAGTACCACTGAGGCATTCCTTTTATGACTTGTTATAACTAGAAATGGAACTCAGGACAAAAGTCCTGGTTCAACTGTAGCAATTTTTAGTTCAAGGCAATAATATAGATGCTCTTTATTGCAGGATATTAGGCTTAGGTCATTGCTTTTAGCATTACCTGTGCACTTCTGGGTATTTTCAAATTTGTCACAGACAATAGAATATTTCCTTTTCTTCCACTGATGTTGCTCTGCAAAATTTTTACCCAGGATAACAGAATAAGAATAAAATGGGAAGATGTTTTGTCACTGCTCTTAGTGAAATTTTTGAGGGCTTTTGCAGTCATTCTGAAAAATTTGGAATAACAGCCCTTTGGGATGCTTGGCCAAAGGTTGAAATTCATTGAAATATGGGGCATTCTTATACAGCTCAAAAATGTTACCTACTGCTACAAGGAAGACATGCATGTGAGAAAATTTTTTATTGGCTCTTTTCCTAGAATCCTATTTCTGCTTTAAAGTCCTGGTAGTGATTTGGATCTATATTATGCCCGGCTGAGACTTTTAAGTCTGTAACTTGGTACATAAGGTATTAGATATATTTATAATCTTAAAAGTCCTACTTATATATTAATACAAAAACTTGATGTACCAATAGCAAATAATGATACTAAAGTATCATATGGTTTCCAAGGGGAGGTGAGAGCAATGTTTTTGATGATGTCTAAATGGAAATAGTACCAAATACTTGTGAGAATATTGTTGTAGAAGCTATAAGAAAGCACCTCTTCACTTGAACTGTTATGTGTAGTCTCTGTCCTATAAATATACATTTTATTTACACTATATTCTTTGTAATAAGAAAGCAGGAAACTTAACAAATTTTACATCTTCGGATTTGATATTATTTTCAGTTCAATTTGAAATGCATTAAAAAGACAAAATTTGTCGCAGAAAATTCCCTTTTAATTCTGACACAAAGTGAAGGAGTGTAATTCTAGTCTCACAGCTCTTTATTGTCTTTAGTGGATAAAAGGGAAGTGGAATCTATACCATATTTGAAACATGCATATATAAATACACATATATATTTTTATATATAAAAATATATATATTTATATATACACATATATAAATGCATGAAATTGCAGAAGATAGAAGCCAGCTTCACTCAGAAATTGTTGCTAAAGGAGTGGGATGAAATGCACTTACAAGTATTATGCTTGATCAAACAATTAAATGTCACAGTTTAGATGCAGGAAAACAGATATGCAAGGTGTAAAATGTAAACAAGTTTGTGAATATATTTTCTGTGAAGAAACCACAAAAAAAATTCTCCCCAAATAAACAGCTTAATTTTTACTAAATAAGTACCACTAGTACTTATTTAGCAGTAATTCTATCTCCTACCCTGCTTCTTCCTGCAAGCATTTCCTTCAATTTCTACCAAAAGTTATTAATTTTCCAACCTTTATCTCCTTAAGCAAATGGGGAGGAAAGGAACTAAGCTAGTAGACAAAAAATACTATTGCTCATAAGGCTCTGTTTTTAGGTGGATTTTCTGTTGGAATACCCAGTGTTTGTCAACTTCTTAGGCTACAAAACATGTCGCAAGAGCCATTTTTTCTCTTCATGTGTCCTGGCCAGCTTTAAATTATCTATCTGGCAACTAAAAATTTATCTATCTAACTTAGAGAATGTACTGTCTCCAAATAATTTTATTGAGGTTTTACTTTCATTATGTCCAGTGAATGAAATACTTTTGACAGATATTAGGGAGTTACCCAATGATTGGTTTGCACCCACATGAAAACAAAAAGCCATTTCCTAATGGTATGAATCCAATTCAACTTCCAAAAAAAGTATTTATAATTTCAGCTCTGGTAACTCTCTCTCTGGCATGACTAGAAGGAAATAAATGAGTGTCCTTAATTTAAATTTATTTTAAAGCAATCTTCAGTGTATATCATGTAATTGCCCTAGTTGGACAATCCACCTCAAACTAAGAAAGAGTTCACTTCTCAGATGAAGGTTAGAACATGAGAAATGTCACCCCATAAAATATTAGGAGCCTTCGTGTGGGAAAACTGGAGAATAAGCAAGTAAAGTTCCTAAGCCAGAGGCACAACAATAATTCTTAATAAAAAAAAGGACCAAATAGAATAGTTAAAACAATTTATGATACAATTGTCTATAAAAGAGCCATTAAATCTGAACAAAAAAAAAGCTCAGCTCAGAAGCCTGGGTTTACCCTAATAGAAGCACTAAATAATGACCTCCTCCACTGAAAAAAAAAAAAGTGAACTTTTGGAAAAAGACTAGTATTAAAATGTTATATTGCAAATGCAAATACCTTTGATTTATGCCTTAATAGTGGTATGTCAGACATAAACCATGACAAATGACATTATCGGGAAAACAAAACAGATCATTAACAGGATAGTAACTTTGCCTTGTAAAGGACACTGGCAGTCTCTGGTACTGCTTGAACTCCAGCTGACATTGCTGCAGGAACTATTGAAACGTTTTATGCTCAGTATCATCTCTGTTACTAGAAGGAGATGTTGGTAGTCAAGGCAATTCCCCTGCTTAGCCACCCATAAGAACATTTCCTATCCCTTTGAGCCATGTATTTTACATATGATCTGATGAAGATTTTTTAAACTAGTTTCTGTCTTCTGCTTTTAAACATAGATTTATGAATTGTAGCCTCTGAAGGATAGGATCATACTGCCATGCCACAAAGAGCCCAGTTATTTTTGTTGATTCAATTCAAATATCATGAAAAACTCATTAAATTCTGGAAGGACAAATTTTACTTAAGATTTTCAAGCACAAGCTAAAAATTTTAAATCCCCAGCTGATTAAACTTCTTGTGAGTTTAACTAAGTCCTTAACTCAGTTTTTTTTTGGTATTGTTTTTTTGGTAATACCGATACTTTCCTGTGATCAGGTTCCTTGTATTGAGTAAGGATGAGATCTGGTTCTTCATGATAGAGGAAAAAAAAGCAGTAAGACTGAAGAAGATTTGCTTCATTCATCTATTTATTTAAGTATAAACATGGGAAATATAGTGACTTCTACATTTCTTCAGTATGGAATAAGAGTTTTACTTAAATCTGAATGTAGGAGAAAAAATTGTATGGTTTATTTGGTTTTCAGTGTTTCAGCTGAGACACCAGAAAGCAGTAGCTGCTGTAATATCAATTTCTACTTTGTTCAGTCTTATGTGACATTATTGACAACTTTATGTAGATGGTCCTGTATTCATAACAATGATAGAATCATTCAGAGTTTTACTTTAATTAATTGTATTAATTGGCTGATATCAAAATACCTTCTCTGCAAGATACTTATTACTGTCAATCCCTGAACTGAAGCACTGAAGTCTAGGATACCAAACATATATAACTCTTTCAGGATTTATCAAAAAGGCATTTAGTGAAATATGAATCTCAAAATGCTAAATGTATCAGTGGGCCAGAACAAATGGGATGGGCAAGAAAATGAAGGAGAAGCCAAATTTTGTGGGGAATCATTGCCTCTTGAAAGAAAGAAAAAAAGTGGTGTCAAAATTCAAGTATACAAGGACTGGCTTTTGAACGCGTCTCTTTTTAATTTTTGTGGTTTTTTCCCCCCACTGCTTCAATGATATGCAAAGACATCACAGATTTTCAAATAAACCAGCAAATATTCCTCAAGAGATAGTTTTCAAGCACTGTGGACGTCAGCTAGGATTAATGGTCTAGAAAGCAGCCTGCCCCTCTAGTAACTCTCTCCACTGATATAACCTCTCTGGAATTAATTTTTTATGGTCAGATTAGAAAGATTAAAATAAAACAGAGCTGAGTGTTGAGTGGTGTAATCGTTGTAATATAAAAGAGAAAATTCGAGCCCTTTCGTTTCCCTAAACCACCTATGCGAACACAGTTTTGATGGCAAATATGATAGAAGCATTCTGTCCTTTTTGTAAAAGAATTCTGTCCTCCTGATGTAGAGCCTCAGTTCATCTGAGGCAGCTCCCAGACCTTTACTGAAAGGATTACCTCTTTGAATTTGCAATCTCTTTTAGAGATGGACTGGTTGTTACACAGCTGGCACTGTTATTGCACAGCCCCATTTTGGTAATCTGTAATAGCCATCTGTGCACTCTCAAAACCCTTCCAGATAAAACTCAAGCATTTCTACAGTCCAAAGGTGTATACTTATGTTTCAGGGTGGATTTAGGATGAGTATTTATTGGGAACATAAAATTATGCTATGAGGAGAATATTGCCTTTAGAGGAATTGTTTCTATGTGTTGAAAAAAAGATCCAGACCTTTGCATTGACCAATTTGCTCATTTTTTGTCCAAAAAATTTTATTTTGAACTGCTAAAAATCAGCAAATTCTTACATTGTAATGGTTTCCTAAGCCTCTTAAAAGAAGAGGCTTTATCATTTCTTATGGACTAAGACAATTCACTGGATAGTTAACTGAGCTTCAAAATATATCATTTTTAGAAGGAAAAGGAAAGTTTGATTCTCTGTCTTTTATAAACCTTTTCCTAAATGGAGAGTGGGGCATATAATTGATAGCTATTTACTACAAGCAATTTAGCTTATTTTCATTCAAATATAAAAGATTAATCAGCAATGAGTACTGAACTTATTGTTTTGGGCTTTTTTTTTTTCATTTAGCCATTATTTTTTTCCGAAAATAAAAGGAATTTTAACGTTAAAGAGGAAAAAAAGGAACACATTTTCACAATTCTATCAAGCTTTGTGTATTTTGCCCACAGGTGAACTTTTTACTGTACAAAGTTCAATTGTTCTTTTGTTTTGTTTGCAGGATAAAACTGATAAAATGGTATAAAACAGAGTTAGAGATGCTTGCTTCTTGTCACTGGCTAAACATTTGGGATAGAGGACCCTGGTGTGCTATTGGAACTTAGATTCTTTTAAACACCAAAAGGCAGTGGAAATTCCATTGGAGATTTAATTTTAAGCAGTTGCTGATCCCAGTTCTACCTAAATTATGACTTTACTTGGAGACCAAGATCTGCTTTTGTTGCTCAGATCAGTGGGTAAATCTAAAACTATGTTCTCACTGAAAGCTGTCAAAGCCAATAAAATGTTTTTCAGAGCATTTTTCTGCAGTGGATGATGATATCAAGCTTTGTACAAGCAGCTTCCTTCAGGGGAAGACAGTAAAAGGAGAGGGGAATTGTCCTTGCCCCTTTCCTGTGTTTTACTACCTCTTTGTCTCAGGTTATTCCAGCACCACAGGAGATTCTGCAGGGTGAGAACAGGATGATGAGGGAAATATGAGGTGTCTTAGATCCTTCTACCCTTGCTCACAAAGGAGGAATTTGGGGTTTTTTCCTCCGGGCAGGTAGATGTGTTGTTACCTGCTGAAGTCTGCTTTCAGTGTGCTCTTTTCTGCATCTTTAACAAGAATAGCAGGCCTTGAAGAAGTCTTTCCACATGCTATGCAGAGCAAACAACCAGTCTATTCGAATCTGAGTGGTGGCTTATTTTTAAGTATCATTTGATTTCCAGAAATTCAGTAGTTCAGAAGTAAAATATCTGGATGAAGTAGTTGTGAATCCTTTTCATGCTTTTTAATGTCTTTTCACACAGTAGTGAACCCAGAGAATTAATTTCTGTTGCTGTTGCACATCATATCGTGACAGTATATCATGCACGTATGTTTGCTTCTACGGCTAAAGATCCAAATATGTACAAATCATAGAAGTGACAGCAATGATTTTAATATTCATATCTACTTCTGTTTTCAGAACTGAATCAAGGACCAGTTCTTAAAATTCTCTTTTCTTGTAGCTTGACCATGAACCCAGAAGAAATATCAGCAGCTAAAGATGTTATCGCAAACAGAAACTACTGAATCTGTTTTCTGAACACAGAGAATGTAATTCTTGGGAAAATATTTATGATTTATTATTTTTTTTTAAAGAGTAAGGGAATGAAAATGAGCCATGGAATAGTTCTTAGAGAGGTGAGGTTATAGAGCCTACACCATGCCACTACAGGAAAATAAAAGCATTTTCTCACAATCATGTAGAACTTTATGTAATTTGCTTAATTGCATAATAGAACAGGCAATGTTTTCAAAGTAGACATCCCATATAGCCATAAACAATATTGGAAGCTCAAATCAGGGAAAACCTCAAAGGTGTCTGAAGAGTCTAATTTCTTATGGAAACTCTGATCCTGCCATTAACCCTGTGACATTCTCAAATAATGTGACGTTGTAAAAGCCCTTCTTCCAATCATAATAATGATGTTAGAGTATTAGTAACTTTCTGTGGAGTAATAAAAAGTCCTGTTTAATTTATTGTTTAATCAGTCATTATGAAATGTCATTTATTTAATCCCTCTAAAAGGTAATCCTATTTAAGGATTGCAACAGGATTTGAATAATATTCAGAGACAGAAATGAAATTTCTATTTTACCATTAAATATTTGTTGCAACTTCTATTATACTATTTCAGTACCATAATTAAAAGGTGACTCTGCATGTACTGATTTGCTTGATTATAGATCTAAATTGTATTTGAAATTAATAGAAAATGAAATAGGGAATGAAATTTAACAAGATGAAAATTTATTAGCAATACACATCTTCATTAAGATTTCTGTATCAAAAGATTTGTGGTCCATGGATTCAGTAAGAAGCTAGGAAAAATAAATCACTCTGTTTTCAGAACATTTTGATTTTACTGTTCTGGGAATTATCAGCCTTATTTATAGGTAGTATTCAATTTGATTTATATAATGATTCTACAAAGAATGTTTTACAGGGCAATAAAATCATAGAGCTTAACACTAAGGTGACCTTCATTGAAATATGCATATGAAAATACTGAGTTCGTGTAAGGATAACTGTTATTATTTTTTAGCTACATTAAATAATAATTTCCATTTATACAGCAGATATTGCTGATCTGCCCCAATAACTTACTGAATAGTTTATCATCTAACTTGGTGGTACGATCAAAAATCTAAACCATGCAATGATTTTCATATGGCTTTAATGATTTGATGAATCAATATTGAGACAGCTGAGAAAAATAGTTTTCTGTCACTGAGATTGTCCTCCTGAAACTTCTGTCTAAGTTCTTTTTTGTTTCACTAAATTTTGCAATTTCATCTAATTTTTCACTGCCCATTTTGGGCATATTTGGGAATGAGTATATTTATCTAATTTTTTTACATCACTACACAACAGCAAAATTATTATTAATGATATTAACATTAACATTGAGAATTTCACTGTTATCCACTCTTCATTCATAAAATAGTAAGTCATGAAAAAGGATTTTGTTGGGGAACTAGAGAGTAAATCTTTAGATCTGGTAGTCTAGCAATCAGGAAAAATGTGACAAAGGTCAGTACTCTTATGTAACAAAATGAGTCCCGACAAAGAAAAGAGGGAAAAAATGTTGAGAAACAGCACGATGAATTGGAAAAAAAAAAAAAAAAAGAGAAAAATCTATAAAAGAGTTGGGTACATCCTCAAATATTTCCTCTGGAGCAACACTGCTCTGAGAATCGCTTTATCTTTTCCTGTGCTCTGAATGCACTATGTATCGTTGTAGGAACACTCTTCAACTTTGCTTACCCTGAGGCAGATTACACAGGCTGGCAAAGCTACCTGGTTTTGACTTTTATGCTTTATTATTTGGAAATGCAAAGATCAGTTGCTACTATTATTTACATGGGCAAAAAGTAAGTGTTGTTTCATTTGCTTTAGAGAAAATATATCTACAGATGTCCCTTCCAACCTTAAATATCCTTACTTACTCTGTACTTATGATGTAATAGGCAATACTTTGATAAAGTCTGTTTTCCCCCTTTGGAAAACGGTGATGGATTGACCCTAGAAATAATGACTGTTAATTAATTTTTTGTAGTGTCTTTTTTTCAAACAAGCTTTTCAACATGGGAGGATGCTGCACTTTTTGAAAAACACCTTCTCTTTTTGATGGAGACTGTAGGCAGAATAATAATATTTTTAGTGAGTGAATCAATTTAGTTGAGTGAATCAAAACATTTTATATTGCTAAAGTATGATTTTTAAAGTCTCTATTCTTTCAGAGGCCTATTTTCACTTAGAGTGGATATTCATATTTATATACCTCTGACCCTTTTTTTCTGATTGTATAGGCTTTTATTCTTTGTGCTAGTTTTCTTACAATGTAGTAGTGGCTTTCTAGTTTCACCACATTGATTACAAGAAGATGTCATCATTTCAGATACAAAGTAACTTCTATCAATTATGCTGTAGGGAGACTCACCTTGACTCAGCATATACAAAGAGTCTTTGTTTAGAATTTTGTATGAAGATGCTGGGAATGTTTGCCAGATTAAAAAACATAAAAGGACCCAACAACCCACAAACAAAAAAAATCCCTTAAACACAGAAAAAGCTATTTTATAAAGGAACTGAAAACTCTTTTCAGTGGTTGTCAGGGCAAATTCCTAGGCAGAACCTAGTCAGCATGTTGCATATTGTTGGTATACACATAAGATCATATGGAAGCTTGTTAGCTCTACCTGTACTATACCTGTAGTGTAACATCTACACTGGGGAGCCAGCAGAAGTAGAACCCTGGTGTTCTGCTTCTGGGCAGGAGGTTGATGCTGAGAAATGATTGAAATTTAGCCTATTTTTGCAGCATGGATTTATCAGCCACGAGCCTTACTTCCAGGTTTCCATTTCTCTCATTCTTTCCCCCCTCTGTGAGTACACATGGATTTACAATATAGTTCACAGATGGCTTTCTAGCAAAATCTTCCTTTGTGAATAAGACAAGCAAGAACTTGTTTGGGCAGGGCACAAGGTACAGTAATAAGAGAAGGCAGCTATTTAAATGGTGTAGGACAGAGAAAGTCTCTTAATCAGTCTAAATATTAATATAGAACCAATTACAAATGCAGTAAGAACCTTCCAACCTGTACTCAACCTGGGATGCAAATGGTAGCAACATCACTTCATTCAATACTAAAATAAAATGCTTATTTAATAGTTAATCAACATAGAACTAGATTTAATAGGAAGCAATGAATCATGTTACAGTCAACACTTTGATATCTATAATTAATAAATAAATAAAATTACTAAGTAAGTCAGAATCACTTCCCCCCTTAGCCAAGTCAATCTCTTCCATGTATATATAGAGAAAACACTTCAAGAAATAGAATAGATTTGCCTTTGATCATACTATTCCATGAGAGAAAGCCACAGACAATGAGAACAGTAGAGAAAAGAGCGCTGATAAAAATAGAGTCAAGCAACAATAAAATGTAAAAAATGAGAAAGAAATTGCCAAATAGTTGTGTACTAAAAGTATTTTCTCTGTGAACCCAGACACTGAAGTAATTATAGGGAAGAAAAATTGTATTAAGCCAAGAATTTTCTTGTGCACTCTGATATTGCAAAAAAGGTGAATATTATATAGTTTTGGCATGCCCATAATTTAAGATGCTCAATCTCTTCTCATAATCTGCTGAAGCCTTATGTGCTCATCTTTTGCCTTTAATTCATTATATTTGGGTTATTGTGTAATCCAAACAAATAACCAATTATGTGAATTTGGGTCCATTATATTTTGTTTCATTTTAATATATTTTGAGCCTTCTGGTGTCTGACTTTACAACTCATTGCTTTGTTTAATTAATTTAATTTCTCATATTTTTATGAAAATAATTAAACAAGGATTTTGTGCATTCTCTATAGTATTTGCTTTACCTTTCACTGAGCTGTTTAGACATAGATTCAAAGTGCTCCATCTTCACTTTCTTCTTATAATGAAAGAAATTTAAAGTACTGTTATCGACTTCTTTTACTGTAGTTTGTTTTTAATTGGGGGTGACCTTTGCTAACTCAAGTGGGAGTCTATCTACTTGCAAACATGATTTTCAAGTAATACCCATTAGTATTCTACTTATAGGACCTGTCTTAGCATCTCCAAATTTTACTTCTCTTTCACATCTACCTTAATTATCTCAAGACCATTGTTATAACCTAGTTTTATGTGTCCCAGAAATAAACTATGTTCTAACAGTCAATTAAAAATGTTGTGTGAAGAGGTACACGAATCTAGCTTAAATTTAGCTCCTACAGAAGGCTGTAGATTTAAAATCTCCTATAGAGATAGAAAGGGATTTAGCACCTACAGAAGACTGGAAGAAACAGTGTATACCCAGTCATACCTAAACCGTGGCCCATGAAAAGAAAAAAACTGACAGATATTTGCGTAGGTTATGTGAATTGAAAATAGATTAATAGGAAATTTTACAGAATCACAGAACATTCTGAGATGGGACTTGCAATTCTAATTCTCATGTAGCCATCAGGAAGCTGAAAAAGAGAATCTAGGCAAAGCAGCTCAGGTACAGTGCAGCTCAGATACAGCACTATCTTTTGACATTAGGGATTCCCATTCAGGAGACATTCCCACTCAGGATTAGGGAAGACTGGAAACATGGGAATATATGTGAGATACCTATTGATTCAAATTTGGCCAGTTTAGTCACTGTACCTGTCAAGTGTACCATAGCTTGTCCTGCTCTTTCTGTGCCAGCAGTACTGTAAACTTTGCAGAAGGTTTCAAAGCTGTTTCAAAGACCAAGCACAGCTTTCCTACCCTTGGAAACCAAGGCAAAAAAAGACACATTCAGAATTTTAATGTGTGTTGTTTCTCCTGCCCAACCATGCTGGGCTCTGTTTCTAAATCTTTTATGTTAGACATAAATTTAAAATGATCTAGAGGAAAGTCAACATTTTTATTATATGTTGAAAGATAACTATAATTTACTTTTAAGAAGGGTTAAAATTTATTTTCAGCAGTTTTTAGCAAACACAAGAATAATTTGCACTAAAATTCATTACCTTTTAATTTAGGTCAGTAAAAATAGACATGTGTTTGCATTATAGGACACATTAAAGTCCCTGGAGAAGCAGTTCCTATATATTGGAAAGCTATGACATATCTTCAATTTGACATTAAATTATTTTTAAAAATGCAGAGTCCAACAGCATGCATCAGATTAAAAAGCAACAATCCAGATTACATATTTTAACCATATTAGTAATTTTTTTTTTTTGCAAACTCCAGAAAGTAATCTAAAAGAATATTAAGACTTTGAAGCAGTCAAGACTGAAATTTTAGATTGGCAGAGTGTTTGAAACAAAAGCCATTCCCTCCATTCTCAAGAGCAATAGCACTTAATATGGGACCTTTATTTGTTGCTGGCATTGCACTAAAATAGTTAAGTGTGATTGTGTCCGTGGAGACAAGGTCTTTGCTGTTAATCCTCCTATGATACCCTGCAAATCTTCCTTTCAGGAAAGGGAAGGAAATCTTGAAATCAGAGAGCAAAGTGTAACAAACACTGGCAAGGAGATATGATAAGATAAAATGCAATTGAAAAAAACCCAGAAAATTTGGAAATGGAGTGACTACAACCAAATGTACTGAGATGAAATGAAGTGCAGTGAAAAGGACCAAAAGGAAGAAAGGTAAACAAAGAGAGAGGAGAAGAAATTGAAGACATTAAATGTTAAAAAAAGAGAAAATTCCAAAATATAGTGCAAACAAGAAAAGTGAATGGGATGACATGAAATGCAGTGAAGTGGACTGAAGCTTGCCCAATTGATTCTCATTGAAATCAAAAGATTTCATTCCCTTTCCTGAAAGAAATCAGAAAAGTGTAGATTCACATAAATGCACAGACTTGTAAGTACACCGGGTTTTCAAAATAAAATACATTAAAAATATAACTCATAGAAATTCCTATTTCTCTAAATATATGCCTATGTTTCTAATTATATTTTACGTATCTCTGAACTATTTAATTACAGAATTCTTTCTCAATCCAAGAACTTGCTATCAGAAAAAGACACCTTTGACTTGGTGTCTATGTGAAAAGTACTGTATTGGTTGAAGTATTCTTTTTAAAACTTGTTTTGATAAAATAATAGTAAACATCTGTGATTCTGCTAGCAGAAATAACAAAAAGAATATAAAGAATGAGATACAATTATTCCTTCTTGATTTATTTAAATGCTGCTGCCATAGTGATCTTCTAGCCATGCTTCTGAGGTAGTTTTATTGCAGACTGTTTCTGGATTTATTTGCTTTCAGGTTCTAGCTCTGCTGTTATGTTCTTTCCTTGTAAGCTGCTGCAAAACCCTGCAGTTATGAAATGTTATTTGTTATTCATCCTGTTTTCTGGGGCAAGTGGGAGACAAGAAGGACTATAGGTCACCATAAACCTTTCAGGTCAAGCAGTTTAGATTTCAGAATCCCTCAGGGCTGTCATCCTTCTGCTTTCTCAACAGCTAACAGCATATCATAAAATGTC
This sequence comes from Molothrus ater, assembly GCF_012460135.2. NCBI lineage: Eukaryota > Metazoa > Chordata > Aves > Passeriformes > Icteridae > Molothrus > Molothrus ater. Next base: position 32,357,503 of record NC_050481.2, read on the forward strand.
AGTAGTTTTGGTGTCAAGAAGGGAGTAAAAAGCAAATCCAGAAAATAAATGTAATTCCTGTTTAATCTAAACAAAGGTCTTGAATATTGTTGCAGTTCTGCAGGAGTTTCTGAAATTTATTTTCCAGTTGGCCTTAACAAAAGAGTCCCTTAAGATACATGGGGAGATCCTTGCTGACTAGAATGCAATACCATCAGTGTTCAACAAAAAGATGATGCAGAGTCCATTGCCAGCTTGTATTTTGCCATGTGTTTTCATGATATGCTTGTTTGTGAGTAGCATCCTGTTCCACCTGTTTAATGACTGTTCTCAAAGTCCACAAAAGCAAGAAAGAAAAGGAAAGGTAATAATTCTGGAAAATATCAAACATTGGATAGACACGTGTAAAGGTATGGTGTAAAAGTAATTTTTAAAGGTAAAAGCCTTCCTGCTGTGTCCTCTGCCAGCCTTTCATATTTTCACTATGTATTTTCACTATTGTTAAGGACAGAGAGGTTCAACACAGAAAATAAGATTGCAATATAGGACTCTAAGTTTGTTTGTATTGGAGAGTTTTTTAAACCTGTCAGTCTTCAAGCAGTGTGCCTTTTTTTCTGTATACCAATTTCAGCCACATTGTGCTTCTTCTTTAACATGATGTCCATGTTAAAGAAGAAGCCTGTGAAATACCAGCTGCTGATATTTTTGCAGTTGCACAGGGAAATTTGAGCCTTTTGTAAAATGTGTCCAGCAGGTTATAGAAAATCTGGGGGAGAAAGGGCACTTTTGAACAAAAATGCAAATATCTTACTATTTTTCATGGCAGCTAACAGAGATCTAGTTTCTTTTATCTTCAATGGTAGATTCTACTTTACTAGAATTTTAGAGCAGTAAATTAGCTTCTGGCCTTTTGTATACTGGACAGCTGCAATGCTCAGAGGCACAGAGACGACAATTAGAAATTTCATGAATAATGTGGTAAACTGAAGGGGGAAGAAAGAGTTGTCTTAGTCCAAATCATTAATCCAGAAAAGATTTCATCAGGCTAATATCAAACAATACTCAAAAAAAATGTGCTTTCTCTTTCCCTGAAAAAAACCTGGCTGAATTTTCTTCTGTTCCTGGCATATTTGCCCTATGTGCTGTTTTCCATCTTATCCCATGTTATAGTAAATTAATTGCCATGATTTATAGACTAACTTAGAAAAGTAATTTCTTCTCCAGTAAACACTATAAGATGCTAATTTTCTTCTGGAAAGAAATTAATTTAAAAAGTAATTAAATTATGTGGGTTTTGTTATTTTTTTTAAAAGTATCTTTAGGGAAAAGACAATACTTTCTATACAACTGAATGGACTGCTAAATCTATTATACTCCAAGTTTGTTCATACTCTTTTAGAGAGGAAATTTTGGTTTGAGTTGTGGGACTGTATTATATAAATGGTGTTTTTGCACTACTATTTTTTTTTTCTCCATTTGCTTTTGGAAAATTAGAAATGCTACTTTATTAGTCTCTAATGGTAAAACAAGTAATGATTTCAGCACTTTGATTTGACTTCAGTTTCCAATAGATAGAGAATATGGCAAGAAAGAGAATGATTGCCTGGGTATCTTGGATAATTACTGTTTTGCAGAAGCCAAAAAGACTCAAAAGCTCAAGAAGCTCAAGAAGCCAGACTCAAAGAACACCATTTTTGTTTGACTTTCCTTCTGTTTCAGTAAAATTGCACACTATTGCTTTACAGTGGTTTATGTCTCTCAGTTTCCATGAATTAGTTTGTGCAATCTGTCCCTGTGACCCCAGGAGCGATTCTCCTTCTGTTTGTGTGAGGCATATGAACATGGATGCTGAGACTGGAAAACTTAGTAGAGCTGCTAATTGATTATTTGCCCTGGAAAGTAAACATCAGCTGTGGCTAACATTGAGTTGGATGGGGAACTTTCTTGTATCACAGCCTCACACACCACCACACAGCAGGAGGGAAGGGAAACTTGTCAGCTGCTCACAGATTAGAAGGAAAGAAGGGTTTTTTTCTCCTTGTCAGACTAGCAAATGGTAACAGATTTCTAGCACTGAGTGTGAGATAGAGACTGATGTGTTCGTGTTGGTTCCTTCTGTAGCTCTGACCCTCTAACATCAAACCAAATCTTTGAGAGCACACATGGTTGGGAGAGAGGAAGGGTTGGTGATTAACATTACAGATTGTGGATGCAGCTAGAAAAGGAGAGAAAAAAGGTGATATAAAGAACAAAGATAGAGTGGGCTTCTTGAGGTACTTGAGGCTTTGCTCCCTTCCCTAATCTTACTTTTTTTTAGATATATTTATGTTATTTAATATTTACTGACCCCTCATAACAGTTAATAAAATGCTTTTCAATGCACTTGGATAAATCTGAGATGTACAGAAAGGCAAAAGCACCAACTGTAATTTTCCACAAGATTAAAGCAGAAGAGATCAGACATTCAAACAACAGTTCTGTTCCTGCAAACCTAACTTTGAGGTAAAGGGATGGCTAGGAAAGACTTCTAAACCCAAGCTTTCTGTTTTTCTCCATGATCCCTTGCCAGGTTTTCTCTTATTTGCAAAGAACATGAGTGCTCCCTCCACATTTTAATTTCCATTTCAGAAGGTCTGCCTGTGAAGGCGTGGAAAGAACACTTCTTTTCTATTAAGTTATTACATGCAGAATTTATTTTAGCATGACCATAGACAATTACTTCTCATAACTGAAATAATTCTTCTTTCATCTTAATATTTGCTTCTGTTCCTTCAATATTTGCAGACTTTATCAGCTTCCCTTTTCTGTTTTACCTTTGTAAACTGAACAAGCCAGGCTCTTTTAATCTGTTTTTCAGCTAAAGAAAAAATTTCTAGTCATCTAATCATTGCATTAGTCCTGCTATGGAATCCATTCCAATTTAAATTAACATAAAAAAAAATTAAAAAGACCAGAAATACATGCAATATTCTGAGGTTTTTCCAGTTTGGCAACTGATTCTCAGTTATTTACCAGTGACTTTAGAACACTAAGGCTCTTAGCCATACTTGTGTTTGTTAAGTTATAGAATTGTCTCTAATTCCTCTCCTGGCATTTCATGTCATAAAAAAGGAATCACATTTGTTTCCCTATTATCATTTATTTTTGTTTTCTTTCATTTGGTGTGAGTTTTTTTTCCTTCTCATTTATAATTCTAATAATAATAATAATAACAAAAAAACAGCTGGTGTTAGCTTTGGTAAAAGGCGTCATCACATGCCATCACAACCAGAGAGTATATTAATTATATTGACAATAAAAAAATTACTGTGAGTATAAATGTGTTATTTGCTTGTCTCCTAAATATTACAAGTAACTTTAAAAAAAAGGTCAAGATTTCCTATGTCTATAAAATGATACATATAAACACAGCTGAGAATATGCTACTGCGATAAAGTATATTATTTTTGTTATCCAAATAGAGAAATATTATACCAGTGGAATATTTATTTTAAAAAAATCAATAAAGCTGGTATATCAAGTGCTTTCTACTGATCTGATACTGCCTGTGGATTTAAGCATGTTGCCTGTGGCCATCCTTCAGCTTTAGAGGAAAATACCTGGAGGTTATAAAGCTGGCTGTGATCCTGTACCTTTATTGAGTAAGACTGAGCATACAAGAATGGGAAAGAGTAGGTATTTGATCACAATAAGTTGAGCTTCTATTATACTTATTTTTCTTGCCAGTTTAAGAGTTAACAGAAGAAAAGCAATATAATGAAAACATAAGGTAACTACCTATTCACAGACATTCTTGAAAGAAAAGATAACACATAGCACAATGCAGTTGCAACAACTGTTAGAGAAAATGACACGGTATGTATGGAAGATAAGATGCAAACTCCAAGCTTAGGCTTTGATCATGTTTCCTTGGGGATCAGCAGTTCATTCCATGAGACAGATAGAAGTGCAAAAGGGAGTGAGATACAAACCATTTTCAGCTATGAAGCATTTACTAGTCATGATGAAAGGTTTCTCATTGCTACTGACAGGAATGCTTTTTGAGATATTACTAACTCTTTCCTTTTGCTCCCCTGTAAAATACCAAACCTGCCTATTTAAACATTTCACTTGGTCATTGTTGTTGGATGCCCTTGGTCCTAGATTATCCCACCCTATGAATTAACATGAAAAATCCTATATTTATTTTTCAGAAAAGTACATCTCTAAATATACAGAGAGATAGACTGGCAGGGGGTGGTGGGGGTGAAGAATTTTCATTTCTATAGAGGGTTATTAAAAGACCATTTAGGTTGTAATGATATTTTGAGTGGGACTCAATTCATAGACTTTGTTGACCTGCTGTCCTGAGGTGAATTTTATTTAGGCAGTGCAAATCTTTAAAAAAAAGTCAAGAACAGCATAGGTTAATATTAAGAAGCCATATTCAGATGTGATATATTCAGTGGATCTTTGCTTCCCCGGAAGAATTCCAGTGCCTAAAATACCAGGTTTAAATTCAGTGCAAAGCATTTGAACTGCGGTCTTATTTGTGTCATAGAACCACAGAACTATTGTATCTGTGTCTGTCATAGAATCACAGAATGATTTGTGTTGGAAAGGACCTTAAAGTTCATTGAGTTCCAGCCCCCTCTACCATGGGCAGAGACACATTCCAGACCAGGTTCCTTAATGACCCATTGAACTTGGCCTTGAGCATGTCCAGGGATACAGCAATTTTCTGTTGCCTGTTGTGCTTCATCTCCAGTCAGTTGTGTAAAAAATAAATCCAGAAGTGCTAATTAGCTGAAGGTAATGACAACAGAATGTGTCACTAACCACTGAAATGTAGTCTGTGAATTTAAAAAAATAATCAATAAATCATCAGACTTTGTTAAATAGAATCAGTCACTATAATAAACCAATGACAGTGCAGTGATGTATAGAAAATTCTGAGTACAAAATATTACCTATCATTGTACCCCAGACCATAATTCACCAGCGGTTAAGATAGAATGTAGTTTAAGAAAGTCTGTCAGCAGGTGCCACTATACTGAAGAAGACTGACTTGATTGAGTCTATGCATCCAGTGAAACTCCTATCCCTTCTAGAGGCAATTGAATCTTATGCTGCTTACAGCTCTTTAATTGGAGTTTCCCTCCATTTTTGGGACTATCTTTGTTGAAAACTGAATTATGCAAAAAACAGGGATAGATTTTTTTTTAATATGTCCTCCTGCAAATATAAAGATACTTTGGCTTCTAACATGATGTTTTTCCCCCTCCCCACAGTTTGATAAATAACTCTTCAGTTTTTTAATGAATCAGAATCAAATGTTGGTCATTCTCCATTCACTTATGGGTTTTGCCTATTTGTTTTGCTATTATTTGATTTTTTCCATGTACATAATGAAAAAAATAATTTTGGAAATTGATTCATTACTAAATGCAATCATGATGCTATAACTTTAATTTCTTCAGAACTGAATGAATAGCTGCTATATTAGTTTTTAATTTACAAGCTGGATGTTCAGGGAGCACAAGGAAGTAAATTGCATTTTAGAACTTAAACTCTGGATGTTTATGAGTAAAACAGTAATTGTAAGGAAAGAAATAATAAATCAGGTAAGGCACAAAATAAATAACTCTAAATTTAACCTGAGAATGGTAAGAGTTTATGTGACATGTCTAAGAATGTAAGAGTCTTGCAAGCTGTTACTGCTATGACAACATAGATTTTGTCAAGAACAGAGCCAAACTAGGTGTTGTACACATTTATTAACAGAAAAAAAGTGGCTAATGTGTAATGCTGGTTTTTGTGCCATCTTTGACACCGTTGGTGTCACCTAGCACTCTGCCTTGTACACAACAGGAAAGTACATTTGCAACAGAAGATCCAAAGATCACCCCTCCTGTGCTCCTGGAATCCTGTGTCCCACAAGGTAAACCTGTAGTTTGGTCCTTTCCATTTTAGCCTTATTTTGTGTCTAGGGATTTCCTATATTAAAAAAAAAGATGTCAGTAATAAAATTGGGGTGCATTTTTATCAGCTCTGAAAAACCTGAATTGGTTGAATTCAGTACAGTGATTAGTTCAAAAAACAAAATGCAGATCAAGCAATGCTGCCCAGCTGTCTTCTGTAGAAATATTTTTGTAAGATCTAAAAAAGAATTGTAGCATTTTTTAAATCTCATAATGAGACAGGCAGTGGCATGGCAGCAAAGGGCAACTTCCAGCTATGGTGTTCCTTCTCAGTGGTTAGTTCTGAAGGAATGAGGTGTAAACCAGCAGTGCTGTCATTCTGTTGGGCACCACCAGTCACTGTGAGCAGTGTTCCCCTTGAATGTGACTTTCAGACAGCACAGAAAATGCTGGAACATAGTTAAACAAGTGGCTGCTTTTTGAGACCAATGGGAGAGGTTTCTAAGCATTGAGCTCTCTAGTTTAAAATAATAGTTTAGGTCTGGAAATTAACATGGTATGTCTTGGATTATTTTAATGTATAAATAACTGAAATGAGAATTCTCACTCTCTGCTGGATCTTGTTGAAACTTGAAGCTCCTGATTTATTGGATTTATATTGGATTCACTGGATTTATATTGTTTTGTTTAGTTTTGTTTTGCATATGATAATCATCCTAAACAATGATTAGTCTAAATGGTTATTTTGGCAGGTTTGATTAGGTGCCAACTACCATGAAGTTAATGTGTAATTTTATGGTTTGGTATACTCCTGAGTATCCTTGCATCCAATAATGCCTGAAAGGACTTTCTATTTTTTCTACTATTTCTATTTCTGACTGCAGGAGTTGGGTTTCTGTAAATATTCCTTGGAATCTGCCCATAACATAATTTCTCACTGTAAGGAAAACACCTTTGTAGACTCATCCTGCCTTTCTTGTCCATTCAAACTTTCAAAAGCATATGCTTTTGGTCATAAGTTCAATTGAAGAAGTAGCATGGCTAATATGAGGTATTTTGATATCCTCAATACCTTAAAAATAGTCACTCCTCTACCTTGACAGCACCGATTTAGTGATTAATGGCCAACCATCTTGCCTTTGTATGGAGCAATTGCACTCGGCTCCTGCTGAATTACCAAAGGAGCTGTATAACAGACTGCTGCACACTGTAAATGTTTCTACCATTCAAAACTCAGTGAGAACCACCAAGTCATATTAGGACAGCAATTCCTGTCTCCCGATGTGCTCCTGAGGCAGTTGACCTATTGTTCCCAATGAGGACAATTTGGTAGCTTGAGACTGTACGCATCAGTAGCCTCCACTAGACTGATCTGTGCCTCACTAAAATAGTGTATTCACACTTTCAGCTTTCATTTCTGTTGGGGGCCCCCACTGAGAAACCAGCTTAAAAGGATTTTCACAGCTCTTAGGGTTGCTTTTTATTTCCACTGAAACTCAAAGTAGATCTTAACTAGTAAGTAGTTAATTGAGTTGACTTAAATCAGTTGTCTGCAGGCCTGGTGTCTGGGATGGAGAAATTGTAAATGTCTTGGAAATGGAGATGGCAGAATACAATTCTAGTTGCTATTGAATGACTCCTGACAGCAGGGTGGAAATGTGAGGTTCTGAAGGTGTCATATCCTTTCCAAACCCTTCAATTAGATCTGTAGTGTTCATGCCAACCTTCGCTCTTGGGAATATATTTGTTTTATGGACAAAGCATTCACTCATCACCTGAATGATCACAAGGTACAGTTGTTCTTTGGAGTTTGTTTTCAAAGAATATTTTGTTCTTTCCCTGCACTTTTTTATGCAGACAGCTGGTGCACCTTGTCCACCTGTTTCACTGCAGCTGCCTTGGCTGTAAATTCCTCCTCTGATTTTTTGCTTTCCTAAGTTATAGTAGTTGTGGAGAATATAAGATGCTTCTTTCTATGTCTTCTGCAGCACTGTTTTCAGCCTTGTTCACTTTTTTAAAAAAATTTTTCTCATTTGTATCCCAGAAGCAATAGCATTTGTTGGGAGGAAAGAATTCAAAGTGGAAGAATAGCAAGGAGGATAGTAGATTTACTCAGTGACTTGTGGCTGGGAATGCCAAGTCCTGGCATGTAACAGAGTGGGAAACCATATATTATGCCTAGTGCTGCTTATCCTCTGTTTTGAGAAGTAGAATTTCTGTGTAGAGATAACATAGGTGTCTACAGAGACTTGGAGGCTCTCTGCAAGGCATGCTTGAGCTTCCTGTCTTGGGAGACAGATCAAAGCAGAGGTCATAAAAAGCACAGATAAAATAATGGAGGTAAATTGTGCCTGTGCCAGACCCTTAGATATGTTGAGGCTGGGGGATAGGTCACACATGCTTTTTGCCCCTGATAAGATGGAATGAGCTTAGCAGCGTATGTGCCCCAGCTTGCTCATGAAATCCTCCAGCCAGCAAGTTGGTGGAATAAATCTATTCTTATCACTTCAGCTGTGGGTCAAGGTCACCTTGGTTATTTGCATCTATGTTCACACAGTATTATATTTTATAAATCATGTTGATAAATTCAATAGCACTTGTGGCTGATATCCAAAACCATCTTTTCCTAAGGCTGGAGCTAGAAATTATCAAGTGTCTAGCTAGCTCTCTGGCCCTGAAGTTTGTATTTCACTCCTGCCAGCACTGTTTCATTTTATGTGCACATGTCACCATTTGACATATAGCTTGTAAGGTCTTCAAGATATTATATGTCAACAAGTTAATCAATTGAAGAGAAGGTTCATTAACTGAATAAGAACAGATGTGTGCATAAGGTAACTTATTCCTCATTAAAGGAGAATGTGTATGACCTTTGGAGCACTTAAGCCTCAAATAACTGATAGGTAGATGGTATGGAAGATTATCTTTCTTTGAGGATTTTGTCTGAGCCATTTGGTGTTACATATAGCAGCTAATGCTCAATAAATTTTTGTCATACTGTAGAATGTGTGATAGATTCTGCCAGAACCTTGTTGATGTAAATAATATATTTGTTATAAGTAAATGGTTTACCATGTTTAGATTTTGAAATTTTTTTTTTATGGCCATGAAGAGGAGATTTACAGGACTCACTGCTAGAACTATGCCCCAAATCAGCTTTTACTCTCACAACCAAATAGAGACTTGGATAAAGAGCAGGAATCAACAAGACTGTTTTTTTGAAATTGTCCTCAGTGACTATTTGGCATTTGATTACTGACTGATGGTGATTTACCTGTGGTTCCCAGGCACAATTGCAGATGAACACAGTCCCATTCCCCATGGATATTTTCTTATTGAGTGTTTGTTGAAGATAACTACCAGTAGGATTGTATCTTGCAGTGACAACAGCAAAAGGTTGGGCTGAAAAACATTGGGCTCTGAAATTTATAATGAATTTTGTAGAGATTGCTTTTTTCAGCATCTCTACCCTTCTGATTTGTTGTGCCTTCTTTACTGATAAAGATTCAGCACAGACTCTGAACATTCCCTACAATTATAATCCCCACAAATAAAATAACTCCAGGCCATTTGGATAAAAATAAAGCATTTTAATCTTTCCTTTTTCAGTTTGCACCCTGTGGAGAAGGCCAACGAAAAAGGTTCACCACTTTTATTGCCCTAGTCAGAAGACTGTGAAATCAGATACCCTTTTGTCTGTGTGGTAGTGTTTCATCATATTCTGCCTTAAATCCTTTTTGAGCTTACTAACCCAAGAGTTCTGTCAGCTTCAGTTCTCTTAGTTTCTTTCTTGCCCCATATTAGCCTCATAATCTATAAATCTATTTCAAGTTTAATCCAGATGTAAAAAAGAATAATTTTAAAAGGAAAACTCAAAAAGCAAACACAGAGACTGCCAGAGGACTTAATGCTGTCCTCAAAACCTCATGATTTTTTAAAGATCTCTAACATTCATAAATATGTTGTTTCAGCATGTTGTTAAGGACAGCAAATACAGTAGTGGTAACAATCAGAAGAAAAATTTTACTCTTTTCTTGCTCCAGTGCTTTAGAATTAATTTTATAATTATAAACCCATATTTCTTTTTTCTTGAATTTAAGAATTTACAGAAAGTTATCTGTAGTTAATTTGAAGCTTTCTTATAAAAATCTATCTTAAAACCTCTGATACAGATTTTGAGACATATTTGTTTTATATGCCTACCTCTTATGTTTTGAATTTTGCCATTTAAGTGCTCATCACTCAGATCTGGCCTCGAGTGTGATAAAAAATGTCAACAAAATATCCCTAATATGAGTCCAGTCTAAATTTATCTTCAAATAAGCATCTCAATTTTCATTCTGTAGTCATAAATTTCACTCTAACACATCTTGCAATGTCCTGCTTGAGTTTATTCCAGACAACCTTTTTTCTAATTCTTCCCAAATCTTACCCTAGGTCTGGAAATTACTTATCTGTGGAGGGCTTTAGTTTTAACTACCAGTAGATCCACAGAAAATTGCTAGTGTTAGTTCAGGCAAAGACTACTCCTATCAGTTGAAGTGCTACATTTCTTTATTTGCTGGATCTGAAGGTAAGGGTAATCTCACTCTATACTTCAACTTTACTTACTGTGAACAAGAGGTGATAGAATATAACAAGCATTCTACATAAAACATTATTTCAGTTGCTATGTACTGGACAAAAAAAGGCATACATGCTGCAGATTGTTTTTGTTAGAAAATAATGTCTTAATAGCTGCTTTTCTAGTTGTAGCTCCAAAATTAATCCACTTAGAGTGCACTTATAATAGGTAGGAAATGTTTTGTAGATGCAATTGTTCTGTTGCATGAAATCACATCCAAATCATTGTTTTTCTGGGTTTAAAGTACTTTGTATAACTGCAGTTGTGTAATGAAATGAAGATTAGTGTACTGCATGTATGAGACTTGCAATGTAATTGCAAAGAAAAATTACTTTCCTTGCATTCAGCCTAACATTTTAGAAAATGTTAGGTTGAATACAAGGAAAACCATTTGCATTTATGAAGTCAAGCCCAAAAGGGAGATTTTTTTTTTCTTTTTGGAAAATGTGAACCTAAAACTGAAACATGGAAATTAATTAAGGTGTGCTATGTTGAAGTGTATATCTAGACAGGCAGAATCAAAAGTGCCAGCAAAATGAAGATCTTTTTCTATTGGAATTATCACCATTCTAAAGTGAAAAGAGAGAACACAAGAGGCTAAAGAAAGGTTCCAGTGCTAGCACTGTCTAGGTAAGATAAATATATGGCATAGTTCAGAAATCTGTACCAGAGGGCTAATCTTCTGGGATTCAGATTAGTCAGAATTATTTAGCACATTCTATTTAGCAGAAAAATATTTTAAACAGTCATTGAGCTGATTTTATTACAGAATATGTATTCATTGTTGAGTTAATCCTAGGAAACAGAATTGATAATCTAAATTTTGGTCCATTTTATGTCAGATCATCCATCATTAAGTTTCAGAATTCACCTGTCAGTGACAAATTTGATAGGGGTGTTGCTTGTTAATTGCTCTACTGTACTTTTTGGTTGAGGAGATATGAGAACAAGAAAAACACTGAAAATAACTGAAAAAAAACCCCTTACCTGCATAGCCATGGATTGATGTTTAATGTAGAAATATCAATTTAAGCATGAATTAAAACTAATGTTTAGGTTAGGGACAGTCCAAGTGAAGTAATGTTAAACAGACACAGGTCAGAGAGCACAACTGACCCTAAGGGAAAAGCAGGCCAGGAGAGCAGTTGGAATGGAAAAAATGTAGAATCCAGGAAGAAAGGTGCAGTTGTAGTTAATCTACTAAATTAGTAAAACTAATTCCACTCCCTGAGACGTGAGTAGGAATTTTACTTCTGATTTCAGTGGGAACAATTAAGCAAAGTCAGTCAAGACCCTGACTCAGTCCTATTCTAAATCTTACAATTATTTGAACTCAGTGGTGGGCTGATTAGATTTTATGTATAACTTTTTTGCTAAACTTTGCCCTGTTCTTTTAGGAGAGTGCCAAGGCAGTGGGAAAGTGGTAAGAAAAGTACTTGTAGCAGTGACTTTTTAAGGTAATAGGCTATTTTAATGTGATGATTGGAAAATATGTAAAAATCTTGAAAGACAATCACAGAGGTAGCTTTTTATAGTGTTTTGGATTACTGTAATATTGATCCTAATTCTTGTACAGAAAAGTTGAGTAGTATTTAATGATGAGTGTCTTGTGTTAAATGCTACAAAAAGCAGAAGCAACTATTATAATTTTGTAATAACTCATAATACTCTATTTTCTGTGCTCCATCCCCTTGCTCTAATTGTTGAATCCCTGAACAGACAGCTCCTTTGGGAGCATTCCTTGCACCAGCTTCCAAGTGCTGTCATGACCTGGCACAACAGAGGAAAAGGGCATCTGCTGGGTCCTAGTCCCACTAAGTAAAGAGGAGGAGTGGATTACAGTAGCTTCTTCATGGTGAGACAATCCAGTCAGAAGACGGGGTTGATAGAAATGGTTATGAGCTTTTGCTGAAGAACCTCAGCATGTTTCATTCTGATGTGTGTTACCTCCTTGGAAAGAAGTTTCTTCTGATTTTGGTTAATAAGAAAGTTGACAAACTCCTTCGATTTCTGACCTATTTTGTAGCTTTTCTCAAGTCTCCAGAAAATAGCTGAGGGACACAGAAATATTTTTCTTCACCTCCTATGTGCAGATGATGAGGTAAGTATTTCCCTCCATTGTTTCCTCTCGAGTTGAAACATGGTATAGAAATTCCAGTTATTTAGTACTCTTGAAAACCTGTCTCTAAATAATGTGTGTTGCCTGTATTCAGGCTGTAGCTTCAGTATTTCTTATGATCTATAGGATAATTGCAATGGATGTAGTTATTCTGTCTGATTCAGACAGAATAACTCATAAAAGGGAACTGCAAAAGGATGCCTGGGTCTTTTATTGGTTACTGGCACAATAAGAATCTATTTTTTTCAATATAATTACTGGTAATGTTTAAAGATTTTGTTAATTTTGAGATTAACTACAATTATGATTTTCTCAGTGATGTGATTTTAACACATGGGTAACTGTGAATTATACATTTACAATTCTTAAAGGGCATTCATCAGTATCAAAGGCTCTGCTTCCACATGAAAGGAATGATTCTTCAGTTCAGGAAAACAAAACAAAATTATTTCATGGAAAGTCAAGGTCGTTTAAATGACAGAGTTTGTAGAAAATAACAACTTGCTCCTTGCACATAAAAAACAAATGTTAGTGCTGCTGCAGAGAATAGGGATCAGCTTCTGAGATCCATCTAAAATGGTTTTTCCATTGGCAAAAACCATTTGGGACTATATTTTTCCAGTTTTGTAATCAAACAGGCTGATTCCTGGGGAAAAAAATGACAGGAAAAAAAGTAACCAAAGATGTATGTTTCCCTCTGGTAAAACCAGGATAGAAAACAATAAAGAAAATCAAGATTTAATTGTTGAGGGTTTTAAACACAATTCTGTGCTGATTCAAGTAAATTTTGTATTTATGGCTCAGCAGTGAGTAAGGAACTCCATATGATAAAGGTGATTACATTTTTCACATAAGTAACAAAACCAAAAGCGTGTCACTATTGTTCTGCTAGAATGGAGCTGTTAGCACTCTGTTCCAATTCCAGTTTGGATCATTATTTTCTCCTTACTGAATTTCACCTGCAGTTAAAAGTAGGTGCAAATTTGTTTTATAAACTATTGTGTAAGATCACTATAGCCCCTGAAAATACACCTTAGAGCTAGCTATGATTACTAGGACTAAAAAAAATTCTTGCATGGTGTACATTCTATTTGGAAAAAAACTTTGTGATCCTGGTAAAGTGATGTGCATACATGAATATATTAACATCACTAAATGTTAAGTAAAGTGGGAATTTCTAGCTAAAACAGTCAAATGGTATAAGATTAGCAAAACCTTTGATAGCAAGGAATGAATCAGTACATTACTCTTTAGATCTTTTTTCCTCTTCATTCACAGTTCTATCAGTTACTTGATCAGAACAGTTTTTGTGGATGGAGATAGGAGATGAAAAGGAGAGAAGAAGGCTGACTAAAGAGAGAAATTATATTTTAGCTTAATCCTCAGCTGAAAAAGCTGTAACATTCATGAAGTCAGATTGTACAAAATGGAGGAGCATATTCCTTCCATCACAAGAAACATCCCTCCTTCTTATCTCTCCTTCATCTCTCTTGTGTCTCAATATGGGAATACTGCTCTTACAGCTGTGCTTTCCTTCCTAATGTTAGCCTGGCTCTTAATAAAATCAGGAGATCTCCGAAAAGCTGGGGCATTTACTCCACTGCTAAATGTGTTAAGATGGGGAAAGAAGAGGGCAGAAAAAGTCAGACATGCATTTAGGGCTACTGATGGCAGGTATCATTTTGACTTTATTATTTATGCCAGTGCTTCTAAAAGCTTGTTGTCTTCCAAAATACACCTAAAGACTCATTAAGAAATAGAATTTTTAAGCAATGAAAAAAATTACTTGTTTATTTTTTTTCTTCTGTTCCAGTTATCATCTGGGATAGTTGAATTATTTTTCAAGCTTGAAAAAACATATTTTTAGATAAATCTCATTATTTTTCTCCTCACTTGTAAAATTTAGCACTAAGAGAGGTGCATGACTTTTATCAGCAGAAAAAAGTTTTGCTGTGTAATTTCCAGGTGCTTTTGCATTGGTCTTTTTTATAGGCTTCTATGATTTGAATATATTATTTGAATTGAATACTTTTTTTTACCATCTTAATTTTTTTCCTTGTGCCATCTCTCCACAAGTTTTCTTCCAATGCTGTACCTCCAACTATTACAAGTGATTTGAAACAGTTGCCAACATGGTTTTTAACACTGAAAATTATTATTTAAGTTCTGGTGGTTAAGTCATGATGATACTTAGCTCCCTCAGCACAGAAATGCACACCACTTAACAAGTTACATTTTTAAAAAATCTTTAAGCCAAGAATCCAAAATAAGGTACTGAGACTCAGTTTCATTATCCACTTCATAAAAATAGGTTGGAGATGATTATTACTGATTGATCAGTAACTGATCACTCATTGATCCTGTTGAGAATCTGAAGCTAATTTGCTTTTGCTTCTCTGTGAGTTAAGTGCATATTCCTTCATGAATATAGAAATTGTCAATACTTTATGGATTGTTTGTATATTTCTCTCTTAAAAGGGTATAAACTACACTCCTTTACCCATTCCCTATTCAGATCAATGATAATATCACCACTGAGTTCAAAACCCCCAAAATTTAATGTACCTTAAAGGACCAATTAAAATAATTTCTGATGACCAGTGTCTTATACCAGACATAGTGATTTCAAACCATATTCCCCCAAATTCTTTAGCTTGGGGGGATATATTGATTTCAAACCAAATATCCCCCCAAGCTAAAGAAAACATAAAGATCAGATTTGGTGGTAGAGTAGAAGATGTCTCAACAGTAAAAACAGTAATTCTACAAAATGAATAGTTTCAAATGGCATATTTAATTTTCTATCTAATATATGTCACCTGTAAAAATGTGTGTTGAAGAGGTACTGTCATGAATTTAAAATTTGCTAGAAAAGCATAATTTTTCTTTTTATACTGTACAACCTAGAGAATGATAATAAAAAAAAAGTGACATCCAAGTGCTTTTAATGTTCCAGCTTGTCAGTAAATGTTATAAATAAAAAAAAAATCAATAGTTGTATCCATAAAAATGAATGCCACTTTCAAAACTAGATTATAAATTTGCATGAATATTATACAATTTGAGTAACAAATAATGTCTCATTTTTTTCAGGGATTTTAATATGTGTTACCAACATGTCTGTTTCTAGATTTGGTCCAGAGATATGAAAAACAATTTTCAGAGCACCTTTCTGTATAGCTATAAAATTATAAAAAAAAAAATCTCTACTGCTATTTGCCTGTCCTGAATTTACATAACTTAAGTCTGTGTAATTATTCCTCAGGGTTAGGTGTCTTTAAAGGCATCAGCTATTGAACAAAGATATTTCCTTTATTTTTCCTTTGTAGTATTTCCCTTTTTAATGATAAATTTGTTTGCTTTCACATCTTTGGGTCATTATGACTGTATGTAGTGATTTCTAAAAGGGCATTTTGAGAGGTGCCAAAAACAAGGCTTGTCTCATGGGAAAAGACCCATAAGAGAGTGAGTACTGAGCCAAGGAGCACAGTGGAAGGCTCTGTCTCCAGTCTTGTTTAATGACCTACTTACAAATTGTCCTCTGGATGTGATTAATGCAATCAATAAACTGACTGTCTCTAATATTAGCTGATATATGTCCATACTTTCATTTTAGAGATAATTTCAAATATATTTCCTTTCTGACCTCAATTTTACATGCATTGCAAAAATTTCTTTCTCATTTAATTAATTTTAATAATCAATTTGATCATTCAATAAATGTGATAATCTAATTTCTTCAATGAAGATTGAGAATGATTGACCCCAAGACCTGTGTACAGCATGCTTTATAGAAAAGAAACCTAATTCCCTAGAAAATAGATTTGTACTTTAGAATACTGTCTGAAGGACTGCTGTATTTCTGCAAAACTTATATACCTTATTTCTAGTGCATCTAAAAAAGCATTTTTGTGTTTTCATAAAGACCTTGAGCTTTCATACAAAAAAAATACATACTAGAGAGCAAGGTGTATAATTTACACTTTTAGTCTACAGTAATCATAAAACTTTCATTATCTATATTATGTATTTATAAAACATCTTATTCTGTATTTATTTAAAAATATGGTTTCAAAGATCACATTAGAAGACAAAGCTTGGAGTGACACATTTACAAAAAAAGCTTACTATAAAAACCCCTTGTAGCTTTAAATTTAAGTCCTTAAGACTCCAAATCTTCCTGTATTGCATTACCATAAAAGATAGTGACATCTATTATTTCCTTCTCATAGGAACACAGTGACCTACTGCTACTTTTTTGCCTTCATAAGCTTTTTTTGTAAACTATATGGTAAAGGAGAGGTAGCTTTTTATATTACTTGGCATGTTACTTGAAAAGATGAAGATGATACACATCAGAATAGGGACACTGACAGATGAATTGCAGCAGTGGTGTCTTTAGCAAGCTGTATCAACTTGGCTGTAAATATGCCTGAATCAGCAACTTTAAACGTTGTAGTTTGTGAGGTAAACAACGAAATATCAGATGTTCCTATTTATATCCTGATATCCTGGTTAGCTATCCCTTCCTTTCCCTTTCCCTTTCCCTTTCCCTTTCCCTTTCCCTTTCCCTTTCCCTTTCCCTTTCCCTTTCCCTTTCCCTTTCCCTTTCCCTTTCCCTCCCATCATGCAATGCCATTAGTAATTTCATCAAAATCCACAGTAAAAGCAGTTTGATGATTGCAGTTCCCAGTATTTTGGTAACAAGGCACTTGCTTTGAATTTCCAAAAGGATTTCAGTTCTTCATACCCAATTTATGGCCTTTTTTTTTTTTCTTGTGTCACATTATCCTTGATTTGAAATGACATTTTTCTCTTTTTGATACAGTGCCTCTTGATATGTCTGCAGAGGGCAATCATATCAAACCTTTTGACAGGCTAAAACTCTGGTTCTTCTCTCCCATAGTATCTATTTCTCTGTGATATCTATAGCTCTTTTCCATATCTGTAGCAGGAATGATCAGAAGATTTGTGAAATTTGAAAGCCCTTTGAGCCTCCTGTGGTCACAGAAATGCTTCTTTCTCTCTGCAGAGGTTGAGAAGCCCTTGCTGAATTTGCTTAGAGGGATCTTCTCTCTGAGCGTGGTGTGGGGTCCTGTGGTGCTGAACAAGGCAGAAGCTCTGTTGTAGTCCCACAGCAAAGAAAATCTTGTCTTCTCTTATACCTGAGATGTAATAACTAATAAATTTGGATGTTCATAATCTGGCTCAAGTGCATAGTAATAGGTGGTTTAGTTTATAACCTCACAATGGTGAGTATTCTGACCTGAAATCCCGCTGGTGTGGGAGTATCCTGGCACCTGTTTATTTTTGTGTACCTAAATTGCTGAGCTACAATTTGTAGGAAAACATGAGTTTTAGAATGTAAGTAGAAGATAAGTAGATGTGATTAATTTTCATTCTTGTACTGAGCATGTTTCTTTTACAGTTGCAGAAACCTGAGCTGCTAAGGTTCAGGTTATAATTTGAATGATTCATTCAAGTAGCAATGTGGGTGAAAAATAAGGTCTCAGGAAGGTCTGCCAATGAAGACTGCCACTCAAAGACAGAAATATTATCTAACAAGTGGAGATAGAGATCTTTAGAAAGATATATTTGAAATAATTTTCAATGTAATATGAAAAGAATTGAATAAGCCCAATTTATGCAAATTACATGTTATGCCACTCTGTGTAATGTATATGTTACACTCTTTAAGACTGTGCTCTCATCACTGCACTGAAAATTTTGTAACTGAGTAGAGTCAGATGAAGATTTTTCTAGTAGTCCAATCTAAGCTCATTTTCTAGTTGTCATAATGAGCTCATAAACTCATTTTCTAGTAGTCCAATCTAAGCTCATGTCTCACAGTGCAACTACTGTGAGACAATAGATGCTCTCATTCTTTCATTACTTTTTTAACTCTCATCATGTGAGTTGATGAGACCAAATTGTTTGAAACTCACATGCTTATCCAGAGACAATGCAGGGGGGGATTCTGGATAAATTCAGTGAATACAATGCAGATTTCTTATGTATCTATGTAAAAACACTTAAAAATATTGTTAAACAAATCTATCTGAATGCAATTTTCCAGTTTAATTTTTTAGACTAGCAAAGACCATGCATAAAATTTTCAAAATTAATTCCTTAAAAGTATTTAATTGTAAAAATTAACATTAAAATAAAATAGCATTTATGAAATGATTCTTGGTTTGCCTTTTTAAAAAATTGTGTAAGTTAACACTGAAAAAATGAGAAAACACCTGTCTTTCTAATCCCCACTCAAGTCTTTGAGATTGCTTTGCCTCCTTAAAAAAGAAAACTAAAATAGATAATTAGATGATCTGCATTTATTTATTTATTTATTTATTTCTATAAAAGCTTTATGATAGTTCATTAAGGAAATAAGGCAGGGAGGCCACTTTATCAAACATTCCAAAATTTAGAATGAAATAAAGTCAAAACTGTACCCACTTAAATATTAACGTAAGAAAGATTTTGATTATGTGCCATAACAACTGCACAGGAAGATTGTTTCATTTCAGCTGATTTAAAATAGGATCTATAAAGAGGAAAGCTTTGTAACAGTGTTTGCTATTATATTTTCTTATGATTTTTCTTTTAGAAAACTAGTGCCGTTTTTTTTTTATAAGACTTCGCAGGATATATAAGACTCTTACTGGCAATTGGTATTTTCTTCTTCCATTTAAGAAATGAACTGTAATTCAGAGATAATAATAATGATAACGACAAAAAATACTGGGAAATTTGGTGCAATGGGCCTATTTTATGTCTTTTTTTTTTTTGTAGCAAAACCAATTTGGACATTTGTAAGCAAAATGTACAAACCTAAAGAAAATAAACCTTTTGAAAACCAGATATAATCACAGAATAGGAAGGTTGGAAGGGACCACAGCGGGTCACATCTGGTCCAGCCTCCCTACTCAAGCAGGGCCATCCCAGAGCACAAGGCACAGGATTGCATCCAGACAGTTCTTGAATATCTCCAGTGAGGGAGACTCCACAGCCTCTCTGGGCAACCTGTTACAGAGGATGATCATCTGCACAGTAAAGAAGTTCTTCCTCACGTTCAAGTGGAACTTCCTGTGCATCAGTTTCTGCCCATTGCCTCTTGTTCCATTGCTCTGCACCACTGAGCAGAGCCTGGAAACATCCTCTTGGCAGCCTCTCTTCAGGTATTGACAGACATTGATGAGGTCCCCTCTCAGTCTTCTCTTCTCAAGGCTGAACAGGTCCAGCTCCCTCAGTGCTTCCTGATAAGAGATGCTCCTGTCTCCAGTCATCCTTGCTGCCCTCCACTGGAGCCAGATAAAGAATGAATGATTAAATGGAAAAGGAAATAAAGGGCTATAATGGCCATGTGAAAAAATGATTTAATGATATATAGCAAACGAGAAAATAAGACTTTAAATTTACATTTCATTAAAATGAATCAGTGTATAAAAGCACACAATTTTAAAGAGTATGAAAATAGTGTTTTGAGCTGTCTGGTTAACCTTGTTTATCACAGGCATACTGTAATATCAGCCAATAACTGTGGAATTCATGATAATTTATTCTTCTATTCTTCATATTTATTTGGATATAACTTTTGAAAGTGAGGTCATAAATGTTTCCTTAACTTACTGAAAGACATTTCTTAGTTTTTTATTCAATAACTATGCTGCCATTAAAGCAATGGAAAGCCCAATATCTGCAAGGTATAGATGAGTATGTAAAACAAGGTATGCACTGTGAATTATAATTTACATACCAAACTTCTTTTTAGGATAAAGTTTGGATCAAAACAGAGCAAAAGTGAAGTGTCCTTTTAATCACCCCAAATGTCCAATTGCATGTCTTGAACTTGCTGATCTTTACATTAATTTGAGGATTGAGGGCTGTTTCAGGAGAAAATAATTTTAAAGTTCCATCTTTAAAGCACATAAGGCTTACAGTTGAAAATGCCCAAGCAATATTGAAAATCAAGGATGATTCTTGGAGAATGCTCATTCTAGTTAGGCAGATGGAATTTTATATTATTTCATATATTTTCTCAGTAAAAGCCAGAATTTTAAGTCATTATGCTACTCCATCAATATGTAATCTAGATAGCCTCAGCAATAATATGTTTATGAATCTATTTTAACTTCTGTATTGTTTCCTCTTTTACAGCCCAAGTTTCACTGGTTTTGGTATTCTGAAATTCCCACTTTTCCTCTTACACTGTATAACAATTCCTATACCATGTGGATCTTAACCAGCCCATTCAATTTAAAATGCAGTACTTTACCCAGCGGTCATTACACCATGCAGTTATAGCTTTAACAAAGTATTAGTGCCACTGTTTTTCTCATTAAATTTCTACTAGAGATAGATTTCTTTCATCACAGTTGCTTTTCATTGCATAAAAAAAGACTTTACTCTTCTGTAGTTTTTCTATAATTTGCTCTGTAGTTTCTCATTAACCTGTTTTTCCCATAAAGGTTATAATCCCTTCCAGTCCTATTGTATGTAATTCAAAAATTTCTCAAAATGACATTTCTATAGCATCCAAATTCTTCATACTTAGACTTGAAGAAAAGTAACATTAAGATCAAAATGCTTAGGTCTGTGCTGTCTCATCAGCAACTGACCTCAGAGGAGATATTTTTATTTAATCCAATAGCAAATTGGATAGATCATAGAAAAGTTTGGGTTGAAAGCGACCTTTAAAGTTTATCTAAAATAACCCCCCTGCAATGAGCAGGGACATCTTCAACTAGATCTGGTTGCTCAGAACCCTATCCAGTCTGACTAAATGTTCCTAGGGTGAAGGTATCTATCACCTATCTGGGAACCTGTGCCAGTGCTTCACCACCCTCATTGTAAAAATTTTTTCCTTACAGGTAGCCTGAATCTACCTTGCTTTAGTTTAAAACAATTAACCTTTGAAACAGAGTCTGCTGAAATGTTTCTACCCATCTCTTTTATGAGCCCCCTTTAGATGCTGTAAGGCTACAATAAGGGCTTCCTGGAACTTTGTCTTCTCTCTCAGCCTTTCCTCATGGGAAAGGTGCTCCATCCCTCTAATCTTGATGTTCCTGCTCTGGACTTGCTCCAACACTCCCATGTTCTTCTGTGCTGGAAGCCCCAGAGCTGGATGCAACATTGCAGGTGGAGCCTCACCAGAGCAGAGCAGAGGGGCAGAATCCCCTACCTCCCTCCCCTGCTGCCCACGCTGCTTTGGATGCAGCCCAGGGAATCATTGGCGTTCTGGCTTCAAGATCTTTCTAGAATAGAAAGAGTGAGTGCACATCCTTTTTCAAGCACTCTAATAATTCATAAAATCTTTGAGATCGTAATGTGTAAAATATTTCCTGTTGATCTCAAATTACTTTTGATTTCTTTGAAACATTTTCTGATTTAATAAATTGTTCACAAGTAGTGCTTACACTGAGAGGAAGTTGAAAACTCTCATTATGTTGCAAAGTAATTCTAATGGCTTTATATTCTTTGATATTAAGTGGTCTGTAGGTGAATCCAAGCACATTTGTTGCTGCAACAGTTTGTAGGACTGTCCCTAAAATCTGAACCTGTCCATCATAAGAATTTTTGCTATCTAAGAAACAGTGCCTCCAGGCTTTCAGAAAAAATACAGCTGTTTCATTTTCCAGCCATTTGTCTAGACTGAAATACAAACAAAATTATACAACTTACAGCATCTGTATCATATAGCACTAGAACTGTTAATGACTGAGGGTCAAAGTGAAAAAATCCCAAAACTTAAAGCCTTTCTGGTTATAAATCACTGTTTAGTTAGAGACAAACCATCTAACATTGACACTTATATAATAAAATACTTTATTAATATTAATCCTTTAGAAATGGATACTCTTTTCATGTTTGAAGTATGAATATTCAGAAAATATATATGAAACTCCCAGGACTGACCATGTAACTGTTTGAAAACAAAAAAAGCTAAGTTAATTTAATAATGACTGTCCAACAAATGAATAATTAAAAAGAAAGATAACTGCATTATCCAATGGGACAGTTATGTATTATCTCTAATGAACATATGCGACCCTTTGCAATCTCAAGTTGCATCTGACAGCTATTCTCAAAATAGCTGACTCACAATATTTCTGAGTTTGCAGTCAGATGCAGCTCAGCTGGTTAAGAAGTTGCTTCATAGCTTCTTCTATGACATCATAATCTGTGAGAGTTATCATCACCTGTGAGAGTTATCACCACTTACTAGGAGCACACCCACTCCTACTAATTTCCTTCTGTAAAATTATCTGGGTTAGAAAACACTCCTACTATTACCTTATGCTAGTGCTGAGTGCTGATCTGAGGGGGTGTTGATGAGAAGGAAAGAGTGACAAGGAGTGGAGAACAGTATGGTCTTAACCCAGCAGCGCTGCAGCCTACAAAAAACAGAGCAAACCATTGTCTTGTATGATCTCAAGCATATTCTTATACTACACTGTTCCCTTACTTAAGCACAGTTATGCTAGCTGGCCCATGAGATGCCCAGTTAGTAAAATAACTTGTGAATAAATTCCTTGCATAAGATTTATTCTAATATACTGTTGCTTCACTTGCTATTTGGTGGTCAAGAAAAAAATGACCACCACCTCCCCCCACCCCGCCCCCAGAAAAAAAAGTCAGATGCATGTGGTCATTTTGGATGGCTGGCATATTTGATCAGAGTGATACAGTTAATTCAGAGTGATACAGTTAATTTGTATTACTAATGAGGAACAAGAATAAGGTAGAGGTGACACATGCAAATTCAATGTTTTTAATTAAGGACAGTGTACAATTTTAGACATGAATTGAAATATGTTCTTGTGTGCCCCAGAAGTAAAATAAATCTGTTGAGGCTCTAGACTAAGAAATATTATTCTGTAGATGATGTAGCAGAGGGTTGTGTTTTATGTCTTCTTAATAAAGCTCCAAAGTTTAGAAACACTGGAACCAAATTTATGCTGATTCTAAGATGTGAATCTGACTTTTTTTAGCTCATTTAACCCTATTAATGTAACTGATGTTACCAGGATATTTCTCAGATTGCAGTTATATAAATACACTCAGAGTGTAAATCAAGACAAGATTTAAACATATTACCCTTTAGAGCTACCAACTTCTGGCTTAAAAGAATTTTGCTTACTTTGGAAAGATTCAATTCTATATTTCCAAACAATTAAAATACCATCCAGCCTAACACAGTTTTTTTGGAATTATCACAAAAATTAATTCTGTTCAATTTTCTTTTTTAATTCCACTACCTGTGGCAATTCAATTCTAACAGAATGAAAGCAGTACCATAAAATGAAAATTCTTGTGATTAATTGTAGCTATAATGACCCTTGGCATAATAAATATGTAAATATTGGATATTTCTTCAGTATGATTACTTTTACTCAATATTACAGAAATAATAAGATAAAGATCAGTTTAAACATACATTAGTAGAAAACAAGCAAGTTTTAATGCTTTAATTTGGAAAAGGCTGTGCAATTAAAACCAGACAGCTGTTGTGGAAACCTTAAGGTTTAATGGGAAAAGTTATAAATCATGATTTATGGTGAGAGAATGCAATTTCTTGGAGTTCCAAAAGTGTACTTTATGAGTTTTTATATAACTTTATAAGATCTGCAAAATATCACTTAAATGGTAGCCAGAGATATAATTTGTGCTTCCCATGAGAAAACAGAAACAAATTTAAAGCTAAAGAGAGTCTAAAGCAATTGCATGTTCCAGCCATCAATTTATTCTCACGCTATCTCTACAAAGTCCCTTTTAACTGCAGTTATTTTTTTTTTTCACTAACATTGGACAGTTCATGATATGTCTGGGGTCTTTGACCTTCATGGGATCACAGATCATGGATGAAATTTGTCCCCAAACTAGCAAACAACAGAACAGACTTATTTCAGAGTTCATCTTCAGAGCAGGAATAATGTACATGAAGATACAGAGAAATGTTAGTGTGGAGGAAAGCACTGGGTTTATAGTGGGTTTAGTGTGGGGGAAAGCACTGGCCTTATATTGCCAGCCCCTTCTCTTGCTGACAGGGTTGAGCAGCAAGTAGATGTTAGGGAGCATGACTGAAGCCATGGGTGTGTTAATGACTGAATGTGTTAATTATGCCCATTGCAAAAATTTTATACAGGGACATTTGTCATGTGATGTAATAGGATATTGGGACATATAGGATATTTGTTAAGGGACAAATCATAGGGACAGATCATCAATAGCTGACCTTGTCCCACAGCAGAGGATTGTTAAATTGTCAATGGAATGTCAATGGATGGGAAAATCTTGGCCAATAGTCTCTTAGCCTTGTCATGAAATGGTAGAAACAGAACCTCTGATAGATTTTTTTTCCTGATGGTTTCAGTGTCCTGTTGGATGGCCATGTGTCTTCATTGATAGAAGGCCCAAAATATAGGTCTTCAACACCTCCTTCCACTTTGCTGGAGTAAGAAAGATATTCAGCAATGTCACAGAGAAATTTTCTTTTATATATTCCAGAAATGGTGATAACCAACAGAGGAGAGTGAGATTGGTGCCTGTATCTTCTTCAGTTGTCAGAGACTTCACAGAAGGTAAGCTATTACTCAAAAGGAGAGCTTACACAAGTAAGAAAATGTCCATTCTATTGGAAATGATTGTTTAAGTCAAAACCAAGCTGCATGTTGTTTTCAGTGTCAGTTGTCTGTGTCAATATCTGATTGAACAAGCCTATGGTGGGATTTATTTTGATGCTGACAGACATGCAGTATTAACACTGGTGCTACAGAGAGAAGCACAAGGCACATGGGTGCTGCCATTTTCAGAGCTATTAGCATTCCAGAAACTGAGAAAGCACAGAAAAAAAATAACCCTAAATATGTAAACACATAAAAATTATTCAAATTCAGGAAACTATTTAAGCAAACAAGCAACAGAAATAAAAACCAGAGACCAAATATTGAGCAGCATACTCAATTTCTTAATCTGTTTTCATAGCCTATTAGGCCTATAAATCCACACTAGGAGACACACAGACATGCACAGTTTTAAATTTAGTTACACTAGGTTAGGACTGTAGTATTCCACAAAATGGATAAACCCTGAAATGTTACAGTTTTTATCCTCATTTTCTGAGCTGTAAAATGATAAGCATGGAAAGATCATAAGCATGGAAAGATGCTCTGTAACTACTGTTTAGTACTTTAAGGAAATTGAAGCATTCTGGTTGTGTTTAGAAAAAAGGGATTGTTGATTGCTCAAATGAAGATTCAAGTCTTTATTTAGAAATGATTATCAGATCCATGGGTGAGGGGAGCCTGCATGTGAAAGTGCACGTGCACACATAAATACTGGAAAACTATATTTGAGAAATACAAATGGCTCATTTTGTTTCACTTTTTCGATAAGCCCAATATTTGAATCATGCTTTTGGGTGCATTTGGAGTTTCTTGCTCCACATTGTGGTGGGTTGTCAAACATCTGCTTGGCCTATTGCTTACTCCCTCTCCTCAACAGGGTAGAGGAGAGAAAATAGGAAGAACAGCAGGGAGAATGTTCACGGGTAATGATGAAGGCAGGGAGATTGCTTATCAGTTACTGTCACAAGCAAGGCAAGCTTAACTGGGAAAAGACAATGCAACCACTCCTAATTAAAATAGGCATTTATTAATTTGGGGAGTGGAAAACAGAAAGAAAACTGTTAAAGTTGCACCTTTCTCCCCAAGTCTCCCCTGACCCCCCTTCCAATGCTCTACAACATTCTTTCATTTCTGGCTCTTCTAACTCTGCTCCAAGTGGTGCAGGAGTTTACATCAGCACATGGCAGTTTCTTTGCTTCCTGTGTACTGCTCCTTCCTCCTGGCACTTCTGTGCTGCCTGTGGACCCCTCACAAGCTGCAGGGGAGATAGCAGTTCTTCCATGGAGCTCCTCCTTCTCTGATGTCAGTTTTCTCTCTCGTTTCTGACTCCTTTTCCCCCTCCTCCTCTCGCTGTCTGGCATTTTATGAATATTTTAAAATATGTTTTCATGGAGATGTCATAAACTTGGCTGATGTGTTCACTTGTGTCCTGTGGTGGGTCCATTGGAGGTGATTGCACCTGATTGTGTCTGGCACAGAGAAACCCCTGGCTCCTCCCACAGAGACTCTCTACAGCCCCACCTGGATACTTTCCACCTTGCCAAGGACTGGAAAATTTTGTAAAATTTTAATCATATAGGAAATCCAGTTACTTTCCATTTTTTTTTCTTTGGTTTCTCTCTGATGTACATCACAGGAGACCACTTACTCTGAATTGAGTAAGAAAGTTGAAACTGCAAAAGCATTGGTTAAAAATTAAAAAACATGGTCTAGAATACCAGCTGTATTGCTAAGTCTTTTCTTCCTTAGCACTTTTCTTCCTTAGCACTGATGATTTAAATTGCCATCTTCCCTCTCCCCACCAAAAGAATTCTGAAATCTAGCATTGGTTAAGAAGAAAAAGTATATCACTGCTGGAAAATTTAGCCTTAAGGCTTCTAATTTTAAATACCTGAGATGCAATTAACGAATTACTTTTATTGTCTAATTCTCAGACTTTAACATCTTTTAAAATTCTGCTATAAACATCAGTTGTTAATGATCCTGCAGTTGTAAGACAATGCTGTTTGCAGCTTGGAAGGTGTTTAATCTCTGATGACTGTGAGATAGGTAATTTATCTCTGCCTGAATGCTCTCTGGTAGTATTTTGTATTTCCTGCCATTAGCAGTGAAGCTGCAGGTCTACTCACATCCATTTGGGCATAGGAGTCTGTTCTTCTAGTTCACCTTTACGGCAGGTATTAGAATAAAAGATATCTTGGATTTTAGTCAGTGCACTAAGAATTTTTTAAGGATTAGTAATCACAGTTCTGGCATGCTAATAAGAGAAACACAAAGGCTGAAAGGCTGCGTGTTTGACCTTTTATGACAGGAACTTGCAAATCATACTGTTACAAGCTTTGCTTGCCTACAGCTTCAAAGTAAATAGCTACAAAATGTTCTGCTATAGTGCTGAACTTTTAAAAGAAATTAGTAATGAGAGATTCAACTGCTGACAAAAGAGAAAGTACTTCACAAAGGGAGCATAAAGAAAAGCACAGTGCAGAAAAGAAGCAATCAGAGAGGAAAGCTAATGCAGGAACGAAGTAAGAAGAGTACTTTATGCGCTGGATATGATAAAGGCTGGACAAAAAATTAATCACCTTCACTTGAGTAGCCTACTTTTTAATGAAGTACAAAGCTGTCAGCAAAAGAGAAAATGTCACCAAATGTCAGCAACAGAATAAGCACAATATAAATCAGAACATATTCCTTGAGATAAAAGTTGCATAAACTTCATGAAACTTTCCCAATCAAGTTCTAAAAGAAGAAGAAAAAATCTTTACAGAGAAAATGTCAATGCTAATACAGTCAAACAGAAAACTACACTAATGGGGCAGAATGAAAAATAAAATTATCTCAAGTGACGAAATACAGAATTACTTGATGAATGGCCTTGTACATGAGCCTCCAATTTTAGAGAAAATTA
Source organism: Molothrus ater (assembly GCF_012460135.2). NCBI lineage: Eukaryota > Metazoa > Chordata > Aves > Passeriformes > Icteridae > Molothrus > Molothrus ater. The sequence goes on from NC_050481.2 coordinate 32,385,659, forward strand.
AAAAAATTTAATAAAACACCAGGCAGTGAATTGTTTTATGAAAAATTAAATGTTTTGTGGCAGTGTGTGGGTTCTGTGTAGTGTAACTTAGGTGCTTAGTAGTCTTCTCTTCTTCTACTGTAAATAAATTATGCCCTTTTGCATCTTTCTTGCATTTAGATGCTTTAGTTCTTCTTTGGCAATTAAGAATAGCTTCAGTTGCTTAATAGAGAAGGAGCATCTTGGGCTCAGGTACCTGGAGAGCATAACCTTGTTTTTCATATTCCACTGCCTGAAGAACATTTTCACCCTCTTTTTTTTTTTTTTTCATCAAACACCTATCTTGTATGTTTAGGAGAAAGTGTCCTCATTACTATGTCCTGAATTTTTTTTCCTTTGTATGAAACAAAGACCTGTTAGTAAAAACTATGAAACATCCATAATCTATAGTGGATAATCAATCTATGGATAATTTTGGGTTTTAATTATACTATGTATAATGCATACAATAGAGGGAAGGAAGAAAGAAAGATGTAGGTAAAGGGGAATTTGGTAGAAGAAAGGCATTACCTTGAAACAATTGCAAAATTTTGTTTCTATCAAAAAGGAAAGAAAACAACTCAAATAAAATAAGTGTAATTCTACTGTCACAGAAACACTGGAAAGATCACAAGTCTCTAGGCTTTAGGTCTTCTACGAGTTTAGTAGCATGTTTGCTGCAGCATCATCAACATCTTCACAATGCATTATATGCTTCTGCTGGCTCTGCAGCTGCCATGCTAGGTTCTGAGGATTAAAAAAAAAAAAAAAAGAAGGTGTAAGAAGGTGTAGAAAAAGAAAGAGAAGTAGAGAAAGTAAGAACCAAGTGCCCTGTATGGTAGTTCAAAAAGTCACTAATGGAATGGCAGGTATTCAAAAAAAACAAAACTGACAAAATTTTACATATATATATATGTATATATATATACATATATATATGTATATAAATACACATCCTTATCTATCCACACACAGAGGAAATCCTTTAAAAGAAAAGATGCTTCAGGAAAGAATTTCTTAGAAGCAAAACAAGCCTGAGCTATGGGCTAGGGTCTTTGTTCAAGAAGTACTTTACTGTCTAGAAAAAAAGCCTACATTTCTTTATAGAAACAGCTGCTACTGATTATTGTCCTGATTTAGGTACTCAAGAGATACAAAACCCTCAGTCATCACTTCCTCTTAATCAGCCTGACACTGGGTTTTCTGATTCCTGTTCCTAGACTTTCTTTCTATAAACTGAAGAGTTGAGGTGGATCATGTGGGACTGTGAACCCCACAAGATGACAAAGAACTTAAACCCAAGTCCCCAGCACCTCTGAACTCCCCACTCTCCGAGCTTTATGTGTGTATTGACAATGAACAGTGACATCAGAACAATGAACAAGTGGCCTTCCTATTATTTTCCCTACCTTTGACTGCTGAAAGATCCAATTCTCAAAGAGTTATGCTCTGTGAGTATAGTCCCACTGAATTCAACAGCAGAATTTATGTTTGTGTTTATTCAGTATATGGCCCCTTCAGGCTTTTCATCCATGGACAAATGCATCCAAATAAAACCAGAATCACAGAGGTCCTGCTCTCTATGACAGTTTTCTGTAGTGGTTTTTGTATTCCAGCTCTCCCATTCTTATTTTATTTCCATTGAAATTAGTTGGTAATTTAAAAGGTGCATTTAAGGCCTGTTATTCATTGTGAGATTAGTGTGGACACTCAGACTCAGATCAACAAAGTACTCACCCAGGGATATAGGAAAGTTTATGAGCTCTAAGGAACTTGTTCACTAGATGGGAGGAATGTTAGCTGGTGCTACAGTAATTAATGGTTAAATTACCCTTGGGTAGTAGGTAGTAGGTAGCATAACTTTACAATCTGGTAGCTTTAAATTTCACTACTAATTGTAGCAATGGGATTTAGAATGCAGGTTGAAGACATAATGAAATTACCATAGGGAGGAACAGACTAATGAACTGAAGTCCAACAAAAGTTATGGCTACATTACTGTCAACTTGAAAATCTGTAAATAAGAGCTTTGAAAACCGTCGAGGGCACTAGACAATGGGTTTTATGTGTATATAAGTATGAAATGTGGATTGGGAGGAATAATTGAGTTTGCTAGATTGTCAAGTACATACTTGGAAAAAAAATCACTTGGTCATCATTTAATCTTCTTTGCACACCTTTTTCATCTTATTTGCATTTTTAATGCAAACCCCCACAGAATATCTCTTCAATCATACTGAATTGGTTTGTGTCAAGCAGTTAGTGCATATACAACTTTGCAAGTCTTTTAATTCCTCAGCAAAAAACTTAGAGGAAAGCATAATAAACTTTTTATGTTTTTGGTACTTGGAAATTCAAAGTCAAGCTTTCCTAGTTTTATTAAGAATTCTGAAATCTTGGTTTATTGAATTCTAAATCAGCTTTTTAATGAACTTGACTGTTTCAAACTAAATTATTTTCAGTTAATAAAATATAGATGAGTGAATCCAGTGCTTTAGGAAATGTGGCTGAAAAATGATCCCTATGGATGTCTTTACTGCTGGGTATTTTAATATTAATTTATAGGTTTATTTTTAAAGTTCCTGTTCTTTGGAAATGTCATATAAAAATCAAGTGTGTTGCTTTACCTGCTGCAGAAGTTTGAAAGAACAGCATTTGACCTTCCAAAGGATGTCACAGCCTGTATTTGTTGTCGAAGTTTAAATGCATTTGATGGGACGCTTCATCTATAACATCATTTTCCTATGTATTGTGAGACTTTTTAATGGATTACCATCTGTATCAGCTACATCAGCATATCAGTTTCACTTATATCAACAATATTATTTTCAGCTTTATGCAGACCTGGGTATTGCCCAGCCTGTGAATTATTCCAGTAGTAGAAATTCCATTATTTTACTGCTCAACCTGTGCAATCACATTGGTCCTTCTAATCTAAATTATTTCCTAATATCCTGCCTTTTCTATTGTAAGTGGGGCCTGTTTGTTCCTGTCCTGTATGTCACTGTAATGCAGGGATAACTTATTTTCCCTTTCTTCCACAGATTTAAAAATAATTAAAATCTATTCCACATCCACATTCATGTTAAAAAGATGTTCAGTCTTCTCTTTCCATGTTTTCTGTACCTCTGACCACCTATTGATCATCTCTCTAAGCTGTATCCAGTTAATTCCCATCTTTCTTAGACTGCAGTTTTCAAGGCTGCTCTACTCATGAAGGCTGTGCCCCTGATAATTAGAGCAGGGACAGGAATTTAGACTCAGATCTTCTATCTAGGTGGTTCTTTTGCATCCTGTCCCCTTTATCCCATATCTATTTGGCTGCTCTTGGACAGCTGGAATGTCCTGCACAAATTTCCAGTTTTTCACCTGTACATGGTCCTGCAATTTAGGTGCCATCTCCCTTACCTTAGTGCAGGCTCACTAAGCATCCTCTGCCCCACTACCTGTGGCATTAATGAAGTCATTGAATGGATCCTAACTAAATACAGGCTTCTGTATATCCCCCAAGCCCTCCAAATTTCATTATGCTAACTGCTCTCTAGATACAGTTATCTATGATTATCCAAGGTGTTTTGCACCCACCATCTAGAAATTGAATCCATCTGAGCTTTCTGGCTTCTTATGGGCCTGTATTATCACATTGAGGTATATGATCTTTATTGCTGCTGCAATATTTGTCAATGGTTTGCTCAGATTTTTCTCAGAACTAAGCACAAGCTGGTTATATTTCTTTAGTTCCATTTTGCTAGCTTTTTAGATTTGTTTTTTTTTTCCCTATAAGCATTATACTTTCTACATTTGCTAACACTATTTTTATTAATTCCCATTCTTTTGGCATTTAAATCCATCTTGATGATTTCATAAAGAGAATGATTCCATGAGTTTTCAGATCATCCTTTAAGTATCTCAGGTAAAACTCCATCATGTCTCAAGGTTTTGAAAATTTGTTTTGTAGATGTTGCCTTATAAACTTTTCCTTCCCTTTTCTGGGCTGACACCATACTACTTTCTTTGTTACCCTTAATTAAACTACCTTTAATCAGGCATGCTTCCATTTAACTGTTTTTATGAAGACTGATGCAAAAATGTGCAAGAAACATTTCAGCTTTCTCAGCTTGTCACTTTTTCTTCCTCCACTTATTACCAAATTTCCTTGGGCTTTTTCTACCTATGAATACCTTTAGTAGTATTTCACTCATCCCTGTATTTTGCCAAAAATTGGTATGGCTAGATTGGGGCTGTTTTCTCAAAAAGTGGTTAGTAGGTGTAGTGGGAAGATATTCAGAACTGGATAATAATAAATTTCCTTCCTAATACATCACAGTGGTGAATCACACAAAACATGGTTAATAATTTCTGCTTCATTTTCAACTTGAGTTTTTCTAATTTGAGCTTCCATTCATTAATCCTCTCCTTGGTACATCTCCTTTGCTGGATTAACTGCCAGCCTTTTCTTTCTGTAAATGCACTTGTAAGCTGTGATGAGTTCAATTTGCATTTCACCTCTGAGAAAAGAGTCTGAATTCTCCTTGCAAATGTCTATCTCCAACAGTACATCTACAAACCCTCCTGGTTTTATTCACTGTTTCCTACTGATGTATGTCCTAGGATATTAATTATATCCTATGTTCTATGATGGCTGTTAAAGAGGTGGTCAAGGTGGTAAAATGTGAACGTACAGGGTTAAAAAGAGCTGACTGGATAAAGGTATGAGGTTTGGAGATAGGGTGTGGTAAAATGTGAGAGGAAAAACGAGGAGAGGAGTAAGTAAATGGGAATTTCTATGTTGTGTGTAAATAGTGGAAAGATTTTTTTTCTTTTTGAATATCTGGATTGAATGAATTTTTGATTTTGTAGGTAATACTTGTTAAAAAAGGAAATTTCATTATCATCATAAAGATTTACAAATGAAGAGTTTTCTTGTTTCCATTTAATTCTCAGAATGTTATTGAACCTGTCTGAAGACTTTGTTTTGAAATATATGCCTGAAATACAAAAATATTCCATTTCTGTGTTTATGGTTTAAATAATAAAATATATACTACAAAAACATACAGATATAGGTGACAAGTATATAAAACCATAAACCAAGGTTGAAATGTAAATTTCTACACTTGAAAAATATGATGATATTAGGATTTTAAAGATATTTTTTTGAATCCTCTCCTACAATGTTTTTTGTAGCATATACATTTAGGCATTGTGTACAGTTCATATGATAAAAATTTTGATTTCAGGTAAATTTAGAAAAATACAGGGTCCTAATTCAGGACCAAGTAAATATTAAGAAATTAATGAAAATAGCAATATCCCCTCCCCAACTTCTTATTCATTATCAGAGTCATAGCTGGCTCCAGTTCAGTACTAACTCTAGCTATCTATATTCGAATTATCATCTCAAGTCACCTTAGCTGCAATGCAAGTGGTCAGAATGGAAAAATACACATGGAACTACAGCTGATGGCTCAATTAGTACCAGAGCACAGTTGCAACATCCTCTTGGAGTAGATGGGACTCCTGTGCAGTACTATGTTAATCAGGAACACGCAGCTGTCATTATTTTCCTGCTGGCAGATCCTTTTTGAATTTAAAGTCCTATTTAACCTGAGGTGGAAACTTATGTATGTACATGAGAATGGAGTTCTCAATGAGGTATAACTCGTTCTGCTTCTGAGACTAGCATTGCACTGAAAACAAGAGCACGAAGCAGTCAAGCACTTCACTAATACTTACACCTCCATTGGCCCTCAATTTCTGTTTTACTTTATTCCACCATCAACCTTCTTCATACAATAAAATGCATAATCAAAGCAGGGAGCTAAGATAAAAGTGAAAAAAGCACTAGAATCTCCACTTTGTGTAGGCTTTTTTTCATAACTAGCTTAGTCTTTGATCATTTTCCATTTGATCAAAGAGAGCTTTGATGCTCTTTGAAGAAGTACTGAATTATTGGAATAAAGATATAGAATTTGATTCACATTTTCATCCAAATAAAATAAGCAAAAAAAAGTGGACTAGTAGGTTGCAGTAGATATGTCTAAGGATATACAAATAATTGGAAAAAGCCCCCCACAAATATAAAGAAAAAAGGAGTATAATCTACTTACAAGCAAAAGTTAATAGCAGGAAAGAAAGCCAAATGTATAGCATGTTTTTTTCTAGAAAATGTTTTCTAACTGCCAGTCAAACTGTGATAAATGTCTTCAGCTTGGAAGGAAATATATGCTTATGAATATCAAAGTGCAAAATGCATTGCAGATCCATGCCTGAGCAATATTTACCACAGCTGGAACGCTTTACTCTAAGGAATGCTAGAAAAGAAGGAATAAAAGTCTAGGAAAAAGCAAGTACAGTTTAGCTCTCTATGTTTTATGTAGTGTTGCACAGTAAGTGAGGTGAGGGTTTTTTTCTGGTGGGTTTTTGTTGTTTGATGACAGAAGTGGAGGAGTTCATACTTCTTTTGAAAGTCATCAAAATGAATACATGTAAAGTCTGTAATCTGGGTCTAAACTCATGTTTTTCAGCCTTTAATGAAATACTTCAATTTCATTTTGGAGGGTGGATGGTTAAAGGCAGCCACAAAACAAAGCCAAATTTCAAAGTACATATTCTTTTATTGTTGTTGGGGTTTTTTATCTTTTTTTTTTCCTTCACTTTTCTGTTTTTCCTCATAAATAGCCCAGCGCTAGGAAGCGCCAGCAAGGTCAGATAAATAGAAAAAAACTGTAAAGACTGAAAGCTGCATTTAGTTTAGAAAGGAAAAGACTGCTATATGCTATATATGCATTTTGATAACTCACTTTTATTGTAGAACAGTTATTTAATGAACACTCTGTCTCACTTGTAAATATTGATTTAAAGATGTAGAAACTTTAGAAGTTTATAACTAATTATTCCTTTTTTCAGGAGAATGGTTATAGTGCTGGAGCTGTGTCTACCCTAAAGCAACTTTAATGATAGTTGTGTTTTAGGTCTCTGTGATTTAATTGAAGTAATGTTAGTTGAAGTTCTGGTACTCGATCTGTTCAGCAAAATCCCTTCCTTCAATAGAGATTTTAATGATTTTTTTTTAAGTGGCATGAAAAGATGAGAAGTTTTTGTAAATTCAAGCTGATGTTTATTGTAGATGGTAAAATGAGATTCATATAAGACAGCTTGTCATGTTATTAAAAAGCAAATTTGAGACAGAAATTCCAAACAAACAAAAACCAGACAACCAGGTCCTGAATATGAAAAAGACTTCAACCACAGAGAATATACCTCGAGAAAGGAGGAGAAAGATGCTTCATATTCAAGGGAGGGGGCATTTGCAAACTTTTTTATTTGTCCTACCAGTGCATAGAGGAGAAGAGCTTAAGAAAGAAAGAAGAATAAAGCTGACTCCTACTCCATCTGCCTAGCAGAAAACAGATGCAGCCTCAGATGATGACTTGGACAATTTTCAGGTATTTTAGATCTCCCCAGAAAATTACTTGACTTCCTAACTCACTGAAGTAATCTTTACCACCATAATGCTCTTTTAAAGAACTCTTAGAATAACAGGGACATTACAGAAAGTTGCAAAAATGGTGAGTTTTGAATTCACCATTTGAGTTTTGAATTCACCATTCTAGAGTTCACCTCACTCTAGATTAACACTGGCACATTAACAAATTAGAGATGTTGTAATATGCACACATGCAAAGTGAAGCATTTAAGAATAAGACCACTGAAGATGTTAGAGTGAGGAAAGCTGCAACACTGAGAAAACTCTAGGAATTATTAAGTAAATGAAAAAACCCTACAATACAGGACTCTGTCTAAAAGGGTTAATGTAATTCCTATAATATTTAAAGGGAGTAAGACTGAGAAGCCGTTCTTCATCTGTCAACACTGGTGAAATAAAGAGCAGGATATTCCATACAGTGTGATAGACTTAAAAGAGGTTGGTCTGTCCTTGAAAGAGGTCAGTTTGAGGGATGATACAGAAGTTGTCCATCAAAACTTCAATCCATATTAATTCTGAAATAAATTATTAAATCATGGTAAATTTCTGTGCTTATAGTATTTTCCAGAATGAAAATGCATCTCTTTTATTTTAGTTGAGTAATTCCTACTTTTCAAATTATGATAGGAATCTTAGTTCATATCCACTGATAAAGAGCTTGTGCAAGTTAAACTTCTCTCTGGTTTGGGTCATTTTTTCTCCTTCTGTGGCTTTGCCTCTCAAGGCAAGTTCTGGTTTCTTTGAGGACTTGCTTTTCCATTGTCTTAGATGTGAAAATGTTCCAAATGATTTCTTGTTTAGCTATATTTGCTGAAGAGTGAACTTTCTTTTTGTTTTGTAGTTTTAAAAAGAAATGAACACAAACCTAGATGGCTAGACTCAGGGAATATGAAATACAGAGAACAATCAATAGCAAATGTAAAAGATTAGATTGAAGCAGTGGGAGAAAACTGCATGCAGAAGAATATGATGCTTTCAAAGAAAATATTTGTTAACCTCTTGCAGGTACTTACTGACATGGTGATAAATTTTGCTACTTTTAGAAAAAATATTATAAATGTTTTATATATGAAAATGAATTTTAGGAAAAAAGACATTCACCTGACATTTAAAATGCTAAAGAAGACTTTAATAAAGTGGAAAGATACTTTCTGGAAAGATATTTTACATGAGAAATTACTAAATAATATTGTTGAGATTAAAATTATAGAAAGGCATAAAATATGCAGATTTTAACTTGGAGTACAAATACATTACCATGTAAATGTGTTCTATGTCATTGGGGCTTTTTAATTATTGTATGGTGAATATTCCTTGTCTTTGATGCAAATCCCACCAGAGTCTATTTCCAGTTACTTCAAAGGATTCAGGCTAAACTGCAATCCTCTGGCCTGCATCAGATCAACAGTGATGAAGGAAAAACTTACTGTAGGTAGATCACTTGTTAAGGGTCAAGGAAGAGATGAGAGAATAGTCTTGGACCAAGGGAATCTGCTTAAAGGCTAGAAAGCATGGATATCGGTGTTCTCAAAACCAGTAACAATATGTACAGCTGCAGAAAATAATTTACTTTCCAGGTTTTGAGAATGACAGCTGCTTTTAATAGAATCACTCACATTTAAATGCTTTACTGTTGTATGCTGGTCACTTTTGTAACAGAATAGAAATATCATATTTACATATAGATGTCCTAAATTGCTATGATGTGTCTTGTCTGCTACAGAAAACCTGTACATAAGAAGAGTGTCCATATTCTTATTACAGCACGAATTTATTTCCAGTTTACTAAATTATTTATTTTATGAAAGAGAAAATAAGGGGTTTTTTTTTTGTGAAACAATACTTACAGTGCCTCAAGGTTACAGTCATATAACTGTTCTTGCAGTTGTGTATATATAAAGCAACTCTGTTGTGTTGAAAGTAGATCTATTGTTTCTTCTGATATATGTCTGCAGAAGTGTAAACTATTTGACTCTTCTACTGTATTAGAAGTTTTCATAGAGCCAAATTCCAAAGGCTCCAGCTTCTTGTTACTGTCCAGTCCCATTTATCAAGCACATTGAAATGACAAGTGCAAGACAGAGAGTTCTTGTTGCCCTTGGGCTGGCAAAAACAGTCTGGTCATTTGAAAATCAGAATACGGTTTGTAGCTGGATATTACAGTTTCATTTGGCGATTTTTTTTTTAAGTTGGTGAATTGTTTTCCATACAGTTTGATCCATAAGCAGAAAAACAATTTAAGGCTGGAAAAGGAAGGAAGATCCTAGCATATTCTGAATGAAGATTTATGGCTTCAATTCTGGGCACTGTATGTATCATAGACACAAATATTCTTGGTTGGATAACTCCACAAAAAACATTTTATTCTTGTTGGGATGTCTTCAGGTCTCTAAGCAACTGATTAAATCCTGGAAAGTGGGCCAAGAAGGTACAGAAACAGGATTATGTGGTTAACCATAGGAGTAAATGAGTAAAATGATTGCCAGGTTGGTTCAGGGCCTTTGTTCTCTTTGATGGTGGGTAGAGCTTGTGAAAAGAGGATAAAGCTAGGAACTGAATGTTTTAAAATAGGTTGTATATACCCTGGGCTGAAATAGCAAATATATATTTTTAGCCCCTATATTAATGAAGTGGCTGAGGTAACACTCCTGTTTCTTTTTGAAGATAAATCCTACTTCAGCTACAAAAAAGACACTAAATAAGACTCAGAGCATGATCAGGTGAGTGTTTGAGTGTCTGATATGCTGGCTTTAAAAGTTCAGCTAAGACATGTAATTAAGTGTGTGATTCTGCTGCAGCAGAAATTAAAATAGAGGACATTTTTTGCGAATCTATGTACAAAAGTACATTCCAGGTTTTAGAGGAACAGGGTTTTCCTTTATTATTTGAGGAAAATGTTATCATGGAATTACAGAATGGTTTGGGTTGGAGACCAAAGATCATTTGGTTCCAAACCTCCTGCCATGGGCAGGGACACTTTCTGCTGAACCAGGTTGCTCCAAGCCCTATTCAACCTGGCCTCATTCATTTCCAAGGCTGTGACAGCCTCAGCTTGTCTCAGTAGCATGTTTCAGGGCATCATAGTTTCTATGGTGAAGAATTTCTTCCTAATCTGTAACCTAAATCTACCGGCTTTCAGTTGAAAACTGTTAGCTCTCATCCTGTCCTATCACTACAGTCTTTGATAAAGAGTCACTGATAAAAAATGTTTTTGGCTTTTCTTGCATAAGGAGTTTTATTATTCCCCAGAATGGGACACCCAGTGGGCACACTGCAGAGCATTTGATGACTGAATTATCTTTTCATCCTCTTCCCTTTTCCTTGCTACATAGCTGAGTGGAAAAGTCCACATACCAAGCTCAAATACTGAAACTAGAAAAGTAAGAGTAAGAAAGGTAGCGAGTTGAGAATAATTGCAGATTAATTCCCCTCTGGAATTTTAAAAGAATTAGGGACATAGTTGTGCTCTTACATAATTTTCTGCTTGTTCTGTTCCCATGGTAGTAGAGCTTTTTTGCCATCTCTTGCTACTGACTGCTGAAGAAATTTTAAATCTGAGTGTACATTGTTGAATCTCACCAGCAGAGGTTTGATCTTTATAACAGAAGCCCACATGCTTCCATGTGATGTGTATTGCATACACATACAAACGAATTACAGTAGAAATAAAAATAATTCAAATGTTTTTAAGATGTCTGTAATTTGAAGTTCAGAATGGGTATAATAAAATTGTGGGTCTCCTTTGTAAAGAAAACACCCAGATGGGCTCACCATCTCCACTCCATATGGCACTTAGTCTCTGCTCTGCATCCTGCTGTGCTCACAGTGTAATCCATATGGACCTTGCTTGATTGGTTTCCTGTTCCTGCAACACTGACTGTCTGTGCATGGCTTTCCATCAAACATGCACTTGCTGCTGAGAGAACACATTATTATATGCTGATTTCCTAGATTGTTGGAAATGTGAAAGCATTAAGCTTTTTGTGTGTTTTAATTTGTGCGGTGGCTTCGGTCATTAGTGGTGAGGTAGGGTGCACACATATAGAGCCAATGTGCAGAATCATAGCCAATTTATGAGTGCTTATATGCACCCTCTGAAGACAGCTAGCAAGCATTTCTCTGTTCAAGCAGCGTGATCCTAGGATATGCAAGCCTTGAAAAGGAGGGCCAGGAATTTGGAGGAAGGCCATGGACCTGTATCAAGTGACTTTAGCTCTGCATAGGGTATAGAATGTAAGGGGAACTCTGCAATTGCTAGGGTGTCAATTGCATGCTTGTAGGTGAGAGACAAAAAGGACAAAGGAAGTGCAAGTGGCACTCTGTCAAGGTTTTCTCTTTTCAAGGTGAATTAGCAGTGCTTGTACACTGCAAGCTGAAAGCATGTGATGCAACCCTAAAACAGGGTTTACACCTGAAGATCCCAGGTGATAGAAATTCCAGCTTTAATGCTCACTGGATGTGTGCATAAAAAAACCTGCGAGCAGCTCATTAAGTATTGACACAAATTGTAGGAGTTGATCTCACAATCATATCTTGCTAGTGTGCATAGCAAAGGGGTACAACTTTGATGTTATCAAGTTGTTTTGAAAGCTACATTCAGTTCTGATAGTCCTGATTCTAAAGAGATTAAGCAAGAGAGTGCAATGCTGTGTGATGAAAGACCATAAGAACATGGCAGACAGACTACAAAGATAAAAATCTGGAAAAAGGGAAAGGAGAAGTTGGCCTAATGACTGTATGGTAGAGATTAAAAAGGATAAAGAGAAGGAAAAGGCTTTTTTGATGTATCTTTTGTTGTAGTGAACCATGCTAAAAAGCATTCTTTTGAACATATTGCAATTATTCTGTGGAATTGTGTCATTAAGTATTTCTATAGCTAAGAAATATGTGGTATTCAGTAGAACTGGCGATGAAAACATTCAGAAATTTGTTACATGTTATATAAATTGTCTATAACTATACATTTTAAATTTTTTAATGTGAAAATATATGTCTGTATCTTACAGAAATGTACCTAGCTGCTGGCCAGTAAGATTTAGTATTATGCTTGTCATATATAGATATATATATATATATACACACACACACACACAAGCATGTGCTCTTATGCACACATTTACATAAATGTGTGTATATAAATATATATGTATTTGTATATAAATATATATATATATATATATATTTATCTCACAAAAATTCAGAGATTTTGGCACCTTCCTTGAACTGTGCATAGTAAAAAGCAGCATCAAGGAAGCCTTGGGACTGGTGACACAACTGAAAATTCATAAAATATAGGCATACTGAAGGACAAAGGGAGAAATCAGCATCTTTTTGACAGTCAGTATCTCTTCTACATAATAATGCATATATGAGGGAAAATACTTGTGATAAAATATACCCTATTATATCCTTTATTTTTATTGCTGTGATGACAGCTGATAAACTAAAACTGCTGATTGTGTCTGGTTTAGTGACGACTTGTAAAAATTTCTCTTTCTTTCCCATTTTGCCTTTACCCTTTTCTGCAGATCCAAGAATAATTTAAACAAATTACCACTATAATCTACATCACAGTTTCTCACAATATTTATTTTCAGATATAATATATTCATAGCTACAGATTTACAGATGTAGATATGTTTTTTCAGGCACCAAATTTGCTTGTACTCCTCACACAGTTCTAGGTACCCCCTGGCAGCCAATGTATAATCACCATTGTCACTGTATCACAGAAACACAGAACAGGTGAGGTTGGCACCTTTGGATCATCTGGTTGAAAGTCCATCCCAAAGCAGGGACACCTAGGGCTGTTTGCTCAGGGTTATATCTGATCACATTTTGAATATGGTAGGGAGGCGGACTCCACTCCCTCTCTGGACAACCTGTTGGAAAAAAAAAGTAGCTTTTTCTTGCACTTAAGCAGATTTTTCTCAGTTCAAGTTTGTACCTTCTTGTCTAGTCATTGGGTCCCATGAGGAAAACTTTGGTTCCATTTTCTATTCCTCCCCCATTAGGTATTTACAAATATCAAAAACATCTCCTCTGGGCCATTATTTCTTCAGTTTAAGCAGTCCCAGCACTTTCAGTCTCTCTTTATATGATAGAGGGTCTAGTCCCTTAATATCACCTTTCTGCTCTTTGCTGAACCCACTTCAATATATATATCCCTGTTTTCTGTTGGAGACCAGACCTAGGCACAGTACTACAGATGCATCTCACTAGGCTGAGCAGCCCTCCCACTACTGGCAGTGCTCTTCCTAATACAGTCCAGGAGGTTCTTGGCCTTCTATAGCACAAGGGCACATGGACCTTGGTTGATTTTCAACTCATCTAACAGGACTCCAAGATCCTTTTTAGAAAAGCAGTTTTCCAACCAGTCTGCAGCACATACTGGTATGTGGGTTATTATTTTGCAGGTGCAGGAATTAATTTTTCTGTTTGCTGTACTTCATGAGATTCCTGTCAGCCAATTTTTTTAACCTGTTGAGATTCCTTTGAACATCAGCACCACTTTGTGGTTTATCAATTGCTTCTTTCAGGTTTTTTTACTATGTTCAAATTTGCTGAGCATCTAATACTGTCTCATTATCCAATTAATTAATGATGATGTTAAACACTGTTTGCCCTAGTATTGTCTCTTTGGGTACACTACTTACATGTCTTGGAGTGTTGCTGCTCTTCTGTGTTGTTTCTTCAGGAGATACTGAGGTTATTCAAGTTTACCATGAGTACCCTGGCTTGAAAAAATGAAATTATGTGAAGGTTTTGTCTGCATTTTCTTGATCAGGTGTCCTATAGTAGACACACACAGTTGTACTAACCACTTTGGTTTGACCTCTAATCCTGACCCTGAGGTCTCAAGTTCATCATTCATCAGAAAGAAGATCTTCATGTATTTACTCCCATATAATGACTCTCCCTTTGTGCCATCCTGGCCTGTACTTAAATGTCCCTAAAGTGGGACATGCCTCCTCCATTCACTGCAGCACTTCAGTTGTGTGAATTCTTACCACACCTCTAGGATGATTTCATAGCCCTGCAGCTACACACTGACCTCTATTTCTTCATTTGTTCCCCTATTTCATGTGTTACTATACAGGCACTTCAGAGAGGCACCCAGCCATGCTCATTTTCCAGAAAAGGTATGAGTGTGTTCCCCACGATACTGTCTTTGCTTTCAGTACTCCTTTAGTTCTGTGCCTGTGCTTAAAATGGACCCCTTTCAACTTTTTTTAAAAATTTTTTCATAATAAGGATATCCACATCACCCTGGAACCCTTGCTTGCCAACCTAGTCCACCATTTCCTCATTTAATTACTGGCTGCGGACTCTGTCCCATTTCTCCTACTTTAAAGCTCTTCCCACTTGCTTGCACAGCCTGCTGACAAAGATGATTTTTTTCCCTCTTTGAAAGGTGGATCCTGTCTCTTTCCAGCAGTTCTCAATCCTCAAACAGTCCCATGGTCACAGTAAAACTGGCTGTTGACCCACAGAATCAGTGAGTCCCTGTCAGGATCAAGGAGACAAACTCGCAGTGTGCTTATCTCTCGTCCCTGCTTGTTTACTTGGCCAGACAGACCTTCTGCCAGTGCACCCTTTGCTAGCCCAGCCTCAGTAAGAGAGCCCAGGCATCCCTGCAGCCCCAGACCTGAAGAGATGCATCTGTACTCGAGCTGAGGCCACAGATGTGCTGGGGAATTGCTCCAGTGGGGTGAGGACTGAGCCCTGCAGTGTCTCCACTGCCGCTGAGCAGCACATGTGCTGCTCTCCCCAGAGTTTCTGCCCCCACTGTGTGCCCTTCTGCATGAGCTGCTCCCTCTGTTACACAGCAACCCATCACCACAGCAAATGAATTTCTAGTCTGAACTTGCTGGTACCTGGATATTCTTTGTAACTCTGCAGTGGTTTGCTTCACCCTGCTTTAATACAGTGTCAGAAAAATGCTTTGTGGTTTAACAGCAGGGAACTGTATTGTTTATTCAACAATAGATTAGGCCTGGAGAAGGAAAGGTGTGAGGGCAGGAATGGGTACACATAATCTCAAATACCAGCAGAATGTCAGACTTTTAATAACTTGATCAGAGCCAGAGATGTGTATTAACCTGTTCTATACTAAGGGAGATGTGACCTGGGCAAAGAATAATTGAAAAGGGGTTAGCAAAAACCAAATAATATCCCTGGGGTTTTTGTTGTTTTTTTTTCTCGCTTTGTTTTTTTCTTAGACTATACAGACTTGCATTTTAGTTCTAGGGTTTTTTCCTGTTTTACTGTAATTTTAGATGCAAAGTCTTCATTTACAAGTGGAGAAACAGTCTTTCAAATGTCATTTTGCCACAGGCATCAAGAAGTATTTATACACACAGATTAGCAGCCACTGTCTTTTTAATGAGAAATGGGATGTCATTTTTCATGGGAGCAGATTCTGCTGTCATTGTTCTGTACTCTATTTTTAGCAACTCCATAATAAATAACTGAATACAACAAAGCTGGATTGCTCCAAAATGAGGAAATCTTCGAAAACCTTCAACAAACCTCCGAAACGGTTATCTCTATGGAATAGAGAGCTACTCTTTTTTTTTTACCTAAATATATTCTCTTTCAGTAACATCTAGTAACAGAATATTAACAAACTTGATGAGATTCCAACTAATGACTTTAAATGTTAATGTTGCATTTAAAAATAAACAAAATTGTAGATCTGTGCAGGTGATGGGGGGACAAAGTTCCATGAATGTGGAATCATTTTACATTTATATAGTCCCAAGTGCTACCAGAAACAATGAGTAAAGCCTCAAGTCCCAGAGTAATTTTTTTTCCTCCCATGTACTTTTATGCTCCTTTATTCTAGTTAACACATCATGGCTCCAGCTGTCTTTGAAGTACATGTGAATTCAGACATTGATGTTAATAGAAGCACTGCTGGACCCTGAGTAACTGAAATAATGTGGAAAACTACAGTCCTCACCATGAATATTGCCTAAAAGTAAGTGACCTGGACAACATTTCTATGGAGTGGACACTGTATTGACTTTGCAGTACAATGAGATGATGGTACCAAGTCTAGTCTAGTCATGTCTGGTGCAGCATAGCTCTTGCCATTAGAATTTCTCAGAGGTTGAGTATTTGTGCTTCTACAAAGGAATGAAATGTTCCTTTGTTTACCTGAGCACCAGGTAGAACTGGGGCCTGATGGTGACCCTTGTGAAGTAAGAAAGGACTGTTTTTAGGGATTTTATGACCTTTGAGTTTGTTTGTGATTTCTTCTCCCCTCCACATTTCCATAGCGACAAGTTTTTGAACCTATTACTTCATCATTAAAAGAAAAATTTCAGAGAACGGGAAAGATAAATAGTACTGAAGCCCATGTCTGGTGTTCACAACAAATACTGAAGATTTATGAGGAACTGCCTTTGTATTTCATAAGTTTATTTTATAATCTCTTTTGTATATATGAAGGGAATTTGCTGTTGTTTAAATAATACAACATTTATGCTTTATTTTCTACATTGCAAAGACCTATATGTAGTATAAATTGTGATGGGTCACAGTTCTGATATACACCACAGTTAGACACATCATTATGCCTATTGAAACTCAGTGGGATGAAAGGTTAGGTCAAATACCACTCCGAAGGGGAATTTTTGTATTAACCTCTGTTCTAATCACTGATTTTCAGACTTTCAAAAAAGGTGTAAGTGGATGTGGATTCATGTTCTTGCTGCATGTACATTTTGGCAAATGGGAATTTATTTACTTTTACCTTATTTTACAGTGACAAATATCATGATATACTTTTCATTGACATATATTTGTTGCTGTGGGTAAGCTTCAGAATTTTCATGTTTTCTGCATAGTAAAATTAGTTGCATGTAATGTAACCATACAAGGTTCCTGAAGATTAAAAGGGGAAAATGAAGCAAGTACTTCAAGCACTTTTAGTGAGTGTTGTAAAAAT
The DNA here is from genome assembly GCF_012460135.2 of Molothrus ater. Lineage (NCBI taxonomy): Eukaryota > Metazoa > Chordata > Aves > Passeriformes > Icteridae > Molothrus > Molothrus ater. Next base: position 32,403,121 of record NC_050481.2, read on the forward strand.
ATGTAAGGTGACAGTGCCAGTTAACTGATGCCATTAGTTACTATTGAAAGAGGTGAGCCAGAGCTGCAGTAAATGCAGGAACTTGTGCTGGGAAACAAGAAACTGCTCATCCAAACAGAACTTTCCTTAGCTTTAGTGTCATCATGACAGAACTTCAATTGTGCTATTAAGAAATAATTGCATGTTCAAGCTAAGTATATCAACCTCAAAGGTAAAGCGGAATGAATGAATAATATTTAGATACAGATCATAATGTTTTCCAACTTAGTGACAGGTCTAGAACTCCCGTTTGAAAGGAAGCTTCTGCAGTGTGAGAGTAGGTTTTCTTGCTATGGGCTCCTCGTTATTCAAAGTTAGTAGGCTTTTCCTCACAGCTGTTGAGAGCATCAGACAGGAATGCAGAGGTTGTTATCACTTCAGGTTCTTTCTGGAGACATTTGAGAAGCTGGGCACACTGAAAGAACCCCTGCACTTGTAGAAGGGCAAACACAACCAAACCATAGCAGTCATGATGCTGAGAGGGTGCCCCATGTTTGGTAAAATGTGATACAATTCCCATTCTGGTGCCTCCCTTCAGCCCCATGCAGTCAGCATTCCCTGTGACATGAGAGGAGTTTTCATAGTGAGATAAAATGTAATGAAGCAACACTGAGTTTGAAATTAATTTGCCAACAACTCAGATGTTTCTCAATACTTTGTGTTGTTCATTAGTATGAAAAACTGCGGCCTTTACCACATTTACATTCATCTGAGGAGTATGTAATGAGGAAAGTAGCAAGAAAACATATAAAAGCTGTCTGTATAGCAATGCAATAGCAGTTAAGAAATAAGATAAAATGAACACAACCACCTAGAATTAAATGCTAATTAGAATGATGTATTGTGGCCATTCACAGAGTTTGATCTAAGCTCTTGATTACTGGTGAGCACAGACTGTACAGCAACAGGCAGATAAACTTTCTAGATCCATCTGTCTGCCAAAGTGCTTTTCTATATGATGTTCAACTGATTATCTGAACCAAACATTTTACTTAATGTTTCAGCACCAAAATATGTGTTTTATTTACTGACCATGGAGATCCTTCATCCCTCTCACTGGTAATAATGACTCTCTGAAAAAATGTTATTTTATTTTTCTGTATAGGAACAGAGTCAGGAAGAAATCAGCCATTGGGTTGTTGATTTCAGTGCTTCACAGCTGTAGGGAAGCATTAAATACAGTGGTTTCCAATCCCTTCTAGCAAGGTAATACAACTGGAAAAAATATTTAATTTTGATTTGAATTGTTGTTTTCTCTTCATCATACAGACAAAATCAAAATATTTTATTGTCATTGCTTTGACTCACTGTTGTGTTGTGGAACTCATCACTGCATACTTTAACCTTACTGACATCAGAAGTATTGTTTGGAATTATGGTATTATTGCATGGTGCAGTAGTTCAGACCACAGCTGATATACCATTAGAATATTTTTGTTTGCAGTTTAAGAAATCTGTAATGTAATACTGTGTTTCACAGGGATTTTGAAGTAGCTTATAGCACTTAGAGTTCCACTTACAATTCTGCAAGGAAAAAAAAGGAGAGAAAAATGGGCTAGAAACCTTAAAAGAGTCTGTTTCTTTAATTAGTACTATTTTACTTATTCTTTTTATTTTTCTGAATCATCTGCCACCCTGAAGCATAGATGCCTTCATTAAAGTGTTTTTCTCCCTCCAGAAGGAACTTTCAATCTATTTTATTTGACAGCTAACTAAAGTGTACAGTTTTCTTTTCTTCACTTTCATGGCCTATTAATTTCCCTTATAAGGCCAATCAATTTTGTTACCATTAACCAATGTTACCACATTAGACCAAGAAGTAGAAGCTGTTCCCAAGCTACATCTCTGTGAACTCCACTACTAAAATGGTCTTCCTCAACACTGATTAGGGCCAGAACACTGTGAGCTTGGAGACTTGTATTCACTTAAAGCAAAGCAAAATTAAATATTTTTGCCTACAAACTATGTAGTGTGAACAGCCAAAGGTAACTGACAGCTTTTTGAGAATGGCTGTCAGGTTTGTGAACCTTGCACGAAGCGAGAAGCTCCCTGGTGCCAAACTGGTTCCAAGGACTGCACATTGTACCCAGGGTGCTGTGAATTTGTCAGCAGTGCCCAGTGTTCTATTTCAGGATTAAGACATTGGCACAATGCAAGGACTTGTATGCCAGTCCCCATCAGAAGACTGGGATGCGGGATAATGTAGGTTATACCCAGAAAAAATGGTGTAAGCTTCATTGCACTGAGAACAGAGGAAGTTCCTCAAAAGTAGGATGAAGACTAAATTTTTTTGTTGTATTCATAATCACACAGTGATTTACAAAGAAAGAGAAATTGATTTAGGATCACAGAAAGTGTAGTCTTAAGGATCAGTCATAACTGGGAGGTAATTACAGAGGTGTAAGTAACGCTGTGATTTAGGAAATAAATATGAGCTCTTTTCTGAAGAGGAGTGGCAGAAATCTCCTCCCCTACCTGGGTGATGGTGTCTTTTAAAAAAGAGGGGGACACAGAAACAAGGTTCCTATGCAGGACACAAAACTGAAAATTTTATTCTCAGGAAAACATTTTGTTGCTTTAGTGAAACAAACTATCAGTCAGTAATTTCCATGTTATGTATGTAGCAGGCTTGGGTGGACCTGAAATGAGGAGAGGAGTAAAGACTCAGACTCACCTGCCAGTTAATGCAGTGATGCCCACAGTGCTTACTTGGTAGGTGAGAGAATCACACACAAAATGTTGTGCTTTGCTCACAATAGCAGGTTAAATCTCTTACATCTGTCTCAAGGAAATACTTCTATTAGCTTACAGATCACGACAGAGTGAAATTTGCTCATTCATCTTTGCTGGAGATTTTTTCGCATTTGGTAATTCAATGCATGATAAAGCCCTGAACTTCCACCTTCCCCAAATCACTCTTATTAACCCTCTTCTGACTCTTCTTCCTGTCTTCCCTCATTTCTGCTTTGAAAGCTTCATTTCATAGAGAGAGAAAGTAATTTTAAATAATAAAAATTCTTTCCTAGCTTGCTCTGGCAGGCATGATATTTAGGTTTTTTTTTTTTATTATTTTTTCCATTAGATCTACGTACCTCTTGGGCTGTGCAAAGTAAGACAGATCTTTGAATGTCTGTTCAAAATATATACCCAGAAATTCTGTGGTCCAGGAATTGCATGAGAAAATGGATAGACACATCAGTGGAATTTTCTCAAATTATAAAATTTACACATTTGCTGATCTAGAGCTGAGATTTAAATAAAATGGTTTAATACCTAACAGATAATTTTGGACAGACAAGACGCTCTGGCTTTAGAAATGCTGAGGATTAGAATTAGAAACTCCAAATTTTCAGGTAAAAGAATATTTTCTACTTGTGTTGAGGTAATAGATACATAGAAATCAAGTCCAGAGCATATAGAAAATGGTTAAATTTAGAGGATTTCTACCTTGACTAAGGTATAATAAGAATTTCGATCATTAGTATTTTTTAGAAGGTCTAATTTCTCTATGACTCAGCAAGAAACCCACCTTTATTTGCTCAATTTTGCAATAATAATTCAGGGAAAGTCCTTTTTGTTCACACAAATATTTAAAGCTTCTGTGTGCATGAGTAAGGCTATGGACCATGAAAGATTTTTTTTTTTTTTCTGCAAACAAGGGTATTCCTGCTGAAATTTCTTAACTATCTCCATAATATAAAAATGCTTAAATGCTTTTTGCATCTAAGAGTTATGGGTTAGCAACCAGAGGGAGACAAAAAGTGTTTTAAAACAAAAAATAAATAAACTTTGGTATTAATTAATGTGAGCAGAAAAAATTGAATTACAGGATCATATTATTAATAGTAAAAAATAATCACTGAAAGATCAGGTCTGTGCTCCTGGGAAAAACTACTATTCTGAAACATTTGGCTTATCAGCCTCACCTCAGTCCCTGGGAAGGTGATTGAAAACCCAATACTGGAAAACATTTCTAGGTGGATGAAGGACAAGAAAACAGGAGTAGTCAGCATGAACCCACCAAGGGGAAGTAATGTTTGGCCAGCATGAAAATATTGTGCAGTAAAATGGTTGTACTGATAGATGGTGGGGGAGTAGTAGATGTTGTTTCCTAGATTTCAGTAATTATTTCACTGTTGTTTCCTGTAAGATTCTCCTAGAGAAATTGTTGAAGCATGGGCTGGATTGAAAACTGGCTGAATAGCATGGACTAGGGTGTGATGATCAGTGGTACAAAACCTGGTTGCAGGCTGGTAATTAGCAGTGTACCCCAGGATCTGTAGCTGTTCCAGTCCCATACTAAACCTTCCCTGATGGTTTGGATGGTGGGGCAGAGTGTGCTCTCAGCAGGTCTGCTGATGACACTGACCTGAGAGGTGTGGCTGATAAGCAGGAGGGTTGTGCTGCCATCCAGAGGCACTGTGGCAGCCTGGAGGAAGGGAGAAAATAAACAGACTAACTTGCTTGCATTTACATTAGTCATCAACTAGGATGCCTGTGGGATCTGCACTCTTAAGTGTGGTTTTGAACTTCCTTATTAGAGCTAATGCAGCAATATAGTGATAACAATTAAAATATAAATGTTAGTAGTTAGCAGCATCACAGTACGCTGAAATATCCCCCTTTATCTCCAAATTTTAGGAGAGATCTACAGTAATTTCTAACCATATCATGGCTTCTAACATGAATACAATGAACACAGATGAAGGTGTATATGATTTTTTTCACTGCTGTTCTCAGTTCAGCTGTCCTTTCCATACTGAGTGATTGTCACATTGAAAAATATTACAGGTTGTATAAAAGTAGACCTGTTCTGTAAGCTTGGTATCTACCATTTCCAGGTGAATATTAATATTTATTAATTGATCTGTAAATTTTTACTAAGGCATTTAAGATTATAAATTTCTGAACCTATAAAATGTGCAATAAAGTACTCAGGAGGAAGGTGTTGGAATCTCTTGCATACTTGTTGTCACAATCAAGATATTCTCACACTTTCAATTTGTCCATGTTGCAAAATGAATTATGAATAAATCTAAATTTCCTAGAGATGCTTGATATGAATCGAGGCCTAGGTGAAACAAATATTGTGATGATGTAGAACACATGAGCACATTTCCAGAGGAGGCTTTAAAGCTCCTTGTAGTTTACATAATTTGCCTGACTCATGGTCAAAATTAATGCAAATCAATAAACATTTCTTTAGAAAACTTGCACTTTTTTACAGCTGAAATCAAAATTTGAGTGAAATTTGGCAGGGATCAATAAGAGCCAGCAGAGAGAATAAAGTAAGCCAAACAGTGAATATAAATAAAGTAAGCCAAGCTGAGACAGCCAAACAAAGCAGCCTGGTTGTTCAACAGGCAGGGCAAGAAAATCTGATGCTGTGGCACAGTTGTCTGCCTGGAGTCAGGAGCAGTTATGTAATGTCCTAGTAGTCACCGCAGCCAAAGCACAGCTGAAGCAGTAATTCTTAAGGAGCAGAAAGAGGAAAATAATCAGACTCCAAAAGTCAAGACCTCATTTACCTAAAGAAATGAATTCTCCAAGTTGATAAGACTACACAATAAATGCACTAATGTAGATAAGAACAATGTGACACAAGGGCCTCAAAGAAGATGCAGCAAAGCTGCAAGGGAACAGAGACCGTTGCCAATCTCTTTGCTTCTAAATTGTGCAATCTTCATTCCTTGACACTCGACACAGATGGACTAGATGTTTGTTACTTATGTGTCTGACTTCCTGATTATGTGGTTCAGTTACTAAAAATGTCAGTACAGATTCCTTTTGTGAAACACTACCACAGCTCCACTAAATGTTTTAGAAATGCTCAATGAATCTTTGCTGAATTCCATCTGCAGTCCTGTGAAACACCCCTGTTTCAGTTCCTTTTCAGTCTTTTCTACTATTTCTTTGGGGATCACTGTAGAATTGGGATGAGGGCTGTCTGCAGATTCTACTTGTTTATCTGCTCATTGCTAAGAATTGATTTTCACCTACTTGTTTTCCTCAACACCTCACCTTCGGGATTCTGTACTTCCCAGAAATGAGGAGTAACCTTTCTGATAGCTGTAGTCTTTTAAATTTCATTATTTATCTATGTAGAAATGAACTATAGCTCCACTTTATAATGGATTTCATACTTTTGAATCCCTGTTATACCATGCATTTTTATATGTCTTTATCACTTTTTGTTGCTGCATGTTACAATTTGTTCTATTCTCTGCTGCTGTTCTGCTAAACTGGGAATTTGCTCTCTCCCACTAAACACAATTCCAATAGTGATGTAGTGTGCTGTAAAGGCAATGCCCTTAGGTTCAGCTGAACTAAATCCTTCCAACCTTTGCAGCCTTTTGAATTATCTCTTAACTGCCTCAATTCTTTTTCATCAAACTGTTCAATCACAGATGCCTGTGATGTTAAGTTCTGAGATACAGATTCTTCTGAAAAAGAAGCTTAAGCAGTCTGCATTAAACTTTGTTTCTTTTGTTCATTAAGCTGCAAACCACCACCAGAGAAAAATGTTCTGGAGTTTCAGGTCCTGCAAATACAAATTTAATGTACATTTATGACAGGTTACACTATTCCTCTTAACTGTATTACAAACATGCTCTAAGACTTTCATGCTTGATTATGCACAGAATCATATAGAATCCATAGAGTCATAGAATCATTGAGGCTGGAAGAGCCCTTTAAGATCATCCAGCCCAACCATCCACCCAGCATTAACACAGTTAACTCCTAAACCACATTGCCATCACCAGATCCAGACACCTCTTAAACACTTCAAGGGATGGTGACTCCACCACCTCTCTGGGCAACCTATTCCAATTCCTGACCACCCTCAAAAGTGAAGGCTTTTTTACTAATATCTCATCTGAATCTCCCCTGGCTCAGCTTCAGGCCATTTTCTCTGGTCCTCACTGCAGGCATGGTAGAAGAGTCTGGTTGTAGAGAGCAATAAGGTCCTCCCTGAGCCTCCTTTTCTCCAGGCTCAACAATCCAGCTCCCTCAGTTGTTTCTCATTGGACATGTTTTCTACACCTTCACAAGCTTTCTTGCCTTTCCCAGGACATGCTCCAGCAGCTCAATGACCTTTTGGAAGTTAGGGGTCAGAACTGAATGCAGTACCTGATGTAAACTCAAAGAAGTATTAATAATAATAATAATACATCAAACTGTTTTATAAAGTATCTCTAATTATAGCCTATCACATATATCTCACAGCTTCATGATCTTTGTCTTTTGAATTTAGCTCGCTTGTAAATCCTTAGCATATGTATGGACTTAGCAATTAAAACAAATGTAACTGTTTTAATTTTCACTTTTGTTTTTTAGTTCAAGATTAATTTATTCTTCAGGCAGAACTATTTTTCCTCTTGAACTTATTTTGGTGGGGACTTCAGTGACTTCATTTTCTCATTGAAAAGCTCACAACTACATTTTCCTGTCTAATATTCAATTTGATATGAATAGCCAATCTATAATTCAGAAGTATTCCCTCAGCTTGTAGGGCAAGAATTCGGCTGAATTCTTCTGAATTCTCCCTCTGTAATCTCTGCATACAGCTTTTGAAGACCTAGACTCTCTCTAGAATTCCTTTTCAGCTTTTCTTTTTTTGTTTTATCTCGGGTTTTGGGGTTTTTTTACAACTTCTTTTCATGCAGAGTACTGATGTGTTGATATTTAATGTGGTTAAATTGAAAATTATTGTAAAATCGTTATGTTCATGGTGTCTAAGTATGGGTATTGGATGCTTGAATCTGTGCATGTTTTTACAGTTAATGCACTGCCTGTCCATCACAGTTTCTTCTGGTTCTATGATTTTTCTAACTTATTATTGTCTTTCCATTTTTTACTTTCCCCTTGTGATAATCTATTTGTCCAGTGTTACTGCATCTCAGTTTTCTTCTAATGTCTTTTTGACGTGTCCTTATTGCTTCTCCTGATTTAGATTTCTATTTTGTAGCTGTCATTCCAGTAGCTTTATATCTTTGATTCCAGTCACCATTTGATCTCTTCTAATGGAATCAGTCAGTGTGCCATAATTACATGGTGGACTTGTTAAGTGACTGTCAGTCAAAGATTCTCAAATTTAGAGAAATGAAAGAAATTCTGTTCTTTGAGAGGTGCATGTGATGAAAATGATGTCCTTCAAAAGTTTCCCTTTTCTTAGAAGCACAGTATTTCTCCTGCACATTTTCAGAAATGGGTTTTTCATTCTCTATTAGTACCAAGCTAACAAGTAAATGGAGAATTTCAGGTACTGCTATATTCAAAAAATAGAAGCACCTTTTTGTGATTGCTTTTGAGCCAAGTTGGTCATGGACAGGTTCAAAAGCCTGCATAAATCTCTGATTCTGCAACATTACCAAAGAAAATCAGTTGCTGCTCACTCTCAATAGTATTCTTCTCTCTGTCTCAGTTTATTTGAAAACTTATTTTTCCAAAAGCTTATTTCAGTAAAATGAAACAGCTGTATGATGTCTGGCTGTAGAGCAGCTACTGAGAAATTACAGACATTGTTTCTGTGTGATCTAAATTTCTTTGCTTATGTAAAAAATAACCAACACACACCAACACTTTTAAAAAGCTATGGGGAAGGTAATGTAACTGACTTCCTGCCATTTAGAGCGTTAAGTGCTGAACAGTCTTTTCCAATCAGACTTGTCTTGACACAGGTGTTTTGGGGTTTTTAAGATTTATTCTTAATTTATTTTGCCACTCTGCCTTGCCCCTCTGTCTTTTGTCCTCTATGTTCCAAGACCCCAGTCTTTCTAGGATGCTGGGTTATGTCTAAATATACCACAATGACAAGGTTGTTCACTGCACAAGATCACACTTCAAAGTCACACTGGCTTAAGGTGCACAACCAGCTTAGGCTGCAGGGGTAATTTCATGCAGGGAAACCTCGTGGCCTTCATTTGGGATGGTATGGTGTGCTGTGGTTCTCGGTCCCTATTTTTAGCACAGATATTTAGTGAACCCTATACAGTCAAAATGAAGTATTTGAGAAAAAGCTATTAAAAATTAATGAATGATGGTAGGATTGCTGTTGTATAAGAGTGGATGTTTCAATTCAGTTTGCTATTTTGGCTCTACCATGCGGAATTGTGTTAGATCACATTAAGGATGCCCACAGGACATGTGGAATGAGGTCTTCTTGCTGACCTGAAGTGAAAAGAATCATCACCACATAGAGTTTGAAAACTGCTAACAAAATATCAAAAAAGTCATTAGTTAGGCTGTCAGTGTCTTCTTTCACCTTTCCCCTGAAACCCTCAGAGATTCTTGTGTCTAACCCTTCATTTATGTGGCTAAGATTTTCAGTCTGCTGCAATGCTGAATTTAAGAGTGCATGGGGAGACAAATAGTCTACTTTTATTTCCTGATGAAAACATGATGAATATGTCTGAAGAAAGTTTGGAAGCTGGTAAGATGACCTAGAGGGATTAAAAAATGAAGTATGGAAAGGTGTTCATTGTTTGAAAGGATAGATTGAGCTTGCCAGAGAAAACCTACCACATGTTTTAATGAAAATACTGCTCAGTCATGTTCCAGGAGGGAATAGTTCATTTAGGTGAGAAGATATTATCAGCATTGCCAGTAATGTTAAGCAGGATTTTGTCATCAGCTTGTCATAGCAGCAATTTCATTGTCTCTGGTATCCTCCTCAATATTCCATGGTGGACCAGCAGTAGTCTTATACAGAGGTTTCCTGGGAGATTCCATGCAAGCAGAACCTCCTATGCCTCTGTGACCCTATGCTGCCCATAGGCACTATGATGAGGAACTTGAACAGTCTGTACTAAGCTTGTCCTTTTCATATAATTTTCTGTAGGCACGGTTGAGCAGATTATAGGGTTTGATGAACCTTTTGGTATGGCTCAGTACAGTACTTTTTTTGTTTTGTATAGGCGTTAGAGAGAAGAGGAAATGCGAGTATCAAGTTGTGCCCTGAAAATTTTAAGTTGCTTTCATATCAGTTTTCCCCTTAGTAATAGAACAGCTCAGTGCATAACTCCTGAAACATCTTAAGTGTGTTGTGTGATGTGAGTGTGCCTTCCCTCTGAGGCACCAAATTGCACATCAATTGAGAAAATGGTAAAAAAGCAGGCCCCAAAAAGCCAGCAAGGACAGAGAAATGGCAAGATAGCAGAAAGAGTGTTAGGCTTGCAGCTTAGACATGAGAAATAGAACAATAAGCCTATGTGGTTTGTCCTTTTTGGTTGCAACAAATTTACTTAATGTATATTTTAGAAGGCTAGCACGAGCGAGCCATTGTGTTAGAAAATAGGCCGCTATTGTTTTAACCGAAGCTACGTGTGCTCCATGTAATTGAGTAGAAGTAATGCCAATATGCTTTTGCTCTATGTGTGATTGGCTGAAACTTAGAAAGATTTTGCTTTATGCTGTGTTCTAACATCAGGTTTCTTTGGCATTCTGTTTAAATCAGTGAGCTGTTCGCATCGAGTGTCTCCATTGTTAAGTGTTGAGACTGATGTTGAAATAAAATGGCTCAAGACACTGATTTTTGAGTGTCCCATCCTGTTTGAGTCTGTAAATAGTTGCCAGTAGCACACAGCTCTGTCATTTGCTCTGTCTGGTCATCTTATAAATTAATAATTTTGTCCTAATGAACTTCTAACCTCAGGATTAAATTATTTAAGAAGAAAAAGAGAGGTATTTGAATGATAGCAACTCATCCATGTTGGATACAGGCACTAAAACCATCCTTAGGAAACTAGTCCTGTTGCAAAACTATTACAGGGTTGCATACCATGATTGTGTGATGTATCTTCTCATCTCAGTTATTACAGGTCCAGATGCTGATGGAGAGAGCAGCTAAAGACAGGTCTGTATTTTTGTCTGAGATGGTATGATATCTGGATAAATATGAAGTTCTGAAACTATAAAGTAAAACTTAGGAGAAAACAGGGAAGTTATGCAGGTAATTCAGGGAACACATAAAATGGCTATTGGTTACCTTTGCAATTTAAGATCTTGACAACCTATTCTGTGAAAACAGTAAGGAAACTGTAGGAAATTCAGCAAACAGTTTATCTGAATACACCAGCAGTGAAATACTCCATCATCCATCTGTTGATTCCTCTATCTATTCATTTGGTGATTACTGTAGCATTTCCTTTGTCACAAAACATGCATCACAGACTAGGCATCTTGCTGAGGGAGTCACTTTAAAATGGCAGCCCACACTGAGAGACATCAGAACAATTCACAGCTGGGCAGATGTCGAAACAGTGCTAGTATAATACAGCATTTTTAAAAGCCGTCATAGCGATTCATTTGAGGATTCAGCCTTTACAGCTACAACATTTATCCCAGAGTATTCCAGTGAACTGCCCTTAGTTAGGATCTAAACATGTCTAACCATATATTGTTTGTTGTGAGAACACTTGACTGGAGTGTCTGGGTGTTAAATAATGATCCTAGACATACCAATACTACCTCTTTCCTCTTCTGAGATAGAGCATCTGTTGCATTGGAACATAAATAAAAATTACTAGTTTGGATTTCCAAAGCAATCCATTTTTGCTATGAACATGTCTATGAAAAGCTATATAAGCCTCTTTTACCTTCTATCTCTAAGGAAAAAAGTAAACTTTTCTGAATGATTCTGCAGGCTGCGATTTTGTGGGAAGATAATGATATCCACCTGTTAGGATACACCTTTAGGATACAAAGTATGAAACCCTCACAAGTAACCAGCATTGGAGCTGTTTGTCTCTTCTGCATCAATTCTGGGTGTGCTCTTCCTTGTGTCCTGTACCTCCAGCCTTAACTGTGTTGACTGTGGATTTCTCACTTGCATCTTTCCTGGGCAGTTCCAGGAATGTTATGTGGATCCTCTTGAGTGCATCTTTTGAATGGAGGAAGTGATAATGACCACAGATGTATATTCTTGTCTAATGGCAAGCCTAATAACATAGCCAAGTTTCCTCATATTTACTGTAAGCTTGGAATAAATGCCTGTGGCTATTTAGTGGATTAAAAGACACTTGGTAATTTGTTCAGTCATGGGAGTGTGATTTTGAGCTTGATGCATGTTTCAGCTCAGCCAAGAATATAATGCACCATGGCATGTACACCAGGAAAATCTGAGAGGCCTAATGGTGCCTTGCAGCAAGCTTTCAGGAAGGATGCTCAGGTTCTTAAGAAGTAATTATTTTGTGATTCATCCCATGTAAGGAAAGAATTTTTGTGTATAAATCAAATCCAGTTTTTAAGGACTACACTTTACCTATCAACCACTGATATCCCAAAGTAGATGAATATCCACCTTGGTAGGTTGATACTCAGTAGGATCATTCTGGGTGCCTATACAGTAAATGGTAGATGAAAAATAAATAAGATATCTAATATCAGGAGTGTAGATTTTTGATCTCTGGTGTGCCATAAAAGAAGTGGAAGCTTGTGGGCTGTGTTTGTTATTGAGTATACAGCACTGACTGCAATATGAGTGGCTGCAAAGCTGGTTATATAGTTTTGAGGAAGATTACTTGTTAAATCACCTGCCAGGATACACATATAGGGCTCTTCTGAGACCCATCTCATATTTAGGGCTTGAAAGGGGAGAAATTGCAATGAACTCACTGTAAAATGCAACTTTTTGGTGCCTCTAGGAAATTCTATGTGAGTCATTTACTGGCACCAGTAAATACTGGAATCAAGTTTAGCACAAGGAAAGATGTCAGTCAAGAGTTAGAATATAGGACCTGTTATGAATGTTTGCTTTGGAAATTGCCTGTGCTATGCATTAACTGTTTACTTGCACATTGCTGTCTAAGTGAAGTCACTGTTAATGCTGTTTGTTTTCAGAAATATGCTGCTTATTCTATTAACATGTAACAAAACATAATTTAATTTCAGCATTTATTAAATTGTTAGTATATAAAAGTAAAGAAATAATAAGACCTACAGGAAAGACTTTAGGAAGAAAGGATTTAAAATATTATTTGGATGAAGGCATAAATATAAAAGATCACAGGCATACAATATATTGTGGGAAGCCTATCACCAAGACTGAAAGTATATTTACATGTGTATGAATGTCTCTGAAAAGTCTAAAGAAATTTTCTTCTACTTGTGACAACACAAAAAATTTGTATTGCTTACTTATAGAACACAGTTTAATTTAAGTTAAACTAAGAAATATGCTGGTCACCTAGCTTCAATTTTTATACTAATTTAGTTGGAACATTATGCCAAGAAAGCAATTCAGGCCACCTACTTCTTTTATTACTTACCTGGGAAACTCCTAATACTGCTTCTATTCTAGATTTTGTATTTTTCTGTGTGTCTGGGAATAAGTATCTCTGCGCAGTGTAGAGTTTGAACAGCTATGTGTTCATATGACAGCTAAACTCCATTACAGTTCAGAGATGCAGTGCCTGAAGTGCTAAATTCTTCAGAGATTTTTTCCTTCAGTAATTGTCAGAGTGGGCACTTTACCAAGGGACCAGAGCTGAGGTAGAGGCATCACAGTTTAGGCATCTCAGCATCTGATTTTTTACCCTTTTAAAAACAAGAGTTAGGGTACATCTCAAGATACTGAAATATTAGTTTTTAGGCCTCCTCTGCTCAAAAGCTGCTTCTGCTCCTGCTCCTGAGATTGCTGTAATCACTGAGCTGATATGAAATGCTTTAATTTTGCTGTTGAACTTACAGAGCTCGGCAGCAACAACATGATTCTTAGAATGGAGAGAGTCTGGGGAAGACAAGACATCACCCGGGAGCAGGAAAGGAAATTGTCCTGTTCATGTTTTATATTAATGCAATCTTGTGGTTTATTCAATTTGCTTGTGAGTTGGAAGTATGTGTATGAGGCAGAGAGACAGGGGAGGACATTTAACTATTGTACCCAGGATTGTCAGGGAGTTTTAAAGTCAATCACTTCTGATACATTTTCCCCAAACTGATCTTTAGTAAAATTCTTTCCCCCTTGAGATTACATCACTTTATATAGTTGTATAAAATGCATAATATGAGAAGGGCTGCATTGGTTATGCCATTGGGAGCCTGGGACTAGTGTTGTCTCAGAGGTAATAAAAATTTGTATGACGAATGTTCATTTAGCATGAAATAGTCTCAGTATTTAAAAAGAAATTGTTAGTCAATGTAACTATTTCAGTACACAGTAATCTGAAAAGTCTTTTTTAATCTATTTTCCATTTTGGAAAGCTGATATTCACACTATAAATATCATAATTAGTGAAAAGTTAACAGCATTTAATGCTATCTGTACCTTAAATGATCATCTGCAGTCAGGGGAACCAGATTAACTTCAATTGTAAAAGACCAAATAATTCTACTGTTTAAAGTCAGGAATGACAGTAAAGATTCTAAGTGTATGCTTAAACATATCTCTATTAACACCAAACATTAACATTTAAATCCTGATCTGATCATAGAATAACAGAGTATCCTGAGTTGGAAGGGACTCCAAGAATCTTCAAAGTCCAGCTCCTGGCCTTGCACAACACCATCCCCAAGAATCACACCCTGTACCTGAGATGGTTGTCCAAATACTTCCTGAACTCTTTCAGGCTTGGTGCTGTGACCACTGCCCTGGGGAGCTGTTCCAGTGCCCAAACACCCTCTGGGTGAGGAACCTTTTCCTAATGTCCAACCTAAACCTCTCCTGACATAGCTTTGGGCCATTCCCTTCGGTCCTGTCACTGGTCACTGAGGATAGATCAGTGTCTCCCCCTCCTGTGCCCCTCATATCAATCTACTATAGCTGTCAGCAAGTATGTCTCTGTTATGTGTGTAATTTCAAACTTTTAAAAGTAATAATAAATATGATAGCTACCCTTCATTGGCTAAAATGGTAGAAACCATGAAGACAGAAAATAACAGAAGCTTCTGCTGAGATTACAGACCTGTAAAGCTCTGTATTCTGAATAACTGCACAATGTGCATAATTTATGTTTTTTGATCCTTTGATAATTAGAATCTGGATTCTTGGTGTAATTATTAATCTCTATAAGCAGTCAAGGAAGCAGGTCAGACACCTCCAAAGGGTAAATCATAACGCTTAAGAGATATCCTCTTTCCAGTTATGGCATGCAGTGTTTGAATAGTGTGGGTAACCTTTTTTATTTGCAGAAAACAGGTGAGCTCCAGCGTTAGGG
The DNA here is from genome assembly GCF_012460135.2 of Molothrus ater. Classification (NCBI taxonomy): domain Eukaryota; kingdom Metazoa; phylum Chordata; class Aves; order Passeriformes; family Icteridae; genus Molothrus; species Molothrus ater. The sequence continues at coordinate 32,418,315 of NC_050481.2, forward strand.
AAGAGCACAGACATCCCACACTTGTCTGAAAAACTGAAGGAGCCCTCTGACCTCACAGGTTTCAGAACACTGTTTCAGCACCTCGCAGTCCTCCTGGCTGCATGGTGGATTAAACTCCTACATGTCATTGAGAGTGCTCTGATTGTGTGGAGCTACATTCAGGGATGTAGGTGGCTTCATTATCCAGTACAGAAGCAATGAATGAATTTAGATGACTGACACATCTGATAGGATTATGAAGTAAATGGTCTAAATTATTGCATTGCATTTGAGAACAAATACCTATAAGCCAAGGAAGAGTAACTAGGACTTACATCTGTACTAAGAAAACATATAGGAATGAGGCTGGGGAGGAGCTCTCAAGCAGAATAAAATGAATAAGTGATTCACACAAGTCTTCAGCTGTAGACATGTGAAAAGGGATTTCCACTAGGTGTCCTCTCACCCTGCCACCTTTTGCATCATCAGCTTCTTTATTTTCAGACTGCTCCACTCTCTCTCACACAGTCTTCTCTTACATCGATATATAGCTTGTATAGCATTGTTACAAGCAATCCTCCTTCAAATTTCTTTGAGGTTTATCTGCATCAGACATGACTTTTATCCGTTACTTTAATGTAAGGTATTGTAATGTATTTCCTATGTATTGATGGAAATTCAGTCTGTTCAAATTGACTGGTATTTACAAATCTGGAAGTTTAGCTCTAATATATCTATGACAAACATCTTTAGAATTATTAAGATGCATGTTTTTTAGGTATTTCATGAATTTTCTTAAACAAAACTATTTTCAATTTCTTGTAATATCAAGAAGATTTGAAATATGTCAGCATCAGAACAGACTAGATTTATTACCTGGAAAGGTTATCCCAGTTTTACTACTCAGTTATTTCAGCAACTTGCATGAAAACAACACGAATGTGCGTAGTTTGAGCTTAGATGATGGGTTCCAAAGATAATTTCATATTAATAAGCAGTTACTTTTCCATTAATAGATTGGTGTCTGATTTGAGTGCTTAGTTAAATGCAAAATGCAAACCCTTTCCCATTATGTAGGTCTGAAATATGAGGAAAGAGAAAGGTTGCAAGGGAGAAAAGCAATGAAGGATATGTGTGGGACCAAACGCTAAAGCTAATCTAACCATCTAATAGCTGGTTGGCACTAGGGGGTCACAAAATGTCTGTGTCAGGGTGGCAGAAATCCCTCCCAAGCAGAACTGATTTGATATCTTTGACAGTGTGATGGATAACTTTGCAACAGGCTATATCCTGGTTTGCCAGGACACGATGTGAACCTCTTTCAGCAGTTTGTGCCCTGGTTCATGCCAGACGTTGGCTGGAATGGTTCATTAGCTAAGGAGCCCTCCTGGTGTATTTCACTGCCTAACAGATACAGCCAGTCTATTTTCTCATGCAACAGATATGAGGAAATAGCTACTCTGTTGTTTTGTTTCAGATTTGTACACTCATGTAGCAGCAGGCAGAAGCTCAAACTATAAAGCTGGGAAAAGATCCATAACTGGCAATTAGCAGTAATTGTGGTAGCTATAACACATTCATATCACACTGGTTTCAAAATGTAGTTCTTGGCACTTGAGTGCATTTAAGGAAACCACAAATTATTTTTCTACTATTATCCGTTTTCAGTACTGTAGCAGTACTTGGAGGATGTGAACAAACTACATTTGCAGGGAGAACATTTCCCTGGAGAGCTGTCCCCCAGCTTCCTCTGTAGGTTTCGGGTTACTGGAAAATGAGAAAAAAGAACTCATGGGCAGTATTTTCAGGGATTCTGGATTACTGCAGATTCTTGTATGAGGAGCTCTAAAGCAGTGTAAATTCTTTCTTTTCTTTTTCTTTCTTTTTCTTTCTTTTTCTTTCTTTTCCTTCTTTCTATTTCATTTCTTCTTCTTTTTTTTCCCATAACTTTAGGCATCATGTTCCATGTTGAACCTCTCTCCCCTTTACCGTGGACTCAGCATTGGTAAGATTGCACCCTGAACCCTGTGTTTAGTTCTGGTTTCTTCACTATACAAGAAAGACTGAAGTGCAGGAGGGTGTCCAGAGAAGGGCAACGAAGCTGTGAAGGGTCTGGAAGACAAGTCTTGTGAGGAGCAGCTGAGAGAGCTGGGGTTGTTCAGACTGGGAAAAAAGAGCCTCAGGAGACCTTATTGCTCTCTACAACTACTTGAAAGGACATTGTTAGCAAGCAAGGTGGGTGTTGGCCTCTTTGCCCACCAGACAAGTGATAGAATAAGAGGAAATGACCTTAAGTTCCACTAAGGCAAGTTTAGATTGGATATTAGAAAAAAATTCTTCACTGAAAGGGTTACCAAGCATTGAAACAAGCTGCCCAGGGAAGTGGTGGAGTCACAGTCTCTGGAAATGCTCAAAAAACTCTTAAATGCTGAGCTTAGTGACAGACCTGTCAGTGCCGGGCTAATGGTTGGATTTGATGATCTTAGAGGTCTTTCCCAACCTTAATGATTCCATGATTTATTATTTCAGTGCAGAGTACCCTAAGATGTGGTTTAGCACTTTGCATATGTCATTGAGCAACATGTCATTGTGTAAAACTTACCAGATAAATTAGAAGAGTACTCACAGGAACCAGGCATTCAGATCAGCTTGGTACAGGAAATAACAGAACTTCTTTAGCTGATAATCTCTTATAAGCATTTGCAGCTAACCAGAACCTCATGTTACCAGCACATTGAGTAAAGGTATTACTGAACCCTGCTGCCTTTTAATTTATTGTTTCTATTCATGGCATCTAATCTCCTGCATAAATCACAAATATCTAATGAAATTTAGAATCATCAGTGTCTGTAATTAGTAATTTACCCATAATATATTCACTTTCAAAATCCAAGAACTTTCTTTGATTAATTTTAACATTATTGGTTACTACCCTTTTACAAAGAAACAAATTCTGTTAAATATTTCTGCTAATAGCACTGCCAATGCCAGTGAAGTGCACATGATTACTTTTGAAGTTACTAACAAGTTAGAAATTTACTATATATATTTAGAAAAAAATATAATGTTTGAATAATTTATAATCCTGGAATCCAAATTATTATTATTTTTGAATCCTTAAATCTCTGTGTGATTCTCTGAAGAATTTTTCTATCTAATCTCTTGAGTCACTTTTATACTAGTCTGGGGATTTTTTTACTTACCAATTTTTCTTGGTATGGTATTTTATATTAAGCTTTTTAACACAGATATGTACTTAGTATTTGTTGAAAAGCACAGGAAAAGCACAGAGCAATGTTTATTTGGGGGTTTTTTTGTACTTTGGTTTGTTTTCATTTTCTTGTTTTCTGTGATTATTCATCCTCTTCTTAAAAGAAAAAAAAACTTCTATCTTGTTATTCACTCATTAGGAAGTTAGTCTCTAAAAAATATTTTTCAGCAACAGATGTTTCTTCCAGGAATGTATCAAGGGAATGTAAATATTTTCTGCTCAACAAGCTGTTATGAACCAAATCTACTTGGACCATAAGGAAGTCCAAGGACCAGAGTTACAGAATATATGCTGATGCAGTGTCATTTTGTCTTGCATATGCAAGTTTAGTTTTCAATTTAGATCTGGAAAAGATTGCAGTAAAATAATTATTTTCCAGTGATATAATTAAAAAGCTTAATAAAGAAGCAAAGGAAATAAAATCCAAGCATTGTTTTCCAAAGTAAAATGAAGTTCAAGAGCATTTCCTTACTGACAAGACATAAGGTATTAAAGCTTATCCTGAACACACAAGGTTCCTGATAGAAATTCAAATCTAAAAACCAGCCTTAATTCTTAAGAAAGCTTCAGCACAAGGCAGAGGAAATTTTCACCCATCTGTAAGGAGCATAATATAATATCAGCCAAGTAAGAATCCTTCTCTTGTTAATTTTCTTTTGTCTTGTATCATGATAGTCTCTCAGATCAGTGTTGTTTCCTGCTGAACTTATTTAAAATTTCTTTTTAGGGCAAACTTCTCTTCCTTTTTTGGGTTTGTAATAGAAAAGCTTCCTATTAAACTCTTCAGATAATATTTTTAGGGAATCGGGGCCCAAGAAATCTTTGATGGGTAAAAACTACAGAAAATGATAAAAAAATTTAAGTGTTGATTTAAGTTACATTTAACTTTGGCAGGTTGTTAACCAAGATGGTGCTCTACTCTCCCATGCTGAAACTTGACTATGGTAAGAAATCAAACTACTGACTTAGCAGCTGAGAAAATCATGCACTTAGCTAATAATTCTACATATGGAATAGATGTGGGACAATTTATTATTAAAAAAGAGTTTAATTGTGGAGATTAAAAAATATGAGGGAGTATTATGGATCTGACACAAAAATGAAGGAATGAAATATGGTACCTATATGGTATCTGCAAAAATGCTATTACTGAAGGGACCTGAAGAAAAAAAAGGCAATGGAAAAAAGCAATGAAGAATGTCAAAATATCAGTCTATTTAAAACCTGTTTTGAGTACAGTTGGGATTTCATTTATGTCTTGGTAAAATACTGTATTTTACCACTTAAATTGTCAGCTGATGATTTATCTGAATAATGTCTTATATCCCTTCACATCTTAAGAGTGATGGTGGAGGTGATGAGGTGCTGGAGTGGAGATAACATTGCAATTGATATCTTCCTGCATGCTGGAGGTTACTGATTACCTTTCATCACAAAAAGATTTCTCTGTGTCTCCTGCATTTCCAGCTCACTGTCAGCCTGGAGGCAGCAGTTTTGGTTCATACACTTGTCGCAATACAGCCTCGTTATCCATTTATTGTAAAATTCCAGTTCCTTCAATCCAGATAATCTTCTATAGTTTTTGCCTAGAGTATTGAAAATAGGCAAGCAGTTAGGAGTATTTATAAAAAGCACAGAGCTATATTAAAAAAAATGCTTGAAGTGAGAGCAAACTAGAAGAGCTCTCTTCCTTTCTTCTTTCTTCAGATGGTTTTTTCTTTCTCTCCTCACAAAACATTTGTCAAGGTTTCTTCTTTGAGTGTATATTATATTTCAAGCTGCATCTTTTAGAGTGTTAACCTTTCTAATCTTCACCACAGAGAACTCCCAGAGGGTACCTCCTTCTGGTGTCTCTGTTAACCTTTATAGACCACTACTCTTTTTGAAATTTTCCACAGACTTCAATAAGATTAATTCTTTCTACTTAAAATTCATCCAGGGGACAGTTTAGCCATTCTTCCTCAAAATAAACTGCATTTCTCTGTTTACAACAGTGTCTTGACAGAGATGTTATCAAGGGATTTAGGTGTTTTTGGAAGTCTGACCCAGACTCTAACAAATGACCCAGGAGGGCACAGCTTCTCTTGTAACTCCTGAGAGATGGCAAAACCTGTGTGGTTGTCTTGGATACCTCAGAGCACTGGATTAAGCTCAAATTAAGACTTCTAGCTTTTCTGTTCCATTGTTTTATTTTGCCTGAAACTAGATGTGATTATAAATGTGCAGCAGCTCCAGGCAGCAGCAGCAACTTTTGAGTAACTGATCCCCAGTAATTTGTCTTAAGCATATTATAAGAAAACTGCACATAAATATGGCACAGCTGAATAAAGTCAAAGTGTTTAGGTAAACAGTCTTTTTAGGTAAACAGAAACAAGGACCTCTTTGTTAAGCAGAAATAATGGAAGTAGCATCTGGGTAAAAGATGAAAAAATAAGTCTGCAATGATTTTTTCTTTTTTTAGAAAAATTAAGTAGCTATGTGCCTTACACATGTCCATCAATGTACTCTCAGAGGCTTCCAATTAATTTGCAAAGCATACTGTGAACTGTCTGAATAACTATCTGAACAACTGATTTCTATGGAAAATGAGTTTCCAAGACATGTTGGAAGTATTAATTGTAGCTGAATACATAATGTCCCTCTTTATAATTTCTTTTCTGGAAATGACTTCCTCATCTTCTAAAACACAGAATATCATCTGTCTTTGCTCAATAGTTGCTGCTGCAGTGTAAGTTTCTTTCATGCTTAGCAAGATTATTATTTCAATTGTTCAGTCTGATTCCTACCAAAAATTCCCCTACATCTTGTCTACTACTCTGAGAGGTAGAAAATTTAAGAAAACTGAATTTATTTGCCTCCATTTCATGGTCTCATTGGTGGAAGGGGAGCTGCAAAGCTACCAGGATTTTTTCACAGTCTGCATTTATCCAGCCAGTGTGGACTTTTGCTTCTCTCTATGGCTTTCTCACCATGGGAAAGATGGTCCTGCAAATATGTGTTTTGCAGGCCTCATGAAAGGTGTCCTAGCTAGCTTTTGATAGTTAGCTCAGGTAATAATAAGAGATTAATTGTGGTATTAATCTCACCTAATTTTAGACTTGTACGGTGCAGATCTGAAATAATCAGCATAAGCTATTTTTACAGTCCATAAAGAGAATTAGGCAGTTGCAGGAAGGTTTTAATTCATCTGACATTTTGAACATTCTTTTTAGGGTGAATTAATAATATTCTAAATTTATCTCCACTAGTTATGAAGGGAAAGCAAATGACAAGCAAGATATAAACATCTATATTATAGAGGTCTGTATTTGATCACATATAAATATTTACCTAGGTCACTCCCAGGTTTTGAATACTGTATTTTAATTTTCAGTTTGATTCATTTGTGTGTTATTAGTCATCTTCCCTGACTATTTGAAGGCCAGCTCTCATTGACCTATGTGCCTGCAGAGCAATAATCCATAAGCACAGTGCCCATAACTGATTTCCTTTCCCATCTCCCTCATATCCTTAAATCAAAACCAGTCAAACTAAAGCCACATGCATCATTTTTATGCTTCAAGCAATGTTGCATCATGTCACAAAACCAGATTAAGAATATTCATACTTCTTATCCTATGTATAAGGATCTCATCTCTTCAGATGTTAAATAATCCCTTTTTTCATTTCTTCTGTTGAAATATAAGCACACATGTTGCACTTGTATTCAAGTTATACTGTATAGCAAGATCCCAGAAAAACAAATGTAAAATAGGAGTCTGAAATGGAAAAAAGTTATTACTTTCTATCTGATTTAACTCAGAAAATGTATTACTAGTGCAAGTGCTTGCAACAAAGGTGTGAAAACAAAAAGGCCAGACTTCAATCTGATGTAGATCAAGGTATATACATCAAAAACAGTGAAGGATCTAATTAAAGGTATGGCCATTGTGTGGAAGTATTCTGATTTTTTTTTTGGTTGTTTTTGTTTTATGAACAGTTGCAATGTGAGAATAGGAAATCAAAGTAACATTTTAAAATCTTAAAGTTAGGTTTTATAAAGCTGATGTGTTCTTCTGTCCCTGTTGCAGTTGCATAAACTCCCTAGGTAAGGGCTGAGCATATGAAAGATTTTCCATTGTCTCATATTTTCATTTGATCTGAAAGAAAGCCTTGGGAAAAAGTCTACTATGTTATGGTTAGAAAAGTGAAGATTCAGAATGTGGGGTTCTGAATCTTGCTCTGGCTTTGCTCTGTTGTAGCTCTGTTGATTGCCACTCTGTTCTGATTGTCATACTGACTTCTGATCAGCCAGCTGTTGCCTGCTTTTTTCTTTGATAGGCAGGGACAGCAGGGACTAGAAAATGTGTCTCCATATAAAAGAGAGTTAAAATAGAAAAATCTCAGTCAGAAGGAAGAAAAGAGCTCTACTTATTTTCTCCTTGATACTGTATTCCAGCAGACAGACAGAAGATAGACAGACAGACACATGGAGTGAAACTCCTGACAAGTACATTGGTCTCTAATGCTTAGGCTCCTTTGGGAGTCTATCCTTGTGCTTGTTAGAAATTATTTCCCTATGGTTCCTTTACAATTCCACAGGATTTTTTGACACCCAATATGTCCCCATCTTTGAGGGCTATCAGGAAAAGAAGTGATTATGTTTTAAAGTAGTTTATTATAGATTTGAAAATTAAAATATCTGCTAAAAGGTGTGTGTGGGGGGGGGGGAATTTGTCTGTTTGTTTGTCTCTTTGGTTTGTTGGGTTTTTTTCCCCACACTTAATAAACCCTTTCCCCAGCATTTTCTATCAGTTTATATATTTTTTTTTGTTTTTCTCATCTGGTCATTGTCTATCAAAATCACATTTTTTCCTCAATTAGGGTACCCAACACTTAATGGTATGTTTGAATCCAAGTTAATTTGATAGTGAGCAGAAAGCAAGATTACCTACACGACAATTTGTTTTTATATCCTAGTATAATTATGCCAATTTGGGCAACAATTAGACACTCATGACTTAATGTCTTATTGATTCTGATGTTCTTGAAGCACTTTGTTGCTGGTGCACAGATGCTGATGGAACCCAATAGCTTTAGAATCTTTTAGACTATGGAGTGCATAGTTGTGTCAGGCTAAGTATAAGTACACATATTTTTTTTTCTTTATGTAAGGATAGGTCATAAAAGGGTATAAAATGAGGTAGGCCATATGGCTTTATGTCTTATGGGATGCAAAAGAGGAAGAAATGGTTTTCCCTCCTCATTATAGCAGCTCTCCTTTGCTTTCCTCAAGTGAGATGCTGAAATGGGAAAGGAAACAGCTCCACTGATGACTTCTCTACTAGGGACACGGGTGAGAACATTGCTCCACATTCATGAACAGAAGAGGGCTGCTCCACTGTACTTTGCCTCTGCTGATACATCTATTATCCCTGTCCCTGTTTTGTGCTGCAGGAGGAAAATACAACTAGCTTACCTTAGAGATTTTACTTCACACACAAAATAGCAGATTTCCAAGGCATTTGTGAATCTGAATCCCAAAATGGAAAAGAGAATATTATATACAAGATACCAGGAACAGTATGAATTTTTACTTTAAAAAAGCTCCAGAACAATATTAACAAATCCTTATAGATAAAAGATATCCCCCCCAAAAATTCAAGATTCCTTTGGAAGAAGTTCTAGCTGTCTAAAGTTTGTTTCTGAAATATACCTCAGTAAGTAAGATTCAGATGGTTGATTGCAGAGAGGCAAGATCTCAGTTCCAATGAGATTAAATCCTCATGTGGTCATATTGACATCACATCTGTGCATCCAAATGCTCTGTGAAGAGCTTTCTTTAACAAGAGCAAGTAATATAACTTGCACTGTTTTGACTGGTACTAATCTGATCAAAAGAAATGTTTGCATTTGTGCTGCTGAGGCAGGTAACACTTTTCTCATATTTATCCATTATTTTAACAGTTTGGGGATTAAATTTATGATTCCAGGAAACAAGAGTTGAGAAACTTTGATGAAGAGTGTTAAAAAAGAGATTAGGGGAAATTAATAAAAATCAAAGAAAACAAACATTTATAATAATCTTTCCAATATTGTACTTTCAGTTCTTAATGTGAGAAATTAATCCTTATTTTTCTGTAAAAACATATCTATAAACCCCAACATCAGTGGAGAAACAGTTTCTACAGGAAACTACTCCCTGACACAAAAGCTTAAGGGCAGGACAGGTGGATCTTTTACCGTAAATGTAAAAGATTTAAATAAAATAAAATGGTTGACATTTTTATTTCCAGGATAGGATTAGGTGCATGCATGTGGATGTGACACAGGCACTGTGAATCTAATGTGTCTGAATTACTCATGATCATGGCAGACTTCTGGATAATACATTTGTTATGTAAATTATAAAGTATGTTGAATGCATCAAATTATTTTGTTGTGATCTCCAATTCTTATGTCATTTCTTATTCATTTTCTCCAGAAATCCAGGATTCAAATCAAGGTGCAAGATGTCTATAGAGACTAGAAAAATGCACCAAGTTTTCAAATTCTGTTCAGAAAAAGTATTCTGCATCACAGGAAAAAAACCACAACAAAATCTTGCCTGGCCTTACTCATCAGCAAAGCATTCAAAGCCTGTACAAAAAACATCCATAATGTATCACTGGTACAAGATATGGTATTCTATATTGTTCCTGGAAACTTTTTGCATAGAGATTTTGCATAGCTGAACTTAAAAGTTCAGTTTCTTGAACATCTATGTACTGATCGTTTTCCACACAACTTTGTCATAGGAAAAAACCCTTAGTCACATATATTCTGTCATGCCTCAGGAAAGTAATGACCTTTGAAAATGTATTAATACACAGGTAATATTTTTACCTTTATTGCAGCACAGATAATTACACTATATGTAACATAATATTCCATTGTAATATTCATTATCCATTTATCTTTCCTATGCATTTCACAACAGCTTGTAAACCTCTGAATTTTTAAAAGCTTGCCTTAGAGAAAGAAATGCATTTTAAAGTTATAGTCTTAGATTAATCAAGAAAGTAGAGGCAAAGAATCACATGAAAATAAAAAAAAACCCTTAATCTCTCTTGAATTTTTGTACTTGTGAGTTATATATGGGAACTTTAAAATAATTTACTTGCAATATTTTATATTCTTTTACTGTCACTGAGAACAAATGACTTAGATAAAAAGGCCTTAACAGAAAAAAGATAAATATTTATTTTTCCTGCTTTATCATTAAACTAGGAAACATAAAAATAAAACTAAAGTCTCAGGCTTTTCCCAAGACTATCATTTTTCATTAAAATGCTAAACAAATTTCAGTTTAGCCTTTTTGTATGCCTGAGGCAACTGCTGAAGAGCTCTGAATTTTGAGGCTTTTCCAACCTACAGCTAGAAAGAACAGTGTAAAGTGTTTTGTGCTATTGTGTGGTTCATAGGCAGACGCATTTTTTTTTTCTTTGATCCCTTTAGCAATGTGTTTAGCAATCCTTTATTTCTTTTCAATGGTGGTAAGTTTTTTTGCTTTGTTTTCGTTTTGCTTTGTTTTGTTGTTGTATTCATCAGGACCGTTCTGCACCTCAGCACCTGGCATCATTTGGTGACCTCCCTGAAGCTGAACACAAAGGAAATTGTTGGATTTCAAAAGCAAAGATCTATCCTCTGCTTGCAGAATGCACCTTTCTAAAGGAAGAGTTACCAAGTGAAAAACGGATGGTTTATGGACAAGTTACCCTCCATCAATTTTGAGCAAGTTATAAGAACAGCAGCTTCCATAAGGTAAACATAGTCCTGATCTGTCAGCAGCTCCCTGAAAGTAAATTTTTTTAATGCTTAGCAGTATAATGACAAGATTTTTAAAATTCTTTCAAAGCTGTCTAATTTGACAGAGGAAATGGATGAAAGCAATTTCCATTGCTGGTGTCTTACTTTCCACTCAACATCATCGCTGAACACCAACAATGAAACGCTCAGAGTTGGCATGTCCTGCATGTGCAAACAGCTTGCTGAGGTAGCCAGGGCTACCTGCAATGTGCAGGGAACTAAAAGAAAAAATTAGAAAAAAAAACCCAAAAGCAACAACAAATAAAAACCAGAAAGAAAATCAACAAAAAAGAAAATTTAAATCTAAACCAAGCAGTATTCAATATTGCAGCTACTGATACGAAGCTGGCAATGTCTCATTAGAGAGTCATGTGCAGGTTATCCTGATTGTGATCTAGAAGGCTGTATCAGAAAGGACTGAAATATTCTGGAAAACAAGTGTCTTAATGCCTACAGGCTCTTTCCCATGGTATGAATTTTAAATCCATTTTGGACACCTTAATTTTCATCAGAGAACCAGGTGATAAACAGGGATCCAGGGAACCCTGATAAAATCTTGATCTTAAGATAACAAACTAAGTGTTCATTACCACATTGTTATCTTGAGATAAACAAGTTATGTGAAGCTAACCAAGTTAACTGCAGTGGGTTCTGGTTAAAGGCCCAGTGCAATAAAGATGAGTGACAGAGAGTTTTCTCTGATTTCTCTAAGGGCCATACTGCCACAATTTCCATTCTATTTACCAATGTCATGTCACTTTGCACCTCAGAAAATCAAGCATAAAGGCACACTCAAAAACCAATGCAATTACAAGACATGTCTGATCTGAAGAATTTTGGCTTTATTTGCCTGGATAGATTTTGAAAATAATTTTTGAGAAGGAAGCTGTTATATGACATTTAAAAATTCAAGCATCAAAAAGATATAATGCCTGTAAGGGGAAATATAAATGGTAAACTGAAAGAAGATTAAATGAGTAACTCATAAAGTCTATAAGCTATGGAAAAGAGGGAAGATAAATGGCTAACTCAATTTGATGTTACAGCTGGAAGTCTAGGTTTACAGAGAGGCTCCTTCTGTTGCTTTTACATAGACTCTTTATTCCCATCAGGTGATGAATGCTTAGGGAGGTTAGGTTATGGGCATAATAAATGTTCAGAACTCTTCCAAAATGCGTGCAAATTACAAAGCTAAGAGTATATGCCTAAGAATAATTTATAATCCCCATATCAGTCTGAACAATGTAACAGCAGCACAAGTTCATTTTGCACAGGAACAGACCAGAATCTGACAGCTTTCCACTACAGTTTACAGGAAAAGAAATGTCCTGGTATCTCTCAAGTAAATGCTCTCAATGATACTCCTGCTGGCAAGCTGCAAGTTAACACACACCATTTCCCTGAGCTTCCTCTTTGCAAAGAAAGAATAAAACTGCTGAAAATATACTGATATAGCAGTGTTAACTTCCAAATAATTGTCTGTACTATTTAATGATCACACATTTAATATCCCAAGAAGGGCACATTTTCTTGATAAGCATCCTATTTGTGTTAAAGGAAGAACCTGGCAACATGAAAATATTGTAGCAGTTTAACAACAGGAAGAAATTAAGGGTTTTGGATTCCTACCTGGGGAATAGTGAGAAGTTTCTTTAAATTTTTGCAAGTGTATAAGATCTATGGAAAGCCATACATAATGGTTGGTAAAGCAATTCACATGAAATTTTTTTATAGGCAGAAGTTCTTATGGTTCTTTGATATGACATTCAAATTTCAATAAAACCACGTGATTTAGATGGAAGAAAAATTTTAGGGAAAACAAACAGGGTACTGACTGATTGTGATTTAGATCTGTTTATTTTGTATTGAATAAGGTGTGCAAACTCAGGCATAGCTATGGAGACATCAAGAAAGACATGAAGACAATTCGTCCCAAAGGCTTGCAGGGTCATGTTAGCTTTCAATAGAGTGAAAACAAATTAAACAAAGACACCTAATTTATCCTGAGTGTAAATTCTTAAACAATATAAATACTCTGCTGCCAGTCACAAAATATGTAGATAAAGAAAATTGAAAAAAAATCATTGGAGGTTCTGAAATGTTTCATTTGCAAAGGCAGACACTTAATGGGTCACATTTTCACTTTCTGTGCAGCTTTGGTCCTGAGTGAGGCAATAGCCTGCGGTGAATATATGTGATCCTGTAGCTGAAGGTCATGTCATAAACATAATGACAAAGAATTACAACTGTCCAAGGAAATGTAAGTCTTTCATGTCTTAACATTTGTGACTTTCTACCTAAATACCCCTCATTTAATCTATTTTTATATAAAGATTATGTAATTGATTGAGATTTACATTTAATGCAAAACAGGCAAAAAAGCTATGAATGTGTTTTCTCTAATGTAATGTGGAACTAAATTAAATTTACAAGATCTTAACATCTGGGAGTGATCACAGAATTCCTGTGCTATGTTTATTGATGTATTACCATCTTTGTGCTGCTGTGTAATTGTCACATTAAAGCACCAGTTTTTATTCCCTGCCTTTTCAGAAATACATGCACAGAAGGACGTTGGATTTTATAATACACAGGAAACTAAACACCTTTTTCACTAGGAAAATGAGGGAGGAAGGTGCTTTCTTATCCTGAAGGTTTTGTTATCCTGAAGGTTTGCTCCTGTCAATACTCACAGGCTTTGTGCAACTAAGAAGGAAATGGACATAATAGATCTTTTTGAAAATATCCTGTGAGCTTTTCATTTACTATAGGAAAAAATGGCTTTTTAGAATTTCAGAGCAGAAAATACAGAAAAGCTTGTGAATTATAAAGAGTAGACAATAGAGTCCTGATCTGGTCTATCTAACCTATGATTTTTTTTTTTTTTTTTTTTTTTTATTGCTCCCAACTTCTTTGGCTCTCTCTCATAAATCTCTATTATTTTGGTTTCAGAAGGAGTTATTTTGATTCAGAAAGTATGATCGTTGCTGACAGTTTAGACTGATGGGTAACAGCAAGAATTGTACTCATGGAGAGCAATTTTACCCATGGACAGCAATTTATTTCCTCATGGACATGATCCCTTGTGAGAGTCTTGATGGCTGGGGGAGAGCAGAAGGCAGGCTCTGTCACCTCAGCTGACCTCACCTGAAGGGAAAATGTTATATTCTTTCCTATTCCAGCACTGGAAGTAGTGCTAATCCATGCATGACATGAACAGAGATGTCTGGGAGTCCTAAATCCCAATCCTTAGTCCTAAACTGTGCTTCAATGATTCACATAAAAAAATAATGACAGTGGTTTAATCACAGAGCCTGTAGTTCCACACTATGACAAATCTAAAAGTCTCCTCTCTCATACATTGGGGCTCTACATTAATGATGGGACAAGCCTACACAGTTCCTGCCAATTGATAACAGCTTGCAATATTTATAGAAGAATTTATGTACAGACTGGAAAGCACTCTGTATTATTGTTGGCATAAATCTACCAGAAAAGTTCAGGTATGTACAAGTTTGTAAAAGTCATCTATGTGTGTTGACATTTTATGTTATAATATGAAAAGAGAGAACATTTTTTCATTTGATGATGTTCAATCATAACTGATAATATATACAATTTATGGTACCAAAATACGTATATTTTGATTTTGAATCACAAAAATCATAAAATATAACTTTTTATAAGTTTTTTTTTTTTAGATTTAGCTGTTTGATCATTAAAAATTCTTTGTTTAAAATAGCTTAAGCATGTTTTAAAATGTCAACTATACAGTACTCTAAATATTTCTAACTTTATGCTTCCGTGAACTACACAATCCTTACTTGTTCCAATTTATCAGCATAACTCTCATTACTTCAGTTTTCAATTTGATTTCTAGCTGCTTGTTTTATCTAGGACCCAGGCCTTGCTGAAAATTTCCCACCCAGAATTTAGTTTAGAAGGACAAAAATATGCTCAATGGAAAATATTTTTTGCTTTCCTGATATAAAATTATTTTGAAAGTGAGACTAGTAGGCAAAATATCTGTCTTTCTGATCTTGTAGTTCTGAGCCTAGAGTTAAGAATGTTGTCTTTAAGGATGTACTCTCCTTCTTTCAGCTGTTTTGCTTTGTAACTTATAGTGTAAATGTTGGTTTGCTTAATTCCTTCTCCTAGGTCGTTTAATTACACCTCGACCTAAGATTTTTATGTAGTATCTCCAGTTACAGCTCCTTACCTTGTCCAACATGGAATTTTATATAAAAATGAATAATATGAATAAATATGAAATAATGAATAAATATGAAACAGCATTAATTGTTCTACTCAGACTGTCTTGTTCTTCCTCAACTCCCCAAACTCACATCACTCCTGCTCAGAAGCAGAATTTTGCTTGTCCAACTCTAGACAGATCTCTGGTAGATCTGCAGCCAGCACAAGGTAGTAACACACAGTTATGTTATCACAGCAGTAATAGGGTCAATAATAGGTTTGGATTTTAAAAGCCAAAACAGGCACTAAAAACATAATCATGACAGGAAGCATCTTTCTTGTATCTTATATGGTAAGTAAAGTATCTTACTTAATATGCGAAATAAAACAGCATTCCAGTGTTCTTTGGCTCAGAAGTCTGAATTTTTGGATTGTTTCAATACAGAGTAATTTTACTGCTGCCTTCCAGGCCATAACAAGTTTATGCCCAGCTCACTTGGTGCTCACATAAAGAAATTAAATTCTCTCTGCTTGCAAATATATATGTTGACTGTATCCTGAATTGTTTTCTTCTCTGAGGGGCCTTCTAGGGAGGAAACAAGACCAGAATCATAATGACTGTTCTCTCACATGCCAAACATTCAGCTGCAAGCTTTCTACTGCACTTTTGCCCTGGGAAATGTGTCATAAGGTGCAGATTCTTTGGGGCAGCTCGCAGAATATTTATTTTGTCATACCAGGATCTACTTCTACATGCTTTGGAAAGGTTGTAATTAAGTGTGCACTGTTTTCTCCTTCTTTACTTCAATTTAAGTAGGACTATACACATCTTTCTGAGTATGAATCTTACAATATTTTGTAATTCATCTCAGGATCCTAATTTTACATCTCATCTATGAAAAGGTCATAGTAAATATTTTATTCCTTGGCTTGTGAATTGGTAACAACAACTGTAACAACCACAAATATCTCCTGGCATTTGTTTATCTGGCTTTCCAGAAAAATTCCAATGAGTATTTCTTCCAAGAACTTATGCACATGCTTTTATTGTTTTTGTCATTTCTTTTCTCACAGCATACAGAGATACAATTCATGATGACTTGCCTCTATGTTCACAAGATTTGGGCTGAACTCTGAGCCCAGAGCTGTTGGGTGCTGAGGATGGCAGCTGAGGAGCAGTCTCACTACATACCAGGACTCACTCCTCTTGGATCCCATATGCCTTCTACTTTCCACATCTGTTCTCTTTGTTCTTGTTGAAGTTAAAATAATGCTTTTGGGTATCCATTGAAAAACTTGGGCATTTTTAATGACAGAGCTCTTAAGGAGAGATTAGGCTGACTTCATTCACTCTCCAGCCAGTCATCCTTTAAATAAAACCTACCAAAATAAACTTTTACCTTTTAAACTAGGGTAAGACTAACATGGAAATTTCTTTATGTGTTCAGATGCTAAAGGAAACAAAACCTTCCTAATGTGCCAAGCAGCAAAATGAGCTCAATGAGCTCATACTTCTGTGGCATTTTTGCCACTACATCAGGAAATGGTTGCTATGGAGGGAAGGTTGCTGCTAAGGTGATTGTAAGGTAGGATTTCTTTCTTCTTCCTTTATTTTCTTGAAAGACCTTATGTTTTGCACTTGTTGAAATAGTAACATTTTGCTTTTCTTAAGGAACAACAAGTATCCCAAAACATGCATTGGACTTGATTCAATGAGAATATCAACCAGCAAGAACTACCTTATTGAAAACCTATGCAAAAAATTCTCATTCATTTGTAATTTCCCCTTAAGTTATGGAATGCCTTTCCTCACTATTTCCTCCTAATTCTGCTACACTTTCTTCTCTGTTTGACATCCTAATTGCCTCAAGATAAAAGTGTTCTTCCTTTCATTTGTTGATCTTTCCTTTCAGGATTATTAAGTATAATTGCTAATATCCACCTCCTGTTGACTGGTGTTGAGACAGTTTCTGATGCAGAGAAACAATGAGCTACTTTTTTTTGCTGTAAGTGTATTGTCTGAAATATGATGACTGTGGTACACCTCTATTACATGCAATGAAGATGACTTCACTGTTTGCTGTTGTACACAGACATTGCAGTGAAATATGTAAAACTTGTTACTGCTTGGAATTCTGACTTATTATTCTGGTTTGCTTTCTTTTTCTGTCAACCTTTCTGTTGCAAAGAGATAAGTCTTAGTAGGCTTTTAATTTAATGTATATACATTTTTCATATTACTAATAATTAATATTTAAATGTGCCTTAGTACATGTAGAAAATATATTATGAACTGATTAGAGGTAATTATTAATTTTTAATTAATCAAATGAAATCGTCTAATGGGTTTAATTCAGCAGAAAATCTACAAATTTCAGGTCTTTTCAGTTTTTAGAAGAGTAATTCCAGGATAGAATAAGTGGTGTTCTTGCTTTCATGGCTCATGCCATGAAACAAATCAGATTAAAAAAACATAAGCCAACTATTAGGACAAAGAGTAAAAACTTCAACTTCCTAGAAGTGTTCT
Source organism: Molothrus ater (assembly GCF_012460135.2). Taxonomy (NCBI): domain Eukaryota; kingdom Metazoa; phylum Chordata; class Aves; order Passeriformes; family Icteridae; genus Molothrus; species Molothrus ater. The sequence continues at coordinate 32,436,113 of NC_050481.2, forward strand.
TCTAGATAGCTCTAAGCACCTTCTAATATGTTTAAAGATGAATTAATGAAACAGTAATTTCTTACAAAGGGAGGTTTTGCTTGTTTACTTATCAGTTTGTTCTCCCTGGCTGCTCTGAGTTACAGGGTGTCAGGAATTTTATACAACAGATACATCTATCTCTCTGATATATATATATATATATATATATATATGTATATATATATCTCAGAATCTAAGGAAACTGCCACAGCTGAAATTCAATAGTCAATGAAAAGAAATTATTAATTACCCAAATAAAAAATTTCAAGGTAATAGATGCTCAAGGAACATTTATCATCTTTTTCCATTTTTCAAATTGCTTTTCAAAATTTTTTTCTTGGAATAATGGTCCTATTTGGAAATGTAAAACTTGGATGAACACTAGGAAAGCCAATGGTGTAAGGTGGTTGGCATGTGGTTAGCAAAACTACCCATCCCTATCAGAAAGCATGGTTCTGACTCTGTAGAGATGTTTTCTTTTGAGGACGTATGTGGGATGTGAGTACAGAAACAGGGTGTGGATACCATTCCATCTTAGAAGGTTGTAAATAAAATATTTCATTTCTTATTAGTTCCACAGTATTGTTAATAAAAATAACTCTTCTTTTAGGGGTAGATAAATTTTTATTGGCATTATGGACTAACCAGACAGAAAAAAATATTACTCAAATTTACAGTACTCCGTGTGGTCCACTGCTAGAGCTCCAAACCCAGACTTCACATTATTGCCATAATTTGATTAGCATATTTTAAAAAATGTAATTGCATATTAATCTGAAAGTGTAGGATTGTATCAATTTTATAAAAAAATTCTTTAGTATGCTGAATGCATTTTGTTTCTGTAGTAGTGGGATATATATCTGTGTGTACGCACACATAGTGTTTGTGTGTATGAGAATACATGTGTGTTGTGTGGTCTACAGGTAAATTTCTTCAAGAAATAAAAAAAAATCTGGAAAAAATACAAATCTAAACAAAATATAAATCTTAGTTGTTCTATGCCTTAGTTGTTTTATTATGTTCTAATAAAAATTAGTTGTTCTAATTTTTAAATATATTAAAAATATTAAATATATTAAAAATATATTTACATTATGAAACAAGCTATTAATGCTAAATTTAGCATGAATGAGCTGTGACGATTCTACAAATAGTGCACAATAGTTAACACCTGCATGCACTTCATAACCCTGGTTACTGATATCTATCTCCTGTTGTAGTCTTGATCTCTTCTCCCTCTCACTCTTCCACTTATTAAGTGGCTTCAGAAAATCTTTTCCTGAAGCAGAGGCAAGTGAATAGCTGATCTTGTGACTTTTTCAAAGTACTTGAAGGATTTACTGAAATTTATTTTGTCCTTTTTATGATTTTTTTATATATGAAATAAAAGAATACATAGCCTTCAAAAATATTTCTGGATATCTCCCTAATTTTAGACTATCACCATACTCTCTGATTTTAAGACCTAAACTGAAAGTGACAATACAAATGTGTATGCATATACAATATTTGTATTGGTCTCAGTGGAGAGAGAAAATGCAAAAATTTAATCAAGATAGACATATGAATAAAAAAAAACCCCAAAAATATACCTTCACTTGTTTCTCCTAGCTGGAAAACACTGTGATAATTCTCAGCCACCAGTACATCTGTCTTATTTTTAATATCTTTTTTTCACAACATTTTGGAAGACTTGTTGCTCATCTATCCTTATAACTTAAATATTTGAGAAAAGGGGAAGATGCTGCTTATCCTATTTCATTTTACATTTTCACAACTCAGCACTTTCTGCCTTTTAGGAAAACTCCAACTTCCTGTTGCTTTTTCCTGCATTCCTCCTTCCAGTCTCATCTCCTTTCTACATCTGAAAGACAAAGTATCTGTGTTGGCAGAGAGGAGCATAACTGAATCTTCAGTTTCCTGTGATTTTTGTGGGACAAATTAAAACCAACGAAAAGGTTCAGGTGAAGTTGTCAAGATAAATTTCAGTATTTCTGTTTCACTTTATGTCTTGTGAATATTTCTTGGCAAAGTGGTCCCCAGATTTGTAATGGAGAATTCTGATGATACATTTTGAATATCATCTCTGTTCTCTATAGTCCCTTGAGTGAAATCCTGGGGAATGATTGTCATAGTCAAAAACTCTTAACCTTCAGATCTTTCTACACTCTTTTCCTTTGAAATATCTAACTGTGAAATTAGGGTGTACACTGCTGTGTTTCTGTTCTTTATGCAATGTATCTGAGACACTCCCTGATATGTTAATTTGGCTAGCTTATCTTTCTTTGCACACTCCTTTGCATCTCATTGTCCATCCATGTCAGCAAAGTCTTACAGACTCCTTCATGGAATAATTTGATTATGCTGTAGAATTTACAGTTTTAAAATCCTTGCAAGTCTTCATGCCTGCATAGTTGAAATTTGCCTTTTAGAATAATACACCTGTACATCAAAAGTCTTTCTCAAACCAGGATTTTGGATATAATGTCTTTATTTTGTCCCTGTCCTGTGTGTTCTATTTATGAAGTAAGGAGGAAAAACAGAAGCTTGAAGATTGAAAGGAAACAAACAGGTCAGCTTCCCAAGTGAAAATAGCTGCTTTGCCTTCTGGTAAAATTGTTTCTTAAAATATGTCAAACAATTATAAATATATAAACTTAATAGATTTAAGTAAATTATAAAATAAAATCCTTAAAAATAGTTTCTAATTTATTGTCATTTATGTATGAATTTATATTTACTAAAATACAATTATTTAAACACTAAGGTTGCAAAACTAATTAATTTCTTCTTTTTGCTATATTTGTACTTTAATTCCTATAGAATTCTGCCTCAATGGACCAAAAATAACTTGTCAAGATCAGAGCAAGTCATCTGTCACTATAGGTGAATGCAAAATTATTTTAGCTGGTCAACTGGTAAGGTGATCTATTGTAGAGTTTTGCTTTATTTATAAGTAATACTGCTTTATTCTTGTCCCTGCTGCTGCCTCCATAAATGACACAAGGTACTCAGGAACAGTTCAAGTCTCTGTGGTGCTGTTTCAGCCAGCCTTGCTCTGAGCTAGAGCTACAGGGAAGCAGATTACTCCTTTAGTCTTTAGCTGCTTGTGCTGGTGGTTGCTGGGCTGTGGTTAATTTTCTTTGCAGCAGCTCTGTATGGGGCTGTGTTATGGATTTCTGCTGGAGACAGTGTTGATAATCCAGGTACGTTTTAATTGCTGCTAAACCATGTTTACGCTGAATCAAGGCCTTTTCTGCTCCTCACCCCACCCAGACAATGAGGAGGCTGGGGGTGCACAAGAAACTGGGCAAGGACACAGCTGAGACGGCTGACCCCAGCTGACCAAAGGGATCTCCCACACCATATGGGCCCTGCTCAGCATGTAAAGATGGGGCATGAAGAAGGGAGGGAGGAACATTTGAAATGATGATGTTTGTACTCCCAAGTAACCCTCATGTGAGATGGAGCCCTGCTTTCCTAGGGGTGGCTGAACATCTGCCTGCCCACCATCAGAAGTGGTGAATGAATTCCTTGTTTTGCTTTGGTTTTTACTTTCCCTCTAAAAACGTATTAATCTCAACCCACAAGTTTTTTCACTTTTACTTTCCAGATTCTCTTCCCGCTCCTGGGATTAAACCACAACACTTCCCCACTGAGATTACTGTCTGCAGGTCTTACATGTAATGCTGGCCACTGCAAATTGAATACATATGAAATGATTCTCTGTATCTGTCTCACAGTCCACCAAACAACCATGAAACGAAATTAGCTTTTCTTCATTACTAACTCAAACCATATTCAAGCAAGAATATTACAGAAAATCATTCCTGATTATCAATTTTCTGACCCATGTACTATAGTCTAATTTGGAGCTTTTATGCAGTCGATTTGGGTTGTTTGTTTGTTTGTTTGTTTGGGTTTTGTTTTGGTTTTGGTTTTTTGGTTTTGTTTTAAAACAATCGTTTCTGATTCAGGGGCATAGCACCTGAGAAAAACTCTAAAACTTTGCTGTGTCTCCCTTATTTTATGATAAAAAACTTTGAGTCTTTGTAAGTGCCTACTCTTTAGCCATTATTTTGTATTTCTTTGTTCTTGCATTATCTTCCATACCTTCCACAAACCATCTCCAGGTTTCCTTTTCCAGGGTATCATTTTCATTATGAGTGAGTTAAAAGCAGGAGAGCTTTTTAAAACAAAATGTTTCCTCTTTCTTTTTTAACCTCTTTTTCTGTCTTTTAATTGATTTAAGTATTTAATCTACATTTCCATTCTCCCAGAGAACACTTAAAAAATATGTATATATCCTGTTGTCTGGCATACTAAAGGGTGTAGCAAATGATGATGTTGCATGAAGGCCTCGTAGATTTCAAATAAACAGGCAGTGACATTTCACTCACAGGTGTTTATTATTTACTTTATTTCAGGAGCCAACAAAAAGGTAAGAGAGAACAATCCTTTCATTGACTGAATACGGCACCAAGAAGGGATTTCTGCAAATAATGTAACTTGCATAGAGAGCAAGGCACTGGTATCAATTTCAAATACATAGAGCCTTCTAACATCAACCATCAAAACTTTTACATTTTCCTAGAGGAACACGCATGAACATAGGCACAGATTAGCTTGTGGATGGATGGAGAAATGAGTGGAAAAATGAATGATTTATATAGTGCCCAGTTGGGCTCTCCCAGACAATTTCTTTTTTTTTGATTGGAGATTTACTGATTTTATGGGAAAAAAAAAAGGGGGGGGGGAGTCGGTATAGTTTGCTGTATTTCCAAAGCAAAACCCTGCTCACTTTCAAATTGGAAGGGCTGTACATCCACATGTTTCAGTACCTGGGAGAGAAATGCTTAGGTAAGATGCCTGTGCCAGGTGCAGGTGCAGGAGCTGCAGGGCAGCCTCTGAGAGGAAAGGCCAAGAGCTACCACGTGCCAGGCATGGCCCATCCCAGCCACAGGGCACAGCTTGGCCCTTCAGTCACACTCATGGCACTTTTTGGAAGGAGTATTCAAGAAAGGGCACAAAACTCTGGAAAGAGAGAGGTGGAGAGAACGAAAGAAGAGTGTGATGAACGTCATCATCAGATGAGGGGAAGGGGTTGACACAACAGACCAAAAAAATTAATTTAAATTTCTCCAGGTCGAGCCTGTGCTGACCACAGCAAGAGCTGGTAAGTGTTTTCCCTGCCTTTATTCTGACCACAGGATTTCTCCTCCACGTTCTGTGTTCAACCCTCTCCCACAGAGAGTGGAGAGTGAATGGGTTAGGTGGGTACTTGGCTGGTAGCCTTGGTGGTCATGAACTCAAGCTAGAGCACAATGTGGAGCAAAAGCAGTTGCAGAAATATATGAGAACAGCAAAGGGAGCTGGAATTTGCCCCGTTTCCTCTTTCTCCATGGTTCAACAATACAAGTCATCAATTGCAGTTTGTCAGATTTACAGGTTCTTGCTGACTTTTTTTGGATAAAACAATAGGATTGATAGATATCACCATTTCATGAGATCATGTACACAGTTTTGTCCTCTGGAGAACTACTTAGTAATTTTGGTGCACTGGCCAAGCTGAATATTTTTGGCAGTTCAAAGAAGGGCCAGCAGATCAGCAGCTGAGTGCCAGTTCTAGATGTCATTATTATTATTATTATAAACCTATTGATCCCCCAAGGAGGCCACAGAGGGAGTTTAAGCTGCCTGAACACCTCTACCCCACTCTCAGCTTCCACCTTTCCAAATTGTGTTGATTAGTAAACACCATCTTTCTAGGATGGTAATAGGTAAGTTTATAACAGTATTTTGTCAAGTAAGACACCAAAAATAGTGCAATTAATGTAAATGTCATGATTTTTATTCACTACTTTTTTAATATTGGTGCAATAGAGTTTCATTTCTCTGCAACAAATCAACTGCAATTATGCTGCCAATCTTTAGATAGAATTAATAAAAGCTATAAAATAAGTTAAGTAAACATATGGTTCTTTTCAGCTGTCTTCCAGGCAAATAGCAAGCAGAAATATTTATTTGTTTTCCCAGATATCAAATTTCTGTTGGCCAAATTGTGCCTATGGGTATAACCATGCTGAGGTTGTTTAAAGTATGTTTTTATTTTCTGTAACGATTGATGTGTTAGGGAATCTCAGGAAACTTGCCTGAAGGAATTTTTCCTTTTAGTGATAGGAACAAATCCCTATTCATTGAAAAGATAAGCCACAACAATTTTCAGGTTCTAATGAGCATTATAAATTAATGGAACTCCTAAAGAGGGATCAGAGTTATTTTGTTTCAAAAAGTATTTGCTTGGATTTCTCATTAATTAAATATGATTTCAAGTATGAAAGTAGATAAAATTGATTCTGTACTAATCAACACATATTGCCTGCCTATGGCATTAATATTATGCTGATGCACTCAGTGAGAGTGGTCTGAAATCAATATAAAAGCCCTTAAAGCAATGTTCATAGCTTTCAGCTGTGATGTTTTCAGGCTGTTTGCTTTATAATTAACAAAGCTAACAAATTGTACAAAGAAAAAATATTAAACCAGATTCTCTGTGAAGGAAAAAAGAGTATTTTATTAAGACTGAACATTTTTGTTTTTCATCTCTTACAGCAAATTACTTTTTTTTGTGCAAGAAGGTAATTATGGAAACCACTTATAAGTTTCTTGGGTTCATACATTTGGGGCATACTTAATTTGGAAATTGATTTGATTTTCTTGTTAACATAAACATTCTGATTGATAATTTTTAGTTTAATTGTTTACCATTTTGGTCATAATTCTTTTTATTTAGACTATAAGGCTTCTATGATCAGTATCTTGCCATCACATATTTTTGTATTATCACAATTTTATATGGATGAGAAGGTCTGAATTCACTTGTAAGATCTTACTGTGTAAGATCCATTACACAGTAATTGTAGTGTATCTTAGAAAATTCTGGCTTCCTGTTACCTGGGAAAGACTTTGTATGTTACATTTTGACCTCAACAGAGAAATAAGGTAATGTATAAAACAAATGCAAATAATTTAAGTGATGCTACTTTAAACACTGGAAATACTTATAAAATTCTAGCTTCTTGAGGAGGTGAACTCTCTGATTCATAAATATTTCAATTTATCGGAAAAAACTCAATAAACCCCTCCTCCCCTAAAAAGACCCACCATGCAGGAAATAACACTCCAGTACCAAAAAGTTCAGTAATTTCTTGCAACTGACTTTTCTTGGAAAAAAATTAAATTATTCCAGAACATATTATGTTTAAAATGACTAAGAAATATCTATACCCCAAAACCCCAAAAAGAGTTAGAGCTGATGCAGCCTTTCATCAGGACCCAGAACCGTGCAGAACAATTGCACATCTCCTTTGTGTTTACCCTTCAAAATGTTAACAGGTTAGACTGGAATTTAAATATTTGGAGTAGAAAGTAAATTTTTATAGTACCTACGGGGACTGTGGGGAAACAAGTATTAGCAAGCTTACAGTAAAAATGGCTTTAGAAGACAAGTGACATTTAGTTCATACGAGGCAGTAGATGCTTTGTCTCCTTTCTTCATCTGTGGAAATACCCAGGCTTTGGCTCAGTTTCTACCCTATAGCTTTGGCTCCTGTCCTTAACTCCAAGTCCTGCACTCCTTGTTTACTGACAAGTAAATCTGGAGAAATCTCATTGTCAGGACAATTGCCACTGATTCTCATCATTGCAGGGTAGCATTGGGCATTTACAGTTCAGTGCAGGGTCCTTCAAAAGATGCACTCTGAGACCCTATATTTGCCATATGCTTGAAACAGCAAACTCTTACCAAAGAAAGCAGCGCTCATCCTTGTAATATTTTTTCCTGGTTTAATCGCTGAATCTTGTAATTTTTTTCTTCCTCTTGAGTGATAACTTGCCTGTTTAGATCCAAAGCTGAGTAAAATATGAAAAATAGGCATATGAATGCTGGGGTGAGAACATGTCAAGTAGTACAGCTGTATGGCTCACACCATGACTTGTTTTTGAAGGCAAGGCCTCCTGGAGCTCATTTGTCTACAAGGCTGAGTACAAACTGACACCTCACAGGGGATGCAGAGCTGTCCCTCAGCACAATCTCTCTCCCTAGCTACAGCTTTACCAGTGTGCTACCCCTTACTCTACATTTTGGAACAGTATTCAGCCTCAGAGAAGCTAAGGGGTTGAAGCATGAATTCTGTCTGGCCCATATGCTGGGGGAAAAAAAAAGTCAGGAAAAAAGACAGATGGAATGTTATCCCCAGGACCTGAAACAACACAGCCAGGCATACTGCAGCTCAGATGTGTGAAGGTGGTTTCTTCATTAAACTAAAGATTAGTGACTCATAAAGAACCAAATTTACTACAAAATTGCATTTTTTTAATCTTGCTGAATTTGCAAAATGTTGTTTAAGCATAACAATGATCAGAAAGCATGTAAATAAATCATACTACTGTTGGGGATTACTTTGGTTTCTAAGTTCTCTTAAGCCTCTCAGGTAGTTAAATCATATTTTTAGCAGTTTTGTTAAACATGTCCATATTTTCAGTTAATGTGGTTACTTTTATCCTTAAAAGTAACAACATGACTGCTAAGGGAGTTGTGGCATCAGACAGAGATCATTGCTACCTACAGCTGCTGTTACCAATCTGGTTAAATATCAAGAGGCAAATTCAGGTGTTTAGTCACACAGTCAGGCTCTTGAGTAGGGACAATTTGGGACTTGGTGCTTCTGTGGAGTGTGGTGTTGGAGTAGGGTTACCATTTATGCCAATATCTGCAAAAGTTATTTATCATTTCTACAAATATTTTATTGTCAAGAAAACAGAAAAATAAGTATTGTGTTGAATTTTGTGGATATAAGTGCTTTATGAATATTGCAGACTTATTGCATAGAATCTGAACACATAGGAACATTGGCAGCTGCTCCTTTTCAAGAAGAGAAAAGTGAGGCATCTATTGACAAAGACCAAAACTATTAAGTGGCATCCAAACTTTCCATGCTTAGTTTGATAAACCTACTCTTGTGTTGCTGAGCACTGGAGGCTTTTTCCTGGGGTTTTATTTTTTTTTCCCCTGAGAAGTTAATAAATCTGCATGTGTTCAAAATTGGCTCTTTTTTGCATTTGGATGCAGTCATGAATACTCACTAATTCTACAAATGTAGTTCCAGTTATCTTGTACTGGGCAAATAGAAAAGGAGGAAGACATGAGTATTGATAAAAAATCTTTGTTCCAGTTGCTCAGCATCCTGCTTATGAATAAGGTTTCTTTCTAGTTGTCTATAGTAATATTTCCCTAACTGCAAAATAGACTCATTTGTTCCTGTGCTGTGAATTCCTCATTTTTCAGTCACAGAAATGACTGAAGCAGAGCTTAGATAATTTTCTAGTGCATTACATACACTCATAGGATTCTGTTTTTATGAATTCATATCTGGTTATTTAAATTGTAATTAAATCTTTAGAGATAGCCAAAGATTGATATTGAAAAGCATTTCTCAAAAATGGTATTGAGTCACCTCCTGGATATAAATGATATAAAAAAGACCTTTATCATCTAGAAAATTATATGATAAACTGGAAAGAAGGACCACAGGAAACAAGCAAGCAAAGTATTAAAGAATAGATGAAGGAAAGAACAATTACAACATGTTCTTAAACATTTTTTTAAGAAGAATTGACTGATGGAAAATAAGCACTGTCTGTGCTCTATGTTAGCATTTAATGTGCATCATCAATTTGTATTTAGGCAGCTTTACTCCATGGCAGAGGTTGAAGCTAGCTGAAAATAAAGAAGTAAACAAATGAATACAGTTAACTAAGGGATTTGAATAATGTCATTATTTATCAAATAATTTATTTGACAAATAGTATTTTGACTTCTGCAGAATTGGTTGACTATCATAAGCAGTATTTGTTGAATAAATTAGTCAATGAAAAATGACAAAGATTCAATGAATAATGAATTTGATAAATAATATTTAGCAAGCTCAACTGTACATATAATTTTATTTTCTGAATCCTGTATTAAGCAGAAAGTATTCAAATTTTATTCCGCTCCCTTCCCCAGCTCCCTGGTCTCCTATGGCAAAGTGGGAACTGCTGGTTTTGGTTCTAGCAATACTGTTCCTCAAGTTGTACAGGAAACTGAAAATTAGGTACTTCTTTAGAAAAACCATATTTGATAGAGATCATGACATTAAAGACAAGAAGGACCTCTTTTTTTTCAAAGGTATGACAAGTTTTTGTAGTGCTCCACATTTAAACATAATGGAAGTTTCTCCTTAAAACCAAAATCCAATTTTATTTCCACCACTGATATCTTTCTCTTTGGTATAATAATGGTTGGAGACATGATTTACTAAAAGCATTATTTCTTATCAAAGATGCCAATACAGACTATAAACGAGGATTACACACACACACATACACACTAAATCCTGAACTTAAATGTTACTTTACTTGAAATTGACATTTTTAATATCTCTAATGCAGTAGAGTTTTGAGCTGCTTCAATTGAGTGAATGATGAACTTCCATTACACTGTTCTTTGTATTTATCCTTGCTTCCTATAACTTACAAAACCAACTTTTAACTATTTCAAGTTTATTTATTTTTAGGGGCAACTCTCGAAAAAATAAATCCAAAATGAAGATGATGGTGGTTACTTGAAATCATATGTCATCTTTTTTTCTTTCTCTGTGAGATATTTCAAAGATTTTTCAAAGATATTTCAAAATCAGCTCCAAAGGAGCACTATTTAATGCTCTTATGTAGGGGGTCAGCATATCTGCCTAATATTTTTCTTCCCTTACCAGTCAGATGTCCTAGTTAGTGCCTGCAGACATGAAAGATATGAATTCAGGAAGACATGTAGATCAGAAGAAGAAAACAAATCTCAAGGCTGAGAAGCTGCCTGACCCTGCAGAACTTGAAAGGAAAGAGCTGGCACAGCAGCAGTGATTCTGTCTGTATGTGGCCTTGGGCACAGCCTTTCCTTAGTGTCTGCTCCACCTCACCTCTACCTCATATTTTAATTTTTCTGAATATTAAAATACTTGCTAAATTATTTTTACCTGACAGAGAGGCTTTTGATATTTCTAAGGAAGGATGACCCAGCAGTGGTTAGAGATGAAAAGGTTTTTTTGAGGCCTTTACCTGCCTGTGTGTCTGGCTTATGCTGCAGCTCCCTGTGGGCTGCTTGAGATCCTGAAGGATTTTCTATCTTGTTTTTCATTCACATCTGTTTGGGAAGCAATTGTATGTGTAGGATCATGTAATGGTACCACTGGATTTAGTGTGCATGACATGATGAAGGTTTCCCGGGGAGTAAACAGCTTGTGTCACCTTATACAGAAGGAGTTCAGCTCCGACAATAACTGTGAAGAGTGAAATTGTATAAAAAAACAATAGACAAAAAAGAAGAGTATATATTACTACACTTTAGTGATATAAACAGGATGAAATACTGTCTTGTTGCAGTCAATGAGAGATTTATGCTTGATTTAGTAGTCAGGAGGTCATCACTCACAGAACTAAATAAGATGTTAAATAAGCTTTTGTCCTTTGGTTTCAGCAAATATTCTAAGGCATCTAAGTCAGATAAAGAAACTGATAGCATGGATTTAAACATCTGCTTGAATAGTTTAACTGTTTGTACATAATCATGTTTTAGTAGAGTGGTGAATATGGAGTGAACAATCCCAATAGCAACAACTCAAATTTCTTTGTGATACATAGAAGTACATTTTATGAGTTTCCTTATGCTAGCTTAACCAAAAAAGTGAACAAACAAAACCAAGAAAAATGAGACATTCAAATGCAATACCCCAAAATCATCTATCAAAACTTTACCTTTAATCCTTAAACTAGGCTGCTTCAGGAAGCAGTTAACAGACCAGGTGCTATTAGTTTGTGTGTGTTGTTATATCTTAGCAATACTGATATATCAAATATCCAATCTTGAGGACAAAAAAGACACACCACAGTTTTACTTTGCTTTGTTCTTTTTGTTGAAGCTGCAGGGTTAGAATGCCTATTTATTTTGGTGAAGAATTTAGGGATTTAGAATGAAACTTCCTTCAATTTGGTGTCTTAATAACTGAGTGCATACACATGCCATCTCTAATTTAATCACAGGTAATCTGCCTTCTAACTGTCATGTTGTGCTTTTAGGATAAGGCATAAGAATTTAGACAAGTATGTTTTCCTCCTGTTCAGCTACAATCTTACCGGAATTTAAAAACAAAGTAATGGATGCAAGCCGTTGCAAGCTATTTTTCCTGTAGATAGATATATATATATATATATATATAGAGGTATATATATATGTGTATACACACACACACACATATATATATATCTACAGGTTAAAAAAATTTATATACAGGTTATATATATATATATATATATATATATATAATGTATGTATATGCCACGTAATATGTTTTCATAGGTTTGCCACAAAAGCACACACACACACAAAATAGACATTTGTTTTCACAATAATCGAGGACTTTTCCTGTTAAAGTCTATGTCAAAACTTCTACTAAATTAGGTTCTATTGGAGCAGAACACTGATAGAGCTCCAGAAAATATATCAACATTTTGCTCTTTCTGTAGAATTTTCCTCCTCATGATTCTGCACCTTTGATTACAAAGATCCACTGACGTTTTCTGTCAGTTGGATCAGAAAGTCATCCTGTTAATGAGAACAGTAGTTTTGAGCTGTTCAAGCATAGTTTTCAGCAATACTGTTCTGACCTTTTAAATTATACTCTTAGAGTTTGTGCCCTTACTGTGCTCTGCCACATAGAACTCAATTTGTTTTACACACAGGGTGATGAGAGAGCATTAAGAAGCAGATATGAAAGTTTGTGAGTATCAAGACCAAAAAAAAGAAAAGTGAGTGGTCTAATTCAGGAAGGTTTGAAGTAGTGAAGGGCAAAGCATAGACTTAGGTAAATGGAAAGAGCAAGAAAAAATAGGAGAGGATTATGGAAGTCAGAGAGGCTACCTTTAATTTAAGCTGACAAATTAGCTCTCACTGTACATTTACACAGCAAAAAATTTACATATAAATATTTTACTGCATGTAAATGCATGTATTAAGTAATATTTAAAGAAATAAGTAAGTGCACACAAATGTAAGTAAAAATATTGACTTTAAAATATTTACACTGACAACTTTGTGCAACAAGAGGGGAAAGAGTGAGTGGCATGTAGCATGCCTCACAGCTGTCCTAGTGAAGATGAGCAGAGGGATGCACATTTTCAGGGTACCTGTTGATGTCCTTGCAAAAAGGTTCTTTCATAGGAACAAATGAGAAACACAAAAGGGGCTTAGAACTGCGTCTCTGGGGCAGTCCAAGGGTTGATTTAACCCCATTGCAATACAAAATTGAAGAACCAATTCAATATGATTGCTCTGTTATTTCAAGACAAACTCCTAGATTTTATTACATGAAAAGAAAATAATGCCAGGGCAGTTGTGCTGGTAAACAGAACACTTTCTGGAGTACTTTCTGCTGCTACTCTGACTGAACCACATGAACTCCCCTGTAGACTAAAATGTAAATTTTATTGAGCAAAACCAGCAATACACAAAAATGGAGTCTTTCTACTTTCTGCAGAAAGCTGGCAATGAATCTCAATACCTTCAAGTATCAATCCTACTCTTACCTACCCCTAAAACATCAGCCCTTTCCAATGTGATTTTTTGAACTGGAGATGTCTTCATACTGTCAATTGTTGGTCAAAGTGATTTTGATAAGTCTAATTCAAACCTATCATCCTAAAATATCCTGAGCTCAGTGTGCTGGTTTTGGCCAGAATAAAGTCAATTTTCTTCCCAGTGGCTGGTGTGAGGTTGTATTTTGGATTTGTGATGAACAGAGTTGATTAACACAGAGGTGTTCTTGCTATTGCTGAGCAAGCCTTACACAGAGCCAAAGCTTTTTCTGCTTTTTACAGCCAGGCTGGGGAGGAAGTTGAGGGTGCATGGGAGGCTGGGAGGAGACACAGCCAGGACAGGTGACCCCAACTGACCAAAGGGACGTTCCCCTGTGACATCATGCTCAGCATCTAAAGTGGGGAGAAGAAGGAGGAAGGGGAGGATATTTGGAGTGATGGTGTTTGTCTGCCCAAGTAACCCTTACATGTGATGGGGCCCTGCTCTCCTGGATGGCCAAACACCTGCCTTCCCACGGGAAGCAGTGAATTCATTCCTTGTTCTCCTTTGCTTGTGTTTCTTAATCTCAACCCATGAGTTCGCTACCTTTTACCCTTCCAATTCTCTCCCAGTTCCTACAGGCAGGGCAGTGAGCAAGTGGCTGCATGGGGCTTGGCTGCTGACTGGGATTAAATCATGACAGCTGAGCAGACCTACTCATTAGCTACTAACAAGAAAACAGATCTGGTTTGTGGTCTTTGAAATCTCTACAGGTTAAAGAGAAAAGCTTGTCCAAACACTGTGGTATGTTAAGAAATATAAGACACATACATTGACAGTTTCCTTAGGTGTGTTTAGAATCACAAAGAGATTAATCTGCTACTTCAAATAACTTGTACAATAACCACAGAGTATGTGTATAAATTTTATGAAAATATATTTCTTGCATTTGTAGCTAAGGGTGCTCCTGTTTCTGATGAAGTTTATTTTAGTGGTAAGGGATTTTAAATAGGTTATTAATATAAGCATGAAGCATAGACCTTTTGAATTAACACAGATTGTCACATTCAGATATATATTATGACAGTTGTAGGCTTTTTCTGTTTTATTCATGTTACCCAAGGCAGTTTAGACCATTGTAATTCTGAATACTAAGAACTAGCAGAACAGAGGTGAATAACGTGTTTCTTAGCTAATCTAGCGAGGCTGCAGACATGATATCCAGTATTTTGCTTTCTTGCATTGTATCTCTGGGATAGACTGGGAGATGTCATAACTACTGAGCTAAGGTAGATGTTTATGCTCCCTAGGTTCCCTCTACAAGATACTGGAGAGAGAGAGGAAGATTCTTTAGAGGTAAATCCAAGGAAGATTATGTGTAAATTCCTTAATAGTATAGTAAGTATCTCGAATGAATTGAAAAACACTAGGAAATAAAATCTTTTTAGTTTGGGTGCCCAAAGTCAGGTGATATGAAAAACCAACTAAACACCCCTCCCCAAACTCACAATAAAAAACACCATAACATTTTTTCTCAGAATACTGTTTTACTATAGCATTTTCCTAACTTTTCACATAAGTTGAACTTTAGTGTAAACTACAATTATATAAATGTTTTTGTAATATTCCTAAAAAGAAGTCTTCATAAGCAAATGAAAACAGACTCAATATCTGTTACCTCTGATTTTGGAAGTGGTGATAACTACTCACTAGCACACTAAATATTTCAGGATACCCTGCAACACATTTCAAATTCTTGGCTTCTCTATCTGACATGGTATGTGCCCTATTTAAATTAATGCCATAACCAGGATTACACAAGTTTCTCAGACAATGTAAATTAACATTGTCTAAGTAAGTCAAAACTAGATGAGAATACAAATTAGCTGAGGTAAATCTTAATTTGATTGAAGTGTTAAATAGTTTATTTATAATTTTTCATCCACTTCCTTGTGAATCTTGTTCATACCCAAAATAGGAAACTGTCAATGAATCACACAGAACTCCATCAGATAATCTCCTATTTCTATTATTATTAATTCAAGTTCTCTGGCAGACATGGATTCTGATTGGGGTTTTTTCCCTTGCTTGTCTCAGCATCTTTTTTTCCTTGTCATATCTCTTCTCATATCTTATGTCCTGTATCCCATGGTATCTGAGAGGAAAAAAGTAGACCTTTTTTTTCTTTTTTTAGAGTGGAAACTAAGGAAAATATGTTGATAATGATGCAGAGCTACAGCAAGTCTGAAGGATGAGGGAGACATCAATGGTGACAAAATAAGAAGTCACCTTTTCTCTTGAATGATAATCTTAAATGATACCCTGGTGAAACACTGTAGGATAACTTGGTCAAGACCTGGCAGCTACTGAGCTGCTGAGTAAATGGAAGGATTTTGTATCTGAGAAGCTTATGGAAATGTCTCCAAGAACACAGAAAATAGAGGAAAAGAGTACTCAGAAAAGGATTAGATGCTGGATATAACACATGTAGTATAAATGATGAGTTTGCAGGTAAAATATAAAAAGAAAAATAATAAGTAGAGGAAGAAAATAACAGCTAGTATTGCAAAAACATAGAAAAGGATGATGTGAGACAGCTGCAGCTGGAGAAACAGTTTGAAAAATGAGACCAAGTTAGATGAAAGAGGAAAGAGCAGCAGGAGTTTATTTGAGGCTGAATAAGAGCCAAAGGTGAACACAGTGGAATCTGCTATTCATCCATCATTATAGATTTGACAGATTCCTTCTAAAGTATCAAGAATATGCCAAACTGTGAGGCCAATGAATTATAATAGTAAAGGTTTCCCGTGTTATTTTTCTTATATTCTTTTAACATAAAAAACAAAACAGAAAGTGTAGGTGGAAGGACTGAATAAACTATGATAATAGATAGATGTCTGCAAAGATAAAATAACATTACATTTTCCAGATCTTCAACTATAGACAGGTGTTCAGAAACACAACACAGTGACTGGATGGAGTCCATTTTAGAGAAAAACCACCTTCAGGTTACCATGACTGCAAAATACTGAAAATCAAAGGGAACAAATTTACACTCACTATGCAATTGCCTACTTCTAACACACAAAGAAAAGGTGGAAAAGAAAGTCACATGACATGTTCCAATAGATAAATGATCACAAGGAGGCATATTTAATAATAACACAATATCAAAGTAGGTTATAACTGTTTATAGAAGAGTTGAGCATAGATAGTTGAATATAGTCAAAAACAATAATTGCAAAGTTTACAAAGTCCAAATAGATGTCTGGAAAGATCAATAAACAGAAGAAAAAGAACTACATGTGTGAAAGAGGGTATTATACAGATATTTGAAAGCTGGTGGGCTAATCACTAACAATGGAAGTCGATTACTAAAATTTAAAAATTCAAGAAGCAGTATAAAAATATCAAGGAGGAAAAAGCATTAAAGAGATTAAAAATCCACAAAAAAAATAAAAAGGAATGAAAATATACTAATTGCAGAATTTTTCTGGTACAAATTATTTTTTTTAAAGGTAGACATATTATAAAATCCTGTGACAGGATTTTTAAAATTTTATTACTCACATTACTGAACCAGTAAGAGATCACTCTATCAGATTCAGTTTTGGTAAACGTTAACTGAGATGGGGTGGTTGAAGATAACATTGGTTTAGTTACAGTACAGCGATTAATTTTTTCATTCAATGATGGAAAAAACATATGTGATATAAGGTCTTCAAATTCAAAAGATAATATGAGTGCTCAAGAAACTGCAATTACTTTAGGCTGAAGAAACTGTATAGAAGAGGAAAATTTTATATGCCTGGCAATCTTAATAAAGGCACATTATACTGCCCGTAGTGAGTTTTAATTTTAAAATAATGTTTTATTCAAGTATTAATTTTATTCCTTCTAACCTGGAAATAAACATTTCAGGTCTTATCTGATTCTGTACTGAAAATTCATTATGTGACTCACAGCACTTTCTTCACTTGCTCTAGTACATTCTTGATAGTTAGCTATTGTCAGTATAACTTCAGACTTCTTCCAATTATATAGAACAGCATGCTGTTGTTATAAATGCTAACTACATATCATTTCTCTCTATTCCTAAATGGGACCAATTTCTACGACATTTCAGGATAATCATATCTTAAGCCTTTCTGAGGTAAACTTGAATTTTAATTAA
Source organism: Molothrus ater (assembly GCF_012460135.2). NCBI lineage: Eukaryota > Metazoa > Chordata > Aves > Passeriformes > Icteridae > Molothrus > Molothrus ater. The sequence continues at coordinate 32,453,974 of NC_050481.2, forward strand.
GGGCTCAAAAACATGAACTTTCCAGTACACAGACTGAGAGCTTTAGATTTAATGCACTTATTTGATGCTGAAAGGTGTGAGAGGGTCAGGAATGAAAATCCAGATATTGTGCTAATGCTGGCAGTTTCAATTCTGCATCTGTTGCCATCTCCATATTGCAGATGAACTCTGATAAATTATACCAATTCATAATTTTAGAACAGTCTCATGGGTATCTTTTTATTATGCGTTTTAATATGCATCTGCAGTGACACAGTTCTGCAGTTCCCTTTACATAGCAAATGCAGCAGACACTTTTTCACTGTAATTGTCATGTTGCACATGAGTGCTGCATCAGGATTTGAGAAAAGGCTGTTAAGACTATCCTTATGATAGTTGTCAGTTAATGAATACTTTGACTCTGAAAGTCCAGGCAGAATGTGTAACAAGGCATCGAGACTTTTTTTATTTGTTTCACACAAATTCATAGGGAAAAAACCTGACAAATATGTCAAAAGGTCAGTTCTTCACTCATCCTAAAGACAGCAAGGATATATAGAAGATTCCATGCAAAAGAACACATGGCTAAAATTCTATATAATATAATTTATGATTAACTCTCTAATAACTGATGATAATTTTTAGTTGTGATACACAGTATGATCAAAATGTGCAAGAAATAATATTTAAGAGAAAATATTAACGTTAAGTAAAACAAAGTTTTTCGTACAATTTAAAAAACTATTATTTTCCCTCATCAAAAGCTCTTTTTTCTTGCTAGCTTTGGTTATATTTTATGAGAAAGAGTCAGTCTTTTGGCAATATTAAATGATTCAGTATTTTCAATGTGAATTGTTTAAAAAAAAATAAATATTTAAGTATAGAGAGAATTTTGAGGTCCTGTATTGTTTTTATTTGTGTGGGGTTGAGTAAGAATGCAATATAAAATGAATTACTGGAAGCTTTCTTCTAATGTGTATACATCTATTTATCAATAATGTATTTAAGTTTACACCAGAGTAAAATATAATCCTAAAGTCATTTAGGATAATTATCAGTGGATCTTTCAGATGATAAATGTGGATGAATATGAACCCATCCATATACGTGCCTTAAAGAAATATGCCATATTGGATACCATAAAGTTGACCTGTCTGATAAAAATGTTCTATTATAAAGAATATTCTTCATCCTATATTACTATTCATCATTATTTCTGTCACATCAGAGTTTATGATGGAATTAAGTGATATTTACGTATTTATTGCTGTGCTATTTCATTATACATCATTGAGTTTTATGACAGTTTAAAGCAAATTAATTATACATGTTCTCCCTGCTCCCCAGTCTGAACACTTATAACCAGGGGCCATTTGAATAAATATCTGTATATATCCTGAACTGGAAAGTTGGATTTGAGATACTTTTGCATAATTTTGCAATTCCATTAAAATATCAACAAGAAAAAGGGAGAAGAACATATGAAATAAAAAGAAGCAGAAACAGATTTAATCATGTTACATTATACATAAACTAGTAACTTGAATTTATGTTCCATATGCTAATGAAACTGAGAACATCTTAAAGTATTCATTCTGACCAATGTTAAATGTTGTGTTAAACAGAATTATGAAATATTTACTTAAACCACTATTTTTTGGTACCAAAATATGATATGTTTGTAATATGTGAGTTAGCATCACATAGTAAAAATAATAGTTTTAAATAATACTCATGTAGGAATTAATTTATCCTTAAAATAATTATAGCTCATATTAAAGTGATTCTGCGATAAGTGACATTATACAATAAAAATATTATTAAGAATAATTAGATGGGTGTTGCAATGATAAATGAATGTTACTTTTTAATCCTTCCCTACATTTAACTAAATTATAAGGGGAAACATTTTAGTAGTAATAACAGTATTGCAGTAAGAGTAATAAGGAAATATAACAGTTGGAGAAAGTAACAACTATAAAGAGGATGTGGTGGTGCACAAGTGTATGAACATTTGACATAGCATGAGCATCAAAGACAACAGCATCTCTTCTTCTCTCAAAACTGATTTTACTAGATAAAAATGTAACAGAATGATTATATTAAACCAATGTTTATGTTATTAACAAGGGTAATATTAAATACCATCTGATGGTTTATTACACAGCTCGGTTGTTTGCAAAAAGAAATAGTATTTAATGAAAAGAAGTCTTTTGTTTCAGGTTTGCTGAACAACTTAATAGTCTATAAAGCCTTCTGCTCAGCCACTTTCAAGTTTCTAGAGGAGTCTTTCCGTGAAAATAAACCAGAAAAATTATGTTCAGTTTTCAGCAAGGAGTTAACCCTCCATGACTGTTAGCACTTCTGTGTGAAATGTTGCAAATAGGATGTGTTGTTAGGGTCTGAACAAGTACTTCCTATATTTGGTGTGGAAAATTACAACCATCTCCAATTTTGAAAATGGCATCTTGTTTTTCTTCTTTTTGTTGTTAGCATTGTGCAAGTTTTGTAAGAGAGAAAAAATAAGGTGAGATTGTGGGAATAGAGGGATTGATTTTATTTATCATACATATACAAGTACATATTTGTGCTTGTCGGTGTACCGCTTTTATTCCAGGCATTAACAAAACAGATGGAGATGGTGCCAGAAATAATAAATAAGTTTCCATTAATACTTAATCACATAAAGGTAGATTCAAAATTGCAATACTTTTTATTTAAAAACAAAAATGGAAAAAATCTATATTGCCAGTAGAATTTCCTCTGTATTTTCAATACTGTTGAAGTCTCTTACATGCCCAGATAGTAATAGTGGACTAAATATATTAAATGTCCTCTTCTGGGGAATATAACAGATATAAATATATTGCAGTAAACTGAAATTGATACTAATTTTCACTATCAGCCACTAGTAGTTACACGAGCACAACCACAGTCCTGGCTGTGAAGTTCTACATCAAGATCTACATCTACTCTATATCAAGCAGATAATTTCCTAGATGTGAGATCAGACTAAGTGCTGGGTTTTGTGCTTTACTTCTGTTTTGTCACAGAAATCTGACAGAGGAAATGTAAGTGTTGAAGAGTAAGGTTAAAAAGTAACATTATTCACAATGCTCAAAATGAATCTCTGCACAATGACTTGGTAACCATGGACACAAAAATCTCATCTGAATTTTATTTGGAAGATGAAAGATTACATCTAGGAAATTTTTTTGAGTGTTATTTGCTCATTGGGAGCTGAAGATGGATCTCCTCGAAATTTGGGTTTGATATGATGCCTTAAAAGTTTTAACTTTCATATTTCCCAGGTTCTGTACTGCATTACTATGTAACTCTGAACTTCATATAAAGTTTTAACAGGTTCTCTTCACAGTTTAGTTAGACAAAACAATCCTTTTCCAGCCTGAGAACGAAGGACACCATTGCAGCTTCAGGCCCAGAAGGTATAAACAGCAGCGAATTGAGGAGAGCAGTCTGGGAGGATGGGAATTCATAACCTGAAGCTGTAATTGGACAATTAACCCCAATATGTAAAAAACCTTATAAAAACTTATAAAAGTGTGAAACCTCATGACCGAGCATCCATCTTGGGTGGAGCCATGGACAGGTTCTTGTACTTCCCAAAGGCGTATCCTTTGAAGGCCTTTTAATAAATACCTACTTTATTCCTTTAACACTGTCTAGCCTCTGTTCTAGGCAGGCTCACAAGACAGCAGATACGTAGAAGACCGAGTGTCACAGTGGTTACATGCATAACTAGAAGTGACAACATCAATGCCTTCATTGGTGTAAATGCTACTTTAGTAATTTTGCAATACTAAGGAGAGTGAATTGGTCGCAGTCTGCCAGGCTCAAGGTAATATCTTCTGTAAAATGAGAATTTAATTTGATGCATTTAAGATTTTAAATTTTCAGCTGAATTGCGAAGAAATATCACTATTGGTGAAGAAAACTTATAATTCTGCAATATGGTTACTTTGGAAGATGCAATCTGATTATAAAATTGATAGGTGTTTTATAGGCTGATAAGAATTTGACAACCAGTTAGGGTGATGTTTTGAGTTGCAATTTATGGTCATGATCAGTGTAGAAGAAATGCAAATGGAGCGCAATTCAAATGTAATCTCCAGATTCATGCCCAGAATTTGGTCTAAAATGCCCATTTGTTCATATAGGTGCTGAAGGGACTAAAAATCTCGTTCTGCGACAGAACTTATATTCAAAGTGCATTAGCCAAGATAGTTCTTAAATTTTAAAAAGACAGTATTGCAACCTAATGGTTATTATGGCAGTGATGGGGTAAACTCCCCAGAAAGCTCAGGTAAGTAAACAGTGGCAACTATTTAGGCAGAAATTTCCCCTTCTCCATTACTCCTTCCTTATATAGATAAGGTACCACAAGGATCGTGACATCTTCCTAGGATATTAAGAATATTTTGCAATATATGTTCGGCACATTATGTAAAATATTGATCCTGAACATTTTCAACACAATAGTCAAGGAGCCTCTGCATCAAACTGTGAAAAGTGTGTCAAATGTGAAAAGTTCCTTTCCCCCCCTCCTTGTTTGTTATTTGAATAAACAATTTTGATTTTCAAACATAAAATAAGACTAAAACTATGTTTAAATAGCTTTGTGGTTCTGCCTTGAACAGACCAAAAGAAAAAAACGCCACAAATTTACTTACCTTTGCATGTCTCAGTGCTGAAAACTAAATTATGGAAAGAATTTCAGGCAAAAATAGAACATGAATTGGTTATTTATATATCATCAACCCTACATGTCATCACAATGCACCAGACACAGAATCAAGCAAAAGTTGCAGAGCACACTAAGATTTCCAGGTAAGATTTAAATCAAGAATCTGGTTCAATGCAGTGAAAATTAGAAGGTGAATTTTATATTCAGTGGACATCACTTTTTTATAGAACTTTGCGCTTAAAAATAAGTCATTGCTTGCTAATAGCTGGGAGCCGAGTTTAAATTAAATAGCAGTGATAATTTTAGGGACCTAAAAGAAAAAGAAATGAGATTTAGTGGAGGCTGGAATAGGAAAATATGTATATGTACTATATGTACTATATGTACTCTTATATGTACGCATGTTTTTGCAACATATGAGCGGCAAATGTGCTTGTGCAACTGGGACTCATTTTTCTATGAGAATAAACCAGCTTAAAATAATAATGAGCTCAACAAGTAATGACCAAGTCTTTGAGGATGACAAGACCTATTGCTTCAGGCACAAGCTTGAGCTCTAAGAGGAAAAGAAATTTGTCTGTTGTTTTCTCCCACTGTTTGTTTTTTCCTGCAGTGCATGAGGAATACAGAAAAATAAGCAAGTATGACTGTACCTTTCTAGGAGAAACTCCACTTACTTAACAGAACACAAGGAAATGCACTGTTAGTGGTAAAAAAAAAAAAAAAAAAAGAAAAGGTTGTAAGTAGTTTTGGAGGTATGATTTATAAAACAATAACAATTCTTCTGGAAATAGCTATGCCAGAATTAGGGTAAATGTGCTAAAGAATCAAGGAAAAAGTACTCAGCTATAAAGTATAAATATTTCCTACTATGAATTATGACAGCTTCATATTTTCCAAAGGAGTAAATATTTATGCAATATTATTTTTAAATATTTTTTCCCATAATTATGTGAAGTGTACTAAGGCACTGGAGAATGTCTCATAAAAGGAGAGGCTGAGACCAAAGACTGGTTAGCCCAAAGAAGAGAAGGTTCAGGAGGACCTTATCTATGTGTACAAATCCCTAATAGGGTCAGAGAATACAGGAGTCAGATCCAGACTCTTCTCAGTGATGTCCACATGAAAGGATGAGTGGCATAAATTTAAATGTAGGAAATTTTATTTAAACAAAGGAAAAAAACCCTTTGTTTAAGGGTGATTGAACACTGGAATGGGTTGTCTAGGCTGGTTGTGGAATCTCCATCCTTAAGTCTGTTTAATACCTGACTGGACATGGCCCTGAGCATCCTGCACTTGGGCCTTGCTCCTAGCAGAAGGATGAAGTAGAAAATCTCCTTTCCGATTTCAGCAATTCCATGACACATTTTATATTACTGTTTATGAATAACCATTCTGAAAATTTTTTTTTGGCAGAAAAATGTAGAATTTACTGGTCTCCATTTGTCATACTTGCCAGTTAGATGAGTTTCTTGTATTTTTTTTTTTTCTCTGGCCTGATATTGGCCTTGCCCTGCCAGTGATTTCCATGACAATGAATTTGTTTGACATATCATTTGATTTACTCTTGCAATAAGCATACACAAAATATTTTACTCTCAGCACAATAAACTCTCTCTTTTGGGAGTTTTGCATAGCTAAAACATTCGGCAAAGGACCTAAAACTGTCAGAAAGAGGTGTTGTACTGGAGGACTTGGTTTTCTTCCGGACCAAATCCTCCTATGAACAGTCTGTTCAACAAAACCATGGCTTCATACATTTATGAAAAAGGTTGATCTCCTCCAAGAAAAGTCTCCATCTTATCTAGCATTTTGATTTGAAGAAAGGAGTGGTTATTCTAACTCAACCTGCTAAACTATGATCAAAGCTAGGGATTCATTGACTATCAGGAATAGCATACTATACATAAAATAAGATGTAAGAATGCTTTTTAAATACCTGAGGTTGACTTTGTGTTCAATTTTTATGCACTCAGTTTTTATCACTAGTCAGCTTAATTCAAGAATATGTTTGCATTCAGGAAGGCATTTATAAACATTGAGTAAGTTTGGCCCTAACACAGCAGAAAAGTAAGTTATAAGACAGAGTGAGCATAAGCTACTAGGCTAGACAAGGGAAATGTGATATTTAGATGAAAGAAATGCTTCTGTTTGACACAGACTGAGAAAGAATGAAAACAGACATTGTGGTCATCCTGGAGGCACAAACCTCATTCAGATTTTCTAGCAGACCTGGATTCTTATGTGTGTATGTGATTGGTAGGAAATCACATATTCCTTCACATAGCATTTTGCCTGGTACAAACAATGGGAGCATTGTTTTGGAGGTCAATGTGTGACCTCGGTGTGTCTTATGTCAAGAGAAGTGCTTTTACAAAGTAAATGGTTACAATTCAAAGTAATGTTTAGCAGAAAAGGCTACTTTATCCAAGCAAATGTGACAAGGCCATGGCATATGCCCAGCACATAAGTGTTTGTTCTGCTGCATTTTTAAAAATAGTGGCTGATACAGGTCAGCTAGGACTATTAATATCAAACAATTCCTGTTTTCTGGCACGGAGGAGATACATCTTAAGGTAGAGAATGCTGCCAGTGAACAGTATGGCCAAAGCCATGTAATTTTTCTAAGCTGGCACTCTCTTCCGCACACAGGTGTCAGCACAGGCTGCCCCACCATGCATTGCTGCACCCTTCCTACCTTCATCACCCTGGACACACGCCACGGTGTCCTACTATAACAACTATAACAAAGCCCAGCTCCAAAGATCTCCAGAACCTCACCCTTCTGATTCAGGTGAGCTGCCCTAAGTGTTTCTAATTGAAACAGAGGCCAAGCTGGGTGGTAGAAGGCCCTGGTTGTTCAGGATCTTGCAGAGGCTCCCCTTCTTGATCCTCCCCCTTCTCAGATTAATGTTGTCCTGTAGAAGCACGTGATCTTTGGAGGATGAAAGGGAAGGTGTTGGAAAGCAGTCATCTTCTACACTGGCTACCATCACCCATACTGATGAGCCTGCAGTGGTGTCAGCCCACAAGCACAGCTCTTGTAAGAAAAAAGTGCCTTAAAGCATGCTTCTGGGAAGGTGCAGGGTTAAAGCAAAAAGATAAGGATACCTGCAAGATCTCCTCACAAAATGGCTTTTAAAGACAAATTTTAAAATTCTGATTCTAAACCGGTTTAGATTGTAGCAATGGAATTACATTAAAGATTGATTTATTATAGTTTAAATTCTGGCTGCCAGAGGATGGAAGAGCTACTTTTCACTGAAAAAGCAAGAATTTGCTTTTAAATTTTACCTGAATGATGTAATAAGAATGACTTAATAACTACAGACTGAGAAAATGATATATGTTGGCTATGACCCAGCCAGGTTATTCTGTTAACGGAATTAAACCCTGTGTTAAAATAGATCCCTTTTCAGTTCCTTTTACATTATAGAAGTATTCTGAGCATTCTATAAGTGCCCATTCATTACATTTACTGTCAATTGTTCCACATGAATAATTTACAGCAAATGATCTCCAGAAAATCAATACCAGACTTCTGAATTTACAGAGCTTTTGGATATGTAGAAGCAAAGCTTTTATATTAACTAGAAATAGATCGAACTTTCTCCTGCACTGTAGAAAAGAAATCCAAAAGAAAAGAAATCTTTCTGAGTCTAAATAATTGTTAATACTTAACAGTTATTTACTAAAATTCAGCAAGCTGTCCTAGCATTGCCACTGGCATTGATGTCCTTAAGAGGAAGTTGAGGTGTGGTGTGTAGGCATTTTCAGGGTCCTTTGCTACTTTCTTATGATGTTTCCTAGTGGGAACACAGTTAAAAATGCATGGATAAAATGAGGAAATGCAATGCTTCTTTTCAATAATGATATGCAAAATACTGCCTTCATGTGCAAACAAGCACTTACAGCCATGGCCTGGAATGCAGGCCATGTAACTCTTGCTCTCAGGGAGTCAGTCAGTAACACTGCAACAGTTTGTAATTATTTAAAGAAAAAAAAGTTGATTATATTACTTCTTTTATCCATTTTTTTACGTTTAAATAATACCCTTGAGTAAGTAGTAGCTTTTTTCTTCCCAGTGTTTGAAGCATTCCGAGTACTATTAGCTCCAGCTACCATTGGTGTTACCGCAATGATTTTGTGCATGAGACCTCTGATGTCTTCACTGCCCAGTGCAAGGCAAGGCCCGAGATTTTTGGCCCATGTCAAATAGCAGTTTCTGGCCTCAGGCTGGAGCTATAGCACCAGCCAAGGAAGTCCCACAGTAGACATCAGGGACTAGCTTGTAACAGGTTTGTCTTTTTCTCTCTCAGACAGAAATCTCCAACACTAGCTGAGGAGGCCTTGCGTTCTCCGCCTTCCTTACATGTGTGGCCTGTGGTGTGACACACCCATCAACTTCATGAGACTCTTTTCAGAAACTGCCTGTACTGCCCTTCCATTATCTCCTATGCCTTGAATTAAGCACACAGACACATATATACACACACACAAGTGATTATCATGTCTGAGAAGCACCACAAGAAATCAGGTACTAGATAGGTGAAATTCAGCCAGGTCTCCACAGCTTGTCCTCAGAGCCAGAGGCTCCCAGCCATGTGTAGTCTACCACCCTTTTTTTCACCTAATTCCAGTAGTTAGTGCTTTCTGGCACTTGTGTAAAAAATATTTTTTCACCCTTATGCTTAAATTCTTGCAGGAAATGCCTCCCTGAGGAACAGCTTTCAGTTTAGAGAATGGCACCCAGCTCTCATACAGCACCTCAAAGTGAGCTGCTCAACACTGGCTGCCAAAACCAGCATTGTGCTGCTAAACTCATTTCACTGAATTTACCAAGGAGGAGAGGCCAGGCCAGAGAGAACTTTACACACACTCAAACACACACAGTTTGTGCCATATTATTGTACCATATTATATACTGGATATGGTAAACAACACCTTAATTAAGGCGCTTCTTTAGTACTTAGAATACCTATAAAAAGGGGAGAATTGTTCATCTGCTATTTTGGGTCTGTTGTGCCAGCCTTAACGATTTGTTTCATAAATATGTATTCATCCACGCATGCACTACTGTTTAAGTATATATTAAAGAAAAAAATCTTTCAGCCATAAAGATGAATACCCATTTAGTTTGTTCAGTGACAGCACTGTTAAGCCCAGGACTCCTTTCCTCCAAGCTCCTAGTTTCTACATTATGTTTGAAGGCTTTTTAATTTAGAATATAAGTTCCTGCAGAAATTAACTGTAACATCTATAACTTGCATATTATAAGAAGAAAAGTGTGGATTTTTCATTCTTGTTTCTACCTTGAGACAATAACAAAATAAGTTTCAATTTAAGCTGTAGTCTGAGAAGGGCCCAGATGTCCCACTGCTTGGAAGGCTACTAGATATTTTGTAACATGAGGCCTCCAACATCATGTTGGATGTTTTTAAGGATAAAATTTGTTCTGCTCACCATTTCAGGAGGTACCCCAACAAAATATGACAGCTAAGAAGTAGCTGAATAGCTGCCCATATTTCTGAAGTCATAATGAAGCTGTAACAAGTCATTCAGACCCTGCTATACTTAATATCTTTCACTGGCCAGCTATTTTCAAATCATTAGTAGAAATTTGCTGCCATAGGCAGTAGTTCCCAGCTGTGTGACTGATTCCCAGGAATCAGATACATTCAAAAGTAACTCTGTGTTAAAAAAATCACTTTGGCCATTATCATATAGCTGATATATTGATGATATCTTTTATATGTGTCTCTCTATCTAAAATGATATATCTGTCTAATTCTTACCAAAATGTTAATGAATTAGAAAGAGAAGCTGAGGTGTACCCCTCTTTGGGATAGTATAAATGTTACATCAAAAGTAACACATAAAAGGAATCACTTCTACTTCTACATATGCAACCTTCACAAACTTTCCTGGGAAGTTTAAAAACAAAAAAAATTAAATATAGGAGAAATGTTAATATGTTAATCTAGTACTTGCTCTTTCCCTACTGGTCACATACTAAGCAGAATAAGAATTTTGTGTATCATCTGCAGTTAAATAGTTTATTTTTTTTTGTATTTGAATGAGCTCATTCTTAGGAAAGCAGCTTTTTCTTTCAAGCCTGCAGCAAGAAGGAACATATTATGCAAGCATGCAATGAAATGTCTTTATCATCTAAGGCTATTCATGCTAGAACAAATAAAATATTGCAGTTGTCTTCAGGTGAAAACTCAGCTGACCCTTTGCTAGCATAACATCTATTATGCAGCTCTCAATTATGTTTCTCTAGACTTGATTAGGCTTTTTATTTCAAATAATAGCGATAAAAAAACTTAGCTTTCACATGTGAAAATTCTTCATTAATCAACTCTATTTTTTAATAATTCATTTGGTACTTACATAAGCATTTACAGGCTAAAAAGCAATGTTTTGGTTGATGGTGTTATTTCACCCTTTGTGGAGAACCCTTCCCCTGAGTCATGCAGTATTAATTCTGATATGCGTGAATGCAACAAAATAAAAAATGATGTAACAAGAAAAATAATTAGTACTTTATGCCCTATTTGAATAGTTGGAGTGTAAAAACTTAACCAGGGAATGGAAAAAAAAAACCATAATGAGGCAACTGTAACAAGAAACAGCGAGCCAAAGTCACTGTTCTTATTTATGTATCAGTTTCCATTACTCAAGCAGTAATAGAAAAGAGAGATTTGCCAATGTAAATTAATTAGGATATATATAAAGCTATTTGTAATAGAGAAAAAGAAGAATGATGTATTTAGAGAAGATTGAAAACAATAAACCACGTGTATACTAGGATACATAAGAAGGCTGATTCTTCCAGAAGAAATTGATGGAAGAGAAGATGAGTGTCCAGTACAGTACAATAGGTGTGATTAATCTTTAGGCATAAGAGACTGGAAAGAAAAATTCACTGCAATATTTAAGAAATTTAAAGGAAACATTTGAAAGCAACTAAATGGCAATAGTCTGCTGAATCATCTTTGGGTGTAAAACAAATTTACTTAAGCAGGGCTGTGAATATATTAGCAAGAAGGAAAACAAAACACATATTTGCATTGAATTAGGAGCCAATTATAAACTAAACCAAGACCCATGGTCAGAAAAATATAATCCTTGCACAATAGAAAAAGAGGTGGTCTTGATGGGAAGGTATTGGATATTTTAGGTGGGGAAATGATGCCTTAAGTTTTAACTTTCATATTTTTCAGATTCTGTGCTGCCTAGGCCTGTTGCTCTGAGTTTCATATTAAGCATTGGTAGGTTCTCTTCACAGGGTAGGTAGACAAAACAATCCTTTTCCAGCTTGAGACCAAGGACAACTGTTATAAGTTTCAGGCCAAAAGGTATAAACACTGATGAATTGAAGAAAGAAAAACAAGGAGGATGGGACTTCATAACATAAAGCTGTAATTGGACAATAAACTCCAGTATGAAAATGGGCCAAAACTTACAAAAGTGTGAGACCTTGTGACTGGTCATCCATTTTGTGACCATTTTGTGAACATCTTGGGTGCAGCCCTGGCCAGACTCTTGTACTGCCCAAGGTGTATCCATTGAGGCCTTTTAATAAATACCTATTTTATTCTCTGGTCTCTGTTCCAGGTTAGACTCTCAAGGCATCAGTTGAATTATGAATGTTCTCAAGGAGAACTAAATGATCAAAAATTCAGAATCAATATTCAGGTTGATATACAAATGGTTACTTCCAGGCATGCTAAGAAATCAGAAAATGAAATCTAAAATGGCAAATATTCCTACTCCTCTTCCCTCCTCCCTTACATAATATCCTCTACATTATTTTCATCAATTACACAAATGTTAGCAGATGGATAAGTGTCAGTATTTTCTCACTGGGAACTCTGATCTCTGAAAGGTCTGAAAGTAGGAACACCACTAGCCAGCAGGTTGAGGGAAGTGATTCTGCACCTCTGCTCTGCTCTGTTCTGCTCTGGTGAGACTTCACATGGATTGCTGCATCTAGTTCTGTCATGCCCAGTGCAGGAAAGACATGGACCTACCTGTTAGAGTGAGTCCAGAGCAGGGCCACAGAAACAGTCAGAGGGCTGGAACACCTTCTATGAGAAAAGGCTGAGAGAGCTGGAGTTGCTCAACCTGGAGAAGAGAAAACTCTGGGGTGACACTATAGCAGCCTTCCAGTATTTAAATCGGGCTTATAAGAAAGATGGAGACAGATTTTTTAGCAGGGCCTCCAGGAGCAGGACAAGGGGTAATGGTTTTAAACTAAAGATGGGTAGCCTCAGACTAATAATGAAAAACTGTTTTTCAATGAGGGTGCTGGAGCACTGGCAGAGGTTGCTCAGAGTGATGGTAGATGCCCCATCCCTGGAAACCTCAAAGTCAGTTTAGATGGGGCTCTGAACAGCCAGACTGAGTTGAAGATATCCCATGTCATTGCAGAAAACTGGTTCTAGGTGACCTTTGAAGGTCCCTCCCATTCCAAACCACTTTATGATTTTATGATGGAGTGCCTGAAAAGTGAGTGGTAACCTTTATTCCAGTCCAAGCAACTGTTCTTAATATTCTGCCTATGACTGGTATTGTAGGCACAGGTATAATAACATTAACAGCCAAAATCCTCCTCTTTTTTTATTGCCTGCACTGTCTTCTATATGGGGTTTTTTAGTGGATAATTTTTTAATTTTCTTATTTTGGCGGTGGATGTTTTTGGGTCTTTTTTTACTTAATTTTCTTCTCTATCTTGTCAGGGGTACTCTGATTATATCTGAATAGTAACTGTAGCTAATAGTTGTGTCTTTAAGCAGAAACTTGAATTAAGCATTGTCTAATTTCAAAGCTGTTTAAATTTTTTGTGATCTGCCACATGTAAGTTTACAGGTGAAAAAAATTATATGCTACAGCCTGGATCACATAAAGTTTTCATGCAATCACATTGTCTCACATTATATTTTATTTGTAAATGAAAGTGGTTTTGCACAATGATTACTCTCTCTGAGTGATTTCAGCTAAAGAAAAATAGGTATTGTGTTGACACAACTCCACTGAAGCATGCAATGATTTCAGACATTTGAAGGTGCAACTGGGAGACTGCATTTAAATTCACTCAGAGTACAGTCAATGTAGCCTTCAGACTGATGAATATGGACAGTATATAAGCCACAGGACTCAGTAAATTTGCATCGTTTAACTGCCTTCTGAATCCTGACTATATATAATTAATTATTACTGAGTTGCAGAAGATCTGTTTATATTCAAATATTAAGAGCAATTATACAAAAACTCAACAAGCAGGAGATATTATGTTGACATCCACTTCATTGTGCCACTGGCTTATCACTACTTTAAATACAGTCTGCTTGAAATTTTATTTACACTATCAATGACTCTTTCATTCCAGCATGACTGTGTATGGCTGATACATTTTCATATTGTATTAAAATTATCTTTTTAGAAGCTGGATGAATAGATGCAACCATGTCCACAAAACTGGAGGGGGAATGATTGCAATTAGCTTCACATTTGCACTACTCCAAAAACTGTGCACTTCTAAAATTCATGGGGGGCTATATTTGACAGGAAGATTGAAGCAATGACTGCTCATGTATGTTCTACTACCTTGTTTATGTTCTCAATAGAAAACAATCAATATATTTGGGCTTTTAGGGAGCACAAAGCAGCCAAGAATAACATAGGCAGGGAAAGGGAGGAAGAGCTCCTTTCCTTCACCTCCTCTGCCCCCCAGTAGCTGGCTCAGTTTTAATCTCAAGTAAGGCAGCAGAGCTCAGGTCTATGCTAATATGTGACCAAACAGCCTAACCACAAGGCTGAGCTGTATTCCAGGGTAAATTTCTCTCCTGTGGAAAATGCTGCTTTTCAATTAAGAGGCTTTAGTGTTCATTGGAGCAAGAACTAGAGCCTGCACATGAATCAACCTTTTGTTTCTTCCCTCTCCTTTCTCTTTGTCCCAGTGACTATTTCATTACTTTCTGCTAGGGTAATTAATTGAATACCTTCAGCTGGAGAAATTCGGAGCAAGGGAGATATGTCCCTGACTATCTGGTAACGTTGCAATTAGGGCGCTCTGCTGAGATGGAAAATACTTTCATCAAAATGCAATCAGATATGGAGGAGACATTAACTGAGTCCCAGCTGAGCACCCTGTGAGCTCTGCAGCTGTGCTCTATGGCAGGAGTGGACACTTTTTGGTTTTTTGCAAAGGTTTCAGATTGCTTTGAGCACATCTTCAAGGTCCTACCCCGGAGGTCTAATCTCTGTATCCCACTGTCACTGAGATGCATCATAGAAAAGGGGCAGCTTTTCTGTAGGCATTTCTGTCACCCCAAGCAGCAGAAATGTCAGCACTTCAGAGCTTTGCTGGGTGTTTTGATGCTATAAATTCTGGTGACTTCATTCGGGGTGTGCCAATGCATCCTACTGAGCTAGAGGAGGAGCTGCAGCAATATTCTCTCTCACAGCACGCAGCAATGTGCTGGGCATCGTCCTCCTCCCCATACTGAGTGCTCTCTCTGAGATTCCAAGGTTTACCACACAGCATGCCACTGCAGACAGCCATTTCCTATTTCATTTAACAAGTTACTGAGCTGTGTGGCCAAGTTCAATGGGTAATCTTACACTTTGAGTTACCATTAGATTTGCCATTACTTATCTGTTTTGGGAAAACTATTCATTCTGTGTCGCAATAGGACACCAGGCAGAGATGTATATGAGAGGTGTGTAATTCAGAAAAAATTATGCTGCCAGAAAATTCAAAACAACTCCTGTTCAATCTGTATCAAAAGGACTTATCAAGTATCTTATTATATATTTAAAGGGAAAGAAAGAAGAATTAGGTCAGAAGCTATGATACCTAGTCAGAACAATCTGCAGAATCACTGCAAAATGCATATGTGAAGCACAAGTGAATCATGGCCTGGGAAGCAGAAACTGATTAAGCTTTTATAAGTCTGTTTAATGCACTGATGACCTGATAGTTTGTAGATCCTCCATTTCCCTTGATGTTTAGCAGCTTTGTTTTTAAAAAAATCTGAATAAAATACAATAAACCTTTCTGGAAAGACCAGCCATAAGATTGCTTTTTCAGTTTGTCCCTCAAGGACTCTTTCCACGTCAGTGTGCTTTCATGCTTGTCAGTACATGACTGTCTGAAGGGCTCCTGCAGTGCTGGAAGTGACAAACATACATCTCCATAACTAAACCTCACTGCTGGTCAGAATATATCATTCCTTTTCCTGTCTATCATTTTTGTGCCCTATGCCTTAGAAACACTTTGAAAGCCACACCTTGGCTCTCTGCACCGAGGGGCTTCCAAGAAGTTTCTTGTGAATTCACATCATTCAAATGAAGTGGGAATGAGCCTATACATAACCACTGAGATTATACACCAATAAATTTAAATTTTCCATAGATTTTGTTCCAGATATTTTTCTATAGATATTGTCAACCAGACTTAGACAGAATCTGGATACATAATGGAGCCCTGTAACTACATAAGAAGTAAATAAGAAGCAGATTGGTCAGCTCTGGGGCTTTTATAATTTGTCCTTTACACCTTTTAAGAGTGCATTTTTCTTGGAGGCTATAAAACCCATCAGCAAAAGGAAATCTGTTCAATGTTATCAAAAACCTGTCATGACTGCTGAAAGCATTTTATTTCTGTACTGTATTCTTCTTTTCTTTAAGTCCTCTTTATGTTTTATTTTTCCCATAAACTTACAGACAGAAGATCAGAACCTTCCACAGGAGAACTTGCTATACTTTTCATTTAATTTAGTCTAATATTACTGGCTTAAAGATGGTAGCTTTTTTTGTACTTTACCGAGAAATAATGGCTCCAAACTTTTCTGGGCCTAAATTGCCCACAGAATCCTGTCCCAGATAGGCGAGTAATTGCATAACCCTGTGTTTCACAAAATATCTAATTTTAGACTATGATGAAGAACTCAAAATACTCTTTGGAGATCAGGAAAATCAAGGTAGAGTCAAAGGCATAAGCCCTGTTTTGAACACTTTTCAAACCAGATAAACCAGACAAGATCACAAAGAAAATTGATCACAAAGATAATCACTTACATAATTCCTAAATGACCTTGGTAGTTGTTACATATTTGCATTTGAATTACATTAAATATATATAAATGCAGGCAGTTGCCATCACCTTTCAGGTTTAAAAATTTAATGTATTAGAACTCTTTGAAAGATGTAAACCCCAATTTTTTTAATAGGATAAACAACACGTGTAGGCTCATGCTGCTGCATACACTACTGAGCATTTACCTATGACAAAATTGAAAATAAGAATAATTTTTGATTTTTGTTTTCTTTCTGTAAGGTTCTAAAAATCATACTCTCTTTTGTCTCCACCTTCCTCAGGACTGTGTCCCTAAACATGAACATACCAAGAATTAATGCACTCTAGGACTGACAATTTGAATAGTTAATATTAGTGCAGTGGAAAGAGCATTAATATAGTAGTTAATAGCCTTCAAGGAAAAGTACTAGACCATTAATCTCTTCAATAGTTTAATCTACTCTACACTTATCAAGAGCTAGGAATAATTGTCCCATGTTAACAGGTCTTACTGAAAGCCATGTCTTTGATTGAGGAAAGCTTTCCTACCCATTCAATTCTTAATCATTGTTTCCAAACATTTCATTAATATTTTAATTTCCTCTGTTTTAGAGGTGTTTCAAAATCAACATGAACTCATTTAAATACAAAGTAGTCCCAGGACAGTTTCACAGAACTGACCCATGCTTAATGCATGTGTCAGTTTGATAAAGAACCAGAACTGTTTCAAATTGCTTTCTTAATCCTTAGTCAGACCGATGTTGTATGCATTATATTATTCCAGTAAACCTTCTGATAATCTCTTATAACATGTGTCTCATTCACAGAAAATATCCTATTTTCTCTGATTTTTTTTTTCAGGAAGACAATTTATGCTTGAAATAACTCAGGAATAAGAAGATGCAAGTTTAAAAAGGAAAAAAACACTTCTGTGAAAGTGGAATTCCGATACCATCTGCTCTTGAAGTGCTTTGAGACTAGAGGAGTCAAGCAGTGCTGGCAATCAAAGTCTATCCTGCAAGTGGCTACATCAACACTATGAATAAAGCAGAGTGCTGAGGCAACAGGCAGAAGAAAGTGCAGGCCCTAAAGAAAGAGGTAATGAAACCCTCTGTGGCATCGCACTTCTGTAACTAAACCACACACCTGATCTATAATTCTGAATAGAGGTAAAAATTTATATCTGTTCATGATAAAAGAACAATATTTCTATGTGGTATTATAACTCCATGTGTCTCTTGTGAGAGGGAATTGTGATCACACTAGGAACTGGTTTATGATTGCCTTCTTTTAGGATGGCTGCTTAAAGATGCTAATTACTTTCAGGAAATCCATTTAGGACAGATTTCTTGTTAAGAAACACCAAGCACAATTCTACAACAGAAATTAAACATTAACAGTGGAATCCATTTTAATACCTGCTCATACAGAGAAAAAAGCAAATTGACAATGCTTTCAGTCAGAAAAAATATTTTGTATCAATGGTCCTAAAGTACTTTATCAGAAAATCCCTCTGACATATGACATACAGGACAAGAAAAAGTCCTATTCCACAATCCAGTCTAGCTTGAAAAATAGGATTCTCTGGGCAAGGAATTGTGCAGTTATTCCTGAGATATAGCAGGCCTGTGTGTAGGCTTCCTGTCCAGAACCATACAGAATGGGTCAGAGAACACTCCTGCCATCCTTTTGTATCTCGCATCCCTTAACAGGGAATTGTTTTGAAATGCTGAGGACATTATTGCTAACTATTCAAAGGGAAATAAGTCCCTTTATAGGTAAGTCCTAAATATGAGCCTCAGAACAAGTTGACATTAGTATATTAAATCCTAGGCATTATTTACAAATCACATGCAATGATAAATAGAGTTGGTAATCAGACCATTAAATACTTTGGAATATTTGCAATATTTGTGATTGTTTTATTGCATTTGCTTTGGTTTTCTTTTTCCCTGAAATTGAACAGTAAGGTTTGAAAAAAAATATTTTAGTGTTGGAAAAATACCCCATTTTATGATTCACTTACCATTTCTGCAGACCTGAAATCCCAGGAGGGAAAGATTATTTCCATTAACTCATATACACAGTGGCAAAATGCAATTTTTTAATGTTATTTTTAAAATAATATTAATATACTAAAAAAACCCAATAGAATTACTGTGATGGAGGCAGCTTTCTGTATCTGTGTGGTCTTTTTTTCAATTCTTTAATGTCACAGTGTGTCATTGCTAGATCTACTGATATGCATTTGAATACTTCAGGAGGAACACTATATATTGGCTCAGTTTCAGAGATTTTTTCTGAATAGATTCATTCCCCTTCCTCTGCTTTGGGAACATTAAATTGAGTAAAATATAAATTATCTTGTGTTTTTTTATAGAAATGTCATCCTAATCCACCTAAAGAAGAAAGATAAAAATCCAGTCCCATTATTTCAGCTGAATACTTTGTGCTAGAATGCCAGAAAATAGATAAAATACACTTATAACAAAGGGGAAATACAAAACAAACAAAAAAATAATGAAGTGAAATACTAAATAAGGCATATAGAAGACAAATGGAGATGAAACTAGTTTGATTGACTCCTGATGTGCTATCCTGAAAACTGAAAAAAAATAGGGTAATTATGAGAGAGCTGTGGTAATCTCAGAAGTAATTTCTTGAAAAGAGGAAAATACCTGAAAGAAGAAATTTCTTAAAAATGCAGCATGAACAAATTGATACATTAAAAATAGATGTGTCAATCACTACCTGTCAGAAGACAACAGGGTTTAAGAATGCAATTCCTTAACAAACAGTACGAAAAGAAAACCAAGGGAGTACAAAAGAGAGAGGCTACTAGCAAACCAGAATATCTATCTGGGAGATCACAAAATTAGAAAATAGCAATGAAAGGCACCTCACAATGCTGTCTAAGCCATTTCTCCATCAAAATATATGGTCCACTAAATCAAAATTGTTCCTGAGAGACAGGTTTTTAAACTCTTCTTAAAGTGTCCCAGAATCCTAAGGTCTGGAAAAAGCCATCTTAAAAAATAAAGAGACAAAAATCCTATGCCATTTACAACATAGTCTGCTTAATAATATCCCAATCAATTACAAAAGCTATCACCAGAGCTAAGGCTTAAATTTGAGAAGGACTAAGGGAAACACACCAATGTGCTTTTCACAATAACTTTCTGTAGTCTAATTTATTCTCATTTTTCTCTTTAATTCTTTAAATTAATTAATCCTCTAGATTAATTATTTAATCCTTAAAAAATTAAGTTGCAAGTACATGCTTTTTTTCTTAGAAGCAGCACATCAGAAATAATGTTTCTAATAAAGATATTAGCAAGCATGTTTTCATTTTTTGTGTACATAGTTTTACAATTTATTTTGTAAAATATGTTGGCACACTGGAATTTCAATCAAAGATGATTATCTTTACTATAAGACCACTTAAATGCTGCTTGTTTACTGGGGATGTTATAGACATGCCAGACACTCCTTTTCTATTTTTGCAACATTATTTATTCTTGTTGAGGTAGTTTTGTTATCAAAAAAGTGTATTTACATATCAGAATCATTATCTGAAGATTATATTTTTTATGTTTATTTCCAGTACCAAACCTGTATTTTGATATAAAAATGGCAATTTCACGTAATAAGCAAACTAGGTTACTTGATATTACAGCATATCCCTTGAACTATTTAAATTGTGGGTTCAGCTCAAAAGTGGTTTTCTTTCTGTCCTGTGTTGTAAGATTTACCATATCACTTTCTAGCACTTCAATTTTTTTTTCTAAACAAACTTACAAATCTGAAGATGCCACAGTTTGAGTATTATCTGATTGAAGCACATAGAAAAAGGGTTACTGGTTTTTTCCATAGAAACTGTATTTCTCCAATTTAATCAAAATGTCAGCCTATTTTCTCTAGAAATTAGTTCTGAGTCTCAAAAAACAAACCAAAGGAAAAATTTTTCAAGTCAAAATCTCTCAGATGTCTGACTCAAACACTGATCTTAAATTTTGTTGCTTTTTTCTGATTTTAATCTTACAGCCCCCTTGGTTTAAAAAAAAAAAACAAAGGACAAAGCACATATGGATTACTAGTAGGAAGGTGCCTTGGAGATGCATTTGTTTGCAATTTGCTGATGCCACTCAGCTTTATCATTACAGGAATTTTATAACAGAACATATTCTTGTTAAACAAATACTGGAACATTTGGTTCCATTGCTTGCCTTTAGAAGAAAGCATCACACAGCCAATTCCTTGCCCCCATCTTCAAATCATGAATTTGTGGAGAAATTTAGAACTTTCTTGAATTCAATGGAGGACAGGCTAAGAATGAATGTTTGGGTTTTATATGAGTAAAGAACTTCACAGAATGTGAAAACTAGATTATGGCTTTTGAAAATGAAAAAATCAATTAATAAAACAATGGAGTGTAAAATAAAGCAGAATAAGAAGCAATTTATGAGAAAAGGACAGAGATATAGTAAATAAAACCAGCTGGGTGACAAGCTAGAAGATTAATGAAGAAAACCCAGAAACCAAAAAAAGCAAAAGATAAAATACTGGAAATTCACAAGAAAATGATAAGACACTACAGATGAAAAGCTGAGTGTAACTGGGGGGAAGCTGAAAAAAAACCCCATAATCATCTGCTGTACACATTTCAAAATTTTTGCTGGAGAAAGGTGTCCTGTTAATTTTGAAATCTATATTTATTAATATAATTGACATAGCAAAGCCTAAGGGAAGAGCTGCCCTGCTGATGTGCAGGTTGCTTGTTGATGCCTTGCAGTTGTTTCTCTCAACATGTAATGCTGGAAAACACAGTTCTGCAAACTGCTCCTAACATGGAATGTCAGCAGAAAACCCTGCACTCCAGCTTCTTGTTCTTTTTTCTTTTTTTTCTTCTTCCAATCTGCAGATATTAATGTTGCAAAATGTCTCCTTCATCATTTCACTACTGAGCCAAGTAATAAAGTTTCACCTTTCTGCTGGTTGGATCAATGCTACAGATCAGCTGTGGAGAAAACAGGCTGCATGGAAGGAGAAGGAATCAGTCTTTGTGGCATCTGAAGCTTTTTCCCCTTGTTCTGCTAGTGTAACACTAACGTTAGAATGAGAACAGTGAAGAAGCTGAGAACACTGAGAACACTGAAGGACAACATGGAGACTACAGGAAGGATAAATCCTCCTCCTAGATACCCTCTTCCCAGGGCACAGAGCAGCCATCTGGACAGTTGCTGTGCTGGTCTTTATTCAGAGAGGCTGTATGTACCTCTGAATAACCATGAGGGTTTACTGATTACAGAACATTTTCTGATATTAAATACTGTACTTAGAGTGACATAGCAATTAATAACAAACACAACTGAGAATATGGATTCCGTTGGGCATGGGAAGCCATGGTTTTCAAATCACTTGCTGATTCTGTAATAGCTGACTCTAAAGTCCAGCTGTGATTTGCAACTATTGAGCACTATAGCCATTTGAAAGCTATTTGAACACACTGAACATGAAAAGTAAATGCTAATGAGCTATTTATCTCATCAATACATTTTGTTGTCCTTTATACTGACAGCCATCACCAGGATTGCTATGGTATGTGTTTCAGAATAGAAAATACTGTTTTATTTGCTATGTGGGTCAGAGAGAAAGAGGCCCATAAATAAAAAGCTTGTACTTGACACAGAAGGGTGGTTAAGCATTGCAGTATCTCCTTTGCAGTGTGAAAGATAAAATTATTCAATTTTATTGGGGAAATAATTGAATTTGGTAGAAAGAATGATCTCCAGTTTCAAAATTATTTACTCTCAATTTTCTGAAACAATGCATTACTGTAGGAACTAAAAGGAAACTTGACCAAATTCCTTTATCTTTCAGATAACCATAGGAAGCAAAACGCAGTAATGTCTGGAATGATCGAGTCTGACTACATATACACAGGAAAAAAAGAATGTTTTGAGTGGGTATTTTAAGTACCTTTGGGTGATTGGTTTGATTAGAGATGATTACTTAAACAACCTTAGACATCTGGCTGAAAATAGTAGATACTTATTGACTTCTGGAAACCTCAACATCTGAGTCAGAAAGAGAATAGCCATGGGTGATGAGGTACAACAAAGAAAAACTTTATCTTTTTCACCCACCCTTCTTTCCTCGCTCTAGTGAGTAGGCTGGTTTCAGTGAATGATTTCTGTTCACACCACTGCAGTGAGAGGTGAATCTAGTGCGCACTTTGAATAACAGGAGATATTGAATGCTCTCCAGAAAAGCCCTGCCTTTACTTTAAGTTGATGGAAAATGATCACGAATGAGAGCTGAGAACAACTTCATTTTAGCATTAGCTAAATAATGAAAAATTGTCATTCTTTACTCAATGGTATGATCCTGTAAATTTCTAAGGAAATGAGAAAGCATAGTAGGTAATCATTGAGTTTATGACTGCATTTGAAATATCAGTGACAAGTCCTTTATTTCTACAAAAAGCTGTTAAAATATTCCCTCAATGCATTTTTGGATATTTTAAAATGGTGGGAGTAGTTATACTTTACCATTATGTCAAATGTGTTGTTCAGTATGTACAATTTTCATCTTATATCTATGGAAATAGAGTGGATTCTTATATCTTATATAAACTGCCTTCTGCTATTTTTTTTGTTTGCTGAAAGAGATATGCTTTCAGTTTTTAAGGCTAAATTAGGAAATCAAACCAATATTTTCCTTCATATATTAGCCTTATATTTATATTCACTATTAATAATATGTCTATTATACACATTTTCTTTTGGAATCATACTTTAAAATTGAGGTACTATAATTTAGAATAATGCAGAAAGCACTTTTGTGGATTTTCACTGAAAGAGATAAGGCTGGTAATAATAATCAGATTTTTTGAAAGGCATTGTTAAGGCAGAAGTATCAGTTCTCTTTATATAATTCAAAGTTTTCCACAGCTTTGTTTTGAACAGTTGCGAACTTTCATTCTGAACTTTCAAACTTCAAGCTGGACACTTTCCAGCAACATTGATAACACTGAAGTTTTCCATGGACTGATTTTGGCTGTAATGGAGTTCTTTTTCTTCATGGCAGCCTGTATGGTGCTGTGCTTTTGAATTTGTGACTGAAACAGGGTTGATAACAAACCAATTTTTGGGCTGTTGATGAGCAGTGCTTCCACAGCATCAAGGCCTTTTCTCTTTTCTGCTCTGTCTCTCTCAAAGGTTGTATTCTGGGGGTGGGCAAGAAGCTGCAGTGGGCGTGATTGGGAGAGCTGACCCAAGCTGGCCAATGGGATGTGTGCCACTCCATATGACATTGTGCTCATCTATAAAAGGAAAGCAGAGGAAGGGGGATCATTTGTGGTAATGGCTTTCATTTTCCCATGTAAACCTTCTACACGCTGGGTTTTTCCTGAGTTACCTGGACATCTGCCTGCCAAAGACAAGAAAAATCATTACTTTTCTTTGTTTATGTACACATTTTACTTCCCTTATTGAGCTGCCTTTATCTCAACCCATGAGTTTTTCTGATTTTTTCCCTTCCAAAACTTTACTCTAGTCAGCTGGGAGGGGAGCAAGTAAAGGGTTGGGGTCTTATGACCAGTGTCAGTGTCAAAAATGCCATTAGTCTAATAATGCAGGAAAGTAAAAAAACAAGGCTGCCCATTTGGTCAGTCAGATCTTTGGAGAAGTGAGATCAGTTGGGGGTGCCAGAAAAGTGAATAAGATGGTATTTGGGCTATATATGCGAAAAAGGGAGATTAAGGGGTCTTTTTTTTCTGTTTGTGTCTGATGTTAGTGATTAGTATTAGGTAAGCATGGTGGAGGCTGGGGAGCAGGGTGGGTGTGCTGGTACCTTAGGCAAGCCAGGGTTTGATGATGAGACAGTGGAAGACAACAGCCACTTTTTTAAGCTTTCTTGTGAGTCCCTCAGGATCAACATCATTGGCAACAGAGAATGCTGCAAGGAAGAGGCAACAGGTGAAGGTCTGGGCTACACTCACTGCTAGAAGAACTAGTTCCCACCTTCTTTAGATGAGGCAGAACAAGCACTGTCTACAAAGCTAGTTATTTACTGGGCTAATACTGACCTTACTCTAGATAAATTTAGTTTTTCCTACTTATGAAAATGATTTTTTCTTTGATTCCTGTCCCTCAATACCGACAAATGATTTCTCAGAATAAAGCTATGCAAATGTACTAGTGTTACCAGATAGATTTTGTTTGCGTGGGCTGGTGTTTTGGTTTTTTGTTTTATTAAAGATATCCTGCTTTGCAGAGAATAATATTGAAAACAGAGAGAAGGAAATATAATGATGAAAAAAGTAAACCATTTTCCAAAGCTCAAACAAAGGAAACGCTCTAAACTATGAAAAATTCAAAAGTACCATTTTTTCTGAGTTAGGCAAATGGAGACCTGAATAAGTCTTGCATGAAGCACAAAAAAATAAATGTCTGGACCAAGCTATGGAGTGCTCCGCCACAGTTCTCATTTTTAAAATGGAGTAAAATCCTGAATGCTTGGGCTTCATCCATACAAGTATTGATAGTGCTATATTTTTTTCCAAAGTATTTTTATCTTATGAATTAATGTAATTTTAGATGTATTTTTTTAAAGCAAGTGAAATGTGCAATATTCAAAAAGAGCAATTATTAACATTTCCAGCAAGGTGTTAGGGAGGAACTCAGAAAAAATAAAATAAAAAAATCCCAATGTTAGAGGTATGTAGACAATGTCTTGCTAGAGTGATATGCATTGAATTTACTAGATTTCAGTTAAACCTTTGTGGATATTTTTCTGGTTTTTCCTTTTTATTCTATTCCCTTGGTGATACACTTCACAGTAGGCAGACATTCATACGCACAGTGCATTGGAATAATCTTTTAGCCTGCCTTCCAAAATACTTACTCTCCTGTATTTTTCAGGTAGTATGTGTCATTTTTAATTTTTATAAAGTCTAGGAAAACCATTAGTAGATCCAAATGTGGCTTGGCATTCAATAAATTTAAATCTCATGAAAATTCAAGCCTGCACTACAGTGAATGTCATTTCTGTATGCAGAGAATATTCTTGCCAGCTACACAGCAAAGATCTATACAAAAATTTTTCTAATTTAGCTGCTTCATGCATAGATCATAGGTGGCTGGCTCTGGCACACTCATAAGTATCCAATTTAAGGTCTCCCCACGCATTTCAAGCCTGGATGGATCTAAAACCATTGTGGCCATATTGGACACGCATGAGCTCTTTCTTTATATTCAGAAATCTCTTAACAAAGAGTCCAACACAGTGTATGTTGCCTTTCATTGTTACCTCCTTTATCAGAAAGATAAAGGAATCCTCTTGATTATCAACATCCAGCAAGAGGCCAATGGTCCCCTGGAAGGACCTACTGCCTTAATTCCTGCATGTAGTACTTTATGATTATCTTTAGTCCTCAATGAATTTTAACTCAATGAGTAAAATCTGTTTCTCTGGTCTATCAAGAATGCTGTGAATTCTAACCCTATTCTCCAAAGTGCTTCCAAACATTTGCATCAGATTTTATACTGAAACACTTTATTCCATAATGAAAAGCATTAATGGAGATATTTTCCACTATCTTGTCCACTACAGACCACTGCAAAACTCCCCTAATGTGGCCTGAGGGTAAGTTATGAATCAGGAAAGTCACTGTCAAAAATTAGTGAGTAGTCCTAATAAATTCCACGTTCATTTGACCATGTGTCACCTTGTTATTCTTTTCAGTCAAATTCTCATCTTTCAAAATAGATTCAGCAGTTTTGCTTATAGTAACTCTTTAATCCAAGTAACTTCACAGAAAAAAATGCTTTCAAGTGATTTTTCCATCAAACTTTTTTTTCCTCAAATTTTCAGCTGGATATGTTAATTATTTCACTGTTTTTAAGATTTAGAAGTGACCCAAACTGTCAGACTTGTGTCTTAAGGACATACTGTATCCTTTGTTTAACTACATGAATTTTCATTGGTTTGAGACAGGCAGACAGACAGTGTAAATTTATTTCCAGGTACTTGAAACTATAACCTACTGAATTTCTGTCATGGAAACAGCCTTCACTGACACATCTAACCTGTTACTTGGCAACCTTGACACATTAGGTATTAGCTGCCATTGATGTCACTTTCTCACCTTAAAAAAAAAAAAAAAAGAAGAAAAGAAGAAGGAGTGAAGCTTTAAACAAAAAAACTAAAGCTGAGGTCTGTCTTTCCAAACCAGTGAAACATTTTCTATTTTGACAGTTCATTCTGTCAAAGTCTATACTATTAACAATTATTCAAAACAGATAATATACCTCTAGTATCAATAAATAGAGAATTATCCAGCAGCAGATCCAGTAGAGCTCTATATTTCATATTGCTATTAATGCCCAGGAACAATTTTTACTGTTGTCTTTTTCTGTGCCTTCCTTTTCTTTGGAAGGACAAAAGAAACAGAGGAATCTCCAAAGGCTGTCCATCATATCGATATAAAGAGTAGACCATATATTCAAATTCAAATAAGTATCATAGCATGTAGGAGACAGGACTATAATATTTATGCAATAAGGCTGAATTCTTAATGAGGCTAATGAGTATTTTGTACCTAACAACTCCAACATATGCTGCACCTCCAATTTATGTCAACTATTGCCAGGCAATTTACAGCTTCTTCTATTCAATCCAAGGACCTCAAAGGTAGGTTTTATTTTCTTTTTCCTGTACTAGAGTCAATAGGAAACCTGTCATTCAAATTTCAGGAGCTGGACTGCAGTAAAGTATTTATAATATAAATATTCAAGTTTGATTTTCCTTATCAAGCCACTAATGATGCCTTGACTTGATATATATCACAGTGCCCAGATGAAGTTGGTGGGATAGAGCAAACCCATGATTATTTCTGCTTTCCTCACCTCCTCACTGGTTCCACTGGATGACCTGCTCTAGCTCAGGCAGTTCCACTGGCATTTATGGCACTTTTATAAATCTCCCTGAATCTTATTACTGAATTGTGATATGGCAATTGTTCCTGAGATGAGAGGTACAAGAGCAGGAGGAAATATACTAAAAGGTATAGGAAGCTGATATGATGCAAATTTTCAACTAAGAGTGGTATGGCAGTGTAGAAAAAAAATTACAGAGGTAGGGCATAGAAGAAATGTAATGACAGAAAAAAATGTGAGAACCTACCTTTGAAACAATCAAAATGAAAGCTTTTCTGTACTAAATCAACCCAATTGGACCCATAAGTACATGCTGCCATAGAGAGTGAGAATAAAGTTGTATAATTTGTGCATAATCAAAGAAGAAATGAAAATCTGAATACATGGGAAATGATTAAACAGAAAGATCAAGAGCTAGCACAAGTACAAAATGTTTCACAGGAAGAAGTCAAGACCAGTTAGGAGTATTGTGTTCAAATTATACCAGAAAGTATTTTTTTGTCTATAGGAAAGATCCTCAGTCCTTTTACTTTGTTATCTGCTGAGCCAAATAAGAAAACTGATTTACTTTTATCTAACATCCACTGTATCATTGAAAAAGTAGGTACAAAATCTACCACTATCAAAGCTTTGGAGAATGAAGAAATGCTTGATACAGTAATGTTGGCAGTGTTGAGGGATGGCCTAATACTGCTTCTGTATGTGATATGGAAGCACAAAGCAATGCTGAATGAGTTACTGGCTACTGGAATAATTGTGAGGTGTCAAAATCAAGGATAGATAGCTACAGATTTAATGAAGGACTGACTGAACAATATTTGGACCAGAAGATCACGTGTGCTCTAAAGAAAAAGAAGAATAATTGTCCTAGATGAATTCAGGGGTCATCTAATGCCAGCTGTGAAGAATACTGCCAAGAAAATGAATATTGATCTTGTAATTATATCAAGAGGAATGACATCAGAACTCTTTATGTAGCAGAGAAAATGCCCTTTAAAGACTGGTTAAAATCTTCCTACTCAGAATGGCTATTGGCAGGGAACATGCTCCTGTTCCTACAGAAAAAAAACATGGAGTAGAGAAAAACTACCCTGTCATTTTGAGACCATCAGATCAGATAAATTCAGAACTTGCAGCTAATATTTTTAAGAAATACTGTATTTTAGATTCCATGGATGGAACACACATTGCTATGAATACAAAGAAGAATCTGAAAATAGGGAAGACACTGAAAGTGAAGAATAGATTGAATAGAGTGAAGAGAATGACAATAATGCAAGAATGTAAAAACTGAGAATATAAAAACAAGTATTAGTTTAGCATGTGAGAAGAGTACAGATTAACTTCAGGCAAACTGTTAGAGAAAATATTTCTATATTAATTATAGCTTTGAAATAATGACATTTCTATGCATAAAATTCATTTGAGGATCAATTTAAACTCCACATGCTCCTCCTTTCTGGTTGGCATGGTGCACTTACATTTTGATGGTGTGATTGATAGATTTAGATCTTTCCTACTTCTGTCACTTATATCCACTGTTGTGGAGCATCTGTGGCTCTGTGGCTTGTGCTGATATAACACTGAACGGAATCAATATAATGAACTGGGTTATGAGACCAAATGAAAAGAAGAGAAAATGGTTCTGATGTTGAATTTGCAATCAGCTGAATCATCATAGTTGAGAGACCCTTGGGATATAATGGAAAAATTGACATCTTGCATTAAAAGAAAGGAATCCATGAGCCAGTTTAACTCCTAGAGTAGCATTGCATATACATGTTGCCTCTCAGTACTACTTTCTTCTTTTTACCTTTTTCTTTCCATATCATTCTTATCATATTCTAATTGCAGTTTCAAGTTACACATGAAAACACGGATTATTTACATCACGAACTATTTCCACCATATATCTTTCATCAAATGCAATACCTGTATTTAGAGATCATTCTCTCCAATTCAGAGTTCACTGATCATCATCATTCAACCTAGAATGCAAGAGTGGCACTGTTGCATTACTGGAGTTATGCTGCATGAGAACAGAGCAGTGGACAGAGGCACCCGACACAAGTAAATAATGGAAATACTTTAGATAGGTGAAACAGTGAAATGCATTACTGAGTCAATGTATTTTTGTTTCCTTTTCAGAATATCATCAATATTCCAACTGCTTTTTCTTTGTCCTGAGAAACAGTGACAGTCTTTGCCAGCCTCATCCCAGTACAGATCTGACATCACTAAGCCTCAATAAAGAGAATCTGTCAGGTCCTGCAGCACTGAAGCACAGCTTTTGCAGTGGTTGAGTCACATCTTCTTAGCTAAAGTCCCACAGACTAACCATTCAAAAAGCAGGAAAAGCCATTTGTTAACCATCCACTGAGTTTAGGGGTTGTGATTGTAAAGGTGAACAGATTTTAATTAATCTTCTTGTAAATAAGAATTAATGGTATGGAATGCAAACTTAATTATAGGTTAAGTTAAAGAGCTGATAGGATAGTTTTAGTCTTTGTTCTGTTCATGATCAGAGTACTCTATCTGACCATTGGTATTTATTTTTACACAATATTTATGTGAATTCCATTGTGAGGGTATAAAAGTCAATATATTCTAAATTATTTTTAATTTAGATTTGTGATTTATCATATTTTATGGACTGAAATTTCTTTTTAGAAGAATTGGAAGATGAAACTATTTTACCCCTACAAGTGTTGCTTCCTTAAGAGACCTTAACCAATTTTAATATAAATCAAAATGATAATTTTTAAGTCCCTAGTTTGCTATAAAATTTTATTTGACCAGACAAATCACAGCTATGATATTCTTTGCACACCCCTTTTTTTTCATAAAAGCATTCACAGGAAAATAAAATTAATCCAAGTTCTTCCAAAGCACACCATCTGTTGAAGTTTTACATTAACATGATAGAAATAGTTCACTGCAAGACCTGGTTTTATTGGAAAGATTTATCTCCCTCCTAGGCAAACTAATTCGTGAATGAACTATGATATATTTTCTGGCAAAAATGGTCACAGTTATTGTTTGTTCTGAAAAGCTTTGAATTCAGGTTCATGCTCTAGAACTCTGGACATTTTAAACTGATTCAGTCATCACTTTTGGTGTTAAAAATCTAAAATAGTCATCTTCCTTCCATCTTTCAATAACTTGCTTGTATTAGAGTCCCTGAGAGGGATAATACTACATTTATTTTTGTTATCTTCTCATCTAACCACTTTAAAACCAATTTTTTTTAAAGTCATGAATATGACCAAAAAAAAAAAAAGAAAAAGGTTTCTAATTTGGATCTGATCCAACTCTAAGGAAAGTATTTTTCAGTTCATATTAAATGGATCAGCTACTATACAGTGCAATTAATGCAACAGTTCCATGAAAGCCACAGGTGAGGGAAGACAAGGAATTCAAGCTTTTGGGACAGATAGATTTCAGTGTAAAGCTTTGACATCAGTTGCTAATAAGCAGTTATTACATATTAATTAGTGTGGCAATTCAAATAAACTCTTTAGAAAACCAGTCAACTGAAACACTCACCATGGAAAACCTTATTGTTTCTTCCTTCAATGGAGTTGATTAGGATTACAATAGGGTGATCTGGAGAAAGAGAATGTAGGGAGATTATGAAAAAAATTCAGTAGAATCAGATTTTTGGCATTAAGAGTGTGGATTGAGATAAAAATCTTCTCAACACTGTGATGATCACACTTGACAGATTCAGAAACAGACTCATAAAATTTCTAGCCAATAAGAGCCAGGTTAAAAATAGAAAAAGATGTCTCTTTTTAAACAGATTTTTGCTACAGCATGCTCTGGATTTAGAGGGTCTGTCTCAGGGAAGCTACAGAAAAGATTGAAAGGATAAACCCTGGGTAGCTGAAGAGACCTACCAAACTTGATCTGAGGAATTCTTTCACATGAAAATAGTTCAATCTTCAGAGGATATTACAGGGCATGGTTATATAACTTTGTCCTGTTCCTAGTGTTCCTGTCTACACATTTACTTTGGTTCACTGCTGGAAAAATGATGTCAGGTTAGATGGACTCTAGCTCTTGGCCAGTGAAACTATTAATATATTCTTGAAGCCTACCAAAACTATTGACTTTGAAGGACTGCGGATCAGGTGGATCAAATGCTGCAGTGAAAAAAGGAAGTACAGATGCTGCAGTCAATGGGCATCCTTAAGTTTTTGCTCAATGATACACCTAAGTATAACTGAGCACAAGCTCTCCTCATCTTCTTTATGAGGGAGTAGAACTGCTCTTAAGACAGAGTTTTCTGTAAGGATTCTGTAAATTGTGATGTGATAAGGACTATGAAATGAACCCAGTTTTTCACTGGAATATGAACAATGACTAGACTTAGAATAAATCAGAACTGTCAGCTCTTCTGGTACATTTCTCACCGTGCAATCAGTATACTCTGGCATATTTGTCAGTTATTTCAAGAAACACATGGTTTCACACAATTTTCTGTTGTACCTGACAATACTTATCATATCACAGCTAAAAACAAGGCCAGCATCTCACTGCTTAAACAATAAAAGATAATTATGAAAGCAAAGGAGCAGTCTTCCAGGTTATGAAAAACACCAGAATTCTACTATGCCTGCAGTGAACTGAATGAAAGGGCAGAAATTTTATTTTCCAAAGACTTATCCTTCCTGCCCAGTCCTACTGATTCATGAAACCACACTGGGAGCTGGGATAATGTCACTTAAACCCTAAGATTAGTTTCATACTTAAAAGATGTACTGAAGTGCTTTTCTGGACCTGGGCCAGATGCTCAGCATCTTCCAGGATCAAGTTCATATTTATGAGTGCTTCATAAGTGAGGAAAATCATAAAATTGAATGGCTTTGTTCCCATAAAAAGGGAAATATAAAGCCCTTAATGCAAAGTAACCATGTGTTAAGTACTCATAGAACATTTTTTCCTTTGTTAATTAAGCAAAAATTTCATATGGGTGGGACATTTCCTGGCAGCTGATGTTGAGGCAAGAACCGTGAGTTTTAATTGCCACTTAAATCTAGTGCATTTCATTGAACAAACAGGTGGAGCATATCCACTTTGAATGTATGCAAACAGCTTGCTTTATCATAGAGAGGAGAATGATTTTTCTGATTGATTAGTTCCTTTTCATTCTAAGCAGGTTGTGGCCAATTGCAGTAACTGCAGATTTTCTGCATTGAATGTTAACACAGTTTGCATAGAAAACTAATTCTAAGAGAACACTTAGAGTTTTAAAATCTGTACTAAAGTGAAAGAAAAAGCAACCAAGCAAGCATATTTCATTTATAGCTCCTAGAAAGGGGAGTTATTAATTGAATTATGTGGCTGAAAAGGAAAATAATCTATTTAAATGTGATGAGTCTCACTAGATCTGAACATCAGCTATTTCTAGGCTGACACTCTGTAGGATATAAGATTTAGCTAGATACCAGATATTGAAGTACATTAAACCAGTTACCAAGTTAAATTCTGTGATCTGGAAAACAACTCATTGGTTTATATATAATTTTTTTTAACATAGAAAGAAAGGGAAAATGCATTTGTGAAATGCGTTCCATTTTATTCTAATAATAAGTGGCTAGCATGTAAGAAAGATTTCTTTCCTCTGAAAGAATCTTTCTCTCTTTCAGCTGCCAAGACCAAAGTAACTCATATAAACATCTCCCAGAGACAACACATTAATTCGTTGTATTTTCAGAGTTTTAGCTATGTTGGTAGTAGATGATATGTAACCTATGTCCTCTATTTAGATGCATAATGGCAAGGCTGAAGAGAACTTCAGAGCTAAGTAGCTGTACAGTGGGTCTAAGTCTTCATCATTTTAGGATTAGTTTATACTTTTGATGTTCAGTAATTGAAGCTTGTGATTCCAGCATCGGTGTGTTAACATATGGAAAGATGCAATCTGACTCTCAGCTTAGTGATGTAGTTTGTGACATTCCTTACTTTATTCACCTGAACTACGTGCAGATTTGCAGATTAGCCTACAAAGGACTGTGTCTTAGCTTTATTTATTATTTATGTGTAAGATAAAAAAAAAAATTTCCAAAAATTTTTTACTACGGTCTACTTTTCCTGCATACTTTTTCTCTATTCTGTATTCCTTCAAGAATAATTTAGAGCTAAAATAGGAGGATGAAATACCTCTTTGTATTTCACTAGAATATTCAAGGGATGATATTTCTTGAGAGGAAAGTTTCATGACCTTCTGGTCATTTTGGGTGGTTAAATCTGCACTGGGCTTATTTTGAAGACAGTGTTAACCATAAGACCTGATGTTAACCATAATCAATGTTAACCATAAGAACTGTGAACTAATGCCTAAACCACAGAGGAAAAGAAATAGGAGGAGCAAAGGATTTTTGGTTTGAAAGCAGGCCAAAGTAATGGAAAATTCATGTGTTGCTGCCTAGAGGGCCAAGGTAAGAGCATTGTTAGAGGTCAGATAGATGGTCAGCTAAATGGAGAATCAGAGCAATGAGTAGCTCCTGGGAGATTAAGTAAAAAGGAAGAAATGGGAAGTAAATGGATTTTGAGTACAAATTATTCCAGGAAGGGCATGAAGCATCGAGCTCCAATGATATGGGAAACGAGTATCAGTGAAGGAAGGGCTGTTCTCCATGAAGTCTGTAGCTTGCAAAAGATCCTTGCCAAGACATCAACTTAGAAAGTTTGGTTTGGAATGGGGTTGATTTTTGTGTGTAAAAACCAAAAGACAAAACCGGATGCTTTACAGACAGTAGAAGTGCTTTTGTATGGGTAACGTGCACATGCCAAAAAAATGGATGCTGATCTAGTCTATTTCAGGTAACAAGCGGCAATCAGCTGTAATAAGCACAGCATAACTCAACACAGCCTGAAAAGGTATTCTGACTTACATTTTCTTGAAATCTAACCACACTTTGTTGCTGTAGGCTAGAAAATAGAGTAATAGTGGAATTACAGCAGTATTTTAGAAAGGTGGTCACAGTGACAGTCTAGAATTGCCAGTAGAAAACATATCCTTATTTAGTACTGTGTCTTTGAGATGAGTTATAAAATTCCCTTCCATTATATGTCCTCCTTAAAGAGTTATTAAAATTAAAATCATATATTTTATTAGGATTTTTTTCTCAGTAAGATCTTTTTCTTCAGAGTCCATATTTGAAGGCAGCTGTGGCGGTTTTCAGTGAGAACAGATAAAAACAGATTAAGAGGAACTACTCTTAGGACACATTGATTGAAGCACTTTGAAAAAGAAAGAAAGAGATAAGCACATCTGCATAATAATTTTAGACAGAAAGTTAAAATATTAGAAAACATTTGATCAGTTGCAAGCTTGGAAAAATATCTTACATCTTTCACTTTAGAGCATCTTCACTACCTTCATCAAGGTAGTGAATTTTTCATTAATAAAATACATACTGAGATCTTTGAAATTATTACTACTCCTTGGGACATAAATATCTTCTTCAGGAAACTGAATACTTACTCTGTTATTTATTGAAACATAAAGGAGTCAATTTGGCCTTTGCTTTTGAGGCATTAATTTTAGCTTAAAATAGTGAAATTGTAAAATATGATATAGGCTTTTAGTCCTTGTGCTCTGTGTGGATGCAGAACACAAGAAACAATTTGAAATTGGCCAGAAATGGTATTTTAAATAATGAGCTTTATTGAGACTCACATGCTGGTGTTATGATGATTTTGCTGATATCATATTTGAAGAATGGTTTCCACAGAATGGGATTGGGATAAAGACACTACCATGTTGTATCAAGACCATTTGATGAAAACATTTTTTGATGGCTAAAACTCAGCAATTTAAAAGAACATCACTTCCATAATGAGAAGCTGGATTATTTCATTTCATCACACCAATGGACTATGCCTGATAAGTCGGACCTTCCAAAGCTTCAAAGGAAGTGGTGACAATAATTGAGTAGAAAAATTAACAATGGAAATATAGGATGGAATAATCCATTTCTGCAAGAAGTGTTTTACAGTAAAAGATTTATACATCTTTCTTACTTTAAAAGACTTAGGTGTTGGCTTATGTTAGCAATCTAAGAATTAAATGTTTCATCTAAGAAACTGTTTGTCCAGAACATTGGAGAAAAATGAACTGGTGAGAAACATTACACTGCCTGTAGAGTTTCCACTGGGATGAAATGATCTGGCTAATCAGTTGAGATGAAAGGGCTTTTTAAAATTTCATTTAAAATCAATATCTAACAAGATTTCACAGTTGATGACTTGATCAAATATTCATCTCTGGATGTGCTCAAGGCCAGGCTGGATGTAACTCTGAACAATCTCTTCTTGTGAAAGGTGTGCCTGCTCACGGGGGAAAGCTGGAGCTAGGTGATTTTAAAGGTTGCTTCCAACCCAAACCATTCAATGATTCAATGTGTTATTTCAAGTCAATCTCACGACTGTTTTCACCCCTTGTACTTTAAAGTCTTATCTTTATCACATATTTAAAGAAAGGCTATAAAGAATTTTGGAATGCAAAGTGAGGGTGCCAGACCTGTACCCAGAAAAATTCTCTGCCTCTCTGCTGGCTCACACAAGCGGCTTCTCATTTCATTTAAAATTGCCCCTGTGCCTAAATGAAATTTCATTCAGTATTTAAGTTCTGAAGTTTAGATGGCATTTATTCAGTATTAAAACATTTTTCATCAAGAATAGCTGCTTTTTTTCCTGCTATGAGCTCTTCTGGCAATGGTGTTTTTAATGTTTTTTAGCTTTATTTCATTACTGGTGGCATGGAATTCTTGTAACAAGCAAAATATAAGTTGAGCACGACCTTCCTTTAATGCTTAAAGTTCTATTCTTTAGCAGGTTTCAAGCATCTGTCTCTTTCTCTGGCATTAATATGTAATACTTTCATCCAAAATTTATTTTCTTTAAAACGTGCCCTTATACTTCTCTTTACAAGAGAAGTTTTACTTGCTCTTTACAAGAGCACTAGGTACTTGCAGGTCTACTTACCTTTTCATATTTTGGACGCTTCTCAGAGTGGTTTATCTCTGTTGAATACATAGGAATTAGCTTCACACAACATCCTTAATGATGGTTAACCTTTTCTAACCTTTCTTTCTGGAAATCTCAAGGGGTTTTTTTTGATTTTGTTTTTGGTGGGGTTTTTCCTTTTTATCTCTCTTTTTCCAATTATTTATGCCCTTTTTTTCTCTGCAAGCTTTTTTTGCTACACTGTTCTAGATAATTGATTGGCCTGAAAGGAATTGAGGAGCTTTATTTCATGATCCTTTCCTGCCAGATATTTGCATATATTACCTTTTCCTTTTGCAGCACTGCATTTAACAGCTGTTTAAGAGATATAACCAAGTGCTAGAAGACAAAGAGCAATAAGATTCTTGAGAATACTTTTTCTTCTAATGATATTGCCATGGAGTTGTGTGGATATTACTTTTAATGATAAGTATTTCGAGAGCGGTTTTTATTATATCATTTTTTAAAAACACTCACCTTCAATTTATGTATGGAAAACTCTTAAAATAATTTAGGTCTTTCAGTAATGGAGGTCTGCTAGGAGATTAAAATTATAGCTTTTGTTAAGGAATAAGATAGGGACACACTTGAACCACACCAATATTAATATATACCTATCTAAATGTTGATTTAATGACATCTTCCAGTGCTTATTTATTATAGCACTAGAAAATTTTAGGCATATAAAGTAATTTTAACCCTATTATTTTTATTACTTTTTATTGTTATAGTTTCAGGCATCTCCTTCTGATTATGCTTATTCTTACTATTGCTACAAACATATGCCTCAAAAATCATGTTAAAAAGACAAAATACCTATGATATAATTAAAAATCTGTCAAAACAAGAAAGAAGTCATTAAATTTGATATCTCATTTCTGAGGCTCTGTAAAATAATTTCCTTTTACTGCTTGGTAATTTTCAGCTCTGTGTTTTTTGAAATTAGAATAAAGTGATTTATGGAAATTTTAATGCTTATAAATATAGCAAATATTATCTATATTATCAGTAGTTTGCAGCATCACCTATTTGTTTTTTTGGGGTGGTAAACTGATATATAAGAATAAAAACAGAATCGTAATGCAATTAAAAAGCAATTATTTTCTGTGGAATTTCACCTAATATATTTTTACTTGGACTATGGAGTTTTAATTTGATTTCAGTTAAATTAATTCACTTATTATAAGGCAAAGAAAGGAAAGCTCCAATTCAGCTAAGAAATTCTAGGAATTTCTCTGAGCAGAGAAGATTTTTTTTCTAAGAAAGACATCAAATATTTGAAAGGATTTGGTGAGGAATACGTTACGCGTTATAGAGGAAAGGAAATGGTAAGATAGAAGTGAGAGCTGACACTAGGCTAGTGGATATTAATTCAGCTGGGAGATGGTATCATGCAATAGAATTCTTGATGGATCCAAGAGGACGGGAAGCATAAAGACTGAAAAGTTCCACAGACACTGACAGTGAATTAAGAGCTGTTCCCAAATAACAAGAGCGTGGGCTGAACAGCCTGGGGAAGCCCTGGCATGAGTTGTTTTGCTTACATGTTGCATCAAAAGAGGAAATAGAAAAACAGTTTGATGAGAAATAGAGAGCAAGAAGAAATTATTCTGTGTGAACAAGGAAGGAGGAGCCTGGCAGAGAAACAGTAGTAAGCAAAGGTGAACAAGCAAAAAGGTGAAGGAGGTGAGAGAATTAATAGGGACTGAGTGAATTGGACATGAAATGAGTAGCCTGAAGAAATGAATACTGTAATACACACTCATTTTAGGTGAGATTATAATAAATAAGGTGTAGATTAGTAAGGGGATTTAGTGTAGTTTCTAGCAGAGTACTAAAGCAAAGTAAAATACCAATTATTTGGGAAAAAAAGAAGAGACTGTGCTCTGTGCTGGAAGCTTCAACATCAGGGAGCTGAAGAGTGAGCTTAGGATGGGGATCAGGGTGGGGTGAAAGAGTGAGCTTGACTGCAGGGTATGTAGAGGGCTGTTTGGTCACAGCATTCATCAGAGTTAGTGCTTTTGAAACATTGCAACTGTAGAATAAAAGCCATCAGAAAACATGCATAGACAATATATTTTTTTGAGATAGGCTTTGGTAACACATAGTAAATTAGGAGGTGATCAAGATGGAGGAAAAAAAACTGTACACAGATAACGCCTCCCCTCCCCAACAACCTGTCTAGAAAACTACAGCTCTGTGTATAGTTTCTTGAGTTTGATTTTCTATCAAGCATTCTATTGCATGATACCATCTCATAGCTCACCAATGAATTCCAGAACTTCCTAGCTTTGAAACAATATTCTGAAAGCACTTCTAATATTATGTTAAAATGTTTTTATATGAGCAGCATTTAAAGCAGATATATTTCTCTAACACTAATAGTAGCCAGAATAGGCTTTGTTCTGTTATCGAGGAAGATGTAATCTTCTGATAAAGTGCTC
This sequence comes from Molothrus ater, assembly GCF_012460135.2. Taxonomy (NCBI): domain Eukaryota; kingdom Metazoa; phylum Chordata; class Aves; order Passeriformes; family Icteridae; genus Molothrus; species Molothrus ater. Next base: position 32,493,142 of record NC_050481.2, read on the forward strand.
ATAATTCAAGGCTTTAGTCCTGTGAACAGCTCTTCTGGGATTTTTCTAGTTTAAAGACTTAGGGGTCTACTGCCTCCTACAATTGTTAAAGAGCATAAGATATATAGTTAGAGATCACCTTCCTAACAGTCAGCACCAGTCTAAGCCTCTAATAGAGCTATTCTGAAGCAGCAACTTCAGAAACAGTTGGGTCAGCATGGTTCCTTGGGGAATCACATAGATTTCTGGATGCCCAAAAGAAAAATTGCCAGTGATAGAAGCTGGCAGTGCTTAGCAGAGCTAAGCTGTGAAACAATTCAGCTGTACTCAGCCACAGTAATGCAGTAGGACTGGCTGACTTTGTCAATTCTCCTAACTACGTTCGTTTTGTCTCTTGAAACCAGAAATTAATTTTCAGACTGAAATAAGTTAAATGTATAGAACTTAATATTAAACATTCAATTCTCTAAGTGTATTGCTTTTTGTTTCATTTTGTTTTTTCTCCTGAGGAAACTGTGATGTATTTCAAGGCCAGAGAAATAAGTTCCACCTATGCCATTTTCTTATCTATGTCTACATTTCTTTTTCTCTTTTATTTGATTAAAAAAAAAAAAGTGAACAGCAAAACCCATCCTTCATCCAGAAACAGCAAACCAACATTGCTCAATGTTCCAAACCATCAGAAAAAAAATCAGGCTGGGATTCTTCTCAGTAGTTAAAATTTATCTAAATCCCATAAATTTTTTGATCTCATATAGATCTCTAGACCTTGAATTAAATGGAAATTCAGAAATTTCAAGTCCTAGCCTGAAATTCTAAGTTTATGTGCGCTTTTGTCTTGATTTGATTTGAGGTTTTTTTGCTTGCAAATCCAAAAAATTAAGCCACTGTGTTGTCTTGACTGTTTAAACAGTATAATAAGAGAAATACCCTTTTCAGCATTAGGTGAGAAAACGAATAAAATCTGTCTCTTATCACTAATCCAGATAAATGCTACCTGCCTGTGGAATCCTCTGAGTAGCCCCTCCCTGGATAGGGAAGAAAGTGGGACCAACACGTTACAGGTGCACGTGGGGCTTCAGAGAAGGGTTTTCTATAGTCAAAGAAAATTATTAAATAAGACTAATAATTTGATTGTGGGGAGATACAAGACACAATTAAAAATACCCAAATGGAATATGGTAAAAAGCATTTCAGCATGTATTCAATATAAACAACAAGAAAAAGAAATAGCACAAGCCTTTATGGGTTTCTGTTATATTGCAGAATATCTATTCTCTTATTTATATTATACTTTTTAATGATTACCTGACTTTTGAGAAGGAACCTAAGAAACCATAATGGCATTTTAAGTGGTATTCATTCACAAAATTGAGAAATAAAGGCAGTTAGGGTAGAGACTTCTCACAGTGCTGCATCTATATTTTCTGTGTAGTCAGGTGCACAATTAAAGCCATCAAAGTACAGACAATCCCACAGCTGTCTTTTTTAACAGAATACAACAAGTTATTTTCCAAAAATTCTCCGTTAACCTCTTCTAATCAATCAAATTGACTTTTGAGATTGCTTATTTGAAAGTATCCTGAGTTATTCTGAACCTGTAAGTGTTTTAAATACTCTTACTAATCTGCAGAGGATCTGAGTGATTAGCAAAAAAAAAGAGACTTCTTTTGGAAGCTTCAAGACTTATTTTTTACTACCCAAGAGCTAAACACACCATAAAAGCAAACTCTTCAATAGTCAAACTCTTCATTAGTCACCTGTGTTATCAGGAACATGAGTGGTTTCTATGACAAAGTAAATGATTTGACATGATACCACTGTGTGCTCGTAATTGCAGAGAATGACCTGACTCTTTTTTCTTCTAAGAGCTTTGGGACTGAAACAAGAGTGACACGTGCTGGACTTAGATTAGTTTTTCAACTTGTATGGATGACTACAAACTTGCAAAGAAACCTCAAAATAATCAGCAAATTGGGAAGCTGCAGCTATATACAAAGATAATTATTATTTTTCTTTTAATATTACTTTAGATATCAAAAGTATAAAAAAAAAAGGATCTATAATTTCTTGGGCTGTTAAAATCACCAAACTCTCCTCTTGCCAACACAACTTCAGTTCCTACCAGCTGACTTAGCTATTTGACATATTTGTAGGGAGGGCAGATGCAGTGCTTTGTGAGCCTCAAGAACAAGTTTTAGAAGTCTGCCCTATCGAACTAATTAAAACACTGGTTTAGTGGTTTTAATCAGAAATTATGAGTAGGTTAAGGATTTTAGTGTACCCATGCTAATGATTAGGTTGTTCAGATTATAGTATTTTCTAAATAGATACCTAAGAAAATCAATAAGAAGGCAGCATTTTAGAATTTCTTTTGGCTAAGAGACTACTTAAATCATGCTCCTGACATGAGATAATTTTGGCTCATATTCGCTAAAGTTTTCAAGATAAAAATCTAAAGCTTTCATAGTCTGCACTTTACAGAAAGAGAATTAAATATGGAAGTGCACCAAAATGAGCAGATGGGAGAAATTCATGCCATAATTCCCCCTCTCCTGGGTTCACTCCTGGGTTCACAGAGCTATTTTACTTTTATCTCCTTCCTGAGATTTTACTGGAATACATTTAGTTTCTTCCTTCTAGAAGTTGAAAATATTTACATATTTAAAGTAAAACATCTTAAAAATTAGGCAGATTTGGGAGTGATGTTTCAGGAGAATCCAGGGGGTTATGCTGTTTTGCATCAAAAAAACCCCAAACAACCACAACAGCAGCAACTCCAGCCACACAGGGTTTCCATTTCCTGACACCTGCAAGGAAAGCTAAGGAACTTGTATGATAGATTTTTCAGATCTCATTTGGATTGGTCATAAAATGAATATTTCTGAACCTCGTATCATCTCAGTGAAGTACTGCATTTGTTCCACTTTTATACAGAGCAAATAATTTCCTTGTTGTACAGTTATAACCCACCAGAGTGATTCTATAGATTAATACAGAACATTAAGCTTAAGTACAACAAACTTTGTCTTTTGAAAAGTTTGACACTGCAAACAGATGCACTTAGTATCTGAGAGTTAATAAATTAAGACTTCTTTTTAAAAGTGAGCAGTTACAGGCACATTGAGCTCCACTGTTGATATCAATGTTATTGCATTTCTGCAGCTGAAATGTTACAGTCTGCATTTTCAGTTAACACTGCCAGAGAGAAACTGAGGACAATTTCAGATATGCCCTGTCAAAGCTCCTGTGGTTTTGGTTATTTGATGCTACAGGAGAGAACTTGCATGTACACTGGTTTCACCAGTTCTCACTCAGACATTGCACAAACTAGCTGTTTTCCTCTCTAGGCAAAGAGACCTGTCTGTTACTCTGATTTCAAGTGGACATCTACAAATAGAAAACCTGATCTAGAGGTAAGTTACAAAATCATTTCAGTACACAATCTATCAAACTCTTAATCATTCATATTTCAGCTCTTCTCCCCTTTGTGCTACATTTCATTTAACCAGCATAAACATTTCTTGTGATAGGCAGAAAGAAGATGGGGAAAAAAGATCCTGAATTTCTTCGTTATGACAGCATGGAGGTTGCACACTGTTCCATGCCCATTGTTTTTCATGTTTATCAGTATAAACTCAATGGTTTCTTATTCCCCACCACATGTTTTTAGTAAATTATTCTCTTTCCATTCAGCCTTAGACTACTAACTCCTTAGGACAGCCAAAAGCCTTTGAACTTCTTCTGTATTGTTTAACCTATGACCTATTGCTGAAACCACTGAAATGTGTTGTAGCAGAAATTTTCAGATGAGTTATTCATACCATAGCACACTGTGTATCTAAATGCAATCTTCTCTACAAAAAGAAAAGAAAAATATATGCTTTCTTTAAGAAAGAATTTAGAAATCAATTTCAAGTTTTCCTATGCATTTTGGGGGCTGGGAAACAAAAAAGTATTTTTCTGATGAAGTTAATAATTTTTTTTAATCCATATAGCTGTTTAAAATCTTGGTGATTATAGAAATTACCATATGGGACCTAAGCAGGCCATAAAAATACCACACCTTCTTCTTCTCCCTCAGTGGCCTCATTTTATGTTCTGGCATGTGTCTTCGTGAAGTGTCAAAATCTCAGCTTGCTGCATGCAGGCTGATGGTAGTTTCTACATCTTCAGTTATGTCAAATGTAGAGGAAAAAGAGGAAACAGTTTGAAAATGTCAGCTAGTCAGAATATTAGAACTACAGAAAGACTTTGCAAAGACACAAGCTTTTTAAATTTCAGCCCAAATCATGAAAGTTATCACAGTACTTGAGGAAGAAGTACTGTTACTTTGGGTTATCCATACATACACATTTTCTGTGTCAGAAGGGCATTTCTTTGTCAGAGTTGATGTTACTACACTCCAACAGATTCTGTCTCCAGGAACATCACTAAGGACATGTCTGGCAGAGAGTAACGCATTGTACAGACTTGGAAAAAAGGAGAAGCACCGTGTGTGATGTGATTACTAATCTCTACTACTGAAATACATTTTTATACATATGTATAATAGCCAAGATCAAGATTATTGGCTGTGGTTTACATCATCTTGTCATTTTTATGATAGAAAGACACCTAAAGCAAGCAGATGATTGAGGTGGCTCCCACTGATTTTACCTAGACTCATTCCAACATTGTCATATCTTTTTTGGAGGACTTAATGAAAACAGCAGTTACAAGACTGAACTGCAAGATACATCATTTACAACAAATTTTTCCTGTTTAAATTTCACTTCTGAAGGTGCTGAAAATATTGCTTTAATCATTATTATCTCCCATAGGTTTCTGTTTCTTATTAGTTTATTAATCCTTCCATATGGATTTCTTAAATGTAAAGACTGAGCAGACAGTCCCCTGAAAACGACAGATTTTCCTTGCAGAATGTTTCTTCTTTTCCCACAATACTTTCAAGACTTCATCCCTATGGGAAACTTACAGGTGTGTTATTTAAGCTTCTCTATGCTTAGTTTTCCTCTTTTTCCCTTTGTTCAGCATCACCTGTCTTATCTTCAGTGTCTTTTCAAAACACTGCTCTTTACTGCCCACTGGGCCCACTATAAATATCACAATATCAATATGGGTGATTGATAAATGTGTACATGAATCTCTGAGCATGCCATCAGAGTGGCCAGCTTTGGGAACATGCATTATGAGTTGCTCTAAGGTCAATAGGCAGTAAAGTCTTCTGAGCACTCTCCACCTCAGATTAGAATCAATTTCTTGACTAAATAAATACACAATCAAACTTCAGCTGACAGACAGAAGCAGTAAAATGTGAGAGTCAAGGTCAGCACCCTGGATAGAATCTTTTACATGGTGATCAGACAGACCTCATCAGGAAATAACCAGATAAGGTGGCCTTAGCAGCAGCATTGGCAGTGAGTGATTCCTGTGTCAAAACCTACATCTGCCAGGAGGGGAAAATCAAAGTGGGGTCTCTGCATCATTTTTCTAATTGAAACAGGCATTGGTAAGGAAGAAGAAAAAAACTTGTTCTTTTTGAAATCTAAAGGTCAAAAAATGAATATTGTTAACTATAGATCTTGTTTGGAAAAATAGAATATCCTTCAATAACTTTTAGCAATAATATGAAAGCATTTAGAAACAGTAAAATTTAAAAACAGTAGAATAAGCTTGAAATAAACCTGGCAGTGATAATGGAATTGAATTTTTCTTCATAGGCAGCAACAATTAGCATATTTGAGGAGAATTTCTGAAAGTAGATAATCTATTGGTCTTAAATACATTTTCTTTCCACCTTAGAAAATTATTTTCTTTAATAATCTTGATTTTATTCAATTTCATTGGGAATTTTACAAACCTTATAATATGCTACTTCTGGTGGTATAGGAAGGCCTTCTTCTCAGAGTTTTGCCAGAAAAGCACTTCGTTTTTCTGACACGTTAAGAATCAGGGAGCTCCCAGCTCCTGCTTCTGTGGAACCAGAATAAAAATTTCATCCCAGTGGGATACAATTTCCCAGCAAAGCAACCTGTGAAATCTAAAATAAAAATCATAACTTTTTATGATCTCAGACACCTTATCAAAAAAATGCTAGTCAAAAGAATTAATACACATTTGTATTTTTAAACAGTGTAGAGGAACAGACAGCAAAATTTCCAGCTACAACTGTTCAATCAAAAAAGCAAGTTCAACAGAAGAGTCCATTCTATTTTTGTCTCTTCCTTCTGGTTCTTAGTTAATTAAGATTATAGGCATTATAAAATTATGGGAAATTATTTAAAAATAAGTAATATATTTGGATTATATTTATATATAAACATGTATGTCAGCAGCAGGTTGTTAGACTCTAAAGGTTAAATTCTAGGAAAACACATTCTACCACAGGAGACAGCCTCCATAAACATGTCCAAGATGAAGAGTAAATCTTTTTTCATTAAAAACATTGTAACCCAAAGTTCATAATTTCTCATCTACCTCTTATAAATTCCACTAGTTAAAATTTTCTTTCTCACTGTGCCTTTTTCTCTTTTCTTTCTGATTTCAGTTATATGTGGGTGTTCAGACTTCTTAATATACTTAATCTTTTTTATATATCCTTTTAAAATTTACCTCACTCTTTCTTGCATGACTTTCTAATGATTTTTCAAATTACCAGTCCCTTCAAAGTCCATTAAATACATCAGTTGCCTATTTGAATTCATATTAATGAGTATTTAACAATTTTGCTATTTCAAACTTTTCTTTTTTAAAATTCATTCTTTTCACACAGAAGAACTTCAGCTCCCTTACAAAGGATCTATTTTATAACTACAAGAATTAGGTGGAAAAGTATTCCGTGAAATTAAAGTTTTTAAAGCAAACGTTTGTACAAGCAATGTGTTAGAATTAAAATGTAGGAAAGATTCTACTTAGCTTTGGATCCCACACAGATTGACCACACCTCATAAATCATAAGCAATTATTTTTTCATTGTGTTTTTTCCTTGTGTTTATTTCCAAATGCAGGTCACAGCTGGTTCAGAAGGAAAGGCATGATCTGATTATTTAATGATTCCCTGATAGGGATGACTAACTACATTCCTCTGGACAGTGCTCCAGCCTCCCCCCCATGGAGTTATTATTTATAGAGACAGTATAGACCCTAGTCAAACTAAAATGTTTTTCTCTAGTCAATAAAAATATTTAGAATCAAATCAGAATTGCCTTTGTTTCTTTTTGACTGTTCCTCCTCTGGAGTTCTTTCCCTAAAGTTACCCCCCACCAGAATGGATTTTCTCAGAAGCATCTTCCGTTTTCACCTTGAAAGAATTCAAAAAGACTTCTCTTGGAAACACCTGCATCAGACATTATGATATAAAAAACAATCTAATTTCCCCCCCAAGGATGTTAAACTCCTTTGGCACAGATTTTTTGTTTATCCTTCCAACTCATCCTCAGCTTGTCCACAGCTTCGCCTGAACTTCCAAGGCATCCTAAGCACTTGGCTATCCTGGCTCTTTGTAAATCACTTAGCTGGAACAGTCTGTATCCTGGCTAATCCTCCTAAGACTCTCATCTGAATATATTAATCATAATAATATAGCAGCCATCCTTGCTCCTTTCTGTCACTCTGTTTACCAGAAAGACAATCAAAGGAGTAAGATCCTTCACTTCCCAGAATCTTTTGCTATGAGTAATTTGTTCGGAACATGAGAGATCTTGGATTCTTTATAGCTGCATAAATGAAACATGACTAGTCTGCATGCCCTTCTCTCATGCTTTTCCTAGGCCCAGTTTTTTAAGGCTATGCAGAGGCTGTTTTGTTTGACAATGCCAGGTTTAAATGGCTGAAAACTGACAAACACCAAGTCACAAATAAAAGCAGGGCTTTGTCATTGTAATCGTCAGCATTGTGGATTTCTAGAAATGGGCAGCTGTCTCTGAGAAAGCCAGTGGCAATGCTGATATGCTTATTTGTGCTACAGAAATGATAGAGGAAGGAAAGGTACTTAACCAGGATTGGTAATTACAGCAATCAACACTGACTAGAGTCAGTCTGTAGAAAATACCAGGATAAGGATGTGAGTGAAATCCTGTTCTTCACTACAAGGGGGTGAGTAATTCTGTGTAGAGCCTAAAGACAGATTTACTGCTCAGAAAGAAGATGCCTCCTGCTTTTCCTTAAGGTGGTGGTGGTGCTTTTGCTGCCTAGTCTCACCCTTGTCTGGGTGATTTGGATATTTGGCTCTGAAGGATGTCCTATGTATCAAGACCTTTTATCTTTGTGTATGAATTTAATGACTAATGAGTCTCTCTGTTGTTTCTTCCTAGTTCCCATGACTCAGGGCTACACACTCCTGCATCTTCTTCAAACTGAGGAACAGGATGGTTTATATCTAAGGAACCTCTTACCATGATTCTGCCACGTGGATTTTTGCTGAAAATGCAAAACCAACGTTTGACAAGATACTGAAGTTACAAGATAAAGATTCTTTTATAGAACTTTGATTCACTTCCTATGGTGTATATCAATTAGGCTTCAAGAACACTGTGACAATTCAGATTCTGGATATAATTAAGTGTGGTAATGATTTGCTTCTGGTTTTTAAAGAGAATCAGACAATCATATTCTGGCTTTTCAACCAGCTATCTCAAGGCAAGAGCATTTCTAGCTGAGTAGATAAAGCTCTGGGTTTTTTTCATAAGGAAATTTCCTTTTTTTTCTTCCCTTCAAAAATGTAGATATTTCATAGTCTCTTTTAAATCTGAAACAGCTTGAGAGGAGGTCGGACCTGGGGTTTCTCTCTTCCCTAAATTTATATCTCTGAATTACTCTCCTAGTGAGCTTTGACTTGAGAAAGGCAATATCCAGAACTACATTTGGGACAAAAAAAAAAATCCATTAACAACTGACAGAAAAATCTGCAAAATAAAAGAAAACGATGATGTCCCAGCACTCCTCCAAAAATATAATTTGAATAAATTAGTCAAACAGTCTTCTGTTTATAGTCATTCCATGATCATCAGAACGGAGCAGGGGAAAAAAGAAGAAAGGTAAAATAGAATATGGTTATGTTATCTGAAGGAAATTATATGCTCATTTACATTATACAAACATTTAGGAAAATATGCTTCTCAAATATAAGGAATAGGTGTCATATATGACAATGCAGGTTTTTTATTTTGCAGCATGATAAAATTGCTAAACAGATGTAGGCATGTATAACAGATGTTGCTCTGCACTGTCCTTGATTTATATGATGGGCAAATTCCCTAAGCAAGGCACATATGTGTCATGTCCAGTGGAGGGGAAAATACCCCTGTATCTTGCTCCAGATAAAGAAGAAAAGAGATTTAAATGAAATTTGCATTTTTGTTTTTTCATTTCAGATTTTTACTGTTTCATACTTACCAGAAGCACTGATATTATGAGACCTTTTTATTTATTAGAAAAATATACCTAAATATATATTGGCAACTTTTGATGGTATTGCACTATTCTACTGTGTTTTTGATTATATTAAGTGCAATTAATCTTCATAGAAACTGTTTTGACATAATCTCACTTTTGAAAGTGACCTGTAAGTTTTCTCTTCCTGTCAGTGCTTACATTATTAGTCTATACTTAGTAGAATACATAATGTCTATCAAAATTTTAACCTTCCTAATAATTACATTGATATAAAAATATGACAGTGAAAATAGATTAAAGACAATTACTAAAGCCATGTTATTTTTAGGTGGTTGTTTGGGTCCTGTTTTCAGATTTTCATTTATTCTCCAGTGAGGAGCTCAGAAAAAGAAACCTAGTACTTAATGTAATTTTTTTTTAATCATGAAATTGGCAATCAAGACACTACATATAGAAAATCATAGAATATCTCAAGCTGGAAGGTAACCATAAGGACCATAGAGTCCAACTCATTGATTCTCATAGGACTACCTAAAAAATAAACACTAAGATATCATTATGATAAACACAATTTCAGTAAAGTAGGTAATATGGAGTAGTAGAAAAAGAAATTGCAGTACACATGAAAAATAAAACAGCTAGTTCTGTATCAAATTTTCCAGGTTCTCTTTCCTTGTCTAACCACCAGGCACATATAAAAAGGCAGTTTCCAACACACACACACACAACTAGAGCACACAGGTACAACACACAAGACAGTAATAACCTGATAGCCCTTTATGTACCTTTTACATCCCTTTCTGATTATCTAGAGTGTCTTCAGAGGACATAGCTAAATATTTCAGAAACAATTCTTCGTCAAAATCTCTGTACTTATTTTCAGTCATAACATCAAATATATTTTCTTTTCCTCTTGTGGTTTAGAGATATTGCAGTTATAGAATACTTTGAGAGGAACTTTATTCTTAAATTTCTTTATGTGAATAAAGTGAAGTGCTTCTTGGTTGACTGTTTTACTGAATCACAAATTTTATTACACATCTATTCTGTCTGACTTCTGGATCTTTAACAGATTTCTAGATATATACTATATATCATTACTAGATCTCTAGAAACAGAAAGATCTCTGAGGATTAAAGTCTTCCAAGCAATCTGCAAGAGGTTACTAACACAACAGCTTTAAAAAAATTATTAGGAATTCCTGTGTAAAAGGCATTCCTCATCTGTATTTCCTTATGGTAGCACCATGCAGCTTAACGTATGGCCAGAACATTTTAACAACTCAATCCCAAAAACCCCACAAGCTATGTTAGGCAATATTTTCAGTCCTTAAGTCTTTTTTTTTTTTAATTGAAAAACAAATAGGGGTTTTATGAGATAAATTAAGCTTAATTTAGCTATAATTTTGGGGATTGCCATATGGTATCAGTAAATAGCTTCTCAGTAAGGCACTGCTATCCCTTAAAATAGATAAACATATGTCAGTGTATTGGGCTTGCATGGCAAGAGTTTGGTAGCAGGGGGCTGCAGGAATGGCTCTTGTGAGAAGCTTCCAGAAGCTCCCCCATGTCTGATGGAGCCAATGGCAGCTGGTGCCAAATCAGACTCACTGCTGGCCAAGGCTGAACTCATCAGCGATGGTGACAGCACCTCTGGGATAACAGAGTTATGAAGGGGAAAATCTGCTGCACAAGAGCAGCCAGGAGAGAGGAGTAAGAGGGTGAAACTGCCCTGTAGACACCAAGGCCAGCACAGAAAGAGGGGCAGGAGGTGCTCCAGACATCAGAGCACTGCAGCCCATGAGGAAGACCATGCTGAGGCAGGATATGCCCCTGCAGCCCATGGAGATCCACCAGGGAGCAGAGATCACCTGCAGCCTGTGGAGGAACCCCTCGCTGTGCAGGTGGATGCCCACACATCAAAGGTGGCTGTGTCCTGAGGGAAGCCAATACTGGAGTATGCACCTGGCAGGGAGGGACCTGTGACCCTGTGGAGAGAGAAGCCTAAACTGCAGCAGTGTTGCTGGCAGGACTATTGCCTAAGTGGGGGACTCATGCTGGAGAAGTCTGTTCCTGAAGGACTGGCCCTCACTGCTCCTGAAGGGATGCACACTGGAGCAGTTTGTGAAAAATGGTAGCCTGTGGGAAGAACTCACATTGGAGATGTTCACAGAGGACCATCTCCTGTGGGAGGGACATAGTGGGTCAGGGGAAGAGCATGAGGAGTCTCCCCCTGAGGAGGAAGGAGCAGCAGAGACAATGTGTGAGGAATGACTGAGCTCCCATTCCCCATTCCCCTGTGCTGTTGTGGGGAGGAACTAGAGAAAATTGGGAGTGAAGATGGGCCTGGGAAGTAAGAGATAGGGGGAAGGTGTTTTTAAAATTTGGGTTTATTTCTTATTATCCTAATGTGATTTGACTGACAATAAGTTAAATTTACTTGTTCCTAAGCTGAAGTTCTTCTACATGTGATAGTAATCCCCAGATGACCTTTCCCTGTCCTTATCTTACCCATGAGCCTTTCATTACATTTTCTCTTCCCTGTCCATTTGAGGAGGAGAGTGACAGAGCAGCTTGGGTGGGCAACAGTCACCCAGCCAAGGCCAACCCACCATAGTCAGGTGCTCATGATTAAATCCATATCATTCCGCTCTGAAATAGATCCATAACAATTAACTGTCTTGAGCTGAGTGGAGATGGCTTCATCACACAGCTGATTACGGATATCTTATAGCTATATATGCCATGAGAAGCATTGCTATACTCTGCTATTATTTTAGTGAAAATTTTCCTACCTACATCAGAGTCCAGCTCTTTAGACTTCAAGAGAATTCCCCATTCCAGTGAAGGTCTTTTGGTCACAGCAGCATCATTAGTCGTCCTGAGTGAAATGGCTCTTGGGAAATAATTTAAAAAATAATTTCACTTTACCATAGCACAAGAGTGAGGTAAAATAAAAGAACAGAAAAAAAATCCTTTAAATAGCACTTTCATTCTTCAAAACTTTTAGAATCTGAGAAGGGGGATGTTGTTTTGCTGGAAACGGCAACAGAAACGTTTTGTCAGGTGATCTTTTTATTTGGATTTATAATCCAGCTGGAAAAGGTTTAACACATTCTGAAGACAGTTCAGTTTATTTTGAGCCTCTGTAAGTCATCCCTGGCTGAGAATACTTGAACAAGTGTGGCCAGAGCTTGTTCTCAGAGCTGGATGTAAAGCAAACACAAGTTTGGCTTCAGCTGCACTATCCAGCTGCACTAACGACAAGGTGAGAGATGGAATTAGAATTCAAGTCCACTTCCAGAGTCTCTTTCTCTGAGCATCAATCTCCAACTCTTTGATGCTATACATAAGCCTCAGCATAGGCTAGCAGCAGTGAACCTCTTGTGGTGGCTTATGACAAATTGAACAGCTTGGATATGATTTCAGAATGAGAACTTCTGTTTATAACTGTGCCTTCTTTTTCACGTCTACTGTGGCAGCACAGAGTGAACCTCTGCATAAGAAATCCCATAATTTCAGTAAACCTACAATTTTTTACACAACCTTTATGCTCAATACTTATTTTAGTTTTGGTAACATTGTTATTATTGATTTCTAAACCTGGAAAGCTATTAGTTGTTTTTTGTTTGTTTTGAGGTCTTTTTATCCCTGCAGCTCCACTGGGAACACTGTATTTTACCATCTAAATTCTGTTCCATGTACAACTCTAGCTTATGGCTTCCTATAAAGAATTACTTTCTACACTTAGGGGAAGAGATGGGTCAGATGCACTTCAGTGAAACAAGAGCTTAGAAAAAGACACTTTGTAGGGTCAGAAAATAAAACACTGCAATCAGCATACTACTGCTGTTGCTGTACATCTGACCTCTGCCAAACTTGCAACACCCAACTGAAAACTCTGCATCCTAAAACATTTATTCTCCACACTGACTTTTTCAGTTTAAGTACTGAAATGTATTTTAATTTTTTTTTTACCAGAAGTGTGAGAAAAGTGATATTTAATGCTTTAATGTGCAACACATTCTAAGTTACATGTTGAAAATGTAGTGCTAGCTAGACTCAAATCCCCCTTGTTTATGAGCTATCCCATGTCAGTAAACTTTATTCAGAATCATTAAATACCAGCATCAGAGGCAAGGAGATCAGGAATAGAAGCATGCATGTTTGTTTACCTACAATGCTACAATACAACCAGTCACTTTTAACCATTGAATCATAGAATTGTAGAAACAGAATGGTTTGGTTTGGAGGACACCTTCAAGATCATCTAGTTCAAATCCCCCTGCTGTGAACCTGGTCCCCAGACCATCTTGCTCAGAGCTCCACCAGCCTGGCTTTAAACACACCCAGTGATGGGCATCTGCTCTGGGTAACCTGCTCAAGTGTCGCATCACCCTCAGAGTAAAAAAAATTGTTTCTACTATTTAATATCTATCTCTTTAATTTTGAAGCTGTTTGCCTTTGTCCTGTTACTACATACTCATGCAAAAAACCTCTCTCCATCTTTCTTGTCTCCATCTTGACCTTCAGATACTGGAAGGTCACAATTAGGTCATCCCTAAGCCTTCTCTTTTTCAGGCTGAACAAACCCAATTCTCTTAGCATTTCCTTTAAATATATTTTAAGTCCAGGATTCCCATATTTTAAGCTATGTGCAGAATTGCTGCTCCCTACTGCTGACTGGCTGCCCTATGAGCAGTAGATATGCTACTGCAGAAAGCACTTAAAAATGCTGATTAAGGTGTTGCTGTACCCTTTACTATAACTGAAACACTTCTAAGGAGGAGACATGTCCCTGCAGTTGCTGTAATAAATCATCTATTCACGATGACATGCTAGCTTGATTTGCATTTATCAGCATCAAAGATCTTTTCATTATGTTCATAGTACCAATGCTAAATTACATTTTTAATCTGCTCTTATATAGATTAAGATTTGCATCAACATTTAAAATTCTTAAAAGTGGAAGAAGGTGCTTAAATAAATCTATCATCCAACAGAAAGCCTGCAGTAAGGGTGAAGTATGACATAATCATTTCAAGAAAACTCCTCAAAAGAACCAACATACAATCTTATCCAAAGGTTATTCCTGTCTTGAAGAAAAACTTACCTGCTTGGATAAACTTTGGAACCTTTCTGGACAAGATAAGTCTTCAAGATGATTTAATCTAAAATCTACTCTTTACTATACAAGCTTTCAAAAGGCTGTCAAAATTTATAGCTCACAGAAATAGGACGTAGCAGGACTTCTATTAACATATCCAGCAGAGAGCAAATTGAGTGACCCAAACACCATCACGGGGGCAGACTGAAAAACGCTTTCTGGTTCTCTGTATTTTGATAGGAAAAAAATAATAAAATGTTCTATAACTCTCTTGGTCATCTTCATCTTTCCTGAGGAAAAAGGCATCAGTGGGTGAAAACTGATTGCATTTATACTTCCTTGGAGAGAAGGAAGAAGAATGTTAGTAACACCATTGGCATTCCATCCCAATCTCCAGCTCCATGTTAATTGACCTTTTCTGTGGTACAGTAGTTGCCATGGTAAAGCTTATCTGAATCCCTGTTACCCAAACCCTTTCTCTTTCTGTTTCTCTTTTCTTTCACTTTTTTACAAAATGTCAGCAATCTCTGATTTTTGCTTTATCTTTGAAAATGGAAAAAAGGATCATAAATGAAAAAAAAAATCACAGTTTTGTTCAAAGTTTTGGGTACGATGCTACATGCTGCAACTTCTGGAACCACTCTTGTCTAGTCCTGAGATGCAGACCAATATCTCCTGTCACATATGTAATTACTTTTGGGTCATTTTTTAACGAGTTCTTCTGTTTTCCACAAGAAATAGAAGATTTATATATTGACATGAAAATTGTCATGCAGAATGGGGACTCCTTACAGGGAGTCTTAGCACAGAGATGAAGAGTAATATAAACAATATTCAGACTGACAGAAAAAGAATACATTTTATTTATTTCATTTAACTTATTCTGCTTCTGTCTAAAACAATAACTTGAAATGGTTTTGATAATTGAGCATCTCTGTAGTGAGTGTCCATCAGTGACTGTCCTCCCAAATTATGCATAAGTAGTTACCTCCAAGTCTTATTTCAAGCTGTAACCATGTTTAAATGATTTAAAGGGAGACATATTCTAGAAGATTAATATCTATTAAATTGCCAAAAAAAAAAAAAGAAAGTAAATATATTGTTTCTTTCCCAGTATTTTTGTAGCCCTGTTTTGGATATTTTATAAGAACTTTATATCTTTCTTACATTGTGGTGCCCAGCATGTGGGGAGAATATTGAAGGTGAGGCTACTCCAGCACAGAGCAGAGAGGGACAATCCCCTCCCTCAACCACCCAGTGAGGCTGTACATGAAACATCCTAGAAATAAGGACTGTATTTTTTAAGGAAGATCTTGTGAAATTAGCCTAAAGTATAAGTTGAAAAGACTGTATTTTACAGAGTGCTGCATTGAAGGATATAAATAGAAATATTGGTCTGCTTAGGAATTTCTGTTTTGAATATCACTGTGCATTGTAGAAGATGAACAAATTCGATGAGGCAGGTAGTAAAAACAACTGAGATATTTTTAAATATTATCTTCCACTACCACTATTTATAACCTGTTACTCTATTATGAAATTTCAAGGATAATGGAGTTAGTATGAACAGACACTAAGAGTGTTCTGAAGCAACTTGGACAACTTTGCATGACAGCAGGTTGATAAACATTCTTCCAGCTGAGTGGTGATGCCAAAACCTCCAATGAGGGGCCAATCCAAACTGTGGCTAGTTAACACCTTTAATTGACTTAGGATGTTGCGTGGTGGATCAAATTTTTCTGAGATTACAAGAAATTTACTGATAAATGAAGATGAAAATGTGACTGCTTAATATTCTGATCAAGAAACACCTTCTTCAGAATATTTTCTGAATTGTGTAAGTGAGAAATTCTACCCCTTTTAAAGAAACTAAGAGATGTACCCTGAGTTTATTCACTGAACACCTTCTGATATAAAAGGCAGGGAAGGGAAGAAAATTACAAATGCAAAATATGTATTTCATAGACAAAACAGTTTGGGATAATTTTCATTGTTTATTATTTTTAATTAGAAAACACTGTTCCCAGTTAATTAACTTTTAAAATTTTATTTTTATGAATATGTATCCTTTATAAATCTTTATGATTTCTTCCATTTTCCTTGAATTCTACTTTAAATTATTTTTTGGTTGTTTTATTTTTCCCTTGGCGTACTCATGAAAGTCTGACACTGAAATTAATTTCAATCATCTAAATATATGCTGTTCCAGGCATTGTAACAGCATGGAGAGAAACACTGTTTATATTAGCATAGGGATAAACTCAGCCTACTACTTAAAACATGCAATAAAGATTTTTTCCAAGAAGCAAAGGAAAGGAAAATGCTATTTCATACCTTAAATTGTCTTTTCAACCAGAAAACTTCAATCACTGATCGAAGTCACTGATGCTATAATGTGGGTGGTACAGGTTGCACATGTGTATGGTAATTTTACAGCTAAGAAACATTCTTTAAAAACCATAATCTTTGAAACATGATACATAATTCTTTCTTTTCTCTTTCTCCTATGGTATATTTCCAATATCTCACTTCATTCATATTTGTCAGGAAAGTAGAGTTATTGTCTTAAGAGTAGGAAATAGAGCCTGGAATAACAAGCAGAATGAGTAGTGGTGTAAGAAAATTTAAAAATCAAACTAAGCATTCCAACACAGAGATACTTTTCATCATCTTAAGTGTTTCTTTTACTGCCATAAAAGGGACTAAATCCTTAGGGGATGGGTTTGTTCACTACAAGTTTCTTCCAGTCTGAGGAAATGAGTGCAACTTGTTGGAATTTTCCCAAGTCTGAGCTCAAGTTTACATCAACAACATTACATCTGCACTATGAAACAGATATTTAGTTAAATGTTGTTGCAAATATTAAATTATCAATGTAATTTATATAATAATTATTATACTATAAATTAATATACATACACATTTAATACATAAAATATTTGTTTAATAATAAATATATTACTATTCATAGAGAGTTTGGTTTCAAGTGAAGCTGAGCTCAAGTTTACATATAGTACCAATGTGAAACCTGCTGCAGTCTGTTATTCTGCTCTTTGGGGCTGAATTCCATTTTTAAAAATTATTCCACATACATATCACTTTGAATTTAAAAGCCCACAAAGAAATTTTGCACCCTTTTTTATGGTTGAACTTTCATCTTTGAATTTAGAAGTACTTTTACAAAACATCAGGAAAATTTCTATGGCAATTAGCATTATCTCCTGGACTAAAACTTGCATTATAATTTCCTTAAAACTATAATATATACTTACTAAATATGTTGTTCATTGATCTGTCTAGTATTTTCCAAAGCATCTGTTAATATGAAAAAATGTTAGAAAACAATGTAGATTGTCAGCCTCCCTCAAGTACTACTTTCTAAGCCTCTCTGGAACTCTCATCCACACAGTCACGTTTGATAGTCACTGAGAGGATTTCATACTTCTCAGCCCCTATACATTCTGACTTTTACTGTACCCTAAGACAATAAATCCTACAGCTTGACTTTGTGTTATATGAAACAATAATTCCAGGTTTTTTAAGCTTTACTCCTTGTTGCATATATTTTACCATGCAAAACTGCATTGCTTCTTCCTTATTCATTGCAAGTCTTAAGTGGGAGAAAAATAGGAGCATGAATTTTTTTTTTCTATTTCTATAAATGTTAAGTATGGTAAAAATTATATTTGAAGATCAATGATATTGCTTATGTTTGTTATCAAGCTCATAGTGCAACCTAGAATTTTTAGATAATTATTCTTTTCTATAAAATTGATTTCTGATAAATATTATTTATGGTAGAGATATTACGAGAATAAATGCTGGAATTTCTAGGAGTTGCGGCAAATATTATCAACACAATATCATTTGGACAGCTGTCTATAATTTTGCTTTTCAATAAGAATAAACATCATGAAGTACAAGCACCCACTGTACTTATATCGCTGTAAAAGTATCCTACATACAGTTTGTAGGGACTAGCTAGAGTCATTGTTTACCACATTCGCCTGAAAATATTAAATTAAAAGTATAGTAAAATAAGTATTCTGGGTTATCATAAGTCTTCAAAGTAATTTTTTCCCCAGAGGCAGTACCTGTTAAAGTGACATCTGAAAACATTCACAAGATGCTAAATTAATTGTCGTTCAGATGAAAATATTAATTTTCAACCTGCACTGACAAGTATCCTTTGACTTACACCTTCCCCAACATTTCAAGAAATTTAAAATAAAGTTTTGTTGATGGTATTTCCAGTGCAGCAAATTACATATGATTTTGGGTTAATGTCCAATTATTTGTTTAAAAAAAAAAACAGTCTTCTTTTTTTTAAATGTGTGCATGTGTGTGTGTAGCAAACCAAAGGATGATACAAATATTCATCTGAAGCATCCATTTTGCATGGATGAATGAATATACTTGTTGACACACACAGGTATATTTGTCAATTTCTGTGTGAAAATGTGGATGCCTGTGAACATATTATAATGAACTAATATATTTTTAAAGCATTTGCACAGATTTATAACAAGAAAGAGAAATACTTCATTCTAGGGCAGTTCACCACCACAAATATTCTTTTATTACCCTGCATGAAATATTCTTTTTCACAGGGAATAATGCATATTTTTAGTTAAAAATGATGTTTCTTTAAAAGGAATATAACTTCACTTTTGCAATATACAGAATAGTCTGAATACCGGTGAAAATTCCCTCAACGTTCCCTCCTTCTTCTCCCTTCAACACCCCCTCCCTCTCCCAATCCAAACAAAACAGAAACCTCTCATAAAATAAGCACTCAGTAAAACTAAATAAAATCAAAGTGATATGTCTGCCATGGGATGAAAGAGAGGGTGTAATAGTAGTTAAAGCATAATATGTTTAAGCCTGGGGATAAAGTGAAGTGCAGATGTGTCATTCCTTGAATAAAAATAAACTAATAGTTCAGCTATACAACCATAGCTGCAAGGATTTTAGAAGCAGGTAAGAACACATTAGTTTTTATGTGCCATCCAAGGTCTTATATCATAGTCTCAGGCTGATCCTTCTTTTGGATTTGGAAGCACTTTTACTTAGAAGTCCTGTTAAGTATTCCAAGTGTAGGCCTTGTTCTTCTATTAAGAAATATTTTTGAAGCTTCTGTGTAATTGTTTGGGGTTTTTTGTTGTTGTTTTTTTTTTGTTTGTTTTTTAAATTTGTTTGTGTTTTTAACTCACACAGGGCCACACACAATGATATATCTTATATTTATATATCTTCTGTAACACCCCTTCCTGTTGGAAAACATTCATCCTTCTCTTGCTCAAGTACCCAGCAATCAATATTTTGCATTCTCTCAAAATGTATTATTACCTTTTCAGAAAAGAAACCCTCATGCCACAAAGATATAACTACTGTAGTGTTATAGGTCTCATGTGGGAACGCTCAGATATGGCCATGCCACAGATTTCCTGAGCTATGTGGAACATATGGATAGAGACAGTATTGTATTTATAGGTTTCCCCAGAGGAGCTAGCAACCATTACACAGCCTTAGGGCATGGAGCCTTTCACTGCATTTTACCAGGAGTTAAAATCTCCTGACCCCAGAGTGCTGGAAAAAAGAAAAACACTACCTGCTCTTTAGTGAACTAATCCAGAAGAAACTTTCATAGAAAATTATCCTCTCACTAAAAGCAGCTGGAATACACTTACACATTTCTCCTGAGTGAGCACAAAAGATGTGTCAGAGCTTATGAGTGAGGCAACTGTTCCTGTTCTCTCTCCGTACATTCACTATCTTATCTACTTTGACCTCTCCTAGATGAAGAAATGCTTTTCATTAAGTCTAAAGTAATGATCCTCTACTTTGTAATATTTTTTCAAGTTAAGTGTTAGTAAAACACACGGCTGCATGTGTAGTCAGGTAAAATGCTTTTAGTCTGTGCTTGTACCATTTACATTATCTTATGCTGCTATAATAGGCTGTTAGCAGCTATCTCAATTTCATGGATTTGAATAAAGAATGCCTAGGATGAGAGAGACACTCTAGTAATGATTGCATTCTTTTTTCTAGACATGTTTTAGGTTTTTTACAGAACAAAATATTTCAGTGAAAATCTGTTAGGCATTGTGTCACAAGAGAGAACAGCATGTTCTATGAAGAACCTGACAAGGAAAATTTGCAAGAAGAAAATAATATGCTAAAGCAAAATACTTTATTTTTCTCCTCTTTTCAAAGTAACACTTATCTTAAATAATTTTATTCTTGTTGTGACATTAGCTATAGAAACAAAAAAATTATGACTGTTAATCAGGAAGAGCTGGAAGCTTGATTTTAATGCTTATAACAAATGATATTAGATAAAGCTGAAAATCTCTATGATCCAGTGATAATATACAACATTCAAGAGCTATATGCATGATTTAAAAAGACAGAAAACTGTAATTTATCAGAATACTTTCACTATTAATATGCAAATTATGAGTTGACAACATATTTAACAGCTCTTACTGTTTCTGCTTTGGAAAGAAATTATTGTGTTTCTGCTGCAGAGGGGGAGCTTTTCCAAATCACTGTCTATGATTTTCCTTAAGAATTGAGCTAAGTAAATCATAGTAACATAGTGAATCATAGTATCTAATGATAGACACATATTGTAATTTGCAAACTAGGTTTCATCATCTATTTTGAACATACAGCATTATGAAATTTACATGAAACTTACACAGCCACAAAAAAAATATGTAAGGTGAAAAATATACCCCTTGGCTGCCCTATTTCAGACCTCTTTGATGGTTTAGAAAGCAATCACAAAGAGATTCTTCCATTCACCCACCTTATATACAATTGCATTCACCTTGTCTGCTACTGGCAGTTTATTCTCTTTTGTCTCAAGGGAACTCGAGCACCTTGATTCCTAGAGACACACCAACCCCCTTTCAGAGGTAGAAGAAAAAACGATGACTTTCTCCTTGTTATTGTTCTTTTCTCCTCCCTGACTCCTTTTCTTTTGCTCTGTTATATACAGCTTCAGTAGCACTGAAGTAATCCAGCTACAGAGCATTTTCTGATCTACAAGACATGAAACATAATGCTGAGACAGAGTCATAATTTCTACTTGTTTTAGGAAATTAATCTGTGCAGAAAAGAGCATGCTCTGAAGAACCACTTACTATCAATGGACTGTATCTTAATATACAATGAAATGCAAGCCTTTGAAATGTTTTACTTTTTCAATAAATTTTATCTCCAACAGTTTTAATAGCAACAAGAACTCAACTCAGTTTTTCCTTCCTCTATTTCTTATCTCTTATAACTATACTCTGCCAGCCATTTTACATGGAGATTGTTCCACAAAGCAACTGAAATTCTCTATCTTTACCATTCAAGTAAACTATTCTGTAGAACCATGTAAAGGGGTAATTTATGCCAAATATTTGCAATTCAGTGAACTCCTGTAGGTAACAATCTTTAAAAATACATCAAACAAAAATGAAAAGGAAAACTAAAAGAGTGTAGTTTATGAATTTATAGCAAGGTTACTTTTCTCAGTCTAGGTGGTGTCAGATCTTTATCCATCTAGATAAGTATTGTTTTGTTGAATTGGCTATGTTTCTGTAGTTTTGCTTTGTGGGTTTGGGTTGTTGTGTTCGTGTTTTATCAACAGTGAAATTACATTCTTGCCTGAGATTCTGAGCTTTACAAAATGCTCCTTTTTTCTGAGTGTTCCCATCACTGTCAGGTAGTGCTATCGACTGCTTCTATGTAAGGGGTTTAATCTGTAGGAAGAGAAGTGGCAAGAGCACAAAACAAGCAAAGTACTCAGAACTGCAAAGGACATGTTGCAAAGGGGATTACCAATGTAGCACTTGATAAAAGCCTTACAAAATAGCATGACAATGGATACAAATGTAAGAGCAAACCAAAGAAATAAAAGCATACAGTCCTTCATTAGAAAACCTGCCCAGACATCTCAATTTTAATTGTCTGATAAATGTCTCAGAAATTATTTTCACAAAGGAGGAGAGTTTTAAGGCTAGTGTATGCAAAAAATACCACCAGCCTAAAATCAGGCTTGGTTAAACCAGAAGCTAAAATTATTTTGAAACATTTAACTAACTACATTTTATTAATAACACATAGCCTCCTGATAATTCAAATCAAGCCTTGTCCAAAAATTAAAAGGTATGCTAATGTAATTTTAAGACAACCAAAGATTAAATATAAACAAATCAATAAAAATACATCAAGTATCCATCCTGAAATATACAGTATTTCAATGCATAGCAGACAGCTGTACTTGCTCACTTGACCATCTTTGCTAAAATTTACGTCTGTGTCCCCAGGCTCCTCTCTTTAGAAGAGTCTGGTTCCAACAGAGCCCTTTGGAGAAGAAGGCTGCTCCTGTCATCAGGGAATTTCTGAGTGTGTGCAGGGTAGGAAAGGTTGCTGAGCTGGCAAGCAAGACCCATCCTGAAGGCTGGAGCTCATGCAGAGGTTAAGAGGCAGCAGAGAGGATGACTCTGGTAACAAGGCCACAAACACAGAGGGAAGGGCTTCTCTAGGACAGAGGGGAAAAGATCAGATTTTGCTGCTGTTCAGAAAGTATCAGGCTAATGGAACTGAAACACAAAAGTTCCAGTCTACAGGGACAAAACGGGCAGCATATAAAACTCCCAATTTTTGTTCTCTTTATTCATTGCTTTGACATTTTTTCATTTGGAAAGTCAATACACTTGGACTTCTATTTTCAAATAAAATTTATTTTTGAATCTAAACCCTTTTGGTCTCTTTGAGGAGTTTCTCCAGGAGGAAGTATAAGCACATCTGTTCTGCAGCAGTGGCCAAAACATATTCATAGTTAATATGTGCACAGATACAGAGCAAAGCTACAGCTGCAGCAATGTGCTCAAAAAGCATTAAAAAAATAACCTGTCCCTTTTTAAATGATGAAAATGAAGAGAGAATATCAAAATGCTTCTGTAGGTGATGTGATGCTCAGGTGAAATGACAATTGCACCTCACTGCCCCAGAACTAGGAGACAGAGTAAAAATCAACTTACTTCTCACTCTATTCTATTGCTCCCATCACATTTATGTTATTTCCCAGGTAGCTGAAATATAATTTGTTCTGTTTTCCTACTTGTCATACTGGAAATATCACTGTTAACTTTTTCATTGCCCTGCAAATATATTTTTTGCAATGCTCACTCTGACATTGTAAATCCTATAATATTAGTTTCTTTGCTACCTTACTAATTGATTTATACTTTTTAAGCAGATATAGTTCTTCATGTTTTTAGGCCTATTTTTTTCCTAAACTTACTAACCTCACTTTCTTTGGTTTTGTTTAATTTCCATTATTTTCCTTCTTATCCTTTTCCAATAACTTCATTTCACATTCAGTGAAGTTGCTAAGCCTGGATCATACCTGTTTCCTGCCTTTTGTTTTTTGTTCACAGTAAAATTCTTTGTTATCCATCAATTTCCTGCTGTATTTTTCCCAACAAATACAGTGCCACTTTTACCTGTGTTTCCGCTCTGTGCACAAACATAAATAATGCAGAATTTGGTCTAACAACAAAGACATGAATAAAATACATTAAAAGAAAGCCACCAGCTGCTGTGTACATCCGTGTTCTTGATTTCAGTCTGCTTTTATATCTTTTCACTCAAAATTCCTTCTTTTTCTCTCCTAAAAGACTGAAATATTAATGTATCAACTGAGCTTCCTGCCATTTCTTTTTAGAGAATTAAGGCAAATCCTATCTCCTTTTTGTTTCTGAAGAGAGATCTTTGGACCACTGACCTCTGTAGGGAAAAATCTCCCCCTCTGTTCCTTTATTTCTTTTCAAATTTTCAGGAATATTCTACTGAGAACTCAAAACCAAGTCATCCCAAATTAACTGATATAGCTGACCAATCTTTTAGTATTCAACACTCCACCTTCTATATGAAAACAGAGAAACTTTGATGATTTTGCTAATTAAAATTTATCACATTAGGAATCTAAAAAATTACCATGGCATGGTTCTCCAATGGTGTGGTTTACTGTTTTCCTGTAGCAAGATTACTTTGACCATTTGTTCCTTCTGTAAAGGTGAGCTCAGGTTATTCCTTGTTGAGGAGTTGTGGGAAGAGTTACCAATTGCCACCACCCCACCATTGCTCTGTCAGATGCAGGACGGGGAAATGCTGGAAGCAGAGTGCATTGCCCATTAGCTTTCCAAAGCACAGTCATGGCACATTACAAAGGAGTACAAACTGCTGTCTTCAACTGAGCCAAAAAATATGTGTATCCTCCTCATACTTCTTACGGTGGCATGCCTTTCTCTAGCTGAGGCTTCTTCCTCTATTATTTTAGTTTGTGTATTAAAATGACATCTGGCAATTGAGAGCTTAGCAAGCTCCTGTTTTACACATGCTTGTACTCTTCTCTTGTTCCCTTATCCTTAGATAATTTATCCCAAATCAAATTTTTGCATTCAAATAATGCTTTTTTTCTAAATTATTTTCTTCATTGGTATCCTTACTTCCGTATTTAGAGCTGGGTGTAAATGTATCAGTTTTATTCAATCCAGCTAAATGCTTAATTTCTTGATTGGCTTTTAGGTTTCTACCTTAAATAACAATATCAAGCACTGCTGTATTTACCATTATCTACCTTTCTTTTTCCTTTTGTTAAAGACTATTATTTTATATACTTTTACCATAACATCTCAGGACAACTTCTGTAGTGAGACTTGAACTGAAACTAAACCAACTGTAATTTGGAATTCCACAAACCTCCATATTTTTCTAATAGAGTAACAGCCAAAGAAAGTCATTATTTTAAGTTGCACAACTGACAATTGGAGGGAGAGAAACTGTATTTAGCAATCTTTTCAGTAAAGGCTGTTCAGAGAGGCAATAATTACACAGCAGGTAAGAGGTTGCATGTGCTGAAAAAGAGAAAGGTTCTAAACATAAAAATTAAAAAAAGAAAAAGAAAAAGCAAAAGTACAGCTATTTTTCTACACTCTTCTCCAAAGAAAACAGTAACTTGATGCTGTGCACAAAGGCATTGGGTACAAGGTTAAACCTTGGACTCACAGGCAAAAAAATAACTGCAGGTAAACAAGAGTTGCAAAAATTAATTTTAAATGGTTAATTTTAAAATGTTTTGTGAATTTTTCTTATGCTACTCTGACTAATGGACTTGCTAATTAAAATCTACTTTATATTAAAAAATAATGAGAGCACAGATTTAATAGAAATTGGTAGCCAAGAGGTGAGTCTATTAACAGCAACTCGAACAAATTGAAAAAAAAAATCAATTGAGCTTAAAAAGAGATTTTAAACTTGTCAGAAATCTGTCTTAGAGAGGAACCCTTCTATTTCAGTGGAGTCTGGCAGAGTTTATAACTCTTTTTTCAATTTAAGATTAAATCTAAATTTCAATCTAAGATTCTTCTATATGATCTAAGATTTTTCTAAATGATCCATGAGGTTAAAAAAAATTAAATTCTAAGTATGCAGAGTTTCCTCTGCAGTGTAAAGCCTACTGCTGGGCCCAGTATAGAACCCTGGGGAACACCATTTGTGACAGACTTCTACCTAGACCCTGTGGGAATAAAACCCTCTGGGATCTTCCATTCAGCCAGTCCTCAATTTCAATTTTCCTCCAAAGTAATAAAAAAATTCTTAAAAACAAGAGGAAATATTTAAAGGGTGTGTGAATACCACAAATATTGGTACAAATACCACTTTCATGTGCCTGAAGGTTTAGAGATACTTGGTTACACCTTTGATCTCCACATTCCTGATTTTTCAGTGTTCTTGTGGTTGCCTTGTGGTATTTTCCATAAAAATCAGATCTTGAATATAATCCTGTGGAAGTGTTTGAGGCATTACTTTTTTCACAGAAGAATATTATTACTTTTTATTCACTTTTTTTCTTTAAACTAGAGAAAGAAAAAGCAATTATAAGATTTTTATGGTAAAGACATAGAGCACACCTAAGCTATTTCAACATGAACATTATGACAATACTGTTTTCTTTTATACTGTATTTAAAAAAAATATACAAGAGAGCACAACACCTCTGTTATTCTTGCACTGACTTTTTTTTTCAAATCTCATCTAGTACAGCAGTGAAATTACTTGAACTCAGGTCTGGTGAGTGCAAAATGTGTTGCGGATTTTTTAAACCTATAAATCCCAGAGTATGAAAAATGGGAAGAAGAATTTAAAATGATTGCTTAAAAAATGCTGCCTACCTTTTTTCACTGATCCTCCCTTGTCTCCAGCTTCACTTTGAGTTCCATTTGGGTTTGGAGCTCACAGACTACAGTGATGTCAGAGGTGTTTTGTTTTTTTTTCTTCTCAGCTATAAAGAATGGGATTGCTTTTACAGAAAAAAAAAATATATATATTTGAGTAAAACGACCCATTACAGAGTGAAGAGATCAGAGATTTTGTTTTGGCAAATGTTACCACATTCTACATTTTATAGCAAATGTATCAACTGGTGAACACTTCCAGTGAATGCTGAATGGAGAGAAGTTGCATATGCTGAGGATATAAAATGCAGAAATAAAGTTCATCTCCTTCTTATCACAAAGGTCAGAGTTTTAAGAAAATAGCAAGCTGATCTGAAGTCATGAGTCAGTGTCCATTCACTCCAGTGCTACTCAGCAAACAGACAGGGGATGCCACATAGAACTACAGTGTCTTGTATCATTTTTGCTGAAACCATATAGCACTAATTATAGAGGTCTTCTTTAGTACAGACTAATTCCTTGAGTCTTATGTTTTTTTTATTTACAACTATACCCACCACACAGTGGAAAGAGCCAAATAAAGTAAAGTAAATGACAATATTGTAGTCACTGCTGGTTTCTAGGAAATCTGAGAAGAATTAAAATTGCAATACAAAAATCTAGAAGCAAAGAACATCTAAAGGCCTGGGTGAGCATACAGTGATATCAAAAGAAAAATATAAATTTACATTAATGACCCTTAATCAGACTCTATATCTGACTTCAAGCCTTCAGAAAAAAATTGAAAAGAACATTTGTTGCTATTTATGTGGATGCAAACTGACCTGGAAAAACCCAGATTCTGTACCAAACAGCAATTCAAACTGCAAACTAATTGAAAAATACTTGTATAAAAGGATTTCAAAGAGTAAATGCCAAGATTAAGAAAAGCGTTCTATTATTTTTATGAGCAGATTTGGGGTACTAAGAACCAAGCCCATGAGAGGGAAAAAACACAGAAAACCCTTTCAGGAATGGATTAGTAGTTCAGAAATAGGTCTTTGAAAACTCCAAATCCTGCAGGATGATTAATTATTCTGTGGTTCACCATGAAGTACTTTTAGCTACTTTAACAAAGACAATTGCTGCCTTGTCTACTGAGTGCTGCAAGAAGATGAAGATTATGAAATGTTTCTGAAGTAACAGAAATGCTTGAAGTAACCAGCCATTGCTTTTACTATGCTGCTTGGATTTCTGGACCAAGATTAACCTTTTATATATATTACTCCATGGCATTAGATGTCTCCCTTCTTGTCATTATAAATTTAAAAGAAGCTCATCTTCTCTTTCACTTTAATACCCATGGGTATATGAAGAGGAAGAGAATCATTAGGAGAGAGTTTTTAATTTTTACTCACAGACTACCACGGTTATCATGAAAGGTCTCTTCCAAAAAGTGTAGGGCCATCCAAAGCATAGGGCTTAAACTCACAGAAAATCCACAAGAGATGTTTTTCAAACTCTCAGCCTGAGTCTTGGCCTAAGGACCTTATTTCTTTCAAATGGTCTTAAAAAATAGATTTTTCCAGGAGCTAGTATTGAACCAGACATAAGTATTTCTGAAAAATTCTAGGAACTAGTTTATTTATTTACAAAAAATAGAATCATTCAGTTGGAAGAGATCTACAATTATCTTGTCAAAACACATTCATTTAATTATTTTTAAAATGCAATTAAACTCATCCCATTAAGAACATAATTCTTGCCTAATATGAGGAAAATGCAACAAAATCAGTGGAACTGAATAGTACTTGAAGCAAGGAAGGAGCAGAGGTCCACACTACTTATCTTGTATCAAAAAGAGGAAAAAAAACCCTGTAATTAAAAGATAATTTTCATGTAATGTAAAACTGTCATTAAGTGATCTGATAAAGCTTTGAATACATATGCAATACCAGGTTATAAATGGTAGAAGTATTCATCAGGGTTTTGAATACCCTGTAAGAAATAATAATTAGGTAAACAAGGTTATAGAGAATAATAAGCTTAAAATAAATACTTGATTCTAACCTCCAACAATCATACTCAGAAATTGCAGTTCCAGTGTCTTTAGTGAAAGAAAGGTTTTGCGATTACATCACCAGAAAAATGTAATGAGCCCTGAAAATATTCTGTGCTAACTTCCTAATATTTATTGTTACTTTCATTTTACAATATCTCAAATACCAAGAAACATAGTACACTCCCTCTAAAACCTGAATAAATTATCTTTTCAGAAGGCCTACTCCATTAGTCATGAATTCTACAATGCTCTAAGAATTGATCCACTATACAGAACTAATATAAATAGCTATTTAACAGAAAGAAGACACTTAGAGAGACTTGTAATGGATCTGGCAATGAGCTTCTTTTGTTGAATAGAAAATCTCTTAGATTTTTATATAAGGTGAATATTATGACAGTAATTGCATATGTGGCATGGCAGGGATCCCATGTATAGTCCTATTATTGCTTTGACAAAAAGTCATTAGCAGTTCAAAGTGAATTCTAAAAATAACATTAAATCAACATATGGTAGCTACTTTAGACAGTGAAAAAGGAAGATATATACCTCAGATAAAATAGAAATTAGAAAATAACTTCTTAGAAAAATAAACTGTTACTGAAGGAAATGAATGTGTTACTGCTTAAGGGAAAAGAACAGATTAAGGGGTCCGTGGTGTAGGAAGACTGACAAGGTCTTAGGAGAGGAGAAAAGGAAGAAATAAAAATTAAAGAAAGATAAAAAGCAACACAATAGTACAAAATACTTAACCTTGAAACAATCTCTTAAGGAAACCAGAAGAAATAATATAATTTGCAATACTTAATTAACACGCTTCAATGAAAGTACTATGAAAAGTACTGCTCATGCCTCCCTCCTCTTGAATGCAAATAGAAGCAAGCCAACCTGCTTTCCTGTCTCCAGCAGCTATTATTTTGCTCTGGTAAAATGTCCCAAGGCCTAGTAGTAATATGAGAAACTAGTAGACTGGAGAAATTAGATGGAAAAAAAAAAAAAGAGAGAGAATAATAAATTATAAGGAAATGTTGCTACTATATGTTAGATACCCATTACATCCATCAGCAACGTTTCAGGCAATAATAAATCCTTCCAATATTTCAGACATACAAATTTCCTGTATAAAACTTGTTGGTAATTATCAGAGACACTGAAAAGAGAGAGAATTCCTGCAGTATACTGTTATTTTGGAGTGCCTGAAGCATGGAGGGCAAAGCACAATGAATACATGCTGATTACTTAACTACCTTTTTCTTGCTTTTGTAAGTAAAGTCTCTACTGACACATTATAATGCAGCTTATTCACTAACAATTCATAGAAATGAGTCAAAGGTGATTATTCTCACAAAGTCCAAAGGACAAAAAAAAACCACACATGAAGCAGAACTTGGCTTCTCAAGCCTTTCAAGATGAACCTGCAATCAGCATACCACCAAGAAAACGAATGTAGAGCAGCAAGAACAGGTGCATTTAGCACCAACATAGAATAAATGGCAAATAGAAAACTTCTTATGGATGCTCCCAACTCGCTATCCATTAAAGCACCTGCTTACATAAAAAAGTGATAACAGGAAAGCATTTTTAGCTGCCTTAGGGAATAGAGCAATGAGAAACAGCAGAACCAAGGCTATAGGGCACGTCAAGACTGCCTGGTGTATCAGCTTGCACGGTGTTAAACTGCCACCACACATGTTTGAGAACCATTGCTGTAGAAAAGAATTTTTTACTCTAGGCAAAATTTCTTCTTAGCTTTTGTCTTTTATCACTGATTTTAAATTACACTTACTGCTACTATTTCAGTAGCATCTTGGTTTAGTTGAACCTCAACCCATCACAGCACCAGTGAGATATGACTGTTGGTTTCAGACCTCTTACAGCTCATTAGTTCTTCCCTATTCTAAAGTACTTTCATTTATGAAAAAAAATATTTCAGGTAATATTAATTCTCCTAAGTGTTCTTATTTACCCTAAAATATACTGGCTGCGCTGTCTGTGATTGCAGAGATGGTCTCTCTTTACTAAACTTCGGGGTGACAAAAGTCCTTCCTGATTTTTGAGGGTTGAGTATGCAAAAACTTTTTCACCCTCTGTTACATGGCATTGTGCCCCAGGCAACAGTAATGAAGGCAGTGAAGAAATAATAGAAGACTCCATAAACTTACACTGATATCTGATTATTACTGACATTTTACATGATTTTTTTGGTCACTTGGATTGTTCATCTATGATATTCCCTTTAATTGTCTAATTATTCCTATACAGACGCTCTTCTATGTTCTTTTTAATTGCCTCCACTAAAATTCAATTTTCATTTTGTGATCAATTTCCATTTTGACTCAACATCTTCAATAATTAAAAAACCCCGCAGTTCAGGAAGTACTTATAAAGCTCCATATACAAATATAAGCCCTGAGAAAGATCACCACTGACAGGAGTTAAACTTCACTTATTTTAAAAGTCACACAAACTGAGATGTTAAAACAGTTAACATCTTTTAAGACAGTTCTTTCCAAGTAAAAGGGATATGCTGCAAGATAGTGTGGTAACCCATACTGTATTATAATTTTGATTAAAACAACGCATAGCAGGAGGTAAAAAAAAGGTTTTCAGCCTAATTTTTCTTAAATATTAAGGTGGAAATCTCTGAAATCAATGACAATTTTCCATGTGTCAAATGCTATTGTCATATCTGCATAGAGCATTCTTTGAATGAAGAAGGGATTACATGACCATGAGAAAGAATTGCTTAGGACTGCACACTTTCATACACAACAATATTTGAATATCCTGAATTTGGAAAATTATGAAATCCAAAAAATTCTGGACTTCTGAGGGATATTAGACATAAACTCTTTGAGATGTACAAGAAACCTTGTTGTTGAAAAGTGAATTGATGTACCAGACATGAAGGCAGGGAAAAGTATTAAGTAAAGCTTAATACTGCAAGATCAGATGACAGTACATCTTGTTAGGTCAACAAGATCATATGACAGTACATCTTTTTTGGGTCAACATTTTGTACCTGGAGTGCTGCTTGATATATTTCTGGACTTGAGAATTAATATCTATAGGAAATTGGAGTGCTTTCACTTTGCAAATCTCTTGAAAAAGAAATTTTTAACAAAAAAAATAGTGTAAACCACACTTTGTTTAGCTAGCCAAATACTAAGAAAAGTAACAATGTTATAAAAAGGTAAAAACAGCAAATGAAAATATCAGTGTAATACAAAATATTTCTCCTGACAAATTTTTTGGTAGTAACAGTTACAATAAATTGATATAAAGTATTTTTAAGTGTTAAGCCTCCCTTTAAATCTAAATCAATAATATTTTGTTCTCTATTGTTTTGCCCCAGTAAGGTTCTATGATAGCCTCAAGAGACTTAGAAATGAATGTGCTCTCTTTTAGGTGATACAACTTGTTAGTCCCTTTTTCTTCACAAAAGTGTTTTCCTGCACAGAGTAAAGCCCTGAAGATATTTCTAACCTCATTTAATCCTTTCAATAGCTTGATAACCCACCCTGCAGTATTTTATCTTTATAACGGTCATGGAAGAAAGTGCTTTGGTCTGCAGCTTTTCATGGGAACAAAATTGCACCTCAGACTTGTGGTATAAGACATGACACAGTAATGTGTGAACCATGAATTATTGAAGAAGTAAAGGAATCCTGAAAGAGAATATCTTCTCTGAAGGCAAAAGTTCAGTCCAGGTTTGCAGGCTAGATACTCTAAACATCAAAGCCAGCCAAAACATGACCGACAGGGAGATGAGTCAAGATATCTCAGGTCACTTCCTGACAATCAAGATTTGTACTGAGTCTAACTGTAACATGGTTTTTTCACTGAGATAACAAAACAGATAGTTGCACCTCCATGTTTAACACCTTTAAATAACTTTCCCTTTCTTACCACCACTCCAAATATGATCCAAGCCAATGATAAAAAAGTGAGAAAAAAACAGAAAAAAAATGCCCCCCTGCTCAGAGCACACAAAACTCCACATCCTTACCTACACACACCCTCTGTAAAAAAAAAAAAAAAAAAGACTGAGAATTGATCCTGTGAGAAAATGATTGCAGACCTTGCATTTTTAAATATTTAGATTAATAGGTAAACTTAGATTATTTAATATACATATATTATACAACCAAACAGAGTGGATTAATCCATCCCCTCTAGAGTTGACTGAGAGGATCTGCTCCAGTCCCATTTCCAGGCCTCACCAGGAATGAAGCTGAACACTATTCCCTTATGGGCACACACAAGGTCTCTGCAGACAAAGTTGCTTGTAAACAGACAGACAGACAGGATTGGCACAGGCACACACCTACAACAGGAGCTGCCTGAGTAATCACCCAGGTTTGGGACTCTCTGGGGAAAAACCCTTCCCAGATGTCTCCAGTTTGACTCCCAGGTGCTCCATCTCTCTGAGGTCCTGCTGTCTGATCAGAAGTCTCCAGATCAGCAGCTCCAAGACTCCTGGTATCCCCATTAACCAAGACTTCTCTCTTGCCAGGTAGTCGGCCTTGAAGTTTGCTCCTGGGTCATGTGCAGACCGCACATTATTGCTTCTCTGGTCACTGGTTGCTCTTTTTGCCCATTTTGAAGAGCAATTAGTCAGATATCTTTTGTCAACCTTTCTCCACTGAACAGTAGAGTGCAGGCAGCCTAATTTCATGGGTTTCTCTCTTACTAAATTCCTTTATGTTTTATATAGTGAGGCTTAAAACCAAACACCATCAAACTGCACTATTCATTCAGGGTTTCTATAAGCTACACAACAGATAACAAACAGTAGCAAATTAGTGAAAGAAATAAATACATAATTCAAATATCTCTTAAATAGTATTAGGGACTTCAAAGCCTAAAAATCTATCCATTTAAGTAGAAACAAGCTGACACAAACAATGGTAAGACTTACCAAAATAATGGTTATTTAATGAACTCAAAACCAGCAAAACTTTCTTGAGTCAATTGTAATTTTAAATTGTTATAGTAACTAAAAAAGTTTGTTACAAATACTATATCACACATATCACAGTGAGCAAACAACTAATGTAAAGGGATTTTTCCTCCTTTTTATAATTTTAAACATCTTTTTTACTGATATCATGCTTCTGACTCAGAGATTATGAGCTTACTTCAGATTTATTATCCCAGATTCGTGTATGTGAGTAATACAAGAAAGCAATCTGTTGTTAAGTGCTTTAATTTGCATGGAACATACAAAAGGGATTTCTACATTTGATCAAAACCCTGAAGTTCAGAACAAGAATGAGAAAGAAATTGAGGCTAAAATAAAATCAAAGGTAGCCTTTAAAGCCTTTTTGCTATAACTTCTTTCTTACTTTTAGCTTGAGGAGCATTTTTTTATATATTCATTCACCTAACCATAAGGATAACTGGTTCTTAATACTTTTCAAGAACAAAGTGAGCAGTCTCTTTTAGAAAAAAGGAAAAAAGGAACCATCTTATAAATGCCATATAAATTATAGTTTCTCCTTTTTTTCCCCCTAAAATTATAATCTTTAATGTTTACTGTATTTTCCTGAAAGGAAAAAAAATATCATATTCTTTTTTGAACATAATGAAACAACAGGTTGTTTGTTTTTTTTTTTTTTAGCACAACAGTACTTTTCTCAAATGTTTAATACTGATTCTTCTATATCAGGCTCATAACCTCAAATGCTTTTGGGATTTTCTAAAGTGAGCCTTGGAAATGCTGAGTGAGTGCCCATACATAACTTGAAGAGAAGACTTCAATTACTATTAAGATGGCTTCCAGCTCTAAAATGATAGAAAATGTGAGGGCTTAGGCAATGTCTTAAAAATTGAAATTTTCTCTATTATCTTTATGAAGTAACATTATAAGATAAAATCAGATAGAAAAATACATACCAGTTCCAAACACCCATGCATGTCCTGTACATATATTGCACTTTAACCTCAGTGTTCCTGTTGGGCTTCTATGGAATTCTAATCATGTGGCTACAGGGAAAATGTTTCATTAAATTATGTGTTTATAAAAAGTTACCAATTAGCTTGTGTTTTTCAAAACAAGTTCAAAACAAGTATTTCTGATGTGTTTTGGCTTTGTTTACAGTTCTAGTTTGCAGTGGGTCATCTTTGTTTCTTTCATGAATTCATATTACACTCTTAAATGTGTAATGTGAACACTAAAATTGAAAGCTATAGAGAATTGGAATTTGTAAGTCACCAACAAAAAGTGTAACCATTTTTATGGAGACTACAGCCATGAAATCAGTATAATCTCTTTTCCTACTGTCTTTCTTTCTAGATCTCAATTGCTGAGACTAGAGGTGCCATTCAGTGAATTCCAGCTCATCCATATAAGAAGGGATGAAAAATGTAACTTTAAAAATTTCTATATATTTATGGAAGAGTCAAGAATATGAAAATAAAATAAAAGGTCAGAAAATTCCCAGACAGCTGTATTTCTGAAGGAGATGCAGATATTCCTGGTCTGCATTGTCAACTCTTTTAGTACAGTATTGCCTTCTACTAATAAAGCATTTTAAGATTTTTTTTAAGAACTCCATCAAAAGATGTGGAAAGGAAAGAAAACACTCTCTTTAATAAAGGTGTATGCTTTTCTCCAGTAACTATTTACAAACTGCATAAAAATTCAGAATTTTTATCCTCAAATTCCATCTCTAAATTTAATTTTTTTTTTTTCCTTAAATGTGACTATAGGTTCTGCCATGCTGAAGAGATCTCTCATGAAGGTACCACACTGTGGTTTCTGTGAACCCAGCATGGACAGTGCCTTCTGATGCTGTGAAATTCTGGCAGCATTTGTTGGCCCAAGTGTTCAGGACAATTTCCACCCATGAAGCACAGTTTGCTACCTTGGCTTCAATGCTGCTGCCTACAGAAGGTACTTTAAAGAAGATAAAAAAGAAAGGTTGGCTCAGAACAAGCCTGCCTTCCTCTCTGTACCACCACAGACTTCAACTCAATTAAAAGGTGTAAGGTACACCTGGAGTAACACAGAACTATTGCTCAGTCCCTCAAAAAATCTTCTGCTTTGAAGCTGATCCCAGCTCACACAGGAAGAGGGGTAAGGAAGAGAAACCAGAGGGGGAAAAAAAAAATCCAGTATGATTAAAAACTTTGCAGAAGAGGGGTTGAAAATTATTTCAGGGAGACTTGATCAGTGTTGAGTCCTTATTTCAAAATGTTAAATATTTTTGAATAATACAACATAACATTATGGAGAATATGATGTACACAAATAGTATGAATATAGATGTACAAAAGTAAATACTAACTGGGTCTTTGGCAGATTATTCTATTCAAATAACTATTTGAAGAAATTTTTTAAGAAGTTCCTCAGAATACCTATCTATCACCACATATTTTCTCACATCAAAATTGAGTTGAACACCTACAATAGCCTCTATATCAATTATTAGTAGTGGTTATGGATTTTTCATGTGGAGTACTGCACACTGTTTTTAAAAATCAGATCTCGAGTCAAGCAAGTAACAGCTTGCTCACATGTAGGGACAAGAAGGACACAAAATTTGTGTTACTGCTAATGCATAAAGTTACTAACAAGGAATTCAGAAAGTCTGCAAATTTTTTATGAAATGAGATCACCTATGAGATTAGATTATGACATATGTCCTTTTAATGCATTTAAAAAAAATCTGCCCTCAAACTGTAAAAAATTAAATAAAGTGCAGAAAATAGTTTTAAGACATTAATTAATAAATATTAAAAAAAGGAGACAATATTTGCACTGGTTTTCTTCAGCAGTGCATGTTAGTGACTGTGTATTAAATATATAAATTTAATCCTTGGCTGCTTTTTTTTCTAGTTGGCAATTTTTTGGGTTTTTTTCCTTCCCATTCTTTTTAAAGATCCTCATTTAAATCATGTGTCCATTGACAACAAGAAAAGCATAAATGCAATCCTCTTGTGCTCAACTGTTAAACCAATCCTATGATCTTACAGAATCTTTTCATGATCTGCACTTCTCTTGTAATGCCTTAGTTCTCAGGGGACATTTGTAAAAAAAAAAAAAAACAACAACAAAAAAAGTGACTGATTTTTTTTCCTTAAGTCTTATCTTAGCTGCAAGAAACTGCTAATAATGCTAACAAGTAGTCTGTTACCAGAATGTTCTACTTGCATTAGCACTTTGCAGGCTTTGTAGCACTGATCTAAACAAAGAAGAATAAATATAGTTCAAATACTGATTATAATGCAATTTGTCATACCTTAATATATCCTTCATCTGAATGCCATGAAATTTTACCAAACACAATTATGATGGTGATATTTCAGGCCTTCAAACTTTCCCCATTTTTTTTTCCTTTCTGAAGGTAAATAAATAATTAAACTAAATGCTTTGTTCAACCCATAAATGAAGGTTTGGGGTCCCCAAAACCATTTAGAGAAGTGAAAAATCTTATGTAAAAAAGAGAAAATCACTACCAAATCTCAATTGAGTGATTTAGATTATATCAGCTGGTTAGAGTGTGGTGCTAATAATGCCAATGTTGTTGGTTTGATCCCATTCATTTAAGAGTTGGACTGGATAATCCTTGTGGGTTCCTTCCAATTCAGAGTATTCTGTATTCTAAGGGTGCTTATTTTGGTGTGGTTTTGAGTGTTATATCTAAGAGCAGCATCAAACTCACCTGAAATAGTCAGAGGGAATAATAAGAACTTGCTAATGATTACTATTGCAGTAACATCCAGGATATGAAAACAATGACTGCACAACTCTAAGCTAACTACACCCATGACAACAGTGGGCTTATTTTCCATTTCAAAACCCGGCTTTCTTGAAGACCACAGGGCTACTACCTATGCAAGGAAAAACATAACTGTCACATAAGATACTGTGTATAATTTCATTGTCAAGAGAGACACTGCTTACACTAATTCTGTCCCTTTCTGTTGTGAGTAATCACTTGACAGACAGATTGCCTAAATATGAGACAGCATTAACAGTTGACTTTCCTGGTGTGACAGGATTCATGCTGCACAGACCTAATTACTTTGGACTTGTTAAAAGGAGAGACAACTGTGGACGATAGAGAATGTACTGCTAATGAGCATGTCATGTGAATGAATCGACAGGTTAAGCTACATGTGCTTGCCAAATTTCTATTCCTTCAGACAATTAATACAAGATGTTCAGGAAACAGATGGCCAGGTATCTAAAAGTCAAATCAGAATATCTTTTATGGCCTGTGGGGAACAGTTACTGGCAGGAGAATTGAAGGTGATTAGCATGTTGTTGACAGTCTATTCAATCTTCTGTATCATTTATTTAAAAGAAGCAATTCTTCTCTGCAAGAGAACTGACTTACCTTTCCATCCTATAGTACAGCTGTGCCTGAGAGAAGACCAAGTATTTTCTGTCACACTGTGTTTACACCTCTCTGAAACAGAAAAAGCTACAATACTAATGGTTTCAGTCTCAGAATCAAAATAATATGAATCCAAAGCCCTTCTCAGGAGTTGGGATTGTTTCATCTGGCTATTCAGCTTAACTTTAATGTTTATGTGGAGAACACCATCATATTCCATGTAATTATAAGCTAGGTAACTCAATGGAAAGTTATCCTGGTTATGGGTTTAGTCACTTTTTTAAAGTAACCTTCAACTTTCATCTATCTTTGCAACTCTCAGATTTTTCTGTTCCCTTTCTCTGGAAGCCTTTCAGTTTGGCAGTAGGGCAAAACATAGTGTAGTGTAGGGCAGGTGTAGTTCTATCTGAATGCTTTATTAGAACTATTAACATTTGTCATGTGATGCACCACAAAAAACCCACTGTTTTCTTTACTGATCCTCTTTTACTT
This sequence comes from Molothrus ater, assembly GCF_012460135.2. Taxonomy (NCBI): domain Eukaryota; kingdom Metazoa; phylum Chordata; class Aves; order Passeriformes; family Icteridae; genus Molothrus; species Molothrus ater. The sequence continues at coordinate 32,531,742 of NC_050481.2, forward strand.
TGCCCCAAAAATGGCCTTCAAGAGATGCTGTTGAGCTCATGAGAAATTTGGATGGGTAAATAAATTCTTTATTTTTTTTTTCTTACTGTATTTCAATAGCAGACCATTGCTTTGTATGTATGCAGTACATATTTCAGAATGATCTTTGATTTTTCCTGCCACACAAATTTACAAGAATTAGCCTGACATGCACTCACCTCTTCTTGATTACCCAATATTGGTTCATCAACAAAACAATTCTCTTATATATCAAAGCTCTTGGCAAATTCAATACAGCATGAAAAGCTCAGACCGCAACAATTTTGTGCCCCATTATGTTCAATTTTTTTGCCATTTTATTTTGAGAAAGCATAATCAAATAGTGCAATGAAATGCACATAAATAGAAATCACAGTGAATGCTCCTCCTACCTTTAACTACAATTGCTCTTTTACTCATAATAAAGACATTATTTTTTAGCTTTATTCTACATTATATGATTGCACAATCACACATATTATATGGTAGTCAGTCCACTACACCTCCTGGTAAAGTGGCAATTTTAAAGGAGTTATGATCTATAGAATAAGATTTGATTCTAATGACTTTTGAGGAAGGACAGTTTTGTATGTTGTTGAACAGTAGACAGCTGTAAAGCAATGTCAGAAATATATCCTGTACTTCATTGAGAGACAAGTCTTTCCATTGGCTCTAGGGATTTTGAAAAGTCAACATTTTTTGCTTATTAGTAATAGAATAGTAGACTAGAATTAGAATTAAGCCTAGTCCTGAAACAGTTCTAACCAAGAACACTGCAGAATTTGGTGAATAGGCAGAATTTCTTTCTAGGTGAAATTTCATCTATATATTCATCAATACTCATTCCATGAATGAGTAACTTTTGAATAATATTAGACCACAGAGAAAATCACCTGACAATACAAATGTGATGAGTATTATCAATGAGAAAGCATATGTTTAGCCCAATCGATATCATCATTCTATACAAATAACTCTTCCATTCCTAATTTACTCACACTGACACTAATGCATTCCAATCAGGTAACAGCTGAGGAAAGTTAAACTAAATTGCTCATATGGACCAATCTTGTAAAAATCTAATTTTTGTAGAACTGATTTTAATGACTGTACCAGTTATTGTCATAAAGCAATTTTAAAATATTTATATGGAAAAAAGGTAGGTATGGAATGGACTTTTTTCTCCTTTGATATCTGCAGTAGAGTGAGACAGAAGTAAATGGAGAATTTAAGGTTTTTTTTCTTTTTCATTTGAATGTTGATATCTTCTTGAGCATATTGCACAAGAAACCAATTATAAACGAGAGCTACTAATCGTAGGCTAATCTTGTATATCTGAAGTGTTGAAACAGAAATGCAGAAAGCCCACAGTCTATAGACATCTTGAGAAAAAATTGTAAATTATTGCACAAGTCTGTGGAGAAGTCTGGGGCTCTCAATTTGATATCTAGTAGTTATACACAGGAGTCTTATAATGTAAAAAATAGTTTCTAATCACATTGAGTTTGACACAGATTTTTTATTTTCATATTTGAAATAAATGTCCATTCTTTGCTCCTGTTCCCAGCTGACAGTCCTGATAGCTTGATGACAATTTACAGTATGATTTTAAAACAGTTTTTCCTAACCTAAATGATTCTGTAATTCTATTAATTATTTTTTAAACTTTATTCTACAACATGAACAACTTTAAAGTCTCACATAACCATATGAAATCTGCTTTTGTATGACTATGACTAAATTCCAGATGCACTGACATGAGACATAAGCAACAAAACTGACAGAAAACTTGTGTATGCTCATTGCTTTTTCTGTTCCTTCCAGTAATTATGAATATTCTGACAATTCCTACCATCGATCACACATTGACAGACAGCAATTCTTACTTTTGACATATGCAAAACTGAAGACATAATTACAGTCCCAAATTAGCTTTTGAAAACAGTTGAAAGATAGCCAAGTTAGTAGGATATGTTATCCAAATGTGTGCTCTTGAGCTCACTATTTTCTCAAACATTCAAAAAAATCTCTTCGACACCAAGTTGGTGATATCTAGATTATTTATTTCACATTTTTATGAAGTGAACGTATTTTAACCCTTTTCCACTATCATTTCCTTCCTTATTTCTCATTCCTACACCCTCCATATTTGATAATGTATTTAATATGTATGCCTAGATAGATAGATACCTTCAGATAGATATCTATAGATACCCACAGAAATCTTGTATGATTCTATAATCTGCATTAGATTTAGCAGATTTTTCCTTTATTTGTTATAGGAAATTTTTGTGCTCTTAGAGCAGAAGATTTAGATTGGTCAGCACTGTAATGGAATGATTAAAAAAAAAAATTGAACAAAGCTTAAATTTGCAAAGTCTAAGAAGAACACACAATTCAATTAGGCTTGCTATTCTAGTTTAGTTTCTTATTTTACATGGTGTACCCACTTTGACTCCAGACTAATTTCTATCTCAGAATATCAAAAAACTGTAAATTACATGACTCACAAAAAAGTTTCAAAGTAAGTATTCTTATTGAGAACCACATGCTGATTATAATGATTGACACTAAGGAAGGTCTCAAATCAGCGTGGCATCCTGCAGACTTTTTCACAGGTATAGCCATCTTTACTGTGCACTCCTCAAGTGACTTCAAAGTTGCTTCTAAGTAAGCCTTCACAAATCTTATCCCTGCTTGCCAGAATATTCATTTTAATCTCCTTAATGTTTTATTTATCAGTAAAACATATGGAACTAATTTGACACTAAATAGAGAATATGTAAAGGCAATAATTCCCATCATTTTGAAAGGCTGAAGATGAAACAGGAAGACAGAAAATTATCCTGAAGGAATGTACTAAATTTTATGCTCAATTCATTTCAATACTGGTCCTTAACCTTGTTTTTGCTTCTTTCTATATGCAGGTCTACATAAGGGATTTCTGAGTTTAGACCAAAATAAAATTAATAAATAAAATTAATAGCAATGATTTATCTATTTAACAAACATCATGACTATTCAAGAAGCACAGACCTGAAGGAACCATTTGAATCTGTCATTAATGTTACATAATCTTTTCTAAAACAATCATAACCTGTTTTAAAATTAGGCAATATCATTGCCCCATTCCTTCTATTGTGGTGAGAAACTATCTTCCCTTTTTCAGACTATCTTAATTAGTAAAAAGTTTACACCCTTGTGTTCTGATATCTATATACTTTTACATGATTTTCACCAAGCTGCTGTTAACGACCATATTTTCTTACTATATTTATATATCACTCCAAGTTTTTATTACCCTATTTCAGCCAAATTTATCTATTTTACTTTTATTAAATATATTTCCCATTCCCCTGTTTATCCTGGAAATAAAGATTTTTCTTTCTTGTACATAACATTCCAGAGGAAGTCTCATGAGTGTTTTATGCAAGAGCAGTAACTCCATCTTAAAAATGCTTGACTGATGTTTTCTAAGGCTGAATAACCATTTTTTAAAACTGTTTTGCTTTTGTGACTTCAAGTAATCATAGAATGTGTTGGGCTGGGAGGTACCTTTAAAATCATCTAAGTCCAACACTTCTGCCTTGATCAGGGAGGGATACCATCCACTATAGCAAGCCGCTCAAAGCCGTATTGAACCTGACCGGTCCATAACTAACCTGGACATTCCAAAAGTCTTCTTTGTTCCTACCACTAGTGTTTTCATTATATAGCCTAAGCCATTGATATGTCCTTTTCAAATTAGTGAATTTCAATTAGTGAATTTTGCTCTACTTCTATTAATTAAGACATCTAATTCTTACTCCATCTTCATCATTTTCTGTACTGATTGCCAGCTTTATTGCATCAGCAAACTTCCACTGTCCAGGTGAATACATTGGTGAAAAGTATTAAACACGATTTTCCCCATTACTTATGTTTGAGTTTCACTACCAAACATCAACAACTTCAACAATTGTCTCACTAATAAAAGTTCCTTAAGCATCTGGCATCTCTTTCCTTGTATAGTATTATATAAAATGTTTACAGAAATCAGATTAAAACTGAATTTCCCTGTCTAGACAATCAATCTGTTGTCTTATCAAAGACAGATACAAGGTTAGTCTGCCACAATCTACTTTTGATGAACTGATGCATTATTTTCCAACATTTATTAATTTACAGTCATGACTTGAACACTTTCAGTATTTATTCATAAATTGTATGCTACTGAGGATAGACTAATCAGCTTGCAGCTGCATGTTTTTCTCTCCTATAAGCTAGATATTATATTTTCCTGTCATATGGTGCCACTCCAAATTGGCAATTTCATTAGAAATTCCTACTAATAACTGCCAATTTCACAGGCCAGATGTTTTGAATTTCTGTGAATGAAGAACATACATTTCATACAACATTCAAGCAGAACATTTTTTATTACCTTTCTCTAAAACATTTTTTTGAGTCAAACTGCTCCTTTTTATCCACCCCTTACTCATTGTCCATTACTATTAATACCCAAACAGTAATACTCTTTTAGAGTCATTCTCTTCTCCATTAGAATTTATTTCTTTGCTGACTGGAGAATTTGCTTCATCAGTGATGGGCACAAGCTTTAAGCACTCATATTTTTTCGGTTACTGGAAAAACAAATTTCATACTTTCCTCACTGTTTAAGTACCACACTCACATAGACTCTAGTGCTGACAGGTGGATGAAAAAGGAAAATTTATTAAACTAACATATACCTCCAGAATTTTAGAAAATAAACCCAAAACAATAAAATCTGCAAACAATTTTTTTTCAGGCAATAGAATTAATCTTTCTCCCTTTAAAATGTGGTGGTGTTTAATCACCTTCACAGACCTTCAATATGGTTACTTTATTTTTTAAAAAAAGTATCATCCTTACAAACAGAAATACATACATTTTAATTTTATTGCATAGTAATGGGTTTAATAACATTACTTCTCTACTATAAGGCCAAGCTACAATGAGCATATTTCACCTCCTAGAGCTCAAAAAAATTTTCCTCTGGGTAGTTCAATTGTTTGCTGCATGGTAAAGTGCAACTATGTTTTGTTACTTTCCTCTCCTTCTCCCTTCCTTCTCCTATAGCTTTTCACAGTGGGTAGATACACCGAAAATAATTTTATCAGTTTTGTAACTTCAATAGTAGTTAATTTTGTATAATTCCAATGTAATCATAGTTTATATTTTTATTTCAGGTTAAGCTGTGCTTTGGCAATCTGAGGAATGAATGCAAATTGTGTGATACAAGAATCTCAAAAAAATTCCTTTTTTTTTGTTGTTATTCAAGACCCTACAGCAAATAAATTTCTTTTGGCAGACCATGCTGACTGTTCCAACTTTTGCAATTCCATTTTTACATTTAAAACTAAAGCATATCAGCCTGTGAATGTGACTTTTGTACATTTTTCATTTATGATTTTAACTTCATGAACATTAAGATTGTTTAAGCTCCATATTTATTGCCAGCAATTTCTTGTCATATAATGTCCTGAATATACCTGAACTTCAATACTGTCAAAGATAACACATGTGATCTAGTTTCAAGTGACTTTACCTCAATAAATATGTCAAAAATGTTTTCTTCTGAAGTTGGAATTACTTTAATTGACTTGGCATTTGACTCTGTTAATCAACATTCATCTTATCTCAGTTGAAGTAATTTAACCTGAGTTCAATTAAATTAATTCTCAGTCTCATTCTTAGAAAATTGCATCCACAATTATAGTCTGTACAAGACTATCTAAATTGCCCAGAATGAGAAGTGGGATATTTCAATATCTGCATATGGCCCTAAATAAAAGTTACATCTGATTTCCTTAACAATTTCTTTAAAATTGATATTTTCGACCCACGTATTCAACCTTCTTGACAATTTTGCTCTATTGTGTGAATTCCCTTTGTTCTGATTTCCTTAGTAGTGACTGAAGGAATAAATGCTCACTCTCTTTTCTCTTGGAAAAAGAGGAAGCAACAGGTGAAACCATCAGTCAGAAGGTGCAAAACAAGCAAAGAGAAGGCAGGTGTCTAGGTTATCTATTGCCTCTATAGGTTGATGCTTGCTACAGGGTGTTTTGGATGGCCTGAAAAAGTAATTTGACAAATACCAGGAGAAAAGACACATTAAAGACTGTTAAATACAGAAATGCCAGATCTGTCTGAAAAAGATTCTGAACCTGAAACAGTAGGTATTCCTTGGAAGTATCACTCCCCATTTTGACTGTTTATACTCCCTCCCCTGGATATCTATAATTGGATGGTAAGTGCTGCTACATATCATTACAGATCAATATGATCTAAGTATTCAGAAATTCTGCGTTATAATGATGGGTCTGTTTAATGACATGCAATAAAGATATTCACCACTTGCACAAGATTGCTTAAAAGAACATAATATTTTTTTTTCCTCATAAGAAAATTGGTATGAGGTCATGGTGTGACTACAAAATATCCTCAATCAGTTATGCAGTCACATGTTTTGCTAAATGCTACCTCCAGTGATGCTTTATTTGGGTCATTTTTGTTTCTGTCTTTTGATTTTTGGGGGGGGGTATTGGTTTGGGTTTTATAAAAAAATTGATCCGAAAGTATACTGAAGCTGTCAACTTGTTATTACTAAATTTTATAGACTTTTAGTAAAATATATGAAACTGTGACCATACTGTCTGTATTTACATATTTGTGCAAATGTTTCATAGAATTTTTGGCAACAGGACAGATACGTGCTTCGTTTAATTTTCTATCTCTTATTCAATGGGAATTTTACTTTCTTTACCATGATTTATAATATTATAATATTTAATTTAGCTTCAGATTGCTGCTTTGTGACAACATTTACCGATGTATACTCATTCACTATGCTCTATATGTTATGTTATATATTTTATATATAAATATATATATATATATATAATACTCTGTTTGCTTTAGAGATGGGACATTATTTTATATTCAGTCAATTCTTGCTGTCATAGAAGCAACACAGAGTAGTCCTTGGGTTTTCTATAATTTTAACTCTCTTTTCAACAGAAATCACTTATGTTCATTCCCCACATTTGAAAGCAAACCAAAACCTGTTTATACTTTATATAAACAATAACCTTAAGATAAAAGAAAAGCCTAGCTCACATTGGTTGTTAAGAAAATATGTGGGTTTGCTACTTGCTTTATTTTTAATACCCCAGGAAAGATATATAAGAGAATAAACAATCTAAATATTAAGATATCTTTAGAATTAAAAAAACAACCTTAATTGTTTTATGAAAAATATAATTAATTATTAATTTCACAGGCCACAAACTAAGCTGGGTAAAACCTCTCATCCCACTAACTGCTCCATTCGAGAATTTTTTCTCTTAAGATGTGAAATGTTTAAAAGAACATTAAAAGCAATTCAATAAGCACATTTTACTAAAATCAATCTGTTCATTGCTTGAGTTCCTTTGATAATCTGGTCTTTGGGTTGTGATGGGTTATTAACAAAGACTAATTTTAAGTTGGTTTCCAAAGGCTCTCTCCACTAGTAGCAAAAAGAGACATTAGTTTAGAGGACAAATTGGAGCACAATTCACCCTCTAGTAAGTGCTTTCTGCTTCTTGATGTATAGGGCAAATATGGGGAGACAAATCTCCTGGGCAGATATGGAGACCACTAAAATCAGAGGGGTTTGGAAATCTGAACATTTTTTGAATTGAGCAATTTTCTTTCCTGGCAGTTTAAGCAAGGTAACATGCTATAGTAGAAAAAATGAACATCACTAAATCATATTAATGCAGAACAAAAGATGTTGAGAACCATCACTTCTAATTTAATATCTCTTTTTAAATTAGGTCTATCATCTTCTGGAGGAAAGTAAGAAGATGTTTTAATAATTCAAGAACTCAGTTATTCAGGGAAGCTTGATCTATTTGACTACTAACACACTGATGACAAGGGTGTCTATACTTGTCTTTTTCATCTCCTGCTTTTTACCCCTGGCTTGACAAGTCCATACATGACTTAGTTCAAAGTGATACTGTGAATTTGAAAACTACTGTTCTGATCATGAACTCTTTCCTACTGCTGGACATAAGTTTGGTTCACATTTGGTGGACAATTTACTCAAAAAAATTTACCACCTATTTCAGCTGGTTTATATTGCTAATTGTTACTGCACATACAGACAGTGGTTACTGTTCTCAATTGGGCAGGGCAAGGAGGGGGGAAGAGGGAGGCAGAATTTAAAAAAGTATAGTTGCAAATACTTAAATGGCATAGATAGGAGTTCAACTCAGTGAATCCACCACACTGCTACTAAAGCAACCACCAAATTTCTCAAAAAAACTCCAACCTAAAATTCTATACTTAGAGCAGTCGTTTAGATGTATATTTATATAGTTTTAAAGTGCCCCAAATCAGAATCTCCAAACATAAGAATACTTCTATGGCATTACTGCAACTGATTAGTTCAGGAAACAATGACATTAATGATTCAGACTTCTACAACACATTCAATATTATTCTTGTAAATGGCTTTATTTTGTGGAAAATCTGAGAAAACTAATGATTAGGAATGGAATGTCTTTTCTGGCATGTGTAAAAACAGATTTCTCTCAAGTACATCACTCCAACAGATACTAATTGTGAAAATGACATTATGATAAAAAAATTAAGATGTTTAAATTTGAATTAGTAACTATTGTTCTATAAGAAAAATACTGTGTATTCATGTTCAGTTCTACTTTTGTGCTGTTATCAGATGTCAACATGTTGCAGTGAAAATAATTTTCTCAGGATTGAGGTATTTGGCCAACTTACTATTCACTAAACATAATTATGTTAATGGTGTATCTTGAAGAAGAGTAATAAATTTTAGACTGCTTGGAAAATCTCCCCTCTGTTAGTTAACAACACTGAAGCTCTTAGCTAGACTTTCCCACAGTAAAGCAGATCCACCTTTAACAGTCAATGGCACCAATTGCGATGCAAATTTTGGTCCTGTCTTCCATACTTTCTGTGTTGATATATGACATTACAGCATGTAAAAGCAAAATATAACACTAAGTATACCACAGCTTTTAGAGTAGAGTAAGATTAAAAATTCTATAGGATTTCAAGTGAGAACAAAAGCTATTTCAGTTTTAGTTAGTGTGGTCCACTCTTGCAATAAGTCTGTATATCTAAAATAGAACACATATTGAAAAATATATTTATGATCCCTCATCCATCTATTGAGAATCTCAATTGTCTTTTAAAATTATTCTCACTTATTAAAATGATACATTAATATCACTTTTTTTTTTTTTTATGTATCCAGCAATAGCTTCTGAGGAACAGATTCATGCATCTTTCTCTGGATAGACACTTCTGTCTGGCACAGACTGTGTTCGAATGTAAAAGACAAGTCATGCTAACATTGCCTCTTAAACTTTGCCTTAAAATCAGCCAAAACTTTCTACTAGTTTTTCTAATATTTTCCTCTTTTTTCCAATATTTTTTTGAGTGTGGGCATTAAAACTTGTTATGCCATCATATGAATCTCAACAGCATTGCAAATATTGACCATAGTAGCACTATTTTCTCTAAGAATTCAAGAATCATATAACCTAATTTTTAGCCACTGCATTTGTCACATGTTCTTGATTAATTTTTCATCCACTGGAGATTAATTAACTCTTCTTAATTAATGATTAATTTTTCATCCACCAATAATTATTTTCAAAAATTTGATATTTAACATGAAAATATGAATTACAATCTGCAGATACATTTGTGATCCTGATTTTTTAGATGATATCGGTTCATAATGTAGAGTAAGGTGTCTGAAACCAGATAACTCTGTAGAACTCATTCTTCTAATGAACATGTACTCCAATACTTATAAGCATAAGTTTTATGGCTTTTCATTTATTACAGCATGGACTAAGTCACTTTGCCTGATTCTCAATTTACCCTGGGTGAAATGTAGTTCTCTGAAATATTTCCCGTCTTTGTACTGCTTCCTGCAACACACAAGCTATCAAGCCTTGTTTCTATCAAAATTACTGGAATTTCCTGATGACAAAAAGTTTTTAAAAAACCTCAAAAACCAAACAATAGCACCATCTCCCTCACAGGAAAGAAAAAAAAAAAACCAAAACCAAAAAACCAACAAAACAACCTAACCAACCAACACAAAAATAAAAACCCAAAACAACAACAAAAACCAAAAACCAACCCCAAACTCAAACTTATGAGAGGAAAAAGAAAGTGACTTAGGAAGAAGTGAGAGAATACTTATTTTAAAAAGGAATTGTAACCTTTGAATCACTAAGGAGAATTGTGATGTGTGAATGTGAACCAGTATATAAAAAGGACATGTTAATCAAGGGCCAACCAATTGACTTTGAACTTTCAATGTACTACTTGCAATAACTTATTCCAGTAAAAGAATAAAAGCGTTTCAGAAGAGAATGTCAAAACAGATCTTTAAATATAAATTAAGGCAATATTTTCATTGATTATTCATGTCTTCAGAAGTCCAGAAGAAATTTTCCCTATGGTTATTATGACCTCATATGCAAGCAAATTTATGATAGATACATAAGTGAAAAGGGCTTAACTATCCAAATTAACAATAGGGAAAATGTGATTTGGAAACAATTGTAACTCATGTGATATCTTATTAATTATTAGTGTTAAACTGTATTTTAAGGTTGTTTTCTTTATCCTCTGAAATTTATCTGTAATTAGAGCACAAAAAGGAGGGGTTGTGGACTCAGTGATCCTTGTGGGCCCCTTCTGACTCTAAATATTCTGTGATTTTGTGATTTTATCAAAAAATTAGTCAAAATTCCAGCACATGATATATTCTGGCAGGGAATGACATCTTGTTTAATATCTATTTAATATATGTTAATATATGTTAAGAGAGCAGACAGAGTTATCAGTAATGATGGAACAAGGACAACACAGATGTGAATGACCTGAATAAGAGGAAATACTGAAAAAAAAAAGAAGCTATGAAGGAAAAGGAGCCAAGTCAGGTGAAGGATGAGGAATAAAGACAGGTAAACTACTAGTTAAAGTTTTTGAAGCAATTATCTACAGCAAAATATCTCTACAGCAATTACAGTGCAATTATTCGGAGTAAAATAGTCATCAAGGGTGTAGGTATGTGAAGCTGCACACCTATATAGGTACCTACAGAGGTTCATTGACATACCAAGGAATGACCAGTTCCAGTTTGATAGTTTGGTCCTTATGGAATACTACTGCCACATTTACAAAGGCTCTTTGATCACCAAGGAAGCCCTGCCTCATTATTCAGATTGCTCCTGCAGGGTTCCCTCCAAGGCTATAAACAGAGCAGCCCACTGCTGAAGGCTTCAATGTCTGGGAACTGGGCACAATCACTGAAAAGCCTTCAGCAATATTTACACAGCTGAGAACACTGAAATAGTCTGTTCATACTAGTAGTGTTTGAAAATGCACAACACATTTGTTGAATAAACTCAGACTCCTGTATCATTTAAATCCACAGGTTTACCTGCACAGCATGATAGGTTTGCATGCATTCCTTTGGAACCAATACATCAAAATGCCTGTTTTGAAACAACATCTGAATTTACTGTCCCACAACAACCTGTAGTGAAGATTTGGCCATAGCAGTTCCCTAGGAGCTGCCTGCAGTAAATTATTTGACTACTTGAGTAGGACCAAGCTAGCACACTGACATGAGGAGTCACATCAGTGACTTACTGAAGACACACTTCATGTTTCACACTTCACAAAGCCAAAGCAGGGAGAGGAGCTAGTGCTTCTGGAAGTTTCTTACTGCTTCAGAGAATGTCTTATGCTGGTGTCTGTCCTGCTACTATCCCACTTAACTCTCTGCCCTGAGCACAGCTCTTATGTTGGCTCTGTCTTTTATGTTCCACATACCCAGACAGTACTGGGGCCTGTCTAAAGCCAAGGCATTCACATGAATTGCAAGTGGTCTCTGCAGCTGCTGCTTCTTTTGAGCACCCTTGAGACGTAATGTTTTGCTCCTATATTGGTATCATCAAAAGAAAGATTAACTTTTTAAAATACTTATTGAGATAAGCATGTATTTCAATATAGAGGTCTCACCAATTCAATAGCATTGATTTCAAAAAAGGACTAAATGCCAAGGGGAAACCTTAAGCCACTTCACTACTTTGAAAACCCAAAAGAAATAAATGCAATATTATGCAAACTTTATGAAGTAAAGAACAATGCCATGACATATCCTATAACATTAACCATTAATGATGTTATGTAAAAGATACTTACATGAGGTCAAATATCTTCACTAGTTCATAATAGGGAATTCTGAGATGGGCTAATGGCTTTCTTGAGGCAAAGGGATGTCAATGTCAGAAGCACAATTAAAATTTTTTCACAGGCTTACAGATCCTACTCCTACACTATTAGCTCACACTTATATCTAAGGTGTCAAGAGCCAAATGACATCCTACTGCCATTCATTAACATAAAAGCCTTCCAACAAGCAGTGCAGTTGGTTGTAATATCATCTATTTATCAAAGTGACCTAAATCACACTATAATGTTCAGTTTCTACAGAGAATTATTAAAGATATCAAGAGTCAAGGCTTAAACCTTTGCTGCTGCTTGACTAAGAAAAAATAATGTGATGGAAGGAATTAAATCAAAGATCTATTTACCTCCTGAAATAGAAATCATGATATACCACTTCAAAATACTGTAGGGAGCATACACTAAGATAGCAGAATTAGTGACACAACTACCAAAGTAACTGAAAAGCAGCTTCCCCTGAAATGATGCATATGGAGGACATCCATGCATAATAGCAGGATCTAAATACTAAAAAATAATAATAATGCTGTAGACTTAGGGGAAAAAAAGGCATACTACAGTCTTGTTTTCTCAAGTGTCAAATATGCACCTTGTAAAGATATCAGCAGCATCTTCCCAATTTTTGAGAAGAAAAAGAGTTCTTTAGATGCCTGAAGGAATTCAGGAGTCTATACACTTAGTTCTGACACCAGTGTCAGGATGTACCTTGCTGAGCTCCAATTCAATGTCTGCGTCCAGACCGAGAAATTAACTGATCTGCTTTTAACTTCTACAGATTACATTTATATGCTGCAAATAGGTCATGAAACATGCTCTTGGTTGATTACAATTTGAAAAATTGCTGTGTAAAAGTGACACTTCTTCTACTATAATTTTCTGTGTATGACATTTCCCATGTAAACTGACTACTATGCAAATAATAGAGCGTCCTTTGTGTTTGCACTTGAATCTGTAGAGCACAACCCTCTAACAGATATGCCATTCATAGCAAACAGGAAATACAGAGGGGTGTTAATGTTATGCATAAGCATGCATATATATGCATATAAGCATGTAAATACATATGTGTGTAACACAACTGTTCCCTAGGGATTTATCAGTTTCACAGGCTTTCTCTTATGCTTCCAAGAAACATCAGAAAAGGAGATCCTTCTGTCATTTCCTCTCAACTATATTGCTCCCTCTTTCTACAAATTAGTAATACAGCATAGTTAGTTAAAAAACTACAAAAAAGACTAGAAAAAGAAAAGGGGAAATAATCAGGATCTTTCCCCCTTAATTTAAAAATCTATACAGTAATATAATAAATAAAAACTAAACCCACATATTTTTGGTATAAAAAGTTTAAGGCTAGAAGAAGTTGAAAAAATCCCACATCCTCAGAACATGTTATCTATTAGTGCATATAATAATATTAATATGAAAACGTTGGCACAAGAATTTCTGTTTTGCTCTGTTTTTTTCAGATAAAAGAGAACACGCTCCATGTGGAAAATCTGACACGATAAAAAACATATTTTAGCTGGATCTGAGTGATGGTGAGGTTGGAACTAGGGTGCAGACATAAATATAGCTTATTAAGAAGCAAAGAACTCTGTTGGTATACTGATGATACAGCTGTTTTCTTTGTCAATAATCTCTTTCCCCTGCTTTATTTATTGAAAGGAACTGGCTTGCCATCCATTTAAAATATATAGAGCATTTGTTCCTACAGTATCTTAAGTGATATAAAGATTCTAAGTCCTTTTCAAATCTCAGATAATGCATATACATTAACTTCCCATAATTAAGGGGAAAAAAAAAGAAAATGAGCTCAGTACCCTTAACCCAATTAAATAGCTGTCCTTTGTCTGTACCTTGTAGTAATTAGGATTTTGATTCACCTTCAAATAAAATAGCTTTGATAGATAAAACCGGTTAAGCAAACTAAGAGATAACAGAAAACGTGTTTTTTCAAAACAGCACTGTCTGTGAAATGAGTCCTTGTTGGTTATCTCAAGCATTATTTCATTGGCTCATTGATTCTGTTTTCAGCTGTAATAAAATGAGACAAAATCATACACTTTTTTTCTCTTTTGACTTTTCTCCTGGTACAGCTATAGCAGTCAGGACTCCAGAAACGCTTGTTTGTGTCACTGGTTATGTAGAGGACCCACTTGCAATGAAGAGATTTTGCACTTCTTTTAGTACACTATTAATTAGCTGCTCATGCCTAGAGTCAATTAATGATGAAGTTCCTGAATTCTAAGACATTATAGCAAATTTTAGTCAACTAGGTAAAATACCTATATCTCAGGGAAGTTCCTTGTACTTTTTATGTATCTTTTTTTCTGGAATATAATAAATAATAATAACAATAATATTTTTTTCATACACACTGGGTTCTGTTCACCAGTTTCAGGAAGGCATGTTAGCTCAAAAATTTACTGAGTTTGCATCTGCTAAACAGTATAAATATCTAATTAAAATAGCTAATAAAATAAATAGATCAAAATTAGCAATATCTTCTTGTAATCTTCCATTGCATCTGTCTCAAATAAAATCTCTTTACTCCGTGACTACTTTAACATCCTTGCACTATCCTGAAGACAAGATAATCATGTAAATCTATTATTATCTAACTAGTTAGATATTTATTTTCACTACTGCTTGGCCTAAAGAGCTTTTTGGCAGGTTATTCAGAGATCCCATCTCCTCCTATACAGGTATAACTCACAAATAACTCCATCTCCAAATGGTTCAAATATAGTTTTAGAACCAATGATATTTTTTCTTTGCCCTCAAATGCTGACACCCTAACAGAATGTCCTCATTATCAGAAGTTTAACACTGGAATGATAATATTTGAGATGAATTCTGTACGTCATTTTGAAAAATGTCAAACTAATTCTAACATTTGTCCACCAATACATTTCCAGAAAATTTTGACTGAATTTCTGTTGAGTCCAAAGCTACAGATTGGTTTCCTTTGCTGCTGAGATGTGAACACAGTTTATACCCCAACACCATTTTGAAGGTTGCTACTCAATAAATTAGTTGCTTCAAATGTCACAAAAACAAACCTAACAAAAAAAAATCTCAAACAACCCACCAACCAATCCACCCACTCACCCAAGATAAGATTAAAAAAAACATAGAAGACCTTTTTCAGCTGAAACTCCTACCTCAGAAAATTCAAACCTGCTCTTCATAGCCCTAACCCACTCTGCTCCATGAGTCCACATTGTAAGCTCAATGTAGTCATAATGAGAGAGGAAATATCTTACACAACTTTTCAGCACATGGAAAGAAGTCTCAGTAAGCACATTGTAATGTGAAAGAATGGAAGATATTTTCTAACCCTTAAATGTTTCTTGACTTAAAATCTGACTTCTCTGTGCAAAAGGAAATCAAGTCTCACACACTTTTCCAGGAATTTGTCAAGATCACTGTGTTCTCTAGGTTTCTTGCTACTTATTGCATTTTATTGTGTAAAAACTAAACTTCATGCCTGTGAAATTAACATTGGAACAGGAGATATTTCAACATAAGTTAATCAACTGGCAAGGAGTGTTCTGGTAAAGAACGACAAAACTACTTATGCTCTCAACCACACAATAATGGATCAATGGATCACCCTTATGAAAGATTACATATTAGAAACATTTGTAGAATGTAGTTTCCTTTTTCTCTTTCACGAAAGAAGTACTTGAGCAAAATAAAATTATGATATAAGGAAAAAAAAAAGAAATAATGCAAATTGCATTTCTTCCTGACATTGCAGCCTCTGGGTGTACCTTTACCACTCTTGCAAAAGAGGAAAAAAACCAT
Organism: Molothrus ater; assembly: GCF_012460135.2. Lineage (NCBI taxonomy): Eukaryota > Metazoa > Chordata > Aves > Passeriformes > Icteridae > Molothrus > Molothrus ater. The sequence goes on from NC_050481.2 coordinate 32,547,900, forward strand.
CAGCTCTCTGAATTGAGGGCTGTTATCAATCTCTCTGCTAGTTAATAGTCACTAGTTCCCTAAGGTCAAATTTATTAATATTTAATACTAAATAGAAGCGCTAATTGTGTTTGAGAAACACAGAATTGGACAAATATATTCTGCACAGCCATTACAGTAACATAAAACATTATAATTGGGGAGTTTTAAGTGCTTGAAAGGAGAAAAACCATAAAAAGGGCCAATTAATTTTATCCAGTGCAGGAGAAATACAAACACAAATGGTGACTGACTGGGGTCTTGTTGCACAAACTACTATCTTTTTTTCATGTGCCCAGGAGAAAAGGGCAGCTCCAGGACAGGAAGAGCTTTCATCATCCAGGCCTGGCAGGCACATATTCTGAAAATGGTCCCCAGCTTCACTGAACCACTTAGGTATCCAGCCCTTGTCAATAAGGATAAAAAGCCATTGAATCCTTGCTAGCCTTCTTTATGCTCATGGGAAAATGCAGGAGTGAGATGCCTGTGACAGAATAGCAATCATTTATAAATACTGAAGGACTGACTTTTGACATCATTCCCATTTTGCTTCAAAGTAACTGGAGAAATGTCATGCTGCACACAGTTTAATTTTGTAATTGTGACACATGATTCGTTGTTTTCTGCTTTATGTTAAAGAATTATTTCAGAAATGCTTTGGCCATAAATTGATCATTTTAATTTGTGCTGAAATGTCAAAATCATCTCAGTAAAATATACTTATTATCACTTCTTTATATTTTGCCTGCGCAATAACGGTAGCAGAAGTACTAATATAATTTTTTAATGTTTTATGTAATAGTATATATATTAATATTTATAAGACAAAAAGCACATGAGCATGCACACATAATACAAGTCTGGCAAGAAGCACGACAAATAGTAAGATTGAGTACTGCTGTGATTTAAGATAATTTGGGAGTGACATCAATGGGTATTAACTTTTAGAAATTTTCAGTTGGAAGTTTATTTCTTTATGGTTATTATTATTAAAAATAAGACTATTATTATTAAAAACAATAATACTGTCTTCAGTCATACAGGTGTGCAACCCAAATATTGGCTGAAGTCATCATTGCATTTGAGTGCTTTAACTGACTTTACATGACCCCAGCTCTGAATATGCCTCACTATTTTAGAGGAGTTTAGCAATGTTCCGCTCTCAGATAAGCCCCTTCCTCCCACTAATGCAAATCTATAATTAACTCGATGGGTGCCCCTATACAGTTGAAGAAACTTTGAGATCCCCTATTGTGTTATACAACATTTTACATAGCTCTGGAAACTTGAGCACCTATGGCATTAACTCAGAAAATGAAAACAGTAACCAGAAACAGTCCCACTGCAAGCACACTAAGAGAAAATCTGCAGCTAACACATTAGTCCATAAAAATTACTGAATTTAGAAATGTCAAGTGATATTTGAAATTTTACATTTGAACTGGTTTTCTCAAAACTCCTAGTTTTTCACATTGATACTGTCCTTTTACACTATTTTCTGTAAGTTTAAGCCTTACAGAAAAAAATCTAATTTTTTCATTTTTTAGAAAACTATTTCATGAGACCTATATAATAAATATATTTTTATTAGCCATATTTAGTTGAGGAAGAGAAAATGGATGCATTGCATATGAATTTTCTCAAAATGGCTTACTTATATTTTAATTTACCTTGTCAGATTTTAATTGTTTACCCACATTCTACTATGTAAATTTATGAAATTTTCTCTTTAAAAAATTCACTGATTATGAAGAAAAAATTTCTTTTAATTTAGCAAATCAGAAGAATAGAGCCTTGCTCCAAAATAGACAAAATAATGAATTAAGTCTGGCCCTTATAAAAGTCACCAAAGTACTTGCCACATAGATTATAGCACCTTAAACACATTGAAAAGTTAAATAAATAAATAGGTACATTTGAGGTAATAAGGCAATGTCATATTTTCCTCATTTATGCCATCATAGTTGCTGCCAGGCAACTTCACCTTTGAATCAGTTGGCAAAGTCATCCATTGCTCATGCAGCCAGCGTTCAGTGTCTTGTACCAAATTGAAAAAAACAGGTACATGTCATGAAAAGTTATAAAATAACACTCAAAAAAACCATTTGAAACCCTGGTCCATACAAACAAGACCATCGAGAAAATACTAATATGAGCAAGAGTAGTTAACTCTATATGCAATTGCAGTAAGCATCAGAAAGAAATAGAGTAGTAGCTAAATTCTTTGTTCATGATTGATTGAAAATGCCAAGCTATTAAAACAGTAATTCCAGGGCAAATGTAGTTTATTCAGGGGATTACTTTTCTTTTGTACTTTTATTCTTCATCATGTGTGACAAGAGTACCAATGCTGTCTCCCCAGGCTTGAATAAGATGAAGGCATTAGTCTTTAATCTTTTTAAAAGTAATCTGTAGAGATGAATAAGGCTTTTATGTAGAGATAATCATAACCTTTATGGCTATATAGGTACATCTGTTATGAAGAGATGTCCCAAAGTGGGGCAAAACAGCTACATGGTTTCTCTGAATTAAATGGTTCTGCTGAAGAAGGCAAACAACATGGTTTTTAGTTCTTCACTGAGTTATGGACATAATTACTGCTGCTTTTATAAATAGTTTGAAAGTACGTCTCACAATGGAACATGGTAGTTGGCTATTGCTGTGACTAAATCATCACAAATTCTTCTTCCACTGAATTGACCATAACAATACTTCAGGAGAAACAAGATCTGTACTAAATGTTCAAACAGATGTAATTAGACACTATTCCTAATGAGTCACTTTAATGCAAATGCATGGTTGCTTCATTTTTTAAAAAGTGACCACATGCAGATACATGGTAAAATACATCAAATTTAATCCCTGTGAAGATTAACACAGGATTAACAAGATTAACAGAAATCTTGAGTTTTGCCCTCGAAGAAAAGGACAAAACTCTCAGATGCTGTTTATAGAGGGAAACTAGAGCACAGTGAGACTGTGCAGACTCATTTCAGCATAGATTACTACACCTGAAGTGTTTCATGAGCTGCATTCCCACAATGTAAACCCAAAAGTCTCGTTCCACAGGGAAGACAGTCAAGTCTTGAAAAGGCCCCTTCATGGGAAGGAGCCACCAATGCAAAGCAATTTTTGATGTACTCCTTGCCACATAATCACAGTGAATCTTTCAACTGTTCCTTTTTGAAAAGTTCCTTAAAATTTACTATGTCTGCAAAAATTCTTTGTAGTAGAAATGTGTATAGTAGCCTATGGTACGAATGAAAAGCATGCTTTAGAAGTTTTCAGACTGCTACATGATACATAATGCAATTTTCTAAGATGTGCTTTGGGATGTTTATTGTATCCACAAGTGCTTTTTTTTTCCCTAGAAATGAATAGATTTTAAGGATTATGCTCTCAGCAGCAAGTATGGCAAAAAAAATATCCCATTAGTATAAGTGGGAGCTGCATGACTGATTCTCAGCACATGCTCATGGGAGATGCTGCTCCCACAGCAGCTTGCTCAAGGGAGATGTTGGTCTACAATAACCTTTATAACCATCCAGAAGAGATCTTCTGTAAAGACAAAATCTCCACTGAAAAGATTTAACTCCTTCTTCCACAGCTGCAAATGGTGCAGAACAGCTGGGGCCAATATCACTGATAAATTATGCAGAATGTTTAAAGTAGTATCAAACAAGTCAACTCTGAAGTGGTTACAAAGGCAGCTATGGAAGTAAAATAGAAACTAATCCACTGAAAAAGCAGGTAAAACTAGCAAAGAAAGAAATATTATAGAAGGCTGAAATGAGCTAATGTGAAGAAAATGCCCGGGAAATAGTAAATTGAAACAATTTGTTTGCATCTGTATGTGGAAGCACAGTGTGTACTCAGCATGTGAATACATGAGCTACATGTACCATGGAGCAGTAGACCTGGCACAATTTTATAGGACTACAGAGATACATTTCTATTGGGTTTAGCACTTGCAAATAATCTATTGCATAATTTCACTGTTTATTGCCATTTAGAAAAGCCACAAAAATTCTTATATGGAGAATATTTTTGAAACAACTTTCAACTTTTTTTTTCTCATTCTCTCTACCATGTACATGGCAAACCAAGTTCAGCTGTTGGGGCTTTGTACAGTAACACAATTGTGACTTGTGCCAGCATTATTAAAATATTTACTTAAATAGACTCCTACTGCAGTTATTGTCTTTTGTTATCTCGGTGAATTAATGATAACTTGAGGTGGAAGAACAGCCACCTACTAAAATATTTCCAATTTATCATGTACAACAGAAGTTAAGAAAAGTCTATGTGGAAAAACTGGGAAGAATTTCTTGTTTAATTGCTGCATCATAACTAGCAAAATCTGAATAGAGTATTAGTTTAACATATCAGTACAAATGCCTTTAATGGGCAATGAGGGAGAGAAAAAGGAGAACACTGGAAAAGCTGTCATTTAGTACATAAAGTAGATATAGAGCTGACAATAAATCTATTCACATTCAGATAAGGGGTTCACTGCAGCAGTAATTCTCTATTACAGAGATACTGAAGAAGAGACTCAAAGCCAGATTCTACTGTTGATGTCCTCTTTTGTTCTGACTCATGCTTTATTTTCAGCTTCAGTAAGGAAAACTGATGCTTTGTAAAGGAAATGGCTTTTGGGAAGCAGAGGGAAATTGTTTTTTTAAATAGCAGCAAATGAGGAAAAAACTCCCCAAATCAACTCCCTTCCAACCCAAACCATTCTATGATTTTATGCTTGTTTGCTACAATTGTTATTGGAAGAAATAGTATAAATGGAGCTGCTGATTTCCTTAAAAGAAAAGAAGGGTTTCTCAGCAGGTTTTATCCTTCCTTTTTATCCTTCTCAGAGGGAGGATAAAGTGACAGAAATTTCTGCTCCATAAATTAGCCTTGAAACAGCCAGAACACCTCTTAATGTTCCTCCTCTTTTAGGAATATCTCAAAAGTGGAAAGATGGGTGAAATAGCTCTGTCACCATCAAGCCTTCTCACAGTCATTTGTATTAGAGGAAAGGGCAGACACTGAGGCAGAGCCAAAAAAACTGTCTCTCCTTATTTTGTGGATGGACAGTAAAAGTAACCAAAGTGTCTGGATTTAATAAAAGTTCAATTGAGAAAAATTGTAATCTCCTTGCTCTAATAATTTCAAGCATTTGGGTAACCCTTAAATCTTTCTCTGCTTTGAAAAGGCTGAGTTTAGCATGAACAATAAGGGTGCTACTGGTCCCTCTTGTAACAACAGTTCAAAGTTGCACTTCAATAGAAACTAAACTTTAATTGCAAAAATAATAATAAAAGACCATATCCTCCTCCTTTCAGTTAGACAAAATACCAAAATCTTCTTCAGCTGAAAACAGACGGGACTGTTCTAAAAGTGTTTGATAGTAGGAATTTTGACATTATATTTGGAAACATAAATTTGTATAACTTCTCTATTATTATCATACACATATGGATTCAAAGGCATAGAGAACAGAAATTATTGAAAAAATTAGGAAAAATATTTAGATTTCAAGTATAAAATTTACTCCCATATGAACAGGATTAGAACTCTTTTTCTCAAGCCAGCCCTTTCCTATCTATTATACAAGATCCTATGTCATTCTTTGTACTGTCTTGTTTAAACAAGTTAAAATGCTTTTTTCTTTTTTTTTTTGAGTAACATTCATTTTTTTACTACAAATTGATAAAAAACAAATGAATGCAAGTGGGTTAGAATCCAGCACTATGCAAATGCAGAATTTTACCATTGCAGATTTATTATAGTTAGCTATCTTTGTTACATTTAGCTCCTGGAGTCTGCTAATATCTCAAAGGACTTTATCACATCATGTCTTGCAATATATAGATCTAGCAATACTTCCCTTTAGCTTGCCTAACATTAAATAGTAGCTATATTTTAGTTAATTTATTGCTTCAATCAGTACTGAAAATCACTTTTATGAGCGCAGTAGGAGCTCCTGCAACTTTTCAAAGCTTTTTTTTTCCTATGGATGTTCTGCTTGAGATTGTTGCTGTGACACTGTACAAAATCATGTAAATTGAAATGTTTATCCATGCATTGTTCTCCTACCAGTTTTACAGATTTCTCTATTTGCCCTACCAGGGAAAATGATTTGCCTTACAATTCTACAGGGAAAGACTAGCATTCAGCTAGCATACAATTCACCAAATGTCCACTAATTACAGCATATATACTTACTTGTTTGTGACAGCAGAAACTTCAGATTTTTAGAAAAAATGAATTATGATATCATTCTTATGTTTTTGACAGCATTACTATTTATGAATATAGTTTTATTATTTAACAGAGACTTATATCCTGTTACCTGAATTGGTTTAGGCAGGAAATGAATATGTCAACATAAAAAAGAGAAAGCTGGTAACAGCACTGTATAAGACAATGTTGCTAACCATGCCTGTGAACCAGACCACTACAGAAAAAAAATGGACACATCACATCAAATAAGTTATCAGTGTAGTTCAATATATTGCACTTTTCAGCAGCAATTTGGAGGAAAGCTAAATAATTTTCTGAAAGCTCCATTTCTCACCATATTTTTAGTTCCTATCACTTTGTACCCAATATCATGGCACATACCAAAGTAAGCCTCCGCTGTTTAATTTAATCAGTTGGTAACATCAGAATAATCATTATGCTTGATGCAATGGCCTTGTCATGAAAAAAAAACCACTTGTTTCTTATAACAGGGTCTCAAATCCAAACCTATTATCCTCCCAGGGTACACATTCACCATTAAAGTAACACATTTGTAGCAAATCTGTATTCTGTGTAGCTAACACAGAAACCTTATTTTCCCACAGAAGTAGAAGCACACTCTGCAGGCTTTGACAGCGCTGATTTCTGAACCCAAACATAAGCACACGGACATAGCAAAACTTTTTTATACTTCTGTCTGTGTGTGTGTGTGTTTGAAAACATCACAGAAACTGTCACTACGAGGTCACTGGCATGTTGGCAGCTCACAGGGCAAGGTGCCAATGCTGACATGCAGTTTCTCATCAGCTGATTACAAGACCTGGCTGTGTGAGCCCAAACCTGACACCGGGTGTCTCCTGTTGTGATGCACACTTTAACTGCAGGATAACAGCACAGGATTTGGCAATGTGGGCGCAGCTTGGAAGTGGAGGCCTCAACACAAATAGTCTGTTGTGGGTCATTGAAGAAGGCCAGCCTTGAGAGCTGGGGCAGGACTGGGGTTGGTTAGAGTAGCAGAAGATCAGCAAGGGAAGATAACAGTCGACAAACAGCATAAAATATCTAGCCCAGGGACACAGACCAAGAGCTGCGATCTGCAGTGAAACTCAGCTGTCTTTCAAATGGCTAGATGTCAGATGTTAGGGAGAAAAAGCAGATGCCTGATTTGGCTTCTGATCATCTGAGTGAAAGCTCTGAAATCTGACTGCCTTGATGGTTGCAATCAGCAAGGACCATTGCCATCAGAACCAATCAAATATCAGTTCTGTGGTATCATACACTAATTTAGGTCCATTTCCCAAATGTTCTTGTCACAGCAATCTCTAATTTCTTCTTCTTCATCATCATCTCCTTCTTATTCTACCTCCTCCTCTTCTCTCTCTTCTTCCTCTTCCTGTAGTTCTACTTCCTCTTCTTCTTTGGGGAGATGGCAGGGAGCTGAGCTATCAGTGAGAAACATCTATCAGACTCTTCTTTTCTTTAATGAGCAATCCTAATGATAGATACAGTGATACTCAAGAACAATTAGAAAATTTCCAGTACCGTTGCCAGCACTGTTCTGCCATGACCAGCTTTACATTATATCCAGGATCACACTGATGACTTCATTCTGCTAAATCCTCCTGCTACTTCTCAAATTATTTTTTTTAGTTCTACTATACATAATCAAAAATTAATTCATTTAATGTCTTTCTCAGATCATTATTGCAAACAGTCCTTTAAACCCGGGTAGTTCTCTTTCAATACTCAAACATATCACTACATTATACACTTTCCAAAACAGAGGAATTATTCAGACTCTTTGTTTTCCAGGTCTCATCTGGCTTTTGACCTGTGAGACAACATTGGTTCTCCCCTTAAGACTGATCATTTTTTATGGCTTCTTTTGAAAGACTTCAAAAGGTTTTTTTTTAATTGAGATGAACATGTGTATCTATTTCCCTCACCATTTCATTGACATATTGAAGGAATTATTCTATATAAAATTAGAGGCCCATATTTTCCCCTTATGAAGGTCAATCCCCTTGTAAAATTTTGATCCATTAAGTGATTATTTATTTTACTTTTAATTGATACTTCAACTAAATTATTTACTGAAGATCTGAGTTCTGGGATCTCATTTGCTCCTCTCATAAAGGTAGTTAAAATATTTTCTGCTTCAGAAGCTCATTGTAATGAATAGCTGAGTTTGAGAGCCTTTGTTTGTCTGCTTGTTTGTTTTATAGGATTTCAGCCACTTTCACTATGTTCCTTCAGAACTTTTTGGTGTCTCCTGATATTTAACTTGTAGCTTGTTAACAGTTTTTAAGCTTGAAATTTAAAAGCACTGCTTTTGATACTTTAATCTCTAGTAGTGTCCATCTTTAACAAATGAGAAACGGATGTAAATTGTCTCAAAAATAAAGGTGAATACTTAGAGAGGATGCATTTATCAGAAATTCATTACCAAGTGGTGTTATTCTCTCAGATTATGTAAAGACATTTCAATTTGCTGGAGAAAAAAAAAAGTGACAGCATTTCCTTTTAACCTTTTCCAATTCACTGACAATAGACCCTCCATTTCCTTTTAAAAGGGTTTAACATAAATGGAGACAAGCATTGTTGTGGGATTTCTCTCGGAAAACATTGGTATTATACCTCTGGGGACTGCAGGTATTGTTAGGTTAACTGTAAAAACCACACGTGTACTAAATGCCTGGATCACGGGGGGGGAAAAAGGCCAGTATTCAGTATTTCAACTGTGTAAGCAGATTGATTTTCTTAAACTATCTTTAAAATTGCTTTTATTTTTTTGTTTCCATGAGCACTAGTGACATTACTTGGAAAGAGGAAAAGCAACTTCCATATTCCTATTGAAAGCAATTAATGAACCCAATTACTGGAGCGCCAGAACATATCTACCTTTTCAAGTATTTCTTGTCACATGCTGAATATTTCATAACATCCAGACCACCACATCCATATTTAGTTCAAGATGGTCTAGGAATATTATGTCCTGTTAAAACTGTGTAATTCCAACAATAATTATGTTACATATCAGCAAGAAAAATATCATATTTTCAGAACAGGAATAAAAGAAAGTTTTAAACATGAAAAATTCTTGTTAAGGATTTGCACTTATCCAATACTAACTTGCAAATTATTTAATAATGAATGAACAATTCATCACTTCTGCTATCTTGAATGTACTGGAACACAGATCTCACCTATGAGCCTTATAGATTAGTTTAATGACTACTGTGGAAATGACAAAGCTGAGGGGTTCTTTTAGAATTTTCATTTCTGAAATAAGTTTAAAATTTTTTGCAACGTTCAGGAGCCAGAGATACAATATCTTACTTTGCTGAAACAAAACACCACCATGAAACAAGTAATTTTGCAGTAAAATGCTGCGGATTATGATGAAAGCATATTTTAAAATGAAAAAAAAGTGTTTCTTTTTCTTTGGACATGCAGAAAGTGTTGCTAGAAGAAAAAGAGATTTATAAGGACATTTAAAGTAAACATACACAAATGCGCTTCTTAGAAGAGAAAATCCGTCATTGTGATTTGCATTTCCATGCATTTACTTTATGAGTATTTTGTACAATTTAGTGCCTATTATTGAAAACTATTCTGCTTCTTAAAGCAGGATTTTCGATTAAATATTTTTGCTATGTTGTAGAGAATTTCAATGAGGTTATTATTAAAATTCTGGTAGACTTTAATTTTTTATAAATCAGAATTTAGAATACTGCAGGAAAAGTAGCACAGCTAAGATGAAGGGAAATCAGATGGAAGCACATATTTGTAGATTCGTACAAAATAATCTGTCAGCTCTTGCAGAGTAATGGAAAACATCTTACCAGTCACTTAAAAAGGGAAGAAATTTTAAAGGAAGAAAAATCTTCTGTGTATAAGAGATACATGCACACAATCTCATCTCTCATCTCTCTAAAACCTTTCAGTCATACTTAGAGTGGAATACTGTTGGTTTTTTTTTTTTTTTGACAGGTGTTCGAGTTTCCTCTGTTGCTTTTTAAGATTGTCAAAGATTCAATTTTTAAAGCTTCTACTCAAGCTCCTTTGTTTCTGTTCACATTCCTTTCTTTAACAAGAAAATTGCAGTTATACCTCATATGTTTTTAAATACTGCTAGTTTTTTTAGAATTTTTTTTCAAGGAACACTAATTTGCCATGTTTTTAATTTTAGTGAAGCAGACAGGTTTCTACATGTTTCTTTACAACTTAAATGAAAGATAGTTCATACTCAGACTATGGTAGGCCATATGGCCATAAAAATTATAATATAGATGAATAAAATAAAAATCACTGAAACGCAACTAAAAGCTACATTTTTTTCTCAGATGAGGAGACACTGAGCTGTTGTGCAGCTCATTTGGACTGTGTCAGTAGGCAGGAAGGTGAATCAGTTCATCAAGGAGTTCTCTGGCGTTCTTGGGATGTGAGGTGAGCTAAACAACAAAGTTCAAATCCTATTTCTGTTTTGAATTCTCCCCAGACTTCCTGATAATTGAAATGCAAATTTCAGTCTTGTATAAGCCCAAGTTACCAAAATAAACTGGAGCAAGGACTTGTGTCAACAGTCTGAGAGAGCTGTTTCATTGGAGAGTCACGAGTGAAAGAACAACCAAGTGCCCTGGCACATGTCCAAAAAAGCACTTACATGAATGTTTCAATGAAAACTCCTGAATCATCTCAATCAAGACCTTAACATTTTTTTTCACTTTTCTATGACTTTGTACAGGTTCATAAAACTGTGAAGGCTTTAGTTTTAACTAGTCTTTATTATCTGTTTGAATTCTGAAAAGCCCAAAACCACTACACAAAAACTACAAAAGTTTCTGTGACCTGATAACTAAACCAGCTATTTACACTATAGATGAGGAAAATGCAAAAAGGAAAAATAATGTAGCTTCAGTAGTTTTAAAATGAAAATATATACATCTACACATTTGTTCCTTGAAGGACAGTTCCCTCAACAGTAACTTCAGTGTTTTCATGACTATTACATTTTACTTGCATTTGATTTTTAACCCCTTAGATATGCACTCATTCTTCAAGTCACTTCATCCACCAATCATTCCTAGAAATGATGGCTACAAAGATAACTGTTATATGCTTCTGTTGAAATTATATAGGATATTTTTAATAACTGCAAAAAATTCTGAAAGCTAGCAGACGAACAGTTTTTCACATCTTGGTTCTGCACAAATACAAGAACAGACAACCACAGCAAAAATAGTAGCATTCTGTTTCCCCTCTGCATTTGTTTATACTGAACACACAGCACTTCACAAGAAAATTAACTAAAAAAGCAAACTGACAGGAGGCAAATAGTAATTTGGATATTATTCAAATGCATGTTTTCTTTACTTTTTTCATTTCTTGAAGAACTTCCTTTCTCCTTAATCTTCCAAACAACAGTTTTAACACATCAGTGAGTCAATTAAAGAACAAAAACTCATACTTCTTTTGTTATTCCATGCACTTAATAAAATGCAGTACTTGCTAGACTGCCAATCACATAAAGTCTGTTCAGGAAGTGGAAACTGATCCAAGTCATAAAAATCAGATATCTGGCAAAAAAGGTTTTTGCTTGAGCCTACCTGAGGTTCAAGCAGAATTCAAACCCTCAATGGGTAATGAACAAAAGCCACAAGAACTCAAAAGCTCACAGAAATGTGTCATCCCGATTCAATGGTCCAAACTGTCTTCAAATGTACACTTTGGATGAGTTTGGGCAGAGTCTGCCCCAACTATTTTCATGCATAAGTAATACATACTGTTACTTAACATTATTTTAAACCCTACTTTTGCCATGAGTCTGTCTATCTTCAGAAATTCAGGTTTACATTTCATGTATGGTCCTCAAGGAACCACTAGTTGGAACCTGCTTGACTTCTCTGGGCTGCCTGAGTTGGGATCTGGTTGTGCTATCAAATGAGGCAAGCAAAGACAATGAATTTTCTTGTACCCTCTCTCATATACCATCTCTACTGAGCTAGTTGTAAGAAATAACTGATAAAAGACAGATACAGCAACTCACAAGTGGGTAATAATATTTCCTGGGCTTCCTTTGATGTACATGACAGGCTTTTAAAGGGAATGACTGTCAGAGGCAAGAGTGCATTCCTTTTCAGTTGAGAGTAGCAGTTCATAGCACCTCTGTGCCTCTTACTGAGGCATCTGTTCAACACCTTCTGGAAATTCTGGGCATGCTGGAGAAGAATGTAATTTAGAATAATAAGGATTTGAAGCAACTGTATGAAATATCTTGGCAAAATAAATATGTTTCTCTGTTCTTATGGATCAAAAATATTTGTACTTTTCATTTTAAAGAGCTACTTTCAAAAGTGGCTACTTTGCTTGAAATGCCGAAACATCTCATTATATGAGTATGACTAAGACATTTCAAAGCTATCAATGTGAGAAAAATTCCTGGATGTCTGTCTACTTCCCAAGTACAGTGCCTTTCCAATATATTCAATGAGAAACAAGGCAAAAATAGAGACGTGTATTGTCTCAGTTTGGCAGAGGGATATTCAGAGCTGCCCGATTTCCAGCCCTGTATCTATCATTTGTGAATTCATTGCCTTTGTCCATATGCAGGGGTGTTTGCTCCACAGGTTTTGGATTTGTAACAATTCCTAAAATACCAAATGAGAAATTTAAATCAATATTTAGAAATACTTCATGGGGTTTTTTGCATTAATTTGGACTCCTGGTTTTTAAAACTACAGTTGCAAATAAATTCTAATAGCTAGTAACTAGTAATGTTCCTCAAGTTTTCATATTGGAGTTGATACAGTTTAAAAATCTTCACTAATAGCCTGGTTAGCATAACAAAAGGGTCCTGCATCATGTTTGCAATTGGCATCATGCTGGGTGGAGAGGTCTACATTGGAGACATGCTGAATAGATAAAAAAAGTGGACTGAATATAAAAAGACTCTTATGAAGTTCAACAAAGGCAAATGAAAAGCCTTGCATCTGTGATTATATAAACCCTTAATATTTTACAGGATGAGAATCACATGGTTAGAAAAGTGGCTTTGCACAGAACAGTCTGAAAGCTTTCTGTAGGCAACAAGCTGAGCCCAACCACCCACACACCCTTTCAACATTGGAGACTGATCACAGCCTGGACTGCACCAGCCATCAGCTGCAGGGGAGTGACCACTGGAACTGACTGTCATGGAGCATCAAGACCATGGCTCCTACACATTGGAGGATGAGCTACAGGTAACCTTGGCACAGACTGGGGTAGGGACTTCAGCACGGGTGCAGTTCCACAGAACCAAGCAGGATTGGTGGCAGTAACAAGCTCTGCCCAGTGATCATCAGGCACATGTGATGTGACAGTCAGGACAGAGGTTAAATTGTACATCCAACAAAAACATCAGGACCCAGAGAAAATCAGTTTAGTGCAGGAATACATATTTCATAGGTCAGACAAGAACTAGGGACACAACCTGAGCTTAAGAAAAGCTTCTGGACCAAAAGGGAGAGGATAAGTTGGTGCACTATAACTGGTCAGGACAATTAGTGCTTGCAGGGTCTTGACACTCTGAGAGCTGAGTTATGCATAGTAGCTGAGTCTTTCCAGATTTAATCAGTTCTTCCCTAATGCATTTCTGGTCATGTCTCTATCAGTGTGTCTAGTCATGTTCTCAGATCAGATTAGAACATTTCTTATGTCATGGAAAGTAATTTATTTTATTGTACTTTTCAGTTGTATGCTGCTGTTGGAAAACTTTTATGTCTTGGTTTATTCTGCAATAGCTGATCATAAGATCATTTAAAAATACTTAGGTGTTTATTTATAAAGCATAGTTATCTATTTGCATTTTACCTAATTTAGCTAGTAATATTTTCGTAATTAAGTCAATGCCCTATTTGAAAAGCTGCACCTGACAGCATAACAAATGCAAAGTGTAGTAGTTTTGACTCATGACAGAAAAAGGAGTATTCTACTAGTTTAACTTCAGAAAGAAAATGGTGTCTTTGTGATGTGTTAAACAATAGCTAACAATTGATTTTCAACTTTATAGTCTTTTTCTTTAAAATAATAATCATCCTGTTACAGTTTTGGAAACAACAGAAAAATGAATTAATGTCAAAAAAAAATACTGGTTTTTACATATGAGCTTGAGAGAGGAGTAAACATGAGACAAAGTAATTTAGGACAAATTAGGACAAGCCACTCTGCATTAATGTCAGGGATCAATGCCCTGTCTGAACAAGATATACAAAATATTTTTAACTTCTCAGAATAAAGCCACTTTCTCAGACTCAACAACAAAAGACTTCTTCAAAACAGTCAATCAAGTTTTGGACATATCCATCCATCAACATATTCCACATTTTGTGTACCATAAGTCTTGGGTTCTTATTTCATCCCTCAACTTTCTTAACCCCTTCTCCCTCTTCATTAGAGTACTTATCCTACCACCTTTGCTCTGCTTTTTTTTTGCATCATTGCAGTCTTAGTAGTCTGGGTCTCTAAATATAGACCCAGAAACAAATTTATGCATCACAGTAAGAAATGTGACACAGCAGCATTAATTTCTAGATGACTTGCTCTCCAGTACATAACACAGTCCCCCAAACCCAATGCCAGGTTTCTAGACTCTGTTTATATTTTAAAAAATAAAGAAGAAATTAGCAGCCAGTCACCAAAGTTAACCAATGCAGAACACCAAGTTCTCATGGAAAAGGCCACCATTAAAAGGGATGCCTTCTAATACAGTGTTCCAGCAATTATCATCTTAAATATTTAAGATGCAGGTAGCATTCATTACTCTGCCCAAACACCATGTGAGCTCTTTAGTTTCTGTGGCAGTGAAAGCCCTGTAGCCTCTGGCAGGCAGCCAGAGGAGCCCAGGCAGCTCCTCCTCCTCAAGCTGTTCCAATGTTAATGGCCAGTCTAGCAATCTTCAGTATCAACATGAGCCATAATTTAGCAGTAGGGCACTGCTTCTCTACTAAATATGTATGAAGATCAATTAGTTCCCTGGATATTGTTATATTTTTATTTCATAATATTTTGTGTTGGGTCTAGAACCCACTTCTCCCCTGTTTGCCAGATGATTTAAATCTATAACCAACTCAGATCTAATCACTGTTTAAGAATATCCTATGAAATAAAAAAGCTGCAACAGGCTTAATATCTGTATGTGCACCACACAATATGCTGGTTCCTCAGTATCTCCAACAGTCATTATGCATGAAAAAATCTAGAAGTAACTAATTTGGGAAGCAGGAGGAGATGTGGGTGAGTAGCTTACAATGGGGAATAAAGGGAATTAAAGGGGCTAGGGGAATAACAGAGAAAAAAAAATCCTGAAAGATAATGACCAGATAATGAACATATCATCTCTGAGAAACAGCAGAAAAAGAGAAAAATTCAACAACTAGCAGTCAGAAAATATCTAAGACTTTGGGGATAGAAAACTGACAGTACATGAACAAAATTACTTGCGTGAGAAGGGGCAAAGAAATAAAAAGCTCAGGGATGTCTATGGAATAGATAGGAGAGACATCTTCACTATTAGGTTTGACATTCTTACTAAACAGCAAGAAAGAAAATGAACATTTCTGTCTGTGAAAGAAAGAGATAAGCTACAAGAGCTTTCAGAGGCAACAGCAGAGCCAAAAAAAGCACCAGAAGGTAAAACTTTGTACTGGGCATGAGAAAGAGCTGGTTATGCTGAGTGTCTGAGAGGGTGGGGCTGAACTTTCACTGCAGCTCTGCTGGATCAGAAAAAGCTGCATTACTCCTAAAGCTGTAGTTCCCATTTCCTTGTAGGCTGTCAGAAAAAAAGCAGCAATAAAGGTCCTTTATTAAACTTCCTACTGTTTTTGCAAAACATCAGACCTACATCAATTAAAGTACGAAAAAGAAAATAAAGACTATGTCTGAGAAATATCCTGAGGGCCAGAAAATCCTAATCCTTTCTAAGGAGTAGAAGCCCTGTTGTTTTTGACTTTAAAAACAATTCTGGACAAAATACTTGAAAATACACAATAAAGAACATTTGTGCTGTGGCAGGAGATTAACTCAATGATCTAATAGGTGTCTTTCCCCTCTAGCTTCTATCGTTCTGGTTTAAATTGCTCTTTAAATTTAGAGAGTTAAAATTAAATAAAGACAAGCTGTCGCACCAGTATAAGCCTTTGAAAAATCTATTAAATGCATTCATCTGTGTTACAGCTCTTCCTTCACTTGTATTAGTGTAGTGCTGTTGAAATCAACATGAGAAATGTGAGTAACTATTTATTCCCATTCAGCAGATGTAGCTTCTTCTACAGTCAAGTATACTAAGTGTTTTAAACTCCAAAAACATCCGAGGGCTTACTGTTGAATATTCTGTATTTTGGTGCCTAGTAACATAAAATAATGCAGCTTAAAATTGATTTTAAATCTGCGTGGGCCAAATACTGCTTTCAAATTCAGTGGCACAAAATGATAACTGAATTTATTTTGAACTGTCATTGGCACCTAATGGTAAAAGCAATGAAAGACAACAGTTACCAGAGTCCCCCTGAAAAAAAAAAACCAAAAACAAACAAGATATCATTACTTCTGTGATGCCTCTCTGATCCCAAAGAATGCTATTGGAGCAATGGCTGGTTTCTTGTTGTCATTATAGCGCAAGAGGTCTATTGTCATTACATTGCAAGGGTTCCATATTGCTAGAGTTTCATACCTCCTTGATGTTTCTTGTAGGCAGCTCCTCTAGGCACTGACTCTGCCTTGTCCTCGCAGCAGCCAACTGACTCCAGTACCCCTTAACCAACCAATCCACTCTTTTGTAACCCTCTTCTTACTGGCTACAGCTATGGCCTGTTAACATCAGGCCTGCTCCTAATCTCTAGTAATTGGCTCAGCTGCAACTCTTTAGGTGGTAGGATTACATTCTATACCATCTTCATTTACCCATACTGTATCCCCCTACAGTTTCTCAAATGGCTCTGTCAGCTGATCTCACCTCTGAGTTTCATTTAATGTGTGTCTTAATCACAGATCAAGTAAGGTTGGGAGAGACCTTTGGAGATAAGCTGGTCCAACTGCTCTTCTAAAGCAGGGCTACTTAAAGCCAATTGACCAAAACCAATTTTGATATATCCCTAAGGAGGAAGACTCCACAACCCCCCTAGGAAACAGGTGCCAGTGCTCACAATTTAAAAACAACAGTGTTTCCTGAAGTTCAGATGGAACTGTGTTTTCTCCTGTGTTTTCTCTTTGTGCCCATTTTTCCTTGTGTCCTGAAACTGAGCCTTACAGAAGACCCTTGCTCCATCCTCTTTGCATCTTCCAGTGAGGAGTACACTGAGCCTTCTCTCTTCCAGTACCAACTCCCTCAGTGTTTGTCCACAGGAGAGATGGTCCAGGCCCCATAGTCATCAGCCCTTTGCTGGATTCTGTACAGTATGCCCATGTCTCACTTGTGCTGAGGAACTGTGAATCATTCTCATTTATAGTTATTTTCCCACCTGTGTTAACAGGCTAAATGTGCATGGACTACATGCATAGCAGTAATAGCTTTGTGAGTCTCCTGACAAGTTCAAATGAGTTTAGAAAAGGACTCTTCTCTAAATAAATGAGGCTTTGATTATCTGAGCAAACTAAAAAATTAGCCCTATTATCCCTTTATTTATCTATATAGAACATTTTTTTTACTAGAACTTATATTTGTTGTTACAAGCTTCATGGTTTCCTTTATTAGTTGTATAATTTTTAAAGATTTTATTGGAAAAAAGCTTATGAAATAATCACTTAGAACAGATAAAAGCTTTTTATTCCTTGGCTTGCAACTGCAGTGATGTCAATTATGTCCCAGAGAGGGGCATATTATCAACCATAAAGCTGTAAGTGACCTCTGTATCCCACTCATGAACTAAGCAACAGTAAGAATGTTAGACAAAAAAATCTTTGGCAGAAGATTAAACCATTTTAGCTAGCAGCATGGTTACTCAGTATGGGGACCATTTCTAGTGCAGGACTAACTGTTGTCAATTTCTAATGCATTCACAAAAATTAGAATACATAATAGCAGTCACAGCAAGACTTCTTTAATAATTATTTTAGTGGTAGGGAAATAGAGTTCTTTTTGTCGCAAGCTAGAAACCACTGCTTGCCCTCAAGAAAGGTCCACATCTGAATCCAGCATGTTTCTTAGTCACATATCTAATTATAAATACATAAGTGACCTCATTGTACTAAAAAGTAAGTCTGTAGAAAATTTTATAAGATTAGAAAGGCTCTGGCTAATTCTGTGTACCCACAAATCAACTCAAACCATATTGTCTTTATCTTGACTAGTGTAAAGAATTAATGATTATATATAAAATAATATGGTAAGATCCTGGCAGCAAATCATGCTTTCTTCTTTAACAGTCAAAGGACATGCTATTCCCTGCCTTCTTTCATTCAGGCATTAGCAATTTGTCTGTCAGCATGTGCTGATACACAGCCTGGTCCTAGAGGAATGGATTAACAGATTTTGCCTGAGTCCTTAAATACATGGCTTCCCATGGGGCAAAAAATATGTCATATTTATTTAGAAGTACAGTAAGTTCCACTGATTCTTTTTTTGCTCTCCTTGGCGGTAAGTCTGCAGCTACAGGTGAGTGGGACACTGTCCTGTCTAACAAGTGGTCTTCCATATCCACAAATATAGCTGCTGTGCCTCTTCCAGTCATAACTCACCTCCTGCCACAACAGTGGGCACTGGGTATGGAGTTAACATTAGCTACAACATAAACATATCAAGATTGATTTTGTAATGTGCAGAACAGGTATGACTGGATTTGCATGTGTGTGGAGAGATATATGCTAAACAGGAAGCTTTTATATCAAACCTATACATCCCAAACACTGCTCTCCTTCTCACAACCAGACACGATTTCTTTGTGGAAACACACAAGTGTGAGGCAACTATTACTAATTTCAAATCCCACACTTTTCTGTAGGAAAGAAATTGCCGTGATTTAAAGGAGTTGTCATAGCCTACAGAACAGAGTATCATGAACAATCTGTCTGAGTCTGGACCACAAAGGGAAGACACATGCCTTGGTGGAACTCAAGACCTTCCTTTGAGGCCATTAAGTAGTCAGGGAAGAGGGATAATAAAGCAATTTCAAAGGCAAAAAGAGCAATAAAGGTGTATCTATGATTAGATTGCTTGTGTTCAGCCTTTAATGGAGTAGTCAAATATTAGTTTGACTCCAAAAAACCATTGTTGGATGTTTTTTCTTGCTTTACTCATGTTTTACTCATTCTGTATTTCAGCCTTGTTTTCATACACTTTGATAATCATTAAATATTCTGCTATATCATCCACCTTCTAAAAATGAAATTACAAGAAATGATGATGAGCACTGAAACATAGTAGACATGAAAAATCTATAGCAAAACAGTCCAGTTAATCAGTACTGCATAAGGAGTTATATCAGGATGCTTTTTTTTTCACATTACTGCATTAGTAGAATGATGAAAATAAAATTAAAATGAACCTATTACTATGGTCATTGGAGGTCCAAGACAACATGTTCAACAGCTAATCTCACTGGATTAATAGGATATCCAAAGTATATTTTCTGGTTTTGTATGAGCTTCTCTTCTCAGCATTATCATGGCACAGTTAATTTTCAGTGGGATTTTCAATTTAATGAGGTTCTTTAATAAGGAAGCCTATTAACATTCACACTTGGGAATTAAAAGGGCAACCCAGTCTATGAGCAAATTAATCTTTTTCCATTTGGAAACTATTACACAACCTGTATATGCCTTTTATTGGTGATCATTGCACCTGCACTACCAGAGGTTCATAAAATTGTGTTTCTGCAAACAAGATTTGCCACACCACTCAATTTTCTCCTTTGTTTTACAACTAGGAGCTGTTGTATCATCATCTGTATTGGATAGCCTCTGATCCAATGTCTCTAGCTTTACCCTTGAAACTGGTGGGACATCAACAACAACTAAAGAAAAAGTACTAGGTATGGGTGAATGGGTGAATATGTTAAAGAACACACATGCATATGATATGAGAGGTTTAAAACAAACTTACCAGATAAAATACAATCTGCCTCAGTTATTAATTATCTTGACTGTTCTAACAAGATAAGAATTCTTAGCTTCTACATGTTGGAAATCAAAAGTGACAATCATTATTTTGTAAAAGGCCTTCTAAATTTCCTTCTCATGCCTTCATTCACGTTCAGTTCTCTGAGCTTGGGAATAACCAGCAAAATTCCCACTGAGGAGTACTGTGCACTATAAGTGTGTATTGTAAACTCTTTAATGCATTGATTGAACTTGTTTTTCAATTAAAAAACACACAAACCCCAATATTTTGCTCATGCTTGTTCAAAAAACGAAGTTGAAAGCATGAAGCTATTAGAAAAAGTCTCACCATTCTGTGAAAAAGCCAGTAAAGGCAGGGGGTGTTGGGACCTTCTAATCTTTTGCACCTGACAATTGTGCAGTCTGCCACAGTTGCTGTATGCCAGTCCCTGTGATCTTGGGCAGAGCCAGAGAACTCTTGCTAAGGGCAACTGGACAAGCACAATGTACATCCTGCTTGAACACATTACTCATGTTTTGGTTATACTGCCATAGAAACAGTGTTTTTAAGGTTGGAGAAGACCTTTCAGATCATCAAGTCTAACCATCAACCAATCATGGCCACCACACCCACCACCAAACCATTTCCTCAAGTGCCGTATCGACGGTTTTTTTTAAAAACTTCCGGGAATGGTGACTCTACCACTTCCCTGGACAGCATGTTCCAATGCTTTACAACCCTGTCCATGAAGAAATTTTACTAAATATCTAATCTAAACGTCCCCTTGCACAACTTGAGGCCATTTCCTGTTGTCCTATCACTTTCTAACTGGTAGAATAGGCTGACTCCCACCTGGCTACACCCTCCTTTCAGATAGTAGAGTGATAGGGTCTCCCTCGAGTCTTCATTTCTCCAGGCTAAATAACCCTAGCTCCCTCATCCATTCCTCATAATAATTTGAAAAATAATTTCCCAGTGGAAGAAAAGCTAATGGAACGAGAGGTACAGCAGGAGAAACAAAAGAAGCAGCAAGATCTGGGAATAGAACTGGAGAATAGATTGCCTGTAGTCTGCTCATCAGAGAGGTATGACGGATTTCTCTGGAGTTTGCTGCCTACAGTCTGATTAGTGGTTCTTTACTGTAAACATCAAGGTCCTGCAGGCTTAAGTCACAGAATCACAGAACATTCTGAGTTAGAAGGGACCCAGAAGGATCAGCAAGTCCAACTCTTATGTGATTGACCCATAGAGGGATTGAACACTCAACCTCAGTGTTTCAGGCTCAAACATTTCAGTGTGGGTGAAACCATACCAAAGTCCTTAAGAATAAAATAGTTTTTAAATTCAAAGATACAGCTGGATGTGAGGAGGAAAAAATAGAGATAATTGATTTTGCTAACTTTCTGAAAAATCCCAAGCAATATGAGAATCTGGGAGCAAAAATTACAAAGAAGGCAATTCTGACAGGTCTTTCAGGTATTGGGGAAATAATACTTCTAGCTAAAGCTACAGGTACTCACATGCCAGACATATTTGAGACCAGAACACTTTGGCAGGCAGATTTAAAATAATTCCCAGATATAGAAGGAAGTGCTTCTATTTTCAAAGTTCACCTTAAACATCTGAAATTAAACATTATTCCAAGAAAATATAACCTAGGAAGAAAATTCACATCATTAACACCTGGCTTTTCTGGTGCTGATACTGCCATGTAAATGTTGGGGTAAGCAATTGTGTTGTCTGCAATTAGAAGTGGAAGAAAATGCGATACAAAGGTTTTAAAAATGTTTCGAAATTTCTGGTGAGGGAATACTCTGATAAACCCAAAGTAAGAACTTATGCTCTAACTGATCCTTTTTCCCTCCTAAGAATTTTCTTTGTTGTTAGATTGTACATTTTTGTTTTGATATGGCTAATGTTTTGTTTGTATGTTTGGGAGTTTAAATGAGGGTTTTTTTTTCTTGTGTTGGGAAGTTATGTGATGCCTTAAGCTTTCCAAAATCCCATCAGTAATTTTGGCTAAGAAAACAGTGGTTGCACTTAGGAATAATAGTTTTCCTTTTTTTCCTTGGATTTTTACTGCTCAATACCAATGACTTGTCACAATATCTTGCATAATCTTTGCATACAACCTTAGAGAATCATAGAATCACAGAATTGTTATGGTTTGAAGGGACATTAAAGATCATCTAGTTCCAACCTTTCTAACATGGGCAGGAATCCTTCTCATTTAAAAACATCAGACATGTTCAGCAGTCCAGAGAGCATTCATGGGTAAAAAACAGCTGAAAAGATTATATAAAAAATTCAAGGAATAAACACAGAAAGGGCAGGACACAAAGAGAATGAAAGCAAAGTTGGCAGAGGAAAAAAGGGAAAAGAAAAAATAAGCAGTACTTAGTCTGAATATTTAAGGAAGGTCTGGAGGAAAATAATCAGGATGTCAGCACACTAGGCACATTTTTCTGCCTTCCAAAGCTCAGTTTAGAGTAAATTCCATGATCCCTAAACTCTTTGTAACACTCCTCCCTGTGGACTGTATCCTGTCTCTCTGAGGACATTTGTTGTTTGGTTTTTTTTTTTTCCATAATCCCTACCACTTTCTCTCTACCTTATTTCATCTGACAAGTTTCTCTTTTCAGTGATCCAGTTTTGCTTTTCTCTCTCTCCTAACTTTGTGCTTTGACTGTAATAACTTCCCTTTTTTGTATGTGGCAGTCAACACACTCCTGCTCTAAGAGGACTTGTCATATTAATTTACGCTTTACCTTGACAAACACATAAATACAGGCTTAATTTAGGTTTGAACTTAATGGGATAAAACACATTTAATGATTTGCTTAAAGCAGGACCTTGGTTTCATAATTCTAATCTATGTTCTTTCAAGATGTGCACATAGTCATCAATATATTTATAAGTTATTATTCATGCTGAAATTTTTATTTGCAATACACAAAAGCAATAGTTCTGTAAAATGTAATGAGTTGAAAATTTCCAGCCTCTGTCATAATACTGCTCTGTTTGAAAATGACTGTGAGCTATTTCTCTGTGGGTGTGTACTCACTGTCTACAAGCAAATTGTTGAATTGCATTGGGTATTACAATTTATGTTCTTTTCAAAAGAATCCTGAATATATTTACATAGCAAAATATTTATTGAACTTTGCTTGCACTACCACAACTAACCAATGTTTCCATTAAGAAGAGCAGTCCATGGAAGATGAAAGATAATTTTAGTAGCAGTTCATGTTGTGTGTTACTTCTGCTTCCATTATTCAGTGTATACACATTCCTTAATATGTTTTCAGATGCCTTCTTTCCCACTTCAAGCCTTTTGCTATCAAAATTCATGCACAAACTTATGTAAATAAAACAATACGGGGCACTGGTCCAGAGTGTGAGCATCATTCCATTGGCTTGTATCTAGAATAGCTATTATTTTCAGTAGGACTGTGTGTATTAGTGTAAGGAAATTTTGGTAAGGTGTTTCCTAAGAGGAACAGCTATTTTTATTCTTTTCATAAATGGGGTTTTTTGCTCATACCTTAAACAGTAAAATTGAGCCTGTGTACAAGAAGAAAGCACTAGAATTCTAAATCACTAATGATTCAATCAATATACTAAAATTATGAAATTATAACCTTTTCTGATTTTGAGTATTACAACCTTTCTTTCTCTACCTCAGTAAAACACCTAACTTAAAAGAAACTATCACAATGCTGTGGATTCAACTCGCATTTAGCATCTTTTCAGGCATGGAATCTACAGGCACTCTCAGGAGAAAGAAAATCAAAGCTTTTGCATTTTATCACTAAACCAGTCTACCTATTTACCATGCCCCATCTCTAAGACCAAACATATTTCTGAAACATGAAGGATTTTGCTCACTGCACAGAAGAATGCATTTGCTTATGGAGCTCTTTGTTACTGGCCTTTGGTAGGTTAGGTTCTAGTCATGGAGCAGAAATTCATGCCATATATTAGTGCAAATAATGCAAGAAATTTACTTAATACATCCATTCCCTGTCGCTTGCCCCAGCTCTGACTCCTCCAAAGATGGAAAAAGCTACTTAAGGATTCTTTCTGAAGATATATACTATGTGTGTGAGAGAATGATAATCATGGGTTTTTTTGCTAATATTTTATTAAGTAGAAAAGATAAACTAGTAGCAGTAAATCTTTATAAGACCTCCTTAACTTGACTAAGGAGTGTAATACTGGGAGGTATTTTCTGCAGTTTGTACTGTGTAGCTTTCTAGGTTGTTAAAATATTCACAAATTAAAACATACATTTATTTTTACTTATTTTATGTAGTGAATAAACATATTAATTATATAACAGAGCATGCATCAAAAATAATAAAGAACCCAAATGAAAACAAAACAAATTGAGCCACAAAAATATCAAATTATAAATGTTAGTCTCATTAGAATCACAGAATATATATTTTTTACTATTAAGCTTATGCAGAATATTTTAATGAGGAAAAGTATAAATGTAATTTTTATTATTACATCAATGATTTTTGCAGTACCTGGAAGATAGCATAATACAATTTAGTCAGGCTTTTTTATGCCATGCATGAAAATCCTTTATATGAGTTTTCACCAATGAAAAGGAAAAAAAAATGTATAATTCAATTTCAAGATGTACAGAAAAAATGCTACAATCTCAGAAAAAGTTTTGAATCCAATTAATAAAAAAGTACCTCATAAAATCAAAAACATATGTGAAACATTCTAAACTATAAACTGTATTTATAAATGTATTACAGATGTAAATCTGTGTGACGCGATTCATGTGCAATACATGTATAAACCAATATATTTTAAATATAAATTATGTACATGCAAGGCACTCTATTTCCTCTAAATCCTGGAAGTAAAAATTAATAAAAGGTCAAATCAAACAGAGTCCAGTGGAAAAAAAAAACCATTAATATTTAGGGAAGATTATAAATTACAGTAATTCCACAGACACAATTTCAGCTTTGAAAACATCAACATCTAAAACAGTGTGAATAATTAACACAGCAGTGGTAGCAAAAATTTCAATGTCAGACATTTCTCTTTAGTAGACACCACTCAGAATAACTCAGAAACAGGATAGCAAAATACATTTAATTGATCTGTTGTACAAACCTAATCTCCAAATGTATTTTACTGTATGATTTGTAGTAATACTAGAATATAATAGATGGTATGGGACTGAATTCAAGGAACAATCCACTGTAACATTCTGGCATAGTTATAAACTTCATCAATAGAATCAAATACGGAGCAGAAAATAAGTGAGAATTTTTTTGCAAACAAAAGATTTCTGCAGTGAAATTATATACTTAATTAGTATTATCATTGTATTTAATTTCATGAATAATCTGACAAGTATATCATAAATATAACTGCTTTTTCCATAATGTTGGGGCAAAACTTTAAAACTTTAAAGCTCATATACTTTTTTACTCTTGATTAAAAATGTGACAATTATTACATTGACATTGAACAAACTGTAGGACTAACACTGCAAGACAACATTTGTACCAATTTCCAGGATTAATTTCTAAACTCAGATCTCATTATAAAATCTTAGTGTACTAAACCCAAGGAACAACACACTGGGAAGAAGTAGTTGACTTTTACATTGTTGTGATGCTGGAGGTTAAGAGTGCAAAAAGGCCCCAAGTACAGCAAAAGAGTTTTTGGTGCCCCGGTTTTGTTCACAACTCCCAAAACACAGTTGATGTATTGTTAAACATGTCTACATCTAGTTGTTTGGGGTTTTTTTAGCCAGAAAATATGGTAAGTCTTGAATGAAAACTATCCAAGATATTTTCCTTCCTCTAACTTAATAAACAAACACATGATGACAACATAAAATATTTACTACTAATTCTTAACTTGAGAACAGAATGTTTTAAAATACTCATTAATTGCTAATACTACACAGTCACTTACAGGAGTTTCTCTTGACTCTATTTCCTAGGTTAACTCTCTTCTCTGCTAATGATGAAGAGCAGCCTAAGGAAGGATCTGTTAGAGAAAATTCTCATGAGCAGGAATTACCAGGAATGTTTCTGAAAATAGAATCTCCAGCGATACTTCTCCCTTTTTTTTTAAGCAAAGCACAATAAACAGGATTTTCATTCAGGACACAGGGGAAACTTCTGAACTCAGTAGCTTTGGGTCAATATATGCAACATTAGAACTTGGAATATTCCCTTCACTGTGGCAATAGTAAGTAAGCCACACTGTGTGTATATCTCATTGTCACAAAAAAACCTCCTAGAACAATGAACCTGGTTTGTATTTTTTCCCCATTTCATATCTGAAATAGCTCCATCAGGACTAATGATGCATTGCCAAAAACTCCAAAAAGCAATAAATGAAGAAGTTATTCGTCAAGGCTGTTAACAAAGAAGGCAATTTAGAAAACACATATAGACATACAGTTTAGTATTTTGGATTTGTTTGGTTTTGTTGTTTTGGTTTTGGTTTTTTTTTTGGGGGCGGGTGTTTTTTGTTTTGTTTTAAGATGAAATGGAATATCAGAAACCTTGCCATACTATAAAAAGTGTCTGTGGGGAAATTCAATTTTCACTTAATTTTTCCCTGGAAACTTTTCAAAGCTAGCCACAGATTTCAATATCCTTCACCTGACATCTGAGACTGCCAGTCAACTAAAGATTACCTTCACTAAGTGTTTATTAATTTCTGTCAATTCTGGTAGTTTCAATTGAATTTTCCAGTATATTCTTAAGAACTAAAAAACCTCCTAAACTCACCACCCCAAAAACAGGCACACTGAGAAACCCATTGTCACAGAAGCCTTTGTCAAGCTCTGAGAAAAAATAAGTAACAGAGATAATATCAGCTTCTTTTAGAGTCCTAAGAACACTGAGCTCTTGCACTAATACCCCAAGCATGAAAACTTCAGTATTTAGCAACAAATTAGAACAGTCGGAATACATCAGTATTGCACACTGACTTCCCTTATGTATAATAACCCTTATAATTTCACTTACATAAGAAAAATAGAACTTTGACAAATTTCATTTCACTTAATTTTGTACTAGGAAGGGGGAAGAAGTGACCTTTGGTGGAAAAGTTAGAAATGCAGTACCTGCAGTGATTGTTCTGACAAGAAACACAAGCTAGTAAGTAGGAGAAACTCACTCCAAACACATATCTCCAAAAATGTGACCTAAGGGCTTGTTTTCACTGATTTCATTTCTATGCTAAAAACAAAAAACCCAACAAATCCCAAACCCTCATATTGCAAAAAGGTCCCACTTTATATTTGATGTGAAATTTTTTTATTCTCTAAATACACTTGAATTCTGTCATTCCAGAATTATTCACAGAATTACATGGAAAAATCTGTATAAAATCAGTGACACAAAACTACCAAAAATTAAGCTATTCCTCAGAAATTGAATGTTCTTAATATTTCAACCCCCCACAACTGAGATCAACTCCTCCTGAACAGTCTATTAAGAGGTTGTGGCAATATACTTTTATGTGGCGAAATGCCTTTCTCCTTCCTATAAATTTCCACTGAAGTCATTATGAAGAAGGAATGTATAAAGCAGAACAGGTTATGGCAGCCCTCTGAAAGATGAGAAACAGAGTTCTAATTTTTTCCCCCTGATCTCTGTTTTTTGCATTTGTCATTATGGCCTTTACTCCCTTGGAAAAGCCTGAAATAATCTGGATATAACCCATTGAACCTTCTGTTCCATACAATCACTGGTTGGTCTCAGTGAAAAAATAACAAAAAAACCCCTCTCAAATTCCATCCTGTATTTCTTTGGTTTCTCAAGCTTACAGTAATCAGCAAGGCCTGATCTGATGTGTTTTAAAAACCTTGCTGGGTTGTGAAGGTATTGGGTAAATTATTATCTGGTGGTACTTAACAGTGATTTAAGATCACAGAGCTTGTGACAGAGGCCTACACAATACTACTGGTTTGTATTTGGGCTGTTCTTTCTACTATTTATCTTTTCAACAGAGGGTGACCTGATAGCTTTCTGTTAAAGAAGTGCATAGGGAGATGGGTTCCAGCTACAGAAGATTCTTTATCTGGTACAGAGTGATATGAGGAGATTTCAAGTGTAAATATTAGGAGCTATTAATGAAGAGAATGCCTTTTAGTATGGGTTCTGATGTTTGGGGGTTTTTCACCTGTAAGGTTTCACCTGATAAAGGCCTTCTATTACAATAGATTTAGAATAGCAAATCTGAGTTTTCGCCTAGCTGTAAATGTTTAAAACATAGAATCCAATTTCCATGTGAAATATTCCATTTGAAAAAATATCAAATGCTTGAAAAATAAATGTTGTGTTTGATTGTTTGTTTTGTTAAAACCAGATAAAAGAAAGACAGCAAAGTGTTGAATCCTGGCTAGAACTGGCAACCAGGGATAAAGGCAGAATTTGATCCTGTGAATTTGCAATTGTCCAATGTACACATACAGGTTAACAAAGTGAAAACTGGTTGTGGTTGCCATTTACTTTTGAAACTTAGTCTTTTACCCAAACCTGAATGAGTTGCTTAGAGACACAGAAGTTAAGATTTAGTATTCTCAATAACATGAACTACATAAGGCACACACTGTTCATGCAATTCTAGTCTCACAGCCAAGGGAACATAACATTAGCCACAAATATAAAAATATGACTTAAACAGAACCTCTCTGTCTTAAGTCTTTCCCCTCAAATACCATTCTGATCATCCATTTAATTGAGATCTACAGTAAATATTGTGAATATCAAACTCTTAAAGGTCATTATGACCTATGAAAAACAAGTGCATTTCTCCAGTGGATGAGTAAACACTGATGAAGTTTATGCCATCAGCAGTGGAATAAAAGGAGAGCAGTACACTGCAGTCCCAAGAGAGACAGACACTGTCTGCTATGCCCTTATCTGCATTTACTAATGATTAATTGTTGATCCTGACTTTTTCCCTTCACCAGCTTCTTTTATAACTCATACTAAATTATACAGGATATGAGGCAGACTATTCAAGTCACAAGTTTATTATCAGTTTCTTCTGTCTGATTAGTCAAAACCTTCCTTGTAATACACAGGGGGATTCATTATGCCTCTGCTGGATTTTAAGTCTTAGGTAAAATGTTCTGAATAATCTCTTCAACTTGAAATTTGACTGCCTTGCTTTCCCTTAACAGATCAATTTTATTTCCAGGTCAGTATAACTATATAACTATATATAGTTTCAGCTACAGATAAATCTATTATTTTACTTTTAGACACATTTTCAAGATTAAAAAAAAAAAAAAGAGTAAGTAAAAGATGTACTAAGTAAAAAATCGTGGAACCATCATCCTGCTTTTAATCTTTTTCATCTCTAAGATCTATAAAGAGGACAGGAGAATTCAGGAAAGGGTTATACTGATATGATCCACTTTCTAAGAATTGATAGCTTTCGTGCATCCTTAGCTCAGAAAAGCCTATTCTTAAATGAAACACTCTGCTCCCATTACTGGAGGCAGAAAAATACAATTTTTGCACCAACATATCTCACAAGATACATTCATTGCTATTAACACCATATCCCAATGAGAGACAATATTAACTGTACTTACATAAAACCAATTAGGAATGCTGAGAAGTTTACAAGTGTATTTATTATATTTTCAAATGCATGCCTAACACTAATGAATTCAAGCTACTACTGTAAAGCATAATTTTGAAGCTTTATATATTGAATTCAGCATTTATTATGCATAGCCACACAAGACTGCAGAAGACAGAAATTTTTGATTAGAAGCTATAAAAATCTAGATTCTATCTGCTATGAAGTCCTAGTAATTCATATCTCTGAAGCAGCAACAATATGTAGAAAGCAGCAAAATTAATCAGGAGAGCCAGAGTTTTGGGGAAAAGTGGCTATTATTTCTAAGGCACTCTCTTTACCAGCTAGAGATTCGAGTGCAATTGCTTTTCTGTGCAGACATAATATATTTTATGACGTCATACTTTCTAGACAATTATGGCTACTGAACTGTTTAAATCAATAAACTAGTCCTAAAGAGTCATTTCTGTTTCACTAGGGCAACATAAATTCTCTTATGTGTTTTAAACATCTTCTTTGACAGGTAAATAATCTCTAATAAGGTAAAACGTTTTCTTATTTTGGATGAATGTGTAAGTTAATCCTGAGAAAATACGTTTTATAAAACAATAAAATCTATTTGGTTTTTGTTTTGTTTTGGTTTTTTTGGTTTTGTTTTGGGGGGTTTTCTTTGTTTATTTTTGTTTTGGCGTGTTTTTTTTTGTTTTGTTTTTGGTTTTTTTTTATTCTAGACTTGCTTTGATATTGAAAAATATCAAAATGCCAGGAGAGGTTTGAAAGACAACATGTTGCTAGCTAGAATTAGGACTAAATGAAAGGCAAAGTAATTCTAGCCTAGTGATAAATATCAACCAGACACCTGAAAAAATCATAGCTACAAATATCTAAAGCCACTTTTGTGTTTCATGCACCTGACTGCTGCATGCCTCAGGGATATTTGCTGATTCTCACAGGTTTTACATGATTTATACCTGATGCATAGAATAGAAGAGCTACTGCTCCTGATAAAATTTGGTTCCTAAACAGAAGGGATACACACAATAGCTGTGAGCAAAAGTATGCCTTAATTTAGTGTAGCAAAGGCAGCCCTAGAAATTTCCTGGTGTTCTAATAAGAGACATTGCACATTTGGAGGGATCCCTGTAGTGGCTGTCAAAAGAAATCTTGCATGTAACAGGTTTTAAGGAGAAAGATTACCCTTACAGAATACTGTTAAGGAAGCACAAATTTCAACAACAAAAAAAACAAACATCTATCTGTACTGCTACACTCAAACTGCAATCATGGGTTAATCAATGTTTTTTTACCAAGCAGTCTAATGGGAAAAATCCTTCATGTCAGTAAAGAAACACATACTTTTTTTGGACCCCTTAAAACAAGAGGTTAAGTTTGCCACATGTACAACTAATTTACAAATCAGTTACCTCACATAATGCATTCATAAAGAGAAAGTCAATAATTTTGTCTTGAACGAGCTTACTTTGCCTGAAATACTTGATTTTTCAGGAGTCATTAAAATTTCCTCCTACCTCTTTCGGGGGCTAACACTGTGTAACACCCTATCACATGAATATCTATGAATAATATTAGCATACTCCATTAGTACAGTAATATTGATATACATTCACCAGCTTCATTTTCGGAGTTTCACATTACACTGTTCTCTTTTTCTCAGGCCAGAAATCACATCCAAGCTATTGGGAATAACTGCTATTCTCCATCCAATATTGTTGTAAAAGGTCTTTGAGCTCCTTTACAGAAACAAGTGGCTGTTGAATGATAGTCTGCAAGTCACAGAAAAGGGAACATACATCTGCCTAAACCAGTAGCTTAAGAGCCTGCTGAAATGATCTTTGGCTGTTGTTTTGAGAGAGAAGTGTAGTAATATATTTAATGGAGGAAAGTACAATTACAGGAGCTTCAAAATACAGGTAGATGAAAGAGGAAGGTTTATGTGTTCAAACACACACTGTTTCAGCCAAAATCAAGTCAAAGGTGTTTAACTACTGAATTTGAGCAATCCAATTATTTCAAATTACACCTTGCAAAGCAGCAAGGGCATCCATTTGTTAAAGAAATTTACTGCTACCTTACAGATAACAGGGAAAAATATCAGTTGTAAACTGCTACATCAGATGGTTCTGATCTGTGGTTCTTCCTTCATTCTAGACTCAAACATTTGCAATTGAGCAGAGTTATTGTTAGGGTTCCAGATATCATGACATGTTCCTGCTAAAATTTTGACTCAAGATATATTGACATAACAGTAATAATACTCTTTTACATCTAATGGTAGCTGTGACAGATAACATTATTTTTTCATTTTTAAGACATTAATTTCTCATTTTTAAATAATGAGAGTAAATAGTTTTAAATCCTAGAAACAGTTCTCTGTCTTTTAAGCCCTAAAAACAGTTCTCTTGGAATGACTTTGAAAATATGGAGTGTCTAATAACCCAGAATTATAAAATCACTGAGAATGGAAATTCTAGTTTGAAATCCCCAATGCATTTCCAAAGTTTGTATTACACTAGGGAGAATCTTTGCCTTTTTTTTTTTTTTAAGTGGGAAAATGACAATTTCTTCCCTTCACTAGGGTTCAAGTGCTTCATTGAGAATGTTGTGAAAAGCACCATAAAAGCATTACTAGTACATGTACAAGAAAGAAACTTGATGAAGAAGTGAAGGAGTACCATACAAGTCCAGGACAAGTCCTTGGTTGTCTGTCACCCTTAAGGAGTCTGCCCTCCTGGATCAGAGCAGTGACCTTGCCTTGCACCTCTCACACTGCATGCCAAGTCCATTTTCCTAGGCTGTGAATAAATAGTGTGGGAAGAAGTCCCACAGAAAACTCAAATTTTCATTCAAGGAAAAAATTCCCTTTAAACTGAGGCACTCACCACAAACAATTTTTATTTCAATTAGCCACATCTTTAGAAACTATTGCGCAAAACTAATCATGATAAGCAACACAAACTATGTTCATAGTCTTTCTTCAGGGCAGGGTAACCTAATGTTACAATATATTTGGATCTCCAAGGTCTTTTGAGAAAACAACATAAACTCCATTTTTCATGTGCCACTGCACGACCTAGGGACCCAAAATATCACCATGGAAATGATTTGAATCATAAAAATACTGAGATACTGGCTTGCCTTCTCTGAGAGCTGTCTCCTGTACAGCCCTAGCCACAGCACAGCTGGAGAATGTGACTGGTGGGTCAGGGGAAGGAAGCTTGGAGGTAAAAGAGCTTCCCATCCTGATTTCTGTTAGTTTGAAGGATGTAGAACTTCAGTCAAAATACAGTTTATACCCCTATATTATGATTCCTCCATTTGATTTTATTTTTTTCTTACTTCTCACTGCTTTAAAAGAGGGGGATGACCCTCTTTTTATTATTCTTATCTTCTTATTTTTTTCTTACTTCTCACTGCTTTAAAAGAGGGGGAAGTTCATGTATATTCAAAGATTTATATATCTATGAAGGTGTTTAGTATATTTTTATATCTACATATATATATACACTCACACTCCTATATATGTAGGTGTAAAATAGTTGTTACTTGTGAAGAGCATTTATCCACTGTCAGTTGTAGGCATACTAAGCTAGAGGAGGTTGACACTGCATTCAGACAGTATGTACAGAAAGAAATTAGATAAACAGGGATGCCTCATAATGAAATCTGCTTTGTTGATAAGAGAACAAGCTATCTGATTGCTGAATTCAGCTTGCTTCCTGTTGTTGCAGAAGTGTTCTGTGTAGAGAGATAGCAATGCAGCAGCCATTTCAAAATTGAAATTGAAGATGTAGTCATCGTGAAACCAGGAACTGATTTGAAAAACCTACAAATGCCTCCTTCACCTCCCACTTGGATTTAAACCAGAAACACTTTTATTGCAGACTTACAGAAGGCATGTGTCATTTGGGATTTATCATTTTGACACATAATTCTATGAATATGCATTTTATGATATAAAAATGAATCTTATACTTAGGATTTATAGTTTGTGGCTTGATAGTGATTACACCTTGAAAATTGCTAGTTTACTTTTTGGAAAACACATGTGCAAAGGAAGTGTTTTTTTAACGTTGATGTCACACAAGCCTCTGCCATTTTACAGATTCATTGAACCCCATGGAGGAAAAAACAAAAAAACAAATGAGGTAAATATTTTTCCACTTCCAGCACCAAAATAAGAGAAAATCCACTAAAGTGTCTTGTAACTCTCTAGAATGTGTGGTTGCTTAAAATATAGTATAATAGAGGTACATAAAATAATAAGATCTATAGCCTTATTTGCAAACATTTGCATAATTTCCTGTTTAACAGGTTAATATGTACTTGCAATGAAAGTTTTGTAATTATTTTGAATCAATGTGTTATGGTATGCCGCAACTTCTAAATGTCACCCTATATGAGCATTATTCTTCTTGAGAGAGTGGAAGAAACCAGTCTAAATAAATTTTACTCTACAGTTAAAGCAAATGTACATAAGCAAGAGCCAAAGAGTAAATCACTCCCTTTCCTGTGGCATTTGTTTAAAGAACTTGAGTTCATTTCTCCTTTGACATGTCAAAGAAATCTTTAGACATAGCCAGCAGAGATATGAAAGTATGCTAACAAATGAAAAAAATTGACAAATGAACAGAAAGTAAGGAGGGAGGGAGGGAAGAAGGAAGGAAAGAATGAAAGAGGGAGTAATTTAGGAAATTAGCTACCCAAAAGCAGAATTGCATACATATTGAATCCTTAGGGGAATTTCTGAGTCTGTTAAATTGACACAGTCATTCTTAAAGAATTTAAGAATTTATTCACAAAAGAATGATTTTTTTTTTACCTCTTGCTACCACAGTGAGTCTCCTCATATCAAGAATTTCACTTTTACCTTCTTTTAATAAAACTATCAACAAGATAAAGATTGTATTTCTATATTTTTTGCTATGCTATGACATTCTGAGACTTTTTTTACCTCTATACCTCCAGATTTCCAATGCAGTAACATAAGTAACATTAGTTGTAGTCTCACACTTCAATTATTTTTTTAAATCATCAAGAAGGCAGGACTCATTTTTGTGTCTTTAGATCTCTCAGAAGCCTTTGATATACAAGATGTCTGAGGGTACAGACATGAGAGACAAAGCTTAACTTACTGCATTATTATCTTTCCTCTGAGGGCAACGAAGTCTAGAGTTATGCATCATGTGTTCTCAGTCATATAAAAAAAAATGAAGTGTTTTAATTTGCTCTTATTCTGGGGAACATAGAAATGTTTGAGATACTGTAGAAAATTGACATCTTAAGATTTATCTGAGAAAGTGTAGCCTTTTTGGTCTATATATTTAGATGCAGGCAGTATAATCATTCATGTTGGTAAGACTAGATTCATTCTCTGCTTTCCCTACACAGACTCCCTATACACATATGAGAACAGAGCTATTTTTTTTCCATAAAAATATTGAGTGCATACCTGAAATCCCTTTAGGGATTTAGTCTTTCAGAACTCAAAACATTAAAACTGGGAATCAACTTTTATATTTTCTCTTTCTTTCAAAGAAGAAGCCCTACGAAATGGGAAGAACTGCTGAAAAGTGCTTGCTCACTAACTGTAGGTGGTGTAAAGCTACTGGGGAGTGGTGGAAACAATGAATTCTCATCTGAAGGAATAGGTACATCAATAGTGATCCAGGCTTTTGCTGTGAGCATCATTAGACCACCAACTATTTCGCATACAAGGCTTCAAGCTGCTGTTGAGAAATATGGTTCCTCTGCTCCAGGAATGATTTACTGTATTACACATGCATTACTTAGAGCTGTCTCTATCCACCTTGCACAAAATATTCAATCATTTTTTGCTTGAGCTTTCTTCTTATTCAATTATTAGAATAAATTCTGACAGCTTCTCACACCAAGAGATACCTACTTATAAAAATTCTTCTGCTAATTTTTAGTTTGAAGAACATACATGATCACAGAAGGCTAAAGTGATCTTCCAAAGCATATATGTTTTCCATGTCATATTAATTGCCATATATCTTGCTATATATAGCTGAGCATCCTGGAATTTTTGCTCAATGAGATATAAAAAACTATTTTGAAATAACTCTGGAAATAAGCATACTCTAGCATAAGCACAGTACACAAGAACTAACAGTCCATCACATTTGACTGAACTGATCCCCATCCCATAGTGATTTCTGAACTTTGAATCTGTGCTGTCTTACACACAGGACTTGCTATGCAACAGTATTTTGTTATATATAATCAGACAGTATTTCTGTGTAGTTTCAGTAGTTGTCCTCTCAGCTAGGTCCCTCTCTAATCTGTCTCCCAGGCTCCAAGCATCTTTTCCATAGAAAACAATGCTAATCTTTGCCATTCCTTTGCCATCCTTTATACTTCACTTCAACCCTTTAGGCCTAGTGCAAGTCTCATGGAAAATGTAGATTGTTTAATCATTCTTGGCTAAAAATAGATGGTAGTAAATTATTTTTCCTTTCATCTGTAAGATAAACTCTATCATTTGTACTTCAAAATGGATTATATTATGAGACAAAGCAAAAGCAAATTTCAAATAAAAATTATAGTACTCAATAAATAACTGCCTGAAATAAAGCCAAAAAAGTCCTCACTGAATTAAAGA
Source organism: Molothrus ater (assembly GCF_012460135.2). Classification (NCBI taxonomy): domain Eukaryota; kingdom Metazoa; phylum Chordata; class Aves; order Passeriformes; family Icteridae; genus Molothrus; species Molothrus ater. The sequence goes on from NC_050481.2 coordinate 32,584,469, forward strand.
TATACAAAGTTGTCATGGGACAACTACTTAACTAATATGACTTAACCAATTGCACAGCCAATTGTAGTGAGCAGGCTTTTGATTCATATTTTTGGAATGTCACAATATAAAATATCTTTAAATATAAGTGAGTGGGATTTTTTTCATGATTTTTTTTTCCCAGAATGAAATTCTTTTCCTAACAGGTTTGTTTAAGGCTACTGCCATTTCATAAGATCTGTCATAATAGCATAACTTAAGCAATTAAATAAATGCCAAACCAATCAATTAATGCCAGTGTGTACAGAATAAGAGCAGATTGATTTGTATCAGTACAATGTCACAGTCCTAAATTTTCATTATGATAAGATAAATGAGTGAGAACTTGATGCACGTTAGACAGTAAAAGTGCAACAGTGATTCAGCAAGGCACATGAAGAACATTAATGACTAAACATAACAGTCTGAAAATGAAGCACTTAAGAATGCAGAACAGTTCTCTGTAAAAATAAAACCAGGAAAATGTAACCGTTTAAAACACAGGCATTCCCAAAAGATGCATGCAATGCAACTGAATGCAGAAACTCTTCAAATAGAGTTGTCAATTTAGAGTATAACTGAGTCCTGCACAAAGAAACTAGCAAGAGCATATTGTTAATTGAAGTCAAAGCTGCGAATTAGTCTCAAAACTAACATTTGATGCTGTCAAATTCCATGGAATATACATGAAATTAGTCTAGTTGTGGATAAGAGAGATGCTGCATTCATCCTCTCACAGCTGGAAAAGTTTCTCATGGTGGAAATATTTTCTGAACCAAATTAGTTTCATCAGCAATAGTCACACATTTTTTGGTTACTCCTGTTCCCAGCATTTCCTTCAACACCAGCAAGCTTGCTTGGTATTGTCCCCTACAAAAGATTTAAAGGTGACTGTGTGTGCCTACACTCTGAGGCCATACTGTGACTGCTGTGAGCAGCAAACATTCATTACTTTTAAGTGGTAAACTGGACAGCAGATGGTGGATGCCTGACTGGTATTTTTTATCACTTTATACCATGTATGACCATCTGAAGGATTTCCACATTAAGGGATAATCATAATGATTTCGGAAAATGTTTAAAATAGCTAACAGCTTTATAGTTGAAGCTCTGTAGTGCTTTTTCTTCAAAGAATCTCTGGAGAATATTTGTTTGCATATCTCTTTTCAGATAATCAGAAGTACACTCTTTTGGATGCTTCAATAATCACTGCTCTTATTCAGAATCTCAGCCATAAGTGATATCACAGGCTCAGTTGAAAGAATACTGCTAAAGCCAATTGCTTTTCTTAGAAGTAAAAATGAGGGCTACGTTTCCCACAGAATGTCTTTATATAAAATGAATTCTTACTTTACTGAAAAGGAGAAAAAAAATGTGATTCTGTAACACAACTTGAGCCATTAAATAAACATTTCATGGAGTTCCTAATGCTTTCTTTAATTCGCACCTTATTTTTTTAACTTCATCCTCTTTTTAACTTTATCCTCTTTTTAACTTTAATAAAGCTCAAACATAATCTGACAAAAATAAATTGGTAGAGGTCTAAGATTAATAGTGGTTGAAGAGGTACGTGGGCAATTAACTTTCTATAATTAGCCTTGTGGTTAACTAGAAACACTTAAAACAATAGGAAAAAAACCCAGCAACCAAATTTTAAAGCAATATCTGATGAAGGCTACCACAAGAGGAAGAAGAGATGGAAATTGATTCTTTCTGCCAGTTGCTCCTTCACACCATTTTTTAATTGATTCTTGCCACCAGTTGCTCTTTTATGCCATTTTTAAACTGGCAGAAGAATCTTGGCCTAGGAGGTCTGCCAGTCTAACAGATGGCTGTAAGTGCTGCTAGTCAGGAGAAATCAAAATGTGCATCAATTCTGAGGATTGGGATTATATTCTTTTCCAAGGAATATCAAAGCAAAAGCCTGAGCCAGATTTCCTTCTCAACTATAAAGGTGTAAAGGTATACAAGTGAAAAACTCAATTCCTTTTTTCGTCTTAATATCAGAGAATAGAAACTTTTGGTCTTTAATAAATGACCATCAGGAATAAATCCTGTTTTAGATCTATTTAGATCTGCATCTTTAGAGATTGCTTCTCAAGTCTGATTTTGTTAGTCAGTCTTAAGAGAATGACTGTGCACTTCTCTTGGTCCTGGTTTCTATGAGTAGATCTATATTGGCATTTAACTTGGAGCCTGGTACTCTATTCAGGTTCAAAATCCTACGTTTTCCACATACCCTTTACAGTGGCTCACTTTTCTTCTCAGGCCTTAATCCTATGAGGAAAATAGAAGGAAATTAAATGGATTGACAATAACCCAAACTGTTTCTTACAAGCAATCTGGTTACAACCCACTTAATAGTTACTTTGAGTATAGGTAATAAAAGACAAGAAGCCACTATGAACACAGGGTTTGGGTTTTGTTTATCTGCTCTGACCGTTTCTGATATTGGTCTAGTACACTGTGTCTTATTGTATATTATACCAGTAAGATCAGATTTGGAATGTCTTACATTCTTTTCCCTTAAAGCCTCTACAAAAGTAACTGTCTCAAAGCAACATCTTCAACATCTTTTATTTGATATTATAATACCTGTATAATATCATCTGTCTCACTTGATCTAGTGAGACAGCTTGGTGAGACAGTCTTTTCTCCAGCCACAAAACTGAACAAATATAATTTTCCAAATTCAGTTTTTCTGTTTTCTGCTGGATTAATGTGTTTTCCTTGCTCTGAGAAAACTGGAGTTATTGCTGCTACTTAGACATTGTATCTTAATGGCTTTAGGTCCTACCACTCATTGGAGAACACACATATTTTGCTGTCACCTGTGAAAACTTAGAAGGAATGGGTTTTTTTTAATTTCTACTGTACAGAACTCACACTATTAGAGATAGACCTGAAAAGAACAAAATGAACAAATGAACAATGAACAAAAAAACACTAAACCCCCCTGCATCTTAAGAGACTACACATTTTTTGCATAGACAACTTAGAAAATTATGTATTGATAAGATTAGAATTGTTACGTGAGTGTCAATTAATCACAAAGTAGGGACAATATATAGATCATGATCTCAAAACTTGCTAACTTTTTTAATTCTATGGAAATTGCAATTTTTCTTTTGAACCAGTTTTTCCAAACATCTTATTTTTGTAATATTAGACCTAATGCTTTATTGGCACATTTAAATGTCAAGAAAAAGAAAAAATCTAGTAAAATTATTTTCAAATAGCAGTTGTTTGAAATACACAATTTGCTTTCTTTTTGTTTTAAAATATCTACAACTATTCCCATATAGCTTTATAAATTCCTGTGGTATTACTGCTGAAACTTTGCATTATCTTCTAATCAAAATAAATAAAAACGGGGGAAAAAAATCCCGCGCAAGCAGATGTGATTTATATGTAGGAAAGCTGAGCTAGAGGTCAGATCAAACAAGTTAGACACCTGTAAGCAATGTTAGAGAAAGAAAATAATTTGATAGGGAACCATAACCCATATTTATAGCTTGGACACGAGCATACTTCTGTCAACTGCCTCCAGCCTGAGCCCAGCTGATTGCTATCACTCTTACACCAGGAGCTATTGCTTCAGGTGGCTTTGCTAGTTTTGGGTCTCATATTAAATCAAAATGATTTAACTCAGCCAAGATCTGATGCTGGCTTTGTTTAAGCTAGTATTTTCTGCTGTGTCAAAATAAATTAGGAATTCTTTCCAGAGAGGGTAGAAAGCTGGTTAAAGAATGTTACACTCTTTGATCTTCGTATTGGTTGTGATCAGCAAATAATCTGTATGAAGGATACTGTTCTTTCTACTTTAATACAGCTCTTTGTACTTTGTACATACAGTTTCTTAATTTACATGTAGCTAAGCAGCTTGGACTGATGCCTTAGTGTTATTTGCTTATGGTTGTACTTTTCCAAAATATATAGACACAGTTTATGTAGGTTATTTCCTGAAACTTCACCACCCACTGAGTACAGTGTTAATTAAAAATGTCTAATACTTTAAAATTCTGAGTTACCTGCATTTACTCAGGCTTCAGGACTGATAGTGTTTATAACTGATAACAATAACTGAAAATTTTAGTTCTAGCATCAAGCTTTCAAAGTAAGACTTAACTCTGTCAATGGGTCTCATTATCCCTTTCTATGACCTTTGGTGCTCTTAAAGATGTCAGCTGCTGCACAGAGGGAAAGTATCTGAGGAAAGATGTAGATCTGTCTGTTACCACCCAAAGGGTGATAACATTTGCCTGCAACTCTGACAGAAGAGATATATTGACGCTTCTTGCTGCAGAAAAGCTACTAAACTCTAGTTAATCTTTAGTTAAAGCTAAAGAAACAATCCTGCAGGATATTTTAATCCTAAATTTTGATCACTTTATGTTGAAAAATATACATAAAGCACATTTCTAGGTCAAAGAATTCAAAAGAAAATCACAATGAAGTATGCTATTCACTTTGTCACTGGTTCTGACAGTAATTTACAGGTAATATTTATAATGAAGGACAAAAATTTAATTAGGATCTTAATATAACTTATTGCTTCACAAATATTAATGGAACATTCCCTACCAATTTAGAGAAAAAACTGTCTTATTATGATAACATATATACAAATCCTTCAATTTTAAATTTAAATAGCATTTCATACGCATATTGTTATTGGTTTATATGAACCTAATAATAAAAAACTTCTTTAATTTTAATAGGTAATTATGTAGACATGTAATCAATATTCTCTTTTTAGTCTATATTTCCCATGTTAAGCTCGAGGAATTGTTGAGAATTGGATAGTGATTTCACCTTGCATGCTGCTTGCAATTATCAAAGATACTTTTATACATGTTTAACATATGAAAGGAACACTTTTTTCCTGCAATTGACTATTGATATAAAGGGAACCAGGCAGTCAAATAACTACATAAGATGTCTTCAAATATAACCTCTGGACTGCAGAAACAATGAAATGTAAATGCACTAATGTTTAATTAACACTATTTTACTATTGTTATTCTGAAGTATGGACTATATCAGGGCTTAGTAATTGCTGTGCTTATCTTACCATTAAATTCCTGACAAAGCAGAAGTACATCTATGATTCCACCAGGGATTCTAATTTAATTAACTCTGTGGTGAATGGGATTCTGTCCACTTTTTCTTGAATTTCCAGTGAAGTTTCCACTACTTCTCTCTCCACCCCCCCACATCTTAAAAATAATTTCAGACTCATGAACTATATTTTTTCATCAGTGCTGTTTTTAAATGTAGAGGACTACTCTTTATGTCTGATTTGGATTCAGAATCACAGAATTCTGGCCAGGATAATTGGGCTGCCCTGTGTTTAATACCTCATATACCCACTGATCTCTTCAAAGGGGAATGTCAAAGAAAAGGCAACTCAAAACTGTGCTACCCCATCATTCCATTTAGGTAAATCAAACATAATGATGGATTAATAAAAATCAAAACCATGTCTCTGGCTTTTGACCACTCCTACATTTTATTCACTGCCTAAAATAGAAGCAGATGAGTAATGACCCCACTAATATTGTCAATAATCAATTGTCAATTGTCACCTCTTTTTACTAATGACAGTTTTTACCTATAAATTAAATTTACCATTCCTTTCATGGTATTTTAATTCAAATGCCCAAAACTACAAACCATTGTGCAAGATACACATTTATTCAATTTGTAATCTTTACAGAAGATACAGCTTTGGAAAAAGTTTGCGATGGAATCAGTTTAAGAAGTGGCATTAGTGAAGAGGTTGTAGAGGTAGGGTTTTTTTTAAATTTGGAAATTTTCTTTATGCACCCAAGCTTCCCAAAACAAAACATGCAAAACCAAAACTTGAATGAAAGAATATGGACAGTCAAAAAATATCTGAAAACTGTTCCAAGCTGTCAGCAACATTTTAAGTATATTTATAATTCATATGCTACCTGATAATCACATGTAACAACCTATTCACAACATTTGATGCCTTTTATATCTACCTATATACTTTATGTGCAGGGGTGTCCAGAAGAAAAAGAAAACTGTGTAAAAGCACATATTTAGCTAGGCTATCTTCTTAACAACTGTTCAGAGTGAAAGTGAACATAACCTGGAAATTAAAGATTTCAGTTGCTGCTGCAGATTTTCCCTGCTTTGTTAATGAAATATTAGTGAATGAGTTCACTACAATTCTGATCTACATTACCAATAAAGCCCTCATTTTGAAGAGTCTGAAAAATCAATTAATTGTAAAAATAAATCTGAAACATGGTCTACATTGCATGCTCAATTATATATTTTTTTCAGGTCAATAAGCAAGTAACATGAATTTCTGCTGCTCATATCTGACCTGTCCCTACACTAAAATGCACAATACATTTCCAGTTTGGAAAATAACAAAAGAAGACAGTCCTTTTTAAGTGGATACACTGGTCTATTAAACATAATGATTGATTTGCTCTCCTGTACCAGCCCAATAACAAGAAAACTTTCCTCTCACACAAACAAACCATTTATGAAAGCTGTGTTAAATGTTCACCACTGTATTTCTAAGGATTGCAAAACATTGGACCTCACAAAACTTTCCCCAGAGGAATGAGGAACCAGCACAAAAATAAGGACAACAAAAATAATTAACTCTATTTTCCTCAATCCTGTCTTTTAGTGAATGTAATTCAAAAGACATTTTTTTCAGCCATAGGACAGAAACAAAGGTTGTTGCTGCATTGCATGATGAAATGCCATGCATCTAAGCAGATATGACAGATTATCCCAAACAGCAGGCTGATAGCACAGCTGTGCTCCACTCCTTCTGGTTGTTTCTGTGACAATACAAATATTCCTGCACACCATAACACATTATGGGCATGCCAAATGTCCTCTCTGTATAATATATACTGCACGTGATTTCACTTTTAAAATGAAGACGAATACAAAACTCCATTCAGTTACTTGCTAATACCATTGAAAGTACCCCAACTAACGCAAACATTAGTAATCAAACTGAAATTATTTTTCCTGACAGCTACCTATCATGATTTGGTTGAAAGCAACCAATTGTTAAAGAATATGTATTTTTACCCATAGTATTTAGTACATATGAACAAGATGTCATATTAGACAACACAAAACAAAATAAAAAAGCAACCTCTAAAACCTCTTTAAATGCTCTGATGTCCAGACAGCAAGATTTTCTTTCAAATGACAAGGAAAAGAACTCCACCCAAATCTTCTAATTTGGAGATGTGGGGAAGCATCCAAATAAAAGTTATGTTTATTGCTTGATGCATTAATTTTTCTGTATAAAGTCTATATTATCGGTAGTGTGACATGAATCATCCTCAATTTACCTATGGAGGAATAATGCCATGCAGCAGTAAACTCTGGCTTCCCAGAGAAGTTGTGCTGTCTCCATCTGTGGGTTTAATCAACACCCAGCAGGTCATTATCCTGGACAACCAGCTGTAGCTGATCCTGTTTGATCAGGGTAGCTGGACCAGATGATCTCAAGAGATCCCTTCTAACCCAAATCTGTGATGTCAGAAGATGTCAGCATGTCAGAATAGCTCACTGCATGCAGAATGTAACATTTAATTTACTTAGTTGTGTCTTAATAGGTTTATGTGCCTTGACTGACATTTTTAGAATAAGACCAACAGCTGAACACTATTTTTTGATACCGTTGTCTTTACCGTGCATTTAAACGAAACCACAGACTTTTCTTAGTTTAAGTTTGTGCAAGGGAAAAATGGCTCAAACAAAGCAAAATGAGAGAAGTGTTTTTCTTTTTCAGGGTTTACCAACTCTCAGTGGACAGAGGAAAACCTTTTGCAATGTCAAAAGTTGCAGTTCGCTTGTTTCCTGTTAATTGACATTATGCCACAAGAATCTAACTTGCAGCACTGAGTAATTAAAAATTAGTTGCCTGCTATTTAAAGCTCCCAGTGGGAAACACATAGACATGCCTATACAATGCACTAAGAAAGGTCAAGCCTTTGGGCTGCATTCAGTCCTTGCATTGTATTTCAGTGGTTTAAAACACAAAAGAGCTTTAATAGAGTTAAATTTGCCATTGACATAAAAGAGGGTTATTGGGACTTCAAAAAACAGACATCATAATTTTCCCCTTCTTACAAGTGCACTAAGGGTGAGCAGAAAATTAAAGTCTTATGCAGAAATAAAGTCAATCTGTCCTCCTTTCTATGAGAAGAATTTTGGTAAGTGTAGAAATGCTACTGAGAAATCACTCCTAGCGCTCAAGTTGACACTCTTTCTAAATGTCATGAAGCATATGATATCTAAAGGCAGTTCTGATTTATTGATTAGGAACTTAAGGTCATGTTATCTCATGGGCTTGTGCAGAAAGAAGGAGTTAGAAATACCATTATATACAGGAGCTATTTGTCATAGAAAAAGATTACCTCTTTTACCATAATCTAAAGGAAAAATGTATCATTTGAGTTTCCAAATCAGTTTGCAAAAATGATTGAAGGCTGGAAGCCTAACTGCAGAAATTTTCCTTTGAAATATTCTTTTGGAATGTTAATTTAGATTATTTGAAACCTGCTCTCAGATATTTTAGGCATGTTCATTTAGACTATATATATGCAGATAAGTGCCATTCAGGAGTGGTCAGGTGGTCAAGAGATTTCTGAAGTACATAAAATCCATGGGAATTGATATGATACAAATTCAGTTGCATTTTGTTCCAAACAGGTTTTTTAAAGCTATTTAGAATCACAGAATATCCCGATTTAGGAGCACAGAATCATGTGTCTCCTTATTTTGCACATGTGAAAAAGTTGAAAGAATTTTGATCTTTACACTAAATCAAGAAATCAACTTTTAAGAAAGCTAAGTTTTAAAAACAGGTGGATATTTTCAATTTTCCTAAGTGCCTGTTACTTCCTCAAAACCATACATTCTCAAATCAAGCTTTTGATTATACGTTTCTCACAGAAGTAATTATAGTTTAGGTCCAGAAGGTTACATTTAAAGTCTTTTTCCATGTTATATCAGATATTTCATACAACAGATTTTTCTTTGTTTTGAAACAGCTTTTAGGAGTCTTTATTAATTTCCTTCTGGATTCTGAAACTTAGGCATTCATTTCTATCTTTTGACCTGAACTCATCTTGATGTTAGAAGACAAAAAAATGGCAGATTAGAACAGATTGGGTATGAATAGATTTTTTCCAAGTCATGAAGGCAGGTTATGAATTAATTAACATTGCAGCTGAGCAGCAAGTGGCTATGATAGTGCATTTTGACATAATGCAATAATAGGAAAAGGTTGAAATTATGTTTCCTCAGAAAGCCAAAATCGAAGTGAGACATATGACTTGCAAGTTATGTGACAAATTCATATCATCAGAAGTAGGGCCACATTCAGGACTCATGTAAAAGCCACATACATAAATGTGTATAAACAGAGAGACAGTTCTTGGATATGAATACATTCACTATTAGGATGACTGCAGTTTGGAGTCTACCCATGTACTAGATGTCTAATTTCTACTATTGCCATAAAAATCAAACGCTAGTAAGCTCCAGATGCCAGACTTAAGTTCCAGCCAAAAAATGAGATTCCCATCCCTTGCTACATGCCCTGTCAAGGGGCTCTACCAAACCACTTTAGTGCCCCAGTAGGTCATTGTATGTATGCTAAGAAACACAGGGTGTTCAAGGTTTCAGAGAATGAAACCCATTGCTGTCTTCAAGGTTTTTCTTCAAGTTGTACTGCTAACCCTAGATAATGTCTAGAGTGGGTCTGAGTGTTTAGAAAAGCTCACCATTGGCTCATACTTACTCCCTTAGAAATCAGTTGAAAAACCTTGCTCTGACAAAAGGAGAAGCAGAGATTTTTACCAGAATATACCTTAACTACAGCAATAGGCCTGGGACAGTATTGTTGAATTCGGCATAAATCAATACCTGCTAACTGCCAAGTCTCTTAGTTTGTCCATCTGTGCTATATGGCTAGATAAATATCCTAAGTCACTCAATATTTTAGGCTGGCACAATGATTTATGACAAAGAAGATTAAGGACCAACAGGTGAGGGAAGAGCTAGAAAAAGATATGGATTGCCTTTGTGTGGATCTCAACTTGAAACAAAAATTCAAGTATACAAAAATAGATATATTATCCTTTTCTTATTTTATAACAGTTTTGTTTTCCTTTAAATGCTAAGATTTTAAATCATTGCCTGAAGACATTGAATCTACTTGGTTTATGCATTGTTAGAAGCTCTCAGAGAATGTCTGTAATTTTGGAGAGATTTTTATACTGTTGTTCTTCAACTAGAAGCTTTACACATTTTTGGAATTCCTCTCCTTCAGAGAGAAGTCAGTGAATGGATGCGTGAAACCATTGGTACCTGTTGTGAGAGCTAATCTACTGAAATACCTCTATTTTTAGCACAGATTTATTTTCTTGTATGGATAATACTCTAATGTAATTTACTAGGAATTAATTCTAATCTCAGTTTCTCTCTGCCTCCAGATTTACTGGCTAAAAGGACTTGGTGGAAAGTAAAAGAAATTCCACACCATCTATGAGCCTAGAGGAAATGTCAAATGAATATTGCCAGTATCTTTACATTTTTTCCTTGCATTTAGTTTGTGCCTGAGCTTCGAGTAACATCCTCATTGGATAGTGGAATTGGTCAATGGACACAAATTAAAAAATATGAAATTATATGTCAACATGAGAAAAAAAATTTTTACTATGAGGATGGTCAAAGACAAAAACATGTTTGCCCAGAGAAGTGTGGATTATCCTGTTTTGGAGATATTGAAAGACTGCCTGGATACATCCAAGACAATCTCACCCTCTGACCGTACCTGAGAAGTGGAAGACATAGTGATCTCCAGAGGTCCCTTCCAAACCTCAAAAATTCTGTAATTCTGTGAATTTCACTTGTGTTAGTATGAGAGATTTAAAATGCTGAGAATACATGCTCATGTTTGAATAAAGACAACTGTATATTTTTCTATGGCACATAGCATTTGAATTTCAATACAGAAAGTCAGAGGTTAAGTAGATCTCAAATTAAATGAGAGGGAAAAGTGTTAAATGTTAAAAAAAACCCAAGCCACAAAAAAACCTAATGAAGAATACAAGAATGAGGAACTCTGAACTCCTGAGCTCCTGTGAACTCCTGCTTCCTTCGCAACTTGGCTGCGCAAAGCTTCTGTAAAAAAGCCAAAACTTAGGAGACACAAATTTAGTTTTTCTGATTTGAGTGAGTGGCATTTGAGCTTCCACTGTGAGCAGTCTTTAAAAAACCATAAGAAATACTCTCTATGTGTGTATGGCTATGACCTAAAAAGGAAGTGTCTCTTCTAAATCAGCCAAGGCCAGATTACTAGTTTGGTGCTCTATTTAATTCTTGGCAATGAATTTTTCTTATGACAAAAATTTTGGTTTTCTTCTTCTGTAAAGACATCCTAAACAAGTGAAATACCAGAAATTATTTAGGTATCTTGAAATAATTTTACCGATTTTTATAAAACAAAGAAGCTGCATTCTAACTGCTTAGGACTAACCATATTTTGGGGACACAGAAATGTCTAGGCAGATTTTTCCTTTACCCACTGAGGCTAGGAAGTGAACCATGAATGTTGGGATCCTGCCTATTTTTCAGTATTTAGGATCAGAATAAATTGTTTTAAGAATAGAGGTTTTTCAAACTTTTCTATCCAACATGGTCTGTCACACAGCACATCATTTAATAGAAAAAACCCCAAACCCATTTTTTCCTATGTGGAGAGAGGGAGACATGGATGGATTCTTGTACATTTTTAATAAGAATTGGTTAAATTAACACATTCTGTGCTACTTTCAAAACTATAAATAACTTTTTAAAACCAACCTTAACTCTTCATTGCAAAAAACTTAGAGAAAATGCAATAATAAACCATGAATCATCAGCTAAACTATCACCTAAATATCAGCTGAGAATATTAGTTACTGATAGGTATTTAACATTGTGGACCAACATTTTACCTTACATGCACAAAATCATCAAATTCAGAAATGTCATGGAGGTGTCATAGAGTCTAACAACACAGGGGCCAAATGAAATTAATAACACCTACATTTAATATTTTTCCATATTTCAGAAGCTGTTGAAGGTGGAAAGGTTAAAATAGATTTACAACTGCATATCAGGAAACACAGATGATGCACATACAGACCTACAGTTTTCTTCAAATTTTGCCTTAAAGTTTTTGATCACTTCTGTGATTTGACAAAATAATGCTAAATAATAGAACAGGAGAAGAGAAGTATGGATAGCAGTAAATAGGGAACAGTGTAGTAAGGAGTCGGCTCTAAGAAGAGTAAAACCCCTGGAAAATAAAAGGAATTGATGATAACTAATATATTATATAAAATTGGAAGACACTCTCTCTATCAGTACACTACACATGAATAATATGTACATACTTTAGACCTAGTCCCATCTTCTATATATCATCCAGCTAAAGTAATAATTAAAAATGCTAAGAACAAAAGGGGAATGATTTTTCAACACGCTGCTGCATATAGTATGTATTTTTGTTTTAAACAAAGAAGAAAAGAAAAACAAACATTATTTCAACTGGAAAGATGAAAATTAGAAAAAATGCACTTTTAAAAATCTTCATACAAAGACAGAAACCTGTTGGGCAACAGTAAAAAAGATTCACATGCATGAAATGTGTCAGAAGCTAAGTAAGTAAAAATTTGGTAACAGTTACTCCAATTGGGGATCATGAATAAGACAGTAGTAGTCAAGGCCCAGAGAAACAAACTGCACAGATGGAACATAAAACCCAACAAATTAGGCACCTAGGAGTAAGCTCAAAAAAAAGTGACTGAAGGAAGATTAGATGTGACAGATATAGATGTGGGTAAAAGAAACAATATCATTAAGAGAAATAATGTGAAAGTAATCCCAATGTGAAACTGAAATTGTACTTGAAAACTGAAGTAAAATCATAAAAGAGGTGTAGAAAAGCATTTTCTGCAATATGCCATTTAAATAACTGAAAAGAAAGCAATAGAAGTTGTATTAAAAATAAGTAAATCAGTAATTTCAGTTTCAAGAAGCAATGGAAATTGGGAATATGAACATTTTTAATCATCTCTGTAGGCTGTCTCTTAGGTTTGACCTGTAAGTCAATAGATGGCAGTCTGATTCATCACTATAAACTGGAACTAATCAGATATTTTCTACATTTCTTTCAGTTGAACCAGTGGCATTCCTACACCTGCAGATGGGAATGAAGATCTATCAGGCTAGAGAGAAAGCACAGAAATGAATGTCATTTCAGGCTTTCAGCTAAGGTACCTCCAACCTAAGTAAGCCAAAGATACATGTTGTGGCCCCTGCCACAAGCAATGTTTGACCTTTGAAAAAAGATTACATTCTACCAGATGAACAAGAGATCATAGAGGTTCACTTAAATGACTACAGCTATTCTATCCTCCAAGATGCACTGTCTAAAGTTTCCCTTGACTATTTTTTCTGCCTTGGACTTCAAAGTCTGAGAGAGAAAAGTTAAATAAGACACTGACGTGATTTAACCACATCCAGCAATTACGATCCATGCAGTGGACCCCCCCATTCCCCTCCTTTGTCCCACTGGGATGGGGAGCAGAATTGTAAAAAGGGAAAGTTCATGTGTTGTGTTAAGAGCAGTTAAATAATTGGAATAAGGTAATATTATGATGATGAGAGCAGGAGGGGTGGAGGAGGAAGGAATAACATTCCATAACAATACAAGTGCTCACCACCCTCTGACCAATGCCCATCCCCTCCCCAAGCAATAGCTGGCTGCTCCTGGCCAACTCCTCCAGTTTATACACTGAGCATATGGAATATCCCTTTGGCCAATGCAAGTCAGCTGTCTCAGATATGCTCCCTCACAACTTCTTGTGCACCTCCTCATTGGCAGAGCATGAGTCAGTGAAAAGTCATTGGCTTAAGGTAAGAACTGCTGAGCAACAACCAGAATATCATTCAACAATACTCCTGCGATAAATCAAGAAAAACATGGCATTGTTCCAGTTGGAAGAAAATTAACTCTATCCCAGCCAAAACCAGAACAGAAGCCATATAAACATGAAACATTTATTCCATTCTGATTATCAAAATAATCACAGTGCAAAGAAGAAAAAGTGCATTAATTAATAAGCAGGAAATTGCTTCTTGATCACTTTTCTGAAAATCATGTTAACAGTTTTGAATAATTTTATCTTTTATCAACCAGTGGCTTTTATGACTGGCTCAGCATCTATAAGTCACAACTATAATAATCATTCTCTATGTCTGATGAACCAAACCCTTTGGAAACTTCAGTCCCACTTTTTTAAAGTAGATTGATTTATCAAAGAGGACAAAGAGAAAGATGATCCCATCTAATCTCTGTACATGTGCATTCTTCTTATCCTTCTTGATCAGACCTGGAAAACTAGCCTTGAGTTCATTGGTATGTCCCTTAAAGTGTGACAATTATACTATTTTTAACAGTTGCCTCATTTTGATAACCCACAAGGCTTGAAAAGCATGAGGTGGCCCTGAGAAAACAATGTTTGATTATGTTTTCCATCAGACTAGCTATGTTTTGGAATCTAATAGTGAGAAAATAATGATGTAAGAAAGAAAAATTCTATTTACTTATTTGTATCCTTTTTACTTATTACTTTCTTTACTTCCTTGCTATGTAGATATCTCTCCTTGTCCCCACTTGAGAGATTTTTGAGAAGGGATTATCACTTTGTCCTGTGATCCAGAACACTCAGAATAGGATATTGTTTTCATTCTGTGAAACTATTTTTAATACAAAGGCACATTATTAAAACAGAAATACAACAGCAAACAAGGAAACAAACAAACAAACCCACAAAACCTCAACCCATTCTCAACACTAATATTAGTGTGGTGCTCCAAAGCACAGTCCCTAAATTACTCAGAATTACTCTCAGATTAAGAAAGTACATACTATAAAAATTTATTTAGGAATTTCTGATATAGTCTTTGCTCTCTCTAAACTTTTAGTTTGGTTTTTTTTTTAATCATTCTCATATGATTACATGAATACTATTTTATTTCCAATACTTAAAGGGATTTTATTCTTCTCTATTCAACCAACCATTCTTCAAATGATTTTTTTTAGTGTGTTTTTCTCTGTACACTTCCAGAAATTACTATAATCTTTTATTTCCTGTATTTTTTATTTATAACCCAAACCGTTTTCTGAGTGTGAAAAACATTTGTTTCATTTTTTGAGGAAAGACTTTTTTTTTATTCATACATTTCAGACTGCAATCATTGCTGTCTTCAGCTGCAGAGAATCTTGCTGACAATGGACTAACATTTGACCCAGACATATGCTCCCACTTTGCAATGAGAGTTATTTTAAATGCTATTTCTGCTCTTCTGAAAAAGGTCACTCAATCCAAAAAGCTGGATTGAGCAGTTTGCATGTGAAAAAGGTCACTCAATCCAAAAAGCTGGATTGAGCAGTTTGCATGTGGCTAAAAGAGAAATATGGTTTGATTCACCTGGGAATAAAAAGTCTTCTCTTGTAGGCTCTCTTGAGCTGGAGGACTGAATCCAATTTTGTTTTTACATTGCCATAAATAAATGTGGTTTGATAGCCACTTAAGTTTAAGAGAAGTTGGTTTTTTTTGTTTTTTTTTCCTGTAAAAAGGCTGTGCTTTTCATCTGGCAGCAACTCATTTTCTTAAGAGCTCTCACTTCTCAGAATAAGCATGTAATAAAGTTTCCTCTGTGTTGATAATATTACTGTAAGCACATTTGAAACACAATGCAAATTCTTTTTAAGCTTTTTTTTTTGCTCTTAATTTAATAAACTGTTCTTGTCTTATAAAAAAAAAAATCTGTTTCTTTTCCCATTGTTTTTTCTTTGTTTTTTACTCATTTTGCCATCCTGGAACAGTGAATTTTCTGCAACAAAAAGTAACTATTTCCTAATAAAAGAAAACAGCTTCCTCTCATTTTGACGCACAAAATAAACAATTTTTGTACAAATAGAGACTTAGAATTTGTTCTGTGCTGTTGAGCAAGAGCCTTATTCTGTCTTGAAGAGCAAATGCATTTCATAGAGGCAAGTTTAACATCTGAGATATTATCAACTGAATTTTTGGGAATACTAGCATTTAAGAAGCTGATTCATTTCACCATGAGTATTCCACAAGCTTTTCCTTTCCTTAAACTCAGTACTATAAGTACAGGTTTTTTCCATTACTATAACTTCAATTGTCTCGTTTCAAAAATAATTTTGCCATTCCATCTGCCAGGTATTAATATAGAAGGCAAGTGGTGACAGGTGAAGAATCAAAAGGGTAAAAGTGACAAAACTTGTGGGTTGAGACCAAGACAGTACAATAATAATACCTATTATTGTTATAGCAACTTCCAATGAAAGAAGAAAATAACAAAACCATCTCTGTACTACCAACAGTTTCCCCCATAGTAGATACTGTGAATGAAATAAACTCTATCCTAGCCAAAACTAGCACAATACCATTATTTGTACATAGCCTTAACAAGCCAGGCTTCCACATGGATACACTGAACTTCTTTATACTATTTGACTGAATTGCAGTAAGTAATTTCACTGAAGTAAATAAGTCATACCAACCAAATCTGACCCCTAATATTTCCAGTTTTTATCCATTCTTTGTGCCTCTTGCTCCTCCACTTCATAAGTGACTGTTCTGAGACCACCACGACCAAATAAGAATTGCAAGGTTACATTTTCTTGTGAAGCACCTTACTGGGTCAGGGTCAAGATCAAGAAGCTAGCATGAAAAGCAAAGAGCACAACAAGCCATACCCACTTCAAAGTTCAGTGAATGCCTTTTAACTCTTACTAGTTCTCAGACAACACAAAGAAAATTAGGTGACAAAGCTGCATGCTGCAAATTGCTCCAGGCACTTCAAGTCCCAAGTGTCGCACTGAGGCCAAACTTCAGTACAGTGGCGTGCACATCCTATCTCATCTCTGCATCATATGTATCTTTTTTTATACCTTTAAAATTGGTTTTATGCAACCAAACATCTACTTTCTGGCACCCTATCAAATCTGTTTGCAAGCAAAAGTAATTTAGAATGCTGTTCACTTCACATTACAAGCTTAAAAATTTATCTGAGTTTAAGATCCCCAACATAAATTTTTTTAGGGCTTTATGACAAATATATTTCCCTTCTGTGAGGCTCTCTGTTTAGTAAAAAGCTCAGAATTATATGAAGAGAGACAGATTGCTGTCCAGCAGAAATGTTACTCTGGTTTTGTAATTGAATGGTGCAATTTGATCAAGAAATTATCATTGCACAGTGACTTTTTGAGGTATACATAGATGTAGGGGGGTTTTTGTGCCTAAAGATTGAAGTTCCCTCTCTGCTCCTCTGTCACCTGTTTAGCACCGGACTGTTAAGATCAGTTGTCCCACAGCTCATTACCTGTTATTGCGACCTACCTCTGATTGATTGCAGGTGCAGGGTCTACAATTTTGCAAAGCACCCCACCTACCTACAACAGTCCCTCTTGGAAGGAAAATCAATCATTCACATTCTGCTCATTTATTATCTGCAGCTTCACCTGAGAGAAGCTTCAACTGCACATCTCTTCTAGGACTCCCATACATTTCTTTCTATAAGGTTATCTAGACATATTTTTTTTGTCATTCCAAGAGCTGGTTTAGCTTTGCAAAATACATTTGGCAAAACACTCAGCATGTAAAAATGCATAGTAAAGGTTCAATATAATATCAGACACAGTCATTTTACAGTTGCAAAACTTGCTCACAAAGATGTAGAATTTAAAGTTTGTAATTCCAAAATTCATGCTCCATGTCCAGTTTTTTAGAATTAAGTCTGAAAGATCTGTTTTTCTCAAACATTTTAAGGACATGGAGTTAGATTTTTTTACTTCTTACCCACAGACCTTCCTAGTTACAATGTGTGTACAAAATCTATGTAAACTTCAAAAGGAAGAAATCTAAAAGATTTGTTCCATTAGTAAAGCTTAAAATTCCTACCAAACAATAATGAAACCAATGACTGAATCACTCAGGCATTGGGAATACTTCAATCATATTAGACAAAAGTTTTAACTGACTTCTTTGTCTAATGCTTCAAAACTAATTCTCCTCTATCTGTGCATTGTCACAGTTAAAATTTCAAGGAGAAAATCAAACAAGCAAGCAATCCATTCTATTTCAGTGCACAAGATCCAATAACAGAAGATTTATTTGTATGTTTCCCAGAATTAGATCATCTTTGAGCGTACTGCACATGTAACAAAGTTATCTGTGTATTACTTCTATGACATGAAAATATTGTAGCAGCCTACCCAAGTCTCGGTGGGGAAGGTTTTACCCTGCTTACCAAGACAACAATAATTGTCCCCACTACACTGAGGAAACTGTAGAGCCCAGAGAATAATTGGAGACATGGATGGGCAGCTCTGAGGACTGAGACGCCTACATAAGATGTCCACAGTGACCAAGGGGACCAAAACCAGAGATGAACGAAAGAGTAGCTGTCTCACAGTTGTGTGTCCTGGCATAAGCAAATAAACAGTAACCACTCCAGATTTATTTAATATGTTTCTGTTATTTTAGCTGGGGAGGGCAAGTATTTAATGGTATGATTTCAAACACTTAATATTTTTCTTTTATTCCCAAGAAGCATTTTGCTTAATATAAAAATCAAACCATAAGTTCACAACAGGGCTACTCATAGACATTAACTCCCAAACCTCCCTGAAGTTCCATTCAGAATGGCTGAAAATGATAACAATCATAGCCTGTGTGAAATTCATGAGCCTATACTGCAAGCAGCTTATTCTTTCCAAATTTTTTCCCCTAACATCATGTTATCAGTCCTCTACACCATATAAGAGTTCAAATTTCTAAGAGAAAATACTAACTCTTGATTCCATAAATGAGTTAATTTTCTTATAGATGTGATCAGGAAGATGACAAAGACTAGCTACGGCCTTTTCTGTGTTTACAGAATGACAGTGGCATAAGAAATCAGGACAAGATATACTTTTCATATTTCACACTGATTCATTCCTTCAACTTCAAAATGTTTTCTGATAGAGTCAGTTGTTAGCAAAAAATAAGGAAAATGAAAATTTTAGTAGCAATGTAGCAGCAATAAGTATATATCAGCACACTACAACGTGTTTCTCTTCAAAAGCAGTGTGTACAAACTTGCCTATGGAAAGAGATCTAGCTGCTTTGCAAGTTCCTCTATAGAGTAGAGTAGAGTAGAGTAGAGTAGAGTAGAATAGAATAGAATAGAATAGAATAGAATAGAATAGAATAGAATAGAATAGAATAGAATAGAATAGAATATTTCAGTTGGAAGGGAAAACTAAAGCATGTTTTAAGAACATTATCCAATAAAAAACAACATTCAAAGCTTGCATTCCCTTTTCTGGTTATCCAAAATATGATTCATAGGGATTTCTAGATAGGTATTTCTACTCATAGCTACCATACCTTTCCATGAATCAGCAAACCATCTCTCTACATATGAAAACAACCCTTTTCTTCAAAGCTATTCTCCTTGCAACTATTTTTTGAAAGCTAGTGCAACTGTCCTCCAACCTTCCTGAAACTGGTCATGGAACATCTCTAACGTATATTTCTTACAGATATTGCAGATC
The DNA here is from genome assembly GCF_012460135.2 of Molothrus ater. Taxonomy (NCBI): domain Eukaryota; kingdom Metazoa; phylum Chordata; class Aves; order Passeriformes; family Icteridae; genus Molothrus; species Molothrus ater. The sequence continues at coordinate 32,604,192 of NC_050481.2, forward strand.
GTGTTTTCCTTTACAAAGAATAGGATACACAAAGTAGTTTTAAGGATTCTAAGCCTAAAAATATTTGTTCCATTTCATAGCTGCTTTGGCTGATCTGTATGCAGTTTTAATTTCAAAAGGAGTAACAAGGTGTGAAGTGTTTGTAACTGCAATAAAAACCAGCAAAGACTCAGCGTGCTCATGACTGAAGCAATTGCTGCTTGACTGCTGTAAGATTTTTAGTTCCCAAAGTACTTGTAAAATCATTCAATAGTGTTGTTATCCTTTTTTTTTCCTTATTTTTGTTCTTAAATAGCAAGCTAGTATTAATGCTGTCCTTTTTAAGATTAATGTGAAAACACTCCAAGTTTTGTCCTTAGTGGAGAAAAGAGTCTGTCCCACACAGTACAGGAAGCATGTCAGAAGAGGACAAGAAAAGTGAGGAGTTTTTTTAGGTATTAGAAATAAAATGACTATTAACTCATACTGACTTAATATATAACTGATAACAATTTCTGAGTGAAAGATATTAGTTGTTTTCCCCCATTTCATTATTTCCTTGCTTTTTGTCCGTTTTATTTAACATACTGATGAGCATCTCTTCCGTATGGCCTCTATCCCCCAAACACAGCTTAATCTGGTGCTTCTAAAATCTAAATAGATTTATGGAGAGTCACTAAAAACTGGGACAACTTCCACTCAACAAACTTAATGGATGAAAGATAACACACATACAAAAATATACTCCAGTTCTATTGAACTGTTTGTGAGTTTGCTCACAAGTAGAGAGAGTACTTTGAAAGCTAAGTTTACCTCTCTTCTGAATGCATAAATTTGTTCACAAGAACTTCACCTGCGAACTGGTGATAAAATCTCTTATTCTTCCTTGGCAGTAGCCTGTCAGTTTGGGAACTGCACAGGACAGCCTGCACAGCCTTTACAAGGTTACTAGAAGGAGCTGTGAAGAGACAGACACACAAACAGTGAAAGTTTTTCACTTCAGAGAAGGTGTTTAACTGTAGATCAATTAAATATGCAGCTGTAAGCTTTGCACAGATGTGACAAAAAGTGTGACAGGAAAGCTTTATTCCAAACAGTATTATAGACCCTAAATAAAGTAGAAATGGGATCAATAAGTGTATTCTCTTGACTGCAGTCAGTAGACTTGAAGAGGAACTTACAAAAGTATTATTTTCATATTAGACAATCACTGTTTCTGAAGCTGACTGCAGTTTAGTGCATAGTTCTCGTTTTCTCCCCATTATCCACTTCATCACATAAAATAGGTGAAGCCCTCTCAAAGCTTTCCTAGTATTATCTATACATACATTTTAAAGTACCAATTTGATGCACTATATTATTTTATGGCAAGCCATGCCTTCAGCTGGATGAATAATCCAAATTTTGCCAGGAGACAAGTTCAGAGCTGCTAAAGCATTTTCCGCAACACAGGCTTTTCAAACGCAGGAGCCAAGTTACTTTAGCTGACTGTATTTAATTACATCACTTTTGAAGCTGATCACCAGCATTTCAAACATAAAGGAGCACCTAAGTCTGCCTCTTCCTTAAGAACAGGCCTAAGTAACTAGTTGAGTTGCATGGCACAGAATTAAGATGCAGTCTTTAAAAGAAAGAATCTTAATACTCCAGGACAGCTGTACTGTGTGAAGTAGAGATATCACAGTTTGCTGCTCAGAGCAGGGCTCAGATGCTGCCTGGTTAAGTAAAAGTCTTAGCTGCACATTCGGCTGCAAATCAACCAAATGCTGCTTGTACTGCAGCAGGCATATAATCTTGCAAATGAGGATGGGATGCCAGTTTTGGTGCACTGTTTATGGGTCTTTTTGCAATAGATGGAGATCATACATAATTTTCTACATGTCACTCAGATTCCGTTAAACATAAATTACTACTTATCCGTAAAACAAAAGAAGGAAATCTATTTTATTATTCCCCTGGAAAATATAAACAAATTATGCAACATCACACTTCCACCTAGTAGAAAAGCAATAAATTATGTATGCAGACAAGGAAATAAGAGTGGAAGTATCAAAGGAGGACAGAATATGTCATAAAAATGCTGTTCACACTACAAGATATAAGGCTTTATCAGTTTTTCTATTCTGATCCATTATGCTCTGGGGATCATCTCAGCCACAGAGCAATTCTTTTCAGTTAATGTATAACTCCAAAGTGGATATGCTGTGGGGTTTCTTTTATTTTGTCCGTCCTGGACAAAAAAATTGGACAAAAAGGAAATTATAAATGTCACTGAAAAGGCACCGGCATTGGTGAGATACAATGGTAAATTACTTCACATAAAATATCCAGCACGGAAATGTATTTAAACTAATCCATAAAGGGTAGCATCACCAGATACTTAGGGTTTGAATAGAACTACTAAGCAGAGACTGGGAATTACTTCAAGATGCCCAGTACAGAATATCAACAGAAGAACTGAAAATTTCCAAGCAAGGGAGTGACAAAATTAATTGACTAAATTACTTTGTCAGGGAAAGAAGTAGCTAGTCACAGGTTTCCCATTAACTTTTGATACCCAAGCAGCTCAAATTCCTCAGTTAGATATATCAGGAATACAAGCCTGTAGGATTGGAGGGGTTGTATTTTCTGAAAGGGGGAATATATAAAGGATATCTCACAACATTGGCCGAAGTCAGTAGTGCCTGTCTTTATTTTTCTCTTTTGTCTAAAACTGCTTGAGTTGAACCCAGTTTTTCACAGGGTACAAGGAATCTTCATTCTTCATATTCTTGAGAGGAATTTCATAGTGCCAGCCTCTATAGCTTTGTGGCTGATCTGAAATCATTTGTTAATGGACATTCAAAGCTGGTCCTCATTTTTCAGAAACATTCCTTGGCTGCATCAGTCACCCCAACAAGGGTATAGCTATCAGTTCAGAACTGTACAGCAGCTTATTGCAGTGGTGGACTACAATGGCACTGTTGTGCCAAATGACAGAGTATGAAGTAGATCTGAGTCATTTGGCTCATGCCTACTGATGCAGTTGCTGTCGTCTGCCTATACTCATCTGTTTCTTGCACAATATTCTGAAACTCTTCAAGCTTAATTCTATTTACTATTAATTGCATTAGGAGAAAGCTGCAAAAACACCACATTCACTTTTCAATCCTGGATAATTTGCTATAACAGGAAGGCAGAAAGGAGGATGTTAATCATGCTAAAACACCTCTAAACTAAGACAGCTTTGGCTAATGCAGGGCATGCAATTTTCTACCTAATAAGGAGTTACACTTTGCAACAAAGAAGGATACAGGAGAATTCACAGGTTTTAGCATTTAAGGCAATAAAGTCTGTTAACAAAGGACATTTTTTTCTTGGTTACCTTTATGTTTGTGAGGCTTTTTTTCACAGAACATCCAATCCCACTTTCCTATAGATTGCACATTTTCCTCTATACCATTTCAAAAAACAAATTAACATAAAAAGTATGATTGGTTGATTATTTCCCTTTGATTCACACATCCTTCAATTTTTAATTTATTTACAGAAATTTCTCAATTGAAAACCATGTTGTCTCATCTAGATTTCCTTATAATTTATCATAAACCAGTTATTAAAGGCATTAAAAATTAGAATCATAAATGCGTATCACCATCTGTCTGAGTTCTCTACTTCTGTAATCCCCCTTTCCTATCTTGTTCCATCTACCAAGAGGAAATTATATGATAGACATAGTCTATCTGCTCTCAATTTGTCCTTTTAGTTTCTCTGAAAAGAGTGAACGGGTTAAAAGAATTTCCTTGAGGCTTGGTCTTGCTTTAGGTAGGAGCTAAGAGCTTGGGAATAGAAGATTCAGAGGTTACAGAGTGTAGTAAGAGAACAGGAAGCTTGCAGGGGAGGAAAAAAAAATAAAAAGGAAGAAAAAAAGACTTACAGCCCACTGTTAGAACAGGACAGAAGGAACCTTCCTATGGGCTGGTGTGAGGACTGAGTGTGCTGTAATACAGAAAATCAGGGAACTGGTTGAAATCAACCCCTGAAACAAGTTGCACTTCTGCTAGCAAAGTGTGGGCACACCATCCTGTATGTAATTCTTACAGTTACTTAATACTGAACATGCATGGCAAAGCAGTCCTCACAACATGTGGAAATATCTGCAAAGAGAGTGATACCAACTAAATAACTGTTAAATTAACTGTCATGCAAAGTACCTATAATAATTCCCCATTCCATTTACTCCAAACTCATACAATCAGATGGCATTTTTTTTTAATTTCTTTTGTTTCCTCCTAATCTAGTAAGATTAGCTTTGTTGGTTAGAGCATGGTGCTAATAATACCAAGCCTGGGGGTACAATCCCTGTATGGGCCATTCTCTTAAGAATTGCACTTGATGAACATTGTAGGTCCCTTCTAATTCAGAATAATCTGTGATTTGGAAATAAATTCCTAACTGCCACTATTCTGGAGACAGAGAGGAAGGCATACATTTTTTTAAGCAATTAATGGAAAAGGTTATCAGTCTTTCCTTTAATAATTTATTCCTTACCATGAATCAAAGAAGAATCATTAAGAAAAAGATGAGAAGTCTTAAGGTGTTATGAACTTCTGTTAATCCTTGCATCAATATAAGATAAACAGAGAAGATAAAGAAAGAAATCTTGGAAGAGGAGAACTGCTGTTCTCATACTACAAAACATTAATGGCATAGCTAGCTACACTAGCTGACAAACTATATTTCTGTTGGGTTTTGCAAGAGCTGAAGAAAATAGAAAGAGGATTTCTGGAGAAATATGTCCAAAATTAATTGTGTTTGCACTGGGATAAAAATTCATAGCTTGAAGCATACAAAAAATAAACAGTCCAGCAGAACTAATATTAAATCTAATATCAGGACAGGCTCCTGTGAGCTATTTGCTACTCTGTTGACATGTAATAGTCTGTTCAGCATTTTAACTTATATTTCTGTACTACAAATATGAGCAAAACAACTGAGTTAGGTAAGAAAAATAATTTATAGATAATTCAAAAAATATTGTTTCTTTTCTTTAAACAGTGTGGTGACTTGTAGCAGAAACCAGCAAATCTTGATTGTCATATTATCAAAAAAATTTCTACCTTTTTGAGTGTTTGATTGTCATTTAGGCTCCTGAACTCCTTGTACCTGGAAAACGTTTTCTCAGAGGGAAAAAATTCAGCATATATTTCTTTTCTTTAGATTTGCAGAATCCACAGCAAAGGAAGATTACAGGAGCATCTGAAGGTTAGTTACAAAAAAGGCCCATAACAAAACCTTCAGAACAATCCAACAATTACTATTTGACATACATTTATGCATGCTCCAATGCACTCAAATCAACTTTTCCATCTTTTACTTAGCCTCAAATTAGCTTCTCAAATGTATAAAGTAATAGAGTTTGCAGAACACAGAAGGCAGCACCTCTTTCTAAAAGGCATAAACAGAAGTAATACCATTGGCTTAGCCTAAGAATAATAACTTTGGAAAAATTGATTAATAAACAATAAATTCCTTGTGTGTAGTGCTTCAGTTGCTGGGATTGGCTCATATTTACACATGTTCTTTACAGTTGCTTGAGGCAAGCAACTTACAGTGCTCCATGGCAAAGGAAGCTCTACAATTAAAATAGATTACTGTGTTCAGGACAAAAAGGCATAATGTTTTATATGCACATGGAAAGTGAGGGGACATCAATTGGTATGAACAATGTTGAGGAAAAATAGTGGCTATTGTTCTTGTAACAGTTTTGAAATAAACTTTGCTTTCAATAGCTAGCAAGTCTTCCATTTCTTTTTTAAGTAAGTAATTGGCTTAAGAAAAACAGGTTGGCTTAAGAAAGCAGGTTGGCACAAACTTTGGAAGTTTGCAAGCTTCATGCTGGCACCCAGGGCTCTAAATAAGTGCATGACATCACATTGGAACATATTCTGAAAGGCTTCTTTTTGCTTACCAATAGCCCAGAGAATTAGTCAATATTCAACTTATTCTACATTAATCAATTCTTCCACCTATTTTTACTAGGTAGAGTAGATCTGGTAATGTTTTGGTGCAACAAAATATAATGCCCTCCAATCATTATTAAGCAGGTGTAATATGACATGTAACATATACTCCTGAACTGACATTGATGAGGAAGAGGAGAGAGTTATAATCCTGTTTGTAACTTGACTTCACGAATCCTGGAAATTCCTCTGATTCCTGTCACTAACACCTATAAGCTGCCATAAGTAAATCCAAGCTATATAGCATGACAAGAACTCACAGACACTGGTAAATAAATCGTGTCAAAACATCTTCCATAAACAGCTTCAGAAAAATACATAAAATTGTTAGATATGTTGTACTGCTCCTATGAGAGAAAACATCTTCAGTGAGTCTCCTGGATTTGATGACATCTTCTCAAAATTAAGAAACTAAGATGCAATAGTAGTCACCAGATGCCAAATTTGTTAATTTTTAACACTATCTTAGTAATTTTATGTTTTATCCCTCACAGTAATAACATGAATATTTGTAGCTGGGAAAGTTTATACATATTCTTAAGGAAAAGTAATTGAACACTTCATTGGAGTTCATGGTCATCTAGTCACCTTCCATAGTTCACTAAGTCATCTTCTATACTTAGCAGGTGTCATGAGGCATTGTAAAGAGTGTTTAAATTATTTAAGCAGTATTTGGAGCAAGTTGTGTAGATAGGGTGAGAAAGGTTCACCATATGTTTGAGAGACCTGCTTAAATCTCTGCTGAGACCTGCCACATTGATTCACTTTTCACTTAAATGACATTGTCTGTTGAGAAAATCTGTATCCTGATAGGTCAAACACCATGGATGCACTCATTGTGACACAGGAGTAGAGAGCTGCTGCTTTCCTTTGAACAGGTCATTGATGTGAGAACTGGTGACAGACTAAGCTGAGTTTCTGTGCTTTTAACTCTGTACTAACAACATGGCCCAAGCCTCCTCCACAAATTTCTTTTCCAATAGAAGAGCATCAGTAATCTTGACTGTGCAACATCCCCTTTCACTCCAAACTTTCCCATGTATACACATTATTATCATTTATTACAAAGCAGAAAAATGGGATGGGTTTTACTGCCAGGTACTCCAGCATTTTTCTCATAAAAACTTTCAGCTTTGATTTATTTTTTAATCTCAAATATCAATTTCATTTTCTGGAATAAACACTGAAATTAAAAAATTCCACTGTGGAACAAAACCAAAAGAAGTTGAAATTCATTGGAACCATGGATTACTGCTGCTACTTGCAGCTCTAGAGCTTATTGTAATATCTTTCCTATCAGTCCATTTTAAGAGAACTTAGAGAAATAAACAAACAAAAATCCCAAAACAAACAAGAAAAAAAACAAAGTCCACAAATTTTGATTCTAAAAATCTTAATTTAACAGCATCAAAGTTTATTTTCTTTTCAATTCTCTCCATCCTTATATACATACAAAGTCAACTATGCAGCTGTTGTCAACCCCTGGATGAAAGGAACAATAATTTAGACAAAGAGTGGGAGTGGAATTGCTGACAAATAGCTGTTTAGGACCTAAAATTAAACTTCACTGAAGATGCTTAACAGAGGGGAAAAAGCAGACAAAATTTAAGTCTATTTCATAGTTACCTCCTCAATCCTACCTCACCCTCCCCCAAAATTACAAAAGAAAAAATATCTAGGGGCATGGCAATTGCTATTATAGGGCACTAAGCGCTATCTTTCACTGGTTAAACAGAACTTGAAAAAGAAACTGCATGGGAGAAACAAACAGCATAAATCTAACAAAATAGCCCCATAAAGCAGTTCAGGAAGATGCTACTTCACCTGAGGAAAAGAAATATAGAACTGGTTTGAGATCAACCTCTTAAAAACAACCTTTAGATAAGCAGTGGACAGGAGAGGCCTTATACAGTGCAGTCAGAGTTAAGACTTATACAGATTCACCTCATCCTGACCACATAAATTTAGGAAGGAGAGAGTGACTGAGAATCTGAAATTGCTAGAATAGCAACATGAAATAATTCAAGCAAGGTTCAACAACCTTTCTTGAGGTTTGAACCATCTTTACATTCTGAATCTTCCCCTCTTCTTTTTGTCTGCTAGCTGAAATTCCTTTCCTTTACTTCTCACACAGTTCTTCTCAGCTTTTGTCTTTTCTGGGATTTTACTTTTTTTTTTTCCTTTCTCATGTTTTTGCCCTGTAAATGCTATTTTGCTGAGTTTAAGTCAGCTAAACACAAACTTGCTTTTCCTGATTTTTTTTAAACTTTAAACTAGAAGCCTTGGGATGTGATACCAAACAACAAACTGAAAATCACTGATTTCCAAATAAAATTTTTCTAAAATATGCCTCTCAACAAAGCCATGTGGTGGGCCATTCAGAATGCTCTGCTGTCAAGGTCAAACACCAGAGTCTGACAATCCTGTTCAGAGCCTTCTTCCCCATCTCAACCACTCAGGTATTCCCACTGCTTAGTTATTCACATATGCCTCAGCCTGCTTCATTCTCTGGATTTATTTTTCTGCTTATCATAAGGAGTCTAAACATAAGTTAATTTTGAGTCATTCATACTGAAGGCTTAATACCCTCTAAATCTAATTTTATTGGATCTCCAGGCTGTTGCAAAACTCAACCCAAAACATTATAACATAAGTCACAACTTCGTATCCTTTTTATCCCCAAAACTGTGAGGAAAGCACAGTTTGTTTCCAGCTAGGAGTCAGTCTGTTGTCTTCCCTTTACCTTAACTGGATTCTGTCTTTTATATACCTATGTTGATATATTTTATACCAAGCAGGCTTTGCCATACTTTTCCTCCATTCTCTCACCACCAAAACCTCCTAATGTGAAACACATATAGCTTAACCCACACCTGACATGAACAATCTGTTTACATCTCTATTTCTTACAATTTTTTTCATGTTTTATTATTAACATTTTGAAAGAGGATTTTTCCTAAACTTGAAAAGTTCCCTACATGGTTAAATTTTAAATAAAATCATGCTAACAGTCTAAATAATAACAGTAATAAAATATAAAAGTTATATCTTTCTGTCCATATATGAACAGTCCTATAATATGCTGCTGAGGAAAATCTGTGTATGATATATCTTAATCTTTTCGCTTAGCTGTCATGTTACATTAATAAACCTACTGATGTGTGAGATGTGAGATTACAGAAATTACTTAAGCCTCTCATACAATAATTTTAAGTGAATAAAGGAAGTCTCTTTCAACCATTCCTTCCAGCTTTTGTTAACATAATTATGAAATAATAGCTACACACCTTGGATATGTACAGCATAATAATAATTTTCTATTGGAGAAACAGAAAAACCCTAGTACTACAAGAGTACTGCAAATAAGCAGAAACCTGATGCTTCTACAGGTTTTTCAACAGAGATCTGTACAGAATACAAAGACTAACAGGCTTTGAGCACAGTTTACTTGCTGAATTTCATTTATTCTGAAACTTCCCCATGTTATTTTCTGAAGGAGATTGGAGCAGATTGGTAGTTCCCTTTGCAAAACACTTTTCCCCATTTAATATCTACCATTAGCTCCATTGCTTCCATTTTTTAGGGTGGAATATAATTGATAACAAGGACTGAGTCCAAAAGGAGGCAAAAACCTAGCTGGAAGGTTCTGATGACTTTTATAGAAAAGGACATCTGTAAGCAAGGTATTTTATTCCAATAAAAAGCTTACTCCATAGTCCTGTGCAATATATCTAGTAATAGTAAAAAGTCCTCTTTAATCTATATAGTACAATTAAGGACTATTGAAATTCACTCTCACTTTTCAAAAAGGAGCTTTCTGTCAGGCACCTTAATCTATTTTGAAATTTGAAATTACACAGATTCTGTTCCTAGGCAAAGTGTACTTTGTATTTAAGATTTTCAGTGGCAGTCACATCATGCTGCAAAAAAATGAGCAGAATTGCCAGTAGGAAAACAGATGAAATTCCAGCAATAAAACTAATTCCTAGAATACACCAATATTTTTAATGAATATTTTTATATTATTTTTTCTCTTTTTACAAAGGAAATACGACTTTAAATCTCTTGACAGCTATTGTACTTTGACTGCACATTTGCCAAAAAGCTGTAGGAGTAAATTTGATTCATCATTATATTTTACTGTTTTACAGCCATACATGGTTTTCTTATTTGGAGTCACTAGTAGCCTTTTGCTGTCCATAGTGTGAGTAAAAATAGACAAGAAAAATATTTTGTCTAGAGAAAAAGAAAAATATTAAGCAATTCTCTCTGAATTCTTACGTGTCAACAAAAGTCTAATAAAAAACAGCTTTTAAGTTTTCTCTTGCTAACAATATGTTTGCAAGAGAAAAGTTTTCATTAAAATGCTTACTTTATTTTAGCCTCTCACTTTAAAAGAAAGACATAAGTTTAATAATTTACTACTCATCATTTAGCACTGAAAAATGCACAGTAAAGATGGCTAAAAATAGATCTGCTCAGCTGCTTCTCTTCATAGAGTAGTGAATTAAATTAAGTGAAGTTGCTGGTTGGCTCTTGTGTATTTGGAGTCTCTTCAGCAATATGGGTCATCAAACACTCAATAGGGTTTATCATAGATAGCATGTTGCAAAAACAGTGTAAGGGAAGTTTATATGGAATAAGATGTGGAAAGAATATCCATCTGTTTTCTTTCCACAAGATATACTGGAAGAGTTTTATGAGACAAAAAATTGTATTTTACAGTCAGACATTTCTCCATCCATTAATAAACCCATAACCCCTGTGAAAAATAAAAAGAAATTGAAAGCTTTAGAAACGTATCCAATGCACTTAGAGAGCAGTGTTTAAAGGAAATGAATCTTGTAATCAAAGCAATTCAAAATAGCAACATTTCAGCTTTGAACTGCAAGCTTTCTTTACATTTGAAATTCTCAGTCACTGCAGCTGCCATGGGATATCTATGGTCAACCTCAGGAGCACAGTAGAAGATTTGCAAACAATGTTGAGGCCACATGCACTCAGTGAAAATCTGGAAACCTGTGTTAGATCCCCAGGAACTCCCAGCAGAAAGTGACACAAATCATCCAGTCAGTAAGGGCCAGAAGCCATACAAGGACAATAAATATCCTTGAGCACAGCATCAGCAGCCAGTCAAAGGGGGTGGCTGTTCTGCTCTGCACTGCTGTGGCCTCACCTCCAGCACTGTGTGCAGCTTTGGGCACTGCAATATAAACAAGACACTATTAAAGAGCATCCAAAAGATGGCTATAAAGGTTCTGAAGGCTCTGGAGGGGAAGCTGTATGAGGAATGGTTGAGGTCACTTGGCCTGTACAGTCTGGAGGAGACTGAGGGGAAACATCATTGCTGTCTACATCCTCCTCCTGAGGGGAAGAGGCACTGGCCTCTTTTTGCTCATGACCAGTGACAAGACTCAAAGAAAAATCATGAAAAATTAAACCTCCCCCTGTGTGAGGGGAGGTTTAGGTTGGATATCAGGACAAGGTTCTTCACTCAGAGGATGGTTGGGCACCAGAACAGGCTCCCCAGGGAATTAGTCACAGCTACAAGCCTGAGTTCAAGAAGCATTTGGACAATGTTTTCAGGCACATGGTGTGATTCTGCTCAGGGCCAGGAGTTGGATTTGATAACCCTGATGGGTCCCTTCCAACTCAACATATTCTATGATTCTAAGTGTGCAGCTCCTTAATTATTCAGAGGGCTAATGGAGGAAATACAGAAAATAGCATTTGTCTTAGCTCAAGCAATGTTATCAGACTTATTTCATGTCTCTTACCATTTGGTATCTGCATTCAGGAACACTCTCCTAAAAATTAAGATGACAACATAACTTCTTTCTTCCTTCCCAATATTAATGTAAGGTTTTTCAAAATCCAAGAGAAACCACTTTGAAAGTACTGTATATTTTATCCTCTGTTATAATGCATTTGTTTTAAGTATACCAGATCAAATAATTATTAAAATAATTTGGGGAAAATGGATGCTATTCTAACTGAAAACAGATTTATTGTGCAGATTGCTATTTTTTCAGAGAAAGAAGAAGAGGTGAGGAAGAGTAGATGAGACTTATTTTTTGAGCAATTTTCATTTTATTTTGGTTTCCCTAGCTAGACTCACTTGTCTCACTGGAATGAATTGCAACCTATAAAGAGCTGGCTAACAACATGAAAGAGTAAAGAGGGTCAAGCTACTTAAAATTACCAAGTGCAAGATTAAGTAGTGAATCGATCTCAGTTTGTGAATATCTACAGCAGGACAAAACTTTTATAATGAGTTCTTCGGTCCAGCACACAAAGACACAACAAGGATGTAAGAGCTGGAAAGCAAAGCCACACAAATTCAAAGTAGCAACACAGTGCACACGTTTTATCATAAGAAACTGATCATAGAAACAATTTAGCAGGGTTTGCAATGGATTATCTGTCACTGTCATTGCTAGCATCATCTGATAGGGTAGCTTTTCTCATTTCTAAAAACCAATATTGCTGCTCAGGGATGCACAGAAGTCCTATTCAGTGTGCTATAGAATAGCTAGGATCATATTGTTTCCTCCTTGCTCAATCATATATGAGTTGTTATATCAGATACCAGTAAAATGAACACACATTAAGAATTTCCATCCAAAAAAAAAATTTTCACTTGAAGTATAAGTGATGGCTTAGTTTGCCTTGTCTGGAGGACAATAAAATTCCTAGAAATCTTGAAATTAGTCAGGTTATGATTTGGAAAGAAACAGATGTCCCTAAAGAACAATGAAAACTCTGTGTACGTTTGTTTTTATTCTTTCTGTTAAGGGACTATACAGCTGCAATGCTTCTCTAAAGAAATATTCCATGTTTCTGTTTACTTGTCACCCACAGCCACTACTCTTCTGTAAAATGGTTTCTTCAAACAGCAGAATCTGATACTCTCTTCGTCTATAAATCAGCTGCAAGCTATGGGCTTCAGGCTGGAATTGCAAAGTAAAGTTCTGCACTCCCTAATTATTCTGTACGAGCTAGTAATACATCAATAAAAGGGGCAAATATAAAGCCACAAGTATAAAACACCCTTGCTCTCTAAATGTATAGAGTTTATATATTTACTACTTACTTTTCCTCACTGTATATTTTTTCCCCTTCATTTATATACTTAGTTTCTCTTGGGTGTCAAAATACACTGTTATCTAAGGGAAATCAGTGTTTTTGAAATACTATGATGCCAAACTCAGGTGCATTTCAGCAGCAGTTCATCACACTTTCTTATGCAGCATCATTCCAATATGATGGTAATGGCAACTAAATTCCAACAGACTACACAGACTTCATTTTTAACCTCTCTAGGGTAATTTTTCTTTACCTGAGAGCTTTATGACTTTACATTCTTCCTTGCATCCCAGAACTAGCCGCATTTCCTATGAGCATAAATTTGGAAAGAAGTGACTGTAAAATGTGTTAAACAAATGAAAAATTTTAATACTGACTATTTTTCTGTCATATGTTCTGTCATCCAGCAGACTTGTTCAGCTAGTAGCTGCACATTTGCAGAACTGTCTTTTAATATGGTTTTAAAATTGGCATTGACTGTACCTCCTAAAGGTCAGACCTGAAGGTATTGTGCTCTTCCCTTCTGTTTCCCTCCTTCCTTCTTGATTGTCAAAACCAGTCCATGAATATAAGTGCATGCACCTTGAAAGGAAGGTTGCCCTGACTGGATTGCATTTTGCTAAAAATTATAGTTAACTCTAGTTTTTTGCTAAAAATTATAGTTAACTCTATCTGAACCAAACATGTTTGGTTCAGATAGAGTTAACTATAATTTTTTTTCTTTGGATGAGGGGAGAAATTCCTATTGAGTATTATTTGTGAAAACTGTCTTGTCTTTATCACATGAAGGTCAAGTCAAATAAAGCTAGGTTTTTGTTTATTGGCTTATAAACCAACAAATTCTTCTGGCTAGGAAAATAAACTAGGAAAATAAACAGGAAGAAAATTCCATAGGAAATAGAAAAGGTTAGTTTCTCATCTTAAGGATGGAATGAAGAAAAGAAAAATCCTTTCTGCATAGCAATGTCCCCAAACCATTTTATTTTATTTAAAGCTTGTGATATGGGAGAAGTGAGTCATGTTATCTCTAGTCCATAAAAAATGTTCCATTGAAAGATGAAATTTAGGGCAAATTTTTTTTTTATGTGGAACACTCCATACACATTTGATGGAAGTGCAAAAAATGGAAATCAATGCTGATCTTAACCCAAGAACTTTGGTTGAAAATAATAGCAGACTGGGACTGGGTAAGAAATGAACAGCAGATCAAGTGTGAAAGATTTCCTGCAGACTGTGCTTGTGCGGAGTTTTACCTTTAGCTCAAGAAACAGACCAGGTTATTGATCAGTCAAGGGTTTCTCTTTAAGTCCCACAGAGGATTTTTTTCTACATAAATTACTTTTAATTGCCCATTTATTTTTGTATAGGACTAGAAGCAGGTATATATGACAGCCTCTAGTCATACTTATATAGTAAAGGTTAAACTACAATTTTTTTATTTCACAAGTTCAGAAAGAGTCAATAATTCATATGTGGTGTAACCACAGGCAAAATTCTCAGGTGTTTCTACACATACCAACTAAAATCTATTCATGGCATACTCTCTACTGTATTTATGTGGGAGCTTCATTTCACAATTCCTAGTTATTCTCTTTTGTACTGAATAAAATTCCTTTGTCCTTTCTGTGGTCCCTAAGGTTTAGTTACTGAGATTCCAATTATATTTGTTGAAAGCCCACTTGCTGCAATTCATTCTTAGAAGTTCGTTGACTGAAAACATTGCAATTCAAAAAAAACCAAAAAAACCACAAACCAAAAACAAAAAGCCGAACCCAACAGGTAAGTAGTGAGGCTACTTCGAAATTCCATTCTGATTCAGAAATCCAGCAAAAAATACAGAGGCATCTGGGAAAGGAGTGCTCTAAAATATATAATTTACAACATTGATCCTGCAAACAAATGCATTGTTATGAGCAACCACTGACAAACATCATCATCTTTTCTGGCTTTGATTGGTTGGGCTGTAGATGTGGTAAAACTTCTGATTTATATCTTGTTTTTAATTTCCTGAAGAGTAATTTTATGATGATGCCTAGAGCATGTGAGAGGCCTTTTCCTTAGCTTTGTCATAAAGCTAAACAAATAAATTATAATAGTAATGGTACTTTCCTCATGGCTAAAACTCTTACTTCGTGCTATAAAAAAGGGGGAAAAGGAAGAGGTAATTCCATTTTTCATAGCATCAATTTAGAATCAATTTAACATAGCTACATAATGAAAATTAAATGAGAGAATCATGCACATTTATGTGTCAACAAGATATGCTAATGTTAAAACACTGTTACCTTCAGTTACTATGATGTTTTTCATTTTTACACTGCTAAATTCTTTACTTTTACAATCATCATTTGCATTAGAAAGACAACTGTAGGTATGTTACAGAATACTATCTGGAAACAAACATAGAATAAAACAATGTAAATGTACCCACAGAAAATAGCACCAAAAAAAAAGTGCTTCAGAAGAATGCCCCCAAAATACATTGGAAATTTACACAGCTCATAATTTCCATCCCTATCTAAATCTTTAGTAATATGCTTAACAATATATATACTGAGAAGACTTGGATTTTAGAATGCCACTGAAATTAAGTATTCCAGACATATACTAGATGAAAAAAAGTTGTGTCAGATTTCATAACACAAAATAATAGGTCAAAGGAGCCATATCTAGACAAGAACTTAAGGGTATGGCTCATTATAAAGATAAAAATTGTACCAAGAATGAGATAAATTGAAATAAAAGGAAAAACTCATGCATGATAAAAATCACCTGGAAGTACAATCCAGAAATAACTCTGTTTAGTGTCCATCTATTTTTAAAATTTGACAAAAATATAGAAGTTCCAATTGTGTATATCTCAGTGACCCATATTAAGATACAGGATTGCTGATTCATGCACATCTCTCACAGATTCTTTGTTGTTAGGTTTCTCCAAATTTCCATTTCACAGATTTTTAGGGTGGCATTATGAAGCTTTCAGATATCTGTTGGGGTGACAATTAAGTGGTGATGATGATACAATGTAATCTT
This sequence comes from Molothrus ater, assembly GCF_012460135.2. NCBI lineage: Eukaryota > Metazoa > Chordata > Aves > Passeriformes > Icteridae > Molothrus > Molothrus ater. The sequence continues at coordinate 32,620,292 of NC_050481.2, forward strand.
TGAATAAAGATTTTTCCACAATAAAATAATAACCAAAGTAATTTTAAAATCCAGCACATTAAATGAATGGTCAAAAAGGATAAAAATTTTCATTCAATTATAGATGAGAAAAAATAAAACAGATCTAGCAAACTAAATATAAAACTATGGTAAAGAGGTGATACTTTGAGATGAAACTTGAAGAAGGCATAAAATAAAATGTTTTCAAGCACAGAAATAGGATGACCATAGAGTCAGTGGGGCCAGCAGATTATCAAAGTACAAAAGGCACCCTAAAGAAAGGGAAGACCACTGCAGAAATCACAAGGGAATCCTTTCATCACTGTTCACTATGAGGAAGGTCAGGAAGGTTCCCTTCTTCACAAGGCATGAAACAGAGAAACTATTTTTTATGAAAAGCATCAATAGAAGAGGTTTTAGTACATATTAATAAATTGAACAGTAGCAGTTGTCAGGACCAGGCAATTTGTTCAAGAGTGAAGGAAGTCTAGTATGAAGCTGCTGAGTTACTAACTGCACCATATAAACTGTTTCTCTAATAAGACTCTGGGTCAAGAGGAATAAAAAAACAGAATGGAAGAGATAGATCCCTTGAAAAAGGACTCATGCAAAGACTTAGAGAAATACAGAATAGCAAACTGGATAGCCATCAGGAAATTATTACTATTCTAGAATTAATAGATGATAGATAATTATGAAATATTTGCTAAAGCTCCACATGGCTTTTATAGATTTGTGGGAGGACTCCTGCCTATGAGATTACTTTGAAGGTGTTAACAAGCATAGATTAATTGATATAACTAATCTGGATCATCAAAAAGCTTTCTGAAAAGTTTCCATTCTCCAATATTTCACCCATGTTGTTCTTCCTTTTTCCATTCCTTTTGTTACTTCTGTTTTTATTAAATGCATTCTTTTTAGGTTAACTACATCAATGTAATTTCATACTCTACTTTTTATTCTTTTTTCCAGCTGCTGTAGTTTCAAGTTACTAAAAGACTGAAAATCAGAAAAAGCTTTGATGCACATTCATAGAAAGCTATCTAGGCTATTGATCAGCCAATTTGCAGAATTTCCTAAGGTCCTTTCATAATGAAATTCTGATACTGCTCCCTCCTAATTTAATGATAAATGCATCTCCTGGGATAATACACAACTCAATTTTTGGCCCAGTGTTTTTTCTCTTCAAAATGTAATTGATATCAAGTTAATGAGAAACACTGTCAGCTCTCAGAGGCAAATGTCCTTTACCATACAGAAAAATGAACTGAAGTCTGTCAATTTTTCTGAAAGGTGGACAGAACTCTCCTTGTATTGTTCTGAAAAAGCAAGATAAGAAAATATTTTTTTAAGAAATTCAGAGAAGAAAAGTTTCCAAATACTGTATTTTGATGTCCTACTTCTAATAGCCTTTCAAACAGTCTTTTTTAAAGTGAAGAGGCACTAGGAGCCATATTTGACCATGATGGTGGTCATTGTTTATTTTATTTGATTGCTTTTTCCAGAACTGCAGGTGTATAAATCAAATAAGAATATAGTTGAGCTAGACAATGTAGCTATGATTGCAATTCAGAGTTTAGTCTCAGCTGTGAACTCTGTGTCTTAATCATGCAAAGGATTAAATTCTTTCCTCTTTATAACAAAAGAAACACGCCCCTGTTAGCCCTGTTTCAATCCTCTGTTATTCAATTAGAGTATTTAAATTAAATTTGGTTTATGCAAGCAAACTCAATTAAACCTTACAAGAAAATGTCTCCCAGGTTCAGTTACTAGAGCTTTGTTTGTGGAGGACAAAAATTTACCCTTTGAGTGGCATCTACAGCATTCAGCAATATCATAAGTAACATAACTACCCGCTTAATTTTATAAAATATTACCAAAATATGTCCTTTTATAAATCCTATTTCTTTCTCCTTTTTTTTTTTCTTTAATTAAAAGGATGGAAAAGCCACAACAGAGAACACGATGTTTAATAAATACCAAGAGGAAGCTATCCAGCCTTAGGTCAATTTGTTGCTGCTGCTCACTGTTTTGCTTTGGTTATTGCATATTTTATCTGTGTTTAATTCTTTTATTGCCTATTTACCACCAAAGATTGTCATATAAACCAGAGAAAGGGGAAAAAATATGCCTGTCTCCCCCTGCTCCCACAATAAAATAAGTAAATAAAGCCTCCAAGGAAAAAAAACCTACTATATTTCAGTATAGAAAAGATCATATGGGCTAATATCTAAAACCTTAAAATATTGCCAGGTATTTTATTTACTATAATTAAAAATATCCTTACCAAGCACATAATACAGTTTGCAAAAAAGATTATCTTGGCCTCTGCAGTGTCAGTTTTGTTCATTTGAACTATACCTGATATTAGCACTGGACTACACAGCCCAGCCTTTGAAAGCAAAAGTCAGCACAACAATTTTTTTAAATCATCATTAGTCTGAAAAAGTTAAAACAAAGACTATCCAAAATATTATTAGTGGTAGCCCAATATGGAACAGCAAATAAAGAACAAGTGACTAACTACTTGTCTATAATCAATAAAATTAGCCACAAAATAAAAAAAGATAATTTTAATTCTTCAATTTACATAAAAAAGTTATGTTATACAAGGTGCCATTTGTAGAGTCATTATAGTGCCAAATAATTGTAAATGTCCAATAAAAATTATCAAGTTCATGTAATATACCATATATGAACACCTCCATCCTTACTATAAATCACCACAGTTTTCTTGTTCTAAAAGTTCTGAACTGAATGAATTAATTCTTAACAGCACTGTGAAAGAATTCCAGTAAATATTTAAAACAATTTTCGTGGGAGCTTTGAGGTTGTTTTGGTTGGTTGGTTGTTTTTTCTTAACTTCAGCACTGTTGTCCTATTACCACAGAATTGCAAAGTGGCTTTTGTTCCTGCATGAAGTCACCATTAGATTCCAGCCAGAAGTGGGATCACACAGAATTCCAAGTCACATCAAAAGCAAACAATCAAAAGGCAAGGAATGAGATGCCTTTTTTAGAGTACAGTAAATATTTTCAAAGAACCCTCCCACTGGTTATGACTTTCTGTTAGTGGCTACAAAGACACATTGCTCAGATCACATGAGGCTGACAGATTTTGCATTTCTTCTTTTTCTATAAAAAAAGCTTGTCAAGAATTTTTGAAAAACTATTTCTGTTTTGGAGGAAGTTGTTGTCAAACTAGTGGCAAATTTTGCCATTTCATTCATGCTTTTGGCTAGTCCAAATTTAAAAAATCTCCTACTATCCTTCAGAAATGTGGGTCATCACATTAATTTCTATAAGTTACATGCTTATTCAGCATATGTGTATAATCTAAAACAGTACAAGAATTGCTGTTTCTAAACATATTTCAAAATGATGTCATAAACATTTTGAGGATTTTTTTAGGTTTTTACAGTAAGATATGTTATGCAGGAAAACAATATTGCTAAATAGAACTGGAGAAAGAATATGGGGAAAAATGGGCAGAGAAAAGCAGAGATATATTTTTAAAAGTCAAGGGAGTAGGCAGAAAATTCATACATGTAATTTAAAAAAAAAATGGGAACACGATAAATGAAAATTCAGAGATAAAAGAACCCAGGAAATGAGATGACATATTTTTAGCAAGTCCAAATATTATCTGCACTAATGAGCACTAGACAGAGAAAAGTTTCCCCATCTTTCTCGAAAATGAGAAAAAACTCAGAGAATGGGACTGCAAGGAAACCAACAGAAAAGTTTGGCAATTGAAGACCACAGCCAGCCTTAGTGTTTTTATACAATGTTCTGTATCCCCTGCAGTCACAAGAAAAAGGGATGTAGCTGTAGCGAGTGAAGGATATGAATAATACTTTAAATAATTCCTTAAATGATTCTTTTGTACCATGAAAATTTATTTCTGAAGTCAGTATAAGAGTAGTTATAGCTACACTTATCTAAAAGGAAGGAAATATTTGCCCACTTGGCAGTGGAAAAGGTTGAATCATTTTTGGTGTTGCTACTCAACCTGCCTAATAGGACGAAACATGCTTACAAGGAAGAGGGACATACCATCACTACTCCATAAGAAGCCACTAAAAAATTACTCAATGTTCTGTTAGGATCTGAGATGACCTGAGACTGATCCTTTACCATGAATGGAATTTTAATAAATTAACACTGCTATAACCTCCAAAATTAAATTTTAGGCACTCTGCAATAATACAGAATATCATTTGAATGTCAGTTATAACTCTAAATGAGTGGTTTTAATGAGAAGATGGGCAGAAACCATGCATAACCTCTGGCAACATGGAAAGGGATTTCTTAATCCACTTTCTGCTTTCTAGTTGACTGGCAGCCACAATGCAAGACAACAAAATGTAAATTGCAACCCATTCATGGCAGAGACTTAAAAAGCAACAATTCCCACCTGATCCTGGCCACAGCACACTAATCAATTTTTCTAATTATTATAATCATACACAGTTTTAAGTATTGGAATTAATTGTGCTCATTATGTGACAACATTGGGATAGGATCAATTAGACTTCAGCATGCCCTGCACTTGTGTTAGACCTGTGGATTACCTTATAATTATCAGCTCTGATATCTGCTGCTCCCAGACACTGGAAAAAATCACAGTTGCTGATTATAAAACATGTGCTTTGGATCTTTCCTAAGTGGAAGATGTTTCAGAAAAAATAGCATGTCAATGATACTGGTTCGTTTTATAGATTCACTCCACATGATTTCTACAACAGATGAAGGATGTCGAGTCCCCAGATTATACACTTTCCCTTCCACTAACTTTAACAATAGTTTCTAGTACTGCATGTCTCCTTGTTTCCAGTTTTCTCTGGAGAGAACTGTCAAGAGATGGAGATCAATACTTCATGCTTTTTAGTACCCCTCAATTTTAGTTTTCCATCCTCTTCTAACTCATTGTTAGCTTTTCTTCCCCTTGATAACTTTACATTTAATGCACAACTTTTGCAATAGTCAAGACAAACTTCTGTTGCGAGCTACTAAGAAAAACAACTGATGGAAAAAGCACCCTCTCCCTACTTAGCACCAAGACATGCACAAAGTGACTTCTTTCTTTTAGGTGCTACTCTCACCAACAAAGAGATACCGTCTATCATCTCTAATGGCCAGTAATAAGAACTACAACACTAACCCACATCCCAGGATGTCATGCTGCAATGCAGAAATTTCATTTGCGCTACATTACAAATATATTTTTTGTTTAAACAATGACACTACCAAATGCTTTGCTTGATCTTGACTAGTTTTCATATGATGGGTATAATTCTATGTTTACATTACCTCTACATGTTCTGTGTCACTGTATTACATGTTCTGTGTCACTGTAATACATTTTCTCTTTAATTATATTAGTAGGAGGAATGTGAATTAAAATATTCAAGGTTTTTTATAAACTAAGTAATAAGTAGATTAACGCTTCTAAGTGATTAGAAGGAAAGCTTCTCAGTATATATACTATGTAAAGCATAATAGTACATATCAAATAATTTTCAGTGACTAAGGCAACATTTAGAACTTTTTTTCCTGCACCTGTTACAGTTTTGAGGCTGTTTCTGTCACATAATAAGCTGCCCAGATCCCCAGGAAGCAGCAGACTTCTGCATGGATTTGTTCAAATTCTATACTGGAGCCTCTGTTTCTCTCAGAACAGAGTCATGGATGACAACTTCTCTTTTTCTCTTAACAGAAGTAGAATGGTCTAGAGAAGATGGCAAAATACCAAAAAAGCAGAACAGTCTGGAATTCTCTGTCTATTAAAAAACTGGATCTTCAAATTCACTAATCTGAATTGTATTCTGTGCTTTGTTCCTCCTGAAGAAATGGATATGCTTCTCAAAATTGCTACCCAATTAACATGTAGAAGGGCCCCTGAATATTTAAAAATCTCAGCCAGAGGACTGACAGTCTCTGATGGAAAGGTCAGTTTTCAATTGAGAGATTTTTTTTTTCCCATTTCTGTGCAATAGCCCATAATGAATGAGCAAACTGTGTTTCAGGATTGTAGCTCAACTGGAACACAGAAATTAATTGTGCCAATCAGTCAGCAAGTAGCAACCTGTCACAAGTGTCTGCACATATTAACTATGAAATGAGTCAAAAGAATAAATATTCAGCATGAAAACCTTCCGAGAGCATAGGACAGTTATGTTTGCTTCCAGTAAAATTCACAGCACAGCTGTATTTGTTGTGCTAAACAGAGATAGAAATCTAAAGCCAAAATTGGATTAATTAAGCAAGGGTTGTAGGATCACCACAGGCTGATCCCAGCATAACAAATGAGAGGATGCTTCCAGTTCTTCCTGTGTGCTGGCCAAAATAATTGTTCTGTAGCAGGCTGTACTTGGAAAGACAGCTCTGAAGGCAATGCTATTTGGGTAACCTTTTACAATTAAGCCACAAATTAATCTGCTTGTTAATGTTTGTCATCATGGAAAGACACTTTAAAAATCCTAGATACATTATTGCTGCCCACTACAGCCATCTGCAACAATCAGCTCCTTGGAATAAATTTTGAACTAGTGCATTTTGAGCTAAGGCCATGCTGAAAATTAATGGCCTGGAAAGGTTGTGGATTTTATCCATTTTATTATATATGGTGTGTTAACCATGTACATATGGTATTACTCATGTATTAAAATCATTCTAACTAAGTAAAATGACTGAGATATGTATTGAATTCCCTGTTTCTGTTAAGGAAGAATGGCTCAGCTACCATCCCTGCCAACGTACTATTGTTGCTGAGAGGAAACAAACCTAACAAGAAAAATGGAACCACCAGAACTGCATTCCTAGGAACTGAATGTAACAGATGAAAGGCTTGAAATTGAGAGACCCAAAACCCCTCTTTGAAGAAGTGGGGAGACATAACTCAGAATCCATGAGACAGAACCCCAGGCAGAGAAACTCAGTCTCAAAGGGAGCATCTTAACAATTGCACAGCAAAACCTCAGGGCTCACTATCGAAGGGCAGTAAACATCCCCAAGTTTAAAAGCTTATCTAAGCCAGATCTCAATAGCATTGGATGAGACATAACAGGGCAGCCAAGATGAATTCTTCTTGTAAATATTGATAATTTTGCTACTTATTTTGACTCATCATCACACAGTTTGCCACCTCATAATTAAGACCACAATCTTTTGATTTTGATTTGCTAAAATAATTCCAGTTTGATTTTAACCACAGAACATTTTTTGACAGAAAAGAAACTAGGTGAAGGCAATAAACCTGCAGCTCATTTCCCCAGAGTCAATAGATAGAAATCAAATGATGTATACCTATCACACGTATGTACAACTTTAAAAGATTTAAAGATCTTAGTGCTGTTTGAGGAATTGCATCATCCTGCAAACTCAAACTGAAATTCAGTATAGGGACTGGAAGCATCTCTTTTTTTCTGGGGAAGGTTTTCCTTTAGAACCTATAATAGCACTTATTCTGTAAGGAACAGGAAACAATAACACTCCTAAATCTTCATGAAAATTTGGGAAATTGAAAAGGTAAATTGTTAATTTATAATTAAAAGAAACTTGTTTGTGTCTATTAAGAGCGTTTTAATATACCTATAACCCTAATATTTATACATCACTACCTACATGGACATTAAATGAGAGTATTAGAACCAATGCACCTGGTTTAGAATTTTCTTTCCACTCTCTTTTTGTCTCTTATTTTTCTTAAATATTGCTACTTGTACCTAAATAAGAACTCTGATTAAGATCTAATTCTGCAAAAGCCTTACAGCTTCTTTCCACTATGGAAAATCATAGCATCATATATTATCCTGACTTGGAAGGGACCCAAAAATATTATCAAAGTACAGCTCCTGGCCCTGCACAGGATCAACCCAAAAATCACACCATGTGCCTGAGAGCATTTTCAATGCAATGGAGAAATGCAGATGGAGAAGAGGCACCTGGAAAGGAACCTGTATACACACGGTCAGAATGCTAGCTGCACTTCCAGCACCCCTTCCTGGGAGCAGTAGGCTTTGTTAAAAGAATCATGCAATATTATAAGTAGCCTTTTCATGCTTTCACTCACTGAAAGGTTCATGTAGCCTAACATCTTCCATCAGGGCAGTGACTACAACTACTGCCATATGTTTACCAGGGGAAAAAAAACCTAGAAAACTTGAGCATAGTACTGTGCAGGGCTGTGTAATTTTTAGAACAAAATATTTTGTGACAGATGTAGAATCAAGCTTCAACCAACAATAAGAGCTGTCAGTGAGAGTGAAGGGAAAAAAAAAGTAAGAAAAAGGTGGGGGAGAAAAAAGAGAGCTATTATATTGTTTAACACTAATTAGAAATCAACCAGAAATTCCTTATGTAGAAGTTGCTTGAAGCACTATAATAATGATTAAAAGGCTTAACTGTAATTTTGAATAAAGTGATCTAAAGAGGTAACAAGGATGATTTATTTACTTTTATAAATGAAACCAAGTGTCAAACAAGATTGACTCTAACACCCAGTGTTTGAAACATTAAAAATTATTTAATGGAAGACAGGTGCTGAGGGCTGTACTACATGAGGTTTTCAGAATTAACACCAAAAGATGACTCTAAGTGGCAAGGCTAGTATAACTGTTCAGGTACAGGTTTGATATTCTGACATCCACTGGTATAGATGAATTCACAGATTTAAGCTAAAATTTGCCAGGGCTCAAGAAAGAAGAAAAGACAAATCAACTTCAGGACTTGTGATATTTTCACATATAGGATAGAAAATAGAAAAGCAAAAGGAATGTCCCACAACCATCAACAAAATGATAGGAGAAAGTTATCTTCTCATTCCATAACTTCTCCAGTAAAAGAAGACAACTGAATTCAAATCAAAACTCTGAACTTTATAGTGTGGTTTGTAAATAGACAAAGATTTGCACTGCAGATAAATGACAGTAGCTGCTACGTGCTTGACTACCTTATTTCATCTATGCTAGTAGACAATGTTGTATCTAGATTGTGAATATCAGGCAGGTGGTCAATTTTAATGTCTATTTATTAATGCCTACTATAATCAAGAATACCATAAAACAAGGAGTAGTTGCAATTTAGTTAACACAGAATCCTGCACTTCTAAGAAGCATAGAATGAGTGTTGCGGCTTTTGAGCACAATTATCACCAAGTGAAAGAGCAGGGAGGTAAATCCCCAAGAAAATAGTTCAATATTTATCAAGATATACTTTAAGAAACTAAATATGTAGGAAGCTAGTTTGAGCTAGAAACATTTTCCCATGTGGAATTCATTGGGGAATCAAATGCAGAATTCTGTCTCCCAACAGAGAGTCTGCATCATTATAGCACCTGAGACTGCTTCGAGTGCATGTGCAATCGAGTGCGACAACTCTAAAGTAAATTTGTACTCACAAAATTACTAACAAGTTGTTACTTAGGTTTTGCAGGAGGGCAGATGAGAGGAAAATCAAATTTTTCTGATTAAAGCATGAAATAAATTTTTTATGGGCATGATCAGCTATCTTTTTGAAGTAGGTACATACAGAAGCTTTTGGGCTCATGTGCTGAAGTGTTTGATGAAGAAAACCATAAATAGAACTCCCATCCCTGAACACTAAAATAATGTACTGCCCATGCAGTCATTTTATAAAGCAGCATGAGGATAAATGCTAGTGCATAGCCAACATATCTTTGTAGTGATTACTAGAGACAGGACAGAGATAGATAGTGATAATGATCAGGAAAAAATATACAACTTGATGCACAGATTTTGGAAGTGAAAAATCTAGCTTTCACCTTCAGAGCAAAATTAAATTAGGAGTTATATTGCAAGCCATTTCATCACAAAAATACTTAGTTGATCAAAAGCCTTCAATAATTTCCACATGATAAGCTGAGGCTGATAAGGTGGGCAAGAGTACTAGAAGATGGTTCAAACAGAATGTACTTTCCAGTATATTTATGTGCGAAGAATAAATGATCAGCATATTACATTAAAGATGTGTGTCTGACAGAGGACTTGAAGATACCAAATGAATCACTGAATAAGGTGACTTGCCAAAGGCTCTTAAAAATAAGTCTTTTTCCTGGAAAGTGTACTTGTAAGATAGGTTGGAAATGTTTTTTTATTTATCTCAGGAGTTTTAAACATGACATCAGGTTCCTAGTCCTGACTGTAAAAGGCAGATTTCAGAGGTGATATGTAACATTTGTAGCATAGATGTAATGCTTCAGAGATGAAGCAAAAAGGTCATCTCAGCAAAGGAGGCATAACTCAAATCTAGAAAAGTCTGGACAAAGTCTAATCTCCAAGGCTGGCTTAAAGAAGAAGACATAAAATGAGAATGAATAGTATTAACAGTGGTAGAAACCGGAAGGGGGACTGTGTATTGAGGAATCTGAGTTATCATTTTGTCCATAATGAGGTGTCAGAGCAATTTTCCTTTGTGGGGAACAGATCTTTTACTAGAGGGGCACCAGAAAACAAATCCCTATACAAAAGACAAAGAGCTGAAGTGTTAAAAGGAAACAATAGTCAAGGCACAGTACAGGTTAAAAAAATCAAAAATATGCAAGTTGGACCAAAGCCTTCCTCTCTGTATGTTTATTTGAATGCTATACAATACCACCATATCTCAAGAAAATGAAACCAAACCAAAACACACTTTCACAATAAAAAGCCCATCTAGTTTCACAAGGCTTGCATCCCTTTGTATTATTACCCAGCATGCAACACTTAAAATATTTTGAGAACAGCCTGGCCTTACTGAAGTCAGTGGGTAATTTGAAATTGTTTTCAGAGGAGCCAGGATGAAAGTCAGCAGTCCCATTGATTTCAGCAAGACTATAAATTGTCTGAGGTTATGCACAAACATGAATCTTCAGAGGAGCAGGGCTTTGAACAATTCAGTTGTGTGTATTTACAAACCAACAAAAATGTTTTAAATCTAGCTGCAACACCAGCATGAGCTTCAAATGAAATTAAGTGCACTTTCATTATGTTGAACCTCAGCTATATACAGGACAACTGAGGTGAGCGTTCTGGATCAGCAGGTATCAGTCCCCTGCTGTTAAATAAATTTAGGGAAGTAAAGGCAAGAGCAGCATCCTGCAGCAGAGATGAGGAGCCATGTGTGCTCTAACTCTGCATTAGGGAGCCCCAGCAGACAGGGAACCATCTTTCAAACCAAGATTCTGGTTTCAAGACCTGTAGTTTTTGGTGTCCTCATTTTTATGGAATAGAAAAGAGAGGACATGTCCAGACTGACGAAAGATCTCAAGGTGTCCAGGCTGTTTGCTTATAGACATGGTATTTCCTTAAATCCTCAGATTCTTTCCACCTTACATGGGACAGCCTAATTCCCTCAGCTGCACAGTTTCTGAAGTCAAAGGCACCACAGGGAGGTTCCAGAACCAGCCCATTGCATGACACTCTCCAAATATGGAAGAACTCTACATGCCAATTTGCTTCCACATAAAAGACAAACAAATACAAAAGATGTAGGGGTGCAACTTCTACCTTATCTTAGTTACAAATTTTATTTTTGTTCTTGTTTGCATACGTATTAAAAGAGAGAAAAATTTACATTCAAAATTGCAACCTGTTCTAACATTGCCAAGATTTGTCTTTGTAAATTTTGTATCTGGTTCACACAAGCAAATTTAATTTCCTGTCAAATAAATTAAAACTGAGAATGAAGAAAGAAACAAACTGTAAAAGTTAGTAGCACCTAAGTGGTGCAGCTTATGCCAGGCAAGTGCATTCTGAGTACAAAATGTACTCAGATGACTCTCAAGTCACAGCAAATGCTCATTTTTGTCTTTCCTAAATAACCATTACTATCTAGAAAAATTGGATCTGCTCTTTTTTTTTTTTTTAACCACATTTTGTCATCACTGGCTGAAGAGACTGCAGAAATGTGTTTGTGGGGGGTGTTTGGGGAGGTTTTTGGTTTTGTTTTGTTTGTTTAGTTGCTTTAGCATGTGGTAAGTAAAAGAATTAAATACAAATGATCCTTCTCCACTCTTATTCTGTTTAGTGCCCTACCCCAATCTGTAAATGTTGGGCATGACATGCACAGCTGCTTTTTCCAGTGCACAAGGAAAACATAAAATTGCCCTCATACAAATAGCAATTCCTTTTAAGGCTGTGTCTTAACCACAGCAATCTGATTTGCAACCACCACTCTATAACTTGTCTAATCAACTCTCAAATGGATATTAGATCCAATTCACTGACTGGCTCTTTTCCCTTCCTATATTTTTTCTGCAGCTGATCTCTTAGTTCCATAACATTATCCACAGATATAAAGGATATATTTAAAGTCATTACTCTCTCAATTCTACTAGACAGTACCAGTTGTACTGTTACTATTTAACTTTAGTCTTTTATGATCTTTTTTACTTCAATTATATTTTTTTACATTATTTGTATTTCACATAAATCCTATCATCAATAAAATTAGTGAAACACATAGCTAACGTTTTCTCAAAAATCCATAATAAAATTGAAAGAGTCCATTGCTTTTTATCTCCACTTTATAAGAAAAGCCTTTGTAAAAAAAAAAAAGTCACCTTTAAATCATATACATTTAAATTACTACATTTTAGAAACTTTCACTTTATTTTTAACAACAAAAAAAAGAATTCTGAAATACTTCAGATGTCTGCTACCATTGCCTAGCTTGTAAACTTCATATTTATAAATACTTCTATTTAAATAAAAATATAAAATGTAGCCCATAATGTGCAATCGGGTCAAGTTTTTGATATTATGTAAAAAAATAATTACTTAGAAAATATGTTTTAGTGTTATTTACCACACTTCAATTTTTTTTCCTGCCCAAAACTGATAATAAAGTAAGTCAAGTTCACCATATGGAAAAGTACAAAAGATCTCCATTTGTAATTATTGCTTGGAAAAAATAGATCAATTGAGTCTTTAACATTAAAGTTCAGTTCTTTAATAAAGAGTTTTTGTAATTTTATTAGCACAGTGTTCAATTTGGTTTAAAGATGTTTGGGGTTTTTTTTATATAGAGGACATTTGAAGGACTGACTCTACTAAAGGAGAGGAAATTTAATGAGAAAAGGGAATTTTAAATTAATTTTGCAGAATACTTATGATAAATGAATCTCACCTTTATAGTGATTAACATCTGAAACATTATTTGGTTCCTAAGATATGTTCAGCTATCCAGGGAACAGGAACTAGGTTTTATTATTTATATCACTGATCAAAACAACAAAGATTCCACATGTCAGGAGGAAAAAACATTGAAGGAGTTCTTTATTGACAACCTACATTCTTATGTCTAATCATTAAGAATTCTGAAAAAGAACCTATTCTGGGGGGATTTTTTTAAAATATATTTTCAGCTGGCTTGCCAGAAAATATACCCAGTATGTCTAATAAATTTTACAATAAAGTTTCTTTTAGTTCTCATTATGGTGTCCAGGTAAAAAAACTGGAATGTGCTCCACTATGTGAACTTATCATCCTACCTAGAGAATCCTCCTCATTTTCCTCTTGAACTTTTCTCCTTACTGAAAACTAAGGTTAAGGAGCAGCAAAGACATCACCTCCTCTCCCAGCAAGAGCTGAGGACAGGTACAGCCAGGGCATCCTGAGAGTCACTGTATTCCTGCAGATAAACAGCCATACATTCTTTGGAAGAAGTGAGTCAAGGCTATCTGCCAGTGCACTGCATCATTTTTGGCCAAACAATTCAACTCAAACAAGTTTATGGCAAAGCACATCAAAAAAGATGCTCAGGGTCTCCATTTTCAGAGTTCATCTTGAGTATTTACTTGATCAGGCATAAAGCAAAGCAGTCCAGAATTACCAAACACACAAACATCCTAATCTTCCAGGGAGCTGAGAGTACCACTGGCATTGCATGCTTGCCTGGGGTTTATAGCCTTTGTGGGGTAGCCAACTTTAACAGCTCCTAGAGACACACAGTGGCCGGAGGAACCTTTCCTCCCTGAAGTGGGTGTGCGCTACTTTCTGTGCCAGCCTACCAGGACATCCAGAGTGAGAACTAAACCAAAACCTGGGATATCTTCTCACCTTTGTATGTTCCAGGACAATTTTGCCTTTGTACTTGGATTTCCATACAGTGAAAAACAGTGTATAAATAGATAAATAAGAAAGAAATCAATATTAAATAGTTTAATTAAACCCCTATAAATTGTGATTTTTTATCTCAGTCATAAAGAGAATATGGTCACTTAATAAAGTGTGCAACTAGTATTGTCAAGCATACAGGAAAAAACTAACCTCCAGAATGGGAACTTCTTAATGAAGTGTAATCTATATAAATATCTATTATTTATAAAGATAAACATACAGACTTTTTTCACAGTAATAATATTGTGGGGGGAAAGACTAGGATAAAGACACCTACTCTTCTCCAGGTCTGAAAAAAATTGAGATGACAGGACAGGGACTGAGTTTACAGCATGTAAGATCAAGTGTTGTAAAATAAGTGAACTATCTCTGAGCAAGCTGGAAGGGGACTGGAAACTGCAATTGCACAAACATGATATGTCATGTTGCTTGTGACTGTTTTTTCTCTTCATCTAAAGTCATTTGTTTCTATGATACCCTAAAATGCACATTGCATTTGTACACAAGAAATTAACCTGAGAAAACTGTTAGGTTGCACAAGTACAGGAACATACTGGAGGGTGGGGTGGAGAGGGGATGAAGGGGAATGTGTGCACTTGTACCTAAATTATTGGTACATATGGTAATGTGAGGTACACAGTTGTTTTGTATTTTTGAAAATAATTAATATCATATCTTTTTATATACAGCTAAAAAAAGGTGCAAAAACCAGGTGCTACCTATCATGTGCAAATAAAAATATTCACAAATGTACAAGACTTCTGGTGTATTGAAAAGCCATATACTTGAGTATTTAAAATGTTTTTGCTTTCTTTGAAGTGCATCATTGAAAGTATGAAAAATACAAAACATTAAAATTTTTCAGATGTTTGTGCATGCTGTGTTTGCAGTAACTCCAAGTACTGTTCTCAGAGCTCATGATTTATTTCAGTAGCCAAATGGATTTTTAAGAGCTCATAGGATAGGTACAAGCAAGCAACCTGAGGTACAGAACAGAAAAAGGCTTTTGTATATTAAGAAACAGAGGACTTTATCAAGAAGCCTAATTAGTTTGCACCCTGCAAAGAGTAACTAAATGATGTGGAAAATGAGAAATCTTCAAAAGTATTTGTTCCATCCATAGCAGGCATTGGAACACAGGCTGAACGTAACAATATCACTTACAAGCTTCATCGTTGTGATTCATAGGAAGCATCCATTATTGAACAAAAAAAAAAAATCTTTACCATAATTTCCTTAAACAAAATGTCAATTTAAAGGTACATTTATATATTAAAAAAAAAATCAGATACAGTTATCTTTTATTTTTTTCTAAATTTAAGCCTCTCCAGGCTTATTTCTATCTGAAGTGGTTATAAGCCTATGTTGTTAAAAAAGGTTTACAAGGGAGGTAGCTACCCACTTACCTTTGAAATCCTCTGATAGTTTATACAACTCCTTTCCTGCCTCTTTAAGGGGTATTATTTTAAATATAGGTCTGTAATCTTAGGATTGTACTACTACATTCTACAAGAATCTTTTGCTCTAGGCAGTGTTATGCCCTTTAATTAATTAATTAATATAAAACAATTGCTTGATTCTGAGCCACAGTGAGCAAATAGAATTACATGTATTCCTATTGAAAAATTTTGTTTAGCCTTTTACTATCAAAAAGAAAAAAAGAACAAATTACTCCATAATAAAGGATCCACAGAGCTCTTACATGATATTAGGTGTTTGTTAGGGGAGGGTGAGGCCAGTATTGGTTTGGGGTTTTATATACACCTGAGAGCAAGATTATGCACCAAAAAAAAAAAAAAAATCAATATTAAGGAATAAAGTATTAATATATTTTTGGAACAATTTTACTTATATTTTAAATTTTCCACACACAAGAGATTTTTGTAGATGGCTGATTCTATCACATATCATATTGGGATCCAGCGTAATAAAAGCTATAATCGTTGGTGAAATACTGTTCTTACAGAAATCAAATGTAGTTTTCCCTTGAGTATTTTTAACTTTTAAAAAAAATTAAAATTTACTTAGTTTTCAAACATTTTGAGGACAGAATTTTGTCCTATATTAAAGATTACATACAGCAAAATCATATATATTAATGTATCCTGGCAAAGCAGGTATTTCTGAATTGTACTTTTGATTTGTTTTTTTTTAATTATATTGCATGAGTTCTGATATTTGCAATGCCACCTAGCCAAGGAGTAACTTCCAAGGCCTGGGTTATGCTGCACAGCACTATGCTTGATATTCCTTCATGGCACTCAGCTGCTCTCTAAAATTGGGGTGAGTGGAAGGGCATCTCACTTCTGACTTCTAATTTCTCTAAGCATATAATCTGTTTATCCCTTTCTGACAGAGGGCACATTTTCTCCAGTTCACTTTTGCAGCACCTTTCTGCTTTGGCTCATACCAGACAGTTCAGTATGTGTAAAGGGAGACCCCTAGAATCCTAATTCTCATAAAAGCCATTTTCTCCTGAAAAATTACACCAGCATGCTGTGTAGCTACTGGCTCCAAAATGTCAGTGTTTTTCTAAAACCAGATAGAATAGTGACCCTGTCTTAATTAATATTAAAAGACTTTATTTTTTTAGTTCAAAATATCAGTAAAGGAAAAATAGGTCAGAGGGTCAGTGCTGGTTTGTGAGGACTGCCAACACTGAAGGCAGGCCAGATTTGCAGGAAAAAATGTTCCCTAACTTTCTGGGCAGAGTAAAGCAGGCAGGACCTACCACTCAGCACTGTCACTGATAAAGTTTTTATGTAGCAGTGTACCCAGGATGTGATGGATAATGGGCTGTGCTGATCAATACAAGCAGAAAAGACGACACCTTTAGCTCTCCAAAAGGGCCAAAGCCCATGCCCAGAGCAAGCTCGGCTAGAGAGCTGCATGTCCTGGGCAAGGCACAGATCTCAGAGCTCTGGTGGCAGCAGGAACTTCCCCTTGGGAGAAGAAGTTTCAGAGGGATATAATTTCAATGTATTAGTAACAAGACAAAGTATTTCATAATCATTTAAGAATGCCCACTTTCGAGCACAAAGCGCACTACGCTCCCCTGCGCATTGCACTCATTTATGACAGCTTCCAGATTAATTTCAAGATGAACCAGCTGCCTGCTTGCAAGTAGGTAACTTGAAATAGATTTTCAAGTAGGGGAATAAATATTTACCTGTGTCATGGCATTGCTGATATGTTCTTTACCACTGTTAGCCCTAGCTGAGCTTCACTGGCAACATCTTATTCCCAAGTGATCAGGAAAACTTCTGGAAAAGGTTGCAACCATCATAAATACTGACATGTAGGACTTTTAATCTTGAACTGAACCCTGATTGTCTCTGAGGGGAAGGCAAATTTTCAGACTCAAGGGTGTTTTTCCTCTTATATAAAAAAATTGCCCAAAATGAAGAAATTGAATTAAGTTCAGAATTCTAGCTCAGTGAGAACACAGAAATCAAAGTTGGCTCATGATTAGAGCAATTTATTAGAAAAATATTGGATTAGTCATCCTTTGAAGTCTTGGGCAGCCTTATGGAAATTATGATGCAAAGAGTAATTTACTGAAAGAAAGCTGTATGATCCTGTGTTTCTGTTTAAATATTCATAAGATATTTGACACTACAGGAAAACAGACACTGGTTTCTGATACCCAAACACAGACTTGACAGTCTAATAGCATCTTCTGACCTTAAACTTTAGAAAAGCGTGCTGATACAATATTTTGTGTGGAGTTTGGTTAGGCTTTGTTCTTGTTGGGTTGGGTTTCTTCTTTTTGTTTTTTTTTTTTTCCGAAAGGAAGACAGAAATCCAAGAAAATATTTATTTGCTGACAGTTATTGTAAGTTGGTTTTAGCTTTACTTTTTTTTTTTACCTTTCAAACAAGCCAAACTGATGTTATTGCAACAAAAGCAGTATACTGAAAATAGAACAATAATTAAGGTTATTTATCTGTACCATAGACTGCTAATTTTTTTATCACCTGTCAGGAAGTATTTATCTCTAGCTGGAATAAAATTCTATTAATTTTACAAAACTAAAAATAAATTCAAACTAAAACCTACTATGAATGGCAGCAATGCTGTAATACTAATTCCTTATCAGACAAGTTCCAGAGAACATTAAATGCAAGAGGTTTTTTCCCTACAGGATAATATCAACTTTTTATAAATTTTATACACATAACCTATGCATAGGAAATGCATTACCAAAAATACATTAATAAAGTACTTCACTGAAATTAAGTTAATTAAACCCCGAACCATCCCATTTAGCGTCCAGGTTGAATTTCTTTGATATACTAATATCAAAGTAAAAAAATAAAATCTGGAAGCAAGTAATCCAAAACTCTGCTGCAGAAACAAAGCAGTCCTAGAGCTGACAGCAGCTGGGATTTCTTTCTGTGTGCTTGCTCCTATGACTCAAAAGCAGAGCTGAGTGCTTAAAGAACACATTTTATACCCGTTCTAGAGTCCTCTAGCAGCAAGAAATTGTAGCAGCAGAACAGTGCTTAGTATTTCCTCCTTCCCATCCCTTCAAAACTGAAATCTGTTTGTGTTTAGTTTGAGGAGTTTGAGGGAAGATTTTTGGTTTAGTGGAGTTTTTTTAGTTGGTATTAATCTGTGTTTAAAACCTGCTCTGATCTTTGTAATGAGATCTCACTTGTTACAATCATTTTTAATATTTGCGGGTGAGAAAGAAAGCAAATGGATGATATCATGCCCTAATGAGAATGTTTGCTGTCATGAAGATTAATAGGGAAAATGGATTATACCACCAACTGTTGCTGCATTGGATCTGAAATCTCGACTGTGTAAATAAAATAATAATTACTGATGATGGAGTGTATGACAAGAGTGTAAATAGGTTTTTTGGACAGTTCCTAAATAATACAAATTCTAATTATATAGTACATTAAATTTTTTTGATTAAACAGTAAGATATCAACATAGCTAAGTAGTATAGTCATTTATGAGATTATACTCTTGGTAGAAATAAATAGAAAACTAAATTAATACTCTAAATAGTTGCAGAACTTTATAGAGACAGTACAATCACTTTGTTCTGTGGCTTCCTTCAGAAGAAAAAATGAAGTTTCTAACTTTAATAACTGATATCAGCAACTCTATGTGCAAAGAGAAGGGAGGATAGATCATATTTTTTCCATTTGTGCCACTGCAAGACTTGGAAGTCACCCTTTTGTGCAGTTATTGCACTGTTTGTGCAAAGATAAATAATGGGTAAGTGGTTATTAACTGTTTTGATTAACTGCTTATTTTCTTTCTACTAAACAAACAAGGAGACCTCAAATAGGAGTACAGAACGGAACTTTAGGACAAAAATCATAACATAGATATAAACGTAAGTTATGAAAATATTTTGTAGAAGCTTTTTTAAGAGGTTTTGTTTTTTTTTTTAATCTGTGGAGCTTGAGACAGAGCTTGGGAGAGCTTATAAATTAAAAAAAATTAAATCTAGAGACTATTTTCTTAGATATTCCTGAAACAGGGCAAATTTTGCACTTTTTTCTTTTCTCAACTGAATGCAAGTGTGCTACCAGCCCAGAGTAATTCCTCAAGAGCAATATAAACCATGGTCATGGGATGAAATGATGAGCTGCAGAAGTTGTGCAAGTAATCACATCAGCCACTTGTCCTAAAACAGATAAGAATAAATTTCTGTCTCTTGCAAGTGCAGTCTCTTTTATCCTGTATTTTTCTTAATTACATTTTTCTCTTACTTTTCCCTGGTTGACACGTTGAATTTTAAAACCATATGCCTTTTGAAAAGCCCATAGCAACCTTTTTGTTTTGCTTCTTCCCCATAGTACAGGTCTTATTATAAATTCAGGGAGGTTACTTAATGTATTTTTACTATTGATGGTTGGTTTTTTTCCTAAAATATCCATAATGCTTTTCCTGACATCATAGTTAAAGGGATATTAAGAATTAAGTAAGAAGGTACTTGTAGAAAGACTAAATTGCCAACACTGGTTTTGTGTGTAAGATTAAAGCTCTACAGACAACAGTTATTTGCTAGCAGTAAATTACACCACTATATACACAGTATGTATATAAAGTGTGAGGATAATGGCAGAATGAATACTACTCTGTCACATAATGAAGAATAAAATGAGCTCTAAGTTATAGAGAGGATGGAATAGTGTGGTAGCTGGTGACAGCCACAGAACATTTTGATAACATATCTAAATATAATTAGTTCTTTTATTATCAAAAGTGCACTACTTCACTAAGAAAAAGGCTCTGAAAGACATAATTTATTTCCAATTGCAAAGACAATGGAAATAACCTATTTCTCTGGAAACTTGAAAGGATTTTCTGTGACATAGATCAGTGTCCTGTTTAGTCAATTTTTAACAGCTTTAAATTCAGTATTTAACTCAAAATTTTATTCTATCATTGATCAAAACCTCTATCGCTAAAATGTGACAGGTATGTAAATGATTAAAAAGATTTTGTTATAGTAAACAAAAGAAAATAAAATTCTAACATCTTCTTTCCAAAAGGAGATACAAGAAACTTCACAGCAAATACTTGGTTATTTTGTGCTAGTTTACTCTTTTTTCTTTTTAATAAACCAAAGAGTTTTCTTAAAACCCTGAGTTGAGATGAACTACAGGACTGATTCACACTCTGTTATTAGTTAAAATTTTGCTTTTTTGGATGTGAGTAAAATTCTTTCTTTATATTCTCCAATATTCGTCTGGGTTTTGGGCTTGCTTTTCTTTTTTTTACTGAAGTTTTGAGCAGATTGAAAAATTAAACATTGGGAATTTATCCCATTGCACATTTTGAAGATTGATGAAACTCTATCCACCTTGAATGACATATTGAATGCATGGAACTGTCAAAGTAGGAGCTATGAAGTGAAACAGCAAAGTTATTTGTGATTTATAAGCCCCAAAAGGCTTTACATCAAAACAATGGGAAGGGTTTTCATATGGTCTAGAATGAATTCTGCTTCTTAGCAAACACATAAAAACCCCTTAAGAATGGAAGTGGATTTAAAGGATCTAATCTTCCTGCAGGTGAAAGCACACCCCCTATTGCTACTTATTCTAAATGAGAACCCTCAGTTTTATTCCTAGCACCAAGAATTTCCTGTCTCCTGCAGGATTTATTGCCCTCCAATCTGAGTTTTCAGCAAACAGTTCTCTTCCTCAAAAGATGAGATCAGTGGCCTTAAACTTTTAAAGGTGTAATCTTCATAATGTTGAAATTTTAGGTATTACGGAAAATTACATGAACCGTAATGAAAGTTGTCATGAGCTGAGCTGGTATCACAACAGGTTTATGCAGCTACTCAAAAAGCTTTCTGGATGTAAAGTAGAAAAATTCACTCATGAGTCACCTCGCCATCTATATGCACTCCTATATCTAACTGTAGCCTTTCTTCCTTTTAGCATAAATTGTGTGTATTGAACACAGGTAACACCAGAGCACAAACACAGCAATGTTCCATCACAGTGAAATGAGACATTGGCAGTAAAGCAGCACCACCCTCACTAGCACAAAGGCTTTCACAAAACAAATGGGGGAAAGGCTCCTTCACTCTCCCTCCCCTGCTGGGTGCCCCACAAAGGCCAGTCCCACCCTGACACACTGCAAGCTCCTGCAGTACCCCCCAACCCACACTACCCAGCTCCTATGGCTGCACTGCCTTCCTGGGAGAGCTTGGGGTCTGCCTGATGCACCCTGAGGCAGAATCACCCATCCCAGGCCGTGCTTTAACCACACTAACAGATAAGGACCTATTTCGGAAGGAAGATGTATCAGCACAACAACAAAATGCATCTACATAAGCATATGGAATAAGGTATATGAAGATGCATCTGTGCAAATAAACATAGTCTTTTACTACAGCTTTCTGGAACTCCTTCCAGCTCCTTTCTTCCTTGGGTTGAGAATGACTTCAAAATAATAGATATGTGTTTGTAACAGTTCATCAACTACCCAGAAAGCTTTGTCTTATTTAATTTGAGGCTTTGGTTTTGGGTTTTCTTAAATTTTTTTTGGTTTTGTTTTTGCTGGGGATTTTTTGTTTTGTTTTTTACTACTTCTGCAATCATGTGAACTTTGAGAAGACCATTCACATGGTGCCACTGGAACTTGGGATAAGTCACAGAAAGTTAGGTAACCTGGCAGCTCAATGCTGCATACTCAGTCTGAAGGCTGATTTGAGAGAGATTTCAGGGAAAGCCTGAGGCTGTGTTATGTCTCCAGGGTGCTGACAAGCCAAGACCACTTGGAACATTTGAGCAGAGTCCTGGCACTCAGAAAGGAGGTCATCTCCACAATTTGAAAGCTGGCAGTTATGGCATTTGAAAGCTGGCAGCTTTCTGTTATGGCATATCCAAGAGCAAATATTATTTGACATAGGTAAAAGATAGCTCTATGTCACTACTTTTATTTTTTCACTGATAGGAATAGTGCATTTTCTTTTCTCCCTGTCTGAAGATTTTGGCCAAGTTTTGCATTATGTCTTAACTAAGAGAACTGAACTCTATTTTACAGAAATCTCACCTGCTGAAAATTTAGACCAGTTCATTCAGACACCACAGCCCCTAGGCCTGTATCATCTGCTCCAGTGTAATTGGAGCATTTATTTCATGTTACTGTGTTTCAATTAGATATGGGAATCACTGAAATCTATGAAAATAAAAGGTCAAGATTTGTTTCTCTCAGTTTCTATAAGCAGAATGGTTACATAATTTTCTACTGTTCTGCTTGATTTATGGAGATATATAGCAGGCAAAGATGACCAAGAAAATTTAGTCTCATGGAAGACCTCACCTTATCTTTTTAAATATTTTCCCCTCTTACCCATAGATGGAAAGTGAAGCTGTCCACACACACGTAAGGCAAGAGAATATTCAAAATATATAAATCTGGATTTTTGTCATTTTTTTCCAGAGGAAACCAAAGCTTTATCAGACAAAAATCCGACTTTCTAAATATAGCCCAAACAGACAAGTATTCTAAACCAATCCTCCAAATTACCATTAAATAAGTACTTCTTCACCCAGGAATGTTTCAGGAAACTGCATGGTGAATAAATAAATTATCACATTGCTGCTTTCAGTAAGAAATGGTTAAAATAACAGACATATAAAGGCTTTAGGTGAAAATGATGGGAAGGGGGAAATTCATAGACAATTTAAGCCTTGCCCACAGAAGTTTGCAACTGAAGGCATTTCAGTACAGGTGCTCAGAGCAGCAGCAAACCTCTTTGCAGATAAAACATCTTGAAAACCAGGATTAAGCATTTCTGAGATTTTGAAAACATAACCACTTTTATATTGTTGCTGAGTGATTGAAACAGACAACTGATGCAAATTCCTTATCATGATGTTTCACAGGCTTCTGACATTACTGCAATAACAACTGTTAATTAAATTCACTCAACTAGAACATATTCTAGTAATCACTGACTTAATTTACTGAGAATTTCACATTTTAAATTATTAAAGATGAAAGGTACAAAAGAGAACCATTTATCAAACCTGCTGCACTTTTCACAGTATAAATTCTATAGATTTTTTATAAAGAAGCAATCTAAATCAACATGTCCACTATGACATGATTATGTTTCTTTGCCAATGTCAGAGCTATTATTCATGCCAAAGAAGATCCTACTAACTCTTCTTTTTAGTGTCATAAATAAAGGCAGTCATTTGTCAATAGTCTCATCCTCCCCAAGAACATATGTAAAGGGTTTTATTTCTATTTTATTTTCCTACTTGTGAAGATGTCACACTTTCCCATGGAAATTTTATTTCTTTATTCTTCCTATACATGAAAACTTAATATTCAGGATGCTAAGTTCCCAGTGTTCACATTATATTCCACTACTTGTAGTCAACAGGACCTATAAAGCTCAAATATATCATATTAACTGTCTATTGCACAATCACCATAAGGACAGGAAAAAAAATTATAATTTCCACTGGTCCTGGGTAAAACTTGAAGGAAACTTTACCCTGGTTATATGTGGCTGAGAGCACTATGTCCTGCATAGTGCCCTGGCTGTGTGGTGTTAACTGATAATGTCACATCCCCTGCACGTCAGTGACCATTTTCTGAAAATAGTTGGAAGAAATTGGACTAAGGCTCCTAGAGAAGGAAAAAACCTCAAAACCACAGCCCCAGTAACTTATCCAGAGCAGTCCTGATGAAGCAGGAGACACCTCCAAGCAGCTGTCACCTCCCAAAAGTCTGCTTGAGAGCAGACACATCAGAGCCCAAGGGAAGTAACCCAGCCAGTTTTCCCAAACTCTGGTTTATACAGTAAGGAAAAAGCAAACCGTGGATTGTTAGACATGTCAGCGATGTCCACCTATGGACTATCAACGTGTCAAACTACACAAGCATTTATGTTGATGACCACAAGAAAACAGGAGGCTCTGAAAATCTGTTTCAGCTATTAGTCTTTGATTTACTCAATCACATAGCTAACCCATGTAGCAGCTAACCTAATAAATTAAAGAATTATATAAGACTAATTTTAAAGAATAATAAAATGGCTGCATAGCTTATCAATGTTGCATTACATTGTTTATCATGACAAGGAACCACTTTTAAAACCACATTATGGTAGTGTCATCAGAACCAGGAGCTCAAGCATGGCAGCACTGCAGTGAAGATAAAATCCAAGGCTTTCTTAGAAACTATATCTTTTGTATTTCTGTTTTAAGCTATCTTAACTGTATAAAGAACTGTAGGAAAACACTATTGCTTTATCTTTGCCTGCTGCCCAACAGTTATTGTATTGAACAATGTAGATAATGTGCATCTAATGAGTATTTCATTCTCTCTGCTTCAGATCAGGCAGAGCACAGTGAGCTTCCTTGAGACTGATTAGTGTTCATGCAGAACATCATAGAGAGCAAAGTGTAAGCAATTACTTTCCTCTATAATAATGCAACTACCTTTAGCACCTATATTCAGTGGAGATGAGAGTGGAGCGCTGAAAATGTTAGACTTTGAAAATTTTA
The DNA here is from genome assembly GCF_012460135.2 of Molothrus ater. Lineage (NCBI taxonomy): Eukaryota > Metazoa > Chordata > Aves > Passeriformes > Icteridae > Molothrus > Molothrus ater. Next base: position 32,645,420 of record NC_050481.2, read on the forward strand.
GGCTTTGTGTTTTCTCAGATCACTGCACCTGCATAAGCAGTATGATAAATGATATAATTGTTAGATGTGATGATTGTTTAGTAACTAAATATAATTATTGTATAATCATAAGAAGAATCATGAGAAACTATGTTAGAAATTTAAGGGGGAACCATGAGAAGCCATGCTTGACTGAAATCTATGTATACAATGGAACAATATAAGTTTAATAATTAACATGAAAGTTATATAACGATAGAATATAAAAACACGATCATCTCGAATGTATGGTCGGAGTCAGATTTGAGTTGAATACTCCTGACACCCAGAGCTCTTAATAAAAGCACCGGCATATAATCGCTTATGTGATTATGTGTTTCTGAACGCTAACAGAGAGGGGAAAAATAACCCTGCATACTGCTAACACTTTGTGGCTATGCTTCTGCAGTCATTGTTTTGGTTATGCTTATATGGAGATTCAATTCTGCAAATGCATTTTGCTGCTTGTCATGGAATTTATCATGCATCAAAACTAAATGACTGTAAAAGGAGCCTAGTATAACTAAATTTCAAGTTTTCTGAGAGCCATTGTTTGCCTTCTCTCATTAAATGCTGCTGAAAACTGTTCAATAAATTATAACAAAATAATAAAGGAGATCATTGCTTTTAATAATCAAGTTTTGTATTGCTTATCTGTGGAAATGACTAAAGAATGCATTAAACCTAAAGAATAAAGTAAAACCTCTAAGTCATGAACAGACCATATTCCTATTTTGTCTAAAGATGTCTTATACCCCTAGCACTTAAGTGAAGCAGTGTATCCATATGTCACAGGTTGTGTTCAATGACAGCAATGCTCTGGGGTTCAGGCAAGTAGCTTGTTGTGGGGAATATCCTTCCTATGACACTCTGCTGACATACTCATTCTAAACCCTTTCTGGAGAGATCCTTAATATGAATTCTTATTGCCAGGATTACTTCAAAAACATTTGATAATGGGGGCAAAAAAAGGAGAGGGGAGGGAAGGGGAAGCAAGAGGGTAATGAAAGGATAAAAAGGACATGGTGTTAATCCTACTGAAAGCAAACACGGGATTCTATTTACTGGGTCTTCAGAATGACAAGAATAATTCTAGTTCAGCAGAAATCCCTAATAATAGAAGGTCAGCATGCTAACAGACCTCTCTGAGTAAAAGCACAGCCCAAGGATGTTAGTTACTGGTGATTAAAGAAATGCAGCCTTCGCTGCTGTGTGGAAGTTGATTTACAGGCTATAAATGAGAACAAGAATATATCCAATAAATTTGAAATGGTCAGGTACAAAGACAATACAAAATTGATAACAAGAAAACATGCAAGACCCACAGTCCTTATGACATTGAGAACCAAAAGACAATTATTTCAGCATTATTCTCTGAAGTTGAGGATGCAACACCTGACCAGTGCCAGTACTTCAACACCCACATGGAGCCACCTATTCTTCAGTAAAAGAAGAATGCCACTTTTTGATTCCCTTCTTCCTATATTTTATACATGTTTTCTGAAATTGCAGAATTCCAAAGAGCCACCTCTGCATGTGTCGCATGTCTAACACAAGGTAACAGGTATCACAGCACCAATTTACAGTAAAGGCAAATGCAACAACAGACATGCAACAAGGAATGACCTGGGATGATTGCAGGGGAAGAAATTTGTGGACAATGGTGAAGAGGGATTAAAGCATAGTTGTAATGCAAGAAGTGGTCAGAGAGTACAATGCATGGGGCAATTGAGAGGGTAAAATCTCCTGTTGCACTTAAAAAAAACCCCAAACTGAATAAAACCCACAACCTCAATAGAGGTACTTGGTTTGAGTTTTCACTCATTCAAGTCATGTCCTTCCCTTTTACATCTGGAACCTGAGTGAAAATATAAGACAGTTCTGGGAAGGAAACAATTTCCTGTAGTCAGTGATGCAGAATCCAAGTTCTGAGTTCTGCTACACCAATTATGATGTTACCCAAACAAATGCATAAAAAAGCAGATAGTATATTAATGTACTGTTTAAGATATTCAGTAGAATATCTTAAAACTACAAATTTTTACTCTTTTTTAATGAAGTGTATTTCTTGTTAAATTACACTACATTTTTGATAATTAGGCATTAAAATTTCTTAGGCTCTTCACCCAAGAAAAAAACCCCACCTTACACACACAAGCAAACTCCTGTGTGTCAGCTAAACCTCTAGCAATCTGATTATCTCCTACCTCTAAGTTTTCAAAGCCATGTCAACATCAACATAGCCTCAAAAATTATGTTTGTATCATGAGATTTCCCTTCTCAATTTTAAGTATTTTCACCAAAAAGAAATGGTCTATTTACATACAGATTGGCCAAAACCTATGCTACATAAATGCAAACATTATTTTATATTTTGCATTAGATTCTTAAAATTAACTTGTAATTATTCTGACCCAGTATTGATGCTTATTTTTCATCTGATACCATTTCAAAATATTTTCCCATCTTCATGCTATAAGCAGCTTGAGTGTTTCCTAATTTTAATGTCTTCTGAATTCATGGTTGGCTTAAAAAATACTTATTTGTTTTCTTCTTCCCAAAAGATATCAAATGCATAGAAATATTACAGTATATGAATATGAAGAACTTCTGTTGAAGGAAAAAAGATTACTTCACAGTTTGTGTTCTTTAGCCACCTATTTTTCATTGGTTTTTTTTTGGTCAAAACTGATAATAAATAACAAAATTAATAAGATACCTATGGACATTGGTGTTATTTCATAATAACCAAACTGACTCCTATAACGTGAAAAAGCAACTAATAAAGTGTCACTTAAAGCAGACAAATATAAGCCAAAGGCTAAGCCTAGAAACAGCATACTAGTAATATAATAATATATTGTTCCCATCAGGCTTCGTTACACTTCCTGGATTTATTTAATTCTATTCATGCCTAGCACAGCTCCCAGAAAGAGCTATTAGAGTATATCACCTAGCTTGTCACAAAAAGAAATACAAGTCATCCATTTCAATCTAAAAGTAAACTGGGAAAAAAAAAAGAAACTAAATCACCTTTACCTTCTATTTCCATGTGTTCATTCTTTGTTACTGGTAAAGTTTCTGTGACATCCATAAAATGATAATGTATAGCAAAACTGAAGCCTTGGGAATGACCATAATGCCTCTTGAGATATAAGCTTTGATTTCTGCCCCATATACAAGGAGGAAGAATGCAAGTTCAGGAAAACAAAAAGTTTGAAAACAGGAAACAATTTCTACAGTTTGAACATTTAAAATATATGTCTGGATTGCTTTCTTTTCTTCTGAAGGGTCTCAAAATGTGAGAACTTCAAAATGCTGCAGCAAAGAAGGACTTAAGTCCAAGCCATTGTTTCTTCCGTTCATGAGACAGGAGAAGGGAAGGTTCCAAGTAGCTGTCACTATAGGGAATTCAAATTCCATTGGTTTCTTTGGTTTATTGGGTTTTCTTCTGTGCACCCTGTCCCCACACCCCTAAAAAGAAAAGAATAATTCTACCCATTGTTTTAATCCAAAATGCTTTGCAACAAACTCAAGTTTGAACTTTATCTTCATAGACTAAATGAACAGGCATCTGTTTCAAGCATCACATTAAAGAATACAATAAAAACGCCATTGCACTCTTCTCTCCCCCTTTATAGCATACTTTGGCTCAACTGATTAAATGTATCTAGAGTGAAACTGAGTGAAAACAACACATGAATACATCATTTTTAAAATAAAAACTAGAGGAAAAAAAGAGCTGTGTATAAGAGATTTTTTTTCCCTACTAAATTACAGAAAAAATTTAAAAGGTTGTGTTGTATGTTTTCAACAAAGCTAGTCTTTAAAGTACCTTTGTACTTTAAAATTATTATTCTGGGATCATAGCTGTGGCACTTCTTCAAATTAGTTTATAAATGAAAACAAATATATTAACACATTCAAATTTGAACATAACACTAATTTAATTTTGTTGATTGTAACTGCCTTTAATCTCAAACCTGGGTACCAGAAAACAGATAAATTCCAAAACCAAAATTTTACTGACTGCACAGCATAACTGAGGACTGATTTGGTCAGCTTACATTGCAGCTAAGAATTTGAGATATACAACCAGGCATTTTAGCTGAGACTTTTTTTTGCAAGACACAGCATTGAGCACTAAAAACTTTTTCTAAGTTATATGTATAAGGAATTCACAACCTAAATTTGCTGATCACTGGTGTATTTAGATGTTCTTTATCATAGTAATGAGAGAAAAAATGGAGGGTTTTTTTTTTAATCTACTTGCACCATTCTCATGACTTTCCTATTTTCAGAAAAAAAGTACTCCATTGTCAATTTTTCAAAGGGACAAATTTTTAATCAATTGTAGTAACCTTCTTCATTACATGCAAATTTTCAACATGCAAGTCTGTAAACCTGTCAACATATTTTACAACTGATCAGAAGTAATTTATTCTAAATCACTTCAGAAAAATCAAGTATAAGAACACTTAAAAAGAACTATCCACAAATACATTATAATCCTCTTAAATAGTCAGCAGCTTAGTGCTGCAAAATAGTCACTTAGGAGGGATTCAGCTGATTAAAAGATAACTGCACCAGACTAGAGAAGCCTAAACCTTGCTTTCAGAAGAAAATTACTGTCACTGAACTTACTTAGATGGGATGGATTGCTTCTGGCTTGGACCACACTCTCACAACTGCTTATAGAGATTTACATGACAAGGCTAATCTAGGTACCTGAATTTCACATGCACAAGCTTAGGCAAAAGGAAACATATCACTAGATTTCAGTTATTAATTTTAATCATAGCACATTTAGGAAATACAAAAAAAAAAAAAAAAGCTTCAGCTAGGTGTCTCATCTTTTATTAATTGCCTCTAGATTCTCTAGGCAAATCACCCAGATCCTCTATAAATCTCTCTTCTCTTGATAAAGTGGAATCAAAGCCTTTAATAATCTGAAACTATTTGCTCATGGGGCCTTCAGAAATGGAAAACTTCTGGAGTAACCTAATCAGAACTTACCACTTTTCAATTATACTAAGTAATTGCCTGTGTTTTCAACTCTGCAACTACAAGGCCCTTAAGCCTTTTTTAAATTTTACCCTTATTATTTGAAGTCAAATAGTATTTCCTGTATTTTGTGTTTTATATTCACTCAGTTTCAATAGTTAACCGATAGCTGTAATGGTTTTTTTCCTGAACCACATCAGCAAGCAAAGCCCCAGACCCCAGGAGTACTACGAAATTTCAACCACAAGAAAGACATCCTAAAGGAGCAGTTCCACTATCTGCCTGGGAGCAACAACCTTTTTGAAATATGAGGCCTCAGAAATCTCTCCTGTTTCCTGAATATAATCCATTTTAGTATTTGAAGGTATTAGTCGTGTTGTTATCATTTATTTCACTTTTTTTTATATTCCCTTTCCCTTGTGCTCTGCAAATAGCAGTTTCCAGTAAAAATAACAGGTGTACAAAGAGTTACATTTTCTGCTGTTGATTATTCTCTAGTTACAGGCATTTCATTTTTGCTCTGGGAAATGTAGAAGTTATTTTTTTATTATCTGAGTGAAATGAGGAGGAAGAACATCCAGATTTCAGCTTGGATTTCAGTCCTAGATCTGGTTTCCACCAAGTATTTACAGTATTTCACTTGTTGTTATCTCTCTCTCTCTCTCTCTCTCTCCTTTCACTCACAGCTGAAGAAACATTTTGGTCTATAGAAGACAAGTTTTACTGGGGTAAAACTGAAACTTCCTCTCAGCCAAAACTCTTCTATCTCTGACCATCAGTTTTCATTTAACTGAGACCTTTTACTTTACTAACTGTAGCCTGAGGCAATAATGAATCATTTTCAAACAGTGCAGTGAACAAAAGTTAAGTACAAATATCACCAGAATCAATAGTTGGGGGATTTTATCATTGTGCTATCATTATGACCATAACTTAGTTTTAACATTATCTAAAAACAAGTTTAATGACTTAAAAGCACCAGAAAAATCAAACAGAGTATATAAAAAACAAACAAAAATAATTACTATTTTTCCCCTAAAAAAGGCAAATAATAAAAAAGAAGAAACCACATCAGAAAAGTTCAGACCTTCACCTGAAATGTGGCAATCATGAGACATTGAAACCCGTAGCTGAACCAGTACCTGCAGTTTTGAGACATAAAAGTCAAAGCCTAGGAAAATTAGTTCCTTACATACTAAATATTTGCTAGAAAGCATTTTGTTTGAATTCCTTATTTCTCCATTTACCTCTATATTTGATGCTGAGACTTCAAGAATTCCATAATTATCCTTTTCTTACTAATGAAATTCCAGAGACAAAAACCTTTCTTATTCTGTTAACTCTGCCTTGTGCTGCACCACTGCACCTCAATACTGACCTTGTCCAGAAATAAGAGTAACTGGGTTTGCATCCTCAGTGAATAAAAACTGATGGTCATTCCAAAATTTTTATTTATATTATTAACTAAGCAGATCTCTACTAGAAACTCTATTTGCTTGAAATATATGTCCTTTTGCATAAATTATTACAAGAAAATGCTGAAATTTTCTCTGGTTAAGATATTTGGAAAGTAAACAGCATAAGTGGTCAAGGTACACTGTCAACTTACATTTTCAGTAATACAATTAAATTCTTTGTTGGTGATTCAAAGCACATCGAAGTTGTTATTCATCGTTTAGAATAATCTTCACAATGAATTATATCACTCCTATCCCCACTTGAATAAATACTTGTTTTGTAACAGTGCCAACTTCAGAAAACAGATTTGTATAAAACAAAACATTCAAAGCAATTAGGGAACAAAGAAAGACCTGTAGTTCTCATGTAAACAAAACCTGGCTATGAGAACAATTTATTGACTGTACTTCTTGCATGGGAAAAAGAGTGATGGTTGTTAATAAGCAAGGCTAATATTCAATATAGAGATAAACTAATCTTTGGCAAATTCCTTACAGACGTACTGATCTGACTGTAACCATTAACAAAAAAAACCCCATAACTTCAATTTAAGGAAGAGACCTCCACAAGAGGTCGCTCCAAAATAAATTCAATTCAAAATTACAGTAATAGAAATAAGTGAAAAGAAACATAAAACACAAGCTGATTAAGTAAAGTTAATATGAAACAAAGTTAGGAAGATTGTGGGAGTTAAAGTGCTACATTATTTTATAGTTTAAGAAAGTGAAATTCTGAATGTTTTAAAATACAGGAACCACTTGAATGATAGACTGAAAGCAGTTTCTGGTATCTCCTTTAGTTTTCCCTTCCCTGTGTTACATGAAAGGGAACCAAATCCCGAATGATCCACTAAAATTCAACCAATCCTTCCACAGGTAGGAAAACACACTGCTTTACCTTCCATTCTAGAGTGCTGCAGCATCAGTGTGGGTAGTTCCTGACTATGATCCCCTGTTTCAGACATGTTTCCTTTCACCATTTGTGATTGAAATAGCTGTGAGAAGGTGAATTAAAAGGATTTCGTTTAAATGGCAAGGGTGTGAAGCTGTGATACAACTTGAAGCTGCCTATTACTTTGTCTCACAACGACTTTCAAAGAAGAAGTTAGTTACCTGTAGTTTTTCAGTATCTGGTGATCTACAGCAAATTTGTTTTTCCATCCTTTTCCCATTTTACTCCTAGATTTCTTTCTGCAGTTTGGAAGTCAGACTGATTTCTTACAATAATTTGTTTACTTTTCTGTAATAGTTGATAGATGTCCATATTAAAAACTGAACTGGACCCTTGACCACAGTAGCTTCTTTTTTTTTTTTTTTGACATTATTAGAACAGATTATAAACTCCAGTGGCCTAGAGCTGGGAGGAAGAGAGCCATCAAGATATAGTGGGTAGTAAGTAGGGAGGTGCAAATGTTAGTAAATTACAATTTTTCTTCATTCATAAAGGCTGCAGTGGGAGAATAAGGGAAGAATTTTTGGGGAATAGGGAGGAGAGCTTGTAGCTGCAGTGATCCTTCTGCCTGCAGATGGTGGAGGATACAGTGCACAGGGCAGGACAGGGAGAAAGCCAAAGCTCCCACAGCTACTGAGTATTTCTGTATTTATGATCTCTGAGACACATAAATTCTTTTTTTCACTACTATAGAAAGCACACAGAATTAATTTATAAAGAGCTTTCAATGCACTGCATTATTATCTTGTTTGTAAATAACAAGTTTTTGCAACGCATGTTAAAGATTTCAGATTTTGTCAACTTTCTATGCAATCTTCTTTCCAAGAAAGTACTGATGAAATAGAAAGCTTAAAAAAAAATTAAAAGCATTTCTATTAACAGCATGAAATCCAAAATTCAATTTTATCTTTGAAATTAAAAGCTTAACATTTTTACAGTTGTTTTTTCAGTTCTTAACAATACAATCCCCACAAATTAGAGCTATCATCAGTTAGTTAGACAAAGAAATGTGTAATACCAACAAATCCCATTATCTTCAACTTTCTTCAGAAATCAAAATTGAAAAATAAAAAAGAAATTCTTGCTCTAGAACAATTAAAATCTCTCATGGCAAAAGCTTTTAATTTTTTTAATGAAACACCTAATATTTAATTGCTCATGGAAATATTAATTTAATTAACATGATTTTGAAGGTACTAATGAACATTTCACACATCCCAAATGGCAGTTTCAGCTATCACTCATGTGTATCTAGCTAATTTTTCTGAATGGAAGTAGTACATTATGTATAGTGAAAAAGGTAGAGCTCATAAAAAAAAAGTGTGAAGAAAGAGTTCTACACTGGACTGGATCCTAAGAGAGCCTATGGCTTTAAATTTTTTGGTTTTTTTCACTTACTTACTGGAAAAGATAAACCAATACTTTCCAGAGATGTCAGTCTATTCACACAGGTCCCTCGTGACAAACACTCATTTATTTTACAAGTCATGGCTGAGGAGATGATTGCTGAGGTTGAAAGCTATTGGAATATCAGTGAAGTCTGCCAAATGATCTGTATAGAAGATTTGAAGTTGTCACATGTTTTGCTTTATAGGTCTTTCTGGTTTTGAAAATTTCTATTTTTGGATCTTTTCATAGCAGCAACACACCAGCTCACAGAGTTTGTAGGAGCCTTGTGTCCTTTATACCACCCCCAATGATTTTCTTTCTCTTAGCAGGCTGCAAGAAGCATACTGATGGGAGAAAACCATTGTTATTACCTGATTTTGCAAAGTTATTCTTGATTACTGAGATTTATTAAAGTCATCAATGCAGTCCAGTTTGAGACTGCTAAACCACCAAAGGTGCACAAAATTTCTGCATCACTGTGTTTTTACATTAGCCAGAAGTGATAAATCCTAGTTGTTTCAGACACTAGGTATCTGACTCCAGCATAGCCCCCATTCTGACTTTTTTGGTTTCGTTTTCTTTTTGATCATTGTAAGGTCTTTGCTAGATAGATTTTTTTAAGCACTGCCTGGTCAAAGTATGCCTTCTCTATGAAAGATCTGCCAGAAATACAAAAGCCAAGTTCCCACTTATTTTTGCACATTGTCCCTTTCTTAAATACTTATATGTAAGAGAATAAAAATATGCACAGGGTGTCTAAAGGTCATAATCTCCATTTGACCCCTACACTGATATTTTATTTCTTAATCCTACTCTGTGAAATTTAAAGTTTATTTCTTACCTTAATTTTTCAAGAAATTCTGTTAAAAGTATTTCACTGCAAACATAGTTATGTTTTTGTAGCTATATCTGAAGTAATTTAGGATCATACATTAGAGATTATATGAAACACCTACACAAGAGGCTGGGAGCAGAGTTATGTGCAGGACTATTCTCCACTCCCATATTGTTCTAAAGGATTGTATCAATAAGTTTTGTTCCTAAAATAATATTCTATCATCTCTATTAGGAAATTTATTTCAGTATTTTTCTTGGTTTTAAAGGAAGTGTCACAATACAACGATACAGAAAACAGCACAAGAATACCAATATATTTTCCAACAGACAGTAGTATCAGAAATTGTATAAAAAATATAAAAATATGATAAAAAATATATTTGTATACCACCACTCTGGAAATTCATGCAGTAAAAAAAGATACAGTTTTAATTAATTCACCATTTAAAGGCTGCATAAAATTTAGCTATGTAGGACTGGGAAATAAAAACTAAACTGAGAACCAGAGAGAATTAATTTTATGTTAATCCATTTCCTCTGATTTTGAAACTAAAATAATTTAATTGGATACAAAAATTTCTGACGAGTTTTTTTGAGAGTACCTTTGGGCAACTTATCTCAAAAACAAGCTGAGTGCTTCTATTATATTATCCACCTGTATTCAGTAAAGGTCCATTAACACCATCCACATTTTATTACTTTCATTTGTTTTTTCCTCCAGTCCAAAACACTTAAAGGACCAGTTAACATGTGGAAGGTACTGCTATATTCTGCATTTTTCTTCTTACAAAATACTGGCTTTGTACAGGTTGTCAGCAAACATGTAGATACAGTACTTCCACAAAATCAAGTCAAACAAACAAACCAAAACACCCTTTCCTGCCCCCCCCAAAAAAAATCCCAAACCAAAAGCAAAAAAATAATGAAATCATACACAAAAAACACCACCCCAACAACAATAAAAAAACCCCAAAACCAAGTAGATTTTTTTTTCATTGAAGTTACAAAATTCACCTCTTGGAATTCATAGGTCTTGAAAGACCTTGTTATGATACAGTATACTTCTAGATTATATAGTTGTTGTGCTTCACTCATTAAGCAGACAGGAATAGAGATACATGACAGACTTCATATTGTTAAACTGAAGCAAATTATTTACTCAATACGACAAAACCTTAATTGAAAATAAAAAGATCTTTAAAAATAAGGATATAGCTTCTACTCTCTTCACAACCCATATTTTATTATATTTTATTGTTACTCAGTATTTTTTCCTACACAAGCAATTGAAAGGTTTATATCATAAATTTTTATGATTACATGGAGAAGTAGGTAATAGTCCAAGAAGGTAATAATTTTATAAATTGTAGGAAAATGAATGACAAATAGATTACTGGTGCTGCTGCCTTTTAGATAAACCCTCCAGTAACATTAATCATTCTAAAGGACTTTTATTCAAATGGTTATGTTCAGAATTCCTCTTCCATAGAGAGCATTCATTGCTCCATGCCAAATCCTGCAGTCTGTTTACTGCTGTTGGACATTTTCCATTTCTTACCTCTATAATTTTTGGGCAGCTTGTCTTAATACTGAGGAACTTAGAAGAAATATCATGTGAATTTCAATCAACAAAGACAGAAATTTCCATGATACAGATGATAACATGTAGAAACTTACTTGAAGGTACACTCCTAAGATCTGGCCATGAAACGCCTTCTTTGTGAAAGTTTGCTATGTTTTGTGTTCATTTTAGTGTGACTTTCTGGATGAAGAAGTTACAAATCTGTTCTGCCATGATAACATTCAGCCAGCACTTCTGTGACATCCTGTGTGTAGCCATAAATAGGTACCACACATTCAAGCGGCCTACAACGGTATCATGACTAAAAGGAAAATCAGCCATGACACGTGCTGACATTTCTTCTGAGACATCTTCACACCATACTTAGCTTCCTGATAACGAGTGGAAGCAGATTTTAACATCTATTTGAAAAAATTATGTCCTCCTCTGTTTATGCAGTGGTAAGAATTGCTGTGCCCCTTTAGTCACGTATGATGCTAACCAGACAATATCACAATCCTGTGATTTGTATGATAGAGAGATATTGCAACAATAAGAGAGACAATTGGGCAGCAGCAACTGACAAAGAGTACTTACTTAAATAGGTGGAAAACAGAGAAAACCCCTTATTTATTAAGTCTTTAGAGCTTGATCTAGGCTTTTTTTTTTTAGGCCAAGGAAATCAGCACATTTCTTTCATCAATAGACCCATATACTTACATCAAGAAGCATCAGAATTTTTCTAATGGAGAAATATGGAGAAACCAAGTTATTTCTTCTATATAATAGGTTGCTAATCCTGATACAGCCTCACTTTTACCAGGTTCTTATTCCATTTCCCTCCTTTGTCTTCAGAACACTTCTGTACTGATGTCATTTTTTGCTATCTAAACTTCATCTGTTTAATCATTTTTGTTTTCTTATACACCAAAAATGAAAATGTTAGTTTCTTTGTCTCCCTTCTCTTTACTCCATACTCAAATGTGTCTTTGAATTCTGCTTCCTGATCCTAAGGTTAAGCTGCACATACTAATGCATGTAAGATTACCATCAGTTGTATCCATATATGCATTTAACAAATACTTCACCTCTCTTCTCCTTCTCAATCTTCTCTTTTCTGTTCCTGCTTCAGCATTTTTTGCATTTACTGTCTGCATTATCTTATCACTTTGCAAAACTGGGAAGTGTCATTCCTATTCTTTTCTGAGATAGAAATAGCAGGGGGTGGTGATATGTTTATTTGATTGCAATTAGATTCATTACAACTCCATACTAACACTACTGAACCTCATGCTTCTACTTCTGCAAATATTGTGAAATAGCAGAAAATCTTCATCTGCTGTTTTCCTCCCCATCCCCCCACAAGAGCTGCAAGTGAAATGCCTGTGTGACCCTCCCTTCCAGCCCTCAGTTCTCTCTAGTGCAAGATCTAATTTTGAGGGAATACAGCTATGCAATTTTTTTCATGTTGTCAAAACTAGGCTAAGCTGTGAGAAAACACATAGACTAGAGCAAAACTATGTGGAAAAGACAAAATTTCTGTCAAAGCTAAGCTTAGACATTAGAGGAAAATAAATGATATTAAAGAGGAAAATACAAATATGCAAAGTCATATAATTCATCCAAGGATGACTAGAGACTGACCCTTCTGCACATGACCAATGAAATCTAAGGCAGCAAAGACACTTGTGATATCACAGGAATTACAAATATATTAATGCTTAGGCAGTAGCTAGCTCAGTCTCATCAGCTGTGCACATTTGCCAAAAACCAAGTGCTTTGTAAGTCTGTTGTTTAGAAACTGCTTGTATTCTTTGCATGTACATGGTAAAAAAGTATAACAAGTGACCTGCACTGCAAAGGATATCAAGACCAAGACTGACCATTATAAGTAATCAAACCCCACATCCCTGATGACCTCTGCTCCCTCACAGTTTGCTATGTTCAGCAAAGCTAATATCAGAGAGAGGCCACCACTACTAACTTGCAGGAAATTGCTGAAAGACTTTTGTTTAGACTTTGTGTTAAAATTCAAAAATATATCATCTTTCCATCTGAATTTTTTTGTCTATTCTGTTGACATTGATTGCACTTCCTGCATCTGTGATATGTTGAAACAATATAATGGTTGCCATGGTGCCACAGAATCATAGAAAACTCAAGGCTGGAAGAGACTTTTAAGATTATTGAGTCCAACCTGGCACTGCCAAGTCCACTCCTGACCATGTCCTGAGATGCCATATCCACAACTTTTTGAACATTTCCAGGGATGGTGATTTCAGCACTTCTCTGGACAACATTTTCTGAGGCTTGACAGCCTTTTCAGTGAATCATGTTTTTCATAATATCCAGCCCAAACTTCCCCTGGTGCAACCTGAGGCCCATTCCTCTTACTCCATCCCTTGATATCTGGGAGACGAGTCTGCTCCCCACCTGGAGCCACACCCTCCTTTCAGGCAGTTGTGGACAGCAACAAGATCATCCTGAGCCTCCTTTTCTCCAGGCTAAGCACCCCTGGCTCCCTCAGCTGCTCCTCACAGGACTTGTGCTCCAGACCCTTCCTCAGCTCCATTGCCTTTCTCTGGACTCTCTCCAGCATTTTAATTTCCTTCTTGTAGTGAGTGGCGCAGAACTGAACACAGGGGGTAAAGGTGCAGCCTCACCAGTGCCAAGCACATGGGGCCCATCACAGCCCTGGTCCTGCTGGCCACACTATTGCTGATCCAAGACAGATGCCATGATGCCATTGGCCTCCTTGGCCTCCTGGGTACAGGCTGGCTGATGCTCAGCTGGCTATCAACCAGCAGTCCCAGACCCTTTTCACCAGGCAGCTTTCCAGGCACTCTTCCCCCATGCTGTAGCATTGCACAGGGCTGTTGTGACCCAAGAGAAGAGCCCAGAATATGGCCTTTTGAGGCCTTATTCAGCCTCATGAAACTGGGCTCAGCCCCTTGGTCCAGCCTATCTAGATCCCTCTGTAGAGCCTTCCTACCTTCCAGAAGATCATAACTGTATCAAAGGCTTTAATAAAGTCCAGGTAGCCACAGTTTTTTTGTCATCCACTGAGCAGGTTCCCTTGTCATAGAGGAGATTGGGTTGGTCAAGCAGGACCTCCCTTTCATCAACCACTTCTGTCTGAGCCTGATCCCTGGGTTGTGATAGCCCTCAAGATGATCTCTTCCATGACCTTCCCTGCCACAGAGATCAGACTGACTGACTTGTAGTTCACCAGATCCTCCTTCCAGTCTCTCTGTCAGGTGGGAATCACATTTGATGACTTTCAGTCAACTGGATCCTCCCAGGTTAGCCAGGATGGCTGATACAAAATGAAGAGTTTCCTTACATCTCCTTTTATTTCTGATGTATTTATAGAATGATCTTTTGTTGTCTTTTATGGCAGTAGCCAGACTAAATTCTAATAGGGCTTTGATTGTTCTAATTTTTCTCCCTATGTAGCTTCACAATAAGCTGCCTGTAGTGAGAGATAGAAAAAACATTGTGACCCTTCCTGTCACCCAGACCACCACTTTTCATACTTTAGTTTGCATAACATCAATCTCCTGTCAGTGGGTAATGTGCAGGTGTTTAAATACACAAGTGAAAGAAAAATGTGCTGTTCTGATAGAAACTGCATTTGCTGAAGAAACAGCAATATCAAACAATAAGTTCAGAATGGTTTTGACTCACTAGTCATTCAAAGATCAGCTTTCAAAAGGAGTGAAGAAAGGGAAGGATGGTAGGTATTTTTGTATGTCACAATGTGAACTAGATAGCTGAAGGGCATTACAGCTATTTTACTAACCAGGATATATGTAGAAAATGAAGAATCCTCAGATAATCTAATACAGAAATAGTTTTTAGCTCTGGGAATTTTAGAGAAAGTCAGCAAGCCGGAGGATGAAAGAACTCTGCTAGTGGACACTAGAATGCTCCAGGCAGAGAAAAAGCATTTGCAGTCAAGTAATGATTGCAACTCTCACTTTATGAAAGCACTGAAATACATGTATGAAGCTTCAGTTGCCATTCTGCCTAACCCATGGTCTGTATGGAATAAGAAAAATTCAGCTCTGTGCTTTAGCTGTTTTTCTGCTGGTAAACTAGGTGACAAAATTATGCTTATTGTTCCTGTGGGAAAAAGCAGTTGCTTATGAGAGCTACAAATCCCCCCTTTCCCTCAAAACAACAAACAACCTAAACCAAACCAAAAAACCAAATCAGAAGTAAAAAAACCCCAAATTTTTTAATCCAGTCAGTCCTTGTGTATAACCTGCAAACCTGTGAAGCCAAGCAAAACAAAGTAGAAATTTCAAGCACTTTTTCTTTATGTCTTACCAAAGTCAATTAAAAATAACT
The DNA here is from genome assembly GCF_012460135.2 of Molothrus ater. Lineage (NCBI taxonomy): Eukaryota > Metazoa > Chordata > Aves > Passeriformes > Icteridae > Molothrus > Molothrus ater. The sequence goes on from NC_050481.2 coordinate 32,660,991, forward strand.
GATGGGAAAATTATTTTCAGTTTGAATTTGATGAAATCTCAGTGTCTTTAGACATTCATTTAAACTCCAATGAGGTCAGCAAAGTGATTGCACTGTGCTTTAGACCTGGCTCCTATGTGCTTGTGTGAAAGACAGAAACACAGTCATGAATCTCAAGTATTTACATGTCACTAGCAAAGCAAATTATGCAGAAATTAAAACCTCCACCCATACTTACAAAGAATTAAAATGCAAATAAACAGTACCTTAAGGTATGAACTGTTCATGAATTAAAATTTCCAATTCATTTCAATTAATAACATCCTCTCTTGTTTTGTTTCGATTTTTTTTTGGTATTGTTAATGCTGTGTTTGTCTGAGTTTATAGTCAGTTATCTGACTGGCTTTGTGCATGCACATGTCTGATGCATCACGGGACAGGAGATTGGTAGAACTGAAAGCAAAGAAACTCAGATCATTAAAAAAAACCCCACCAACAAACAGATGGTGCTGTTCTTAAATATATTACCCTAAAAGACATAATTAGTAAACAACAAATACAATTGGTCTGTGAAAGATGCTTTGGGTTTGCGTGGTCAAGCTTTGGTAGCTGTGAGAGCTACAGGGGTTGCTTCTGTGAAAAGCCACCAGAAGCTTCCCCCATGTCTGGCAGAGCCAATGCCACTGGCCAGTTAGAAGCGGGGTTAATGCCTGAGCGATAACATATTTCAGAAGAAAGGAAAAATAAGATATTGCACAGATGTGTTTAAGGCCAGGAAAGAGCAGAGTGAGAATATGTGAGTGGAAGAACTCTGCAGACACCAAAGGTCAGTGTAGAGGAGGGGCCTGAGGTGCTCCAGATGCCAGAACTGAGCTTCTCCCGCAGACCACTGTGCAGACCATGACTGAGGCAGCTGTCCTGCAACCCATGGAGGACCACAGAGATGCAGAAGTCAACCCACAGCCTGCTGGGGAGACCCACACTGGAGCAGGTGGATGCTTGAGAGGAGGCTGTGACCCCATGGGTGGCCTGGGCTGGGGCAGGCTCCTGACAGGGACCTGCAGACCCATGGAGAGAGGAGCCCATGCTGGAGCAGGTTTCCTGATGGGACTTGTGACCCCACGGGGACCCATGCTGGGTCAGGCTGTGCCTGAAGGACTGCACCCTGTGGAAAAGTGACCTGTTTTACAGCAGTTTATGTAGGACTGTTGTCCATGCAATGTCACACTGGAGCAGTTCATGGAGAGCTCTTTCCATGGGAGGGACCCTCTGCTGGAACAGGGGAAGGACTCCTGCCCCTGAGCAGTGGGATAAACAACATGTGATGAACTGACCATAACCCCCATTTCCCTTCCTCCCTGAGCCTTTGGGGGGAGGAGGTAGAGGTGGGAAGATGGGAAAGGTGGGGGGAAGGTGTTTTTAAGGTCTTATTTTACTTCTCATGATCCTGGTTTTGCTAGTAATAAATTCAATTAAAATCTCCAATCTGAATCTGTTTTGTCCATGACAGTATTTGCTGAGTGATATCTTCTGGACCCATGAATGTTTGTCGTATTTTCTCAACACATAAACCTTTGTTATATTTTCTCTCCCCTGTTCAGCTGAAAGGGGGTGGGGGGGTGACAGAATGGCTTTTGTGGGTGTCTGGCATTCATCCACTACAGGTGTTTAATGGAAGCCTTAAGACAACTTGAGGTTTACTTGGATAGAATAATACTTGGCACTGTGGAAATTGTCACTCAAAGGAAAGTGTCTGTCTCTTTCGTTCCCTAGCTGGCAAGAAGAAAGCAAATACCTTGCAAAAAACAAATAACACCAGACACTATTTATGACAAAATATTGTGGTAACAGTATTTATGTTCAGGAAACTGCAAGTCACATTAGATATGTCAAACTACTTGATCGCATGGGGAAATTCTGAGAAACCCTCTGAAGACTCAAGTCACTGCCCATTACCAAAAACTTTTTTCAGCATCTAGATGGTTGCTTATATTCTTTCCAGATAATTAAACTAATAATGCAGGTGTACATAACTAGAAAGAGTAAATATTTGATCTTAACAGAGGATTTCAATCTTCAAGTGTAACTAAGCTATCTATGAAAGATCATTTACTATTAAAGTTTTATCCCCATATGAATTTCAAGTAATTTAAGCACAAATTTCTTCTTATGAAAAGAGACATTTAAAATGTTCACACTGCCCTTGGGAGCTCTGGGGGGTTGATCCTGCCTGGACACCAGGTGCCCACAAAAGCTTTTCTATCCCTACCCTCTTGAACTGGAAACAGGAGAGAAAATAAAATTCAAGGCTTGTGGGTTGGGATAAGGACAAGGAGAGATCACTCAGCAATTGCCATCACAGGCAAAACAGACTTGACTCAAGGGAAATTCGTTTAATCAGGGTAGGATAACGAGAAATGAAACTAAATCTTAGATCACCTTCCCCCCACCCCTCTGTTCTTCGCAGGCTTAACTTCATGCCCTATTTTCTCTCCCTCCCCCAATAGCAATGAAGGGGGATGGGGAATGGAGATTACGGTCAGTTCTTAAAACACTGCTGCTGCTACTCCTTCCTCCTGAGGGGGAGGATTCCTCAAACTCTTCCCCTCATGTGAGACAGTAGTCCAGGAACTTCTCCAATGTGCATCCTCCCTAGGAGCTTTAGTCCTTCACACGCTGCTCCAGCACGGGTCTCTTCTAAAAGGTAAAGTCCTTCAGAAACACACTGCTCCTGTGTGGTTTCCCCCATGGGATCACAAGTGATTTCAGCAAACCAGTTCCAGGGTGAGCTCCTCTCTCCATTGGGTTGCAGGCCCCTACCAGAAGCCTGCTCCAGCATGGGCTTCTGACAGGGTCACAGCCTGCTGTGGGCATCTACCTGCTCCAGTGTGAGGTCCTCCATGAGCTGGAGGTGGATATTTGCTCCACAATGGTTCTCCTTGGGCTGCAGGGCCACATCCTGCCTCACCATGGTCTTCGCCACAGTCTGCAGGGGAATCTCAGCTCCAGAGCCTGGACCATCTCCTGCCTCTTCTTCTGCACTGACCTTTGTGTTTGCAGGGCTGTTTTTGTCACATGCTCTCTACTCTTTCCAGCTGCTCTTCTGCAGCAGTTTTTTCCCTGCTACCATCTCCTCTGGCTGGCTTGGCCTTGGCCAGTGGCAGGTCTATCTTGGGCCAGCTGGCATTGACATAACTGGACGTGAGAAAGTTTTCTGGCAGCTTCTCACAGAAGCCACCCAGATATCCCTCCAGCCACCCAGCCTTGACCATGCAAACTCAATACAGGAACAGAGAATTTCCTTAATGGCCAGGCATAATTTTATGCTCCTTTACCAGGAAAATGTCAATTAAAACCATCAACATTTCATTTCAGACAACTATGAACATGAATAGCTGGAGAGCCAACATAAATATTGATTAGGAAGAATTGATTAGATATGGTTTTAAAAAAACAGTTTAACAGTTTTAAATGTCCAAGTATTATGTTTCATAAATTTCCGCATCACTGTTTTTCCATTAGACAAGCAACATTTTCCCGTCCACTGAGGACTGTATCAAATACATTGATAATTTGTTTTTCAGCCCAGGAAAAGTTCTTTATAAACACCTTTGCTTCGCCCCTCAACTTTGTTTGAAATCTTTTATAAAAAAATCAATTCACAAAGAATCGACAGCAAGAGCTAGCAGACACTCTTATAAACTCCCTATTCATTACTGTTTACGGAATCAATTGAAAGAAGAGCGTTTATGATCACTTTAGAGTATACTTCATTCAATTCTTAATGACGTTTAACATTTGACAGATGTTTTTCAGCTCAGTCAATGCATACAGAGATTTAAAAATGGTGTGTCAGAAAATAAATTTAAATTCAATTTCTCCCTATTTTGAAAACTGAATTTTTTCCTAAATGTAATTTTTTAAAGCAAATTTTTCAGAATCTTTCTTTTAATATATTTACCATGAAACAGCTAGATTTTAAATGTGCAAACAAACAAAATCGTAGAAGCTTCCAAAGCCAACTTGTTGGAAAATCTATAATAACACACCAGGGTCTTTTTGACCTACTACATAGTTTTCAATCCTGAGAATATTTTTAGTTGAAAAAAAAATATTAATTTAAATCTGAAGCATCCTTTTGCCTTGCCATATGTTGACAGCCAAGGTGAAACAAATATTCATTATATCTCAGATTTAGTACTTGCAATATGTGAACCATGTGTACCTTTTCCACAACTTATTCTGTTATTAGGACAGCATTTTAACTCTTAAGGTGACACAGAGTTCATTTTCACTCACTGAAAACATAATTGTTCAATGCTTTATATAGTACTCTATAAAAATAGCACCTTTACAGACCCCTTCCTCTTAATGCCACCCTGAATGTCTGAATAAGGCAGGGAAGACCTTACAGTAAACAGTTATTGGGAACTACATGCTATATTAGTCAACTTTGCAAGCTTTAGATATCTTTAAGCATTTAGTATTAGTTTATCTCCACATACCAGCATCAATGTAAATGCATTAATAGGCTAAATTAATCTCAATTAATTAATCCCTTAATCTAGTCATAAAATTGTGAACTTCTACTGTTTCTGAGAAATAATGAGAAAAAAAACCCTTACTATTTAGGTACTTAAATTCTCCTTTACCTGTCCCCTAATGAGGTATGTCACAATAATCTTGCATTATTCTGAAAACCGTAAAATTTTTTGAGTATATGCCTTTAAAATATTGCAATCTATACAGTATCTCTAAGTAATCTCAAATTGCCTAAAATGTTTAGTAGTCAATTCCTGTAAAGTCCTACTTGCAGTTTTTACTATTAATATCCAGGAAGAAAGGAGGTGTTTAAACTACTGTCAGAATTCAACATTCAGCTGCTTTTTGGTCAATTTGCATCACACCAGGGTCCTCTCCAGCAGTCTCTGCAATCTGAGATAGTTTTTTTCTTCACAAGAGCAATGAGATCTAATCACTAACTAACAGACAGAAGAAAACTAATTTGTTGCTTTTGTTTAAAATATTAGTTTTTCTTAACAACTTCAATAGTTTATCCAGTTACCATAATATGCTTAAAACGCTATTTTGAGAGTAACAAGCTAATTAATTTTATGATCAAAATAAAAAAACTCCAAAATGAAATAAATTTTAGAAGATAAATTCAAAAAAATACTAAAAATGGTTGAAAAATAAATCTAGTTAAAAGTAATAATTCATTAAAAAAAAAAAACAAAAGTAAAAAGTTTTGACACTCAAAATATCCACCTAGAGAAATAGAAACATGTTGCTCAGATATTTATTAAAAAAATCGCAAAACACTGAATGTATTGGTTTATAAAATTCAAAGGCAATGCCTACTAACTAAAACATTTCTGCATGTTAGTAATGCATTTTGGGTGCTTTCATGCCACATGAAAGAACAACAAAACTCCTTTTCTCCCCTCTCTCAACAGTGTTTACCAAACTCTTAGCCAAAGTTTAAATTTAAAGTTTTACAGATTTTTTTTGGTAGCTGAAACTATACAACAAACTTAAAACTGCCGAATCCTAATCATTGCAAAATTTTGACCCTCCATGGATAATGGCCTTTTGTGGAGGGATTTATTTATGTGGTAGTTGGGTTTGACTCCTGGAACAGCCTGGAACAGACTTACTAAAGGGGCCTGCACCTTACCTGCTCCTGTTAATGTAATTTTTTTTTTGCTGGTATAATTAAGTGCTGTAAAACTTCCTATAATTGTACTTCTGGTTATCCCCTTGTCCAAGAGTACTATATTTCATTAGCTGAATCCTGTCCTGCTGTGGCTATCCCAGTGAAAAAATAGGATGAAGGGACACCAGGCAGAGCACCAGTAAAACTTACAGGGAAAGATCAGAACTAACCTGCTCCTGTGGAACCACTAGGTATCCACATCCTTTCCATCAACCACAACAGGAAAGTGAGTATATTATAGAAAATTACTGGAGAGAGCCATTCCATTCTATTGGAGCCCTCCTTTGAAGGGGCAAAGAAAATAATTTCCACTGCAAACTGAAAGTAAATAAGTAGAGAGATCCTGCCACTAAGTCCACTGCAAATGAGCACTGAAATCTCAGCCACTGCCATTGGAATGGCATAAATCTTTGCATCATGAAGAAATTTTGCATATCCCCACAATGAGTGAGGCCCTTTGTCATTGACAACATGGAGGGTTTGAACCAATAATATTCTTCAGACATCAATGAATTTCTCACCAGGAAGACAGGTTTTTGATTCCAAACAGCTTCCCAGCATAGCATACAGAAAAACGTGTAAACCACCAGTGGTGGAACAGGAAACAACTCAACCAATATAGAAATAGAAATATTAGTTAATACTATTTTCCCTCAGAACTGTGAGCATTGTGTCTTTTTTGTGCCCTCCCTTCTTTTTAAACTATCAATATATTTTACACCATAAATAAGTTTTTTTTTTCTTCAAATAGAGGATCATATAAGGACCATACAAGCAGTTATCCTAAAACAAAACACCACAAAAAATTACAACCACTACCAATAATCCCCCACCACATGTGCCAAAACACTTGTTTCCACATTTTCAATTTCCATCTGAAACCACAATTTCCCCTCTCAAACCTATGTCAAGAAGACAGATTGCCACAAGAAAGTTATGGAAGTTTAGTTAACCCTTAAATATTTGTAATCCTCAATATCAAAATTCATAATCAATTTTTGTGGTTTCTTTTGTGCTATTTCAACCACAAGTACTGAAATGTGCATACATAATCAGAAAATGATGATATGAGAGATCAAAAGGAAGTTATCTGCTACACATTTTTAATAATTTTGAGAAACGTTCTTGATGGCACGAAGACATAATTAAAACCTCAAAGTTCTGAACAACAAGATTTGTTACAGATATTTCTTTCTTTCAATCTTCTTTAAATCTTTGCAATCAATTCCTTTCCATTAGCACTTATGTGGTTCCATTACATCACTTTTAAATTATTCCCACTTTTCAAGATTCTAAATGTAGAAAGAAAAGGATTCTATATTTTTTCCTTAGAAAAACAAATTCAATTACTTTTTAAAATTTCACATAACTCTTCTATTGTCCTTTGGTCAATTCCTCAAAGAACAAGAGAAACAGCTTAATTTTTCTTATTGAAAACTACAGTATATTTTATTATCAATGCACCAAAGATCCTTTGAATGCATCTGGTAACTTTTACATCACGAAATTCATCATATTGAAAACATAAAGCCAAACACGAAAACCCACAAACAAAGTCTTAAAGGGAAGATTAAGCAGTTCCTGTCTATGCTTTAACGTCCAGTAAATATTATATTACTTTATATTATGGCTTGCACTAGAAGAATAATTCATGCATCAAGCATGTAAACTGACTTTGACAATTAAATATGCAGGAATGAAGGAAACAATGTTTTACGCAAAATTTAAACATTCTATTGATATAATATAGTCCAAAATGGCAATTCATTTACAAATGCTTGAGATTATTTAAATTCTAACTAGTTGTAATCTATGAAGGTTCATTAAATCATGCTTCAACATATAGGTCATAACTTAGTTGCACCACCGTCTTGTCACTAAATTTTCACTACCTTGAAAATTTAAAGGGACTTCAAGATGTATGTAATAACAGTAATCAATTCCTTTAATCTCCCTTATAAAATGAAGGGGATTATTGAACTTTTATTTATCATTTTCTCATTCGAACCAAATAATTTTATTACTGATGAATGAAGATACTAATTTCTTTAGCTGGACCAAATAAAGGTTCAGTATGAATGTTTGTCCTTTTGTATAGCTGGCTATATACACCCACAGTTTGACTGCTAATGTTAGAAAATACTGTAGGAACAAATAAATATTTTATGTGTAAAACCTACCAAGATTTCATTATTAAGCATCATCTCAGATTTGTGTTGTTAAAGTACTGGTTTTTGATCTCATCTGTGGAATAACCCTGGATTACCAAAGGTAATATATAGTGGCAATAAAACTTGCTGCTCATTTTAGATTTTTTGGAGTATTGTATATTTTATGGGGTCAATTTTTTGAAATTTATCATTTCCCCAGAGCTTGCAATTTCATGGTATTAGAATGTTAACACCAGGCTACACAAAGGAGTTCTACTATACTGTATTTCTTCCTTTAAATCTGCTGTACTGCAACAGAATCAAGTAGATATAAGCCTGTATTTTTCTATTGGTTATATAATAGTAGTGATATCCTGTTGAAGCTTCTAGAGGAGTCATAAATTTTCTTTCCATAGCTGACACATGTCACAGGAGCCCTGCTTAAGTGCATCTATCCATTTCTCAGAGATATGGAAAGATTTTATTTCAGCATATATTTTCTTTCTTAAGGATATCACAACAGTTTGTTCTCCTTTTAAGGAAAATTGCAGCTTTACTTCCTTCAGAAATGCATTCTTACTGAATTCAGAACTATGTGCAATGTAATGCTAATACCAGTGTTAATGGCAGAATGCCATTCCCCTTCTCTAGGTGCTTTAAAAAAACACCCCCACAGAAGAAAAACTCCCCACCAACGCACAGCTGTTTAACATCAGGAGATATTTCTGAATCAACGTTTTTGAGCACAGAAAGCCACATCCTTGTGCTACTTATGGATACACGCAGGATAACATCTTTGTAAATACAGAAGGGGTTTTGTGCTCACCCGCCCACCCAAAATAACTTCAGTAAAGAACATGTCAGTGACAAACAGCATAATTTTTTCCAAGTAACACTTCCAGGTTTGCAGGGGAAAACCCACGCAATGCTAACTTCATTCTTTTTAAAATCAGTGCTTTTCGGAGCAAGTTGCACAAGGCATGATCATTTCTGTATTTAAATCTCACCAGGAAAAGACCAGAATTACATCTAGATAATTCTAACAGGCCTGTTTGGCTCTGGAAGAGGTTATACGGATGGACTTGCATTATACATCACAGGGGTTAGAGAAGAATTTTAAGACTGTATTTTTATTGAAATATTTACTTGGCTGATTGCACACTAATAGGTTGCTTGCACAAACAGAGTACTATGATATTTAATAAGGTAGGTCATCACTTCCCTCTGATCTGACTGTCAACAGCTATTTTTCATTTTATGTGTCAGTGGCAATCTCTTTGGAGCAGCAACTGCATGTGGCATGTCAGCCAGTGAGAGCTGAATTCAGAAATAAAACACCTATGGTTACAGCAGCAAAGGGAACACTACAGAACAGACAACAGCACAAGGATGGGCTTCTCTGAATAGTTGAGGACACTTGAGTAAAAAACTTCTAATGTTAGTCTTCTTTTTAATATATTGCTCATATATTATGTATCTATATGCTATTATGATTATCTTTTAAAATTTAAACAATTCCTTAAAGAAATAGAATCAAACAATCAAACACACGGAAATTATTTCTGTAAAATAGAGGCAGTTCCTATTTATAAACAGAATTACTACATTTTGCTCTTGTCTGTCCAAAATCCTTCAGTTTCTACTGATTTCATTGTATTTAAATGATTTATTCCCCCCTCCCCACACTCACAATTTTGTTTATCAGATACTGATGGGTAGAGCACCTATATCAAAATTTTAGTAACAACTCAAACGGTGCACTGGCATTAGATAAGATGATTTAGGTGTAAAAAACTGCACAATATATAAGCAAAATTATTTTTTCATTACATGGACAAGATATAAAGTAATCTGAAAAGCTTATAATACTGTGTTTATTCAAAGAAGCTTGCTGACTGCAAGTGAAAAACTGAGCTTCTAAAATGAAAACCAGATAATAACTAAAGGTGTACAAAATGTATTAGATAACCCAGTCTTTTACACTTTAAAAATGTGAGGGACTAGGTCAAAAAAATGGGAATGATAAGAGTAAGTCCCTGCTCAGGATATTATCAAGCTTTGCTAGGAGTGATTTTGCTGCTTTTTACTTTGCAATGATATGGGTGAAATGAAACAGTACTCCTCCTTACATCTCCAAACTTCATTGTAATTTCTGAAATACTCTTAGGCATTTCGAGTAGTTCTTCACTTCAGTAGTCTGTTCCTTGAAGCACTGACTGAAGTCAATCTCACAGGAGTCAGCCGAGCCAGGGGTTTACAGTTCACTTGTCTGGCACAGACCTTCAAGAGCAAGTTAGCCAACTCCAGGAACAAATTCAGCAACTAAGAAATAAGTAATCTATACTTAACATTGTAAAGGTTATTTTATTGCAAATATTTCTTAATATATTTTTTGACTTCCGAAGGTAACTTGAAGATTTTTGCACACACTCATGTATTAATTTAGAGGTAGCACGTAAAGGTAAGCATGTTGCATTTTACCTTCACAGTCCTGATCTCTTCAGCAACGTAAAAGAGTTTAACTTCTTGCAATATGACTTTGAACTAATATGTGATGCAATGAAAATCCAGGAAATTATCAGCTCTAGTGTGGATTGTAATGCAATGCATAAAAATGGGGTGTTTCTTTTGTATTTAATACAAATAATAAAAACTGAGTTAATAAAACTTTCATACTTAGTGTTACCAGATACAGAAAAAAATCTTTTGTCTGCTTAACTAAGCAATTAAGAGCAGAATTGAGCTTTTAATTGTATTTTAAATTTCATACAAGCTTTACTACATCTATCTTATTAGTTTTGCATTATGTTCATTAAGGCATACTTTCTATGAATACATTAAGTTATCATATTACTAGAATTTATTCTATTTCTCTGACTACTTTGTATACAAATCTTACCAAACTTACAGCTATTCAGACATAATCTGGTTCTGTTCTATAATTTAAATTTTCTATTTCTTTTGTCACTAGTAAGAGCAGACAGAAACTTAATCTGGCATTACTTTACAGGGCATTACTTTTAGTTTCCACATATAGTCCCTGTCCCTTTTAGCCTATGTTAATGGTGACCTATATTTTCCATTAAACATTGAAAATAATATTTTCAGTGTAAAGCTATTTTTAAATAATCATAATTCACAGTTAATTGTTAAGTCATTTTCCTACTAGTTCACTTGTTACAATCAGATTACATAAGAAAAATAAAGTAAAAAATAATCATTGCACACTATTTAGAGGTAAGGATTCAAGGATTCATCTGTGCCTGAGATTTGCTTACTAAAGAATTAATTACAGGATTCTGAAAACAACTAAAGCCTTTCTAGATTTTTGTATATAGACCAGCAACTGAAAACAGATGGAAAAATAATCCCATGGAGTAAGATTCAGTTTAAAAGGTAAAAAATAAATAAAAGATTCAGACCCAAAAATTCACCAAATGTCAATCACAGGACCCATCTGAAGAAACAACAGTGGCACATGGTAAAGAACATGACAATATCTCCATGTTTCATTAATATAAATAAATATGTTAAATTATAAGTTGCTTCTTTTATAGTTTTAAAAAAACTCACATAAAATTATTAAACATCAAGCTGATGGGATCATAAGTCACGTGATATAAAAGAAAAATTATGTATTATTGCTCTTATTGCCTAATTATGTAATATTAATTATTTATTGCTTATTATGTAATATTGCTTATAAAAGTAAGCACACACACAAGCTTTAGCTGCAAATAAAATCACCAAATAAATTATCTTCCTCTTTCTTTGTGACTTAAGGCCTTCAGTAGGAAAAAAAAAAGCCCTTGAAGTCTTTTATGTGATGTTAGGAAGTATTTGATGACTTTCAATTTTCAGGTTATAAAGAGACATTTTTTATAGACAACCAGGACCACCAGGAGATGCATTGGGTACAATGTGTTTTTATTTTATATCAAGTGACAAGATATAATCCATAGTTCTAGACTCTGTTGTTATTAGTAAATTATTTTCTTTTATAAAAACACTGTTTCAGGGTGATTTTTTTTTTAAATACATCACTTTCAAAATTAGGCAGAATAAGATATTTACCCAAAGGTTCCCTCAAAAGTTAAAGCCCTACAAGGGACTCAAGTATCTTTATAACCAGCCTAAATTTTAATGCAACTGAGGTAAGTGGCAAATAAAGAAACAGAGAAGGCTGCTGTAATATGATCCCATGTTTCTAAACATTGGGCCCATCTTTGGGCCCTTTCTGACAGGTTTGTCTATCTAATGCGATTTTTCTCAGTTTCTTTAAATTCTACATTTGTTTCTTCATTCTTTCTCTCTTTCATCCTCCAGATGTTTGATGATTTAACATTCCTCTTCTTAGTCTGAATTTTTTGTTTGACATATAAGTTTTTAAAATTGTTTAAAAAAGTGTTGGACTTCATATAGAATCAGGCTTTGGCTTGATGTTCTTTTAAAATTGAATTTTTTTCCTGTTATTAATATGTATAAGCAATGCAAGTACTTTCCAGCACTAAAATATAGCATGCTTCAAAATGAAAAGAAACTTAATTTACTGAATTCATCAGGTGAGAAAATTAAGACATTGAAGGACAAATTGTCTTACTCAAGTTGTCATACTTGAAATCGATACTTCAGCAGCTTTTTATAAATCAAAATACAAAACAGTCTTTTAATCAGTTCAGTTACCTCCCCCAAACTTCTTCAGTCTTTGTTCTCTGCTAACAAAGCGCTTTTCAAATTATAGAAAAAATGTAAAGGTTTCCTCCTCCCGACTTTCTTCCCTACAACTTGCATATAATTGCTCTATAATCTTTGTCCTTTGGATGCAAGGTGCCTTTTCAAGTGAGATCTTGTTAGTATTGCCTGAGGCTATTATGATGTAGGCATCTTCTTTGACCTCCAAGCATTTTGCAGAGTAGTAGAGAAGCATTACAACACCACAAGCACATAAGTAGCTACACCACATTTCTAAGGAAGACTTATTCCACTGAAGCATGGAAATGCCTTCATATAGAACAACTCTTGGGCTTCATCTGAGTATTTTAATTAAGTGCAATACCAAAACCAAAGTTCTATTAAAATTCTAGTTTTGGTCTTGAATTTCCCCAGGCAGTTAATGTGATATGATAAAGTGTCTCAATAGAAGAAAAAAACCAGGATTCTCAAAGCACCATTGAGCAGAAATACTCAAGAGTGCACACACTACTTATCACATAACTTAAGCAGGACTGTTTAATTGGAAAGTGTATAATGCGTTTTGATCTGCCAAGCATTCTTCAACGTTTTAGTGATAAAATTCTTTGGAGATATCTTATCCTTAATAGCTTGGTGTTTGCATCACAGGCTGAACAAAGCAGCATTGCTGAATCCCTGTTTTTACTCTTAACATCTCCATATGATCACGTATAAAAGTTCACAAAGTCTCTTCAGGGAGCGCAAGTCTGTAAAAACAAAAAGATGGTAGAGGTCCAGAGGGGTTTTTATCACTACATATGAGAGAAATCTTACCTCACAGAGGACAAAATGATAATTTAGAGATAAATAAAAGAGAACATGCCTTGTGTCCATATGGAATTACATTTAATGATCTAAGAAGGTATTTCAAGTCCTATTTGACGCAGAGAGATAAAAACCTTCACTCCAGATTTTTCAGCCTGTTAACATCACCGTCCATGACCATAGTTTAAAGCAAACAAAAAAATAGTCAAAACCACAATAGTGTGATCAACTGGAGTTGCAAATATTAAAATAAAATAAAATTAAGTCTGCTGCCAGAGAAATTAGAACATGTGTGACCAAAATTCTGGACATGTATACGTTCAAATGGTTTGGATGATGTCTGTCTACAAGATCATCAAGGTGTCAAATATTTCTATATCTTACAGACAACTTCTAGTATAGTTGTTGAATTAATTACTGTTAAAAATATTAAAAATAATATTAAATTAATAAATTTTAAAAATTTGTTTTCACTTCAGACACCATCAAGTTTATATTCTGTTTAAGGTTCTTGAACCCTAACTTAAAATGCACTTTTCTGCTTGGTAGCTTGGTAACTAATGCAAATATGAAGAAGAAAAACCTTGAGTGTTTTCCCCCAAAACACTCCAGCCACTGAAGTACATTATTTTTGGACAGAGGCAGAAAGGGATATATGACTCACTAATGGCACTTCTCTCAAAAAAAAAGTATATTGTGATAGAGGATTCTCTACTAGGACTAGAAATAATCCTATTTACAATAAAAACTCCAGCACATTTATATCTTCTTTCCCTACAACATAAGTATTTGCACTGTTTTTCAAGACTCTGCACACAGAGCAGATTCTTAAAGCTGCAAACCATATCCTCTACATTTTTTTCCTCAAGTTGCTTAAATTGTGGCAGTATATCCACAAGAGGTGTGATCATGAGTCTATCTTTACCTCATGCAAAGTATATACAAAAATAGAATCAATAACTACGCTTCACTAAATTGAATTATTGCTTAAATCAAATCCGAATCCCAAATTTCCTGAGTTAAGCTTTGGTATTTACTGCTGGACTAGAACTGCTGCCTGAGATCAATGGGTAGTAAAGTGAGTAATAAGATAAAAGGAAGGCATATTAAAAGTTGAAAATCACTGAAAATCATTGATAAAGAAAGGTACAAAAGCAGAGCTGCAGAAAACGGTAAAAGAAAGTATAATTAGCAACTAGAAGTTAAGAAAAAACCCCTAGCTATATTGCTAATATTAAAATATTCAGCCTAAGATTTTCACTTTACCATGTAAAAACTGCATTTTCTTCCCACAGGAGATACTGACCTGCTCTAGTTCTAAGTACAGAACTATGCTGTACACCTCTTCCTCAATATTCTCATTTAAATCAAAAAGAAAGAAAATCGGTTAGGTAAGTCTTGTTCTTCTATGAGCTTCAATTTTTAGCCCTTTTTTCCACCTTGATGCACTTTCATATCTTTATTCTAAGTGAATAAGCTCTCAGCATAAAAAATTCTTTACTTATCCACTATATCTGTAACACAACAGCTAATACATATTTATAGATTTTTAAGCTAGTAAACTGAAATAGAGATCACTGTGTCTTTAATTCATCTCTTGGTTTTAACCAATGCAGAAACTGCAGAGATTATTCATAGTGTACTTTTTATCTCCTTGGATGCAAGATCAGAGATGACTCACAAAAAGTTTAAAAGTTTCTTAGCTCAAGTGACTATACAGCCACATAAATATTTTAACCAAGGACCTAAATTGAGTTATATACTGCTTAGAAGATTCTACTTGCACTGTTTTCTTTGTTTCCTCCTCTTTACAGTTTTTTGTCACTGCCTGCCTTAACCTCACAATTACTCTACTCGGAGACCACTTCGGGTGATGTACACTCAGAGCAGAGGAGTTCTACTGCATGGAGCTGATAAATCAAAGGCAGCACAGATTTGTTCAAAACAGAAACTTGCTTTGGATTCTCCTCAACAGCTCTGAAGGGCTGACACACCACGTATGCACAACTCCAGCCAGCCAGGGAAGGTAGTCTTATAATCAGTTCTAGATAGTGATTCTCTGATGGATTCCTGCTGTTTTACAAGTCCTTCTCTGTTAATCCCTACATCTTTATTTCTCATGGTAAATAAATTAAAAAAAAAAAAAAAGAAGTAAAAAAATCTGTGCAGTAAACCATGGCATAAGAAGACTGGATATGTATAAATTCCAGCACAGAGGTACAAGTGCATCATTCAGCAGTTGCCTAATGCTGCAGTTAAGTCCCTGTGCTCAGGATTCTGCTGTTGAAGTCTGCCTGTGCTTTATGATGTTTGTGGTGCGTCACCAATGAAATCATCGTCCCACCAAGTACTTGGCACTTAGAAAGGCATTTTCAATAAGTCAGCCTGCTCACCAGCTGAACACTTTTTACATTGGCTCCCAGCATAAAGTGAAATATAGATCTTCTTTTGCTTAGGGAAAAACCACTGTAAAAGAAAACCCAAAACAAACAGTGCAATTACAGAAGACAGAGTATTGACAAATGTAGATACTTCACTTCCCTGATGTAGTATCAAAGAAAAATACATTTATTTTCATTTTTAAAATTTATTTACTAGTTTCTTCAAGAAATGTAGGGGCAGTAGTATGTTTAAAATTAGTTTGTGGCTCAAGCTTGTATTTCCTTTGTGGCTCTGCAAGTGATGTTAGTGATTCAGCCCTGCTGGCTGTAACATCAAACATCAGTCTCCTCCCAAAACACTTTTCCCTTTCCTTTGGCAGAAGAGCTTCTTACAGTAGCATGAACTTGGTAGGTTTGAGGGAGAGGAACTGTAGAGTGGTGAGTGAAGGATTTGGCAGAGCTGGGGAGGTGGTGGAATACAAAGCAATCTAATACTCTCAACAGAGCATTAAAGATTTTCAGTCTCCACAAACACCTTAGAGTAATTTTGAAGCTCCTTTCCAACTTCCTCTGACTCATCTCAGAACCATATGTATTAGCAACCCCAAAAGCACTTCTGCTGCAGAAATTGCTCTCCCTCAATGTCCCTAAAATAATTAAGTTATTTTCTCTTTATCCTTAGGCCAGTGGATTTCAAACATGGCTTACATTATTGAAAAGGCTAAAACAGCTCTTCAGGAAAGATGAGTCTTAAATTTCATTTTGCTCTAGTGCCTAGGCTTCTTAATGTTGGTTATTTAGTTGGGGATTACATCCCTGAATCCTTTTCTGGATGGACTTCAGTGTCTAAGTCTCTTCTTTCAAAACGTTTTCTTTTCAAAAAAGCTTCCAGGAAACAAAATGAGACAGGTCTTTCAGCTAATAAACAGAAAGATAATTAAAGTCAAGATGCTATTTCATTTTTCTTCTCTACTTGAAAACATTCAAGCTACACAGATAACTCCTCATATTGTAATGCTTTCATTTCAGGTCATAAGTGAAGAGCAAGGGAGATCATGACACTATAACCTACTAGCACAGATGCTCAAAGGGTGCATTAAACAGCAGGAGGTTTGCTAATGACACTTGAACTTCACTAACTCTATTTAAAATTAGCAGCCAAAACCTGATTCTACAATTTTAGCCAAAGCATTGTCCTAGGGTAAAACCATGTTTGAATTTCCAGTCCCAAAAGACTTGATGGATCAAATTCCACACATAACATGCATCACACCTTAGAAAGATCTTTGGTCTGTGCAATAAGTACAAAGCCAATTTTGTTCACTTATTTCAGAAGATAAAACTTTTCATGGTGACCATGCTGGTGGTTATACCTTTATTTTTGGATTGCTGTTTTCAAGCCTTTGGATGGTAAAAGGTCCCAGTCAACAAAACTTGTATTTTTACTGGCCCATGATAGCATGATAAAAGTATTACATTGCCTCTCAGTGTGAAAAGAAGTGAAGAAGATAACTTTACTGATAATCAGTTTAAACAAAATTTTTACTCTGTTTAGCATCTTCACCAAGTTTTTCCATTTATTTGGAAGAAAATCCAATTGTTTCCCTGTATTTGCTAAGGGCATTCTGTCTCCTGAATAAAATATAAAGGTCAATTTCTTCCACACTGACATTCAAAACAGTATGTGGTACTTCACATAACTATATTTTGTTCATTGAAAACCCATGGGATTGTTAGGGTTGGAAAAGTCCTCTAAGATTTTTGAGTCCAGTTATGAACTGAGCACTGCTAGATTTACATTTACTATGCAATGTCTTCTAGTGTCACACACATATTGTTTGAAAACTTCCAAGAATGGTGATTCCACCACTTCTCTAGACAGCCAGTACAGCCAGTTCCAAGGCCTGTTCGCCCTTACAGTGAAGAATTTTTTCCTAATATTCAATCCAAACTCCCCCTAGTGCAACTTGAGGCTGTGTCCTCTTGTCCTGTCACTGGTTGCCTGGGAGAAGAGATTGACCCTCACCTGGCTACACCCTCTTTCAGGGGGCTGTAGAGAGCAATAAGTTCCCCTCTGAGCCTTCTTTTCTCCAGGCTAAACAACCCCAGCTCCCTCAGCTGCTCCTCATCAGATTTATGTTCCAGATCTTTCATCAGCTCAGTGCCCTTCCCTGGATATGTATTTTGAGCCTTTCTTCTCAGCTTCCCTAGAGCTCTACTTGGCCATCCAAATGAAGACTCAGCATAAATAATTGCCATTGAGGCTACTGAGAAACTAGCTATGACCACCAAACAGGAGCAAAAAATCTAGTGTACTACATATGAGCATGTTCTTAATTTTGTTTGATGAAATACCAACCAAACAAATACCTGAATGAGCCTTGTTTGGCATCTATGTAACGTCCTTTTATACAGGAAGTGGGGATTTTGAGTGTATTTTCATAACACTCTTCAAAGGTTAAAAGCATATTCCCACTTGTAAAGAAATCTAAGATCTTAGCCCACAAAGTGTACCATGTAAACAAATAACAAAACATTTGGAACTGGTGCCTACTACTGAAAGAACAACTGCTTTGTTGCTCTAGTTGCTATTAATGTCCCTCAGAAGCTAAAATAGTTCTCTACAGAGTTGAAAGTGAGGTTCAAATCTCCTCAGGGAAGCTCTCAGGTATTTTTTCTCTACGAGATGAAGCTGCAACCAGAGCTCACTCAATTTCAAAAGCACATAGGTGATTCCTGTATCACAGTAACTGCACCAGTACTTATCCCAGTACCACCACTGCTCAACTGCTGAGCTACATGCTACCAAAACAGCCCTGACAGTACCCACGTAACCAGATAGACATAACAAAAAGTGTCACAGGAAAAAAGTGGCATTAATTTGTAAAGCAAATTCTTTTAAGCTTGCCGTCTGCAATGGAAAAAGCAGCAGAAGCTAACAGAAGAGGGGGGAAAAAATGCAGCACCAACCACAAAACACATCTAAAAAGAAACATTGCTTAGTATGATACTGGATAAAGTCAGAATGGCTCCTCAAAAATAAAGGAGAACTATTAGACTTGGGAATTGGCATTTAAAATGAATAAGTTCATGGATAAGGAATATCTGGCCAGTACTACAAGGCTTTCAAGAAGATAAACTGCCAAAGCATCTTAAAGAAGTTAAGTAGCCATGGCATAAAAGGATGGTCCTGAACAATTTTTTGAAAGACTGGATAAGGTGAATTTTCATAGTGGAAACAATCTGTTGAGGGTTTCACATGTGCTGGGTTACATGATAATCAACACTACAAACATATAAACTACTCATTAAAGAGAAAGAAAAGAACGAAGTGAAAAAGGTTGTTTATGAAACTGCTTTGTTTAAAATAGATTTTATGAAACTTACAGGACTATAAATTGACAAATGAACTTTAACATGAAGTGATAAAAGTAACAACAAAAAATAATTCCAGCACCTACAGATAGTTAAGGAGATTACCTGTGTTAAAAGAAGGCAAAATCTGGGGCTGCAATAGTTAATTCTAAGAAAAGAAAAAAAACCAAACAAACAAAGAAAAGAAAAAAACAACTGAAAAAGGACAGCTTAAAGTGTAATAGCAGTCAAAATAAACTTTGTAATTGTTAGGAAAGCTGTTGTGCTTGACAAAGCATGTAGTGAAACTATTTAGAGCCAAATACAACTCTTAAAAACTTAGAAGCTGAAGAAGCGTAAATTAGGTGCTCAGAAAAATTCATGACCAATATCAGCTGTTTTCAGAACATAATAGAGGCCAGTTGTGTGAAATGATTTCTCAGTAACCACAGTATTAACATCCGCACCAAAAGAAATAGGTTGGTAAAGAAGAAAGTCTCTTTCAGCAAACATAGTGCAATAAAAATCTTTCCATGAGCACTGAAGTTTACACGTACCCCCCTGAGCTCTGCTTACACAGGGGTCAGCAGAAAAACCCATAAGAGCAACATTTTATTCCTTCACAAGAGTTTAAAAGATGTATTTTCTGTACTGTACCTGGTACTGATTACCTTAATGCCTTGAATTAACAGGACGATTTGCCCTTAAGTAATAGAAAGTGTGTGACAGTCTTGTAAAGGCTTTTCTTCCGAGAAAATGCAGAGAAGAGTTTTATTTCTGGTATTAAATTTGTCACATTCCTAAATATTCTCAAAAATACTTGCAGTTGAGTCAAAAAAATCAGTCTGTCCTTTTCAATTTATTTCAAAGTAGGATAGAATTATTTTTATTTTAAGAATTTTTTGCTACTTTATTAGTCAAAGTAATTTACCCAGCAAATCTCTCATTGCTCAACTGTGCTCCCTACTTTGATATTACAGAAATAGTTAAAAGGAATAGAATGCTTCTTCATCTCCAAAATTACTCTATGCATTCAGAAGTAATAAAACCCCTTGATTATTTGAAGTGAAACACTTAACTTTAGGCAGATCCCGTAAAATGTAGAGCTAGAGTGTTGTGGGCTAGAGGAATGATCACTAATAAGGAGTCTCAGGCACGTGGTGTCCACCATCTTACACCATCTCAGAAGTGTACTGAGCAGCTTGGAGTGTAGCTTGGAAACTCTTAGAAACTCTTTAGCTTTCCACCAGCTATATACTACTGTTTTATTCTCTATTCTGGTAAAGTAACAAGTTCTGGTACACTTTTACTGAATAAAAGCCCAAACAAACAATCCTAGAATATCACCTGCAGTTAGAGCACAAGTCACACATGCATCTCAGTATTTGCAAAGTATTGAGAACTATAAAGACTTTTCAAACAGAAAAAAGTCTGTAAGATGTTTTGTTGAACATGAAAGGAAGTATGCAGAAGAGGAAAAGCTTACTAGAATGGAGTATTACAGTGTATTAACTATAAAAGTTTATTCTGCCATTCTAGGTACTGTAACCTCTGCAAGCACTCTGGGAGAATTTGGATTACACAGCAGCAACTACAATCAAACCCACAAAATGTGCAAACCTGAAAATTTATTTGATCAGTCACACTTTATAACTAGTAAAAGCAGTTTTCCAAAGCTTACATTACATTGTGACATCTGATGGGGAGGATTTTTTTATATAGTTGCTTCTTGAAAACTATGCTTTGGTATGTGTTAGTCATTAAATACAGTGTTTCATAAAGAATCTCATAGCTTCAAAGACTGACATTTTTCTCAAGTTGAATTCTCTTTATATTGAGGAAGAATACAATTTTCATTTCAAGTATACTGGCTTTGTGGAGGTGTGAAAAAATATCTGAAGGTGTTGCCTTTGTACAGTTAAAAAAACATCACCTATTCATGTAGATATATGTCTTTCATAAACTTCTTATCTCAGGAATTGGCAAATTCCATGGATGTGTTACTAAAGCTACCTAATGCAGAGGTATGTGCCCATTGCTGATGTTCTTCTGCCCAGCAACAGCAAAACTATCAATAAGTAAGGAATCAGTGAGGTGTGGTACCTGACACCAGTGACATAAGATGACCAATTAGTATATCTGGCTTCACGAGTCTGTATTTATTTCTCAAGCTCTCAGCTTCATTTTTAGATCTAAATTCTGTTCTGCATGCTCATCTGCAGGACAGGATAAAACTCCCAAGAATGTTGTCTCTTTAGCCCATCTGAACACTAAAAGAAGTGGAGTTTTCACTTAAAGTAAGGGGAGAATTCTAATTAAAAAGATAGAATAAGTATTACATTTTCCTTCTCATGGAAAGCTGATGTAAAGTAAGCGCTGTTGAGTTCTGGGAAATCTTAATTTCAATTAGTCTTGAATCTTTTGTTGTTGCTGTCATCATTGATGATAAGTTATGGTATGCTTAGAAGTTCTGTGGAGAATATGTTTACTGTCATTCATCACTGAGATTTACGGAGATCCCACAACAGCAATTAAATGTCGTTGTTTACTCAATGCTGTCACCAGAAGAGGATATAGCCTGTAGAGTGGAACTATTCAGAGGCCTGGAAATGTTTTGTTTGTCAGTCACATCTAAAACATGAGCCAACAAGCATCTCTTTTAGGGTCCTCTACACACTTCAAGAAAATCAAAATTCTTGTCCAATAAAGAGTTTTGGCTTAAATGCTTGTTTTGTCTCTAAAGCCAAATGAAATGCTTCATTAAGTCATTCTTAGTCAAAATCATAAAAGGATGACTGGCTTTCTTCGTAAGCACTTATGTGCTGTTACTTGTAACCCTCACCTTGGTGACAAAGAGGAGAACCCAGTGTAAAAGCCATTCCTATTGTTTATCCCTTGGTCAAACAGAAGTTGCATGATGCATAAAACAGTGCATAATGTGCAAAAACATTCATGGAAATATTTATACAAAAAAGGGATGAAACAAAAATAGGAAGCATTTCTTTTGCTCCACAGCTCAAAGCTGATCCTCACATCAGGGTTTCAGAGAGACATAGAAAAACATAAGGCTTTGTATCATAGAGATCCTCTGGTGATATATACAAAGGAGACTTCAAGTTTTTGCATTCATAAAGTGAAAATAAAGATGTGGTTTCATGAAGCAATAAGATGTTACCATGTCTCCCATGGTAGATGCTGAAAATCTCTAGTAAGTACAAGATATGATGCCATATCCAAGGGAAAAGCACAACGCTGTGTCAGGGGAGGTTTAGGTATTCCTTAGATATAAGGAATCTTTCCCACAGAGGATGGCTGGGCACTGGAACAGGCTCCCCAGAGAAGTGGTCACAGCACCAAGCCTGAGAGAGTTTAAAAACCATTTGCACAGTGCTCTCAGGCACATGGTGTGACACTTGGGGTGTTCTGTGCAGAGCCAGGAATTGGAACCTATGATCCTAGTCAGACCTTTCCAACTCTGGATAGTCTATGATATTGTCTTCAGTTCACTTCTTTCTTCAATTCCCTCCTGTCAGGGTTCACTTGAGAGATTTATAAATTACTGCTCAGCAAACTCATTGGAGTGCTGAAATAAATACATGAAATGAAATAGGACTAATCAGCAAAAGGGAGCACATGCAGAGTGTCATGGTATGAGTTTTCTGCAGCACTGCTAAGGACTGCTTCATGCAGCAGTGCAGCTGCATGGGCATTCCATGCCAATATTCAGTGAAATAGTATAGCTACTCTAGCAGACTCAACTAACCAAATAAAGGTTATCACTCCTAAATGGAGAAAGAAGTGAGGCATATCCTATAAAAACATAATTTTATAGAAGCAGGTCTATTTAAAGCTTTAGAAGTACCACTGAAATAGCTGGTGTGACCTTCAGTTTTCAATGTGCAAGTATTTTTAGCAATCCATAACTGTCATACCTGATGAAACTTTCTACTACCATACCTAAAAGCTTTGTTAAAACTTTCATTTTTTATGAGAATCAGTAATAAAATATGGTTGTTCTAATGGGTGCTTATGTGTAATTGCAATATTAAGAACACACTCGTTGATTTAAATTACTTTGTTTTTAACAGGAAATGGTATAGTAATTTTCAAAATTTCAGAGTTGGTTTAATTTAATAACATTTATAAACTACAAGTAATTTCTTCTACTTCTATAGAACATTTTTAATAAATACAATATAATTTCAACCATTTTCAGTGTCTTAGCTATAAAATTAATTTATTCAATGAAATCCACAAATTGGAAGAAAACTCATGTTGCAAGAAGTTGTTATGTGTATCTATATGTACGTATAATTACTATACCAAGTCAGGAAATTTAATTGTTATAAGCTCTTCCATCAAACTTAAGTTGAACACAGTCACATTTCCTAAAAGTGCCCTATTCTAACCAGAGGAAAGCCTCTAACTTTAGTTTACCTGGGAATATCTTAGCAAGGTTACAGGAGATATTGTGTAATCCCTACAGTACTCTTTCTTCACATATTCTTGTGACACTTAAATCTCATTTACAGAAAGTACTAAACAGTTGCTTCATGAACTGGGAAAATGCAAGAAAAACATCCTTTGAAAAGTTTTCTGCTTTAAGTGTTGATATCAAACATCAAGTCACACAGGTATTTGCCAGTTCACTTTTACTGCTCTACAGGGAAAGTGTCACAGCAGAAAGCAGATAAAGAAAAGCCTTATACTACTCAGTAGAAGTTATTAGTGGATTAGGTGACAAGTTTGTGACTGTGGGGACCTGCCAGGGTGCCTTGTGTGACAAGAGAATGGGAGCCACCCCCATAAACAGAACCAGTCCCAGCCAGCTTCACTGCTGTACAGAGCTGAGCCCGTCAACAATACATTATCAAGGGATAATGCATTTCTTAAACACATTATCCCTTGTGATAATGTATTTAAGAAAGGGCAAAAAGTGCTGCATGCCAATTATGAGATGGAGAGTGAAAAAAATGTGAGCAAAAAAGCCCTGCAGGCGCCAATGTCAGTGTAAGAGTAGGAGGGAGTTCTCCAGGCACCAGAACAGAGATCAACCTGCAGCCCATGTAGACAGCATGGACGTGCTTATCCAACTGCAACCCATGGACAGGAACAAAGAGCAGATATCCACGCTGATGCTTGGTGGGAGAGCATGCAAAAGCACCATGAGTGAATTTGATCCTGAGAAGAACGGAGGGATGAGGGCTAAGTGGATTTACTTTTGTCTTTCTCGTGTTCCTATTTTTAATTGGCCATTAATCTTTCTTAGTCAAGTTTATTTTGCCCATAATGGCAATTAGCATGTGATTTCCTTGTCTTTATCCTGACCCCTGAGCTTTTTGACCTTGTTTTCTTATCTTGTCTTGCTGAGGAGAGTGAGCAAGAGGGCACTCTGGTTGGGGGTCTGACAGTCAGCCAAGTTTAACCCACCACAATTTTGTAGATCTAGGACAGAATTATTTAGCCACCAAGAACTCTGGAGAGCCTTCCAGAGTAATCTAAAAATAGAAGTTATTGTTTTATTAGAAGGCTAATAGAATATCATTTCCTGCAGCAATGACACAGGACATCAATAAGGTCCTGTGCTATGCATAAGACCTTTAAATCAGGCCAATTGCACCTCTTTAGATATATGCCTTCAGAAATTTATTCAATGACAACTGTTATCAGCATTGTGGAAAACAGCACCAAGTGAAGGTCAGTGACTAGCTCCTGATAGCATTCAGACCTGAATGAAAGTAAACATCCTTTTAACCTGCCTACAATTTCACTACTAGTGATTTTGGATTTCCAATCTGAGTGTGATTTCTGGAAGACAGGTACTCAGCATTATCTGAAAGTACCATTCACCTAACAACATATTTGATAAAAAAATCACTTTCAGAATTCTCACTCCACTTCTTACTTAGAGGCAATTCTCAGCACAAAGATGTAGTTACTTTAGTTTAAGCAAGCAGGAATCAACAGATTAGAAAAAGGCTCTGAGATTACTAACTCCTGAATTTAACAGCTTTTTTTTGTTCAAGAGCACAAAAGGCCCTGCCATACCGAGCAGTAATTTAACTCTGTTTGCTTACCCTGTTATAGGTCTGAATTGACAACATGAAAAGTTATCAGTCTTAAAAAAGTCACTTGAATATAATCTGTGTTTCAAATGAACACTGGAGTAAGTGCAAATTAAAAGAAATCATGTGAAGTTTTATCATGTCTACAGAAAATTCTAGAAGTTCTCTAAAAATAGCTATGTGAAATCAGAATGTAAATAAAACCTGCCAATATTCACAAATATCTCAAGTTGTATCAGCCTAAGGGAAGAACTCTGATTTCTACAACAATTTGTTCTCATAGTATATGACATCCAGTGTCTTCCAGATAAAAAAGCAATAAAAATGTCTATCCTGGTTGTAAGCCCTAAAGTAAAGGATTACTGTGATAAAGTCAAGCAGTTGCCTCTGTAGAGCATTTTAGATTGTCTGCAATAGAAAAGCTGAGAGTGAGACATAAGTACAGGAAGAGAATCTGTTAGTGTTTGACATTAACTAGCAAAAAGCTCTCAAACTGTTCAACTGGTGATTCTCCTTCCTAGGGTTCTTACCACATTCCTTCCGGCTGCAAGAAGCTGAATAGTCTTTTTGTAACAAGGAGCACATGGCAGGCTCTCCTATTTTTTTTTTTTTAGGAGAATTTCAGTACATCAACTAGTGAAACCACAGTCATAAAAGTTTAAAAAGCATAAATATAAAAAGTATGTTGAACAAGATACAATATAATAGTACAAAACCTCTGGGGAGGAAAATATTGCTGTAACTTCCTAGTGACTGGAAAATAACTGATTCCAGGTGCTGTAATTAATTCATTGTGAAGGAAATAACTGGATTACAGCAGAGAATACTAAATTCCCAAGGTTGATTTATTCAGAATTATTTGTATGCCTGAGCAGGTGTCTTGATAGCAACATCAGCAGCGAATTTTACAATTCATAGACGTAACATCCCTTTCAGAACTCCAGCAAAGGCAGCTGTGTTTGAACAATTTCAGCCTACCAATAGTTGCTCATACTCCTGCTTTTCCCAAGATGCTGTGTCCCCAAAACTGCTGCAAACTTGTTTCACTCCTTCACTACAGAGAAATGAAAGATTTTTTGCTTAGGCAGACTCATGAGGTTATTTGATGTATTGCTGCTTTGCAACTACATGTCGAGCATAATCAGCAATTCCCAAGTGTACAGGAGCAAGGTGACTGTCTGCAGTCTTCAAACTTTCCTCGTTTAAAAGCCATGCAAAACTCCAGTGAAAAGTTTGTGTTTGCCACAAAACTTATAAATCCATTTTAGATGTTAATAATCTCCCATTCCAAAGCTGGCACAGCTTCATGATCAACAATGGATTTCTCTTTATGTCATATCTGTGAGACTATTTGCCTGATTTTACAAGGTAAGACATGGAAAACTAGAGTCCTACATAACTGACTTAAATGGCTGTTCCTTAAAAACAGGAAGAATTAGTAATTTTTTAAGAGGATTATTAAGCACCTCAAAACTCTATTGCTATAAACAAAACAGCTTAAAATATTTCATATTAACATGTGGGTACAAAATTAGGATATGTTTTTTTCTTTGCTGCTGCTGCATTATTTTGGCATTTAGTAAGAAGAGACAGTCTTACTAAGTCTCAGAATGAAAATCTATGCTTCTATAAATCCTCTAGAAATTAAAATATAGTAAAAATGAAGTTTACATGGCATCTATGAATTTTCCTAAGATACATCAGATATACTCTGATCTGTTAGGTTCTTTTAATTAAAAGATTATGGTTTTAGTGAGATATTTGAACAGTTTAAAGGAAATCAAATGAAGGAAAAAGTTTTCATTATGCCCCTAATTTTATTAGCAAACTATGAAAGCTGCAAGAAACACTTCTACTCAATCAAACCTATTAAAAGCCACCAAGACAAAAGGAATACCAAGTAATATCAGTGCATTAATTCTAACCTCACTTAGATACAGCAAATTATACAGATGTATTGTTCCACCAATTTTCATGACTTATCCTCACAATGTCTGCCTGGTCTACAACAGAAAGATAAAGCCCTTTTTCTGTTGGAAATGTGGTCTAGCTATCCCAAGGAGTGAAAGCACAGGGCTAGCAGAGAACAAGAGCTACTGCTGCACAGAAGGCTGTGCTTTTAAGAATGGCATTTTAGCTCTAATGAATCTCTTCCTGACATCCAAGCATGTCAGAAGTACTGTTGTGATCTGAGTTCTCTGCCCCTCAGTCAGCAGGAGCTAAATCTGACAGCTCACTTCATAGGGAGAGAGACTACCTCTTACCTCATGGAACTTAAAAGCGATCCTTCTGGCTGGCTAAGAGACAGACTCCAATGGGAGAGGCATCAGTTCTTACTCAGCTGAAAGGAAGGTGGTTCTGATGACAGGATTCAAAGGAAGAATAATGAAAATACAGCAGTGTGGAGGAGCATTTTTACACTGAATGATACTTATGATCCTCTAGTGGATGTCTCCTTTGCTAAACTTCAGATTTGATTCCTGTCTACAATATTATGAGTTTTGTTCATTAAAATGATTCAGTACCATTATACTATGACATTTTACTATGATATATGCTCAGTAACTGCAATCAGGCTATAATTACTTCACAAATATATTTGAAAATCTAAAAAGGCTCTTAGGAAATTCCATACACTCTTCTTTCCTTAATGGCATTTGTACAAATCACATATTTCAAAAATCTTCTGTATTATAGAAGTATTTCTGTGCATAAGAAAAGATTACCTAACTCCCCAGTGTCTAAGAATAGTTAAATATGCACTAGCATCTCTGATACATCAATTATTCATATAAAATAGAGGAAAGTCAAAAGGAAAAACCTGCAGGTCCATAGAGAAAAATGTTTATAAACAGCCCAAGAATGGCATTTGTAATAACTTCTGCATTACCAATACATGGGTCTCTTTTCCAGCTATGTCATACTTTAGTACTAAAAATGTGAGAGAACTTCAGGTACAGTGCTAAAAACAAAATATCTGTCAATATTTTAGAGCTTGAAGAACTAGGTAAGAATGAAAAGCCAAATGTTTTCATAAATCCTTAGTAAATTTCTGTGTTCACATGATGTTAAATATAACAGACTTGAATAACTCAAGGTGGTTTGCTTGTTTTCTTGTAGAGGGGATGTGTTTTGAGTGTTTGTGTTTGGTTTGGGTTTTTCCCCCCCACAGGACATCCTTATAGCCTTGAATTTCCATTTCTTGTTTCAATAGTAGATTAGAAGTGATAAGATTCTACAAATAAACATGTTAATCTCCTCTAAATCATTGATCTAATGAGTTCTGTGGCATTTCCAGCTAGCATAATGGGATAAAGATTTTAGCTACTCACAAGATTTTTTTTCCTGTATGTTATAATCAGAATTAAAGGGTGTTATTTCCTTATTTCATTAGTAAATTCTTTGCTCTGATCAAGCAAAACCTAGGTAAGCAGAATTTGACGCTCTAATCAAAGCAAGCAAAGAAAAAATTATTAATAGCTAAAAGAATTTACAAGTAATAAAATTGTTGTAATACAAGGGCTTTTTAATTAACTGAGAGCACTGTTATTTTTTGAAAAGTGATCAAAACAAAAACCTGGATCCAAAGAGCTGAGAGTTTGGAAGAAGTATTTTAATTTATGGTAAACCAAGTTTCTTTAACGGTTTAACACACTTCTTTAACATATTTTACATTTCTTTAACACATTTCTCAACTGTTCAGAAATTACAGGGATGTTTACCTTTGTGCTCTGGGCAAGGCCTTAATGTTGGAGCTTCTATTTGCAGAAACAGAACCAATGCCCTCCGGAATTGTCCATTTCATAATCTCAAAACCAATGAGGATAATAAATATGTTCACTATGGGATTGGTTGGTCTACTAACATGTCCTGTGGGACTCAACTAATAGCATTCTTTTTGTCAGAGCTGCCAGCAATAACGTGGATTATTTTGAAAGTTTTGAGATACCAATCTTTCACTGTCCTCCAGGGCTGCCTGGAGGACAGAAATATAGTTTCATGAGGAAATGGCAAAGTGTTCATTTCACATTAGAACAACTATGATAACTTTGAACTTCTGAGGAAAATACATTAAAAAAGCTACAGCCCAATTTGAGCACCCATTTGGTGTCCTGAGAGTGCAAAGCCAAATGCTGGCTAAAAAGAAAAAAAAAAAAGGACCATAGTCCTTTTTAAATAAATGCTTTAACAGTCTGACTTCATCATGTCCCTCTCTTCGTACATTTGTTCTCCCCAAATAACAATATTTTTTTGCACAACCCAATGTATTCCGGAAAAAGCGATGGTTGACCCAAAGTCAGGTATTTTCATTAGAGCCCGGTTTCTGAACTTCCATCATAGAATTTAAATGGGCAGAGCTATGAGGCTGACTAGTACCACTATGGAAAATAGCGCATTCTAGGTCCTCCTGAGTAGATCTTAACTGCTTATTTGATATTGCAAAGGTTAAAAAAAACCAGATCCATCCATCTCATACACACTTATAGGCTGGAATCTCTGTCAAAGAACACAATTTTTTGACCTGTTATCCATTTCACTTTTTGCCTGTGAATGCTTTTATCATTTCACTTTGCCCTGCTATTGTAATCTACATCCTTATCCATGAGAAGATTTATATAAAAAAGAAAAAATGCAGAACATTCAAGCTCTTCCCTTCTTTCATTCTGAAAATATTTCAAATGTATTTTATATTATGCAATTTTAAACAAACACAGTCTTATTCAAGTCTTGACTACCAGTTATATATGGTTGAAAAATATTTCAAATACTTGAATGCAATATGGGATGCTTGGAAACATTATCATGACATTGCCTCAAGATGCTTAATGAGAGATTAAGCTGCATGCTCTACATAAGTGATATTTTCATCCAAGGCTCTCTTTTTCCTTCCATAGGAGCTAGAACACTTTTCTGCAAAGAATGTAGTATATATAATGATCTTGGAACTTGTTTTCAATTTGAATTTTTTCTTCTCCTTGTAATTTGAAAGGCAGATTTGTGACTGGTTTTGGCCTGCTGTGGTTAAGGGACATATCTTTAAGTGGAATTTTAAAGAATTCTCAGAATATATTCTCTTGGATTTATGCATTTCATCTGTGAAATTGAAACACTTTCTTTAGAAACAAGAAATGCTGCAACCTCTGTTCATGAAAGGAAATAAATATTCTTCAAGGAGAGACCACTCTTAGTACAAAAGCCTAAGTGTTTTCAGTAGGATATATTTAAATGTCTGTCCTATCGAGACACTTTCAAAGGAAGAAGCACAATGAAAGGAATTCAGTTCATCTATTCCTTGACCATGGCTATATCCAGATGATTCCAGATGGAAAAAATGTGGAAAAGAGAAAAAAGATGAAGGAGGAAATGGACACTTTCTTACTTTAAGAATGGACCAAATTCACAAATATGATGATAATAATTCCACAAACAAATTCAAAACCTGTAGAAACTGGTGGAAAATTGATAATATTGGCACAATTCTTAGGAAACTGGTTTATCTTTAGATGTTAAGGGATCTGATTAGCCTCCAAAGCACTACAGAGAACATTTGCCTTGGTCCAGTGTTATATCTCTGATCCTTCAACCCAGTCCTTCAGATGTGTAAAACAAATTTCATAATTAATTCAAAAAAAGTTCCCACCTAACTTACAATGTTTAGCCTGTGTTCCCTTACAACTCCAGCCACAAAGCCATTTCACCACCTTCTCCACAGACTTGCAGTGTTCAGCCTAAACATCCTTGTGCAGACTATAAAACTGCTAACTTTTCCATCACAGATGTTCTTTACCCTAACCACCATTAACTTTCTACTTTTGAAACTTAGGAGAATACACATCCCCTTTCAACTGTTTTTATACCAAACTAAGAAAACCAAAAAGTTATTTTCTCTCAAACCACAATATAAGCATTCAATTTCATTATTATTCTTACTATCTTCCTTCAGGGTTCAACTTGGAGTTCAACTGTCAAGTTGTACACAAAAGACATCTCATCAGCTTTTACAAAACATTCTTATGACTGCATTTTTTCCTAATGGAAATGTCTTTTCTAACTAGTCATACAGCAAAATTTCTAATTTGTTTCCCAATAAGCTCCTTTTCTTCATATCACTGTGTTAAAACAAAAATAACAACTGTTTGGATTTGATCCAGACTACTTGTACTCTTGACCACACTATATAACAGCTTTATGCTTTTCCTCATTTTCATTACATTTGGCAAAGTTTATGCACTTTATTTTGCTTTTCACAACTTCTCTAATGCAGTTCTGTTCATTTTTTTCTTTATTCCTTTATTTATATCCTTTTAAAACACAGAAACTAACAAAATCTTTTTTCCCCCTCCATTTTCCAAAGAATATATTCATAGCCATCATCCTTATTCTTTCCACTATAAATTTTTTAATGTTTTTATTTAATTGCAGATATTGTCAGAACACTGCAGAGTTCCAGTTTCCTACAAAGACCCCCTCTGTGTTTCCATGTGCCACTTCAGAGGTGAACAAGCCTATCATCACCTTTGCAGATTTCACTCTTTTACACCTTATTTGTGCCTCTAATTTGCCCACAGCAAAGGCTGGATCTTCAGCAGGCTCCCAGCTGGGATATGTTCACTCAAGGCAAAGTATCCCTAGACCACAAAAAAAAAAAGTATTTCTGGGGGACAATAGATAGGACATTATGTCCAGGTGTATGACTGATAACTGTTAGTTGAAAAATAACATTTTACATTACAT
Organism: Molothrus ater; assembly: GCF_012460135.2. Lineage (NCBI taxonomy): Eukaryota > Metazoa > Chordata > Aves > Passeriformes > Icteridae > Molothrus > Molothrus ater. Next base: position 32,692,867 of record NC_050481.2, read on the forward strand.
CATTCCACACCTACGTGGTGCTTTTGAGTGTGCTACTGCTATACCAAACTGTGATAGAACATTGCATATTAAAACAAACAGTTAGGATTTGTTTTCTAATAGAAAGAACCTCATCACAGCTGAATTTGACCACGACACACAATTTATCACCAAACTGACACAAACATTTAGAGAACAAGAGAAAAGAAATTTTTTTGGTGTCTTCGGTTTCTCAGATACCTCTTTGGCTATTACAAACCGGATAATTTTGTTCTCTCATCCAGAATGAAACATTTATCTGACTTTACTCCTACACAAAAATAACTTCTAGTACCACCAAAGTATCCATTTTGTAACAAGTTTGGATTAGCAACACACCAAATTATTTCATTTGCTATTTTTCTCTCTCTTTTTTTTAATCACCCATTGCTTGAAGAAAGATTGCCAACTATACTCACAGACTGTTCTAAATCACCAGGCAATCAATAATGTGACTGCTCTATTTTTAAAGAGTTTTCCACACCCTTTGAAAGCATTTGGAAACAGAAAGACTTCTAAGAACAACCTGTTCATATTTCATCACTGCCACTTTCCAGTTTAAATTATGTTAAGCAAGATAAACAATCTGCAAACATCCAGGAGGTGCAGAGTTTAAGGTATAAAGTTAATGCAAAAACTGCCAAAATCTATTTCACAATATCTCATCTTAAACATATTTTCAGAACTAATAGGAGCACCGCATGTCATTAAAGTCAGCAGCCCATATAGATGCCCATCCATCACTGCAGACCTCTTTGCACATTTTAAACACACTTAAAGTTTCTAGTTCTAGCTAAATGATTAGTTTTTCTCTCTAAAGAAAAGTCACGAAATTCATCATGCAATTACCTTAACATCCTGCTGTGACAGAAAGGGTCTTTTGTAACTCATCTGTAGCCGTACACTTTGTTTCTTGTATGACAGCTGATCAGAAAAAGAGCAGTCAAACTGAGTCTGGAGGCAGGAGATCTTTCAAGACTTGTGGTACAGCCTGTTCTTAGAGATTAAACCAAATCTGCAGAACAAGCTCTTCTCCCAGAGAGAAAAGAGTCCTCCTTCTTCCTCAATCTTCTTGAACAACTTCAGCTGGGCAGGCACACCCTCAGGAAACAAACACAACACAGGTGTGAATAAAGAGATTTAAAAAGAAGAGCTGGGAATAGGAACCAGAACTAATAAACAGAGGGAGAAGGAAGAGCAAAGTGGAGTTTTGACATTAGATGAAAATAAATTTTTTTTGTTGTTTTTCTCTTAAGTTGATTGACGATTTTGTTGAAAGAAATTCATTGCCACCAATGTTTAAATGAATGCTAGTTTAGCTTTAATAAACTTTAAGCTTCAGGCAGATCAGTCTCAAAGTTCTGTCTAGTTTGCAGTCCCAGCATATTCTTACATTTTTACTTTCTTCAAAAGTTGCTGATTTATGGAGAGAAGAAAACCTAAACAGATGAATTTTCAAATCCTCATTCTTTGTGTAATAGAAAAAAATGAACACAAATTTAATTCTGCTTGTCAGTAACAAATGGACTATTTAGACATATAAAGATACCATATCTGTTAGAAAGTGTCTTTAATTAAGAAAAATGTGAATGTATAAAATAAACCCCTATCTTTTCAGACAAACATTCAATGGAAATTCATTGGTTTCAGCAGAACAAATGTTTCTTAGTTCTTGATAGTAGTTGAAAACTCAACAAAGATAAAAGAAATAGGCAAGGATTTCCACGTAGCTGCAGAAGATCTTAGTCCAAATATTTGCTTTTTCTTGGTTCTGAGTAAAGCTAGGAGCTGTTGTCTCAAGCAGTCCCTGTTGCAATTGCTCATTTACCGCCTTGCAGCTGCTCCATTCCATGTTCAGCTGCCAAAAGGAAAGGGCTCCCTCGCTTGGTGGGCAGCTTGCGCGCCTGAGTGAAGGATTACAGTGCCTGCTCTCAAACTGCAAGTGCAAATATGAGGCTGGACCAGAGAGAATTCTGAAGTGCTTTGATAAAACATTTCTTTGCATGTCTTCTAAAAAAAACCCCAAATCTTGAAAACTGTCTGAGGGGAAAAATATTTTTTAGCTGTTTCCTGGTCTAGGAACGTTATCAACAAATTTCTCCTAAGGAGCAAAGCATTTGCATTAGCCATAAAAGAAAATACCCTAACCAACTGGTACTGCTAATCATAATGATGGGTAGGGGAATCATTATGTAAATGATCATTTATGAAGCATCTCACGGGCATCCCAACAGGACAATAAAGCATTTTATAAATAAAAGGAGTCACTACAGCAGAGTAAAAATTTTCTTTGGGGTTTTTTTTTGTTGTCAATGACAAAGGTTCTTTTGATATTTTGGTCATACTGAATAAGGCTGCAACATGCTTGAAATAATTTCTGAGAAACAGAAAGATTTTGTGAGAAAGTAGGTCTGATACTTCCCTTCCCTACTGCACTGTTGAAAGATAGTAAGCAAGGATTAGCAAATACTTTGCTAAAAAAGCCCAATTCCTTAGTGAAAATTCAAATTTGAGCATGCTGTAATACAGCATGATTTTAATGGCGTAAAGATACGATAGTCTTTTTTTTGATGCCACAAAGTTCATATGTGGTATCATATTTAGGCTATCCACACTAAGGAGAGAAGGCTGGAGTCAGTTTATCTTGTGCTCTAGTTGTAGTTGTAAGAACTCTTACAGACTCACAGCATAGATAAATCTAATATAATGTACTGCTTTGATAGCAGATTGTAGTTACTGTTAAGAAATGGGAAAGTTGAGAAATATTTTCCATCTTCTGATTACAATGTAGGGGTTTTCTGAACTACAGACCTGATCTACAGCATTATTTTTAATACCTGTTGGAAAAACAGGTCTGAAGTTTCGATCAAGAAGAAATATATAAACAGATGAATCAGATCAGAAGGAAAATTGTGCATTTATCACAAAAGGTCTTCTGATTCTGAAATTGTCTGGAATCAGTTTCATGAAATTAGGATTAACCATATTTTCAAAATATCAAGAATGTGTTAGGCAAGTCACCAGTTGTGACATTTTTGGATTTTGCTTAAAGACAGTATTCTGGAAAATTGCTGGTGAAACAGAAGTCTCTGAGACATCTGGAGAAAGAAGGAAGTTAGGATCATACAGAATAAAATACATGCTTGTGAACAAGAAAGAGGTTATTACAAATGTCACTCTAAAATATATATATCTACTTTTATTTAAAGGAATAATCTGAGTTACAGGTTTGCCGGATGTCATTACAGCTAGCACCTGCAGCATGTTTCATATCTGAATGTCCTGACTTAACCCTTCTCTTTGATACTCCACAAATTCTAAAGGGATTGAGAACCCAGGCACCTTCTGTTAAACAGATTTCCCACTTGTCACTTGTCCAAATAAAGTTTGAATAGTACTGTATTAGTAAGAAGAAAAATCACCTAAAATTCAATTCACCAGCAATAGATTAAGAGAACCATCCTCGGTTCCTAATTTCCTCATGGTAAAGGAGACTTGAACGTTCATCTATCAGGCAACTCTTCTGCTGTGTAACTGCATTTCTGTAAAAGATCCTGTCTGGTTTCATTGTTGGGTTTGTTTTGTTTTGTTTTTGTCTGGTTGTTTTTATTCACTCCAAAAAAGTGAATAAAAGTGATTTTGCTTACACCATCTGGAACCAAGAATTTGTGAGGTAGATGACTTCAGCTGGATTGAATTGTGGGGCACTGGCTAAATAATTTTTAGCTATGGATTAGTGTCAGGGTTTGCAGAAATTTCTTCCTTGATGCAAGACTGAGGTAAATTTAGAGGACAAAAGTATTTTGGTTTAGGAGAAATATTTTTTTTTTCCAGAAAATGGTTGTCTTTCTTGTGCAAATTTGCAGTTGCTAATTTTTTTTTTGTGTGTATTTGGTAGTAAAGTGCAAAGAATTGAAAATCCAGAATCTCAATTTCATCTTCAACAGCATAAAAAGATCCTGAACAGTCTATCCCTCTTTGCATCCCACCCTTACCCTGTGCCCATCTTTCATTTCAGAGGCAGGGCCAAAAGGTAGGTAGGTGTATTGGTAAATAATTATTGCATTGAAAATTCTTGAGATCTAATACACTGTTTTGAGTCGTGGTACAGTGCTGAGAATTTTAGGACAGTTCTTCAGCAAAGTGGGGAGAAGGAAGAAGATGATACATCATTCATCATGACAGTAATTGCAAATGACAAGCAAAGTTCTTGTAAAGTTCTTCCAGAAGAAAAAATTTACAGTGTATGACAAACCTCTTGTTAATGGCTCCTTCTTGAAATATGTGATTGAATTCATGCTACTCAAGAGCCTTAGGAACACAACAGCAGATATTTTCTAGAATATAGCATTATCTTCTAGAATAAGCATCTAGAAGATGTTAAGACACTAAGAAAGTTTTGAGAAAATGTCTAGTATTCTCAAGAGCTACACATACTGGCTTTTTAACTTGTGTATGACAAAGGGATAGAACTATGTTTCATACCTGAAATATTTTGTTTGTTCTTGAAAATAATTATCCTCTAAACTTTTGTCCTTATGAAAACTGCATAGACTTTAATTTTTTAAGATATTGTTTTAATTACTATATTTAATTTCAAATGCTGGGAGAACTGAAGAACCCAAGTCAAAATAAAATAAACCATTTGTATACATCTGTAGAATTTATTACAAATATTATATTGGGATGAATTTTTTTTTTTTAAAGATTGTTTAGCATCATAACTGTCCTTTAAAACCCCAGACGGTATAGTTGGGGAAGATATAATTCAGGTAGCTCAGCACTTGATTCTTAGTGCTGCCACTTATGTCTCTAACTAATAGAAGATGCAAATTATGCTATTATGAGAAATTAGATGAAATGAGATAGAATTGGCACTACAGATCTCATAGAAAACCTAGATTTTATTCCAGGGCTTTCGTAAACCAAAACTAAAAAGCGCTTCACAGTCCAAAATGTTCTTCCAGTGTTTTCTCCTTTGGTGCTGTGCTATATAATCAATTTTAACTATTCAATAGGAGGAAGTTGCTATAGACAAATCTAGCAGACTAATTGTGTTTTCAGGAATAGTGAAAGGATGAAATGTAAATAAATTAGATGAAAGATGAAATTGATCTTTTCAGTTCCAAGGAGAGTTGATAATGGGTATGTTATACTCAAAGAACATATCCTATTATGGATATGTTATACTCAAAGAACTGTTATGGCCCAAAAAAAACCCCAAAAAGGTACATAGAGAGGCTAGAATTTATTTTTAACCTAATGATAATCTTAACAGTCTAAATATAATAGAAACAACTGATTGGTCTTGCCACAGTAATATTAAGTTATAGTCCAAATTCATTCTGAAAAGCCTTACTATTGATGTCACTAAGATTGTTATTCAACACTTTTTTCTCTGGTGTTGTGTTCACTGTTCACATCTGTTGCATCACAGGGTCATTTTTAGTTATCTGCATCAAGCATGGAAGTGGTGGCAGACCAGCATCCTGAGTTTTTTCCAAATAGGGTTTCAGTTTAGGTGTGTGTACAGGATCCTTTCTGCCTTACTGCTGGCATTCAGCTGGGAGTACCTTTACCTGCTTTTTTATCATGGTCTGCTTCTTTCACTGATTCCTAACTGAAGTTTGAAGACTGCACCATGGCCTCCTTCAACTTTATTTGCCATAAGGGGCTACTGGTCTTTAGGCAGAGAGTGAATAACCTGGTCTGTCAGACCTTTACAGTCAAGTCTATTCACAGGAGTTAATAAAGCTAGGAATTAGACCAACAGAGAAGTATAAAAAGGTGATAAAAGTAGCTCAGGCCAAGGCAAGTCCAGACAAGTCCTGAGAACTGCACAATCAGGTCAACACAAAATCTGTAGCCTTTTACTAGTCATGGAAAAGGTCATATTTACCATCTTACTGGCAGGGAAAATATGGCAATAATGGTCAGGTAAAACACACGGAAAGAGAAAATTGCTTTGATAGATTATGCAATGACAGAATTTGACTGTTCAGTCATTACAGACTGAAAAGAAGAAAATCATTGAACAAGGCCAAGGATGCAGCAAAAACTGAGGGATGTGAATAAGAGATTAAAATTGTTAGGTCAGAAAGTTAGGTAAAAAATGTATTATGGCAGTTAATGCACTCTGTAGGTGGGGAAAATGTAATTGGCAAAAAAACCCCACAACCCAAACAAAAGCCTACACAAGCTCACACATTTAAAAATTACCATGAGCTGAATGTCAAATTTCTGTGCTTTAAAAGTACTGAGAAGAATTTTCTCAGAACATATGGATCTCTGTACAAGAAACTTAGGTGTGGGGCTTGTTGTGGAAATTGTCACATCCAAGATCCTGCCCCAAGGGATGCATCCTGCGGTGCTGCAAGCGCAGGAGGGAAGGGAAGGACGGGTCTGATGTTGCACTAGATGGCGGTGTTGCTCACTGCGGGAACGGCTTCTCCAGGGATACTTCTGATCATCCCTGATAAGTGACAATTTACCACTGCGTTGACGGCTAAAATGAGGTAAGGTATGTCTGGGGAAAAAAAAAAAAAAAAAAAAACACCAAAAAAAAAAAAAAAAAAAAACCAAAAAACCAAAAAAAAAGACTGGACTTTCTGCTAAGTCAGAAATTTCTGTGTAGACTTCATACGAATTTGGAAGCTCAGATATTGTTGAATGCATTTCATTTGATATGTCCAATGAAAAAGCAAATTGTGTTAGGAAATCACGCACTGATAACAGGCAGAATTGTATCTGAGTTCACAGTGAAAGCAGAAAGTGGTTTAATTCTACACACAGACCTAGAGGAATTATTCTAACATTTATTACACAGAACAACACGTTTCTTATCATAGAATGATTTTAGGTTGAAAGAGACCTTAAAGATAATCTAGTTCTAACCCCCCTGCCTTGGCCTGTGACAATTTGTACTTGATCAGGTTGCTCAGAGCTCCATTCAACTTGTCATTGATATGTTGTTGTGAATTCTCATTCTTAGAACATGCTTTTTTATCATCAGCATACTTTTCTAACACATTCCAGGCAAAATGAATGGCTGAAGACTGGGGATAAAGGAAGGGGAAAAACATTATTTAAAGAAACACAACTTGCTGCTCTTAAACAATTTCAATTGTGCCTGCATCAGTCATTCAAGCAAACTCTCTTGTGAAGTTTGTAGAGTAATGTAAAAAGTAAAATGTCAGTTGCAGGAAAATATATCCCCTTTGCATATATTTCATTGAAATTCCTTTCAGTGATGACACTTACCAAAGTTTAACAAATCTGAAAGCACAAAAGAGTACTACAAGAATGTAAAGATGGAAAGAAGTCAAACCAGCATTCAGTTCCTTCAGTAAAACTCTCCAGAGAGCAGAGAAGATACTAAGAAAGAGTCTGCCCAGACTTAGACTGACTGCATTGTTGCTGACCTGGCTGCCAATTACCTCATAAAACCTCACAGAAGAAAAATGAGATTTTATTCTTTAGGACCTAAAAACTCCCAAACACTTTTACAAAGTGCATATTAGTAAAGTCTAAAAGCATAATCCTAGATACACCAGTTAAAATATAGCGTAGCTGGGGAAACAGGTAATCTACATTTGAGTTTGACTTTCCCCATCCTGAAAAGTTCAAGTTCTGACTCTTTGCAAGGATACTCAGCTTTGACAGAAATGAAGAGATTTTAACATTTCACTCATGACAACATGATCTGGGTCAAGAAAGCAGTAATCCCTCACAGAGCTTCCCTGAAAAGCTGAATCCAGCAGAAGCCTTGATTAAAGGTTTGTACTAAAAGCCATGGACAGTGAAATGACTGGAGTAACAGAAACAGAGGAATTTGGACAGTGTACAGATTCTGTGTGGTGCCCAGAAACCCAATAGCAGTGATTCAGGGCTTTGCATGAAACTAGAAAGGCAGAGGAATATTAGTTGAATGTAGGCTAGCCCCAATTCATTGATGAGGAGAGAGCTATAGAAAAGGCATTTTAGAATATAGTATTTTTTGGTATTTCCAAGCAACATATGAAAATGCTAGTGCCATTGGATAAGGTATTAATGAAATGTCATGTCAAAATCTCAATTTATTTCTAATCTCTATTTTCAATATGGGAAAGTGCAAGACTGCTGGGATAATAATTTAGTTTGGAAAAGATTTTTAAAATTGAGTCCAACTGTAAACAGACTAATGAAGGTCTAAATGTTTGCTAGATCTTTCCTTCCCAGAAAAAAATTCCCTTGCTGGTTTTTTCAGGCTATGTTAAGAAGGAACACTAAACATGAGAAAGTGGAAAGACCCTGCTGATAACATCTTGCCTAAGACTGTGACAAAAGTTGCTGACAAATTCAAACACAATTTGGCATTGTGTGCTGAGTAAGGCAGCAGATCCCACTGAGCACTTGTGGGGGTCCAGGATAAAGGTGTTTGCCTCAGAATGTCGCACAATGCTCAGCATAAAAATGAGATATGGCACACAGCCACATACTGCTCCAATTCAGGTATTAGCAAGAGAGAATATTATGGAGAAAAAGAAAACCTTTCAGACTTTTTAAAACAAAGGAGTGCTAATAATGAGAACAGTGGCACTATTGTGACTGAGGCTTCCAGTAAGCCGATTAAAGTTTGTTTGTCCCAGTCATACTGAATTTTTAACCAGGGTCTGACAGTACTAATGTAAGAAACTGAAGAAATCCCTGCTTGCAGGGCCTTGTTTGCATGCTTTTCCAGAGTTAAGAGAAAAGCCACAATAGTTACTTTGTGCAGCAGAGGAGCAATTCTTAGAAATTCTGGCATTTGCTTATAATCTGCAAAAGTGTGGAAACCAAATGGCAGATGCACTGCAATAGCACAAAGCTTGCTCAGCTTTTTTTCATGTTGTCACTTATACTGCTTAAAAGGGAAAAACAAACTGAACTACTTTCCTGGTATGTCATTGTTTGTTCCAGTACTTTTTCACTCAGTGTTTTCAACCTCATGGGTCAGAATTGGTCAGGACTTGCTTGACCTGCCTTGAGATCAGGCATAGAACCAATGTCTTATAAACAGAAGAAAATATTTGCTTATTTTATGCTTATAGTAGTAATGTGTGAACTGTGCTGGTTAGAATTTGTCCACATTTTATTTGAAAAAGTAATTTGTGATAGGGTTGCTGAGGCACAAAGTATTATGATGCTTAATACACTTATCTTTTCTCACAAGACTTCCATTCACATGCTTTGAATTCCATTGGGTTCCTGATTAAGTTTTAGATCTATGAAACATATAAAATGTCTGAATACAAAATTTAGATCCATAGAAGCTGCACTTACCTGCCTCCTTCACTTGGGCCTCTAAATTCTCTAAGGTGTGCATGTCACCTTCCTTGACTTTATTTCCAGAAGACAAAGTGTTTGTTTCTGGGGCATATCAAGATCTGACTATATTCCCACAATGCTGAGCAATTGAGGATTTATTTCAGACCCATATCAGCAGAGAGTGGGCTCTTCAGACAAATAATAGGGTCTAATCTTTAGCATGCTCTTACCCTGTCCTTGATATAATTCTGACCAAATTAATAAATAATTAATAATTAATCTGATCAAATTAATAAAATCCATCTGTAATATTCAATATAAATCTGAAAGCCTGGATATTGCCACCTAATTTATTTACACTGGAATGAGTAAAACAAGAAAGCCCATTCAGCTCAATGGGTTCTATCAAGTTTTCTCCTGAGACACCAGCTGTCCCCATGCTGCATTGGAAGATCCAGGGCTTTCATCTGTGTGTGTGAATGCCACTTCCAGCTCCAAAGTTCAGGCCAAATTCTGTTTCAGACCAGTCCTCCACCATTTTTGTTTCTTTACAGAAATGCTCAAACAATATTAAGCACATATAAGCACCAAGATGACAAGTCTGATGATAAATTTTACCCTTCAGCAGTCTAGGACATACAATTAAATGTTTCAATTCATTTAGAGAAAGCCCAGACACCCTCATATTATATCTACTATGGATTAAACCACTGTGTTTCTGCTCTGAAATGACTCTTTAGTGTGTGTCACTCAGTGGCACTCTTCTCAAATTACAACAGACTTGCTTCATTCTCCATAAATCTTGGACATTCAGCACTTTCAGAAACAATAAGTTTTATCTGAGTCTAATGTATCCTATTGGAAGACAAAAATAACTTCATTAAAATCAATTAAATCACAATAAGTAGCAGATGAAATCCAAGCAGATTACTGTATAATATTTGGTAATAGGCAAAAGCCTGCACCATATTTGTGATTATTAATGCAGATTAAGTACTGTAATAACAAAATACATTTCTATTTTTTTGTATTTTTCTGTAGTTCTATGTTTTCTTCTCAGGTCTGTTCAGGATCTGAATTTGCCAGTGGAGTGTGCCAAGGGTGTTTTCCTGTCCTAGTTACCAAACACCTGAAGGGCATGAAAAGTCTATCTTGGTTTAAATGCACTTGAAAACCAGGTGAAATAAAGGTAAATTGTTCTCCAACTCTTTTCTGTGATCCAAAATGCTCAGACTTCTTTACAGATTTAAACTGTATGTCCCCACTCTCCTGTCAACATAGCCTTATGAACACCAGTAAGGAAAGAAAGGTGTTTTAAGGTTTTTGCTCTTCTCAAAATCTGATTCTGTACATCTACTTATATAATGATACCTTTCAAACAGCCATAAGGAAAACAAATCCTATTTTGTGTATCAAATACTTTGCTTTAAGGATTTGATATACAATGCCAAAGCAATTCCTCTGAGAATTTCTGACAAAAATTTCCTGACAGAGGGATGACCTTTCTTGAGCTGAAAACTATCAACATCTCACTCAGATGAGAAAGAGAAAGGGAGTTCATAGAACTTTGAACTAAATGACTTTAAACTTTCAGGAACAAGGCAGAGTGCATTTTTTCTACCCAGACAAAAAGTATTACTTGATATTTAAAACTGATTAAAAAAATATTCTGGATGGAATCACTGTTTATGAGGAGACAGAGGATAAACTATATGCACAAAGGAAAATGCTGGGATAAGTAACACTAAAAAGGAAAACCTCTAAGAAGCAGTTTAACGTATGGTTTAAAACTATAAAGAAAAATTAAATGCCCTTACTTAATAGCACTTTATGCGAATTTTTTAGTAATCTATGATATCCTTAAGACTATGTGTATTTGAAAAAGACAGAAGAATTACAGTATTTAAAATCAGTAACACCTGATATAATTTTTAATTAGAAGGCAAAGTGTCCATAGAAAAGCATATTTTCTTCTTTTGGCTTCCTCCTATACTATGGGTATTCTTATTTAATGGCTGGAGTGTAGCTGAAATCTTAAAATATTTCACTATTTTCTGAGTTTAGATTCTTTGTTAAGAATTTTTTTGTGATCACTAATCACAACATTAATATCATTCTCCCTATTCACTGTCTGGTACTACAATATTTTGATGTAAATTTAGTTTGTTACTCAATGGATAGTGAAAGGGAAAGCCATGTTACAGGTAAAGTGTTATTGGACTCTGTGCCATCCTGAATTTAGATACTAAAAAATCTCTGATGAAAAAAAATATTTATTTTTTTTTAATTTAAAAGAAACACTTCATACTTGTTCTGGTCAGTGTGAAAAGGAATATTCAAAAATTATGCTTGTTCTACAAGCTAAGTGGTTCTTAGGTACATATAATGGTTCAAACACTTATACAAATGTGAGGGTCACAATTTAAAACAAAGATTGCCTTGCACAACAAAAGAAGACACGACTGGCAATACAACACTATCTGAAGAGTTGTTGAATTTCAACCTGTAGTTCACTTGTATAAACTAATACTTAGAAAGATACTTAAGAATTACTGAAGCTTAGAATAAAAACAGGAGAAGAGTTTCGTATTTACATGCTTTCTATTATATGCCTATGTGTCAGGGACAAAAAGGTTTTGAAGAATAAAAGAATGGTTTGGAAGTATATTGATATGAAAAAATTTGAGTGGGAATACAATGCCTTCGATTCCCCAAAAATTTGTTATTCAAATGGAAGTATATTTGGAGAAGCAATGGAGAAATTTAATTCTCTTATTTTCATCTTACTAAATTATCATGTCTCTGTAAAGTGTGTAAATCATGATGAATCTCAATGAATTCTCAATCTCAAAAATCTACAGTCTGTAATTGAATCTCTAAATAAAATAAGGTCTAGTAGATCTTAAAAATAAGTTTTCTAATAAAAAATAATAATAAAAAAGCAATAGCAGTATAATAGCGTTAATGAAACCCTTAAAGAAAAATCACATTTGTTGAACTCCGAATATTTACTCCTTGGCACATTTAAAATGTTTAGAAAACCAGAAGAATACTCTGTGGAACACCAGGTAGTGTGTTGGACATTCTCATCTATGTGTGATGGTCAACTAAGTCCTTCATTTTTTAAGATAAAGCTCATCAGATGTTTAGGTCTTCTTGAAGAAGGCTTCATTTATGTACAAATATTTCTGGTTTTTTCTCCATTATGGCAAGTAGTTAACCAGCAGTTCATCCCCTCCTAGGAGGCCTCTAGCCTTGGAACATCATAGCTTTACTGTGTCTCATGCACTCTGATTTACATAAGTAAACAAAATGAGGGCAAGCATGAAGAATGGGAACACACAATCATTTCTGCTATCAGCACAAGGGAAGATGGTACAAGTAGGGAGATTTCTGTTACAGAACATCAGATTATGGATTCCAAAATTAGTATTAAAAATGATGATGAAAAATAAAATATTTTAACTTCTCTGACCTTAGCCCAAAAGAGAAGTGCCATGGCATTGACTGGAATTCTCCTAGACCCTGTGTTTTAGAGTTGTGTGGAATTCTCCTAGACCCTGTGTTTTAGAGTTGGTTTGAAATCTGGAACCAAGGCTTGTCTTCATCACATTCTGAGCTCAAAACCACTGAAGATTCCTGTACTAAACTGAAGATTTTTCCACCTACCTGGAAGAATTAGGCAAACACCTCTCTTCAGTGAAGTAAATGAAAGGTGTTCTATTTGGGTTTTAAAAACAGTCAGAAAGAGATAAATCTCTCTTCATCACAAGACTGGGATCATCCAAGTTAAACAGTTTAGCAAAACAGGTAAAGTAAAAGCAATATTTTGTGGAAATGTAATATGATTTAATATGATGATGAAAATGATTAATCATTTTAGCCAAAATTTATTTGAGCATCAAATACAACTCCAAAGGTCATGCTGATCTTGTGGGAAAGAGGCTCACTCCCACAGCTAAATCTTGCACTTAAGCTTACAAAGTAAAAGAGAACAACATATCAATGCCAGCAGGACCAGGAAAATTATTATCTCTCTACTTGGCACTGGTGAGGCCTCACATTGAATACTGTTTCCAGTCCTTGGCCCATCACTTCAAGGAAGACTTTGAGGTGCTGGAACACGTCAAGCACTGGAGCTAAGGGAGGATCTTAGAGACTAAGTCCTACAAGGAGCACTTGAGGGAGCTGGGGTTGTTAAATTTGGAAAAAGAGGAGGGTCAGGGGAGTCTCATCACACTCTACACCTCCCTGAAAGGAGGATGTAGCCAGGTGGGGGTCAGCCTCTTTTCCCAGACAACCAGTGACAGACAAGAGGAAACAGCCTCAAACTGCACTGGGGAGCAGGGGGGGGGATGAGGTTGGACATTAGGAAGGATTTCTTCACTGAAAGTAGTTAAACATTGGAATGAGCTGCTCATGGAAGAGAGCAGTGTTCAAGAAACAACTGAACATGGCACTCAGTGCTGTGGTCTTGTTGACAAGCTGATGTTCATCAAAATCTGGACTCGATCTTGAAGGTCTTTTCCAACCTCACTGATTATTTGATTCTATAGTTCTAAGATAACACAAATACCACCCCAGATGTCCATCTAACTGGAAATTCAAAGGACCCAGGAGCCACTGAATGGTGGAGGAGAGGATATGGAGGTCCAGCCTGAAAAGCATTAAATTATGTCATTCTACTCTCAAAATATAGGGAGAAAGTTTATTTGGAAACAGCATCCAAGTACACTTTACAAGTGTATCTCCTTACTTAATCTTTACAGTCAAAATAGAGAAAATGGATATTTATTTTCAATTTTAATTAGAACACTTAAAAACTAATTTTCCCTAACTTGGAGACTTAGCTCCTTCCCTTCTCATTTATGCAATAATTTTTCCTTTTTGCTGTTGCTTCTACTTCTTTGCAGTATTGGCTGCAGCATTAGCAATTATTTAGCACAGGTCTACTGAGATGAAGGTCAGAGGGGAGAAGGGAATCTTCTTGTGGAAGATTCCAGGAAGTTACTGGGGTATGGTGAATTTTGGTTTGCTTTTTTCTTGAATCTTATACAAGGACGGTACTGAAAAGTATTACCAGGCAAATACATTTTTTTTCTCATAGGTTTAATGACAATTAAAAGGAAAGCATATACCTAAGTTTTCATTACTAGAGAAAAAATATAGAAAGAAGCATTGCAAAATGAGAGAAGTATTATCTATCCATGTGTAAAGGACACATACCTTGAGAAGATTAAAAATAAGAACATTACCATCATGACTAATAACAGGAAACTATTTTTTCATCTATTAAAATAAGAACAAGTTTAATATTCATAAGCTAGAAGAAGCAATCTTTCATGCATTAGTTCTAAATAGAAAAAAGCAATTTCAGTATCTTTCAGTCTTTTATCAGTAACTGAATTTGTCATACTTTGTGAAAGATAGCTCACTGAAGACAGTTTTAAATCATTTTTAAAGTAGTGGCACACCAACAGGGCATTTAACCCATTAAGAGGTGACAGGCTGGAGAGATTCAAGTGAAATAGTATTTTTAACTCCTGTTTATGAATTTTTATCAGTAGTGTCAATAGATTTTTGACACATAGTCTTGTTAGTACTTTCTCTGAAAATTTCTTATTATTTAAACAAAAAAAACCCAAAAAACCTCTGTCCGCCACCCCCCCAAAAAAACCCCATCAACATCCTTCAAATCCAAACAAAAACATAAAAGCCCTTGAACAATCTGGAAGTTGAATTACCTGTGCTAAGGAATGTAAAGGAATGTTAAATGATGATCTCAACTCTCAGGTTACAAACTTGTAGGAATCTCTTCCTTCCTTAATGTAACAAGGAAATAGCTCACCACTGCTTTTGCTGCCATTACTGCGTTCTGCATAATGCCATACTCACTGACTATAAAACGAAATGCTCCTAACATCAGCATAAGTAGTATTTCACCCATTTCTTCCAAATTTAATTATTGTGATGCCATGAAGAACTGTAAGAGCTGGTTTAATTTTTTTAAAATTCCAGTATTACATAAAACGGACTGATAGCATGTGGAGGTAGGAGTTGAACACCCTCTGACTAGGTTCTTTAAGAGGTTCCACATTAGGAGGATTTAAAGCTTAATACCAAATTTACTTTATATAATTGTTGTTTCATGACATTTTGATTTCCTAGAGTACAACAGCAGCACACTGAAATCACAGCAGAAGCACAATGTAGCTATTGCAATAGGCAGCTGAATCACCATGCAAACACGGTTCCCATTACCAGTCCCTCTATTCTCATCACCGTGGTGCTGGGTGTGTCAAGCCACCAGAAAGGAGTACAAGGGATGAACCAGGTCAAGCCCATTATTCTCTTCAAAGTTCATTTTAGTAGCTGGCCAGTTTTCAAACTCAACCTTAGGTTGAGCCACACACACACACACACTTTCTGCCCCCATGCTGCTCTGGCTAGCTCAGAATTAGTCTCCACTAATTATCTCAGCAAAAGCTGTTTATACAACCTGATGACTCATGGTACAGTTGTGTATCTAAGCCAAAGTTTACTTTTCAGTCCCCATAAAAAATGCAGCTTTCTTTACAATAATTGGTCATTCTTGATATTCTTCCCTGAGCTCATTATTTTTGCCCTTCTCCTCCAAGTCTTTCTCCTTTGTGGGGAGATTGGTCACAGTGAATCTCTGTCAGTGTGGTGCAAGTGCAAAGGTTCTCAACTGCTGGGCTCCATCTCACATCTCTCTAATTAGTGTATGTATGTACAGAATGCCTTTTTCCTCTCTCTCACCTCATATGCTCTATCTTGTCGCTTTCTGAACTTGGCTGAAATTAGGATTTTTAGATACAAAGTTTTTACTAAGTTGTTTTTCTCATTTAACAACAGTATTCACAAAAAATTAAGTCATACTTATGGATCATTACAGCTAAATAATGCTTAAATATGCCTTTTAAAAATTCTTGTGTCTGCATCTTAGCTGCTAACCTCAAAACAAATTTATCAGTAGCATTCTTTAGGAACTGCTTAAGATGAAGACCAAAATGCAAAGGATAAACTGATGGGAGGTGAACAGGACTTGGTCTGTGTTACGGTGTTTCTTTTGAAGACACGACCTTAGTTATGACATGAGCTCTCCTGTCTAAAATTGATTAGTAACTTAACAGATCATTTTATTCCACTACTGAATCATAGTATAAATGCCTAGAAAAGATTTACTAGACAGTCTGTGACTAAGGATACACTTAAGTGGTGGTGTTCACATTTGGACACATACTCAGATCTTACCTAAAATGGTTTTCTCAAGTCCTCCTTCCCTCTGCCATGGCTATTTTTCAGATACATCGAAAGGAGCACTTACCTCTGCATGTTTCATCCTGTGCAAGTTCTACAATCAGCTTAGGATTTCCTGGAATCCAAGAAGCATGTTCCAGATTACTAATGAGAATGTTCTTGATTTAAAGTGAGATGTTCCGAGCTAAGGATTTCAAGTGACAAAAGATACTGCTTTTTGAGTTTTGCTTAGGCCATACTTTAGCCCAATCATAACACTTGCAGGTTTTACATTAAACTCAATCAGAAATTTAAACAACTAAAACAAATTAAGTCTCCATCCCCAAGTTGTAATGATAGAATCACAAGACAAGTGAGAGTTAAAGGGCACTTGGCAGGTCTCTAGTCCAACACTGCTAGTCACAGCCAGTTCCACTAAAGGTCAGATGGGCATAATCCAGACAAGTGCTAATAAACTCCTAGGATGGAGACTGCATAGTCTCCATCTATGAGCAACCTGCTCCCATGCTTGACTATCATCACAGCTTTTCCTTATATCTGGCCTGAAACTCTTGATGTAATTTATGCTGCTGTCTTGTCCCCCTGCTATGCATAGCTGTGAAGAACCTAACCCTGTCTGTTTTATAACCTCTCATGGCTTCTGGCAGGCTGCTATTGGACCTCCCTGGAGATGTTGCCTCTCTGGGTTGAAAAAGCCTCCTTACATCATCTTTCCTCATAGAGCTGCTAGGAAAAAATGGAAACAGGTTCCAGCTCTTCCCCTCATTCAGATTAAAGCTTTCAGTCAGGCCACCTGTATTTGAGAAAGCTGAACTTCAACTCTAAGAGCTATGAAAGCAACCATGGTGATACAATATTTGTTTAACTTCACTGAAAAAACAACGGTGAGAAGTTGTGGCCATTATTTACACACAGTCTGGACAGTATTGTCAAAAAAGAAGTAGAATTATTGAAGGCAAATAATAATAATAATCACGTCACTCAACCTGCTGGTCATGTCTCACTTGATGCAGACCAGGATGCAGCTGGATTTCTGGGTTGCAAATGCACACTGCTGATTCATATTGGGCTTTTCATCCAAAACCACTCCCAAGTCTTTCTCCCGAAGGCTTGCCTCAACCCATTACCCACTCAGCCTGTACTCATGCTTTAGATGTGCTAATAATGAGATTGTTGTATAAGATGAGCTTTGCTTTGTAGCAGCCAAAGGAAACTTCTCCTTGAGCTATTCTAAAAAATTTTCTTTCCACACTACATATTATTTTGCATATATATATAAATACATCTATTTTCATACATCTATTTAAAATAATAGGTGCTTTTGAATAGTTAGTTTTACTTGCCAGCTCAGTGGCTGATTGGATGATTCACCAAAGTCAGGACTGTTTAAAATTTATGGGATTTATTCTCCTTTTGTCAAGCATTTTCTACATACAGAACATTCACGTGGTATAAATTACAGAACAAAAACCGCATGAGACAGACTACTGCAATTGAGTAACAGACAGTTTACATGATTATTGTTTGTTCACAATGGAGAGGAGTTCTTAAAAAGGAAAATAGATTTAGTAGCTAGAAATGTAAGCAAATTTTTATCTCAGTTAAAGCTACTTACCAGGAGGTTTGCTCAAGCTAAAGAGAGATCTACTGTACCACACAGGGCAGAATGCTCAATGCACACAAGATTACAATGCTAGAAAAGTCCAGATTTCAAAGCAATTTTACACAATCTAAATTGCAGTAAAACTTTTTTAAAAAAAGATATTTTTTTCTGATTGCCTTCAGTAAATGGAGGTCATTTTAAGAGCTTATAAGCATTCTTTAGCAAAAACATAATAAAAATAAAAATACTCTCAAACTTCTAAGTCATTGCTCTGAGTCTGGATAGATGTTCATTGCTGGCTTTCTATTGACTTGTTAATCTACTTCTGGGAATCTTATTTTTCCCATTTACATGTTTAACCAGTGTTATATTAGAATACTAAGTAAACAAACTATAAAAAATACAAAGTTTTTGTTTGTTTTTTGTTTTTGTCCATTTTTTTGCACTAATCCAGTTGGATGCAAGAACTAGAAAATCTGTTGAGCTAACCAAATGGTTTAACAAATAGGAATCAATGGTACAATGAATAAGCAAAAATGTCATCTACTGGTCGTAGAATTCAGTTCTTTGAATTCTCATTTTCTTAAAATGCATTTTCTTTATGTTTAATTAACAGTTTCCTCAATGATATAAGTGAAGCTTTGTGATACCAGGTTTTAAGAATGTGGTATATTCTGAAAGGATGTGCAATATTTCTTTTCAGTAGGCTTGAAACTCCTTGCTGACAACACCCTGTGATAGCTGAAAAACCTAGTATCTATTATTTTCTAAAAAAAGGTAAAGCTTCTGCAAGCAGCTTTCTCAACTAAGACACCATAAAAATAAACTCCAAAATGCAGTGATCAGAAAACACTGCAAATACAATTTTTTTTTTCCTGTCCATGTATGTTGCACAACTTGTCACCTGGAATTTGATAGCAGAACTTTCTTTCCAATGACAAGCAATCCTGTAGCCACAGTAGGAATAGAATTTTATAATTTCTATGTTTGTCTTTCTTGTGAGACTTTCGCTTCAAGGCACAAAAAGATTTAAGAGTGGACTGGACAGGACATAACATTTCAGCTTAAGAAGTCAAAGACTGTTGTACAACAGCTCTTGTTCTGTGTCTGAAGCAAAAAACCCCAAAATTTGAATAATATTTAAGTCATCCATTTACAAATGCAAAGTATCATATTAAATTTCCTGAAGCCTTTTTGATTTTTTTTTCTTTTTTTACACTAATTTATTATACTTATCATCAATTTCAATATTTAGTTATTTCAAACAACACAATCTCACCTGATAATTAATAAGGAGTACCATTATCAAATAGCCATCATTTTTTTAGTCACTTTATGTGGAAGCTGATTCAAATTGTGTACAGGTCAAAGAAAAAACAGGTATAGAAGGGCCTAACAATTTAAAATTAAAATTGTGTAAATTTGAAGAATGGTGTAATTTAAGTGCAATGTACTGTAAGACTATCAACTCAGTAAATATCTAACACAGATTCTTATGCTTCTCCAACCCAAACTACTGTGTTGCCTCTCTCAACTTCGGTGATTTCACAATTTAACTTATTGAGCCGTCCATCCAGGATAAACAGAGATTCCTTGGAAGGGGTCATGAGATACTGACCAAAAAGGCCACTGTCTTTTATGAGACGGTTCTTACTGTTCCAAGGCCATTCGCCTGCCTTCATGGGTTCCTTCAGACTCTTCACCATCTTCACCTTGCCAGAAGAGAGCTCCATGAAGAGAACATCAGTTTGTGTGCTGGAGCTGCAGTAGACATTGTATTGATGAGCTTCAGTGAAGGATGGCTGAAAAGCTACATCAGATATGTGCAAATTGGTGTGAATGTCAAATGCATCCTGTATTTCTCCTCTCACTGTTATGGACTGGATCCTCAGGAGGCCTTTAGCATCATCAATGCTGAGAAGGTAGTGTCCATCTGGAGAGACGTGCGGCGTGCCCGTCACGTCGCCGTTGTATCCGATCACGGAATCAGTAACGCTGTCCACGATGAGCTGCGGCAGGACAGCCCCAGTGGTGTCAGGCTTGCAGCAGATAAAAAGATATCCTCCAAGATGTGTATAAGCCAGTGACTCAGGAATGCAATTATAATCCTTTAAACTAACTGTCTTGATGTATGACATCGTTTCTAGATCAATTTTCTGGAGCATGGGCTCGTCCTTATGAAGAATATATCCAAACCTGAAAGAAAAAGCACAAAACCAAAGTCAGAGCTACTGTGTGCATAATATATGAGTGGGGAAAGATACCATGAGCAAAGGAGATAATATGTGGAGCAGTGTATTGCTATATACCTCAGCTTCAGATGTTTCAGATATTAAGCACTTTATAATATTTTATTTTTAGTGTTGTAAATTAGAATGTATAAAAAAATGCCTAAAACCAATTTATTTGATTAATGGGAAAGTTCTTTTTTCCTACTGACACAAGGGAAAAAGCAAACCATTACTTTCTATATCTATTCACATCTAACTTTTACAAAAGCCAGGAAGGAGAAAAAGACTAAATATCAATAGATACCACATCCTACGTATTTGAATTCAGTTCATAGAGCTCTTCGACTTACTTGGGAACACCAGCTTAACCCAGCGCTCATTGTTATTCAGATCATTATCTGAATCTTCCTTATTTTAATTCAATAGAAATGAATATCATAAAAGGATTTAGGTTTATGCCTCCTAATTACCCAAACACCATATTTCTTACAATTTCAACGATCCTTTATGCTCTTACATACATCAAGAAACTTTCACTGAACATGAATAATATGGTTACATTTTAAAATCCCAGAGCTGATTGACTGTAACCTTTTAATATAAACTATATCACTATTCTTTAATGGTAACATATATGTTCTGACTGCACAATCAAGTGACTATATATATATATGCAAAAAAGATACTTCTAAATATAATGGAGTCATCTGAAAGTATATTAGCTTTACTTATCTAAGTAGCTTACACAGCACTTTCCCCAAACAGCTGTTTTCTTTTGGCACATTTCTCGGCACTTTCCTCTGAATCTTTGATCCTAAAAATGAAGCTGCATGATCATAAATCTAATCTAAAAATACCTTTCACATCCTTCTGATATAAAGCCATATGACAGACAGAATGTTCCAACAATTGAGTTGACAATAACACAAAATTTTCACACTATACTTGTAACCCAAGTGTACTTACGAATCAGTGAGCCACCAAAGAAACAGGCAAAAAACGTTTCAGGACATTGTTCAGGCAGTTCCTCAGCATAAGGTAGGGTGAATTACATTTGCACTTTCTACTGAACTGATGTAAGAACACCTAATTTTAGCTCAACCTTCCAAAATCCTTGCATACTGCTTCAGTATCATAAAAGCACAGAACTGAAGAACTATTTCAATTGTTAGGGACCTTAGGATTTCATTTGGTCCAAATCCTCCCCAAAGAAGGCTCGGTGTGAATCACACTGTCCACAATTACAATTTGATCTAATTATGAGATCCATTTTGTCTTTAATTATTCAGCTACTTATAAATACATTAATTCAATCATCTTAGTTAGGAAAATGTGAGAGCTTTTTTAGAAGTTATGTCTGGATAATTTACTTAAGATAATGTTACTTTTCTATTCATGAGGTCTGCTGTTCTGACATAGAAAAAGATTAGGATCATCAGGCAGAATTTCATTTTCAGGTTTTTTGGCCACATGACATCTATTTCTTAATCTTTTTGGGTAGCCATAAACTCATTGACTCCTGGCTTCATTATTAATTAGTAGTGTTTTCCAGATATAAGAAAGAGGCCTATGCTGTATTATGTACAAAATTGTGCAGTAATAGAAAAGGTTAAATAGGTAACAACACTGACATTTCACATCTCCATGTTTAATAACCAGTGTTAGACACATGAGCAGTGCTTACAAAAGGACAATAGAATTGGCTTATTGATTGTGTTTTTACATAACAATGTAGAGCACAAATCAGTGAACTATCCAGTAACATCAGTATTCACCAGAAGATGAGGGGAAAATACCTAATTTTAAGATCAATGTGATGACATTATGACTGAATAACCTAATTTTAAGCTATTATAATATTATTTAATCTATTTTAATAAGAGAACACAGTGCAGAGAGTCTTTGATTTAACTACTTTTGATCTCAATTTCAGTTGCAAACACAGAGTAAGTTTTTTTTTTTTGAGACTGGCAAGCTGACCTTGGGTTTGAAAACGCTACTTTTCTCTTTCAGCATACCAATATATAGTCATGGGAAAAACCAGGAAATCTTCTTCTTTAAAAGTGAAAGAAAAGGCTCTCACTGAGTTGTTTTTAGCTTACATAGGTACTAAGCCACAGACATATATCCAAGTGATATACATGAACATACACCAAATCCATACTGTGATTTTGAAAATACAGCAGTCATCATCTACATGATTAAATCTATAAATGCTTTTTAATATTTGACCTGTTGTTTTCAGAAACTGTATTAGAAATAGTAATAAATTCTCTTCTGTAAAAAAATCAGTCATTCAACATTTTAATATATTTGATACATTTTATTCTATATGTGTTCATCATATTTCATGGTATCTTTATTTAATTCAGGAAAAAGTCTTAAAATTTGACTGTATGTTTTAAGTTGCACTTTAGTTTCTATCCTGCATGAGAGAAAACACAAGTAATCTTTTTTAAAAAAAGGTAATCCTTTTTTAAAAACCCAAATGAATTCTTAACCATTTTCCACCGCAAAACAAATTTAAAAATCTAAATAGATATATTTTAAATTGGTCAAAAACTAAAAAAATTTTTTTTTCACTTATTTTTCATCAAGCAAGAAGAAGAAATTTTTGTGCTGCTTGACAATTCATTTTTTTCTAAAGATTATTCCAGGTCATAAAAATTACCTTCTTCTTAAGTAAAATACAAATGCAGAACAAGATTATCATCAATGATCTAAATCAGCAAACCTTACTTGCTGATTTAAATTCTGATTAAAATGAATTATTTAAATCAATTTGATTCAAAGAAATCTGCCTTGCTTATGATTATTTGATTAAGCAGTGTTAATGATCAATTTATGTGATATTTTTTGCATCCAAATGTTATTGATTTCAAGAGGAATATATAAGTTACTAATCTTTGTTTCTCAAATGTTATTCCCAGAATGTATGTTTTTGAACCACAGGTACACTTAACCCATGGTTACTTTGGTTCCACATCGCCCTGTTTTTTCAAGTTTTTCTAAGCCTTCTGATGTTTACATTCTTGTAACAAACTTTCTCACACACTTTATGTAAATAACTTATTGTTTTGCATTCTTTTATGAAGGAAGAGAAATTTTATAGACTATTAGTTTGTCCAGTGCCGTTGGAGAGGTGGCACTGTCACCCTCCAATCCACTGTCACTTTTGGAAATCTATAAATGTTAGAGTCAGAAATAAAACTTCCCTCTTTTTTACCGTAGAGAGCTGCGTGTCTGTGTCGTTTTATTTTGTGTCCTATAGCGACAGGTTACATAAACTCTTTGATTACCAAATGTGAATTTGTTGTCTAAGGTTAAAAAAAAAAAGGTCTTGTCTATCTTCCCTAGGGGTAGCATCAACTGCACATGTGGAAAGACTCACGTTTGGCATCTAGCCTTGCCCACAGAGGACACTGCCATTGGCTGTGGCACTGCAGCTTCTCATTACCTGGTGGTACCTTCTCTCACACAAATCCCTAAACTCAAAAGGTTTGCATAAGCATTCCCCAATGCACGTCATCAGGATAAATTTAGCTACTGTGGAATAATTAAGATTCTTTAAATGTTTTTTGTTGACTAACCTGGTTAGTGTGAATGAAATATCCTAGGAGCCACAGAAGAATGTTGACGTAAACCTTCCCACTAGCACAGACAGATTTAATAAAAATTACGCTTGTCCGCAGCAAGGGTCTCCAGATCTCCAGGCTTAGTCAGCAAACACATTTTAAAACAAACCAGCTGATAACATAAAGGTACTAGTTTCTTTTACAGCTTTATCTATCTCTTCTTAATATTTAGTTCATAGTTCAAAAAGCCACAAGTAAAAGGTTTACAGTATTGTGGACAGACTGTTCCTGGGATGTAAACAGTGGTTCAGCTTCAGTAATTGAGTTTAACTGAAAACTATTGAAACTGGCTTCAACATTTTACCCACTTTATCTGATGTTGTATTTATTTTTATTGCACTTGAGAAATTTATTGTCCCTTGCTTTGGAGCTATTAAGGAACTTGATTTTATATGCTACAGCAGCTAACCATATGTATTCTGATAATCAGTTATACCTGAATGCCTGTTTACAATGTATCTTACTTATAAAGTGTGCAAAGAGCAGTTTAATACGTTTTTTTCAGTGATTATTTATTTTCAACTCACAATTATTTACAGCTATCCATGCTATTCATTGCATTCTATTTACTTCTGAATTGTAAACAAAGGTTTGGGAGATAGGCTCTCTTTCCTTCCTTAGAGAACTGTCTTCTCTAGCCCTGATAAAATATAACTCCATTTTCTTGTAACATTAACATGCAAAAGACTTTTTGCTTTATAACGTTTTCTAGTTCCAACTTTAAAAAGTCACTGCTTTGGACACAGATGTAAAATTAGCCCACAGCGTAATGTTTCTGGAGCTGCATACACTGAGAGCAGTTATGTGAGCAGAATAATGTATAGAACATACATAGCAATGTATAGTTACTGATTTCAAAGCACTGTACAGATAATACAGAGGGTAAAGAAAGCTGAATGACTGGCCTAAGGCTATATAATAATCCCTTGGCATAGTCCAGGTGAAATACAGGTTATCTAAGGCCTAGCATGGTTTCTAACCTATCATGCTACAGGTTGCTATTGCGACTGAGGTACTAAAGAGACAGATATGAGAAGAAAACATATAAAAACATATCATTTTGAGTAAGAGTATACAAAATCACTCCATCAAAATAATGTTTTTGATTACTAAAAATAGACAGAACTTTGGACCTGGCTAGGAGAGAAGTTGGTAGAATTTCATGAAGGATCTACCCTTCCCAAAATCGGGAGTATAGCTGCCAAAAGCAATTTATTAGAACTAACAGGCTTTTATCAGTACTACTGTTTAAACAATTCTTTCTTGGCTGTCATACTTCCTGCAACATTTCAGTGCTCCAATTAAAATTCAGTAAAGCTGGACAGGGATGCAAATACCCTAACAGACCAACAAAACAGATAAAAAGAAGGGGGGGGGGGATAATTTAAAGCTGCCAGTCTTCTTGGGTGTAAAAGGATTTAGCAAGCTGTGTGTTTCATATGTTTGTCTGCCTGTCTCAGTGAGAGCTGTGTGGCTGGAGTTTTGAGAAGCTGAACAGATAGAGAGAGATCTGTTCCTGTGCCTGTGAGGTTTGTGAGGCTGATTCTTAGTCTCTGAGAATTGCTAGGCAGAGGCGTAAGGATGGAAAAAGTAATGAAGTTCTGGAGGGAAGGTACAGAAGGGAAAAGGGGAAGTGAAGAAAACTGATAAGAAAAGCTAAGAATTTAATGTCTTGTATAGTTTAAAAAAATACAAACCCAACAGAAAGAAACAAAGAAGGAGAAAAAATATACTTTTGTTACCTAAGTCAAGAAAGTACTTCCCAAGCCACTGGCAACTGAGGAAGGTGATAAACAGGTTTTTTATAGGGACATATGTCTGTCAGGTTAGATAATTTGTTCCTAGTAATTTTGAAAGAATTGACTATCTCTTAGTATTTTAATCAATCTCAGAATAACAGGAAAATTTAGAAAGTCTGAAAAAAAAGGATTGTTGAATATTCATAAGACAAAGTCAGCTATCCCAGCTAAGCTGAACAGCTTGATGCATATCCAAGGGAAATAATAAAATAGACGATATGAGAATAAGTTACAGAAAATCATGAATATAACACAGTCAACATGGGTTTATGAAAAAATAAACTTTGTCAGACAAACCTAATTTAATTTTTTTATTAGAAAACTTTCCGAAGGTAACTGAATATCAGGAGGGCATAGCTTTCTTGGAATAAAAACTCATACCTGAAAGAAAAATAATTTATCTGTAATAAAATGCAGTTGTCAATGCAGAATCATCATTCTACAGGAAACTTCTTGGTACAAAAGCTGATACTTCATAAAATTTTCACAGATGATTTGGATGAAAATGCTTATGAATGTCCATGACTCTAAGGTTGTAGATAATGACAGTAAAATCATTATAGTCAGTTGCTCATTCAAGCAAAGTGTGTTCAAAGGTGGCCAAGTGTAAAGTTGAGCAGCTTCATGCGTGAATGAGGAATGTATGACATGAACACAGAACATAGTACCGTAAAAAGTAGCAGCTATAAAAGGAATTAATGATCAAAGCAGACATGCAAATCAATATGAAATCTGAGTCTAATGAGTCAAAAATAAAACCAAGGCCCATAAGCCTCTGTAAAGTCCTTAAGGGTATACCAAAAAAGAGGTAAGAATAATACAACACTACAACACACTCACTTCAACACACCTGTATTCTACACTGGGGAGACTAAACTAAGAATGCTTTATGTTTGTTTTTTTTCTCTTTTCTGCCCTTCTAAAAAAGGAATGAAAAAAAATTAGGGGCAAGGAAAAACTTGAAAATTATTTGAGGAATAGAGACTATGGTTTTATGCAAGAGTCTGAGTCCAATATAAAAATGGTTGCATACTGAAAACAGAAAACTTTAAATTAGGAATAGGTAATTTTTCCTAACAATGGGGACAACATACCATTGCAACCAACTACAATAGACATGATAAATTTTCTGTGGTGGGACTCTCTAGGTAAAGATTATACCACTATCTACTTGGATAAGTAGATGTAGCTT
Source organism: Molothrus ater (assembly GCF_012460135.2). Lineage (NCBI taxonomy): Eukaryota > Metazoa > Chordata > Aves > Passeriformes > Icteridae > Molothrus > Molothrus ater. Next base: position 32,719,911 of record NC_050481.2, read on the forward strand.
CAAAAATATCAGATTCATTATCTGAATCACTAAATGAATATTTGGAATGTTTAAAACCTAAAGGACATGAAGAAGTCAGAGAAAATGTTCTCATGGCCTCTCCTAGCTGATGGATATATGAAACACCATTTTTCTGGCTTTGTTCATATAATCAAAATTGCATAGGTACAGTAGATTTTTATCTTATACTACTCATTCTTTTGATGGTGAGATATTAACCATCATAAACTCATAGAATCATCAAGGTTGGAAAAGACCTTTAAGATCACACAGACCAACCACTCCATATTACCATATCATCCAGACATGTCTTGAATATCTCCAGGGGTGGTGACTACACCACCTCCCAGGGCAGCCTATTACAATGCCTGAAAAGAAGCAAACAAGTGCTTTAAATCTCATGAAATGTTTGTGATTGGACATAATCCCTTAGCTCACAGACATACACACTTGTAGAAAGCAGAGGAGTCTGCCCTTCTGCAGACCTAAGGTTGTGATGCCACTTTTCCATCCACTGTATAGAAAACAGCTGTTTTTTTAAAACTTGTCTTACACTGTTTCTGACCTTAAGTAATGGTGAAATTCACACGAGTTACTAATAACATTACAATTACCAATCTTTTATACACACATATATTTTCAAAATGAGCATCGTCCTTGACAACACACTGATCTCCAAATTCAGAAGGTTTATTAATTGCTTGTAATATTACAACTATAAAAACTTACTTTTCCCAAAGTAATTATCATAATTGCCACTATCTTATATTTCCTGAAAAACAACCTGAAGACTCTCATTGCCAAGCTGCCAAAGTAATCCCTATAGCAAATTAGATTATTGCTCTACCAAAATTAGTCCTCTCTCTTGCTCTCATCAGATTATCAAATGTCTCAGAGTGAGGGAAATCTTTTATCAAATCTTTCTTTAGAATAATGTGCTCACAAGAACTTGCTCATCACTGAGAAGTAACTTATGACATGAGGCACCAACACTAAATTCATATATTAAAAGGTATCAATTTTAGAAACTAGGTATTATTATGACACATAAATATTGCCAGTTTTTTACCTGCAAAATTCCCATCACCTTGAGTTCCATTGTTTGTAACAGGTATAAAAGGTAAAAAACCAGATTTTCCTTACATGCTATGCAGCTTTCACTTATGAGAAAATGTGAAAGTGCAGATTATCATTTCACAGGATTTATACAGCTGGCTCCCTTTCACTGCTCAAAATAAATTATTCAATCACTATTCTTTAAGGTGTGGCATTTTCAAACAAGAAAAACAAACTTTTGTTAATGTAGAAAAATAGTTTATTATGGTTTAGAACAAGTAATGATGGTTTTACATAAAATTTCTCTCAACTTCTTATCAAGTCTATCAGCCTACTAGCATTGACTCTGGCAAAGCTCAAGAAGAGTATTTTGCTTTTCAGGAATGAACAAAACATCTTTTTCCTCTCAAATATCTCACTGTTCTTATATATCTATTATATCAATGTTCCTTATAGCTATACCAAAAATGCTTTGAATGTCATTAAACAATTTAAAATGTGTGCAGCTTCCTGCTCTGGATTTTGTGGGTTTGTTCAAGAAAGCAGATTGCAATAAATGAATTAGAAAATGTATTGTAGAAGTATCATTGGTAGAATGTGCTATGCCTTGGTAGTGGTAAACAAACCTGCAAAACAGAAATGTGGCTGAAGTCTTTAGTGACTCACCCAGTTCTGTGGGAGGTTTCCTGGTTACAGAATGTCACATTTATGTGCATAATTCTCCATCTTCATCACTGTAGTATCTAAGTAAGTTTTTTTCCTATTTTCTATTACTGAGAAAAGGCTTAATAAGAAACTTATTCCACAAGATCACTACTTGTTGCCTGAACTTCAGCACCAGCACATTTTAATATCTCTTTGCATATCTGAGAAGAGTGGACTTTGTTTACAAACCAAAATACATAGCCATTGCACAAGGAGGTTGTTTACTGTCAAGCCTTTTCTGAATTAATTTGATACAGTCACAGGGCAAACACTCATCCTGTGAGTTGGTGTATTTCACGCTGGCAAGAATTCTGCTACCACTTTGTTATCACTGTTAATAGGTGTGTAGCAAAAGCATCCTTAAGCATCTGTGGATTCCTCTTTGGACCCTTCTTCTGTCACCCAAATCCTATGGGACAGAGGGAGGGATAACAGGGGAAAAACTCCACACCAGTGCTGAAATTGCATGAAATATCACTCTTTCATACCTGTGGTTTACTTACCACAGAGTTTTAATGGAGGTATGCATTATTTGATATGAAAAGAGCATGTTACAAAACATAAACATGCATATGTGCATATGAGTATATCTATCTATCTATATATATATATTAATATATATATACAGGTATAATATCAGCTTGCAGTTGAAGTATAGGCAGAAAATCACATACTAGGGCATCCCTCCTTTCACTGTTTTTTCTTCTAAGATAAGAAGTGGAAAAGTAAAAATAATTTTTGCCTCACATATTCTGGGCCTCTTTCCTAAGGTTCCAAATACTTTCACTGCTACTCTGCACAATCCTGTATCTTCCAAATTTTCCTATAAAGACCTCACTGATGCTGATTGACATCAAGTAGTAGTATCCTTGAAAGCGACGACTTTTCCTTTTCCTCTTAAAGGATAAGCATGCTCTCTCTCTTCTTTGGATTAAACAGAAATGCTTTCATTTTCAGTTGATGAACTGGAGAGTTGAACGTGTATATATCAGTATCATATATCATTTAGGACAGCAGTGCTAGATCTCAAGCCACACAGAGTTGAGTTCTGGGGGGTTCTGATAAGGATTTCAAGTAATACACTGGGAAATTTAAAAAGAAAGTGCTGTTTAGATTAAGCACATGTGCAAAATCAGTTGTCTGCCACAATGACCAGTTTAATTTTAAGTACTGTATTTTTTATAACCTGTTCTTTTCATCAGTTTATTAAAAATTGACATATGAGCCAGAAAATAAAAAAAAGTCTTAACTGTATCTCTTCCAGAGTCATACATACAAAACATATCAATTTGTTTATATTTATACCCTTATTGCTTTGAAATAAACAAGAAAAAAACAATTTCTTCAGTTCTAATCAAGCACAGCTGCTTCCCTCCTCTTCAATCATATCAATCATCAATAAGGAGGATCAAGAATTGCCATTACAAATGTACAGCCTCACCACAACTCCTTAGTGCAAAAATAATTATCCACAGGCTGCATTCCTCTTCTGAGGACACCTACATTTTTATGCACAACTATGTATGTCTAAATATGAGCTGAAAATCTAAGCTGCTATTTTTTTTGCCAGCGGAAATCTCAACCACACAGTCAACAAAGTCCAAAGAATTTTTTAAAATAACCAGTACCAGAGGCCTGTAGGGGAGTGAGAAATACTGTTTATATACTGTGTGTTTAGACTAAATCTCCAGTAACCATTGCAGGAGATAGACAGCTTACACCCACAGATATACTGCATTTTCACATCTAAATCTAGGTGCCTACAATCTGAACCTCACACTCACCATAAGCATCCTCTCAGCATAAAAACATAATACCCAAATGTAGCCTCATAGAACTTTGCACATATTTGGGCAATTGAAGCTTAAATGACTGACATTACATCACAATGTGACTAAGAGCTAGAATTACACATGAAATGTGATTGTCTGTTTCTCCAAGCCATTATAGCAAGTTTAAGTATCATACAGCAGCAGGGGCTATTAAAGGTTGCCTTTGAGGTCAGAAATTCAAACAACTGATTCAAGGAATAGCTAGCGCTGCTGAAAGTGCCTGCATAGAGTGAAGAATGTTACATAAGTCTCCATGCAAAACAGCCCTAGAAACAGATGTCTCTCCCAGAATCTTCAGGAATCTCTGAAGATGATTTTCACCTCTCTCGAAGCATAGCTTTAACAGAAAACCATCACTTTTCTTTCCACAAAAAGTATAATTTGCCAGCCATTAAAATCAACTTCAGTACTTTTTCAAGGCTAGAGAGTTATCAAACATACAAAGAGCACCTCTTCAGTCTGCCTTTCATTTTTGTCTTAGGGTTTTGTGGAGATCTAAGAAGTGTGTGCATTTCTTATGTATGAGTTTTCCAAGAGCGACTTTGTTTATCACAATATCTCAGTGAGCTGTTTTCATGACGCTACTGAAGTACTTGGAATACTCTGACAGAGCTAACACCACTGCAAGAGATGGAATCCACTTCAGACAATGAATTTACAAAAGATAACTAACATTTTTCAAGAAAACTAAATCTAACAGAATGTGGTTAGTAACCATGCTATATGTACTGATTTTAAAAGTTCAGGAAATTTCCTGGTTTATAAAGTAATGATTTTTAAATGAATGATTTTTAAAGTGTTTCTGTGGACAGGAACTATAAAAGCTGTGCAAGGCAACAGTACTATGCTACACAACTTTTCCCATCCTAAAGAATGGGTAACACAGGAAGAAATTAAAGCCCACTGAGGCACAACTAGTTGCGTTAACTATACCAGAGTTAGATCCAAGCTGTCTTACCAATATTTATTTTCTTTATCATAGTGTGAAATGCATACTGGGTTATTGTGCAAAACACCCTAAAGCAAAGGTCACAAGAGAAAAACAAAGCATGAAGAAGAAACTCAATGCAGGACTTAAAGAAGTTCTGTACTAGAAAAGTGCCAGTCATGTGATTTCTGACGCTGCTTCTTTAAATTTGCAAGGTGCCATTTTTTTCCCCCTCTTCCTTCAGCTAGAGCAACTTTGCCTCTTCCATGCAAACATAGCCAAGCAAGATGCAAGTGTGGAGCTGCCAACAGTTGGCAAATTAACAACCTGAATTCCCTATGCTATTTTCTTCTTTTAGACAAGCCATATATACTGCTTACCACTCCAGCTGCAGTCAGTATAAAAGAGGAAATATCTATGCATTTTTTAAAAAGATGAACTAGAGAAAACATTTGGGATTTTTTTTTTCCTAAAAATGAGGATAAATTTAATTTTTCATTTATTTTAAAGAATATATTAACATAAAATTTTAAGAAATGTAAGAATTTTTGGGCAGATGGATGGCCTTGCCCTAGAAGATGAGGAGAAGGAGAAGGATAATATAAAATCTGATGTCCTCTATCCTTTCTGGATTTGGTCTACCCCAAGAGATTACCCTTATGAAGACTATAGAATTTTTAAATCTGAAGTCAACCACTTTAGGAAAATTATGTTCTCAAAATAGAAAGCAAATATAACAGAAGAGAATTAAATAAGCTACAGTCAAAATTATCCATACAAGAAGCAAAGAGCAGTATTTTTGTACAAAAGAGAAATTTTCTAACCCAAATAATTTTGTTCAAGAAAAAAAAACCCCAAACTATTATCTACTTTATCGTGACTGAATAAAAATTTTGTTTAAAGCCTCCCAATATTTTGTGCTTAGAAATGGGAAAAAAAAATAAAACCCACAGAACATAAGGCTGTGGGGCCACTCTTATGGAAAATGATTGATTTTAGAGTAAAACAAGATCATCACTATAATTCTGTTATATAAAGAACAGAATTTGTTTGCAGGTCTAGTTTTCTAAAAATATTGGCTCTTTTATCATACTTCTACTGGGGAAGAAGTTCTGGATTTTGAAAACTCAGGTTTCAAAACACAAACATGAATGTTTGTGTTCTTATAGAATTACACATTAAAAATCTCATCTGTACTTCTCCAACTAGAAGAAAAAAATATCTATTTAATAACAGGTAACCTTTGAAATTTACAGTGTATATGGGATGAAAGAGGAAAACTAATACATAGCCAGATATAACTTGCTTTCATTAAAATCATTATTATTATTATGTGCATTAAGCAATACCTTTTCATGATAAAAATAGATGGCACCAGAGATCTAATCAATCAAAAATCATAAGTTTGCTTAATAATACTGATAAAAATAGATATAGGTTTTCATAAATTAATTTGGAAAGGAACTTAATATTCAATTGTAAGTCATATGAATGAAATGTTTAGATCTATGGGAGCAGACAGTCTTAGTAATGAAAAAATTCCTGATTAGATCCTCAAGTGTATTGAAATATAATTGAAAAGGACATTGCAAGGGCTGGGGGCAAAAGGAAAAAAAAAACCAAAAGTAACCTGCTGTCCCACACAAAGGGGATAACAAGTGCTGAATATCACCTGAGAGATCTGAAAGTGATCTTTATAGTAAGTATTCTGAGATTGCAGAGATTGATATTCATAGATCAGTTCTGAAGATTTTATTATTTTTTGATATTGCTTTTTATATACTTCATAGAAGTGAGTATGGTGTCACTATTTCCATTCTTAGTGAGGGAGCTCAGTGTAGAGAGGATTAAATTAAATGTCAAAGACTCCACAGTCAATGATGGTCAAACATACTAAAATGATTTTTTTTTCTCTCTTTCTTTTACTCTCTCAGCCCATACTGACCATTATTTTGAAAAATAAGGATATCAAGGACTTCAAGACAGCCACGCAAGACAGCTGGGAAGAAATATTTCATATGGGCTTGAAGGAATCCTGACAAGTGTTATGTTTTTAGAATAAAGAGATCTCAAATTAAGCTTTGTGCTCTGAGATCGAATACAAAAAAAATCCATTACTAGACAATATGTAACAGAGATAGAAGATAATATTATAAAATAGATAATTTTATGCATTAGTAAGCTTTCATCTTCTGAGTTTATTCTACATCCTATTTAATACAATGGGCTCTAGATTAAAAAATGAACACAACAAATTTAATGCTGCTGAGCTGAAGTAAATGACATTGTAAGTGTCATCAACAAAATCCTCCCTCTTATTGGGATACTTTTCACTAGGGTGGAAAAACCAAAAGTGATGCAATCTTTTAAGCATTTATTTGGAGAAAGTCTATGCAAGTTGTCTTCTGTAACTCTGCTGGACAAATCAAGCACTTCTTGTGGGAAGAGACGATTTCTTTTAACACACTGCACAAAGCCCAGGACCTCTGACCTTTAGTGCACATTTGCACAGCTTAGGGATAAACTCTGAATTTTTAGGGTACCAGTGATGCAGGTGTCTATGAATTGTTTGAGGTCTCCCTGGGGGAGCAGTTGTAAGATGTGTATTACAATAAGTTTTTTAATTATTTCCAATTCTTGTCCAATGATGACAAGAAATAGTCCAAGGAATTTTAGGACAAAGGGAAGTAACTTACTTTCTACATTTTTAGTATCCAGGAATATATGAAACTGTTCATGTTATATCATAAAGGAGCCAACACAGCAAAAATCTATTTTTAGTGTTGGCAGCAAATGCATTTTTCTGTCTCATACTTTCTGGGGAAAGAGAGCTAGAAATTTAATAAAAAAACCCCAATCATTTTTAAAGCAATAGAAGTCAAAGAAATGGTTAGCTATACAGACACAGCAAACAAAAGACATTCTAAAGATGCTCCTAAATATCAGTACAAGATTAAGACAATCTGGCACTTCAGAAAATGTGGTAACATCAAGGTGGGCAGATGCCATAGGACTGGTCAAATTTATAGATGTCAAAAGAATAGTCAGCACCAGTACAGAAAGAATAATGAGGTAGAGATAAGGACTACAAAGGTGGTAAATAACATACAGCAAAACAGTTTCAATAGATCTTTTTCTTCATTTTAAACATGAAGTTCACATACTGTTACAGCTGGGGATACGTGAATATTCTCAAGAACAAATACTGAACTTGACAACAAATCTTTTCTCTCCTTTTAGTTTCTATTAGAGACCCAAATTAAGAAAATATTACATGCAACAACAACAAAAAACCCCTAAAGAGCACCAAAGAGAAACAAAACAAACAAAAGAAAAACCAACAACAAAAAAAGCCCATAATTTTGTTTTAAAACTTGATAAAATATTATTTTTTTTTGCACATAGAAGCATCAGAGATAACATTTGATTTAAAAATGTAAGATTATCATGGCAAAAATGATCAGGCACATCAGGGCAGATTTCTGTGTTCTAATTTGTAGATTGTACAGGAGGTGGGAGCTGGTTGAAGTGGCTCTGTTAAGATGGAAGTTGGATGTTTTATTCACTATAAGAAGTTACAAGCTGACAGCTGAGGACCCATGGAAGGAACACAAAAATAATCTATTTGTGTAGACTTGGAAGTTTCCTTACTATCTGATTCATATGATTTAAATCCATTTAAAATGGGCTTGTAACATAACAAATAGGACAGCTTAAACACAATTCCCAAAAATCTATTCTAAATGTTAAAAAATAGAACTGAACAAATGAAAATTTCCAATCACGCTTTTACTAGGTTGTTGTCACAGATCTAGACTACAGCACAATTCTTGCTGCTGTCAAGGAAACTAGCTCCATCCAAGCCAGACCCAGCAAAATTTTAGAAAATAATTGTGTTCTGGTTGTTTCTTAACAAACATAAAAAAAGAAAAAAAAAAACCAACAAAAAAAACCCAGTTGATTGCATCACTTTAAGATTACCTCTAAGCTAATAAATGAGTCTTTGTAATTTGGGGCATTTTTTGTAAACCAACAAGTAATTAAGGCAGCACTAAGATAACTTCTATCCACTGGGTACAACAAATTATGTGCCATAATTGCAAGGGATTAGTTTCTTCTCATAGTTGATTATGATTTTAAATATTACATTGTTTCATGTTACATACTGGTACTGGCAGATGCTGAATTTTTAAAAGCAGGTAGGTTCTGGGAGACAGGTACAACATTTATTTTTAGCAATGGTTTGTCCACTTTATATATATTAATATATATGTATCATATATATTTCTTTATATCCTTTATATCAGATGGAAGATGGTATTTTTTCCAAAGGTAAATATTCCTGCAATGACTTCTGCACATGCAAAAAAGAAACCTTAGTGTGTGAAAAAAAAAAAAAAAGACAAGTTAGCAAAACTACCTTTTGCTGCATTGCAGCTGACTAGTCTTACTTAAGGTTCCAGGTACTTTCTGAGCTTTCTGGGGAAGGTCAAGTAGAACAAAAGAATTCTTTATTTATTTGGTTTTGTTTGACTGTTTTAATGTTGTTTTATAGTGCCACAAAGGCTGGCTGCAATCTCATGTTTCAGGTAACATTTGAAGGGAATTCTCACACTGAAGTGGAAATGGTATTTTATATAATCTTTTTTTTTCTGCTGACAGCTGGAATTTGTTGTTCAAGAACTTTGTGAAGTTTGACTCAAGATACCTAAGAGGAAAAGATTTGGACCATAAGTTAAATAAATTGGTCAAGCAGTATTGAATTGTCAGCTGATGTGGGAAAAGGCCTGCAGAATAACTGATTCCACAAACAAGACAGTTTTCCAGATGGTTCCTTATTCATATGTGTGTGTCTACATATGCATACCTTTATTTTGCAATGATAGAAGCAGTCACACAGAATAAAAATATTAAAATAGTTTTATATTGGCTACATTTAAAAGTGCAATTAATTATTTATTAAATTTCATAGCACTGAGATGTAAATGAACTTTAAAAATATATTGAAAACATTTTTCCTGAATTCCAAAATCTCCTGGCCTCAAAAACATTATGTACACCTCTGTGCATCATTTAAGTAACAGCAAATCTTAACTGGACTTGTGGAATGATGGCAATTATCTACCTTCATCTTCATGATTTCTGTAGGTGTTTTCCCACAGACACAGTTGGGAATCTGTACTGCCTAGCACATTTCAAAGCCTGCAAACGCTGGCCCTTGTCAGTTAGAGTATAGGAATGGAGATAAAAGATGCTGCAGATGTAAATTTGGGCACTTGGTATATCTTGTAATTACCTAAAGGACTGCGATTTTCTTAGTTTAGAGATAAGTAGTGACTACATTTATTAAATTTTTGGGTGGGAACATGTGAGCAGAGAAGGACTGAAGTAGAGAATATAAGTTTGATGTACTTAAGAGGACTTCACATTTCTAAGAAGTCACTTATTTTACTAGTTGTTGTTGTTGCCACTGGTGGTAGTTGGACAAAGTAAGTTTCAATGCTATAAAACTGTCTGAGCTGAATCTCTCAATCTTTACATTCCCTCTGGAACAAAGATGCTCTAAAATCCACTATTTAAAGCCAAAAACAGATAGAGAAAAGGACTTTTTGCTGTCTCATCTCTATCTTTCCCAAAAAACCCCTATTTTTCAAAAGCAACATATTTATGGACCGGAAAGGTCCTTCTTTTGGGAGGGGCAAATATGAGAAGAGGGGAAAAAATGACCACAAGGTTTCCATTTAGCATGAGTCTCTCACTAAGACAGAGTAGGAGGCTGCAGAGTGAACCCCTACTCCTCCTTTGTGTGCTGTGCCACCATGTAGGATTCACTGCCAGATTCCAAAGTCCTTATCAGAAATTGCAGAATATTTTCTAGATCTTATTTTCTTGCCCTGGTACTACTGAGCTGTCTCAGTTTCCTCAAGCTTTCAAGCTCTTTCCCTATTTTCCTTGTATCATTATAGCCTTATAGCTTGATGACTAAGAACTGTCCCAAAATTTCTGCTCCACTAATGTGCATTGTTAACTGAATCTGTACAATATTAAATTGTCCCTTATCTTCACACTAAATCATACTGTCTATGTGAAAAATTCAACCCCTACATTAATTATATTTCTTTTGTTAATGTTTCATCTACAGCTGACTTAGCATGTACTGCTTCCATTGTTTCACTCAGAAACTACTGAATAGAAAGCTTTTTCTGATTATGTAGGATTTTTGCAACAGAAATATCTTCTGTTTGATTATTTGCATAGAAACAGTGAAAATGCTCTCACACCCTGTCAGCTACTTCACACCTCTGTAGGGGCTTAAACTCTGGAATGAAATGTGAATGTACTGACTCACTGCTCCACATGGGTTTCATTTAAGAAGGTTCACAGGAATGCATTGGCAGCACATTCCAATTACCTCTTAAAGAAAAGCTTAGTTTTTGGATTGTTTTGTGCAAATGAATAAGTGTTATTTTAGAAAGACTGCTTCCCCTATTATCGTACACAACAGAGGCATAAAAGAGAGAAAAAACTCAAACAGAATATGTTAACTCTATTCAGAGCCTGAGCCATCTCACCAGCGAGTTGATTGTTCATTCTTCCACTTCTTAGGTCAGGTAACAGTATGACATTTAAAACACTGCTCAAAGATTAAAACATCTAAAAACTTGGAGTTACTCCATTACAGTGAATTCATTTAATACTGCTTTTGAAACATTTTGCAGTATAGTGAAAGACCTTAATTTATTCCAATTATCTTTTGTTCACTTCGATTTATGAACACTGGAGCTCAAATAATCAGCTCTTTGCTCCTTAGGCTTCCAAGAATATATTTTTGTAATATATTGTACAAGTCATCTTTCTGCAACCATCCCACATACTAATTGCAAAAGTCTATTTTTATGATAAGGACTGGTATTAGCCGACAATTAAGGACAAGATCATTGGTTGTCCTGAATTGCTTTGGAACAGAAATAGCTCGCTGAATAAAATTTTCTTCTTATTAAATGTATAAGGACAAATATTGAAAACATATATTCAATTCTTATAAGGTGTATCTACAGAACAAAAAGTCTTCAGAAAGAGCTGAAGAAAAACACCTTGGCATTTGTACTATCTATTAGAGCTTAATAGATCTCATCCTACCTACTTTTGTGGCCCTGGTGTTTGGTAATTTTTAAACAGAACTGGGGGTAAGGGAGACTTTTTCAAGCTGTGTGTACTGAAAATATGGGCATGAAAGTGTGCATGAAAATCAGTGCTTTACATTCATTCATTCATTCATTCTCTTGGTATAATTCAAAGTATATTGACAGTGAGTGCACAGCCAATGATAACAGCAGGATGGGCTGTTTTTCAAGATAGGCAAGATAAATATATAATTTCTCCCCTTTGAAATTTTCAAATTTCCAACTGCATGAAAGTCAGAACGAACTTCTTTCAGTGTTCTTTCTAACAATAAGTCTTACTGTTTTGTGTCATAGTCTCTAAGATTAAGGTCTGTTGTGCATTGCACTACAACCAGCTGGCACAAGAAAGTAATGAAAACTCATGGGAAACTGACTTTCTCTAAACTCTGAGCTTGCTTAGTGAGAAAAAGAAGGACATTTATTTCCATCATGAAGGAATGCTCAAAGGCATGCTGCAATTCCTCCCTTAGAGTCAGTAGGTAAACTAGTCTTGTCAAAAAAAATCAGACAGGAAAATCTAAAATTAAGTCAGCTCTATAATGAGATGCCAACCAGGTCTATCTGCAACTGAGACTCTCTATAGAACCATGAACTTGCTATCTGGAAACATCAGCTCTAGACATTATTAGGATGGTAATTAGTACAGTTTCACTAAAACAAAGATATTTTCTTTTCTTTATAAATATATATATACACACACACACACATATAGATATATATTTAAAAAAGCAGCTACAAAAGATTACAGACAACAATCAAACATCGTTTGATTCCTAATGGTGTTTGAGTGGAAGGAAATAGTGTTACTGGAACATAAAAGAGAGGAAGACACCTTCCGAACATGGCAAAACTAACAGGTGGTACTGAACCTACCAAATTTTTCTCTACAAAATGATAAAGTTTCTTTTCTTGTCTTCTTCTGTACATCTATCAACTAACCACCAATTATAAAATGAAGTTTAAAGACAATAAATTAATCTATTCTTCCTCTACTTCTTTTGGCTCGTGCCTACTTAGTGTGGTTAGTTGACGTTTTGATGGTGCAGTTGTTCAGAGCATGAATGAACGTTATGCCTGTTGGTTATAAACCAAACAACCAAAAGGTTGTTTGCCCTGACTCCTGCTGTGTGATAAGTACAAGAAAAAATTAACTCAGTCAGAGGTAAGAAAAATATGGGAAACCATTCTTTTTTCCCTTGGAATGAATTGCTGTTTACCTGAGACCAAAATTTATGGTGTCTCTTCAAATGTCTGATCTGGATGTAGTGTGTCCTAAATTATCTGCTGCCTAAAATAGCATTAAAATGTGTAGAATTTTCTTTTCTAATAATGAGAAGCCCATTTGGATTTTCATATATAAAAATAACTGACCTAGGTAAATCAAAAGTATAGTTCCACCACTTAAATTATTTTTCAACAAGTTTTAAATACTTACACACATACTAGTAGCAATTACCACTTTAGCTATTATTAAAAATTAAAAAAAATAATGACTCACTATGGCTTTAAATTATTTGCCTTTACTTCTGTTCCTATGTGTTAACAAGCCAACCTATTGGACAGAATATGCTGTAATATTCTGTAATACACTGCAGATGGTATCAGATGGTTTGTGCTAGCTGTTAGGAAACTTATTTAATTCTTTTAAGTGATATGTGGTATTTTTTTGCTTAGAATTGCCTTCATTTGGACAGTGTGTTTAGTTCTGGATGCTAATTTGGTAAGCCATGCATACTGTCTTCTGCCTCATCATTCAAAATGTTAGTTTACAAATGACAAATGCACCTAGCTACAGAAAGTTTTCATTTTTCTGAAAGGGGCTGGTGTTGCATGGCCAAAGGGAGCTGATTTCTGACAAAGAGTAAATAGGGCCCTTGGGCAATTAACTATACCAGCCAACTTAGCCAGTGGGGTTATTTCCCTCTTAGCTGTTTTTTTGCAATTCATACTCATAAATTGCTCCCCTGGTTGTTATACACTCCCAAGAATAATAAACTCAAGCTTTATGTTTGCTGCCTAACAGCCTTAAGAAAGACATGCTGCGATTGAGTGGGGGTTTTTTGTTGACTGGTCATATTACCTTTAAGAGACTGGGATTTTCTACATCACTACTAATTTGATGAATACAGTTAATTTTAAATTTTTCCTGTAACATTGTTTATATATTGCATTCTAATTTAAACACAAAAAGCAAGGTACTTGCAGGCCAGATGTTATGGAAGACAAATTCTTCAACAACTGATTAACATAAACAGCTCTTGAAGCATACATTGAAAGAAAAGCACTGTATTTGTCTACATAGTGTTTTTTAAATTTTCTTTTTAGAAAAGGCACTCAGAATTGATAGCATTTCCCTTAAACTCATTATTTGATAAAACCAGATTGATTTTGTTCATTAAACCCTCCAAATCTACGGGTTTAGCAGTGGACAAACTACTGCAGTCTTTTTTGCCATACCAGGAATTTTCTTTTGGCATTTGGCAATCTTGGCAATTTTATCTGACATGTGAATATTAAAAAAAAGGAAAACAAACAAAAAAAAAAAAACCCAACCAAAAAACAAACAACAAACAAACAAAAAAAACTTTACTAGGCCTGAATTGATGTACATATTTATTATATATCTGCAGGCACTTAGCTGATTTTATTATTTCAGTGTTCAATTGATTTCATACCCCTTTTTTATTCTTGTGTGTTTTCTTTTATTCTTTCATTCTATTTTCTGTTGAGTTGCATACAGGAGATGTGAAATTACTCAGCAGCTGAAGGTAACATGCAAAGCAGGAAGAGCCTACTTGACCTATTTGGGCAAAATATCAACCTAAAATGGTTTGAGTTAGACAAGGCAAATCCAACATTAGCTTTGGACTGGCCCTATTTTTCTTTTTCCAGTCCTGATTCCCCTCCTATTATGATGTTTATCCCTATCCATGGTTTTATTTTCCTATTTACTTGAACATTAAAGTATCTTAATGTCAGTTCTATTTGGGCAGTACCTCTAGTACCTTCTAGTTTATGAAACAGTAACTTTTGTCCTCTCAACACCTATCTGTTCCAAATACTGCAGAAATATTTAATGTTTTTCTAAGGCCGAATGTGAGGACTACAGATTACTTCAGGGACACAACAGGAATTTGCCTACTCAGTTCAAGAAATATAGTAATTATGGTACTTAGAGTCAATTTATTATTCAGATATATTAATCTATACATCTATCTATAGTTTCTTTTTAAATTGAATAGGGCTGATTGTTAACTTACTTGTTGGTATAGAGTTTTGTAGGAAATAAAAAAAAATATCTCTCATCAACAATGTCTTTAGAAGAAGCCAAATGTTCCCTGATACAGAAAACTAGATTCTTCCCAGGCACACAGAGTGAATTCTAAAATCAACTGTAAAATCATCCTGAATTGCATGCTTTCACATTTAAAAGAATACCACTCACTACCATCAGAAATTTTATCTTTTTTAATGGAGATGCCTATTTACACCTGTAATTTGAGAATTTTGCTAGAACAGAATGATGACAGTCAAGATTATCTAACGAAGATATTCCTAAAGAAACTTGGCATATTAGAATCAATCATGGATAATTGTTGGCAGAGCTGTTTTGAGGCAAAATGGATCTACATCAGCTTGCAAAAAAAACTTAGAAGTTCTAAACATACAAACTACTAATACACATTAACGCAATACTCAGATGAAAAAATCCTAGATTGCAGAATTATTCAATACCTAGAGGTAGAAAGGTTACAGAAAAAAAAAAACATGGAAAGAAAATTATATATCACACTCTTACTAGTGTATTTTGAGGAAGAAAAATAGATTTTACTCTAAGAGGTCTTGGGTAGAGTCCTGCTTTATGCCTGTGTTAAGTGTTGTCCTGCTTTCCTCAGCCTCTCTTTCTGTGTTCCATATGTCTTTTAAAATCCAGCTGATCAAATTGTTCAGTTCTGTCACAGCCAGAACCTGTTCTTAGGATGAGCACAAAGACAATCCAACATTGCCTACATTCAGACAAACTTACCGCACGTGGGTAATGATAAGGGTTGTGGCTGGAATGAAAAAGTCATCCACTCTGTCAAACTGCTTCCCCACAGGCTGAGTATGGATGGTGTGATGGGAAACACTCCCACTGGCTTGTGTTATCACCTGCACAGAGTAACATCAGCATAAACTATACAATTATTCTTTAAAAATCAAATCCCAATCCAAATTAATGAATACAGTATTGCCTCTGTATTCTCTTGTGTTGTCTTTTCCACGTTCCCAAGAAAAGGAGTACAAATAATAGTTACAGATTTCAGAGAACTATTACATACTGAAACACTTAGTCTTCATACTTATTTTTCCCCTTCATCTTTTTTTATCAATCCTGAATCCATATTTATTAATTTACATTACCAAAGCCCTTAACAGTTCTTAGCTTAAACTAAGATTTTTGTTTATCTTTTTACTTACACTAGAACTTAGAGTGAGATTAAATTTTTAAGCACTTCAGCCAAGTGAAAAGATGCTATCAACAAATCCACTGGAACATATGGCTATGCATACTCCCAATTCTCATCAATCATGAGATAATTCAACATAGCACAGATATATTTCAGAAGAGCAAGCTGAACTGAGTTTAAATACTCCTTAAATTGTTATGAACCAATTTCATTCAAATCCCAAAATCTTGGACCTTCTCTGAAGCAAATGTTTATGCATGAGTAAAAGACAATTCCATATAATAGCCACTATGCTGTTCACATATATGCATTTAAGAGTGGATTTTTTTTTTTTTTAGAAAAGGAGACAATCTACTATGAATACTGTAATTAAAAATGAGGGTGAGGATGATCAGCCACTTTAAAATATAGTAAGACTCACTCATTTATCAGTTCTGGGGAGGAGTGGTTACTAAACTTCCATAGATTACCTTGCACACTCAAAGTTATTAAGGGTCTGTAGGTGTTGAAAAGGTGATTTCACATTTTACTAATTTTGCTTTTAAAATTTCTCTTATTCTTTTTCTTATATATAAGTATATATAAATACATAAGGATTTAATTAACTTCTGAAGAAAAGGAAAACAAATTAGAACCAAAATGAATTTTTAAGTTATGATATAAGGCTGACCATCATAGTCTCAGGGGATTGCTATAACTAAGGAACAAAAATTAATAAAAAAGTAGAAAAGTAAGTACATATTCCTGAGATGTTGCTTTAGCGACTGTCCTAGGTTTGTCACTGCTCCAAAGTATGGGAAAAATCAAGATTTTTAATATCTTTCATGTGAAAAAAACCCAATAAAGACAGAGCTTGACATGTTCAGAACGTCAATATAACTTTAATGAAATGGAAGTATGTCTAAAGTCCAGTTTATCCTCTAATTAGGGACAAAAATATCATGAACAGCAACAGTTTGCTCTCAAAAGACTGGTAGTACAGAACATGCTGCTGCTTTCAGCTGCATTCCTTATCCTTCTATCAATTTGCCATTGCCAGTTCAGACTAAGGGTCTTGAAAATAATGATTAACTTTTTGGTGAGGTCAGTTGTTTGGCTTGTTTTCTGGTTACCTAAAATCATTTCTCTGCCCTTGCTGGGGTCATGGTAATAACGCCTAAAGGAAAATATGCAACACATTGCAATTACACAAAGGTTCAACCTGTCTGTATTTCCTTACATATAATTATTGTCATCACCTCACCTGCAAAGTTGGTGAATTCTTTTCCATGTTTCCCCAGCTCAGCACCCAGACTTGATCATGTGATTTATCATAGTGTAGCTTCACTGGAACAGGATCTGTACTCACTGCCTGAAATAGAACAAAAAAAGAAATCCTTTGTCACATTTTCAAAGGAAACATAATATATATGCTTGAACGAAAATGATGAGTAGATATACATTTTCAGATACTTTCAGACTGTATTTAGGAATTATGTTGTCAATTCTTGAAACAGCCCTCTGATTAATTCAGAGTTACTGAATTGCTGAAAATGTGTTTTTTATTTATTAGGTACTCTAACACTTGGTATCAAATCTACATAATACTGAAGCCTTTAAGAAGTCGAAAAAAAAGGTTTTTAATCAAGAACAAAACTATTTGTCTTCATTCCCTGCCATCACTCTCACTTTACATGTATCAGTTGAAAAACTACACCATTTACTGAAAAATGGTTAAAAAGGGAAGAGTATTCTCAAGCCACATACTGGAATTAATGGAAGATGCTACTGCAAAAAATCAACATGATGTTGCTGCACCCAAAACTTCCTATCTGTTAAAATATGTATATTTTGTTGAAGTAGGGAGGATTGTTTTAATATGTTTTCCAATTACAGTTGCTACTTTTCATAGAACCTGTGATCAGAACTGAAGTGGTTTCCCTACAGCTTTAAGCACTGTCACTTGAGACCATGAACCTTTTAAACAGCTGAGCTCTAAACTTCCTTTGTTACAAAAACTGAAGGATTCAGAGGTATTAAATGGGAGAACAGTGTAGTCGATTCAGAGATGTTATACGCAGGCTAAACGAGGGGGGGATTACTTTTTTATTTTCATCATTTAAGCAGAAAAAAAATAGGAAATTGTTTTTTATTCTTACCATTATGGAACTGTAAAGCACAGCTTGTTTATCAGTGTGTCAAGGAGAGTACCAGCTGGCTAATTAAGTGAACCTAATTTAAACTAATGATGTAGATCCTCAAGATAATGCACTAATGGCAGGCTGAGACTGCTGATGATACTTAACTGTACTCCTGAGGTGTTGGAAGCGACCACTTCATCTAAGCAGAATTTGTTTTTCCTTTTGAAAATGGAAAATGAAGCCAGGTTGCTCACTGGCTCATTTAAAATCACAAGCTACCCCTCGAAAAAGGTCATTTGTGTTTGATAACTTCTTTCTGCTACATGCTAGAAAACAAGATCTTTAAAATAATACTTGAACTGTTATATAGCTAATTTGTCAAAGCATGTCAAATTTCCTTTTGGCTTCCCCAGACAAAGGTCTGACCCATACGTTGTCTGCCAGAGGACTGCCAGCTGCGCTCAGAGCTGGGGTCCTGGTACAGCCAGGAGGAGCAGAAGGAGGTGCCTTCAGGGTCAGGCACAGGCAGTACAGCTCCCCAGAGGGAAGCCAGCAGCAAAAAGGAGTTGAGCATCTCAGAAGCAGACTTCCACAGCTGTTTCTAGCTGACCAGGCTGATCTGCCAGCAGCACACTGAGGACTGAAGGACGATGATGACTCTGTCTACTTCAGCCTCTAAGTCCTCCCACTTAGTGGTGTGCTGCTGTGCAATACTGCACAATTCCTGCTTTCAAGAATTTAAACATGAAAGCAAATGCTTCCCTTGAATTTAGAATGAGAATTACCTGGATAAATCAAAAATTTTCCTTCTAAATAGATCTCTAAAGATACAACACCCATGTTTCCAATACATTTCAATTTATTCTGCTATAGAATCCTCTAAAGTACTTACTTTGATAAATTTACCTGTCATAAAAATAAATCATCCTCAAATCTAGTTGTCACATATGTGCACATCTTTTACATTAAATTTCATAGTAGAAAGGAATAACATGTATAGTAGTACTTCAGAGAAAACACTGTAATAAGCAAAACCAAATAAACATTATTTTTACACAGAAAACAGCATCACTACATGACTTAAAGTCCTTTCAAATAAATTTTTAATTTTCTTTGGGGTCTTTGCACAGTAATGGGAGTTTCATTAGAATTCTCTTGCTTTCAAAATATGAAATTATCTCCACATTTATTCCCACTAGCCTATGTGCTTTTTTTGCAAGGTGGCTTCTTATTAAGAATGTAGACTTTCTTATTAGACATCTTTCTTATTAAGATGTAGACTAGAAATAGTTACATGCACATGTACATGTATGAAAATTATATCCTCTGTATTAATATGATCTTCAGGAAAAAGGCAGTCTAACAAGAAAAATGCTCTCATTTCTGAACATTTCTGAGTGAGTTCCTATTTTCAAATAATGAATTAAATCTTTATTTTACTCTGTGCTAGGCAGTACTCTAAGTAATGAAAATAGACTGATCTGGAAAACTAAATTCCCTTCTGTGCTTCCTGTTTCTAAAAGTGTTTTTGTAAGTGTATATCGTATGAATAGAGCAACATTTAATGGTTAGAACATTCTTCCTGCTTGCAGAAAATAAAGGTAGAAAATAAATGCTTGTTTTTAAAAGACAAGAAGACAGAGCCATCCACGTTTTAAGAAATGCTAAACAAAATATCTCTTGACTTGTTACTAAATTCCAAATTAGCCTTACTTCAATTCTAAAACCCATCTTTGAATCAACAGTGTTTTTACTTTACTGTCTCACCAAAAATCTTTGTTAAGTACTCTGAAATGGAAAAATAATTTATTATGATTAGAACCATCAAAACAAAGCTTCCATTCCAGCAAAAGTTTTCCACACCTGGAGTAAATTTAATTCTATACTTTCCTTAGTTCATAATCTTTATATTATTAAATTAGGGGAAAAGCAATGCTATTCTATCTCTCAAAATAAAATTCCTTTGAAAGTGGTTTTTTTTTCCACCAGAATAACATGAAAGCTTCTGGAGTGTCCTGGTTTTAGCTCAATATACTTCCTGAGTGGCACAGACTTAGTGCACAAAGCTCTCTTCTACTCTTAGGCATTCTGTATGTCTGCTTTTCAGCTCATTACAGAAACTAGAATATTTTTTTGATAGAATAATCTAATGCCATTCAAAAACTGCACAATTTCTTTACATACAATTCTTGCAAAGGGCTGAACTTGTAATTAGTGGTTAATTTACTGAATTTTACTTTTTAATTAACATATATCTTTGCAGTAAGTATCTCTGCAATTTTTAATGGTAAAGTGATATATATTTTCACATATTTAAAACAATAAATAATGTAACTAAAGACAAATTAGAAGAGCCTACCAATGAACATATTTCATAAAGCCTAAATTAAAACCTATTTTCAGTCAGCTCAAGAGGAATCGTGTGCTTTTGACACTGAAGTCTAAATGCTAATAAATGCAATTATATTGATATTTCATCCCTCCTGTGGAGAAAAGGAAGCTGACACCTGAATGTCAGTCAAAGACCATGGAAAACATTGCCAGATATTCCACTCCTTCAAATTTGTGGACTCTGTTGGGATTGTGGGTTTTTACTCGGTCTTCCTGAAGAAATATATCAAACCGGTTGTAAAAAAGTAGTTTTTAGAAAAAAAAATTCATTACCCACTCATTTTATATCTATTTTAATATGAAAAGGTAAATTTAAGTAAAAAATCCCCACCTTTTTATTATTAACTTATTGAATAAAATATTTTACAAGTCCTGGACTCCTCAAGTTTTGAGGAAGCCATATCTGAGTCAGCTGACACAGAACTGAGAGAGCAGGTGTTTCAAGTATGCAAAAGCATTACAATTATTTTTGTAAGGCAATTTTATAAATGGAATTTTGTTATTTATTTTTAAATTTTATAAGCCTGTACAGAATACATGTGTACACTTACATGATGGAATAGTTTGAGCTGGAAGGGACTTTTAAAAGTCATCTACTCCAAAATCTCTGTAGTGAGCAGTGACATCTTCAACTAGATCAGTTTCCTCAGAGCCCCATCTAAACTGACTTTGAAGGTTTCCAGGGATGGGGCTTGCACCACTTCTCTGGGCGACCTCTGACAGTGTTTTGCAAACCTCATTGTAAAAAATGTCTTCATTAGATCTAGTCTGCATCCACTTTTTTTTTTCTTTTTTAGTTAAAAACCATCACCCCTTTCCTATTGCTACTGTCCCTATTAATAAATGTGTCTCCAACTTCCCTATAAGTCCGCTTTAAGGACACAATACTGTCTCCCTGGAGCCTAACATATAATCTATACTTTAAAGATTTTTCATTCACTTATCAGTGAGAAAACCAAAAGGCATGAAGAAAAGCTCTATTTAAGTGTGTTTTTTTATTAACAATTTAGTTAGGTTTCTAATAAAAAAATTAGTGTTTTATTTACTAAAGGATGTCACCCTGGTTTTTTAAGATTTTCTAAGCCTTCTGATGTTGATATTCTTGTAGTGAACTTTCTTACACACTTTCTGTAAATAATTCATTGTTTTGCATTCCTTTATGGAGGAGGAGAGAGTTGATGGACTGTTGGTTTGACCAGTGTCATTGGAGAGGTGTCACTGTCACCCTCCGATCCGCTGTCACTTTTGGAAAACTATAAATGTTGGAGTCAGAAAATAAACTTCCCTTTTTTCTTCACCTTGAGAACAGCAGTGTGAGTTTGTGTTCTTTTGTGTCCTCTAATGACAAAAGGAGACCTGTTTCCTACAAATATGATGATATTGATATAATATAAATATTACTATAAGCACTGCCTTGTACCTTG
Organism: Molothrus ater; assembly: GCF_012460135.2. Taxonomy (NCBI): domain Eukaryota; kingdom Metazoa; phylum Chordata; class Aves; order Passeriformes; family Icteridae; genus Molothrus; species Molothrus ater. Next base: position 32,742,002 of record NC_050481.2, read on the forward strand.
GTGCACTGGGTTTGTGTGACAAGCATGGGGGAGCTACATGGGTGGCTTCTGTAAGAAGATGCCAGACACTTCCCCCATGCCTGACAGAGCCTGTGCCAAGTGGTGCCAGCACAGACCTGCTGCTGGCCAATATCCAGTCCACCAGTGGTGGGGTAAAACCTCTGGGATAACCTCTGAGACATAAAAGACCTCTGAGCACATAAAAGTGCTACTGTGCTTGCAACCAGATGAGAGAGGAGTGGGAATATGTTAGAGGAACAGCGCTGCAGATGCCCAGGTCAGTGAAGAAGGAGGGATAGGAGATGCTTGAGGTGAGCCAGCAGAGATTCCCTTGCAGCCTGTGGTGAAGACTGCAGTGAAGCAACTGTGCCCCTGCAGCCCATGGAGGTCTGGGGTGGAGCAGAGATCCACCTGCAGCCCCTGCAGGACCCCACTGGAGCAGGTGAATGCCTAAAGGAGGCTCTGAATTCATGGGAAGCCTATACTGGAGCAGGCTCCTGGCAGGACCTGAGAAATTGTGAGGAGGCAGCCACACTGAAACAAGTTTTTTGGCAGGACTTGTGACCTCATAGGGGACCCAACCTGGAGCAATCTGTTCCTGAAGAGCTGTATCCCATGGATAGAGACCCCCACTGGAGCAGCTTGTGAAGAATTGAAGCCCATGGGAAAGACTCACACTGGAGAAATTCATGGAACACTGTCTCCCATGGGAATGGCCCCAGGAGGGAGCAGGGAAAAGACTACTCTCTCTGAGGAAGAAGCAGCAGCAGAAATTACATGTGACAAACTGACCCCCCATTCCTCATCTCCTTCACTGCTGGGAGGGGAGGAGGCAGAGAGTCAGGAATAAAACTAAGCTCAGGAAGGAGGGAGCGCTGGGGGACAGGTGTTTAGGATTTGTTACACTATCCATTATCCTGCTTAGATTTTGGTAGGGAAATGAGCTGAATTTATTATCAAAGTCAAGTCTGTTTTGCCTGTGACGGTAATTGGTGAGTGATCTTTCCCTTCCCTTATCTCAACCCAAAAACCTTTTCTTGGTCTGTCCAGCTGGGGAGAGGAGTGGTGGAGTGCCTTTGGTGCTATCTGGCCTCCAGTCAGGGTCAACACACCAACACACCTGGTTTTGCTCAAACTCTGTGACTGTATTAATCACTGTAGCATAGCATTGATTTCTCTCTCTTACTCAATGAATTATTTTCACCAAGTAGATACTCCAGAATCCCAGAGACTAAGAAAGAGGAGCAGAGAAGAAGTTTGAATTCAAAGACTCTGGTCTTAGCTAAGAGTGGTGTTTATTTTTACTGTTTTTATAATTTCTCTGTATAAAAGCAGAGTGACAGTGACAGAGTAACAGTCCTCCACTTTCTGTAGCCAACGCTGACCTTTCTGTCAAAACTGATATGCATATCCTTGTGATAAGACTCTATTTTAGCCAATCATCATTTTAAAGTGAAAGGACCCTCCAGTCAGAAACATCCTAAAGAACTCATTTTCTCAACTACTCAAATATTTATAAGAGCTATTTTCATGTTATCTTCCTTACAGTTGTCTATTGAGAAGAACAGTTGCTAAACAGATACTGCTGCTAAATGTTGAAAGTAGGTGAACTTTTTTCCAAATAATGAGTTTACTTTCAAGATAACTGTATTTCTGTTTTTGAAATACGAAGGAAAGTCTTAAATTGATAACTGTATTTCTGTTTTTGAAATATGAAGGAAAGTCTTAAATTCTATTGTCTAAATAAAATAGTAACTTAAAAAATGAGAAATAAGTACCTGTACAACTTTCTGAGACTGCACATCAACAATGAGAACTCTGTCAAGTGTGGGCTGAGTCACGTATATGAACTTGTCTTTTACATTAACAGCAGTTGCCCAAACACACCGCTGAACAGGATCATCATCTGCTCTGGGACAAACTTCATCCTATAATTCAAGAGAAACAGGAAAACTATAAGAATCAACACAGTCAACAATGTAATAGAGGGACAAATTATACCAATTTTCTTCTTTTTTAACTGTAAAATAAAACCACAGAAAATGCAGGGAAGGAAAAAGGACAGTTGACACTAGGACATAAACTCATGTTAGCCCAACTCCATCTGTAAGCACAACTCACAAGCACTATAAAATAATTCATACACCAAATTTTAGGATGTTTTCTAGAAATTCAAGAAGTACTGTTGACCTGAGAAAGAAACCAATTTAAAAAAAAAAATCATGTAGAAATAAAATGAGCAAGGGGCAGGAGATCTTAAAACCAGCAAACCAAACCAGACACACAGTGTGTTCCTGCAGGAGCTGGCAGCTCCCACCTGAGCAGCACCACGGTGCCCTGTAGAGGGAGGCAGTGCAGGCATGGCTTACCCTGCAGCTGAGAGCACAGCTGTAGGCCAGGAAATACCTAACTGGGGAGATGATAATGTGCACATGAAGAGAAAGGGGAGGTGGTGTGGTGTAAATTGTCACATGGTAAAGGGGCAAAGCAGCAGTCAGAGACATCAGCTGTTTTGGTCACCTGGAGTTGATAGGTTGCTTTAAAGATCAAGAAGTGTGGCAACCTCTGCCATAAGACATCCTCATGGCCTATCTTACTAGTGTGAAACCAAATAAATACCAAATATCTTCTTACTACCATTCCTTTCCTCTCTGCCCTTCCATTCCTGCAAAAGGACGAATTTGAAAAAATAAAAATCTGTTCACTTCAGTGAACTGGTATTTCATAATACATATAACTATACATTCTCAGTCAAAATAGCTAACTGGAGTTTGCATGCTCACTATTCCTGATTTGTAGAAATATATGGAAAAGCATCATGTATTTAACTACCCTATTTGCAAATACTTTCTCCCAGAAAAAGCTTGGTTTTATCAAAATTAAAGGTTACTTGGTCAAATGTGAAAATTTCATTTAAGAAATAGCATGATTCCTTTCCTATAAGGGACATTATAATTATTTAAAAATATGGACCTGAAAAACACTCTACTTGGAAAAGTACAGGATGTATCAAGTGTTTTTGTTTTTCTGACCTTTTCTCCTTTTGCCTCTTATTTTAAATTCTTTGCATCACAAGGGACAATTTTACCAAATCATAAGTATTATTTCTTTTTGCCACTTATCTGCTGCTTATTCCTAATTTAGAATGCTCTGCCTGATACATCATAACTGGCCGCTGTGAAAATAATTACGATATGTCAGCAGATAATGACTCAATGTAGAATGAGCAGCAAGATATGATGAGCTCTTAAACAAGAATTCTGTTTCTAAGCATCAAATGCCTTTTAAAAGGCACAGGAAACATTATGTGGCAGAACACCATCTCTGGCACCAAGCAATGCTCTTCAAGAGGATGATGCATTTCAACACTTCCTTTTCTGTATCATCAACATTCTTTGCCTGCTGTGCCTCTACATTTTCAAAAATACACTCAATCTTTATATGTCAAAAGAAGAAATAAATCAATTTACAGCTTTAAGAAAGAGAGTTTCTTTGCAGAAGATTGAAAGCCACTGCTTGCTTTTACATGGCTCCTAAACCTCAAAAAAGGGAAGGTCTTTCAGGAATCACATGATAAGGAAAGGTCACTAAACTCAGGTTCTGTACAATAGCACATCATCAGGAACTTCAGGAGAACTTAGAACTAAGTAACAAGAATGATTTAGCTTGTGCTGATAAAAAGCCATGAAGATCAAAGGGAGAAGTGAAAAATTTGATTTTTTAAGGAATGACAGGCATGGGACAAATGGGATTTTCATTCTTAAAAGCAGCTAAATGCTTTTCATTGTTGCATAAAGTCAACATATGCAAGTATGTCTCTAATATGATGTGCAATCATCATATCAGTGATCTATTGTCATTTGCCTTCTGGGTAACTGTCACTTCAAGTGGAAGGTTGTTTCACTGATCTCACTATTTTTTATATTTATTCTAAATATACCCTGTCTTGCTTTCATGTTTTATCTAAACAGATAATTACATCTAGACTGTTCTACACCATCCTCTTATTCCTCTGAGTGAGCACCTTCAAACAATGAATCCACAAATGTTTGCAACAAATCTACACAGATATGTTATTTTCATCCGTCTCTCAGGGACTCACATTAATTTACATGAGTTTCTGGGACTGAATTCTACAAGGACATATTCAATATCTTATTCAAAAATTATGCTGAAGGAATCTGTCTTTCTCTCACATGGCATCATACAGATTAGTGTAAACGATTTCTCTGATTCCACCTCCCCTTGTGGGATGTATAGCAGAATAGCAAAATACTCTAACTTAAGCACTTATAGCTATACCCAGAGATGAGCTACTGCCTTATACATTTTCCTGAATCTGAGTCTAAAATACTAAGATTTTTTCACAGTAAGACCAGTACCAATATAGTCTTATATATATATATACATATGTATATATATACACACAACCACACAGATGTCGCGTTCGGCTGTCTGCCTCTGCCCCGACACGGGTAGTGTGGTTCTTGGGTGGCACGCGTTTCAAAGGACAAGTCTGGACTCTTCAGCTTTTCGGTCTTCAGATTGTTTATTGTTTCTTATCTACAAAATTTTCTGTCTGCCCAACAGAGGTCTGATCTGCAAGCAGTCACAGGCACTCTCTGACCACCCACGGGGCGGTCATGTCTTTTTATACTAAAATCTACGTACATAATATTTACCTTTATTTTCCAATGCTTTTCACCCATGTTGGCAAGTGCACCTTCACCATAAACCAATCCCCAAGTGCCAACATCACCACAGGAGATGGAGGACAAGAAGAAGAAAGAAGAAGGACGAGACACGCCCTGATCCCTCCATCTTGTCTCCATAACCCCCCTGTACCAAAAACCTTAAAGTCTATATTTCACCCTCTAAATGTGTTCCTTTTACACCCTTCACTCTAAAGTGATTCTCTTGTCCTCAAATTCTTGTCACTTCAGTGGATGGATCAAAATCAAGCCACCAAACACTCCTGGCAACATTCCAGGATTTTGGAGACCCCCAAGGGTTCTCCTGGCATCTCTGGACATCGGGAACGATGTGCTGAGATCCCACACACATATACATATCTACATATACAAGAGAGGTTCTAAAATATTTTTCAAGTTGTCATAAATTTCTATAATCCAATGTCAGTTCTCACCTTGCCTGAAAAGACTGAAAACATAAAATAAAAGCAAAAATATTTTTTCAATCTAACAGTAAAAATTATGCACCAGAATTCATATATCCAAAACAGAGTGCTTTTCCCAGTATAAACTGGTTTATGTGGTTGATTCTCTCTTCTTCTTCTAGGTATTTTAATCTGAATTTATCAGAAGCTATTTAAACAGAACTGAAATTTTGCTTTTGAAAACATAAAATTTATCTCATTAGACAGTTTGGACTTCTTTTACACTACAGGCAGTTATTTTGAGGTTCCATATTAATTTCCCCAGTGGCTGGGTAATTGGTTAAAATTATTTCTCCTTAAAATATAAACCATTTTCTTCTTCTAATTAAAATGTGAGCAATTTACTTTTTCCTAATTTATTCTCTCTGGAAAAAAAAAGTTAACATCTGATAAAACATTAATTTACCTCATTGTTGTATTCCTCCCAGAATTTTTAATCAAAAAGTGACTTGCTCTGTAACAAGTCAGCAGATGGAGGAAAATAAATCCTTAGAAAAATTTTTTCAAGATAGTCTGGGGCAAGAAAATCTCAAGAGGAATCATGTGTTTGCAGATTCATACGTGCAAATTCTGTGTTTATTAACTTACACTCACTGCAAAGGGTCCTCAGTGTTTTAACAGGATGAGAGTGAAACCTTTAGGCAGCATAATGAAATGTCCAGCTATGTTATGGCTGCCTAAGAGTAAGGTGATACCAACAGGTTGCAACAGTGCATGTTTTAATTAATGAATTTATGTATCACCTCTTCTACATTAAATCATTGTTTTCTTGACATTCTTTACTAAAAATCAGTCTGGATTTTTTGAAACTTTTTTTTTACAAACAAAGGCTAGCATTTAATACACTTTCTGTGCTGTAAGAGTGTAAACCAAGGCAGTTTCTGTCGACTACAAAGTATGCTTCAATCAAATTTCCTGTGGAAATTTTGGTATGCCATGTAGTCACATTAATTATAATGAAATGAAGTCTTTTGCTCTAACCTCCAGCATATATTCAAATGTGAGATGGCATATTTTACTGAAATTTGGCCATTATGTGCTATTTCTTGTAATAAACAGAAAATCAGCTTTATGTTGAAGCCAAAAGGATTTTTTCATTAGTCTCCAAAAGGCATCTGTTTCAATTGCTTTTTTCCCAGTCTCTGGAAATAATTATTCTAATTGGGATTCATTGTGAAAGGAAAATAAAAACACTTTTGCATAAGAATTAGAATTTAAATCTTTGGATAATATTAATTTGCAGAGGATAAACAGAGGTTGAATGTTAGTGAGGAAAATGTCCTAAGCACTTTCGAATGATGAGGTGAAAGACTCTACTTGAACTATGGTTAAGAATCTATTTGACAACAGGTTAAACAAACAGCTGTCAAAGCTGGTCTAACAGCAACCTGTATCAGAAAATAGAAATCACTTTATTTGTGTCCATATGCATCTAGAATTTTCACTATCAGACTAATCAATTTCTACTTGCATTTGACATTAAGAAGATTCAAGTAATTTAGGAGATTCTGGGAAGGAGAGGAAGGAGGTCTTCACAATTTCTGTGACCCATGACGATCCAGTAAAGCACCAAATCTTTTGCTTCACTTTAAACACAGCGACTCCAATTGATTCCCATGCTAGATATACACCAAAGTGTTTTGCTGTATTGACACTCAGTTCCATAAGAGGTAATTAAATATTTAGATAAGGGTTCTCAAGTATATAGCAAGTGAGAAAATATATTTACCTTTAGCAAAATTAGCATACCTAAATATGTAGATGTATAAGTACTGCAGTGTTGTTCACAATACAGTGTAATATTGTGTAGAAACACCTGAGCTCATTCTTTTACAGAAGCTCAGTTCAGGTTTGTTGACAGACAAACAGGAAACCTGTGGAGGAACACTGGCGTGTCATGAGGAATATCCAGACATTTTCTACTATCTAAACTGCACTGCTGGATTTAGAAATGTTCCTATGCTTTAGCAACTGTTTGGCAATAAACAACTCTCCTGTGGTTTTACTTATCACTTGAACAGGCTAATTCAGAGAAGTGTAAAGAAATGAGAAATTGGAGAGGTTTAAGCAAGCACATGATTCCTTTATGATTAATATGTTAATAGTTAAGTCATGGAGATGCCCTAATGGGAAAAGCTATGTAAAACTACATCAAAATATTATTGGTATACTTACCAACATCTCTGATCAGTGCAAGTATATGACAGAGCCAAAGATAATTAATAACCAGCAATTTATGACATGAGCTGTTACCACTAAGCAATCACACGCTAAACTTGATAAAAATCTGATCCTGGGACAGAACTGGGTTATTTATTTATTATTATTATTCAGAGGAAAGAGACTTTCCAAAGAGGCTTGAGGAACATATGATATTCTTCAAAGGAGAAGATTATTTTTTTTTAAAAAAAGTTTCTTAAAAAAAACTTTAGAATTAAAGTTATGAAATAGCCTACTTTCCTGGGCTTTTCTTTTTTTCCTTTTTTTTTCTCCCCCAAGAAGATATAGCTATTATGCTACTTCAGGTTTGAAAGGGTCAAAAAGGAAATAAACTTTACCTATTCATCCTGATTATTGACACATTTCAATAAAAACACTCTTAAAATCTAGACTGCACTTTAAATCAATAAAATTTTAACAGAATTCTTACATAATCAGCTTTTTAATTAAACAGCCATGAAAAAAAGCTTTTTGGCTTATTTTTTTACGATGTCAATCTAATTTCACTTAAGCAGCACAAATCAAGGTATGATTAGCTTTTCAAAGCATAATTATTCCCACTAAAATAAATCTTGTTGCTGAGCACAGCAGCCTTTGACATCAATAATGATAACAGAAGAGGCAAATTCCATTGAGACAGCTCTAGTTCTGCTGTCATTGAGACATTAGAGAAAAAAAAAACAGCAAAGTGTATAGCTCAATGCTTAGTATGTATTTCAAGGTCACTCATTCAAATCCAAATGAGAAAAAGTTACTATTTTTGAAAGCTGATATATCATATAGAGTAAGTCTTAATGTAGTGACTAGTACCAAGTGTTCCTGTGGGAACATGCATCATGTCAGCTAGCAATTTGATTAGCAGTAAAGGAAAAACATCACAAGAATAAATGGAAGTGGAGAATACACTGGTGTTTTTATGCATCCTACTCAGGGAAACTATATCATAAATTCTAAGAATTTGGAAAAATCAGCTATAAATATGTTAACAGTAAAGTTATTGAAACTACTTATATGAATTTTGAGTTGGAACCAAAGCATCAATCATCTCTACTAACTTCAGCGGAAGCTGTGAGAGCACTTACTATGACAGGGATTTGCCTCACAAGTTTAATACAGACAAACATCCAGTGGAGAAAAAGAAACCATTAACACTTCCCTGCTCCCCAAAAGATCCTATATTTAATACAGAGAGAACCAATCCCTGATTCATTAAGATGAACTTAAACTGATGGGTTGGAGGTGGGAAGCTGGTGGGGACTAAAAAAAATTCCAACAACAAATCCAGAAATAGAGAGCTGTTAAAGAACTGGGAAATGAGAAAGCCAAAGAAAGAAAAGGTTTGTAAAAGTATTGAGGGAATATTCAACAGAAAAGTAGGACTGAAAGCTTGAATTTAATAGAGGACAATACAAGACATTTTGAGATCACCATTATAAGCTATTTATTCATTCAGAAGACATGGCTGAATTTATCAAGCAGAAAACACTGAACTAGTAATAAATTCTTATGTAAAGAAAATTATAATTGAGAAAACACTACAAATAGATTTTTAAAGACAACTTGCCTGAAAACCGAGGAGTTTTTCACTAGGCTTAATATGCCTCTGAAATTCACATTCCACTGGTTGTATTACTTTGATGCCATCTTCATAAAAAACATAAAACATGTTCCCAATTCCCAGACCTTAGGGACAAAAACACATTGAAATGTATAAAATTAAATAATGACAAAAAAGAAAATCCTTGTCTTGAACTAAAAACCTAATCACAGTTTGGTATGAGATCAGTTTGTTAATGTGTATAGTGGTTATACAGCTAAACCTATGGGATCTTTTGTTGTAAAACTGAAACAAAACTGTAACATTATTTAGAATTTTACATAGTTTATTTTTTTCCATTGGCAAGATAGTGTGTTTATGAATACAGATCTAGAAATATACAGTTTGACAGTTGCAGCAATAAAAGTGATCTTGCGAAATCGTCTACACTGAAATCAAATTAATATAAATTCTCTATGTATACTTTTTTAAATTATTTTTTCTTGAGGATGGAGGACTTAACATAATTTCTGTATAACAATGAAAGAGAAGACCTGAGTCTTTGTTATAAACCCTTACTTGATATTTCCATCAGAAAAGGAAATATTCTCTATTTTATTTTATTAGAAAGATAGAGTTGGGCAGATATTGACTCCAATGTTGAAGGGCCATAGGTATTTACAGAACTATTTAATCCTTCTTCCACAATGTTGCTGAAATACAGATGATGCTAAGTTTTGTGCAGAAGGTGAAAACCAGATCTGTAGCATGAAGTCTCACAAATCTGTGATTATGGTCATGGCACAGAAAAGGACAGTCTCACTAGTTTTCTGTGTGCCAATTAAGACAACAGCTGTTGATTTGCTATGTGGATGCTAAAATGGATGATCGCCTCATATTCATACAATTCTTTGAAGAAAATCATAGTACTCATAAAATCATAACTATAACCATTCTGACAACTAAACTGTTGGCTACAATGGTAAAAGTTTGCATCCATCCTAAGCACACTACCTAAGCTTTCACTTGGCATAACAATATTTGGTAAAGGAACACAGAGGAGTCAAACCCATAAAAAAGAAATTTGAATCTGAAATTCTGCTTATCCTAAATTCTGAGGGAAAACCAATGTTAATCGAGAGACAACAGGTCTTAAGACAAAATAAAATAATAAGAAAACCAAGAGGGGGTAGGGGGAATGAATGTTTGTGTATGTATGTATATATACATTTATGTACACATGTCCACAAAAGTTTCCAGTCCCCGTTAGGAATTACAGAGCTAACACAGTTCTTTAAAGGTTGTAGTATGTGGAAGGCTGTTAGGCTATGCCCAGAACAAACGCATTTAGTTATCTTTGAGAAATCTTGTGGAATCATTTCCCATTTCTGGCCAAATTTTCCCAGAAAGAGAGGCAGTCTCCAGGCAGGGTTTTCCTCACTTTATATTGAATCTATCTATTAAAGGGCTAGCAAAAACTGGGAGAGAAATTTGTCTGTGCTGCATCAGGTGTAGCATAGAAGCAGGCTTAGGTTCATGGAAAACTCCCCAGTCATGGGGAGCACAGGGTGTGCTCAGGGCAATATGCCCACTCTGGCCAGTGGGCACTTGTGTGCCTTGTATGCAGATAAACCACACAGCCTATATGAGACAGCATGTTCAGGTCTCTCTTTAGAGAATGCCTGACATTGTATCATGTAAGAACAGCTGAAATTTGCAGATAAGCCTGACTGATGTTGGGCTGCCTTGTACCAATGAACACAGTGTAGAGATCTATAGCTGAGCAACTGGAATTTTTTGCCTTGGGGATGAATATGTGAACACCACTGGGCACACAAAACAGGGTTTTGCCTTCTCCATCCTCGCACTGGCTGAAGTGTATTATGGTTATTAGCAGGATAAGCAATACCAGAATGTGAGGAAGTAGCTCAGATGACAGCCCCAGGTGACTCAGACATTTGCTAATCAGGCTCCTAAAACCTCCACCTCAGGTGCCAATACTCCAAAGTAATATTTCCAATCTACAGATATTATTTATGACTAATAAAAAGACCAGAGTTTTAAGGCTTTATTTCCAATGTCTGGATAATAATGTTCACCAAACTGTTCTACAAAAACAGTGAAGGACATACAGTATGAAATGTCCTTCTTCCATTCCAATACCAAGTTAAGCAAGTCAGTTCATATAACAAACCTTTACCTCTGGATCCAATTAGTTAATTCCCCTTTCCAACTTATTATGACCCAAAACTCCTCATTTGAGTGAGTGGCTACAGATACCTGTACAAATATCTAATCTGAATAAATATCTAATCCCCTCAGCAAGCCACTTTTTCAGAACTACAGAAGCTATTCCTTTGATGACTTAATTTTGCAACCCTCCTCCCACTAAATACAATCCTGCACATTTTTAATGCAGTGCCAGGAGCGACAGATAAATAGATTTGCTTTATTTAGACTAAATTGATACTTTAAACTTGCTAACATATTTTTTTTTTAATGGTGGTGGTTGGGATTCTTCTGCATATATAAATAGATTTGTATTTATTTATATATTTCATTATTACTGTAATACACATGTACCTTCAAAATCCTTTCAGATTTTCTGATGCAAGTGGTTGTGATAAAGATATTGTGAACTTGATACAGAAATATCCCATGTATGGTTTCATGATCTTGATTGTCCTACTAATCACCCATCCCTCCCTATCTGTTAATACTTTGGTAACAGATAATGGCAGAGTATGGATGGCCCAGAGAAGTTGGTGGTGATGTTTATTGGCATCTTCAGGGTATTGGTCTCTTGTAAAATATTTTCAATGTTGTAATTATTAACAGTATTTATCGGAAACACAATGATTGGCCTGCATTTCTACACAGAGAGATTATCTGCTCTAGGAGACACAAGATCTGGTACTATATATTGCTTTTTGATTAGTTTCCCATTAGTCTCAGAGAAATCTGAATGTCTTTACCATAAGCACTCTGGTAAGCTATTATTTTTAACTGATATTTTTTGTCACAGAAGTTAAATTTTCCTAGGTGCATACTAATGACTGAAAGCAACAAATTGACTTGAAAAGACAAAACATTAAAAAATCAAGGCAATACTAATAATGTTTTCAGCTTTGAGATAAAATATACTTGATGCTTTCCCAACAAGAGATGAGAACTGTATACTTTTGAGAATTTGGTACAAATTTGTTGCATATCAGTTTAATCATTAACAGTGTAATTGTATGAAACTCTAATCACTTGTTATCTGCAAGGCCAATAGAGCAGGAGGATAACAGCTGAGCTCCACTACAATCACAGAAATTATTGCTTGTACCAGCTGAGCAACTGGTAAAATAGGTATAAAAAAATAAAACTAGTTCATATTTATAAATACACTGGGAATGCCAAAGGCTACTACATACAGGCAAATGAAATGTCAGATTTTTAAATCTTTAAATTAATTTTAAAAAGTTTTTTAAAAGTATACAGAAATAACATTTCTAGCACGAATTCACAGCAAAGCCTGATTCACTTGTTATCTTGTATTATCAACCTGTCCAATGGAAATAATTGAAATAATTTCTTATTGCCTGAAAATTTTAATTCCTAATTGCAACTTTAGATGAAGAACAGGCTACTTAGAGCAACAGAATGGGAACTATGATAACTCTTAGATTATGGTATTTTTCTGGAATATGAGGATAATTTTTGAGATCATGTAATATATATGAAAATTAATACCTATCTTTTGCATGGAAAAAATATTTCCATGATTTTTATGTTAATAACACCTGATTGTGTCTTTATTTATGTTTATCCTTCAGTTCATCACAAACATCCATTCCTTGCCCCAACATTTGTTTACAAGCCTTTCCTGGATATAAGAATAAAATGCTTAATTTAATTACACAACAACAGGTATGTCAATTTTAAACTGTTTAAGATTATAATTTTGTCAAATAAGAGAGATTCATACAAGAAAATCAATCTCAACAGCATATATGCTGACTGGTTAGAAATTTTCCCATGACAACAATCAAAGATCTACATTTTAAATCTGAGCTTCTTCTTGTGTATCTTCAAACAATTGTCAAAATTGTGAACAGCTCATTTCCTTCTCTCTCCCAAAAAGGAAAAGCAGTTTACAAAAGTATGAGCATTTATAGGATTCATTTCCACTTTAATTTTTTTCAGTCAAATTCCTTAGTGTTGCAAGGGGGTAGGTAATTACTGTAACTGTAGAGTACAAACAAACATAGATACATACACAAGAAACAACAGATGAGCATTTCATCACACTACAGAAAACATGAACAAAAGTAATCTCCATTAGTACCTTGCTCTCGCCATAATATGTTTGCAACTGCAGCATGTAAGAGAAAGAAAGAACAGAAAATACAAATGAACAAGGGAAAACAAGAAAGATACATCAATTCTGAAATAATTATAATGCTTTAACCTCTGAGACACTAAAATACTCCTGCAGGTAAACCACTGGAAGCAGTAAATTAACAACAGTTCTCCCTGTCATGTGACTAAATTGTGATTAGCCATAGTAGTCACTGGGGACAGGGTAAACCCCGTCACTCCCACTAAACCCCTCCAAGCTAACTCCATTACACCATTAACCATTATCAACAGTGTATCCATTACAAAAAACAGTGCACTTTTCATGCCCGTAAACGATACATGACAGGTGATGCAATTTTCATGATTTCCTTTAAACCCTGGACTTTGAAGAGAATAATTTCAGAACATAGTTATGAGAGAGATATGCAAAATTAAAATATACACAAGATATTTTTCTGTATGGCTGTAGCTCAACCATGCTACCAAAATTGTCATGTAGTACAATGTTCACCATTCTCTTTGGAAGACCAAGAATGGAATTATAAGATGGCATGGTAAGTAACTAAATTTTTACATTGATTTTTCCCCTGAAAACATAAATTTTATTTGGCCATCTTGTTTACAATTGGATTTTAGACCTTTGAGACCAATGAAATTATATTATCCTAATATTACTCTTTCTGTCTGGGGAGGGAAAAAAAAAAGAAAATTAATATAGTCTTGCAAATTTTTAGTATTTAGAACTCAGCATGCAACAGAATCAAATTTTTAAAACACACTCACTGAAAACAAACACAAATTGCAAAGCAATGAACTTACAAAATTTAAAAAAATCATAAACAAAGGAAAGGACTACTACACAGAAAACATATATGTCACACACACATAATGAAATTGGGAGGTTCATTGAAACACAGTGCTACAAAAGCTATGAACATTAGTATGCTTTAAAAAAAAGTTTGGAAAAAGCAATGAAAGACATATTATAAAAAATTATGTTGGCACACAGAAGTTCCTCATCTGCTGACAGCTGAAGGTTGAGAATGAAAACAGGAACTATCACTCTAGAAAAGGCCTGGACACCAAAATTTTCCCACATCATTTGTACTTCAACAGACAGGAGAGGGAAAAACCAGCCCTGGGATCTGACCTTTGTGTCTGGTAGTGCAGCCAGTTTTGGATTCACCCTCCTGTCGGTGCATCTAGCCTGAACTTCATGGTTTTGTCTTTGAGGGTATCCAAAAGATTTCTAAGGTCTTGCTAAACAACATCCCCCACATCGACCCTGCCAGTCACCACACTGCAGAAGGCTGTCAGGCTGACCGGACTTTTTTCCCTCTGTAAATACATGATGATTGCTCCTAAACACCTTCTAGTTCTGGGAATGGTTTTCAGGGTGAAATGCTCCATCTCTATTCCAGAAATCAATGTGAAGTTGAAGCATCTATTTTGTCTTGCATTCTCCCCCTTGCCCTTGAAAAGTGCTGGTTTTCTTACAGTCTGCAGCAACCTCCTTGATCAGCATGATCCTTCACAGACTGACAAGAGTCACCTCACAATGCCACGGGCCAGTTTTTCCAGCTGGGTTCACCCTATCCAGGCCCTTTCACCTGTGAAAGTTCACTTCATTTAAATGATCTCAATCAGATCCTATACACCACAGATAAAGAAAGCTTCCTTGCCAGATGATGACTTCCTTCCCAAACCTTCCCACTGCTGTCACATTCCTAGGAACAGTTTTGCCAGGAAAGACAGATGTGGAAAAACCTGCTGTACAACTCGTCCCCTTCCAGATCCTTTGCCACCAGGTCCCCATCCCCCTCAGCAGGCCCACATTTCCCCCTTAACCTTCTTTTTCATGCTGATGTCTCTGCAGAAGCCCATCTTTTGTCATTCACCAGACTCAGCTGCAAATGGGTTCTGAACTTTAAAATTTATCCCTACATGCCTAGACAGTGTCTCCAGATGCAGATCACAATTCTGTATTTGCCTATATTGTGTTCCAGTCTTTCTTACTAAATAAAGCAAATTCATTTCCCCAGGGAAATCTGGAAGATTTCCTTTAAAATTACTTTTCTCTTCACATTGTGAGGAAATAACCATGTAATACATGACACTTGAGGTCCCATAAATTCAGCCATAATGTTATACAGTTTATCAGTGTTTTTCTAGGGGTGACATAGGAAAGAAAATAAAAAGTAATTACAATTATACAAGTGTGGGGAACTGTACAGGATCAAACAAAATTATTTAAGATGCTAAGTACAGAACACACTAATTTATGTTAATGCAAAATGATATGTATGATTCTGAGCTTTGCTCAAGAAAAAGGGCAGGATAATAAAAGTGCTTTAAAAGCCTCACATATTAATTTTAAAATTAGCAAATCAGCTAGAAGAAAATTGAGATACAATTTAAGAATGCAATATAATATTATAAACAACAGCCACAATCTCACCTAACAGATCAAGAAACCTCTTTTTTTTTAATCAGACCTATAACTTCTTTTCAGGAAAGATGTCAAGTCTCAAGATAAAGAGGTCAATGCTGGAACAAGTACAGCATGTATAGATATAAAGTAGGCTAAGGAACATATTGTTTGCCTTCCTTTTTGGTTAAGCCAAAATTATCATTTTCCAGACACACTTTATACTAAATTCTCTACCATTTGTAAACTCCACTATGTAAGCATAGAGAATTAGTGATAGATCTCAGCAACATGTTCTGGTTTCAAGAGAGAGCACTATCTTCTCTTTTGCCATGATTCCACAGAGTTATTAAATAGTATTAGGAGATGTACTGGGAGCCTTGCAGAAGACATTGCATTCCAAAAGTTCATGACCTTGAGCAGGTTATGTCTTCTACATGGGGCCTTGTGACAGGGAAGCCTGCATGTCACATGGGTACCTGCTGCAAGGGTAGGTGCCCATTAAAACCTGTGCTGCACACTCATGGGCCTTATGACAAACTGCAACCTGTCATAAGATATATGGCTTTCTTTGTTACACCAGATAAAACCACCACAGCACGGGAAAGAGCGGGAACCTCTCCATGGGCAGGATCTGTGCAGCTTGCTGTGGGAAAATCCACCCACAAATAATCCCATGCTGCATAAATAAATCCGTGATGCCTAGCATGTGAAGGGTTGCAAGATTTACTCACTACCTATATTTCTCTTTTTATTATATCTTATTAAAGGAGCTATTTTATTACATCATTTGTTTTTGGGCCTTTTATACTGTCATCAAAAAGAAGTCTGCATTGTTCCTCCTTCTCCCTTGTCCCTCAGCAATGCAAGACATGGGAGAATCCAAGTTTTCTTGAAAGAGGTTTACTTTCTTTTTCTTTTCTTTTTCTTTTTAAGCACACTTACAGCTCCATAAAAATGACTCTTCATTGTCCTTCCACAGCTATTTTATGGTTTTCTGTACAGCCCCAGCCTTTGATTAGGAGCAGCTAATATAACATTAGAATGCCTGTTCTTCATCTTGTTATACATTGAGTTGGTTGAATGGTAATGGGTTGCACATATTTCACAAAACTCTGTCCTTAGTAATTCATGAAATTCTGCAGCAGACTAATAGCAGTGTAAATTCTTATCCACTTTGGATGGAAACAACAACTGCAAATATCCATGGTATTTCTAGCACTAAATGAATGAGGGTACTGCAATATCACTTTGCAAATAAATTCTGTATCCTTCTCTTTCTTCTTGCATTGGTAATAAATTTCATTGCATTTACTTTTCTGTCTCAATAGACAATTTTAAAGATTTCAACTGTCAACTAGTGTTATTCCTCCCTACTTTTCTTTTCTTGAAACATTCAAAGCATTTTGGAAATAAAGTGTGGGTGTGTGTCTGTGTGTGTGTAGGCAAAATTTACATTGAGTTTCAAGACTAAATGTAACTTTTCTACTTCCTTTTGGCATTAGTAACTGTTCAGATTTTCAGTAATCAGCATGCAATATTATATATCCAGACATACTCAAACAAAATGGATATCAATTAAAAGACAGGAAGCCACTGTCCCTTTCAAAGCCTTCAATTCCATGATGGCAAAAGGTCACAAATAGATGTAATAGAAAATAGGACAGTGGACAAAAATGCAATAAAGTCATACAAAAAAATGTGTAGTTCAACATAATTTTTCAGAATTGTACTATCATAATTTGCCATATTATCATAATCTGCTTTCTATTGTATTAAAAGAGTAATTTGAAGATGTTTAAAGTGATGTTGTCTCCTTACTTCACTCATAGCCACCACCACTGTCAACTGTTTTGATTAATCCGAAACACAGGATAAAGACAGTGTATGTGTTACTCTCTTTTCTCACATCTCTGATGTATAAAAACCTGCCCTTATGTTATGGGGTAAATCTATAACATAATTACTATCTTCTTACTGAACTACATACATTTTTAATTATTATTTTTATATTAGAAATAATTGCGTTAAAAGTGAATATGAGGTTGACATGAATTACATTTTTGCTGAGATTCCACAATCACATACCTACTTTTAATTTCATTCTTTTTCTATAAGAAATTCAGATTGGTTTCGTTTATATACAAATGCAAATATATAAAACCTAATTTATTTGTGAAGCCAACACTTTTTAAAAAGTTATCTATTGCTTGCTTCAAGTATTTTAAAAATAATTGTCATTACAAATTCTAGGCTGTTCTCATGTGATATGCACTTCAATTTCATTTTAGGTTAATACAATAACCAAAGATCTGGTTAATATATATTAGACTATTATTTATCAGTTAAAAGTCAACAGTTGACACTTTAATTTTGTTCAAATATGAACGTTACCTTATTTTTCTGCGTTTTATATAACTCTTTATAATGAATCATGCATAAGTCCTTTCCCATAGCACATTAACTCAATCCAGTGTACACTAGCAGGAAGAAAAAATGGCTCATGAGCTGAATTACTTGGAAGTTTGAAATAAAGTCTTTGCCCACAGTGCTGTCAACAAGTATAAACTTGTTTAGCTCTGCCATAAAATAAAATGCCAGCATAAATTATCTCTGAGAAAATTAGGTAAATAGGTACCATTCAGTATCAGATATGACAGGAAGATTCTATTAAAATTGCATAAAGCCTTTCAGAGAGAATTTAGGCCATAAATCACAGTCAAAAGGCTTTTAATCTTATTCCCAGTTCTAGAGAGTGGAGATGCTGTGTTGCTTATGATGGCCATAAACCTGTCAAGCCAGTAGCATTCAGATCACATAATCTTTTTAGGTGATAAGACTATGACATTACCTAAAAAAGGCACAGATAGAAATAGAGCTACTTAATGGCATGGAACAGTTATACTAATTTTTTTTAACTTAGTCCTAAGATACAGTACACGAGAGATACAAAAAGAGAACTTTTGTTCTGCTTTTTGGGACTAAGTGAAATAAACTGTAGGATAAATTACTTTGCCATATATGATGATGTCATAGTGGGTGACTTCAGTAACACAAGAGCCTGTGGTTGATAACTAAAATAAAAGCTACCAAATATTAAAAGTTCTTCAAGTACTTTCAAACTGGTCTTGGAAATGTCCTAATAGTTTTACTTGATAAATCTCTATCATGATAGCTGTCTCCCAAAGGTGCATACATGTCACAAAAAAAATTTAGAGAAACACCTAAGTCATATTAATCAATCACAAACTGAACTGCACTTTGTAACACAATTTTTTAGAAATAGTTAGGTAAAGGTAAAATATAAAAAAAAAACCCAAACCACAAACCCACAGAAGTATTTCACTTCAAAAGGAACCGCATGAGTTTTTATGATCTATGTCTCTAGTATAGTGGAACTAATCTAAATTGAAACAGAAAAGAAACTAAAGCACATACAAACTACCTGTCAAAGTCATCCAGAAACAACCAAAAAATATGGATTTTTAAAGTTACTTTACTTCAAAATATTTTACTAGTAGCTAAAAAAAAATTAAGTACTTAAAAATTACCCCTGAAAATATTCACTTGTCTTTGTTGATGACTATTTTTTATTTTCCTGTTTTCTATACTACCAGCTTTTCTTCTTTAGGAAAAAACCCCCTTATATTCAGTGTAATCTGATATTCCATATGTGTATCAAATTACAGTGATATATTCTACTCTATTATTTATATTAAATATTCCATTATTAGTTTAAATCTTCCTAGCTTTTTTCTAAGTTAACAAAATAGTTTAATTGGTATATTTAGCTATGTATTATATTCCATAGTCAGTTAATGTTACTTTCATTAAAAATTTAAAAGTTGGACTAATTCCATTGGTCCTACTACTATTTCAATGGAATCTCACAAAATAAATATATTCCACAGATGGAAGTTGCAATTTCTTCCTCCTCTCTTTGAAATTATTATTCTACCATGTATCAACAAAAAATGCAGTAACACGTTTCCCACTCCACCGTTCTCATAAATATATTGTCAAGATACACTGCCAAATTATCTTTGTCCTATATTTAAATCCTTCAGCTTCCAAACAGTTTTTCAACAACAGCAAGATGACGACTTTGGTTTGACATATGGCTTCTAGTAGTTGGGCTGATCCAATCAGTGTTTGTGATTATCATATGTAGTCATCAACAGAGAACTACAGTGGAGCTGTCCATTTGTGTGTTCATGTTTTAAATGAAGCTACGTCCAGTAGTATGGAGGGGAAAGCTATCTATTAATAAAAGATTTGAGAGTCTCTTAAAATGTACCTGCACGTATTACAAGCTAGAAAATGAAAAGCCATCTTTTATCAGTTGCTGCATGGATGCTGGATGCTAGAATATAGAACCTGTTTACAAAAAGAGAGAAATTGGAGTCCTAAAGAAAATAAGGAGTCTTAGTTATGATGAAATCCTATTTTTCTGCTAGCAGAAGAGGTTCCAGCCATCTGACATTCCTTTATACATTGCAGCAGCAAAAACCCTAGAAAACATCACAGATTGCTGCTAAAGGTAGAAGAAAAGTCTTGTCACATCAGAGCTATTCAAGGTTTAAATTGAACTGCAATGAACACGTTTGGGTTTTTTAATGTTCTCTTGACAACATTCTTCTATAAATATTTTTGTCCTGTATTTGTACAGGAGCAGGATAATAACTGAAACGAGAGCCTGATTGAATACCTTCCACCTTACAAAGGACTAAAAAAGAAGGGTAAATGATGTGTAGTCAAGACAAATATTAAAAAAAAGAACAGGTCCAAATGCAGTGCATAGAATACTTGCTAAAAGTTTCAGCTGGTCTGATGCTATTAGTTTTGAATACATTTCAGAATACATCATAAATTTTAAGAGTGCCATAAAGTACCACTATATCTGCTCCCAGTAGTTGCCTCACTTTCTGAAACTTGGTAACTCAAGTACCTGTAGGCTAGTAAGACTGGGTTATATGACCCAGGCAAAAGAACAGACAACACTTGCACATAATTAAATTCAGTAAGAAATCAAAAAACGAGAATAAAGTTATAAGTCAGCTAATATGTTCTAACAGAGACCAGGTCTTCACAGACAAACCTGATAATTTTTTTAATGTAAATAGGAGTTTGGTGATGTAAAAAATTCATATAGTTGTGACACATAATTTTGCTAAACATCTGATGTGTTAAGAGAGAATATTCTGATTAAATGAGTTATTTAATAATGGTAAAATATATGTTAATAGAATTAAAAACTGCCAAAATAATTAATCTGAAATGTAGTTAAATCATTAGCAAAAGGTGAGGGAGAAAGTTCTGGAGTATGTCCAGAGCAACAGGTAGTGAATCGTGTCTTAACCACTTTCATCAATGAGCTGCAAAATACAAAATCATTTCCTAAGAAGTCTTTGAATTACCTGTAATGATAAACAACAGCTTTAAAAAACTGTTTGAATGACTTTGTCAAGTTCATCTGTAAAATAAATTGATTTTTTTATCCAAATTGAAATGTAGATGTCTTGGAAAACAAAGAACAGACTATGCCTAACCGAGACAGGTGAGAAGGAATAGGATTTGGAAAGTGAGGTCTGATAGCATATAGGAGATAAACATGTAAACAAACTTCCACTGCTGGTATTAGTTGAAAATAGTGACAAGGGATTGATGAGGAAGAAAAAATTACCAAATTTATATTTTGCTTTCCAGAATATTAAAAATAACAAATAATAAATTTTCTTGTGCAAAGAGAAGTATTCCTTTTTTTAAAAAAACAAACTGTACTAAAACAATTAGAATTCTCAAGACAAGAGGACTGAGTACTATGGTAACTATCTTATTATGAGAAACTTATATATTGTGTGTGTAAGAATTTGCAATCAATATTAATATATTCATAGGACAAGAATTCTTAAGAGGTCAATTTATTGGAGGGGAAAAAAGAGAGGGACTCAAAGGAGGCAACTGAAGGAAAAAGTGACTTCAAAATGGAAACTAAGCATTATTCTGTATTAGTGAAATTGATTAATAAATAAAGCAAAATATCAAGAGAAATGATGGATTTTTTGTCTCTCTGCATGTCTGACTCAGGTATATGCATCTCTGTAAGGACACACTTCAGGCAAACAAAGCATTTGCTCTGTATTCGGGCAGAACAGAATGCAATTTAATGTCTTGTGAAATGTAGAAGATAGAATAGAGTTAGATAAAATGGTTCCATCATGCTTAAATCTATGAATCCATGCAATACCAGTTCTGAAAAATAAAAATACGTTGGAATGAAAATAAAATCAGATTTTGAACTGCTATTTGTATTTACGAATGTGATTACACCAAAGAGTCCTTCCAACACAGCTGAGCTGTCTCAGGTATTATTAGAGGATCATGACAGTAGGGGAGACTCTTGTGTCTTCAATGAGATTTAGACCAGGTCATTAATCCCCAGAATGTTTTTACCAGTCACCACAGGGGTCATTCAGCTATCAACCAGACCAGCTATCTCATTCTCAATGGCTGTAACTGCAGGCTTGAGGGAAAATGGAATTCACAGCAAAAAGAGAATTTGCAGTCTCCAGAGAATCAAAACAGCACAGTTCTCACATTCAGAAGTATTTTAGATGCTACTGCTATTATCAACATCAGAGGAATTAAACAGGATCTGATAACAGAGAGCAGTAGAAATTTATCACCAGTACTTTTAAGAGACAAGGTATATAGGTAATATAGGTTATATAGGTAATATAACCTAAAACTTTCCATTATAGCTTCACAAATCTAGCAAAAAGGATCCATCTACTGTTGTTAAATATATAAATAAAATTTCAGCTACAGAATGAGTTAATCGGTAAAAGGCATGGCTAAAGTTAAAGTATTTTAAAATAATTTGATTTCTCTCACTAAAGACGATGTTAAAATGAAAGCATGTTTTCAGAAGTCTTATTTTTAGTGCACATTGAAAAAGGCTAATGTGCTAAGAGGTGTCCAAACTATCCTTGAGACTATCATCCAATATTTAAAATTTTACCTATGCAAGACAGAGCAATGCTTCCCTGTTCACTGCTGGCATTTACTGAACAGATCTGGATGACAAAGCATTTTCAGAGTATTTTCCATTCACTTCCATCTAGATTACGATCCTGATTATGAACCATCATCATCAAAGTATATTGACTTTTCTTGGTAAGTGAACTTCAAATTTCTGAAACTGGAAACTTCAAAATAAACAAGTTCCTAGCACCCTTAATTCATACTTGACATTGTGTAACTATTTTTTCTACCAAGATCACATTTCCCACAGTTCGGTATAGCTTTGCCTTCATTTCTTTTCTCTTTATAATACAGACATATGCATTACGTGCATCTCTAACAATCCTATGAATTATGAAAACCTAGCAATCTGAGAGCACTTTTAGACAGACAAGTGAGGTAAAGGTTTGCTTATTATTTAACAATCTACTTTTCCATAATGACACTGATTTTTATTTAGTCCAAGGTAGCAGAAAACATAGTATTATCTCTTAGGAGCTGTTTAAATTACCAATTTACAGAGAAATCAACTATCCGTGCCCTTTCTGTCACAGATAGTGTTTTTTTCTCAAAGCACTGAACTCAGTTTTTAATACATTTGGGATGCATTGAAAGCAATATTCCACACAAAAATAATAAAAATTTAGGGTTTTTTTGTGAAGTAACATTAAACCCCCAAAGTTTTCCCATGCACCCAAACAATGGGTCAGATAAGTACAAAAGTGAACATTTACTTTGGCTATTACACTTCCTAGGAAATAAAATATATGCACTGGTAATGGAATAATGTTCTGCATTTCTTAAGTGGCTTTTGAAATTATTGTCATGCTCAAGGCAGTGGAATTGTACTTTGTATTTTAGAACTCAACTGTAAAGTTCTCACTAAACTCTCAATAGAAAATCAATCCAATGTTCAGAAATGCTTTTATTTTGCTTTGATTTTTATCTTATATGACATCACAAAGGAGAAAAGCCCAGACTAACTGACAAGCTAGTGAGAAACTGATCTTATTTTATTCAAAACAGTATCCTAAGATTTCCAAAAGGGAACCCTCTAATAAGGAACTCCAAAAAAATTTAAAAATGTTTATTCTCTTAAAGGAGGATAAAAGCAAAATAATTTATAAAACTGTCATAAATGACAGAAATAGTTTATATCAGATCATAGAGAATCACATTTACATTCACCAGAGATTATCTTTAGAATATAACTTGTGACCTAATAGACTTGAGATAGAAGTAGCTCTAGCATTGTGCTTAATATGTGTGGGTGGGGTAAAAAAAAGCCCACAATCCTATCCAAGTAGTTTTACCTAGGTGATTTTTTTCCTTAATAATCTCTAATTTAATGTATGAAGAAGAGTTTTGGAGGAAATATCAAAACAAACAGAAAAGAGTTAATAATGAGGCCCTTCCACTTCTGATAGCAGCTCTCCAATGCTAGCAACTCCTCCCTGCAAAGAAATTTTTTTTAAAAAACAGCCGCAGCTTTTTAAACTGCATCTATAAAAATGTGTACCTGTTGTAATTTGTTCATGTAGTGACAATGATTTTGAGAGTCAGTGCTTTTTTATTAGTACGTACCTTATTCTTCTTGCATGTACCAAAATGGGATTCTGCACAAATTGGAGTTTAACATGTAAATATCTGCTACACCTAAGTTTGAAAGCTATAATTATACATATTTGGATTTTATGAGTATTTACACATGGATCAATTCTTGGGAAACCATTTTCAAACACCAAGGAACATAATGGTAAAATGCTTCCCTTCAATATACAACACAGAACTTGCAGAGTAAATCATTTTTATAGGAAGGAAAATGACTATATCTTTTGGATGAATTGTCTTAGAAATAGTTTGTTTTATATTCTGTCTTCCTTCATTTACATCTTTCATGACACCAATGGTCATTCTCACAACTTACTGCTTGTAGATATTAAAGCATTTGTTACAAGCTGTGTTCACTGTATGGCATGTGATTTTACAAATCCTGCTAAGGTAGCAGATCTAAAATTATTACATCATATTACAAGTCCTGAAAAAAGTGTTCTGCATTGTTGTGCGATATCCATACATATTCACAGCAGATCAGATCTGCAGAACTGGACTGACTTAACTAAACTTAAACTAAACTTAAACTGACTAACTTAACTGAAACACTTGCAAACTGGCTAGTTTGCTACAAATAATTTGTTGTTCAGGCCAAACAAGTTTTAACCTAACATTTATATAACAACCTAACATATATATATAACCAACTAGAGTTCCTCAGGGTCTTGAAATTTGGCAACATTCACAATATTTTTCACACAATGCAATAGGCAAATGGAAGTGGCCAAGCTACTTCACATTACCAGACTACCAGAAACTGTGCATGATCAAACAACTTATTTATCCTCAGGTGTCTCCCCAGAAATGTCTGAGCAGTAATTTTCATGACACTTAAAAAAAATCCGTGTTAAGGCATTTGAAAAATTACAGTTATAATTAGTCTTACTTAAAGCAGCTAAGTAAAGATATCAACATTTAGATGATAAAATTTTCCTACACGGAAGATTTCCTCTGAAATATTTGAAGCATAGCAAACCTATATGTAACTGAACTCAATGTCCTGTGGCTTGTAAGTGTCAGGCAGACTTGCAGTGCTACTAATTCTGCCACTGGTACCCTGCTGAGTACTTGACACTGCTGAATATGCTTTTAAATGAACAGGAATGTCTTAGTAATGCAATCACACTCACTAGTAAGATAACTATTATTTTACTGGATGTATTTCTAATAAGTATGTAGTATTCATTAAAATAAGAGACTCAAAAGAAAAAAAACAAACAGACAAAACCAACCAATCAAACCAAACAAAAAATGGGTGAAATATAAACTCAGGAATGGATTTTTCTAAGCAAAGTGAGGTAAGAGGAAAAAAATACTGTTAGACAAAAAAAATACTGTTAGACAAATAATAGGAAAACAGGGTTTATAAATTCCACTACCATTTAACAGACAATAAAGAATACTGCTTGTTAGTAGTGATATTGACTTCTTTGGCAAATTCAACTCCCAAAATAGAAGTGAATATGTTCACTATTCCTCCATATTCCAGGCACAAGGCAGCATGGGTAGGCTGGAACTGCTCTGGACCTGCTGGGCACTTCAGCAGGTGAGATCAAGCCATATGATTACTGTCACACCATGAAGCTGATTTTGACTCTTGGTGTGTGTCAAGAACAGACAGGAAGGAAAGGTCTTCCTGCCACACCCCAACAACTACTGGGAAACATACTAATAGTTTCCATATACAGACATCCCTTTTCTTTTTCTCTTCACATTCCCTTTGTATGCAACACATCTCTCACTAGGAAACTACCAAAAATTTACCAGCAATGTAAAAAATATGTTACTTCACACAATGAATCAGAGATTTCATTTTACTTCTAAATATACTGCAGATTTTGCACTCGGCCTTCAGTGACTCTTGGATGCCATTAATTGAACTTTATTTTTTTAAATCAGCTATCTGCACAAACTTATTTTAATTTATTTAACATTTCATAGTTTTAATATTGATTAAATGTTTGAGAGTGGGGGACGTGTATTTTTATACTTCTCACAATACTTACGAGTCTTTCGAGCAGAATCTTCCACAAAGAGAGAAGAAATATCCTCATCCACCCCTGCTTCATTCTTTGCAATGCAAGTGTATGCTCCTGTATCTTCATAGCGCACATTGCTGATGTGAACCTCACTGCCATTTGCTGAAAGGAGAGGAAAAACTTAACATGCAGACACACTAGTGCTTTCAGATTATAAATTCAGAAGGGTTTCTCTGCTTACACTAATTAAACCATTTTCATTCCTGAGTTCATAACTTGGAGGTATGCCAAATTAGTCCAAAGGTATTCAACTGGCTAGTGAATTACATGCACTATTTCATCTCACAGTTATTCAGAGTGCCTCAGTTGGTTTTGTGCTTCGAGACAAATATCGATCTGAGGTTTTATATATATTTAAATTACTAATTTTTTTTAAAGTCAGGTAAATATTAGGTTTTTATTATGTTGCATCTGTTTACTAGACACCATCATTTCCTTTACACAAAGTAACCCAAGGAATACAACTGGCCAAACATCCAATGTAAATAAAAATTTTAATTTGTTGTTCCTAACCAGAGGCACCTAGTTAGTTTTGGTATTGTGTGACTGCAGTGTAACAGCAGAAAAACAGGTGCATTGAAATTTTCCCCCTACATCAATGTAGAAGCTTCTGGAAACCTCAGGAATTTTATGTCAGATTGTGTAGGAATGTCAACAAACAATCCAGGTTTCACAGGCAAAGGTCTTTTAAATAATGTGATCTGAATAATTGTGTGAACAATGATTCATTGAATTTTAAGTATAGTATACTTGTTCAGCTGTAGGAACTATAAAAAAACAAGCTTTGTAGATATTCTAAAGTATGGACTAAAAGGGGCATTGTCTTATGGTGTAGCACCCTTCTAGCTTGAAGCAAGTGCACAGATAATTTAACTCAGAAAAAAACTCTGGGAAAATGTAATGAGATTTTCAAAATTTTATTTCAAATAATTCCATGCTAGAAAATTGAATTAAATGTATTTTGCTTACAGAGGAATCCTTTGAATTTATTTTTCATAAATATATGGAACAGAGACAAAGGTGAAAAAAAATTTCCTCAAATCCCTACAGGAGAAATTAAGAGAATGTTGCAATAGAAGAGAAGTTCATCACTTTCTACTCATAGTGGAAAGTGTTTTTGCAAGGCAATTTGCAATTGTTCACAAATATCCAAGAGAGTTGTACATGAAAGAACAGGGGACTATGACACCTGCAGGGGAAGTAACACTTCAGAGAAGCATTGCCATATCTGTCCCACTGCTTCTTACAGTGCAGGCTGAGTGCTGTCCTATCTTAACTACACATCCTGGTTTTGTTGATGAGTGAGAGAAAGTTTTGAAGGGAACGCAAGCAGCAGGAGATTTTTTTTTCTCCTACAGCTATCAAAAATTACCAGAAAGACTGAAGCAGAGATTTTATGCTGAACATGTCCACTGATTTTGCTGAGCCCTGAAGATTAATAGAAATGAACTGGTGCTAAAGGTACGACTTTCCTTGTTTTTTTGGGTTTTTTTTTTTTAGGTTTTTGGGCTTTGAGAGGTTTGGGTATTTTGGGAGGGGAGGTAGGGCTTGTGTGTGTGTTTGCAATGTCTTTGCACTCCCACACAGGTCTGCTGATATTCTTCAGTAAAGAGCACATCCATTTCAGGTACTTCTCCTCCAGTCCTTTCTACTATCAGGTCCCCAAATCTCACAAGATTCTTATCAGTTCTGACTGGGACTAGGTCTTGCACTGCCTGCTCCACTCAGATACTGCACAATATCAAACAGCTAAGAGCATATTGGCAGCATACTGGTAATCCTGCCAGTAAGTACAATCATTACTCTAACAAAGAGAAAGCAGAAAGACATGTCTTGGAAGTAACTGGAAGAAATTGCATCTTTTGAAATGTTTTAGCTTAGACTTCAAGCCTTTGTTACAACTATGGAAGAAGAGCAGTTAGTATGGAAATGATGCATGGATAAAACATTAGCAAGATGTAGAAAACAATAAGTGCATTCCTTTACCTTGAAGAGTTAGCTGTTTGGATAACTTTGGAGTGATATCAATGCCATTCTTCAGCCAACCCAGTTGTGGGTTGGGAATACCTTCAGCGTGGCACCGAAGGCTAGCTGTCACACCTGGCTCCCTCGCCTGGCTCTCTGGATAGACTCGGATAACTGGTGGAACTGAATACAGAAAACAATTATAATTAGTGGAGAACATTATTTTCATTTTAAGAAAAATAATGATAAGCAATTCAGAAGACCCCTGCAGCTATATATAACTACATACAGACGTGGTATTCATCAGATATTCAGTGACATTCAATGCAGAATTCTGTCTCAGAAAATTTATGAAGCAGACAAAATATTGTGAGAAAAACCTGTTTTTACTGTGGTATCAAAGAAAAAAGCCTCAATTCTTCAATAGTTGGTGGTCGAGTATTAAGATTTTTATTTTTCCTTAGATTTCTTTATAAAATATGACTAATGTACAATTAGCGAGTCATGATATGTTGTAAAGGGATTTTAATTGCCCTGTTTCACAAATCTTAACATTTCATCTCCACCTTTCCCCTCTTTCCAAAACACCTAGTAACAATCCCTTCTACATGCAAAAAACCTGTTCAGGTTTATAATTCTTTATACCTGTTCAGACAGGACCTTCTGTACCCATGATACCACCTTCCTTCTTTACCATATGGGCACTTCACTAGCTTATGTTCAACCTGATTTCCCTCTGAAGTCCTTTCCTGATGCCCTCCACTAGGTGGTCTTCAGGATATACTGGTGCACCAGGGTTGTTTTTCCCTGGGTGCAGGACTCTTGCATTTCTCTTTGAACTTCCTAAATTCCTGCTGGTTCATTTCTCCATCCTGTCAAACAAACAGCAGCATGACCCTGTAGTCTAGCAGCCACTCCTCTCAGTTTGGTGCCATCTAAAAAACTGTTGAAGGTAGAACTCTGCCCCATTTATTCAGATCATTAATTAAGATTTTAAGACATACATCCTTCTGGACAAAATGTCCAGGCAGCTGGATAACTGTGTTACATGATGAGTGAACAACCAGCTCATGGGTCAGGAACAGAGTTACAGTGAATGGGGTAACATCTGGCTGGGATCCAGTCATTAGTGGGGTTCCACAGGACTTAATCCTCAGCCCAGCTCTCTTCAAAATCTTCATTAAAGACTTGGACACAGCACAGGACTTGAAGGAATACTAAGTAACTTTGCTGACAGCACCAAATTGGGAGAAGCTATTGACTCCCTCAAGGACAGAGAGGTCCTGCAGAGAGACATCAACAAATTAGAGATGGGAAATCACCAACTGTATGAATTTTTAACAAGGGAAAATGCCAGATTCTGCACCTGGGGCACCTACAACCAGGGGCAACCCTGGCTGGTTGTACAAACTGGGGAATGAGGTGCTGGAGAGCAGTGCTGTGGAAAGGGACCTGGGGGTCCTGGCTGATAGCAAGTTGAACATGAGTCAGCAACTCATGAGACAACTTGCTTGAGGTTGTTTCCAACAATAAAAAATATTAACTGTAATAAGAAGTGTATTTCCTATTCGCCAAAGTTTTGTTTAATGCAGCTCTACAAGTGTGGAATACTTAGGTTGTCACAAAACACAGCTGGGTAGAGGATGAAGTATCAGTTGATAATGAAAGAAGATAGCAAGATCAAAAATTAACTGTGTCTACTTTGGCATGAGATTAAATATTTTCAAATCCTATTCAACTATTTACAAGAGATGTCTCAGCATGCTGTCCCATTAGATCATAGAAATGCCTTACACTTCTGCATTGCAAGAAATGCATAAATCTACCTTATCTCAGATAGGATGCAAAAATCAGTAGGCTTCAGGGATATTTTAAACCCAGTTAGAGAGAACAGCCTTTTCTACATAACCCCAATATGCAAATTGCAAAAATGTACTATAATAATATGGGAGAAGGTTAAAAATTAGATAATATGGCTTTTAGTTTCTTAGACTACCAGCTGAGAGGAAGAGCACATAAATATCAGAGATTTAAGGTTTCTATTGATTTTCTGGCAAAGGATTTTGCTTTCATGGAAGTGGATCTTAATTCTTCATCTCAAGCCTGACATTCCCACTCCTATTTCCCCTCAATTTCTTCCCTCTTTAATCTCCTCTTGCATAGCATCGTTGTGCTCCATACTGAGACCTTGCCTTCCCCACTGTGTTCTTCAGAATGGGCCCTGCTTGACTGCACATTCACTGGTTTGAATATTTTTGGCACCTCAGCTCCCAGTCTTGCTCTGCCACACTTCCTAAAGTCCAATTTTCACGTCTGCCTGTTCAGCATTTCTTGACACAAGGTCCTTTATGTAGCCTATGTCATGTTGTAGATTTCCCACTGCAGCAAAGCCAAATGCCTTATTCTTCCACCTTGTCTCTGGAAAAGCAAGGACCTTTCACTTCCTTAGAGACTGGACTGCCATCCCTGAACACTCTCAAGCATCTCAGCAACAGAAACAACTTTTAGGACCGAATAGCAAGGCACTGCAATTAGTTGTGTTCTGACTACATAGGCCAGGATATTTCTAGTCGCTTTCTGTGTCAGTGAAATATTCTAACTGCATAAAAAACTTACAGGTATTTAACTACCTCACCTGGACAGACTTCTATTGAGAACATGTGAAGAGAATTTTTTTAACAGTTCCATTTCAAAGAATTTTCACTGACAGGAAATGGGAGTGTATTAGTTTTATTTGGGCAAAAGGCATGCAATATTTCTGATGCAATATTATTGCTAAAAAAAGTTTTAGAAAATATTATAACTGAAATCTAACTCTTCCTAAACCAACAAATAAAATCTCACCCTGCATGACAAAATATTATTGTTGCTAAATTAACTACTTAAGGGTTGTTAGGAGATATGAAGGGAGGAGAGGACCTGCTCAGGGGAAAATGTGTCTGAGTTTTCTTTTACCTTCCCTTATTTCTATAGTAGATCCTGTTCCCTTTAGCACTGTTTTTCCAGGAACAGAGGTTCTTCCATGACAGTAGGGTTTATTTTTTGCCATGACTTTCCTCTATTTGCTGCCAGTTTCCTCTTTCCTCACCAATTCTGTGTCTGAAAAGTTCATACAACTAGAAATGGTTTTCAAGCCTTGTTTTGCATTATAATTTTTATTTCATATTACCCTGAAGACTATTTGTAATATTCTACTAAGAAAGAACTGTGCCACTGAGGCATGCTCCAGAGAAATGAAATACAAGTGGAGTTGTGGGCTCAGTCTAAGAAGTTAATTTGATGTGACAAATTCAATATAAAGTCTTTGGGGTTTGTTTGAATCAGGTTTTTGTTTGTCTGTTTTGTTTTGTTGGGTTTTGTTTGGGTTTTTTGTGTAACTCACCAGAACAAACAAACAAATAAATAAATATCACCAGAAATAAAATTTTAAGTACATAATTAATGTGACTATTCACAATGACTTTCAAAGAGATATGTTCTAGCATCTTGAGCTAAAAAAACTTACTTTAAAAGGGAGAGATCATGACATATGTTAAAAAGAGAGAGGAGACACCGCATGTTTGTATTTAGTAAAGTATAACACTCAATTGAGTGAATTCTATATCCCATTTCTTTCAATTCAAAAAAGCAATGTGAGACTGTTGGTTCCAAATATGGTGGCTATATGCTCTAGCATTTGCTATAAAACCTCTTGAGCATTATTTCAGTTGGGTCTCATGGCGGAGGGAACTGAGAAAATAGTCTATTCCAGCTGTCTTGAATCCAGGAGAATGCATGCGTTTAAAAAAGAAAAAGGGGATAGCTATAGTGAACTAGGTTCTTCTATTGATATACATAAAAAATAACTCTTGATTAAACTTAGATACTTTGGAAAAACAAAGCTGGCAGACAATTCTTCAGACACTACACACTCCCTGCTTACATCTGGCTGAGGGACTGGGCTCTCCATTCTGTACCTTATCAGAACTGCTGATCTTATTTAAGTCTCACTGCCATATTAGAAGAAAAATAAAGATCAAACTGATAGACTCAAATTCATTTAGTCATATAGCCTCAGAGTCTTATAATCTCAAAACTGTATACACAGAAAGTTGTAAGTATTATAAATATTAATAATTAAGACTGTGTTATGAAAGAGTTACTGCTTCCTGATCACAACTTTTTATTTTGGTTTTGTTTTTAGTTTATATGAAAAGGCTTAAAATATCAAATTATAGGGTTGCTCACAACATTTACCATATTATTTGTATAAGAGTAGATTGATTATTTCACTATAAAACAAGCCTTTTACAGTGTTCACTAATGTATTTTTAAGACTCCAAAGGAAGCTCATTATTCTTTACTACTGTGCCAGATAATTCAAAACTAAAAATATCTTAGATTTTAATCTTAAAAGTAAATCAGATTTATATCTATAATAATTGCATACTAGCCTAAAATATATGGGTTTTTTTCCTAAAAATATATAGCTATACATAAATGGAAACTGAGAAAGAACTTGAAATCTAATTACATTGTTTTCATTGAACCTTCACATTAAATCTTTGTGATCAACGTAGTCTCATTATCCCATTAACCTTTTGACTGACTCTCCAGTTAATACAAGTATCATTATATTAATTAGTCATTATCACAGCTACAAGTACTGACCATCATGCCTGTGCTTAAGAAGCTTATTCCTTAGAAGTACAAATCTAAACTGTGCAAGAGCTGTTCATTTGACCTTTAATCTCAGTGGATTTAACTCAATTTACCCACAACACGCACAGCAAATAATCCTATTGTTCAAAAGGTCTCCTTTTCCTGTTTCTTGCTCCCCAAAATATCAACATCCAAAATCATTTAGGAAGGTACCACTCCAGTGCCAGCTTTTGCAATAGCAGCTATCTGAGGTTTACAGTGGTTTCCAGATGAAAAACCAATTTCCTGTCAGACACATTATCACTAGAAAAACCTACATTTGTCCTCCTTCACCTCTCTCAAATTATGTTTCTTGAATTTGTAGTCTTGCAGGAAACCTTCTTCAACTTGAGCCGAGTTTTGCCTCATTATGAGCTGATCTGAGACAAACACGAATTCAAGAGTATTTTAACTCTTGCTATGCACCTCTGGGGGATTATTTACACATTGGGATTGGTCAGGAATGTATTGATCAGAATATAATTTTGTGAATAATTTAGGGTAAACCAAACCCCATAAAACAGAGGAGAATATTGGTCAAGAACCCACTAACGTGTTCATCTTGCCAAGAACTCTGCTATGCCTTCAGAAATTAAAATATTAATAAACTGCACATCAGTTTTCTCACTAGTTTAGCCAGTAGTTGCTGCCTGGATTTTTAAATGACAGAAAATAATTCCAGAAGAAAAATTTGGAGGAAAATATGTTGATGCCATGTTCCCATTAGATCGGGGACAACGCTTTATGTACAATATGTTGTGGTTCGGGAGGGGAAGAAACTAGGGAAAAAAAAGTTGAAATACATGGATAGAGAAATATTACAAGCCAGCTTCCTGGACAAACATACCAGCAAAGACAAAATGTTTATAAAACTGCAAACAAGCACTAAGTGTCAAATGAATTTAAAATGTGAAGATACTAAGAACAGAAAAGGGGGGGAAAGGCCATTAAAAGAAGAGAAATCAAAGTAAAAGCCAAAATTAATCTTGGGAGCTGTATTTCATACAGATATACATGAAAGATAAGAATAAAAGAAAATATTTCATCATTCTTGGATGTTAAAAAAAGTCAGCCAAATAAGGGCTTATGCAACTGATTAATAGCTAACAAACGAAAGAATGATGATAACAGCAGTGGCCAGGAAACTAGGGCTAGAGTATGCCTCAGGAGAGAAACACAGCCTCTTAATGCAAAGGAAATTTGGAGAAGATTGAGGTCAAACATGATTCTGGATAGGATTAAACAACAACATGGAATGACAAACACTGGTAATTTACAGCAGAAAGGGAGTCTTAAGAGTCAAAAATAAATATGAATTGAAATAACATGAAAACACTTTAAGGGAAAAAAAGAAAAAAAGACATTAAACCTCAGAGATGATAAAGCAGACCCTTCATCAGCGGAAAAGAATTCCTTAAAATACTTTAGGAAATAAATTGCATATAAGAAAAAAGAGAGGGTACATCAGCTCAAGAGAAGGTAAAGGCCTGTCTTCAGGGCACCAGTATCAAAGCAGTTAAGTTTTGTCCAAGTACAGAATTTAATGAAGTGTTAACTGGAACTTGAACAGATGTAGGAAAATGTAAAGATCAAGTTTCAAGTCCAGGTGCCTCAAGCTAATCTACTAAAATCATGGGTAGATTTCAATAACATAAAAGTGAATTTAGAAGCCTACATCAATTACAAAACCTTCAGAGAAGTGCATTCTATTAATCTTATATTCAACAAAACATTCTTAACACAAGAAATTTACACATTTATTTTTCTCAGCATGTTCCCCAGGTTACTAAATTAATACTAAAACCTACTTCATCTGTGTGTATATGTATACATAAACCACTTGCTGTTCTGCATAACATCACAGGTGCAAAGCAAGTCCTCTGGACTGTCTTTACACCTTTTAATAGTTATTATTCTATGGAAGTAATAAGTTTAAATTATTGTGTTTCATTATTTTTAAGGTGATTTGAAGGAGATAGAAATGAAGAAAAAATTATATATCTTTTTCTAGTAAGAGGTAACACAATACAAAAATATGTAGGAAAGAAACAACTGATCTGCTTAACAAAATTCAGGTTTCTTATGACTTGATAATTAGAACATTTTTCCTTACCAGTCACTTGGAGAATATGAGTTTGATAGAGCTTATCATACCCATCAGCATAGCAGGTGTAATTTCCCATATGAGTTGTGGTAACCTTAGTGATGTACAGGGACCCATCATCTCCAAAATCCTACCAGGAAAGATTAAAAACAAGGTTGTCATAATTAAACCCACATCTCTACAGTAATTACGCTCATCATCTCAGCAACAAAGCTGTGATGCAAATATCAGACATCAAACATCACAAATATTAAACCAGCATATCTGACAGTAATCTGAAATTCAAATATTATACTTGTGAATGGTGGAGTTGTTTAATCTTGCTACATATATTGTGACTGTAAAAGAAAATACAACTTTTATTTTAACAACTAGATAAACTGGGCAGAAGCAATATGTTTACTTAGCTATGACAGTTATTTGCAGAAGAAAAGCTGTTGAGAATTGCATCCGACCAGTGAGAAAAACTAAATCTATGCAAAAATGAACAAGTTAAATGACATCCTGTGGATGTGTTGTCATCCTTTGTAATAAGAAGATATGACCAAAAAAAATTCTCACTTTTCTTCAATTCTTCTCATTAGATTCACTGATACATTACAGAAGCACTACAGCTGTAAACTGATTTCAGGGATCTGGGATTCCTGAAAGGAAATGTTTGTGGTCAAGACCGAGGCAAAAGAGGCTTTTAGTACATTGTCTTCTACTTCTTTTGGCACTGGGTCCTATGCTAGCTCACCAAAAGGTCCATATTTTCCCCTTTCTTTTGCTGCTCATATAGTCCTGAAACTCTGTAGACCTTCAAATATCTAGACCAGATCCAGTTCTGGGATGGCTTCATCTTTTCTTATCTGCACATTCAAATAGAGTCTCCAGGTTCTTCCTTGGTCACCTGTCATTCTTTACACCTTTTTATTTGAGTTATGTCAAGTGCTCCTTGTTCATTAATACAGACTTCTTGCTGCTTTTGATTTACTGTTCCTTGTGAAAGCTTGTTCTTGAACATAGAGGAGGTCATCCTTGAAAATCAACCATCTCTCTTAGACCCCTTTTATTTTCAGCATGATCTCCTACGGAATTCTTCCAAGCACATCCTTGAACAGGCTGAAGTCTCCTTTCCTGAAGTCCATTGTTGTATCGCTTTTTGCCCTGCTGTCTCCTCTTAGGCTCCTTGACTCAGCTATCTCATGGTCACTGTAGCCTAGGTTGTCCTCACCTTCATATCCCCAACAAGTTCTTCCTTATTTTTTTTCATCACAAACTTTATACCCTTCACTATAAAGTCCTCAAATCCATGAAGACTTTATCAAAAGCTTGCAAAACCAAAAACGTAAGCTACAATACCTCATTCACTGTAAACTGCACAGTAAAAGAACTTTGATAGAAAATATTACTATGTGCTGCCTTATTCTTACATTCTGTCCTTTGGATCTTAAAAATGAGAAATACTGGGCGACATTAACCTCTGGTTCATTATGACTATTCTTGCATTCTTCCATGATCTCACCTACAACTTTTCCAACTTATTGGGATTTATTTTTTGAGTTCTCACTTTCCAGTTTTTATTTTTACTCAGAGAACACAAGAGAACTGAAATCTCTACCAAATTCCTTTTAATTTCTCAGTTTTGTTTCTTTAAGTACGCTCAAGATATTATTCAAAAAACATGTATCTCTCTGTATTTCTTCATCCAAAGATGAGTGGGGAGCTAAATTTCACATTTCACAACTCTGTGCTTCCAATGGTTCTGCTAGTTGTTCCCTGGGAGAACAAAAGAACACGCCTAAAAAATAAACCCACCTGGTAATCAATAACTTGACTTCCTCAAGACAACTAAAGGTTTCTATATTAGCATTGGTTATACAGAAAATATTTCTACCAAATCTTCAATAACCATTACATGTTGCCACTGCAAAGATCAAAAAAGGCACCCTCTTTAACACTTCATTTTTAACTGATGATGCGAACCAGCGCAATTCCCCTTCAGAATAACCCACCCAACTAACTTCAAAAAACTTCCTTATTGGATATTTTGATCTTTGTCTCTTTCTAAAATATATGAAGCATAAGACCAATTTACTTTTTCCCCCTTACTAGCTGAACACACGTCTTCAAAGCGTTCTTCTTCAACAGCATTATTAGTGGAAGATGAAAGGACAGCTATTCAAAAGAGCCACAGTACAGGTACTTATATTTTATCTGGAAAATGGGTTTTGTTATTACCATTTGGAATTTTTTGCCTAATCTCTGCCAAAGATATTTGTGAGTAAAATAGGGCAGAGGATGGAGTGTAGAAAAATTCAGCTGCTAAAACGCAGTCTGGAGCCTAGTTAAATTTAACATTCCTTATGCTAAATTACTAGATATTGCTTTGAAGCATACCTACCTGTTTCAGCTCTTTAACTGATTCACTGTGGCATATGATATCTTCAGGTACCATTGCTATTTTCTAAGTAAGTGTGTGCCTGTGCATGGTTTCTCCCTTCTTTTTCATAGAAACCATGGATGAAACACTCCTGTGGTTATTTTATATTAGTATTTCAATAGAATTCAGACATGATGACTCTCAGAGAGTTAGAAATTTATGGACAGTATGCTTTGTTGTTAGTGGTGAGCTTTGTCTGGTTGTTTGGTTTGTTTTTCTTTACAACTACAAAATAAATGTCCTCAGCTTATTGTGATACTGAGTTCAATGTTTGTTTTGTTAATTAAAGCAAACCACTCAATACAAAGTGAACTTAATGTTGTAAGCAGCATTTGAAAAGGGATGGTGAAGTACAAACAGAGCTACTTGACACTGCATGTTGACAAGTATTTAGTGTTTTATTGACTAACTCACAAGCTGAGTAATTTAAAAAAACCCTGTATCTATACTGACACACAAACATCTTTGAAACAGAGCCTTCAAAAAGCAACAGCAACAAATACAGAAAAGTGGGGGTTCTTTTACATTTCGGAAAATATATTTGATGACAGTAAAAAAAAGAAGTTACTACAGGCTCAATTTTTGTTCTCCTACTGTTCACAGAGAAATGGCAAGGTACTTCTAAAATTACATTGAGAAACTCTAATTATTTTTGTCATACATAAAAAGATAGAACTGAACAATTACATTAACAATGATTCAGCTGCTGCAATTCTGCTCTCCTGAAGAACTTGACAATTCACAAATCATGATATATGTTACAAATAATGAGCAAAATAATAAAGACTTCAATTTGATAGTGAATCTTTGCTTTTCTCTCTTACTGTTTATAAAACAGAAACTAAAGGTGATTTTTTGTTTTGAGTCAGCAATTATATCCTTGGGGTTTATAACCCTCTTTCATAAGCTAACACTTTGCATATGAGAGAATTTATGACCATTTTCCGGCATTTCTTCATTAACAGCTCTAGGAAGACTCTTCCTTGCTTTCTCCCCACAGGAGAACATATAATGAAACAGACTGCTTGAATTTGTTCACCATCATAGAAGATAGGAGTATTTTTGTTTTGGTCTGTGCCATTTGGGTTTTTCTCTTTTTTTCCAGCACTTTTTTGCCCATACTTTGCTTTCCTAAATAGCTTCTTGGGGGTTTTGGCTTTGTATAAATAATTTTTTAAAAAATAAAGAAAAGTACATGGGCTATGTGAACTGAAGATGTGAATCCTTACTTACATTATTCTCAAACAGAAAAAAAATAGTTTTATTGTGTTCTTAATAAATGGAATTAGTGAACACCAAATATTATGAATTCATGCTTTTTATATTACCTTTATTTCTATTTGCAGTCTTTCACAAATCCACAACAAAGGAAAAAATATATTGTTTGGGCCCTTTTTTATTGATTTAAATTATAATGATAACACTCTGGGTGGGAGCATTTCCCTTATTTTTAAAGGAAAATCTTGATTTTTTTTAATGGGGAAAGGCAAAAAACCCCACATCATCTGTCTCTGAGCTGATCAGGTAGAAAATGTGAAGCTAAGAATTAAAATTCCGTATTGGTTTGCTAGGGGAACTCTGAAACCAGAATATCTGAAACCAGATATTTTCAGAACAGTTGTTTGCTTGTAAAACACAACCAGTATACATATTCTCTTTTATTTTCTGTGCATTTTCCCAAGCATTCTGCATTTTATTTCAGTCAGCTCATGGAAGTACCAGTAATACTAATGTCACATTCTTTTACAGATTTTTCAGTATCTCTAACTTCCTTTATTACAAGGACACAGAGAGTAGATATCCTTTTGAAGGTTAACTAAAATCATTTTAAAAAATAATTATTTATGTACAGTTCCTTTGCCAGACAAACTCAGCTCAGGCTTTTTGTGCTAATGTCAATGCTACAACTCCTATTTTCCAAGTAATCATTCTCTGTTCACACTGGCAAAGCAATGCAACTCTGCACTTTACTACTGACTGTCACAAAGAAATTATATTCCACAAAGAACGCTAAGAAAAATTGCATTTGGCAGAAATCCAAGATTTTTTTAAAGTTTTCCTTCTAGATTAAGAGGGAAAACAAACCCTACATTTCA
The DNA here is from genome assembly GCF_012460135.2 of Molothrus ater. Taxonomy (NCBI): domain Eukaryota; kingdom Metazoa; phylum Chordata; class Aves; order Passeriformes; family Icteridae; genus Molothrus; species Molothrus ater. The sequence goes on from NC_050481.2 coordinate 32,781,656, forward strand.
TAAGCACAAATTCTGCATACCTTCTCTCTGTCTTAAATTTTACAGCTGCAATAAGAACAAATAATGAATCTAGTGTAAGTCCACTGGTAGAAGAATCAGCCTGACAGAAAATTACAAATCATGCCATAGCTTAAAGAAGGGAAGTGCACAGTCTAACATAAACACTAGTCCCAGTATATGTAGTAGAAAGTGATAAAATCTTAAAAGAAACTATGCTATCAAGAATACAACACCAGACACCAATTCGTGACTATTAATGCAGACTAGTTTTGGTCAAAGGAAATTAATCTTCCTAAGCTTCTTTTACAGTCATTTGAGAAAGCTCAGGGCAGCAAAATCCTTTTATGGGATCATTCAGTGGATCTGTCAGTGCTCACTGTTTTAGCTGCCACCCACCTCTCTCTGCTGACCATGAAAACAAACTTCCTAGCTACAATTAGATATTCCAAGCATTTCATTGGTTCCCCTTTTCTTGACACTGGGGAGAACAGAAAGAAAAAAGCAAATAATGACTGAATTTTACAAAGGCTGTATCTCATTATCACAAAAAAGCTATACTAGCCTTACTCTACTGATGACTGAGTAAAGTGGTGAACATTTAGTGAGTAATTCAGAGCATCTAAATAGATCTCCCATGCTGAGAAAGTCTTCATGCATATCTTCCTTAGCTTGTACTATATTACAAATGCTCAATGCAGAGGCCACTCTCTATTCTTGCTTCCTAAAATAAGACTGAAATGCATAAGCCCAGGCCAGTTTGAGAAGGATTTGGCTGTGTTCAGCAAATCTGAGAAAAAGATTATTTCTCTGACTAGAAATGAATGCAATAACACTGTACCTGTTTAAATAATTATTTCGACATGTATGATTTTCCCTTTATTCTCTGAGATACAGTAAGGACTGCAATTTCACTTCATGAGGAAATAGTAACAGCTAATAAATGGTAATATCCATTATTCTACACAAAACATGCAACTGCTTTGTGCTTTTCAAAAAATGTCAGTTGATTAAAAATTTGTTTTGCTATTTGGAAATCTAATAATGTTCCAACCTCTTAAGAACCTGAAAAGGGATTATACAGGAAAGTGACATAAAATGCCTCAGTGCTAGATTACAGCAGTGAGAATAATGACTTCATTTGATATGTAGATGTGTAAAGAGAATGTGGAATTTTTTTCTTGTTTATGGCAGACACTAGACATAAGTGAAAGCTTTGCCAAAGTACTAGAGCTCTTGAGGCTAGCCATAAAACATGACTAACCTTTTACTTCCCCAAAAACTCTGTAATTTTACGTTATCTTGTGATGAATTGGCAATAAGGACTGCTAATTTATTTAGACATTCAAAATCTCCAACTGAGTAGATGCAGTATATTTTAAATGGAAAATTCAGCATGCTCTGATACAGCTGTCTTTTTTATTGCTTCATGTTACATAGAGATCTTCAGAATGACTCATATACCGTTTGACTTTTACTCCTTTTTAACAAACCAAATTGTTATATAATCAGATTTAATCAAATAAATCTATTTGACATTCATTCCTCACATATTTTTCAAGTTAAACTCATAACCAATGAAATGAATTTATAATACTTACTCAATTACCACAGTTTATTATCATGCCCCTAAACTGTTCCCTTTTTTTAAATCAGATTTAATTGTAGATATATTTATTATCACACTCCAAGCCAGTGCTGCAAAGGGAAACTAGCTTTGCACTATGCAGTTTACTTGGACCATATTCCAATGTGTATCTAAGTGTTAGGAAGGCCCAGAGAAGCAGAAGTACTGATGTAATTTACTCTGTAAGGTGATTCAGTTTAGAATTCACTGAATATCCCCTAAATTTTTCTGATTCTAAAAATATCACACTATATAATTATACTGTGCTAAGATTTAATCTGTTTTCAAATACTTATACTACAAATTATTTAGTTTTAAATTTATAAAGTTTATTGGAATTTTTGATCTTCCTACTACACAAAACACTGGATTTCAGTTTTAGTTGCATCAGTCCACAGCCCTTTTCTTATACTGAAAACAATTCATATCTTTGGTTCCTGAATTAGACTACTCTTGAAACAAAAAACTCATTTCATTTCATAGAAACAAATTTCTCCAGATGTTTCCTTATAAAACTCAAGAGAATCTACAAAAAAAAAAAAGAAAACAACCCTTAAATTTTTGTGTTACTCAAATTTTCATCCAATTATTATCTAGTCCATCCCATGTATTTATGAATTATCCAGGAGTGAGACAGACAAGTAGGTAGAGTGTCTACAAGGTTTATGCAATCCACAAAAGCCCAGTGTTATAAATTTTGGGTTGTCGCAAACTTCATTATGGACATGTGGTAAACCAATAAACAGACAACAAAAATATCTTTTCAAACAACTTTTAAATATCTTGCAGGCAAAAAAACTAAACCAAAACAGATAGAGATTTTTTGAGAATCCCCTAATATGTGGCAGCTGGAAAAGGGTATATTGGGGTAAGTGGCAGGGGAAAAAAAAGGCAACCTAGTACCTTAAAATGATTTAAAAATCAGAATGATTCACTTTGGCCCATTCTTAGCATACTAGGGGAAAAAAGCACATTATAATTCACATAATCTTTCTAAAGTTGATCTCTCATTTTAAATGCAGCATTAATGTATGATCTAAAGACAAGAGTAGAAAGAAAACAGGGCCAGTCATACACTACTTGGATTATTAACACAATCCCACTTGCGTCAGTTTGTTATCCAGCACGTCATACAAGAAATAGGCACAAAGATGCTTAGAAAGATTCTGGATCTAATTCCTACGCTAAACTTTTTTTTTTTCTCAGCTATACACCTGATTACATACAACAAAGTGAATGACATCCATTCCTTGCCATCTTTTTCTCTTTTCTTATAACATCAAAATATTGGCAGTTTGAACACAAGCACAGCAGCTTCACTTAAGGGTTTAACCAAGACTGACACACCGAGTAATTCTGAAATATTCTTCTTAGAGCCTTTTAAATAAACAGAAAAGTCCAGTCACTTGAACTAAGCACTCAGCATGAAACTGGGGTACTCCAAAAAGATCATGAATTTACACTACTAAAATACTGAAAGCTGAGACAATTTACATTTAATACTAATCTTGGTTATCTAAGCTTTACACACACTGCCTTTGCTCAAACCACTAATACAACAAGCCATGTCCATCAGTCTAATTCTTTATCACAAGAAATCTTAACTGGCAAGATTGATTCCTTGCTATCAATGAAAGAAAACACTTCAAGGTCATTGGCAGCAACCTTTTAATGTGAGCACAGAAACTATTTATGCAGGGAAAATTCTTTGGGTTTTGCTTTGGAGTTAGTTTTTTTTTTTGTCTTGTTTTCTGTCTATACTGAAATAAATTGTGGTATTTTTAGTCTCATTCTATCATCTGGTTCTGGTTCCTGGTCAGGTTAACTCTAAGACAGTGGAAGAACATCTTGGTATAAAACAAGAAAAATTAGGGTGTTCAAAAAGTTTTCAGTAAAAAAACGAAGATTTTTCAGCATATAGTGGCACTGGCAAACATATTTTCTGAAGCTGTACCAAGTAGTACTTCTGTTCTTTTTACTGACATGAAGCCAAGATGTTTTGATAAACCCACAGGTATCACAATGGTTGTTCATACACAAAGGCAATAGCATAATGCTGAACTAGCAAAATCTCATTACTTTCTATACATTATTATCAATAAGATATTTCTGTTTTTTCTTTCTGTTACATCTGGTCTGTGTTCAAGTCATAAACTGAGGTTGGAAATTCCCCATTTCAAAAGGGATTGTGAATAGTCATAATAAATATTTTCTGGATGGTATTAACAAATAAATATTGTTGATTTTTAGACACTTTGCTATATTTAAATGCTGATATTTGTTATACATAAAATATTTACTATATCCTGCTGCAGGTAAACCGTGTGTTATTTAAAAGCAAAGTACCTAATAGAGGTAAGGTGTTTCCCATTCATTACAATAGTTCTAAAAAAAAAATTGAACACAAGTACTTTCAATTGCAGTTTAAAAATAAGACCACAAACTCCAGTTAAATGAAATGCTTATATAAAAATTTATATGCAAATGACAGTATCACACTGAGTCATGACCACATTCCTGTGCTCTCCTTAAATTAACAGGTTCCCTCTTCTGTGAGACATCCCTTACTCCAATTTTACCACTGCTCTGCTAATCACAATAAGTACTTTTCTTCTGCTGCAACAATAGCTAACTCTTTGTTAACACACTTCAAGTTTCTACAAGATGTACCAAAATAATTTTACTTCTTAGTGGACCATTATCTGTCTCCTGTAATGAATTTTTTGCTTTTATAATACTGTTTTCTGTAATGGGCCCAAATTTTTTTAGAAGTGAAAGTCCTTTACAAAATATGAAGTTATATACACTATATTTTCTTTTTTCACCCTTTTTCTTTGCTTTTATTTTAAAACAATGAGACAGCACTACTCATTAGAAAGATTCTATGCTACTGTCACCATATAAAATTCTATCACTGTAATACCATAATATATTTTCCTTATATATAGTACAGTCTTACTTTGGAAGACTGAAATGTACCAAAGTTCTTTTTCTCTAGATAACCCTTGGTTTCAATTATATTTTACTCCAATTATAACTCTATCATTAGCTGTTGCCAACTAATCATAGAAATCATGTCAGAAATAAAGTCTCTATTAATACAGAGGGGTGGGAGAAGAGGCAGCTTTTTCTTCTCTGCCTTCCTTTTGACATGTTAATTGTTCAATAATCACAGGTTAAACTTCAGTCTTTTTCATGAATGAATTCTCGTCTAATGTTTTAACTATGTATATCATGTTAAAATGTGAAGGCAAAACAGGATTTCAGTCATCTTTCATTAACTATAGGTTACAATAGCAAGGACTTCACAGAGTTCATGGCATTTGCCAAATTGCTGCACAAACTTAAGTATCTTGTAGACAAAAGTTGTATGGCATTGATATTTTACCGTGCCAGAGTATGGCAATTCCATTTTATTTCTCATTAATACAAACAGGTCGGTAAAGACAGATTTTTGCCTAGAAGAAGCACATATTCTAGAAAGGAAGACATAACCTCCTCCCACTTAAGTAACAGAACTATTTGAAATAAAATGCTTAAAAATGGACACACAAATCTACTTTTAAACCAGACAAGATAATATACTTCAGATGAGAGCCATAAGACTGCGTGATTTTATTAAGGTAGTCTGAAATTTATTTTCTATGTAAAAAAAATGTCTTTTTTCTTTTCAGTACTTCAATTAAGAATCTACATGCAAATGCTTATCATTTGAAAACATTACTATATTTCTTTTAGAAAGTTCTAGAAGAAAAATGTTTATCAGCCAAAACCAAAACATTCTTAGCAGGTGCTTTTGAGCAACTGTCATAAAATCCAGTCCCTTCTACCTATCTTTACCCATAAAAGTATAATAAAGAATGCAGATTCAGTGATCCTCTGTAAAGTCACCTGAATTCTCCTTACTCAAGGACAATTTTTTATACCAAACCAAATTAGATATTTTTTAGAAGCACTGTTTCAACTTCCCTGCTTCTGGTTGTGGTTTTAAGCTACAAACTATTTAACTTATACATGAAAGGAGAATCACATATCATTAATAGATCTGTTTCCTAAATCATACTAAATTAGGAAAACCTTTAGTTTACTTTATCTCTCCTTTTGAACAGATCAATGAAAACACTCTGCCATGGATACAAAGGCTCTTGTACATACCCAAACAGAAAAAGTTCTGAATGAATCCTTTTGAAATGGAAGCTCTAGATTATAAAGATAGTAATGTGAGAACAGTACAAAAATGAAAAAGAAAGGAAGTAAGAATACACACAAAGGTGATAAAATTAACAGGTGAAAGAGAAATCAGTCTGAGCTAAAGTAGATCTAATTAAATTTAGATATGAATGGATACATGGTGTCAAGGTATATGAGTAGGTAGATCACTAAATATTTTGATTCAGAGAAATCTTAAATAGCATCATTTGAAAATCAAGGCAGATATATCCTCTTCTGTTGTTATCCAGTCAGAGTTCACAAACTGATCAGACTTGGTCTAGATAAACAATTTGCTTCATGTTCACTTCTGCAAGTAGCAGTACCAATTATATTTCAGGTGGGTAGAAATTTTCTTCCTAAGTAAATGCCCTTGTACACTTCTGCAGTATTCAAAAAAATTATTATTTTTGAAAAATATATAAATGACAGTTAAGCCAGGTTCCCAATAGGTAATTATTCCCTACCCATTGTAATTTTTCCTCCTGGGCTGCTTGTGATGGTGGGTCAGACAGGGTTTCTCTTTTTTTTTTGTATTTAAGCAATTGTGCCTCTCTGTTCAATGAAACAGACTTCCGGATATGAAAGCATTTTTATTGCTGGTGATATGGCCCTCCTATTTAATGTACTATGGCAATGATTGGAAAGTCAGGACTGTGAGCCAAAAGAGTCCATTATTAACAAAGCATCTTTCTCATGCTCTTAAAAAGGAGTGACCTTTACTGCTAGCTGTAGCATAGTCGAGTTGCTCTTTCAAGACTTCTTTTCTAAAATAATAACCTGAAAAGCTCAGTATTCTTTCTGTGTACTATAAAACCCTTCGCATAATTCTTCTGAAAGCTGTGAAAAGCATTAAGTCTACTAGGATAGCAAAACTATTGCAAAATGACCTGGAAAAGTTGGAGAAATAAATATGTAACTAGTAATAAAATTATTCAGAAATGATGCTGGTTTTCACCCAGTTGATGGATGTATATAGCAGAAGAAGTGAGAAGAGTATGTCTAAAATCATACAAAATATTGAACTGCAATTTTTTGATGAACTAATCAGAAATTAAAAGCACAAAATGAATTTGCTAGTAACACCAATACTGAATGCAGACATGACCTGCATCTTTATATAGATACATAGAAAAGAACAGAGAAAACAATGAATTTGAATTGAAAGAAAAGCTTAAGGAAGAAAGATATTATGGGATTGAAGAAGAGATGCTTAAGAAATTTTAGAAGTCATCTTGTAACACAAAATATAAAACAGTTTTTCACTAATTTTGAAATACAGGGAAAATGGGTAAGAGTGAAAAAAAAGAGTATGATAAAATTTCTGATGCCTGAAAAAAAAGGAGTAGGAGTTACCTTTAAATTCAAGCCCCAAATGTACTTGAGAGACACCTGGATGTCCAGCTATCCTGCACCATCTGGATTAGCTTTGGGATGTTCCTAACTGAGCATGCTGATCTAAGGTGCAGGATAGAACTCCCACCCATTTACCCAAATTCCATCTTTCATTATTCATTATCAGGAAAAACAGCAGAAAAAAAGTTCTGAAAAAATACCTGGAATTGATCAGTAATAGATGTGATGATTATTCAGTGGAGAAAAAAATACAGCTTTAGGACTTTCAATATTTTTTACATCTTCTATCGTTATCACACAGCACCAATGGGCATTGGGAGATATTACCTGGCAGGTACATGCTCTCAAGTAATTGAGCCAAGTATCCTCTTCTAGAGCTGAACTTGCAAGACCAGCTAGTGTCAAAAATGGCTTTACAAATCAGTTGGCATTAGATATGTTATTATTAAAGGAACAAGGAGTATGTGGAATGTTAAATCTCACTGAAACTGAGTGTTGCATTACCATTCTCAATGCATCTTCCTCAATTGAAGAAGCCCAAGCCAAAATTAAAGAAATCACTGGTCAAATATAAGAGCTTTCCCAATCACTCCAGACCCAAAGGTAGCTTACTGGCTGATGTCCATATTCTAATCCTTGTTACTCATGGGGTGGGGGCAATGGCTATAATGAAAACTGGGTCGATGATTGCAACTGGAGTTACATTTGTAATTGCTGGGATAGCTATTGCACACTGTATAATTGCTTGTGTCATTCTCCTGCTGTTTCTCTATTTTCTCTGACTTTTCTACAAACAAAACACCCCCATGGGAAACTGTGAAATGAAAAAAGGTCCCAGGAAGACACTGTTTGAGCCACAGGGAGATGTAAGAGACTTAAAAAGAGACTTAAAGACCACAACTGCCACAAACATTGTCAAGGCTACAGCAGCGTGAGCTTGAGATAAGCACAGAAGATGGGAATTTGCAACAGGAAGGTGCTTATTCTAGGCATAGAGGAGCTCAAGGTTTAGTTAACACACCCTGGTTAAAAGTATCTGGATAAAAATTCCCACTATGGGAATTCTATTCCCACTATTCTCCACTGTGGGAGGAAAAACAGCTGCTTATACACATGCCACCCTCAGTTATGAGAACATCTGTGAACACCCAGGGATACCCACAGACTGGCCTGTATAAAAGTGAAGTGGCACCTCCAGAAGACTCTGGGACCCCACTTCCAAGAAAATCAGGGTGAGGAAGGACCAATGGGGTGCCTCTAGATCCACAGTGTGGTGATTATTTTCTTGATCTCTTTCTCCTTCACTCCCTCCCGCCACCCCTTTCCTATTTCTTTCTATCTCTGTACCTCACATTTACTGTTAAATAAAATCCATACTACTGATTTTGGCATATGTTCTCATTTGTAGCTTAATTCAGGCAGAGGCATCTCTCAACAATTGCATCATAACAAGTGGAGTAGAAAAGAACAAAACAAAACTGGTATTCAACTCATGAAATACAAAATGTAATAATGTATCCTACTTAAAAGAAAAACTGTAACAGATAAAGGGCAATTCAATATAGATAAAAATAGAAACATGCTGACTTTGATGAGTCACTGTTAATCAAATCTAGCCACCTCATCACAAAAATCAGTAGAAAATATCTGAGAGATGTAGTGTGTTTAAGAGGTGTCAAAAACATAATGTGCAAGAAAGACCTGAAACTAGGCTTTTAAAATGAACCTTAAATACAATGAAGTTATACATATATAACTTCATATATATATATTGTGGTTATAACACACAATACCACAGAGAAGATCACACACACTGAAATTGCAGCACTGCCATTTAGTAATTAAAGCTCAAAATAAACTGATCAGGATCCAGATTTTGTACTGAACAAGACTGCCAGCTTTTTGCCTACGGCACTGCATTTGTTCATTGTTGGAATGTGAGTCACTGTCTTCCAAAAAGGATGAGGTTAGGAGTATCACCTCTGAAGGGAAGTAGGTTCTGAGGCTCCCTTCATGTCATAGGACCACTACACTTTCCCACTTCCACACAAGCAATAAGATGGCCCGTGGCAACACTGCAGGGAGGAGGAAAACCTCCCCAGGAATAAAACAAGAGCATGCAGAGCTTGCTGCAGCAAAGCAGAAAGTCACTGCATTGACTGCAAGCAGGCATTTCATCTTTTAGGATATTTAAGAATAAACAAATGTACGTGAACTTTGAACATCTTTTTGTCAAGGTTTAGGAATGGTATTCCCTAATGTAATGTTCCTACTGAAACTTGCCAAGCCATGTGGAGTTCAACCACACCCCATTCCCCATGTGGCAGGCTGGAGAGGACAACTAGAGGAACAAGAGGGAAAGATCAAGGGCTGAGAACAATCTCCTGGAAATAGCAATGAAATAAGACAACAAACAGTAACAGCAACAATACTAATGACAGATTATACAAGAGGAAAAGAAGTGAACGACTCATACGTGATTGCTCACCTGCCTCCACAGAAAACCCCAGAACACCTGACTGCTCCCTCTGCCATGCTATTCCATGTGGAAGGGAGCCCTTCCTCCATTCCCAAAAAATGATGTGAGGTGGTAGAATACTGTCTGGGTCCTGACATACTCCCTCCTGGCTACTGCAAAAATTTAACCTGTCTAGCCAGAACTAGGACACTATTCAGTTTAGACTATTAATTTTTCCTCTCTTTAAATTTAAGTCCTCTAGTTTATGTCCTAACTTAAAAAAAAGAAAAATTAATTTTAAGTGTTGTTTTATGTGATTTGAGGAAAAGATTGAAGAATATTTTCCTGACATTTATGGTTCACCTGGGGCTCTGTCAGAAGTACACACATGCATACACACGTGAATACACACATACACATATTTTTCTCAGACATTCATATCTCTAACACTATATTAGAGTCATAACTATGCTGTATTAAGAACAATTCAACAGTGTATAAAGAGAAGCTTGTATGTAGGTCCATACTATCCCATGGGAGAAAACAATGTGGAAAGGAATAATTCATGAGGTTATCCTGAGATTTTTCTTAAGAATAATAAAAGGGGGAACAGAATGAAAAGCTGGAAGAAAAAGAAGAGGTCAGATGTCTGGAGTGCTTTCTAGGAAAGGTGCTTAATGTTTTGGAGAATCTGGAAACCTTTCTGTCATCAGTTTCTGATTAGAACTCTACAGAATGGAAGCCATTTTGTTCTTTAGAGGATGTTAGTTTTTATTGGTATTGTCCATTACAGTCTTTTGGATTTTCTTAGAGGGTGAAGGGCAAATATGTCAAGAAGAAAATGCCAACTGCCACCAAAAAAGGGTCAACTTTTATGCATAAATTAATTTTAACAAGATAAACAAATCAGAAGTTTTGAGGAAAAGCTAACCTATACATAACTTCAAAAACCTCAAAATTGAGATATTAGATGCTTTCCATGAAGGCAGCCTAAAGAGAGATATTATGAGCTTTTACCAAAAGGAAAAAGTTGAACTACACTATTTTGAAAAGTTACTGTTTAACTTTGCATGTGGACAAACTATCCCAGTAGATCTTCAATAAATGTAAGAAAAAGGGCCAAGATCTTGTAGGAAAAGTAAGATTGCTCACATGTATAGGAAAGAACCTGAAGGCAGAGCTGGAATAAAGTACCAGAAAAACAATAAAGTAAATTAAGTTACAAAAACTTTAAACAAGTGAATGCATTAAGACTAAAAAAGTAATATGTATTGCATTTGGGAAATAGATCTGCTATTTTTCATACATGGGAATGATTATCTCTAATGAATAGTAGGTTAGATAAAAACAAGAGGAAAGTGGAAAGGCAAA